>NC_143395.1:88716741-89966741 GCF_052110815.1 Crocodylus siamensis
CATAGCTTAAATAATCTTTGAACACCATTCAGTAATATTCCAGAAGATTTGCAAGAGACAATGACCCACACTCCTTCTTGCTTGCAGTTTCTGACCATCATAGTGTAGGGAGGTTGCTGGGAGTGAGCTGATTTTTCAGATCTGTTTGATGGCAGCTCTAAGAGACTGTCCACCAGGTGAGAAAAGCAAAAGTGTACATCAGCATTCAAGCCACATCCTTTTCCATTCTCGCTGAACATTCCCTATTCAAGGGCCATTAGAAGGGAGAAATAGAAACCATCTCTATGCAACTGATCCAAAACCCATTGTTAAAAGAAAAGTTCCCATTGATTGCAGGTACTGTGCCAACTAAGGATTCTCATATACTAGCAGTGATCTGACCTGGTATGGAATCTGTTTGGTCATATTCCTCCAGAGAATGGATCAAATTTAAGAATATTTTATAATTATTACTATAAGGAGACAAAATACTGTTTGAAAAGTCTCAGATTTTTAAAATATACCATTAAAAGAATATGCTAAATATCTTGAACCTGAATAGTAAGAACTCATATGAACATTTTGTCTTCCCCAAATTGCCTCTTTCTCTTTTAATAAACATTCACTCTGAACCTTTCCTATTGTTGTGAAAGCAAACTGATCATTGCCTTCAAAAATACTACTGAGGGAGCTAGGAGTGAGTTCCTCACAAGTGCCTGAAGGGATTTGGGAGCATGATTTAAAATTACAGATTTGTATTTCTAAGCCCCTTAGGTGATTTTGAAAATCTCTCCCTCAGTTTTTCAGCAGACCAGAAAGTAGCTATACCATTAGAAAAGAACTGCTCCACTAATAAGCTAATAAGATTACTAATGATAACCAAAAACTTGCAGTGCTACTAAGCATCATTGGCTCAAAGACTTTTCAGATTATTCATTCCCTTGTATCCCTAGCCAAACCCTGTAACAAGTCATACCACAAGATCCTCAAATTGCTAAAAAATCACTTTTAGTGATTAGTTACACCAACTGCTGAAACTTCCTTAGCCTGGTGAAGGGGTTTTGAACCCGAAAGCTTGCTTAAAAATTGTTTTCCAGCTATTTCAGCTGGTCTAATAAAAGATATCAGATTCACCTAAAGAACTTTGTCTGCCTATGTCCTTAGACCAACACGACTACAACCTACACCCCTAAAAATCACTTTGCACTCCTATCTGAAACCATGCACCAGTTTCATTTCAAGTAACAAAATCAGTTGCCAGAGGAAGGAACTACTGCATAGATAGCAGACTTGTGTTAATTGTCTGAGAACTGTAATTTTGGTATCAGCCTTGAGTCTTTTAGAAATCATCCTGCATGTGGGGTTTGAGACAAAGCCCTACAATGCAGACTTCTTGCAAAGAATAATTTAATGTTTGCCATGGCTCTGTAAGAATTCCTTGCATGTGAAGCTACTTCATTCCATTCAAGGGTAATCTAAGCATCCAGTCAGCAGTGCCTATATGGTCAATTGCACAGTGGCGGGGCCATAGGGGCCCCTCCACCAATTAGCAGCAGGAGGCAAAAAACATAGCATATTTAAAACCATGGTTTTTCACCTCCCCCCCTCCCCCCCCATCAGGGATGAGCTGCAGAGCCCTTCCATCAATCAGCAGCAGGGGGACATGCGGGAGAAACTGCAAGATTAAAGGAGTTGCCGTACAGTGCACTTTTGGTGTGAATTCCGGTGGTCCTTCCCTATGAGGGCCAGCCTGTGTCATTTACATTGGATCTGAATCTGGCTCCAGTTTGACATGGTGCCTTCACCCTTCATCCAAAACTTTGATGCAAAGATTGGTTGACTTGCTTCTAAGGTATCTTATTCCACAAACTTAAATCCAACATGAGCTTCTCACATTGTACTGACCATGAAGCCAAGCACTGATATTTGATTATGTGCTGACTACAAGTGTACTATTAATAAGGCATTACAGAAATACCCATACCAGATTTCAGCAATAAACCAGCCCCTTACCACTTTTGCTAGAGGGAAGGTTTTTCCTAATTAGATTTGGCCCAAACATGTCAACAACTCTCTATGAATGATCAGACCACTGATGCACAGAAAATCATTATCCATAAGGGAGCCTTTTGAGCCAGTTGCTTACAATTTGGAATAAACATTGCACCAGGAGTTTTTCCAAAGGTTATGGATAACCAGTTTGAAGGTCGTAAGGGGATAATGCCATATTTTGATGATGTCCTCATTGGAGCAGGGTCCATGTCAGAATTAGTTTTCTGACTGTGAGAAGTGTTATACTGTATCTCCAATACTGGTCTGAAACTCAAGAAAGAGCAAATGTGCTTTTGGAGTAACCACTGTGGAGTTCCTGGGGTTCCAAGTAGATATAACCGGAATTCATCCAATAAATGCAAAGGTAGAAGCTATTCATAAGGCCCCAACACCTAAGAATAAGTCGAAACTGCAAGTGTTCCTGAGTCTGCTTAATTTCTACCATTCTTTCCCAGAAGGCTCAGTTGCTGAGCCTTTGCATTGTCTTGGATAAAGATGCTGCATGGAAATGGATTAAATGGCATAACCAGGCTTTCAATGATGTGAAGCAGTTGCTGTCATCTGACAGTATGCTTGTTCTTTATGATATGGAGAAAACACTTCTGCTTACTTGCAGTATTTCACCATATGGAGTGGGAGCTTTCCTTAACCACCTGCAGAAAAATGGTTGTAAAGATCCCATTGCCTACCTTTCATGAACTATGAATAAGACTGAGAGGAATTATGTCCAAATACATAGAGAAGCTCTTATAGTTGTAAGTGAGATTAAGAAATCCCATGACTGTATGGCCACAGATTCACAACTGTGGCAGATCATAAACTGTTGCTAGGGTTATTCGCCAAGAATGGACCAAGAATCATTTCACCACATATGCCTCGTTGGTCCTTATTTTAAATGCAAGTTACTATGAATTTCAACATCGCCATGGAATGTGAATAGCCAACGAAGACGCACTGAGTTGTATACCATTATCTTGTTCTGAATTCCCTGTTCCTTCGCTCTCTGAAGTTCTGATGCTAGAATCCTCCTCTCCAGGTAGATGCCATTGCTCTACCACACGACATCTGCACCATTCCATCTGTCAGCAAATGGCCAAACCAAACAGATGGCGCAAACTACTAGAGATGCCTTGAAGTAAATTGTTGATGGTGACTGGAACCAGCAATTAGCTAATTTCTTACACAGTAGGTTGTAACTCCAAGTGCTACTACAGGTCATGGCCCTGCAGAAGTGGAACTACTATTGCCAGCTGAAAGCTTGGTTGTATTGGCTCCACCAAGGTATGGCAGTTGAATACCAGATAAGGCAAGAAATCCAGTTTTCCAAGAAACCCTGATGTTTCACCTGTAAGAACCTTTGAATCAGATGAACCTGTGTACATCCAAAACTATGCAACGTGGCCACAGTGGATGCCTGCATCAGTCCTTGGAGCTACAGGGGCAGTATCATTTAAGGCCCAGACATCAGATGGAAAGACACTTTCCAGTCATGTTGACCACATGCGGGGTCAAGTCTCAGACAATGTGACCTCTGCAACACCAGAAAGCATTGCACCAGTAGTGGAAACAATTCTGGCGAGTGCAGCAGCTGCTGTTTCAGACCCATCAACACTTTCAGTTGCTGAAGCTACTTTAGAAGAGCCAAAGCAACCTACCTCTGTTGCCAGTGGAAAGTCTGTTACCTCTGAAGAGGGCTACACAAGACAGGTTACCATCCAGTCCAAATATTTACAGGATTACTGGACATTATTTAGTGGAGTGAGGTATTGTGTATTGAGCGTGTCTATGTAAGTTCTGTACTCTTATCTGCAGAGGGCAGTGCCCCAATCACATTATCTTGTTTTCCTGTTTATTGTTCTGCTTTTACTATATAGTATTAGGAAGTTTGTTGTTGTTCATAAAGATAGGCATCTATACATGTGCTCGGAGGGGGAGGGGGACATGGACTTTATTTAGAGCGGCTCAGAGTGCTGCTGCTAATTAAAGCACCTGGAGCGTCTTGTGTGTTGGTGTCCCTGTGCCCCCATGCTTCAAAATGATGGTGTTCCTCAAAGACCAGTCTTGGGACCCATCCTACTTGTCATTTTCATTAGTAACATCAGTGCATGAACTAGTGAATATTTATGCAATTTGCAGATAACACGAAGATGAGGGATATTGCTGGTATGGAGGAGATTCGATTATTTCACAGAAAGAATTAGAAAACCTTCTGGAGTGGAGCAGTAGAAATAGTATGGAGTTAAATATTGTAAAGTACAGAGTCATGCACTTAGGGGCTAAGTACTAGAACTTTGGCTGTAAGAGGGTGCAGTCGTGGACTGGAGGCAACAAAGAAAGAGAAGGACCCAGGTATACAGGTTGATTGTAGGACAACCATGCATCACCAGCGTGAAGCAGCCATAACAAGGTTAATGCAGTTGTACAGTGTATTAAGTGGGGCTTATTTAGTAGAGACAAGAGCAAATATCAGTAGACAGCTTTGGTAACTTTTGTTTAAGAAAGATTCAACTGGAACATATGCAAGGAAAGTTTACTAGGATAGGTAAGGAAATGGAGATGAAAATAAAAGGTTGGCTTGTTTAGCTCAGCAAAATGAAGGATGAGAGCAGATATGATTATGTTGTATAAATATTTGCACGGTAAATTTATCAGGGAGGGAGAACAGCTATTTAAGTTAAAGAACAATATTGATACAATATCTAATAGCTACCAATTGGTAATGAACACATTGAGTTTTGAGATTAAAATAAGCTTTGTAATTATTAGAGGAATTACTTGTTTTCAGGAGATCCTTGCAAAAATTAGTGCAGGTAAAGAATCTGAATACTGCAAGACAGAGATTGACAATTTAGGGAAGGGACAGCATAAAAGAACAGTGGTGTTCATGGATCAGTCGCCAAACAGTGTGATTTATGTTTTTAAATATTTGCTAGGGTTGAAAGGTAAGTCTATTTTTGCTCAGGAGGACAGGCAAGTGGCATGGAAGGACTGAAAACAGGGCACTGATAGAAAGTGAAAGGGAGCATTTTGAGCAGAGTCTTTGTTGGAAAGAGACCCATCTGTGAGAGAGGAAGCTTATTACAGTTTGATTCCTACTGTGTTCTGGAAAACATGACCGGGTATGAACAGGCTTTCATTTCCACTGCTAGAAATCTTTTCAGAGAAGGGAGCAGTATAGGTGTTCATTCTGGCTCCCCTGCTCTACACACTGTCCTCAGACTGAGGTAATGCCAGTTTGGGGAAGGTGTAGGAAGCGGTGACTGTTCCAGTCCTCCCATTCCTACGAGGGAGTGGAGTGGCAGGGAAAGACTTCCCATGCTTCTCCAAACTGGTGACACTCCTCCCAGTCATGGAGAAGTCAAGCAGCGCAGCCATTTGTTCTGGCAGGAGAGAATCTCTCACTTAAGAGAGATTCCATGTGTGAACCTGGAAATTTTTTCTCCCGGAGCAGGCGTTCTTCCTCCAGGAGAAAGTGAATGAATCTATGCGTGCATTTTCTACTAGGAGAGCAGTGATTCTCCTGGAAGGAACATAACCACTGTGCATGGCCTTTGTATGCATTCTTTTTAGATAGGCAGAATTCCATCAACGAAATACCTAACAATTTGTCCACCAGCAGAAACAACCCACAAAACCCAGAATATTGACTACCTATTTGAGCCTAAAACTACTGTCCCCTCAATTGAGTGATCGGATCAGATAAGTATAGTTAAGGCTACATAAAGCCTTTGTGTGAGTGTGTGTGTTGCGTTATTCCTAATCAAAATTACTCTGCCAGATTTTGTGCAGCAATCTGAAGAGTGAAATTTTTGAGTTAGGCTGAAAAAGTGTTCCTTTTTCATTCCTGCTTCAGAAATATATCTTTTTACTCAAAGAAGACCTGTGGCTATATTCATATAATAAGCTAGTTACATACTACATTTTTTTAGAAATTGAATGAATAGATATATATATTTTAAGGCCAGAAGAACCAATTATGACCATCTATCTTAATTTGCATAATACATGCAATAGAATTTCAACCAGTACCTCCTGTATCAGGTCTTGAACTTAAACATTATTATGTGTTGAAATTAAAGTTATACCTTTTAGAAAGATACAAAAAATAATTAATTTTGAGAGTTTTTTAAATAAAAATACATATTTGGGATGAAGTGGACTTTTCAGAAGCTAGTGAAATGCAGCATTATCATAGTTAACCTGATTAATAAAATATTTTTGAATTCAGATTCATGCTGCAGTTAAATCCTTCTAATGTATTCTCTTAAATGTACTTTGAAGGTTTGAAGGATGACTCAAAACTAAATGAATCAGAAGAGGAAGAAAACTACTGGAATGTAAAGATTTTACCAATTTTGCGTCAATTAGAGAGTGGTAAGTAAGGCTTCTTGGATAATTCAATAATAGTGAGTACATATTTTACAATATTTCTGAAATAGACGTTGGAACAGAAGAGTACTACGGGCATCTATTCTTATGAGTTAACAATCATTAGGTAAGTTATTCCTAAAGGTGTTCATATGTTCAGTAACTTACCAACATAAAAAAGACTTGTCGCAGAACTGCCCTAGGTCTAACCCCAAGAAACCCAAATGAGGTTCCTCTGTGTGACATAGGTCTATTGTCTGTGGTTATCTGAAGAGAAATATGCTGCAGTAGGCTCATTCTTTTACACATAGCCACAGTCCATGGCCCAGGCTGGAACTGGACTGTGAGGCTCCTTCCAGGCCAGAACCAGGGGCCAAGCAGCAGTGGCATCAGTGACAGTGGGGAGCATCAGTGGCCAGTAGACTGGTGGGTCAGATGGGTCTTCGCTGTGCATGGGATCCTGCCTGAGGGCTGTATGTTTGACACCTCTGGTTTATAGAGAACAGACAGAAGGTTAAGGGCCTGAATTAAGTTTACATAAGGGAGCAAATCAGAATTAAAGCTTCCACTGGAGTATGACTCAGAGTTGTAAATTTTGAATGTCTTGGAAAGCTTTGTAATGATCAGTAATGTTGATACAAAATAGTAGCTGAAAATGGGTTTGGAAGCCTTAACCTTGAATATTGTCACTTTTGCAGATAGAAGACAAGCTCTTAAAAATCTTAGTTTCCTTCCTTAATGGATTTTATTAAATAAAATCTTTTTCTTTGAGGTATATTCAGAAACCCTTGTTATGCTACACAGGCAGGTTACTGTACAGTATTGGATATAAAACACTGGAGAATCAGAATAATTTTTTTTGCAAACTTTGCACAGATGCTAATGACCACATGAAGAACAAGGGAATGGAAAATGAAGCACAGAATGCTTAATTGTTTCCTACGTACAGGATTAATTCTAGGAAGACTGCACACTTCATCAGCTGATTAACATGAAACATTGGTCAGAAAGCTTGAAAACTGCAGCCTAATTCCATCTCTCCTTGCTGGAATTAGAGGGACTTCATTTAAATCAGTTAATTAGAAAGATGCAGAGGGTAGGATGAAAATACAATACGAGCTAAAGATGGAGTGGAACCTATATTCTCATGTGGTGGAGCAAGGACAAGGGCACATTTTGTATTTTCTTAATTTTTAACTTCAAAATTTTAAACATAGTATCTAACTTTTCCTTTTTAAAAAATTATTCTTTAGTCTGTTTCCACCAGTCAATTGAATACACTGCTACAAACCATTGATAATAACAGTCTTGCTATTTCTTGACTATTCATGTTGATTAAAGCTAGAATAACGGAATCAACCCCTTCTGCAGCTGCATGATGTACTTCCTTTATTTGGGCTCTTCACTGCACAATTACAGTATTTATTTGTACGCCAATATTGGAATTCCATCATTTTAATTCCATGAGTGGATCTGTTGGTAATGCTACAGTGTTTACTGTTGTAGGCAGCCATGTATTTTAAATTCTTTCAGCTAATCTTACACAAATTTATTGAAGAAACATGTTTGGTTCTGCATGTTAATTCTAATATAGTAAAAGCCTTACCACTTTCGTCTGTCTGTCCGTATGTGCAGCCTAGAGCCTTAGGACAGACAGGCAGAGGTGGGGGCTGAGGCAGGCAGGGCCAGGCTGTTCTTCCCACTGTGGGGACCGGCCATGCAGGGTCACACACCATGCCACACTCCCCACCCCCCACGTGCCAGGAGTACCAAAACACAGGCGCAGGTCACATGGCTGCAGGGTGCTGCGTAGGGACTGCTCATGAGGGGCAACACCTGCCTACATGCTGCAGCCGCTGGGCGCTATCTGCATCCCCCTGCCCACTTCTCTCAAGGCTGCCTGCAGCTGTGCACCCCCCACACACACACCATGCCTCCCCTGTGGCCCACAGCAGAGGGGGGGGCATGGCATGTGGCTGCAGGGTGCCGTGCAGGGAGCAGGTATGGGGGGTGTGCCCCTTCCCCATACAGCACCCTGCAGCTGTACACCATGTGTGCCCCGCCATCCACAACTGACAGGTACTCTGGCACTGGGGCAGGGGTGTGGCACGCGGCCTCGAGATGCCACGAGGACAATGGGCAGTGCCCACTGGCTGCAGCATGTGGCTGCAGGGCAGGGCACGCCCCCCTGCCTGCACCCTGTGGTCACACCCTCCCGCATAGGGGGAGCCTGCCTGAGCACACGGCCGCAGGGTGCTGTGCAGGAAGCCAGTGAGGGGAGCGTACCTCGTGGAGGGTGTGGCATGTGGGTGGATGTGCATGGATGGGTGTGTGTCAGGTGTGGGGGGGTGCATGGGGCCGGACACAGAGCAGTGAGGGGGTTGCATGTGGCTGGATTCAGAGTGGTGGCAATGCATGTCAGTGTGTGGTGGCACTCTGTCCCTGCTGCCCGCCCATCAGTCTTGATGGGCACTTTGCTAGTATATTAATAAACAAGCTCTTTTTCAGAGTATATATTTCTAGAAAACAATTTGTTTGAAAGAAATCTGATTTTAATTCTGAAGTTATCAGCCGAGTTCCTGTGATTGGCATTCTGTTTTCAGATTATTGTTATGTGATCAAAAAAAATACTGCTTTACTCACTAAGGGCAAATATAGGCATTTGTACAAAAAACAGTTGCTGGGGGGTAAGCAAAAGAAAATGTGGATTTTTTTTCTCTGAGCTTCGTGACATGCAGTGAAATGCAACTATTGTTGAGCTATAACTTCCATTTTCACTTCTGTGACACTCCTGCTCCCCTGGCAGAAGTGGGAGTAAGTTGATGGCCTTGTCTCATCTCATGTCACAAGTGGACAGCTACCCACAAGATAGATATTGTTGCCACAATTGTTACTGGTTGTCTCAAGAGGGAGACCAAAGAGATAATCTTATGTCGTTACTTACCTAGACTAAAGTTGAAATGTATTGATGCAGCGCTGATACTGCAAGAGATGTTCCCATTTTGAGGGCAAAAGAGTGTATTTATTTAAATCAGAAAGTGGAAAGCCTCAATTTAGTTAATTGATTTTAATTGACTTCTTTGACTGTACTTCAGTTACTTTCTTTAAAAAAAGGTGTATTTTCATTGTTTGGTTAAACTATTAAAGCATCCTGATGACAATTAAATAGATATGGTACATACCCTAGACTTCATGAATCTTTTTCATGTGCAGGAGGGTACACTGTAACGATACATTTATTTAAATAATTACATATATAGCTTAATATTGGCAGATTCATACTAATTTTAAATTTTAATATATTAAAAAAATACTGAATGAGATATTGCTTATTTACCAGACAGTTAATTTCTATTCGTGATTAATGTGTTTGCTTGACACCAGGATAGTAAGTGGACTTTAACTACATGCACAAAACAGCATATAGCATAATTTTTATTAAACAGAACAGATTTTAAATGTTTTAGATGCATAAACTTCTGCGTACCTTTTTAAACAGAACTTAACACAGTTCAAATAGGGAGAAGCTATAAAATAGAAGCATGAGACCACGAAGGCAGGCTTAGTGTACGATGCCACCGAGGTACATAATGCTGTCTCCTGTAATCAGAGGGTGATCTACGGTACCTGTAATTACTTCCCTATCTTTTGCACCCGATAGTACATCTGCCTGCAACATTAGTCCTTTACTATAGTATAAAGCCTAGTGTGTATTATTTGATCTTGAAAGGTACCTGTTTTTCCTCTGATTCATTCTTTATAGAGAAAAAGCACGCAACCTGTAACCCAATTTTTGATAGTCTTACAATTTCAGCATGTATCTTTTCATTTAAATGTTTTAAGAAATGTTAAACGTAACCATATTTTATATTAAATTCAAATTTCTTCTTAGACTTATTAAAATTACTATAATCTGAACATAATCAGTGGTTTTATTTATTTTTAATCATAATTTTTTATTGTCTGGTGGCTAAGTAAAGTTCTCATGCATTTTCTTTGCCAGTCAAGCACCTCTCCCAAATACTAAATTCATTGTAATAAAAAACAAACAAAAATTAAAATCTTAGTTTGTGTGACTAATGAGGATTTTTGAAGTTATTTAGCAAATAAAATATACAAGTCACCCCTTTATTTTTAAAAATATTGACAATCACCTACCCATCCAGTATGTTTACATAGGATAGTTTGGCAAGCGTCAAATATAGCATGATATTTCTTTAAAATTCTTTATAATTCTCTAGTAATATAGATTTGTTTGAGCTACCTGCTGTCCACATGGGTATTACAGTAGTATGTCCGTGTTGAGAAATGCAGTATATACTCACAATGGCAGTATCTCAGGTAAGCTTATAGTATACTTTATGTACCTTACTGATGTAGCCTTAAAAAAAAAAACAAACAAAATGATGTAGCCTTCAAGCCAAAAAGCAAAACAAAACAAAAGAAAACCAGTAATTCAGACACAAAATATTTAATTTTTAGAGAATAGATGTGGCCTTTTATTCTTTTTTATAAATGTGTATTTGTGTTCTTTTGAGGGTGTAGATTTTTTGGTACAATGCAGGTTTTCTTTTTTGTTATTTTATAAACAAAGATCTATTTGAGTGCATTTTGAACCTCTTTTGTGTGTTCAGGATCTTGCGTATAAATTCAGACTTGAACCCTTAACAGCAGCTGGCATAGGATGTCCTTTGGGGTGGATTTGTAGCTAGAATAATGCTCCTAAGCTTTATTTATTTAGTTAGTTAGTTAGTTTTTGCCTGTAACATTTGGCAGAGCTCTTCAGTGAATCCATCCAGATTCTCCAAGGTTTATACCCGGTATCTGGTTAGTCTAATTATTAAAAGTAAAAAAAGTTTCATTTTTGTCTTCTCTTTAAAGACGACGAGGTAAATGGATGTCATTGTTGGCTCTATGAATCGCTTGGCTTAACAGGAGCTACTGTTTTTAAACCAACAACAACATCAAAATATGTTTTGTGGTACAGCCAATGCTATCAATACTTTTATTAACAGGCCAGAATCCTAAGAAATTTATTGGAAGATTTATTTTTTTATGCCATTATGCAAACTTTTATCTGTATTTTGTCTATAATGGTTAACTTTTACTTTCTCCACCCAAATAGAAGACAATATAGAAAAGCTCTGCCTTGCCTGTAGCAGTCTCCAGCAAGCCTTGGAAGAAGGGCATATGCTAGGAAAGAGATTTAAAAGAAGAACTGTGCTTCTGAAGACATTATATAAACTGGTTGATATTGGTTCAGACCCACTTTGCCTGAAATTGGCAAAAATTATTCTGGCTGTAAGTTGTTGTTTTTTTTAAATACTAGTTTGTAACATATTAGAATGCAATAATTAACATACCGTATCTGTGAATCTTTTTTTTTAATCAAATGTTGCATTCTTTACTCGAGTATTAGTAGCCTTCAATCTGCTAAGAACCAAAGACTAAACCTAAAAAATAAGTTACATTTTTAATAATATTTGATTAAAGTGCTTTTATCTGAGGATGCAAAGTGATTTTAAGAGCAAGTAAATAAAATTGTTCCCATATGGGGGCACTGAAGTACTCAGAGAGATTAAGTTATTTGTCAGAGGCCAGTTCATTTAGTCAGTGACAGATCCAGGAATCATATCTCATTCTCTTATTATGTAGTATTTATTTATTTAAAAATTATTCAGGGACCCCAACTGAGGTGGGAGCCCTATTATGTTATGCTCAAAATGGACACATGGGCATGAAGAAAAATATACTTGGACTGTCTTGTAAAAGGAGCAGGAAATGATGCTAAGGAGCATGCAACAAGTGTTACATGTGCATGAGCTTTTAGTGATACAAGTGAGCTAAATCGCCCCAGCTTTAAATACGGATGAAGCTGGGTTAAATTTAGAATAGTTTTGCTACATTTCATAAAATCATAGAAAAGCAGGGTGGCTGGAAGGCCCCCTTACATATGATCCCTAACTGAATGATCCTGTGTAAATCCATTGTTTAACCTAACAGCAAAACTACACGGTCAATCCTGATACAGCCACAAGACATAAGCATCCTAATTTGCTACAGAGAAAGCAGAGGGGACCACAATGGCTAATATTTTGCTGCTTCAGAGGTTGTTAAAAAGTGTTTGAGACATCCAAGAGGGACACATCTCCATTACAGAAGAAGGCAAAACCTCCATAGCAGTCTGACATGGGGAAAAAATCCTTCCTGACTCCAAGTATGGCAGTTGGAGGGGTAAGACCGTCTAACCAGAAACTTTAAGTCCCAGAAGAAGCATTGGTTCACCCCAGTCAAAATCCCCAGCCTTGGCTCTAGTCAACAGCCAGTGGTTCTTGAGGAAGTTAACCCAACTCGCACCCCTCACTTATAGTGGCAGAAGGAGAAAAAAAAATCCTTCCTGGCCCCTTTTGACAACCAGCAAAGCCCAGAAGCATGGGAGAATACCTATAGTGGAATACAGGCATAGGCTTTCCAAATCTACCTATACTAGTGCTTATCTAACCTCTTCTTGAACACATCCAGTGGTGGACAGTCCACAACTTCCCTAGGCAGTCTATTCCACTGCTTCACTGTTCTAACTGTGAAGAAGTCTTTCCCAATACCCAACCTAAACGTATTTTGCTGCAGCTCCAAGCCATTGGTCCGCATTTTGCTCTCTGCAGCAAGAAAGAAAAGATGTTTTCCCTCCTTCTTTAGGAAAGCTCTTTGGATATTTGAAGACTGCTATCATGTCCATTCCTAGGCTCCTTTTCTGCAAGCTAAAAATGCCTATTTCCTTCTAGCTTTTCTCATTCAACTTGCCTTGCAAGCCTTTTTATCATTTTTTGTCACCTACCTCTGGGACCCTCTCTAACTTCCCTCTGTCCTTTTTGAAATGTGAATCCCAAAACTGTATACAGTCATCTAGATGAGCTCTAACCAATACTGAGTAGTTGAGGCCTAGCTTGTTCTGAATAGAAAGGCACTATCACCTTTTGTGTCTTGTACCTAATGCTTCTTTTGTTGCATCCCAAAACTGCATTCACCTTTTGTGACAATGCAGATTGCTGGACTATTAAGGCTCCCAGGCCCTTTTCTATAGTCTTACCATCCAGCCAGGTGCCACCCATTTTGTATTTATTTTATATTATTCTTCATGAGCTGTAGCAAGTTGCATTTATCAGCCTTGAATTTCATCCTGTGAGCTCCAGCCCAGCTTTCCAAACTGTCAAGATCCTGTAAATTGCAGTGTCATCCTCCAGTGTGTTTGCAGTCCTTCCCACTTCTGTGTCATCTGCAACTTACTCATAGATTGTAAGGCGAAGGGACTGGAAGATCACTGGGTCCAGCACCCTGCACCAGGTAGGAAGAATGACAGGTGGGGTCAGGTGACCCCAGCATGATGACTGTCCAGTTTCCTCTTGAAGATTTCCAGGGTAGGCGATTGTGCCACCTCTGGAAGGAGCTTATTCCACTGTCTGGGCACCCTAACTGCAAAGAAGTTTTTCCTAATGTTGACCCTGAAATTGTCGTTCAGGAGTTTGTGGCTATTACTCTTGGTTTTCCCCAAGAGCACCCTGGTGAACAGTTGTTCACTGAGCCCCTGATATGTTCCCCTGACGTAGCAGTAAGCTGCTACCAAATCCCCTCTCAGCTTTCTCTTAGGCTGAAGAGTCCCAGGTCCCTCAGCCTTTCCTCATGTGGCTTGCTGTGCAAGCCTCTAATCATATGGGTGGCCCTTCTCTGGACTGTCTCAAGTTTTACCATGTCCTTGTTAAAGGGCAGCTCCCAGAACTAGATGCAGTACTCCAGTTGGGGTCTCACCAGTGCCGAGTAGAGTGGAAGAATCACCTCCTTCGTCTTTTTGGAAATGCATCCAGAGTATTATTTTCCCTGCTGGCAAGAGTCACACTGCAGGCTCATATTCATGCTGTGGTCTGTTACTGCCCCCAGGTCTCTTTCATTTGTAGTGCTGGTCAGGTTGGTGTTGCCAAGCCTGTAGTTGTTGCTCAACTTTGCTGAAGAAACTCCCAATTCCAACATTAATAAATCACGTTGGACAATGCTGGGCCCAGGATAACCCTATGGGATTCTATTTGAAACTTCCTACCATTGTGACATGGATCCATTTGGAATTACACTTTGCTTGTAGCTATTGAGACAGTTGTCTATCTACGTACCTGGCAGTAGTTTTGCCTAGCTCACATTTTCCAATTTGTTTATGAGATGGTCACATGGGACTTTGTCAGAACCCTTGCTGAAGTCCCACAGTTTGATAAATATTATTGTCAGGGCCTCTGAGATGTAAATACTATACTGCTATATCCATAGCATTCTCTTCATGCACCCAAGTAGTTACTTCATTAAAGAAGTACTGTTACTGTACAGTTTTCCATATTGAGATTTTAGATTTTTTGAATTTTGTACGCCTGATTCTGTTCCAGTGAAGTAATGCTTGTTTAGCATGGGTTTTTTTCATCTTAAATCCATTCTGGCTGCTTGTAGAAGAATCTTCCTTTCCCTACAATAGCCCAGACTTTGTCATCTCGGTGTTTGTAAATGGAGTTCTTTAGGGTATGTTTTAGTAAGTTCCTGAGTACTAAGGTGAGGTTAACCAGTCTGCAGTTCCCTGGGTCCTCCTTTTTTCCCTTTTTAAAGTGGGGTACTATGTTTGTCCTTTTCCAGTCCCTTGGTACTTTGCCCATCTCCGACAATTTTATAAATATTATTGTCAGGGGCCCTGAGATGACCTCTCTCAGTTCCTTCAGTATTGTCAAGGGCCCTGAGATGAAGCTCATCAGGCTGTGCTGACTTGAATTTATTCAGACCCATCAAAAGCTCTGTTTCTTTTATTATCTCATCCCTCAGCTTGCCCCCTTCTGTAGCCAAATAAACTTTATTAGGTGTCTGGCTGCAGCTCAAGTTTTTTGTTTCATTACAGGCTCCTGCACAGGTAACTAATAACTGCAGTACAGTCCAGAGCACAGTGGCTCCCCCTCTCCTTTGAAACCTCTCCAAGTGTACCTTTGAGAGATGGTCTCTGCACCAGACAGTTTACAGTCTAAATAGACAAGACAAAGGGCATGGGAATGCAAATATAATCTTGGTTGTTATACTAAGGAGGGTTGGAGGAATCGAGGTCAAAAATCATAAAGGATACTTGGATCCAGAGTGAAATTAACAAACCTGAAATATGCATCTAAGATCTCTGTAGTTTAGGTCAGAAAGCTTAGGTGCCTAGGATTGGGATTTACAACATTCACTATGCTGAGTTTGGGGAGCAACACCTGAATTAGCCAGTAGGAAGCATAGAAGCAGAGGTATGTTCTGAAATCTTTCGTCCTCTCAAATTTGCTCAGGCCTGGCCATACTTCCCCTCAGCTCAGCATTGTGGAAGGGAAGAGTTTCTCTACCCTCCCCCCCCACCCCAGCTTCTAGCCTGAGCCACTACAGGTGTGCGCCAGCATTTCTTCAGTCCAGAGGGGATGTCTGTACATTTACAAACCAGTTCAGCCTAGCCAGGTTAAACTAACCTGCAAAGATTGAATCAATTTAGGCCCAGGCTCTTTGAATGGCTGTCCCAAGCCCTGATTTTCAGGCCAGCCAAGATGGCAGCACCATAGGCACATAGAGCAAAATAACTTTAGGTGCCTAAGTCCATTGTACCCAGAAAACATGGGTGGTTAGGGGTTCTCTGATACCAAAATGGGTTAGAAAGGTTTTTTGTGATGCTTATCCAAAAAATTAAGTGACTTGTCCAAGATGGTACAGGCTGCGACAGGAATGAGAGTTGAACTCTTATTTTCCAGTTCCCAGTTTTACTTGGACTTTAGCTTACGAAAATTAGTTGTTCACAGAGTTTTACACCAAAGCTGGGATTTAGTCTAAACATAATTAGGAAGTAAATAAATGTTGAGGTATTCACACAACTCAAACTAGAGTACCTGGTGAACATTGTGGTAACTTAGTGATCCTTGTGATCCCATGAGTTCCAAAGGTAATTCTGTAATTCTCACCCTCTTTATTTGTGCTAATGTCATTACTGATGGAATGAATCCTCCAGTGGACCAAGCATGATGCATGCAGCAGCATGTCAGTACTCCTAGGACACTCTGCATTTTACACACTTGAGCAGCAGAGTGGTACTCCTCCTAATCATCTCTGCTACTTGCTGTTGGGTTGGAAGGCAGCATTGAAATGTTTTAAGAGATATAATTAAAATGCCTTAGAAGTATTTCAGAAAACAGTATAACTGAAATAAAAAACCTGGATTATTTTTTTTTTTTTGCATTTTGCAACAAATAGGCAATTGAGGAAAATATTTAGTATTAATTTTTTTTTTTTAGCAAATTAATTAACTTTACTATATCCCATACCTTTCACAACAAAAGACTTCTACTAAGCTGTTAACCACAACTTTTAATTCATATAATTTAAAATAAATAGTTCAGTAAACTTATCTATTTCATCATTTAATTCAGTGGTGTTGTAACTGGCGACCTTAATTGTAATATGCCAAGTTTTCTTCATTTTGTCACTATATTCAGTCTCTGACTGTGGACAGATATTACATTTGTGTTGCTATGGAAGTTGAGCATACAGACATGCATATCCTAGATAGTGCTACAGAATGGCAGAAGCACCACAAACATGTTTCTGGATTAAACAAGTACTTCACCTTAGTTCTGTGTTTGGTAGCACCACTGGTAACGTCTCCAGTGCACCATAGCAATGAAGGGAGTCTCTCAGTCCTCCTCTTTGCCATAGTGCTCCGCTATTCCTGTGGGAGGAAGCAAGCAGAACTGCAGAGCTGAGCAACCATGTTTTGCCCTTGGGCTGGAGAGCATGCAGAATGCCTTTGCAGCAAGCAGCTGAGGGCTTCAGTGTTTAGCCATGTCTGGCATTGCTACATTTCTGTAGCACTTCAAAGTGCTGCAACATTTGTAGCACTATAGATGCTCCTCTGCCTATGGCCTCTCTAAGGAATTGTGTACATGAAAATGTTACGGAAGATGTTGATAGATAAAACTGTTGTTTTATTAATGTTAGTATCAGTATATGCCTTCAAATCTTAGAGGTAGCAGTGAGGTAAGCATCAGATTTATTAAGAGATTTCTTTTAACTGTATTTTGACAAAATTTATTTTTCATAAGGCAGTGGTGTGGCATTAATATTACTGATAAGATGTAAAATCCACAGCTAAGACTGTACTTTGACCTTCCTACTTAGCTCATTTCCTGATAGAGTTTTTAGTGATCACATTGTTTTTACTTCAATTTTCATGTATCTTTTAACTTGGAGATAAAAATAAAAGATGTTCATGTTTTTGGTTGTAGTGCAGAATTTAAGAAATGTATTATTTTGTCTTATTTGATTATCCAACATAACTCCTCTTATATTTTTGTTGTGTGGCTGCTAATGAATAAACAAGTAACCCTACTCAAGGGAAGAATCATATTAGGAATTATTGTTTTATACTGTAAGAATGATTTTTAAAAACCTACAAAATAGTAGTATGCAGTCCTTTTACAGTTCTACATATACAATTTTTAAGGGTTTTTTTTTTTTACAGTTTTACATATTAAGATTTTAGAATCTTTGAATTCTGTAAGCCCGATTCTGTTCCAGTGAAGTAATAGCAAAACCTATACTCGATTCAGAACCAGAACAGGCCCAGTAACTAGTTGTTGGTGCTTTTCTTGGGACTTCTGAAGTACAGGATTACCATATACCCAACTTTTAAAATAATATGGGAAATTTTCATTTTCACAAAAATATAATTGTAATTTTTGTTTCATCTCTTTCTCTCTGTAGATGAAAGTGAGTGGAAAGAATATGCTTAGTGTGTGCAAACTTGCATTTAAAATTTGCAGAAATGAAAAAAATGATTTTCTTATCCAAAATGACAAACTATTGGGTATGTATTCTGTTTTACATGCGCTAAAATAAATTTTAAGTGCTGAAATAGTAAAATTGTTTGTCCTTCACATTCTGTAGAAAAATTCTGATAGTTAAATTTGTGCCAAAACTGAATTCCACACTTTAAAAATATACGCAGTGTAGAAATGATGGACAAGTGAGAGAGTGGTGTTCAATCCTATTTTTAATTTATTTCCTTTTCAGTCAAACTTTATTACATGGCTTACTAATTTAGGCCTGAATATCTCAAGTACTTAATAGATGTGCTTAAGTAAAGAGTTTGACTAGTCCCATTGAAGTAAATGGGACTACTTGCATCCTTAAATTTAAGCACGTTCGTAGAAATGGAGTCTTAGGCCAGATAATTGTACCAGGTACAAAGCAAATGCAAAAGGCCTTTTGAGAGAGAAACTTCAACAACGATTTCAGAAATCAAATGTACTCCTTCCAGGGAGATGAGGACCATAAGAAAATCTAGGTAGGTACATTGAAAATGTCTATATAAACAACATCATTTTCTCTTCAATCCTGTCTTCCCATGGTTTTCTTCACTAATTTTTAAGTGGGATTTTGATGGAAAGGGTTTTTATGACACTAACATGTAGATAGAAAAAAGGAAAAGTTTCCTTATGGTTAAAGTAATTGCTTATTAAATGTTTTACTTGAGTACAGATTATTATTAGTATTAAAGAAAATACCTGATTTTTTTTTCAATCAGACAAAACATGAGAAAATTGATTTTTTCATCATAAAATATAAATTTGTTGAAATTGAAACATTCTGTGGAATTGTACCAGTTTTTAGAAATCTTTACCTGGGAAAGGTTCTCCAGGTCCAGAATAAAATTTCTGATCAGAAAGGAAGCTCTTACCCTAGGACAGTGGTTATCAAACTTGTTAAACTCAAGGCATTCCAAACAAAATACCGGCTCTTCATTTTCACATATTTTTTGATTGTGGAAAAAATAGAACAATTCTTCTGTTGCAAAAAACTCAAAATATTTTTGACACTGTAGATTCATGTGTCTCAGTTTATCTTGTGAATCACATGGGTGTTTGTACACCTAACAGTGCTATAATATTGCATGACACCCTCTTCATCCTTAAAAGCATCTCATGACACTGAGACGCCACAGCGATGACACTGGGTACCACAGTGCCCTCCTTCCTGGTTGAAAATTGCTGCTGTAGGGTAACCAAGTGTTTGGGACACTTCCATAGGGTATAGGACACACAGCTATAAATTCCTGCTGTGTTGATTCAGAACGTGGATTGAACCTGAGTCATCTTTATCCTGTGTGAATGTCCTAATCATTGGGCTATAGGGGCAGAGTCCCTTTCTTGTACTCTGTGTATTTAACTATTGATTCATAAAAGGAAACTTCAGCAAGAAGGGGAAACTGGGATAGAAAACAGTCTGCTGAGTAGATTACTCACGTTAGAGGCAGGAGACTGAGTTTCAAGGTCCTGCTCTGATTTAGCTAGGTCTCTTGCATCCCAGATAATCCTCCTGACCACTAGGCAGTTGTAAGATCTTCGGTTCATTCTAATGTGGAGCAAGAAATGTTTAAAATGGGATGGGAAAATTGTTTCTCTTCTATTTGAACTGAAAGTGACTAAAGAAACAAAAGTCAGTATTAGTTTCTTTTTAACAGGTCAAGAAAATAAAGTTCAACAACTGACTGGGATTGTTTTGTTATCTGGTACGGAATATCCTCCTGATTCTGCTTGAAAATGTAAAGTTAAAAAATACCAAGGGCAAACTTTTCAAACGTAACCATTGACTTTAGGATTTTAGGTGCCTGACTTTTTTGGTGCATAATAGGGGTACCTTAAAAAGGCCTTATTTTCAAAAGGTGCTGAGAATACTCTTTTGCTGAATAGGCCAGTGTGCAGTGTTCCAAGCTGAGCACTCAAGAAGTAAGGCCCTTAAAATACCTTGAAAATCTTGATCAAAGATTTTAGTGATGACCACTGGTTTTTCAAAATTGATGTGCTTTTCTAGAGACTAGGAAACCAAAGTTTTTTGATCCTTTCTGCCACACATCAATAGTTGCTCATGATTTCAATCCAGATACCTAATCTTCCAACTTACATAAAAGAAGAGTATGATAAAGTTTATAACCACAGTTTTCTTTTGCAACTATGTTTGTCTTTAAGGACAGGGATGGCTATAAATGTTAGTGTCAGACTTTCTAAATGCTGATTTTTATTTTAGATTATTTGTTGGAGGTCCTGAGAATTGAAGATTTACAAGCAAACAATGAAGCTCTTCTTTATTGTATGGGGGCTATAAAATTCATTTCTGGAAATGCAGCTCTTCTTAATGAAATGGCCAACAAAGGAGCTGTGGAAATACTGCTGCAGTTAGTGAAGCAGATTAATAACATTAGAGAAAATGACACACAGTTCTCCAGCTTGGGTCATCTCTTAGTCCAGGTCAGCATCAATTTTTATTTCTAAAAATAGGAATTCTGAGGACTAAATTAAAATTTTAAAATAAATTACTTTAAACTGATAGATGGCACCTGTTTGCATGTGAATAAACTGATTTGTAAATTTTCATAGACTTTTTAAAATGAAATTGTTATGCAGTTTTTCAAGATAAAAAATGAGATATTTTGGAGTGTTTATGTGTGGTTTTTATAAAGGTGTTAGAAAAAATCTAATATTAGTAGAAAGATTTTTAGGAATTTAATAAAATCATCTTTATAATTAGTTTGAATGCTGATAGTAGATTGGTTCCCAGGGAGCTGGGGTCCAGAGGGGTTTGGCCTCAGAACTAGATTCTGATATATCCATAAATCAGGTCAGGCCAGAGTCCAGAGCCAAAGTCAAGGGTTAATTGGGATCAGAGGCCAAAAGCCAGAGCTGAAAGCCAACCCAGAATCATGAGCAGGGAATGCCAAGGGTCTTACCAGGAATGGAAGCCAAAGTTGGAATGAAAACCAGAAGCCTAGCAAGGAAATGCATGGGAGGTCAGAAGCAAGAACTTTTGCCTTTGCCCAGATAGGGATACTGCAGGCTGTACCTACATTTTAAGGGCTGGAGCAGGTGGGGCCTGTTGCCTGTGGCCTCAGGGAATTAACTGCCTTACTTGGCCCTGCTAGGACCAAAGTACAGTTCCAGGCTTGCTGCAGGTGGTCCCTGTTCAGGGGATGACTTACTCTGATGTCTTTGATTGGGAATGGCTAGGTCTAGGGTTCTGGCTTGGCCTTGTTGCATGAACCTCGAGAAAGGAAAGATCCCTGCTCCAAGTGACATAAAACTAAAACAGAAAATCAATACAGTTCAATTCCTTGATACACCAGAAAAGTAGAAAAATACCCTTTTCCACAAAAAAAATTGTGTTATTTTCTTAAAAAGAAGGGAGGGGTGGAGGATTATGGCTGTATTTTGCTGCCCAGTTTAGTGTCTGTATGTGTTGAAAAATTGCCTTTTAAGGAGATGAGAGAGAAAAAAAAAATGCAGTCAATCCACTGAAAAGTTGTCTATTGAGAAGGCAGCACATCTCCCACTAAAGTATATGGAATCTATCAGGTTCCATTAGCTAGTGATATTTGTCAAATAGTTTCTTTGCTCTAGAGGACAGCAGTGTCCCAACTGTCCTTATTCTGTTAAATAAAATACTACCTGCTCTTAGCTTGAGATCTGGTTTTGTGTAACTGTTTTGTGACTTAGCATTGTCTTTGATATCTGTATGCCTGCTCTGAAGTAATGCACTCTGAGATGCTGGAGGATGGTACTGTGATTTGTATGTAGGAAGGGTAATCCTAGATGCATTCCTTCTCCTAGAAGAAGCATCTCCCAAGAGATACTTCTACTTGGTTGGAGTTGGGTTAGTTTTCTCCTGATACCACCACTTTTGTTTTGGGAGAAACTGTGTGAACACTTCCAGTTTCTACCAGAAGAACTGTGATTCTCCCACTTGAAACATAACACTTGTATGCACCCAACAAAAGTCAGTATTAGTTTCTTTTTAACAGATCAAGAAAATAAAGTTCAACAGCTGACTGGGATTGTTTTAAGCTGTATACCCAAGTATATAAGCTAAAATTCCTGATACAACCTTACCTAGATAACTTTATCTTGTTTTGAGAGAGTTTTTTTGTAGGAGGCTGGATTGATAGATGCATTACAGCAGGTGAGTTTCCAGAACTGTATAGTTATTTCAGTTATCAAAGTACATGGACTTTTTTTAAAGAGGCCTGAATTTGTGTATTTTGTACATCAGGTTTTATGTCTGCCAAGGAAACCTTTATCCTTTCTTTGGAAACATATGCAGTACATAAAACCTTTAAGAGTGTTTGATGGATGGCTTTGGCAATATCAGTATATAGCATCTGAGATGTGAATGGTTGGGTTGAACAGAGAAGCAGAATTTCAGCTGAAAATCCTTGTGAAAGAGAAAAATCCTTGTGTACAAGAAAAATTATTCAAGAGCAAAATTTGTGAGTTGGACAGATGTTGAAAGCTGACACTGACTGATAATGCCTTAATAGAAAAAATAATCAATGGCCAAGTGGTAAAACCAGATAAAGTATGGATTCATGTTTTCAACTGTGTGGCACCAGCAAGTCTGAAGTTCCCACTGCTTTGCACTATTGCTTTGCTTTATGCTTAATGTGGGAAAAAGTGTAGTTTTAATGCCAAAGATTTAACTTGTGAATGTGTGACAGGAAATCATACAGTTCAACATTTTTACATGACCAGTACAATAATGCTTTCAGTCTGATTAAAATTATAATACTGTAAAGCACAAAACCACATTTTACAGCTAGCTACTGGACTGGCTTTTTCTAAATGTATTTGGTGTTTTTTTGAGGAAGAGGCAGTATAGGCAACTGTGTGTCTTTTCTGTAAAATAATAATGCTATTGAAATTGCTTGGCTTACCCTAGATATTGTCTCTGAATGTTTTGGATTGGTAAAACCAGTTTATTTTTCTCCTTTCCTTAGAAAAGTTATTATTTCTGCTAAATCAAAAAATTCCCAATGTGACTTGTTCCTGTCACTCTCTCTAATAGATCTACGTTAAAACATGTGATTTATGATTCTGTGTTATAATTAATTAGTTATCGTAGAAAAATGTTAGATATAGTCTCTCAGTATTTTCAAGGATAGAATGTGACAGAATATTCTTCCCTGTGATCCATGCCCAGAGAATAATGACTGACATTGAGAAATGCTTGCAAAACTGGATATAATTATAAAACACAAAATACTAGATAACAGATACGGTTGTTGTAGATGAAGTGAGATGTTTTTCCAGAAGAAACAAACCCAAAAGATTTATGATGAAATCAGAACGAATAGGAGTGAAAAAAAACACATTAAGCAATCTGTCTTCAGTGCAGTAGGGGAACAGGAAGAGTAAGAGCAAAAAAATGGCAGTAAGCTATAGAAACACAGAAAGAACAAATCAGTGGATGTATTAGGTCAGTGGTGATGTGTAGGGGGTGCACAGGGGTGCATGTGCACCCCTGAGAGTGCTGGTGCACCCCCTGACGGCCAGTGCTCCCTGCTTAGGCGATGGCTGGGGGGCAGGCGAGAGTGCTGGCGCCCCCCCCGAGAGTGCTGGCCAGGGAGTTGGGGGCTCCAGAGGAAGGGATCCCTGCCATCCCTATGCCAGCGGTGCGCAGTGGGGAGCCCCCGGCAGCACAGTCGGCCGTGGGGGGACTAAGTCACTGACTAGCTGCTGGGGGGACAAATGCCGCCGCCATTTGCCACGGCACCAGTCGCCCTTGCATTAGGTACCTCAGTATTTGCTCAGCTGTTCAGCATTGAGAATAATTGAACATTTACATTGAACTTTGAAGGTTTTATGTAAGTTTTGCGCACACAGTAGAAAAAGTAAAAGTTATTATCTTTTTTGGCATAACTAAAACAAAAGATAAGAAGCTCTAAGAGAAAATAAAATCAGAAATGTGGAAGACTCCTTACAAAATCTAAGATTTTTTTCATGATACCAAAAGAGGAGAAGCATGGGTATCCAAAAAAGGAGTCTAATAAAAAAAAAAAAGAGCGACCTTGTGAACTATTCAGTTTAAAGTGTTCCAAAAGATTATAATTGGCACAATATAAGGAACAGTTGACAAAGTATTAAAGAATATAAAGAGCGTTTTCCAATAACTTAACTTATGGGTTGATTAAATATTTACGCTAAGAAGGGTGACCGAAAAGGTATTGAAGATTAGATATTGATTACTGTGGATCCTTGTAGCATTATTAATATATTTGGTAGTTTGACTACTGGACCATATGGCATTTGAGTCCTTATGCCATTGTATATTATTAATCAATTACTAGATCATTTTAAAAGTAATGAAGACAAGAAGACTAGATTTTGTGTATGAATAAAAGTAGTTAAAGAAGTTGTTTTCCATTTTATCCATCATTGAATCCATAGTTGATGCAAGTCATTCTATGGGAAATGTGTGTAATACAGAAGAAATATAATAATTTGTTGCAAACTAAATTCTGTTACCACAGGGTTATCTCTGCTGAATTTTTGCATCTTGTACAAATTGTAGGGAATTGTTAGTCTCTTTCTCACTGTGCACATGAAGCTATATTTTCAAAGACTACAGTGCAGTCTTTTTAGGTGCCCCATGCAAGTGTTGCATGGGACAAGATCTCTTAAGTGCATGTGTTTCTAGATGTATTTGTTCCTGTGTTATTGAATATCTTTCACAAAGTATGCAGTATTTGTGAGCTGCTAGTAGGGGTGGTCAATATGTGGCATGTGTGCCACAAGTGGCATGGGTGACCTCTGTGTGTGACATGCAGCAGGTGAGAGAGGGGACATGCACCACAGTAGCAGATAGAGCAGGAAGTTCATAAAGCAAAGCAGCAGATTGGGCAGGAAGAAGTTCATAAAGCAGAAAGTGGAGCAACAGATTGGGCAGGGAAAGGAGATTGGAGTAGTACTCAGGTAGAATGCAGGACTCATTTGTGGAACACCTGCCAAAAAATTTGGCCCCTACTTATCTGTCCCATAAATGTAACAAGAATAAATAGTCTTATTATACTGACCACCACATTACAATGATGAAGCAGTTAGCAGTAGCACATTGAAATAGACCTAGAAATATACACTTAATGGTCCTTTTCATGCGATGTAAAATGAACAGCCATCTGTGATCTTTTGTGAAAACTCCTACAGAACATAAATATATGAATAACACAACAAACCAGTCTTCTGATACTCTAATAACTTATAGAGGTATGTTCATACAGCACTGCATGGTAACAATTATGGATTGGTTTACATGATGGATGATAACCACTTCAACATACTGTAATAGCTTGATAGACTAAAATGTATAATCAAAATGAATAGCATTGTGTGACAGATTCAAAGCATAATGGCAAAAAGTTTGATTGAAATAATAGTAACAATGACAGCAAAATAAAAGTGATGGTGAATTACAAGCGAAAGGTCACTTATCCTAATAAGAACTGAAATCTAAATAAGTATTAATGGAAGTGTCATGCAGAGGACAGATGTTGCTCAAGGGTAGTTATGCTGAAGGAGACTGATGATACAGTTAAAAGCCTGTCTCTCCCCTTCCTGTATTATTTAAGCAACAAAATCAAAGTGGAAGAGAGATTATTTCAGATAAGATTAGAAATGAGATGGAGGGTCAAGGAAGGAAAGGTGCATATAAGATGTTCTGGATGATAGGATCTGTGGAGGGCAAAATTCTCAGTGACCGTACCGAGATTGTATGGAATGGAAGGGAGGAGAGAAGTGCTGTAAGACTTGACATGGGCAAACAAGGTTCTTTGGGTGAATCTGATATCTTTTATTAGGCCAACTTAAATAGTTGGGGGAAAAATTTAGCAAGCTTTTGGGTTTAAAAACCCTTCATCAGGCTAAGGAAGCCTCTGCAGTTGGTGTGTGCTGTTCCTGGATGGAATGAATAGTAAAGAAGCCAGAGGCTGGACTGGTATGCATGCAAGACAGGCAGTCAGTGAAGATGTAGATTGAGGAGTCAGTGGATGAGAGACGGGCTGGGTGGAGTGGGGAGAGAAAAGGGGGATGAATGTAGCAGTTAAATAGTGGAGAGGTACCTGGGGAGTCAGATGTCAGGCAGGTTATGATGCATCATAAATCCAATGTCTATATTTAGTCCATGATTTTTTGTATCCAGGAGGTTGATGAAGTGGAGTTCATAGGCTTGTCTCTGGGAGGTGTTTTGTAAGTTTCCTTTGAGAATCAGGACTGAGAGATTGGAGAGAGAGTGGTTTTCTTGTGAGAAATGTGTCCCCACATGTAACTGAGTATTCCTGTCTTTGATAGCTTTGTGGCGCGCAGTTGTTGTTTGATCTCTCCTACTTATTTTCCATCAGGGAATTTGGGGCATTGGATGAGATGTATTACATTTCTGGAGGTGCAGTTGTAAGATGCAGGGATGCTAATGGCTCTGTTGCAGGATGTAGTAATTGTAGGGGTGGTGGAGATGTGTTGGCAGGTTTTGTGTTTCTTGTCATGGCATGGTCTGGATCCAATTGGTGTGTTCTGGGCCTGAGGAAGTTTGCTTCTGGTGATGAGGTTAGCGAGGTTTGGTGCTTGTTTGAAGGCTAAGATGGGTAGTTCTGGAAAGATCTCTTTAAGAATAGGGTCTCTTTCTAGTATGGGTTGCAGTTGTTTGAGGATTTTTCGTATGGGTTTGTGGGGTGGTGATATGTCATAACCAGCAGTGTGCTATTTGTGGGGGGGTTTCTTCTGTACTGCACCAGTTCTTCATGTGGTATCCGGGTGGCTCTTTCAAATGTACGATCTCTCTCTCTCTCTCTCGAGGAGTGTCCTTGTTGGGTGAAAGCCTTTTTAAGTTTGGTGAGATGGCAATCCCAGGTGTTGTCAGTGCAAAATTGTTGGTATCTGAGGTCTTGGCTGTGTATCACAGCCTTCTTGGTGTGTTTAAGGTGATTGCTGGTTCTGTGCAGATGTGTGTTGATCTGTGGGTTTCTTGTATAACATGGTCTGTATTTTACCATTCTGGGTACTGATCATCATGTCTAAAAAGGAGATGTTGGTGCTGGAGTACTCAAGAGATAGTTGGATGGAGGGATGGTGATTGTTAAATGTCTGATGGAACTCATTCAGAGATTGCAGGTTTTCAGTCCAAATGATGAAGATGCTATCAATATATCTTAAGTATAGCAAGGGTTTGATGGTGCAGTCCTTGAGGAATTCTTCTTTCAGGTGGCTAATAAAAAGGTTGGCATACTGTGTGGCTATTTTGTGCCTATAGCTGTGCCCATGGTCTGGAAGAGGTGTTGGTTATTAAAAGTGAAATTGTTGTGTGTGAGGATGAAGTGTATAAGGTCAGTAATATCTTTTGGGTCTGTGTTCTGAGTTGTTAGCTTGCTCATCTTGCTTGTAAGGCAGGCTTGGATGCCATCCTGGTGTGGGATGTTGGTAAGCTGGTAATATCCATGGTGGCAAGGAAGAGTTGACAGGAGTTCAAAGCAAACAATCAGAGAATAATGTGCCTTGTTTTATATTATCCTGGGTAAAGACCTTTCAGTTCAAGCCTGCATGTGAAAATGATGTTCCATGTTAATTGTAGGAATTATCTGGGTTGTACCTTACTGAAGGGGTACAACATCAGTTAGTCTCAGTTGTTATGGATTTGCTTTTTCATTTGAACTGTCTAGTAGCAGTATATCAGATACCAACAAGTTATGTGCATGTTCTTAGCTTAGTCCTTTTTTTAAGACCAAATCTGAACATGACATCACTACAGCTCTATACACAGACGAGGCTTTCTTTGACCAAATTCACTGAAGAATATCCACTGCCAAAAGTAATCTGTGTATATTGCAAATATTTATTGCTTTTGTTTTTTATTTTCTCTTTTGTATTGGCATAAATAAGACCCATTGGATTTGACGTAGCAATTTACATGTTTAGTACAACCAAGTAGAAGCTACTCAAAGACAAGAACGGTTCTGTTTGTTATGGCATTTTTTGGCTTCCCCAATTAATTAAGGACCCCATATTTGCTTTTTATACCTTTTGGGAGATTGCTCCTTATATTATCTTTCATCTTCTGATCAAAAAGATTAAACTTTATTATTTTTTGTTTACCAATTTGTCTTAAGTTGCTATTAGAACTACCATTTGCAGTTCCTAACAAAATGTAAGGGCATATTAAGAACTGGTCATTCCAAGACTGATGTTTCCAAAAGTCCCAGATGTGGATTTACATAATAGACCTTAAACATATATTGATTATATTTTAAATATCTGTAAATATTCTATGCATATATCCAAAGGGCAAATTTGGCCTAAGGTTAAAACCATAAAAAATAGTCTACTCTGTGTACATGCGTGCAAAATTTTAAGACCTGTTTCTACTGAGAATACTGCTGTTTGGTATTTTTTTAATACCCTGGGCCTTGCTTTTCTTAAGAATCTCATTTTACGATGAGCTAGATAAGATCAGTACTTAATAGGTTGTAGAAGGACCCAGCCCAAGTGGCCACACCAGGGTGGATCTGAGTGCTGTGCACTTAGCAGGTGTCTCACTCCCCTATTTTCACATCTTGCCTGCCATGACATGATACAACTGTATCAGGCAGTGGTACCTGATTGTATAGGGCTTGCTGAGACCAGTGTAAATCATACCACCCCACACCCTCAAATACCCACAGCGCCCACCCTCACACACACATCCACATGCCCACAACTCCCACCTTCACACACATCCACATGCCCACCCGCATACACCCATTTCTTCCCCCCACCCTCCCTACACAATGTACAAGGGTAAGGCTTGATTCTGAGCTGTTATGCAATCACCCCTATATACACTACTCAACACCCCCCCCAGCACGCACACAAATCAGGACAAAAAGTATTTTTGAAATAAAATTAAAATATGTTATAGTAGGTGTTTTATTTTGAATATATTGAGTTTTGTTTTTTTTTAATCTATAATATGTTAAAAGGATATCTTCTGAAAGATTGTGTGTGCAGCCCTCAACAGTTCACCAAAACTTGTTAAGTGACCCACCAACCAAAATAATTGCCCACTCCTGTTCTAATGTATTTCAGAAGTGGAGGTAATATGACAGTAAAGTGAAAACATGTGTAAAGAGGCAAAAGACTTAGACTGATATTCTTTAAATATATTTATATATGAAATGCGTGTGTATATATATACATGATTAAATAAATAAATATAAATTGTTTAAATACATATGGTATGGATTGCACTCTGAGCACATTCATGGATGACAACAAGCTAGGAGATGTAGTAGATATACTGGAGGGTAGGGTGATCATTCAGAGTGATCTAGTATAAACATTGGAGATGTATCATTTTGTTACCTGTATTACATTTAATAATGTCTGACGGTTACTCCACATGTGCCTACCCTTGTTGTTATCAGAGTAATGACAATTTCTGAAGTAGTTTAAGTGAAATCTGAGCCTTATTAAATTTTCAAACATGCAAGGATTTCATAGGCAACAACTTGATGATTTATTAACTCTTTTAATAATCTCTTTACAGCTGACAGCTACTTTACGAAACTTGGTTGACTTACGTCAGTCAAGATGCCAGTTCCTGTGCAGTGATGCCATTTCAGAGCTCTGTGAAGTCTTGGAGCAGCGTATAAGTGATAAAGATGTGTGTACCAATATCGCCAGGATATTTAGGTACGGAACACTGTTTTAATAATCATTAAAAAAAAAAATCCAGAAAACCTCTCCTTTTGGGGATCTATGCTTGCACCCATTAAAGTTAATAGCTGCACAGCCAGCAATTTGAATGGGCAGGCTCAGGCAGTTCCATTTAAAATTATAGAATCATAAAAAATTAGGGTTGGAAGGAACCTCAGGGGGTGATTTAGTCCAACCTCTTGCTCAAAGCAGAATCATCCCTAGCTAGATCATTCCAGCCAGGGCTTTATCAAACCAAGCCTTAAAAACTCCAAGGATGGAGATTCTACCACCACTCTAGGTAACCTGTTCCAGTGCTTGACTACTTTCCTAATGACAGTGTTTTTCCTAATATCCATCTTAAACCTCCCTTGCTGGAACTTGAGACCCATTGTTCCTCGTTATGTCATCTGTTACCACTGAAAACACCCTTGTTCCATCCTTTGGAAGCCCCCTTCAAGTAGTTAAAGGCTGCTATCAAATCCGCACCCCCAACTCTTCTCTTCTGCAGACTAAATAAACCCAGTTCCCTCAGCCTCTCCTCATAAGGCATGTGCTCTAACCCCAAAACCATTTTCGTTGCTCTCTGCTGGACTCTCCAACTTGTCCACATTTTTCTATAGTAGGCACAAAACTGGGCACAGTATTCCAGATGTGGCCTTACCAGTGCAGAATAGAGTGAAATAATTACTTCTCTCAACCTGTTGGCAATGCTCCTACAGATGCCACCCAGTATGCTTTTAGCCTTCTTGGCAACAAGCACACGCTGCTGACTCATATCCATCTTATTGTCCACTGTAACCTCCAAGTCCTTTTCTACAGAGCTGCTGCTTAGCCAGTCAGTCCCCCGGCTGTAGCAGCGCATGGGATTCTTTCGTCCTAACTGAAGGACTTTGCACTTGTCCTTTGAACCTCATGACATTTCTTTTGGTTCAATGCTCCAGTTTGTCTAGATCACTCTGAATGATCACCCTACCCTCCAGTATATCTACTACATCTCCTAACTTGCTGTCATCCATGAATTTGCTCAGAGTGCAGTCCATCCCATCTTTCAGATCATTAATGACAATATTGAACCAAATTGGCCCTTGGACTAACTCCTGGGGCACTCCACTTGATACCGGCTGCCAGCTAGACATTGAGCCCTTGATTACTGCCTGTTGATCCTGACAGTCCAGCCAGCTTTCTGTCCACCTTACAGTCCATTCATCCAGCCCACACTTGCTCAGTTTGCTTGCAAGGATGATGTGGGAGACGGTATCAAAAGCCTTGATAAAGTCAAGGTATATTATGTCCACTGCTTTCCCTGCATCCACACAGCCAGTTATCTCATGAGGCAATCAGGTTGGTCAGGCATGACTTGCCCTTGGTGAATCCATGCAGACTGTTCCTAGTCACCTTCTTGTCTTCCGAGTGCTTAGAAATGGATTCATTGAGCTGCTCCATGATTTTTCTGGGGACTGAGGTGAAGCTGACTGGTCTGTAGTTACCTGGATCATCCTTCTCTTTCTTAAAGATGGGCGCTATATTTGCCCTTTTCCAGTCGTTTGGGACCTCCCCTGATCGCCACAGGTTTTCAAAGATAATGGCCAGCGGCTCTGCAGTCACATCAGCCAAGTCCCTCAGCACCCTTGGTTGCATTGCATCTGGCCTCATAGACTTGTACACATCCAACTTTTCTAAATAGTCCCTAACCTGTTCTTTCACCACTGAAGGCTGCTCACCTTCTCCCCACACTGCTGCCTGGTGCAGTAGTCTTGGAGCTTACCTTGCCTGCGAAGACCAAGGTAAAGAAGGGGTTGAGTACTTGGCCTTTTCCTCATCATCTGTCACTAGGTTGCCTCCTCTATTCAGTGGGGGACCCACATTTTCCTGACCTTCCTCTTGTTGCTGATATACTTGTAGAAACCCTTCTTGTTACTTTTCATATTGTCCTTTGCTAGCTGCAACTTCAGTTGTGCTTTGGCCCTCCTGACTTCATCCCTTCATGCCCAAGCAATATTCTTATACTTCTCCAAGCTTCCACTTATAAGCTTCCTTTTTTTGTTTAACTCAAGCTGGTCACTTGCCATATTTGCTAGTCTTCCTGCGTATCAGGATGGTTTGTTCCTGTGCACTCAGTGAGGTATCTTTAAAATACAACCAGCTCCCCTGGACTCGTTCCCCCCTCAGACTGGCCTCCCAGGGGATACTGCCTATCAGTTCCCTGAGGGAGTCAGTCTTTGTTTCTGAAGTCCAGGGTCCATACTCTGCTGCTCTCCTTTCTTCCTTTTGTCAGGATCCTGAACTCAATCATCTCGTGGTCACTGCTGCCCAACTTGCCATCCACTTCTACATCTTCCTTGTTTGTGAGCAGTAGGTCAAGAAGAGCACAGCCCTGTGTTGGTTCCCTTCAACACTCACACCAGGATGTTGTTTCCAATGCTTTCCAAAAAATTCCTGGATTGTCTGTGCACTGCTGTGTTGCCCTCCCAGCAGATGTCCAGGTGATTGAAGTCCTCCATGAGAACCAGGGCCTGTGATCTGGAAACTTCTGCTAGTTTTCTGAGGAAAGCCTCATGTACCTCATCCTCCTTGTCTGGTGGTCTGTAGCAGACACCCACCACAACATCATTCCTTGTTACTCTCCCCTTTAACCTTAACCCAGAGACTTTTAACAGGCCTGTCTCCAGTTTCATGGTCATAGTAGTCATGCAGTAGGGCTGTGCAAAGCTTTGGTCACTGATTCAATTCAGCGAAGATTCAAATCCGAATCGAATACAGCCCATTTCGCACACCCCATCATACAGCTGTTTTATATACAGCGCAACTCCAATTTTTCCTGCTTGTTTCCGAGGCTCTGTGCATTTGTGTACAGACACCTGAGGTGACTAGCCATTTGCCCTACGTTCTCATGAAGAATGAGGCCTCCCCAGCTGTCCCCTCCTGCTTCTGCTTCCTCCAGGTTCCCCGCTTCCCCACTTACCTTAGAAATTATTGATTTCTTGTATTAACTTGCTTTGAAAAGGAAGGCATAACTTTGTTTTTATGATAACTTGATTTACTGTTTTAATATTCATAAAGCAATGTATCATAGGCCTACAAACTTGGAATTATTTTAGCTTTTAGAATGGTTTTGTTATGTTTAAAAAGGAAGGATAATTTAACGTTTGTGTTTTTAATAATCTTATTGTAATAGTTGTTTAAAAATGAAGTTTGAAATGATCTTATTTGTAATTCATATTTTGCAATAGGCATTGCATCTGTTATGCCCCAAAATATATAAGGTGTAGATTCATAATTATTACTTGAAATGTTACAGGTCATAGCAGGAGATTAAGTTATAGGAGACAGGGCTTATTTGTGCAGATGGGAGGTCATATTTAGTTTCTCTAGAAGAATATCACTACAGCACTATGGAAGCCCATTGATTGTTCCCCCCAAAAATATGCTGCCTCTGAAGGAGGTCTGGCAGAGAGGGATACCTAGAAAGTTTCCTATTCCAATACAAATAACCCCTTCAGCTTTGTCTTCACTTGGATAAAAGGTGTGCATTTAACCCTAATTAGTTAACTCAAGGTAAAATCCTAGTGAAAACATTTGTAGTTTTCATGCAAGCCATTTAACCTGCTAACTCATCTGATCATAGAAATATACTGGTAGGTAAATGCAGGATCATAGTGTTGGAAGGGAACTCAAGGACCATCTGTCTAGTCCAGCCCTCTGCATTGACACAGTATAGGCTTTGTGGTTCCTAAACCATCCCAGATAGATGTCTCTCCAGCCTATTTCTGAAAAACTCCAAATAAGAAGTTTCATCAGCTTTCCTAAGCAGCTTTTCCCATTGTCCTATATATGTTACAGTTAAGACGTTTTCCCGAGACTTGATCTAAATCTATTTGCTGTATTTTAAACCCCTTACATCATGATATCTCCAAACTAAACAAATGTACTGTATTTACCCAAAACCAAGATTTTTTTTTAAATTTAAGGCAACCCCCCAGTAATTAGATTCTAGACATGGAAAAATGATGTTTGTTATAATTTTCCACATGTCAAATCTAATAATTGGAAGGTTGTCTGAAATTTGTCCTCCATGCTGCTGCAGTGGGGCAAGCAACAGTAGGGGGCAGGCATCCTGACCCCCACCTTTTACCACCCCACCTCACCCCACCCCACTGTGCCTGTGTCCCCTGTTGGAGCTGCAGCAGTCTATCCCATCCCCCCGTCCACCTTGTTCTCAAATACAGGACAAGGGCGTTCCTCCCCCCCTGCGCCCTATGTTGAATGAGGTAGAGCAGGAGAATTGGAATTTGGGCAGAGTTGATCGAAAAACTTCAAATACTGAGTAATAAATAGACTAGTAAATTACTTGAGAATTTTGCAGGAGCTAGCAAAAAGGCTGCTGGTGAATTTGTGAGGGTAGAGGGTGGGAGATTTGCCTTTGCCTTGGTGGTGGTGGTGTGAGTTCCTCTAGCCCATGACTACAAGGGTTCACTAGAAAAGCTCCCAATCCCAGCAATCATCCATCCTCAGACTTCTACTAACAAGGTTACCCAGCACTAAAGGGAGTGTGCTGCAGAGAAGTACTGCTTAAAGCAGGCAGAACCTGACTATGCAGTTTGTACAGTATGGTTTCCAGGGGTTCTCTCCACTTTCTACCCTCAGTATGCTTTCTTTTATTGAATCTGGTTTCCTAGTTTTCCCTGCAAGGAGAAAGTGGTTTTACTTCTAGCTTGTTAAAATACCAAATAATGTGGCTGCAAAGGAGGCCTTTTTGTAATGTAATATAAACTATGCTTCTACGGTAATTCCACCAAGCATTTTTTAGATCCTGTGTATGATTTAGTACAGGTACAGTCTTGGATTTTATTATCTGAAAATTTTCAGTTCGTTAGGCATTATCTTGTATTTGCTGATTATGGGCACTGATTTCTTTCTTGTGATCTGTGTGTTGATTTGGCACCAAAAAGTTATACAGTAAGCCTGACCATAACTAACAGTTGCTATTGTATAATAAAAGCAATACCTGAGTAGCACAGACCAAAGAAATGCTGTTCTTTGACCTTTGAACATTACTACAGCATCCATATTTATTATCTTCTCATGTAAAATATTTAGCTGTCTTCTTTGTACAGAATATACATTTTCAGATCAGTTCATGTTGTTCTTTTTTCTGGCCCCATAAATATTACAGCCTGTTCTGATCCTACTTGATTCTGCAGATATTTGCAGGTACTAGAAGTAAACTATTACCCAAGTCATAACATGGTGTGTAAGCCAAAATATGTCCTTGCTCTTATTTGTAAGGATAAGGGAGAGCTATACAGAGATATAGCAGCCAGAAGGAGCTATAATGTCAGGGCAGCTGCAGGAAGGAGTGTTCTTCATTGCTAATGGTGAAAGATATGTTCCATCAGTATTAAAATCAGGTACTGGTAGGTATGCAGCAAGGATAAGGACCTGTTCTCATCTTCAGCCTGGCTTCCTGTGCTGACTTGAAATTTTCCTCTTGGTGCTTAAGGGCTAGTAGCATTGGTTCTCTGTTTAGACTTGGCATATGTGTTGTGGAAGGCACCTCATACACCCTCCTTTTCCTTAGTGTACTGGAACAAGAATAGTTAGACTTTTACTCATTGTTAGTGGCACACAACCATAATAATTGTTGCTATAAATTCAGCAGAGTTCAGTATTGTGCTGTTATGCAACTGTCTGCATGCATGTGTAGCAGAAGGGAAAGTACTGGTATTTGATTTTGTATGTTGGAAAATGTTACGTGAAGCTTTAAAGTAGATTTTTTTTATATTTTGCAGAAAGGATAAAATGCTTTCATTCATTTATATTTTATTTTTATATATTTATAGCAAACTTTCTTCCTACAATGATTGCTGCGCAGCTTTAGCAGACTGCTCCAGATGTTACATCTTATTTTTAGCCCTCCTAAACAAACACCAAAAGAAGCAGGTCAGTTTTTTCATCTCCTTTTTTTTTTTTTTTTTTAAATCCTGTGTTGTGTCTCTGTGTTACTGTATGTGTGTAAGCCCATTTTCAGTGACCTACTTTCTTGTGCATTTATGAGATAAAAAATTAGAACGGTTGACAGCATTTCTAAGTAGTAAATTATTGAAATGGAATCATTTAGATTCAGGGCAACGGGGAAGGACAGACAATTGATTAACTTGTCTGCCCTGAGCTTACATGAAAGCTGCCTTCTGAACACTTCATATTTTTCAGGTTTTAAGTAATTATTAAAGCAAATAATTTATTGAATAGAAAAGTTATCTGTATTTAAAATTGCTTGACTACTGGTTGAGAAGCTTGATATAAAAAGTTATAACTTCTCGGTACTGTATTTACTCAAATATAAGACAAAATTTTTCCCACCCCCCAATCAGCATGGGGGGAAAAAGCCTGTTGTCTTACCTTTGCATACAGCAAAACCACTTCATGAAATGCATCGTCTGTCATTAAAATGCTGCCAGAAGCAGCGTGTATTCAGTAATGGAGAACAGCTATGAAGCCGATTGAATGCAGCCCATGCTGAGCATTCCTGTCAAACACATGGCCCAGATTGGGCAAAAGTACTGATGGGAACCTACCACAAAACTAAGTTAGTGCAGCCCTTCTCAATAAGATATAGTGCCTGCTGAGGTCAGTCCACCTCTTGTCAACTTTTTCAACTCATGGGAAACCTAAGATCCTAAGAATTGCCGTTTACTTGGTCAGGCCACAGGTCCATCTTGCCCAGTATTCTGTAAAAACGCCGTGGCAGAGAGTGGACCCTGAAAAGGCCAGGGATTTTTCCCCGCCACTGTTCCTTTTTAATTTGCAGCCTCCAGCATTTAGGGTCTAGCAAGTTCCAATTCAGAGGCTGTATCCCTAACTCCCATGTTCAATACCTACTTATGCCCTTTTCCTCCAAGAATCTGTTCAATCTCTCTTTTAATCTAGCTAAACTGTCAGCTTCTACAACATCTGGTGGAAATGAGTCCCACCCTTTAATTACATGCTGTACGAAAAAGAATTTCCTTTTGTTAGATTTAAATTTACTACTTACTAGTTTTATTTTGAGACCCCTAGTTCTTTTATTGTTAAAGAGTAATTAATAAATCCCTATTTACCTTCTCTTCACTGTTTAGTGTTTTGTAAACCCTTATCATGTTCCCCCTAGAGCATCTTTTTTCCCAACTAGGCCTACCCTCTTTAGTTTCTCCTTTTATGGAAGCTGTGATAAGGGTGACTTCCAGACCCGGTGCCAACACCAGTCTGCCCCTGTCTCTAGGCAAACCACCCACCTTGCTTGCCTGCCACTCCTTGTTGTTATCTAATTAAGATGTTAAGTAGTCAGGAGGCTGCCCTTTGAGTGCCCTAGTTGTAACGGGGCAGTGCTTACACACTCCAACCTCCCATTACATGTCACATGCCTCACAGATGTTTCCTCCAGTGTTTGCATTGGTTCTTCCTTTAGACAGGCAAACATACAAATGTATGCAAACACACACTGGGCCCCTGGCCCCACATAGTGGGCTTGCAGCCCTCTCTTCCCCCTCACTGGGGCTCAACACCGCCCCCTCGCTGGTGCTCCTCTGGGGTCTGCCACCCCATGGGGCTCAGATGGCCATGGCCATGCCTGCCCCCCTCTCAGGGCTGCTGCAGCCTCAGATTTCATGGGGAGTCTGGGTCCCTTCAGTGACCTGGACCCTGCCTCAGGACTCCCGTGTGCTGGGGCTCCCCCTTTGTAGAGCGAACCTACCAGGGATGTGGGGGATGGGGTTTTTAGGTGCGCCTCCTTGCCTTTCACTGGGGTCATATCTTGCCTGGCATTTCCTGAGGGTTCCTATGCCACCAAGAGCCCCACCGAGCCGCCCTTCCCTGGCAGGGTGCAATTTCAAGTCACGCCCAAGATGGATGGCCTCATCAGTCCTCCTTCCCCATAGCCTCATCCTTACCTCCGAGATGATCCTGGCACCAGAGCTCAGGAGGGAGAGGTTTCTTCCCTGCTGGTTGGTCTATTACTGCTCTCCCCACCTTCAGGGAGCTGAGCATTAAATGGCTGCCTGTGTCAGGCACCTGCCATCTCCCTGGTCTAGCCCTTAAAGTAACAGAGCGCTAAGGTTGCTCTGTCACAGAAGTCCCTCCATGCTATTGATCATCCTCGTTGCCCTTCTCTGTACCTCTCTAAGTTTTCTTTTTGAGGTGAGGGTACTAGAACTGGACACAAGATTCAAGGTGTGGATACACCATGGATTTATATAGCCATCATAATACTTTCTGATCTATTTACAATTTCTTCCTTAATAATCCATACCATTTTGGTTGCCTTTTTGACAGCTGCTGAGCAGTGAGCCAGTGTTTTTAGCAAACTATCCACAATGACTCCCAGATCTCTTTCCTGTGTGGTAATAGCTAATATAGAGCCCATCATAGTGTAGATATAGTTTGGGTTATTTTTGCCCAGTTGCATCACTTTACCCTTATCTATATTAAACTGCCTCTACCATTTAGTTGCCCATTTGCTGTTAGGCTAAATCCTTCTGTAATTTCTCATAGTCTACCTTGGTCTTTATCACTGAATAACTTTGTGTCCTAGTCAAATTTGGCCACCTCGCTACTTGCCTCCTTTTCCAGATCATTTTTTAATATGTTAAACAGTCCTGGTCCCAACACAGATCCCTGGAAGACTCTGCTGTTACTTCTTTCCATCCTGAAAACTGACTCTTTATAGCCACTCTTTGCTTTCTATATTTGAGCCAATTACTAATCTAAGAGTGGACATTCCCTGTAGTCCCATGATTACCTAATTTAGTTAAGAGCTTCTGATGGGGGACCTTGTTAAAGGCTTTTTGGAAGTCCAAAGATACTATGTCAACTGGATTGCCCCAATCCACCTGCTTATTAACAACCTCAAAAAACAATAATAGGTTGGTGAAGCATGATTTCCCTTTGACAAATCTGTAATGATTCTCCCCAGTAAGTCATGTTCATCCATGTGCTGAACAATTCTTTCTTTTTTGTTTCTACCAGTTTTCCAGAAACAGAAGGTAGGTTTACTGGCCTGTAGTTCCCTGCATCCTGTCTAGAGCCCTTTTTAAATATGGAGTCGCATTGGCATCCCTTGATGTAGAAACAACTCAAAATAGTGAACCATTACACTGAATACATTTTAACTTCCTCTTCCCTCCCACAGCTGAGCAGCACCTTTCTTTCCCATTTCGGATGTTTCCTGTTTCTTCACCAGCCTTAAATGTCTGGCAAACATCACAAAACTTCTCTGTAGATGAGAGGCTCTGTTGCCCCCTCTCTTGGCCCATTGCATGTGACCTGTAGAGCCCCACCCTCCGTGAGGCGGAGCCAAACCAGGTGGCTCTATGCCTCATTTGCATATAAATTTGTGGAGGGCTCCAGGACTTGTGACAACATGTGGCTTCAGTCATTAGTGGGGGCTAATTAGCAACATGGATTCTTTGTGAGGGGCATCTGGATTACACACACATACTGAGCAGTGCTGAGCTGTGGGGTCACCATGGCTTGAAATGCTATTGACCCTGGTGGGGCCCAGCCTAATGAACTGTGTGATTAAATCATAAACTTTTTGGCTTTGAACTAATATCATGCATAGTTTGTACTATATATAAATACAAAAATACTACTTAAAAGTATGTTTGTGGAATATTTGTACTAAATCTTCCAGCAATTTGCAAAAAAAAAAGGGTGAAGTGGATTAATTCTGGATTGACTAAATCTGTAAATGCCTGTAGTAATTTGCACATATGCAAATTACTACTCATATGTTTATTTTGAAGTTAATGTTTTTTGGTCCCCTGTGTTTCCCATTAAACACAGATTACTCCTTCCCTTTTTTTTATTGTGCTTAGAGAAGCAACAGAACCTAATCAGGGCCTCATAGTAAGAGGAGGAAAGGGCTAACCTGCAAAGATTGAATCAATTCAGACTCGGCTTTTTGGATGTCTGTCCTTAGCCTGGGTTTAGTTAATGGCTTAACTTGCCTTCTGTTGCTTATCTGTCCGTTCTTCGGCCCTCCTGGCTATTTTTGTGAAAACCTACTATTGCATTGAGCTCAATTATCTAGTCAGCCCTCAATAACCCTAGATAGCTACAAGGTACCTATTGTTTACAATCAGTCATTTATAGTGATCATAGATTAATATTGAACAGCCACATGCCCTTACTGGAGGTGCTAATGTTGCTGTTATATTTTATTTAAATTAATAAATTTGCCTCTCCAGTGCTCTTGAGAGCATTAAGCATCCTAGTCTTATGAGACAATGAGTTTTTTTTGAGTTAGTTGATTTTATCTTCAGCAGTATTTTAGTGATAAGTTTCATTATCTTCTTGTGGACTCTGTTTTTTATTTTGAGCTAGCATGATGTTTTCTCTCCTAGATCTATACTTTAATTTTATTTTATAAAACATGTTTTTTTTTCAATTCAGTAGTGCCCAAGACAAATACAAAACCATAAATTTGAATTACAAGCAGACCCGCCAAATCAATTAATTGTTATTATGACTGGCTGTTAAAGAGCCATTAAAAATTATAATACAGTATTTTCTCCTAAGATCTCTTCATGTACAAAGAAATATCATTCAGGAGATGTTAGGCTATAATTAATAATTAATGATTGAGTCTATTATTACATTTTGCATATGGAAAAGATACTTCCTAGGATAAATATTCTGAAAAATCGGAAATCTTCCTGCTGATTAATCTAAACAGCCACAGAGGGTCACCCTTTCCCTTTCAGTATTTCTGACGGAATGCCTACCTAAAAATGTGTATGACTCTGGAATATTCTGATTATGATATGTTTATTTCTTTAAACAGGTTTTAATAGGCAAATATATGCTCTTGACAGATAGTTGGCTTTGAGCATGTAGAGCTCAGACTTACAATAACTAGGGACCTACTTAATTCACAGTTTGGTGGATTTTGTGGAAACTGCAAAATCTCAGATTGTCTGCAAAATCCATGAAATCAACAACAACATCTTAATTAAAATAGAACACTGGCCCCCCAGTGGGAACCAGTGGTCAGTGTTTCTGGGAGGGGAAGGCACCAACTGGTGGGGCAACATGAAGGGCAGCCAACAGGATGGCGGCTGCCCCCTCATCCCTTCTCCTTCCATCAGGGTCTCTCCCAGTCACCACCGAGGGACAAAGGGCAGCCAGCAATCAAGACTGAAGCTGCCCCTACATCCTTTCTTCCCTTGCTAGAGCCTCTTTGCCAATCAGCACTGAGGAGCAGGGCCACATAAAGGGACACCAGCTGTCAAGACAGGAGCTGCCCCATCATCCCTCCTCCCCCTCCACCGCCCACAGGCCTTTCCACCAGTCAGTGCTGAGCGGCAGGGCCTCCATGAAATGCCCACAAAATTTGCTCTGCATGCTACTTGTAGGCTATGAAGTACCTTTTGTCTCACCACAATTTATGTAGGTCCCTAACAGTAACCAAAACTGTCTCATCAGCTAATATCAACATTCCAAAATGAACATGGGCTGACAGTGTGGGATGCAGGCAGGAAGGCCAACCATGCCTTGTCATGTATCCACAGATGCATCTCAGGCAGGTCCAAGGAGGTGATCCTCCCCCTCTATGTGACAGTGGTCAGGCCGCAGTTGGAGTACTGCATCCAGTTCTGGGCGCCGCACTTCAGGGGGGATGTGGACAACATGGAGAGGGTCCAAAGGAGGGCCACTCCACGATCGGGGGCAGCAGGGCAGGCCCTATGAGGAGAGGCTACGGGACCTTAACCTGTTCAGCAAGAACAGAGAAGGCTGAGGGGGGATCTAGTGGCCATTTACAAACTAGTCAGAGGGGACCAGCAGGCATTGGGGGAGTCCCTGCTCCCCCGAGCACTACCAGGAGTGACTAGAAATAATGGTCACAAGCTGGCAGAGGGTAGATTCAGACTAGACATCAGGAGGCGCTATTTTGCTGTCAGGGCGGCTAGGATCTGGAACCAACTTCCAAGAGAAGTGGTGCTGGCTCCTACCCTGGGGGTCTTTAAGAGGAGGCTAGATGAACACGTTGCTGGCATCATTTGACCCCAGTACTCTTTCCTGCTATGGCAGGGGGTTGGACTCGATGATCTGCTCAGGTCCCTTCTGACCCTACCAATTATGAAACTATCACAAAGCAACTTGCTGTTCATAGTACCAGTTGGTTACTGCTATAATCTACAGATCTGTATCTGTAGACAGACATTTGTCTGGAATGTCCTGCATTGAGCAAGTAGCTGGATGAGGTGACATTGAGATCCCTTCCAGACCTACTTTCCTATGAACCTATGATTATAGAACCATAGATATGAAAGGGACCTCACGTGTCATATGATCCAACCCCCAGAACAAATGGAACAAATGCAGGATTTGCTGTTCCTAACCATGCCAGTAAAAGTCCTATCCAGCATCTCTTCTGGAAAACCTTCAGCACAGGAGATTTCATAACTCCATAACTAAGACGGTGAAAGCAATCTTTGAATGTTTAAGCAGTAGTGTGTCAGGTAGGACTGGAAAGAGGGAGTTTTATTTTTACTTAGTGTGCTTGAGCTCTTTATTAAAATATTCCATATGGGGTGTGTCTACATGTGAAATTCATGCAACAAACTCTGGTGCATATCACACCAGAGTTTATTGTTCCCAGGTGCCACATTTACAGTTGTGCCTAGGACCACAGCATGTTGAACTGGGATGGAGCAGCCCTGGCCAGCAGAGGGCCGGGGGGGCAGTCAGCCTGCCAGCCTGGGAGTTCTCTGACCCAACTCGGCATAATGTGGAGGAGCTGGCAGCCCTCTCCACTGAAGCACCCTGGTACCCCAGCCAGCCCCATCAGCATCTATGTGTCTGTTGCTGCTCACTAAAAAACACCACCATGGGATAGAACTTGTGTTTACCATACTAACCTATGACAGAGTTAATTAGTTCCTTGTGGTCTGATATTAGGGGTGCATCAATAGAGATTTTTGGGGCCAATTCCGATAGTCGATTTTTTAAAGAGGCATATCAGCCCATACCGATCCAATTTCTGATACAGTGTGGAGAGCCATGTGCAGCTGGTAAGTTTGTTGAAGTGGAAGGGGAGGGGGGAGGGAACGGGTGTGGTGAGAGGCATCAAGGCCCCTGCGGTGCAAGAGGGAGTGAGACTGGGGCAGAGGCAGGGGCTGGGGCAGGTGTTGCTGAGCCAGGGAGGGGCAGGGTGTGGGGTAGAACTGCAGCTCGTCCAGGGGGTACGGAGAGGTGGGGACAGCTCCTGCTGATGTGCGCACCCCTGGAGGGCCCCCAGATCTGCATGGGGTGGGGCAGGGTAGCTGGGACTGGGGCAGGACCAGGGCTGTGCTGGGTTGTTCCCGGTGGGGGCTGGGCCAGGCTGTGCTTGGGGTGGGTGGTGGTGCCTGGGACAGGGGCTACGGTGGGGGGCTGCAATGACACCACAATTCACCATAGTCCCCTAAGTGCAGCCCAGTCCAGCTCAGCCCCCACACTGGGAAGAGGCCTGCACAGCCCCAGCCCACAGCTGCAGCCTGCCCTGCCCCATGCAGATCCAAGGTGTATGTGCCCCCCAAGTGCCCTCCCATAGCCCATGCAGCAGCGGAAGCTGTTTTCTGCCTCCCAGTCCCCAGACGAGCCACAGCTCTTTCCAGTGCCCTGCTCCACTCCGGCTGAGCAGTACCTACCCCAGCCCTGCTCCCTCCTTCACCACAGGGGTCTTGATCTGTCCCACCTCTTCCCTCCCCTCTCCCCATCCATCACAACAGACTTACCAGCTGTATTCAGCTCTTCAAACTGCCGGGCTGTGCTCCTCACCACTTACATGCTGTGCTGCGGCTGCATACATGCACAGGCCATTTATTAACCATATTACTGGCCACATTAGGCTGTTTCCTGACACAGCCAATTTTCTTTATATTGATTCCAATCCAATATCAGACCAATGTATCGGTGAAGCTCGCCTTAATAGGGCCACATGTGTAGACACTGACACTTTATTGCAGAAATAATTAGGCAGCTCCACAGTAAATGTCTCTTGTAGATGCACCCAGAGTTCTGCTTTTCATATTTCAAAAAGACTGCTGAAAATTTGAAAGTGTTCAGAAAAAAACTACATGGGTGATTAGGATTTTGGAAGAAGCACAAGCTACTTAGTTTATCAAAGAGAAGGCTAAGAGATGATTATGTCTACATGGTGAAGAGATCTCTGATAACAGACAGTTCATTAGCAGCAAAAATCATTACAAGAACCAGTGACTGGAAGCTGAAGCTAAACAAATGAAGACTTAGAAATAGGTGCCTGTTTCTAAGGCCCATGACAGACATTCAGTTAAAGGCACTATGGAATCGGATCTTCAGTCCCAACAATCATTCCTCCTGATGTGCCACGTGTGTGGCAGGAGGCATGCTTGTCAGATCAGGGATCAGATTCTAGTTGCACCCTGTTGCTGGTGCGGGGCATGATTCTGGGCTCCGCATGCACTGGTAAGTAGCACGCCAGGGGCCTGGTGCTTCCATGGCTCAGAATGCTCATCAGATAGTCATCATTCCTAGGCATAGGAGCACACAGGAGCCAGGGGGTCCAATATTCCTCTGTGATTGGGAGTGCCGATCAGTGCCATGGGAGTGCTTCAGAGCCCTTCAGGGGTCCAGTGTGCACCTTCACCTAGGAGCGCTGATCAACTGACTGGCATTCCAAGCCTTGGGAGCGCATGGGAGTCTTGAAGGGCTCTGGTATGCTCCTGAGTCTGGAAGTGGCCACACTTTCAATTTAAGATGCAATGGGAACCAGCCGCAAAGTGATTACACCTATTTTATTCCTTGTTTTATTGTACCATTAATTGCTTGAGCTACTTATTATAATATTAAGGGTTACTAATTACTGCTTCCTTACAGGTTATTACTAAAGACATGATTAACTGGTTAATCGCATCTTAAGTGTAACATCTACAAGTGGTCTAACAGTGAGGGTAACTAACCACCAAAACACTTTATCAAGGGACATTGTGGCTAGGGACAGAAGTTATACATAAACTGGTTTAAGTAATAAGAAACTGATTGAAACCTGTAACAGAACAGAAGTTCAGTGCACATAAACCCGTTTCAAAATGGCTGAAACTGGTTTAAGATAAACCTGGTTGAATGTAGTATCAGACTTAACTGATTTAGGTCAAACTGGTTTATGAAACTTCTGTCTGAGACCCCTTCTTGGTTAAATCGCAGTCCCCCAGTATCCCAGCATGCTCTGCAGCTCTGTGCTGTGCTGTGACTGCTAGAGCAGTCTAATTGGAGCAGTGAGGGCTGGTTCACTGGCTGGCTAACTGCCTCCCCCACAGGCAAACCCCAGCTGGTGTCTGGGGCCAGGGAGGAGGATTAAACTCACCTTCCCCTGATTACAGACCTACCCTGTTCTGCTGGCTAGCTTAGTACTGACTGCGACTGTGGATTACAAATCTCAGAGGCACCTGGAAGCAGGAAGAGGAAGTGATGAACAACCCTCCAGAGTCCTGCTTCTGTGCTTGCGGACTGCAAATTCTAGAGACATATGGCACCAGTAAGAGGAAGCGAACACACAGCCCATGCTGCCTATGTGCCAGAGCACTGTGCTGTAGCACCGCCCCCCCGGCTTCTGGCTTGAGCCACTGCAGGCATGTGGCTGCATTTCCTGAATTAAAAGTGAATGTCTGTTCATTTGCTTACTGGTTCAATATTTGTAGTTTGGACTAACCTGCAAAGACTGGATCAATTCAGACTTGGGTTTTTTGACTGTCTGTACTTAGCTTATGAGGTCTCCACCACTTAAAGTATTTAAGATAAAATGGATGACTTTCTAAAAGATATGATGTAACTCAATTAGAAGTGATGGTTGCTGCAGTAATTATTAAGTGAGGTCTTGTGCTGTACAAGAAATCAAAACAACATTAATAATATTAGCTATTTCTGGTCTCAAAACATACTAATCTGTGAACTGTATGAATTTTGAATCCATGAATCTATGTTCCTAAGCGATGAGGTAATTTTTTTTCCCCCAAGTGATGAAACCCTTTCTAATGAAGTTGGGGGTCTCTTTCTCCTTTGGTGCTATTTTTATGTTCAGGTACTGAAATGAAGAACCTCAAACCCTGGAGCTTTTTCTTTTAGGTGCCTCCTTTGCTAGATAACTGCAGGATCACTTTTCCCTCTGGCTTTCCATACGTGGAAGATGCTGCATTCAAATTTTCTTTCCAAGACCTAGTGGCAAAGCTGAAAATCAGATTTGCTCATGCTGACAAAGTATGCTAGGAGTGATTAATCCTAGTAAAGGGTGGACAGAATTACCTTCCTCAAACTGTATAACACATGAGGAAAAACAGATATTTACAGCTAGCGATTCAGTAGGAATCCTGTGATGGAATCTTGAGTTTTTAGCTTGCCTTTTGTTCTCCCTCAGGCTAGGTATAGACAGTCAAAAAACCTGAGGCTGAATTGATTCAGTCTTTGCAGGTTAGTCTAAGCTGCACAGATTAAATTGAAACAGAAGTAAACAGACATTTACCTTTGATTCAGGAAGTGCAGCCACATGCCTGCAGCAGCCCAGATCTCTGGCTGTGTGCTTACTTCCTCTTCCTGCTGCCCCCCCAAGGTCTCTGGAGGCGCTTTTCCACGTAATACCTCTCCTGTTACCACATTACACTTTTCCTGTGTCCATGTTACAGAAGTTGCCATTAAGTTAGCTAAATCATGCCTGTGTATCCACATTATCAGCTGATTTGATTGTTTTTTTCTTTGTGATCATTTAAAGCACCTCTGACATGTTTTATTTTTAGCTCCTAAATTTCTTCCATAAGGGTTATTTTTACCGTTTTGAATTTGTAATGTGGATCTGACTTACGCCTGAAAACGTGATTTTTCCCTGCTTTGCAACTATTGCATCACCAGGTACTGCTTGGGTTCACTTGTAAATCCATGAGAATCCATGGAAGTTCATCTAATTTCTCCTGCACTGATTCAACGCCAGGTGCTAATCTTGCAAATTTTTACTGATTATTTTATTCCTTATTTTAGATTAATGAAAAATGAGATTTCCAAACAAACATGTTCCAACTTTTTGCGTGCACCTCGCTTCTGGCTGTCCTTATCAGCCTCAGCCACATTCTACCCAGACACCAATTTTTTTCTCCTGCTCCTGCCCAGATTTGGGGAGGCACCCCCACCCCTGTGTTTCCCCCAACAGTGCTGCTATCCCCCACCCACCCTTGCTGTGCTGCCTGTCACTTATAACAGTGAGCTGGCTGGCCAAGCGAGCCTCAGCCTCTTTCCATCTGGACCCCAAACTTTTTTTCCCGCAAGCCTCCACTGGCTAGCCAGCCTCAGCCACTGCTTCTTAATTCTGCTGCTCTCCCCGGCCACTATTTTCCTGCTCCTATTCCACCCCTTTTTGCATATTCCTTAATTCCAGCAAGCACACGGAAGGTCATATTGTATTCAAAACATTTTAATAACCTAAATTAACTTTATAGATTTCATAGATGTTAGGGCTTGAAGGGACCTTGAAGATCATCAAGTCCAGCCCCCTGCCCAGGGGCAGGAAGTCAACCAGGGTCAAATGATCCCAGCAAGATAATCATCCAAACATTTCTTGAATGAGTCCAGAGTAGGTGCCTGCACCAGTTCTGGAGGGAGTCTATTCCAGGACTTGGGGGCTTGTACAGTAAAGAAATTTTTTCTTATGTCCAGCCTAAAATGGTCTTGGAGGAGTTTGACTGTTGGTCCTTGTTTTTCCTTGGGGTGCTCTGGTGAACAGACATTCTCCTGCATCCTGATGTATACCCCTTATGTACTTATAAGCAGCCTCAAGGTCCCCCCTGAGCCTGCTCTTTTCCAGGCTGAAGAGTCCCATGGCTGTCAGCCTCTCTTCATAAGTCCTATTTTCTTCCCCTCTGATCATGCCTATGACTCTCCTCTGCACTCTCTCAAGCTTCTCCACATCCTTCTTGAATTGTAGAGCCCAGAATTGGATGCAGTACTCCAGCTGCAGCCTCACCAAGGCCGAGTACAGTGGGAGAATGACATCCTGAGATTTACTTGAGAAGCATCTATGGATGCAAGCCAGTGTTTTGTTTGCTTTACCAGCTGTGACATCGCACTGGTGGCTCGTGTTCCTCTTGTGGTCAATCGTGACCCCCAAGTCTCTTTCAGCCGTGGTGCTAGCAAGCATAGCACCGCCGAGCCTATAAGTATGCTGTTGGGTTTTTTCCCCCTGAGGTGGAGTACCTCACATTTATCAGTATTGAACGTCATCAGGTTTGTATCTGCCCACTTATTAAGTTTATCCAAGTCAGCCTAGATCACTAGCCCATCCTTAGGTGTGGATGCTGTGCCTCAAAGTTTAGTGTCATCAGCGAACTTAGCCAGTGTGCTTCTGACACTAATGTTCACATCATTGATAAAGATGTTAAAGAGAACTGGTCCAAGGACAGAGCCTTGGGGGACGCCACTGGTAACAGAGCGCCATAAAAATTTGCTACCATCGACCACTACTCTCTGGGTCCGACCTTGGAGCCAGTTTCCCAGCCATTGGACTGTGCTGTAGCCGAGGCCACAGTTGGCCAATTTTTCCATGAGGAGGTTATGGCACCAGATCAAAGGCCTTTTTAAAGTCCAGATATATGACATAAATCTCTTCTCCCTTAACAAACAAATACTTTGTTTACATATACATATTGCAAACATATACATGTTTACAAATGCATATTAACAAACAAATACTTTAATTTAATCATATAATTTAACTTTTACGAAGAAAAGAAATATGGATGAACAGACAAATTTTCTTCTTCCTCTGTCGTCATGCTCCTCTGCCAGGTTTTACTCCTGCCAAAAAAAAATAAATTGAAATTTGTATTGTACAATGTGTAGTGTCTCTGGTCACTAAATATGAGAATCCAAGTACTTGGACTTTATCACAGGACATAACTGTATTTAACAATTCTTTCCATTACATAAGTACCTAAGTAATGAATCTGTACCCCCATTGATGCCAGTCCTCCTCTGTCTGTGTTGCTGCATCTCTTCTGTTAGGCCTTTGAAGAGCTGTCAGGGGATGTGACATTGAGCAGTTACCCCATTCCAAAACTCAATTCCAAATCACTGTCCTTTTGCAAGCTACCCCACCATCTGCCAGCTTACCGCAGTAATGTACACTACAATTATCCATGTTACCCATGGAGTGAGTAGGGAAGTACCCCAACTGGGTGCCCGTGCCTGATGAGAAGGTTGGCACACTGGCAGCACAAACGCATCTTGCAGCTGTCTGTCGTCTTGCTGTACCCCATACCTAATTTATGCTACATTATGTAGGATGTTTCCTCTAATGCCTTTGTAAAGGCCTAATGGCTTGTGATCTACTTTAAATGCCCTCAGACGCAAGACACTAGCCTGGGTCATGCTGGCCCCAAGCTGGCTGTCACCAGCTTTGGGATTCATATTATCGGGTGTGTCCCAGGGGAACAGAACCAAGAGCACGGAAGACCCCTCCTGCAGCAGGACCTTTTCCAGGAAGAGAAAGGACAGATGAGCCATGCTGGGATGAAGCACCCACACAATTTGTCAGCCGCTTTTATTTCCAGCTCAAAGTGGCGCGAACGGATAACATCACACAGGAAAGCCGCCCAGCAAAGATAAAAGCCGGCAGCAAAGGAACGGCTGGGGAGACACTGCAGGGAGCAGGCTGCAAGAGTGCCTCCCATGCCGGGGAAGAATGGCACTAGCAACCATCGAAGGACCTGAGCATGGGCCCACTGGAGGGGCCCTCGAGCAGTTAAAGTGACGAGCACGGCGTCAAGGGACTGTGAAGTAACAGATACTGGAATCATGAGTGGAGAAGAGCCAAGACTCCATTCTCGTTTTTCTTTCTTTGTTAATTTGTTCTCTTATGAGTTGCCCTGAAATGCCCTAAGACAAAGATTAGGGTCAACAGTGACACTTCAGGATTAGGAGTGATTGGGACAGCACTGCGAGCTGCAGTGCAGCCAGGAAGATCCAACATAGTGGCGGGAACAGTCTAACATCCCATAGAGACCTAGGACAGGGTGGGATCACAAGGAGCCCTGCAGACGAGGAGGGTCTAGGAGACTATACTGGAGGACGAGCCAATCAATCATCAAGTGGCCGCCTTAAAGGTTGTCATGTGGCTGGGTTGTAGGGGAGGTGGAGCCCCAAGGACACCTGCTAGGAAGTGTGACTGACCAGCGAGGGGTTACAGGACGGAGCCCCACCACTGAAAGTAAGACCAAATTTATGGTAGGAGAGTTTCAGGGTATCCCTCAGGGAGAACACAAGCCCTCGCCTCGACTGCAGGAACAAATGCTGCGGCCAACCCCAGGCACACACTCCAACGTGGCAAAGGAGCATCCACATGAGATGAGGTGGGCATAGGGTGCCTCCCTTTATTACCCACCCAGGGTCACAAAAGATTATCACCCAGCCTCTTGTATGGAAAATAAAAATACAGGACACTTTTCAAAGTCTTTTTGCGACACTTTATTTCTATTGGAGATTTTGAAAAAATTCCTAAAGTAGGTAGAGAGAAAAGGCAGATGTAGATTGTGAATTTAACCTGGGTCTCACAGACCCCACGCAGCCCCCAGTACATTGAAGTGCAATCTGCTTGGCAAACACTGGGTTGGCAGTACCTGAGGGAGGGAGAAGCACACCAATCCTGGGGGAATCATAGAAAACTCTAGTCATGAGAACCTGGTCTCCGACGAGATGCCCCACTCCCTGGGTCACATCAGCATCCCCCTCCTCCTCCTCCTCATCATCATAATCATCATCCCTGAACCGCCTTGGGGCTCTCCTCTTGCCACTACATAACCTCCAAATTGGCTTGCTTACTACGCTTTAACACATCAAACACATTTTTCAATTCAGATGTCATTTTTGCACTGGATGTAGCCATACTTTCAGACACATCTGTCAGTAGATGAAGAATACTTTCCTTAGCTGCTTCTTGATTTTTTTTGATAAATACGTTGACGTTGAGCCTTAGCAGCTGCTCTTGAAGATGGAGTGCCTGTCCACAGACAAAAAGAAAGCTCTCATCAGTTCTTGAAGATTTGTAAAGCACAGTGAGTCATTCTTAAATTATTTTAACAGGACTGCCGCTTCAAGAATTACCACTGACAGCCTACTATTCATAGATTCATAGATGTTAAAGTCAGAAGGGACCTCAACAGATCATCAAGTCTGCACCCCTGCCTAGGCAGGAAAGAGTTCTGGGGTCATAGAATCATAGAAGTAGCGTCGGAAGGGACCTTGTAGATCTTCAGGTCCAACCCCCTGCCTGGCCAGGAGAAAAAACTGGGCTCAAATGAGTCCAGCCAGGTAGGTATCTAGCCTCCTCTTAAAGACCCCCAGGGTAGGAGCCAGCACCACTTCCCTTCTGGAAGTTGAGTCCAGATCCTAGCCGCCCTGACTATGAAGTAGATCTTACAGATGTCTAATCTAAACCTACTCTCCAGCAACTTATGGCCGTTATTCCTTGTTATGCCAGGGGGCGCTAGAGGAAACAAGGTCTCTCCTAAACCCTTCTGGTCCCGCCTAGTGAGTTTATAGATTGTCACCAGGTCCCCCCTCAGCCTTCTCTTCTGAAGGCTGAACAGGTTCAGGTCCCACAGTCTCTTATTGTAGGGTCTGCCCTGTTGTCCCCGGATCATGCGGGTGGCCCTCCTCTGGACCCTCTCAATGTTGTCCACATCCCTCCTGAAGTGGGGCACACAGAACTGGACACAGTACTCCAGCTGTGGCCTGACCAGTGTCGCATAGAGGGGGAGAATCACCTCCTTGGCCCTGCTAGAGATGCACCTGTGGATGTACAAGGTCCGGTTCGCCCTGCCAACCGTGACCTTGTATTGTTGGCCCATGTTCATCTTGGAGTCAGTAATGACTTCAAGATCTCTTTCTGCCTCCATGCTCTCAAGAAGGGAGTTTCCCATCTTATAAGTGTGCTGCTGGTTACTACTGCCCAAGTGCAGCACCCTGCACTTGTCAGTATTGAAACGCATCCTGTTTATGTCAGCCCACCCCTGTAACCTATCCAGGCCTTGCTGCAGTCTTTCCCTCCCTACTAGCGTGCTCACCTCACCCCAAATTTTGGTATCATCAGCAAATTTAAACAGGTTGCTTTTCACCTCACTGTCCAAATCGCTGATAAAGAAATTGAACAGCGCGGGCCCAAGGACCGAGCCTTGGGGGACTCCACTGCCCACTTCCCCCCAGGTCGAATATGACCCATTCACCACCACCCTCTGAGTGCGACCCTTCAGCCAATCTGCAATCCATCTGACTGTGTAGGCATCAATGCCACAGTCTCTCAATTTTTTTTAATGAGGATGGGGTGGGAGACTGTGTCAAAGTCCTTGCTGAAGTCCAGAAAGACTACATCCATGGTGACACCTGCATCCAATGCTTTTGTAATCTGATCATAAAAGGCAGTCAGGTTGGTCTGACATGACCTGCCCCTAATGAAATCGTGCTGGTTGCCCTTGAACATCATCCCTGAGGCTGGCCCATCGCAGATGTGCTCCATGATGATCTTCTCAAAGAGTTTCCGTAGGATTGAGGTAAGACTGATGGGCCTATAGTTGCCTGGGTCCTCCCTCCTCCCTTTTTTAAAGATGGGGACCACGTTGGCTATCTTCCAATCATCTGGCACCTGGCCCAAGCACCACGAGCACTCATAAAGCCGTGCCAAGGGCCCTGCAATAACCCTTGCTACCTCCCTCAACACTGTGGGGTGGAGAGCATCTGGACCTGCTGATTTGAACACATCAAGCCCCTCCAGAACCTCTCTAACCCGGTCCTCCCCAACCTGAGGTCTGGAGGCGTTCCCCTTGAGTCCATCTTGCACCACTATGAGGAAGTCCTGGTCCCTGCACAAGAAAACAGAGGCGAAGAATTGGTTAAAGAGGTCTGCTTTCTCCTCTGGTGCAACCACCAGATTGCCCAGAGGATCTTGCAGGGGCCCCACATTTCCCGGTGCCTTCTTCATCCTCCCTATATATTTGAAAAAGGACTTTTTATTATCTTTGATTTTGGACGCAAGTCCTAGGTCCTATGTCCTTCTTAGCTTTTCTGACAGCCCTCCTACAGGCCCGAGCAGAGGAGGTATACTCCTCTTTGGAGATAGCACTCCCCTGCCACTGGGTGTACACCACCTTTTTGGCAATCAGGCATTCCCGTACACCCTTGGTGAGCCGGGGGGCTTTCAGGCACTCCTGCCCCCCTTGCTTTTTGTTGGGATGGTCACCCCTTTGGCCCTGAGTAGTCTCCTTAACAAATGACCACTCATCTTGGGCAATGAGCTCCCCTGCCCTCAAGAACCCCAGCGCCTCTCCCACTAGTCTCCTCAACTTGTTGAAGTTGGCCCTCCTAAAGTCTAGGGCTACCGTCTTGCTGCAGGCCCTTGACACCCTGCGCTGGATGCTGAATTCCAGCAAGCGATGATCGCTATCACCCAGGTGGTCAAGGACCTGGAGGCAGATGACCCCAGCCAGATGCCTATCCAGCCTTCTCTTAAACACCGCCAAGGTAGGGGAGAACACCACCTCCCTCAGAAGCCCTTTCCAAATTTTGACCACCCTTAGTGTGAAGAAGTTTTTCTAGATATCTAGCTTAAATCTGCTCTTTGTCAGTTTGTGACCATTGTTCCTTGTTACCCCAAGAGGTGCCCTGGTGAACAGAGCATTTCTGATCCCTTGCTGCATTCCCTAAATGAATTTGTAGGTGGCCATGAGATCACATCTCACCCTTCTCTTGCAGAGGCTAAAGAGGTCCAGGTCCCTCAGTCTCTTCTCATAGGTCTTGCCTTGTAAGCCCCTAACCATACGAGCGGCCCTCCTCTGGCCCCTCTCAAGTCTATCAACATCCTTCTTAAAGTACGATGCCCAAATCTGGACACAATACTCCAACTGCAGTCTGACCAACGCCGCATAGAGGGGAAGTATCACCTCTTTGGTTCTGTTTGTCATGCATCTGCTGATGCATGATGAAGTGCAGTTAGTTCTGCTGATGATTTCGTCACACTGACGACTCATGTTCATCTTGGAGTCTGCTATGACTTTAACATCCCTTTCTACTTCTGTGCTGCTGAGAGGGTCACTTCCCAGCCAGTAGGTATGCTGGATATTTTTGTGCCCTAGGTACAGCACTCTGCATTTGTCCTTGTTGTCCTGCATCCTGTTGTGTACTGCCCACTTTTCTAACCTGTCCAGGTCTGCCTGCAGTCGTTCCCTACCCTCTGGAGTGTGCACTTCACCCCACAATTTAGTATCATCTGCAAACTTGGACAGAGTACATTTCACACCCACATCCAAGTCACTGATGAAAATATGGAAGAGCATACGTCCAAGGACTGAACCTTGCGGGATCCCACTACCCACATCCTTCCAGGTCAATACCGATCTGTCTACTACCACTCTCTGTGTGTGACCACTAAGCCAATTTGCTATCCACTGGACTGTGTAAACATTTGTCACAGCCTCTTAATTTATTTATGAGAATGGGATGAGGTACTGTATCGAAGGCCTTGCTAAAATTCAATAAAATAACATCCACCTCTACTCCTGCATCTAAGTGTTACTATCTCTCACCCAACCATCGTCTTAAGGCTGTACCCCTAAAATATTTGTCCCGGCACCACAGCATACACCCCACTTCCTGGGGTGCATATTGAAGTAAGATTAATGCTCCCCTGCAGTCACATGCCCACCCCGCACCAAAAATCAGCTACCTCTGCAGTGACCATGCTAGGGGTAAGACCCTGGAGCTCTGCTCCCCCTGGAAGCAGTTATAGCCCCTCAGGCACATGTGGTGTGCCCGGGTGCAGCATCTGCCACAAGGAGAAACACTGTGTTCTCCCTCCGCTGTCCCCATCCCAAATTTATATAAGTGTAAAACCGAAAATCCAGAACACTACTAATACCAGTACTGTTACTTACAAGTCACCCTTTGCATGGATAGCAGACTCTCCATCTCAGGATTCTGTCATTGCCTCCCTGACACAGTACTCCCTTCGGAACCTGATGAGTCCTACGACACAACAATGGTTGAGTCAGAGTCCTCTTCCTCATCATGAATAGGAGAGTTATTTCTTTTGAGCATCTGTTGAGCCTCCTGGGTGTCTAATACTAAAACACATGGGTTCACTAGAGTAGAGGGGGAGGTCATTTCTGGCTGCATGCTGAAGAAATCCTTTGAGCAGTCCCAAGCAAGGTCATTGATCTGTGACTGATTCTGTTCTTGATGAGGAGGCTGATCATGTGGAACTTGTAAAGTAGCTGTGGCTTAACAAGTACTTTGCACCAAGGAGTTTCTGGTTCCTCATGATGCATACCTCTTGTCCCAAACTCAGTCATGCAAGCTTCTGAAGCTTCTCTTTCAAGGATGATAGACAGCTTGTCGTAAAATGGAATTGTTTTATGTGAGGCACTGGACCAAGAATTATTGTCCTTTATGCAATGGAAGGCACACTTTAAGGCCTTCATCTTACTGTGACACTGTTCCCAGTTGCATTTGATGCCAAGTTGCTCTAATTGTTCAGAAATAGAGACATAAACAGGTTTATTCTTGTGGCTTCCCAGTTGTGTCATGACGCTCCCTTCACTGCAAATGTCAGTGAGTGCCTCAGCTTTGGCATAAGTCCAGTTTGGTTCCCATCCTTGTAAAGGATCCATCACGTCTTCCAAAATTTGACTTTTGCTCCCTTCCATGGCCAACAAAATGTAAAGCTGAGCAGATGATACACGATACAGCCTGCGCCTACTGTTAGGACCTGTTCTGGGATGTGTGAACCTTTTATCAATAGAGGCATAAAAGAAGTGTGATTTGTCCGGTCTCTAGACATTTGAATCAATTCTTCACTTTTGAATGCCCATGGCATTCAGAAGCATACTCACACTACTGTCCTGCTGGAAATTCTTGAAAATATTTGGTGACTTACTTCAGGTGAGAAAACAGTAAACTGTTTGAATTGCTCAATGACGCTCATTTCCTTTAGATACGTGGGCCAAAACAAATCCTTTCTGTGCATTTTCCACAAAGGTGATCATGGCTTGCTCTTACAGTGGGGGGGTGGATAAAATGGGGTGATGATCCAAAAGACCTCTCATGTATGGTTTATTCAAGTGTTCAAGCACACAGGCTACCATTTTTGGTATGTGGTAACAGCTCAGCTGTTTTCAAGAAATAGAGTCAACCTTCAGTTTCAGGGAGCACATGGTTCCAGTAGCTATTGACATGTGAATGACAGGAGTAGTTTCATACTAACCTAGGAGAGTGACTTTTTGCAGATATTTGAGACAGAGGTCACTCCACAGGCCAAAATTTCGTAGATTTCATAGATTTCATAGGCATTAGGACTGGAAGGGACCTTGGGAGATCGAGTCCAGCCCCCTGCCCAAAGGGCAGGAAGTCAGCTGGGGTCATAGGATCCCAGCAAGATAAGCATCCAATTTACTCTTGAAGGTGTTCAATGTAGGTGCTTGAACCACCTCCGATGGCAAACTGTTCCAGACCTTGGGGGCTCGGACAGTAAAGAAATTCTTCCTTATGTCCAGCCTGAAATGGTCTTGCAGGAGTTTGTGACCGTTCGACCTCATCATCCCTTGGGGAGCTCTGGTGAACAAACATTCCCCCAGATCCTGGTGGTCACCCCTGATAAACTTATAGGTGGCCATCAGATCACCCCTGAGCCTGTGCTTTTCCAGGCTAAAGAGTCCCATGGCGCTCAGCCTGTCATCGTAAGATCTGTTTTCCTGACCTCTGATCATGCGCGTGGCTCTCCTCTGGACTCTCTCAAGCTTCTCCACATCCTTTTTGAATTGTGGAGCCCAAAACTGGATGCAGTACTCCAGCTGCGGCCTCACCAAGGCCGAGTACAAGGGGAGAATGAGGTCCCGGGATTTGCTCGAGAAGCATCTATGGATGCAAGCCAGGGTTTTGGTCGCTTTATTAGCCGCAGCATCGCATTGGAGGCTCATGTTCATCTTGTGGTCAATGATGACCCCCAAGTCTCTTTCTTCTGTAGTGCTATCCAACGTAGCACTGCCGAGCCTATAAGGATGCTGCAGGTTTTTCCTCCCAAGGTGGAGAACCTTGCATTTTTTGGTGTTAAACACCATCAGGTTCTCGTCCGCCCATTTGCTGAGCTTGTCCAGGTCAGCCTGGATCACCCGCCTATCTTCTGGCGTGGATGCTTTGCCCCAAAGTTTGGTGTCATCGGCGAACTTGGCCAGTCCGCTTCTGACTCCAATGTCCACATCATTAATGAAGATGTTGAACAGTATGGGTCCCAGGACAGAGCCTTGAGGGACCCCACTGGTCACAGGGCACCACGATGAGTGACTGCCATCGATTACAACCCTTTGGGTCCGACCACGGAGCCAGTTTCCCACCCAGCAGATCGTGGTGAAGCCAAGGCCACAACCAGCCAGTTTGGCCAAGAGGTGATCGTGAGATACCAGATCAAAAGCTTTTTTGAAGTCAAGATATATGACATCAATCTCTTCTCCCTTGTCCAGGTGATAGGTCACCTGGTCATAGAAGGAAATGAGATTGGTCAAACAAGACCTACCCGCAACAAACCCGTGCTGGCTATCCCTTAGGATGTTAGCCTGGGCCAGTCCCTCAAGGATGGCCTCCTTAATAAACTTTTCTAAGATCTTCCCCAGGATAGAAATCAGGCTAATGGGCCTGTAGTTAGCCGGATCCACTCCCCTCTCTTTCTTGAAGATCGGCACCACATTGGCCTTCTTCCAGTCTTTGGGCACTACACCAAAGCGCCAGGAGTTTTCAAAGATCCGTGCCAGGGGCTGGGCTATGACGCTCGCCAGTTCCTTGAGTACCCTGGGGTGCAGGTTGTCAGGGCCGGCTGACTTGAAGGTATCCAGCTTCTTAAGGTGTTCCTTCACGAGGTCAGCATTGATGGAGGGTAGGGGATCCCCATCACCCGGATCTCCCTGTCCCATAGCAGGCATGGGCGTCCCACGGGACTGATGAAAGACTGATGCAGAGTACCTATTTAATAGGTTGGCTTTTTCCTGGGTGTCAGTTGTCAGTTGCCCCATCTGGTTTAGCAGGGGTCCAACATTGCCCTTTCTTTTCCTCCGGCTCCCCACATATCTGAAAAAGGACTTTTTGTTGTCCTTGATGCTTGAAGCTAGTTGGAGTTCAGTTGCTAAATCTTGCTAAAGACAATATCTTCTTTGAATCCTGAGGGACTAAGGAGAAAGGAGAGGTTAATCTTGAAGGCTATCGCACATTCACGTTGCAGATGTATGGTTCTACTGATGGGATTCAGCAACTTGATTTACCTCTGGTATGCTATTTTAAAACTTAAGCATCATTAGCTTGCTGAACCCGCACATCCAACATCACAGGACTGTCATGCAGAAGCCTGTCAGCCCAGAGAAGCATGTTGCCATGGCCATCATGAAACGGGCCACTCCAACAAGCCTGCACCACACTGTGAATCAGTTCGGCGTGGCTCCCTGCACTGCTGGGAGGGCGATCAGTGAGGTTTGCCAACTGCTACTGGACTGACCTGGCAGCAAACAATTCATATGCCTAAGTAACTCCCATGAGGTGGTAGAAGGATACCACAAAATGTGCTTCCCTAACTGTGTGCCAGCATGCACATTCCCATCCTAAACTGGTCCTAGGACAGCTGTTCATTCATAAACAGAAAGGGGTTTCCTTCTGTGATTCTGCAAGCTGTCATGGACCACAGAGGCAGATTTACAGACATTTACACGGGATGGGCAGGAAGCGCAAACAATGCTTGTGTGTTTTGAAACTTGCTGCTGCCTGAGATGATGGACAAGAGCCAAAATGTCCCAGGACTGGAGGAGGTTGTCATCTGAGGTGTTTCAGTCCCCCCCTATACTAGCTGACACAGCCTACCCAGTCCTGCCCTGGTTCATGAAGCCATATGCGGGGCAAGTGAGTGACCCACAGAAATTGCTGTTCAACAAGCAGCTAAGCAAGTGCAGTATAAGCATACAGCAGGGGCTGGCAATTATTTTGGGCAGAGGGCCACTTACTGAGTTTTGACAAGCCATCGAGGGCCGCATGATAGGCATCCCAGGGCAGATAAATATTAATTTTCTAAATTTTTTAGGGGCCCCACGGGCCAAATAGAATGGCCTGGCAGGCCACATTTTGCCCACCCTGGCATAGAGTGTGCATTTGGATGCTTGAAAGCCCATTGGAGATCACTCAACTAGGGGGTGTGTTGGGTGCGTGGCAGTGGGGATGGGTTTGCGGTGGCAGGGGACTTGAGAAGACAAGGAGGTCTAAAACCGGTTTCGGGGCATGACTGCAAACTGTAGCAGTAGTGAGAGAAGAGGGCACATAGGTGAACACCAACCAAGTGTGCTGACAGGGAATCCCCTGCCATGGGGAAAGCACCTAGGGGAACAGGCTGGATATTTCAGTTGAGCATTGTTGCTACCATAAAGAGAGAGAGAGAGAGCACGCACCAGCTCAGATGCTGTGGGTCTACAAGTGGTGAAGCATAGGCAAGAGGGAGGGAGGGAGGTAGCACATGTAGCCCACAAATTGACCTTCCTGGTGGAATAGAGCCAAGTCAGGCAGGGGCTTAGAGGGACAATCTGGGCAGGGGACCTTTTTAAAACAGTGATAATAGCATATATGTTTGCATGTGTGTGTGTAAGTGTCTGTTAGAATAAATAAATACCTGGTAGTCAAGTGGTTAGGAGGCTTGGAGGGACTGTGCAAGTTGTGTTACAAGTTGTTGGGAAAACTTACATATTTCAGTAAGTAGCTGCTTGGAAGAGGAAGGCTGGCATGCAGCCGGAGCACAGCTCCGTGGCTGATGCTGCAGCCAGGGTGAGGGACTGGGGGGGGCTTGGGCTTGCACACAGCGCTGCCACTTACCTGGAGGCCGTGATGGCGGTGACGGCCAATGCCTCCAAAACCTACCGCTGCCACCGTGGAGCCATGCTCGGAGCTGTGTGGCTGATGGCAGCGGCACAGGGTGGTGGGGCTGGGAATGTCTGCGTGCCGCCCAGCCACTACCGTGCCTGGCCACTGTTGCTGGCCACACGGCTCCCAGCACGGCTCCGCAGTGGGAGGCTTTGTATGCAACAGCAGTCACCGCTGGCATGGGCAGCTGCTGCCGCTTGCCTGTGGGTCTGCCCGTGCCAGCAGTGACGGCCGCTGCGTAGAAAACCTCCTGCTGCTGCCACAGAGCCGTGCTTAGAGCTGTGCAGCCAGTGGCAGCGGCGCAGCGCATGGTGGTGGTGGCCGGGTGGCACGTCGCCATTCCCAGTCCCACCACCGCACCATGTTGCGCCACTGCCGCCGGCCGCACAGCTCCAAGCACAGCTCCACAGTGGTAGTGGGAAGTTTTCTATGCAGTGGCTGTCACTGCTGGCATGGGCAGCCCCACAGGCAAATGACAGCAGCTGCCCATGCCAGCGGTGACTGCCTCTGCCTCAAAAACGTCCTGCTGCCACCGCGGAGTCATGCCAGTGCAGCATGGGGTGGTGGTGGCTCTGTGCCGCCTGGGCACCACCACGCTGCTGCTGCCACCCAGCGGCTTGCCGCACAGATCTGGGCAGAGCTCCATGGTGGCAGTGGGGAAGTTTTGGTGGCAGTGGCAGTCACTGCCATCACAGGCCTCCAGGTAAGTGGCAGCGGCTGCTGCATGCAAGCCCAAGGCCCTGCTCCCTCCCGCGCCCCCATCCCTCACCCTGGCTGCACCACCACACTGCTCCCCCCCCCCCCCCGTATCACTTGCTTGCAAAGCTCCCCACAGGGGGGCACCCCTGCCCTCACCCCCTGGCTCTGCTCCCAGCTGTGATGTGTCATCTGGGGCTGGCAGCACCCACCAGTCCCTCAGACCCCAACCATCTTCCCCACCCCTGTCCCACAGCCCCCAAGCCCCACTTACCTCTAGGATCCAGGGTCAAAGGGCATGGCTTCGCAGTGGCAACACTTACCCACAAAGCCCCCTCACCCTGCATGCAGCTGCCACCACCCCACACCGCAGTGGAGCCATGCAACCAGTTGTGGGGCATGCCACTGCATACAATCCCCCATTTCAACCCCCGGCTGGGCAGCACATATGTGGCCTACACGCGGTAGTTGCCACCACACTGCTGCGCTCTGCGCCACTTGCCCACAAAGCCATTTAGGTGGCCATGGGATGGGAGCGCAGGCTGCAGTGGTAGAGTTGCGGTGGCAGCCTCCATGTGCAAACCTGTTAAGCCACCTGGCATGTGTGTGGCCTACCAAGTGGCACCCCTGCCCTCACCCCCAGGCCCTGCTCCTGGGAGTGGACACAGGGCACACTCTTCCCTTCTTGATCAACATCCCCAGCACATACCCTTTCCCCTGCCCTGCCCTACCCCTTCCCCTCACACACACACCTACCTGCTGGGGAGGGTGTCAGTGTCTGTGTCTGCATGTCTGGGGGGCTGTTGCGAGAGGCATCAGGAAGGCTGTTGAGACTGGGGGGGGGAGTGCAGGGCACCAGCAGCACTGGGAGGGACCTTTAATTTTTATCACAGATTTTGGGTTTTTAACCAGAGAATTTGCAATTTTTAATCAGAGAAAACCAGGATCCCTGGTGATGAGGTTCCCCCCCACACCTTGAAAATTGCCCTGCTACTACAGGATGCTGTTTGATACCTAGCAACTTCATTCACGGCAATTAAACCCCATTTATGTGAAAGATAAAGTAAACAATGTAACCGCCCTCCCACAGGGCACAGCCAAGTGTTTGTTCTCACTTTGCCTGTGCGTAAACATCCCGTTTGGTTGTGAAATAGATTGGGGTGTCCTCTTTCAAGTGTTGCAAAAAGCTGCCTCATCCTGCACTGAAAAGCAATACTGCACCCCACATAAGCAGCAAACACCAGGCTGCATTCTTATGGAAAAGGTGCAGTGCTCCCCAGGAGCAAGTGTCCCGCAGGGCTGAATTCTTGTGTCTCTGGTGTGTTGCCATCTCTCACCCACTGCAAAAGTCTACAGCGTACGAACCCCAGTCAGTCACTGCTCCACAAATGTATAGGCAGACAGGGTTCTTTGTGTGAATCTGATATCTTTTATTAGACCAATTTAAATAGATGGAAAACAATTATTAAGCAAGCTTTTGGGTTCAAAACCCCTTCATCAGGCTGAGGACATTTCAGCAGTTGGTGTGTGCTCTTCCTGGATGAAATGAAAAGTAAAGAAGCCAGAGGCTGGGTTGGTATGCGTACAAGATAGGTAGTCAGTGAAAATGTAGACTGAGGAGTCAATGGGTGAGAGACAGGCTGGGGGGCGGTGGAGGGTGGGAAGAGAGAGATGGGAGATGAATAGTGGAGAGATACCTAGGGAGTCAGATGTCAGGCAGGTTATAATGTGTCATAAGGCCAATGTCTATATTTAGTCCATGATTTTTAGTATCCAGGAGGTTGATGAAGTGGAGTTCATAGGCTCGTCTCTGGGAATTGTTTTGTAAGTTTCCTTGGAGGATCAGGACTGAGATTGGAGAGAGAGTGGTTTTCTTGTGAGAAATGTGCCCCCACAGGTAACTGGGTATTCCTGTCTTTGATAGGTTTCCAGTGTGCATTCATTCTGGCATGCAGTTGTTATTTGGTCTCTCCTACGTATTTTTCATCAGGGCATTTGGGGCATTGGATGAGATATATTACATTTCTGGAGGTGCAGCTGTAAGATCCAGGAATGCTAATGGCTCTGTTGTGGGGTGTAGTAATTGTGGGGGTGGTGGAGATGTGTTGGCAAGTTTTGCATTTCTTGTCATGCCATGGTCTGGATCCTTTTGGTGTGTTCTGGGCTTGAGGAAGTTTGCTTCTGGTGATGAGGTTAGCAAGGTTTGGTGCTTGTTTGAAGGCTAGGATGGGTGGCTCTTAAAGAAGATCTCTTTAAGAATAGAGTCTCTTTCCAGTATGGGTTGCAGGTGTTTGAGGATTTTCTGTACAGGTTTGAGGGAAGGGTGATATGTCATAATCAGCGGTGTGCTATTTGTGGGGGGTTTTCTTCTGTACTGGAGCAGATCTTCATGTGGTATCCGGGTGGCTGTTTCAAACATGTGATCTGTCTCTCTGGCTCTCTGGAGGAGTGTCCTTGTTGGGTGAAAGCTGTTTTAAAGATTGGTGAGATGGCAATCCTGGGTGTTCTCTTCAGTGCAAATTCGGTGGTATCTAAGGGCTTGGCTGTGTATCACAGCCTTCTTGGTGTGTTTAGGGTGATTGCTGGTTCTGTGCGATATGTATGTTGATCTGTGGGTTTCTTGTATAACATGGTCTGTATTTTATCATTCTGGATACTGATCATCGTGTCTAAAAAGGAGATGTTGGTGCTGGAGTATTCTAGAGAAAGTTGGATGGAGGGATAGTTATTGGTGAATTTCTGATGGAACTCAATCAGAGATTGCAGGTTTTCAGTCCAAATGATGAAGATGTCATCGATATATCTTAAGTATAACAAGGGATTGATGGTGCAGTTCTTGAAAAAGCCTTCGTCGAGGTGGCTCATAAAAAGGTTGGCATACTGTGGGGGCATTTTGGTGCCCATAGCTGTTCCCATCATCTGGAGGAAGGGTTGATTTTTTAAAAGTGAAATTGTTGTGTGTGAGGATGAAGTGTATAAGGTCAGTAATATCTTTGGGTCTGTATTCTGAGTTGTTAGCTTGTTCCTGTAGATATGTAAGGCAGGCTTGGATGCCGTCCTGGTGTGGGATGTTGGTATATGGGCTGGTAACATCCATGGTGGCTAGGAGGGTGTTGCTGGGAAGGTAGTTTTATGTTTTTAAGTTTCCATAAAAAGTCTGTAGTGTCTTGTACAAAACTTGCTCTGTGGGTGACGAGCAGTTTTAGGATTGATTCAATGAAACCGATATTTCCTCAGTTAGGATCCCATGGTTGGATATGATAGGTCTGCCAGGGTTCCCTTGTTTGTGGATTTTAGGAAGCATGTAAAAAGTCCACAGGTTAGGTAGTGTGGGGATCAAGGTCTGCAGTTTTTCTTGTAGTCTTGCTGGAAATGATTTGATGGTATTGTTGAGTTTCTTGGTGAAAAGGGAGTAGGATCTTCTTGTAGTTATTTGTAGTAGGTGGTGTCAGAGAGCTGTCTGTTGGCTTCCTTTATGTAGTCTTCATGGTTTAGGATGACTATGACTCCTCCTTTATCTGCTGTTTTTATTACTATTTGGTGGTTAGATCTTAGAGCTTCTATGGCCTTTTTCTCAGGTAGAGAGAGGTTGTTATTGTAGCGTGTGTTGCTGATTATTTAATTGTTCATTCTTTTCCTGAAGGCGTCAGTGTAGCGGTCGACTTCAGGGTTTTGTCCACTGTGAGGTGTCCAGTCTGATTTTTTGGGGTTTTTTGGCATTGATCTTTTCTTGAATGTTGTCAGAGGATGAGTTGTTGTTGGGGGTGGGTTCAGTTTGGTCATGGAAATATTCCTTGAGGCGGAAGCGTCGGAAGAATTTTTCTAGTTCTCCACATTGAAGTATTTTATAAGGATATTTTTCTAGACAAAAAATTAGGCCTATAGAATACACAGATTTTTCAGTTTTGGTAAGCGTGTGTGTGGAGAGATTGATAATATCTGTGGGTTGGTTGCTGCTTTCAGTTTTATCAAGTCTGAGGTTGGACACCCCTGCCAGAAAATCAAGGGGCCAGACCCCTGCCTCCCCACCTGCCTTGTTCTGGTGTAAAAAAAAACAAAACAGACTGGTGTCGGCCTGGTAAGCACGCAAAAATTTTGTGCTAAAACATGCAAGGCTTTGCATGGAAAGGTTTGAGGCCAAAAAAAAACTGCCCGAGTGCCCCATGCAACTTGCATCCAATGAAAGCGAAGGGCATCAGGCTAGGGCAGGGGGTGATGCCCTTTGGGACCCCGAAGCCCAGGGAAAGGCAATGCTTTGAGCACACTTGGGGGTAGCCTGAAGGGTACCCCGCACCCAGTGCCCTGTAGAAACAGCACGACACCTGAAGGATGCCCCCCTCCCCTTTCACCTAGCCTTGGGGGAGATGCTTGTGTACTCTTACGGAGCCCTGCAGAGCTTTGTACAGAAAGGTTTGACACCAAAAAAAAAAAGTACCCAAGTGCGCTGTGCTTGGGGGTTAGCTTTGCATGGAAAGATTTCATGCCTCAGCTCCCTGAGTGTCCTATGCAACTTGCACCCAGGAATAGAGAGTGGCAGAAGTGCTGCGGCTGGGCGTTTCTTGTCCTAAAGTGCCACCTGACAGCAAGGTAGGACTGAAAGGGCATGAGGGTAACATTGTCCTGACATGCCCCCTAGTGCTTTTTACTAGTCATAGCATAATAAGCCCTTATGTGGTAAATCACGTCTATGTTACTTATTTAGCCGTCTTAAACTAAGAAAGAAAAATTAAACCAGGAACATTTTTAGCAGGCCCTGGGATTTGCAGTCCAGAATTACAGCAGCAGGACTCTGCAAGGTTGTTCATCACCTCCTCTTCCTGCTTCCAGGTACCTCTGGGATTTGTAGTCCACAGTTGCAGCCAGCAGTGAGTTTGAGCTGGGGAAGGGATATTTAATTAGCCGGGGTTTGCCTGGCAGGGGGGCAGTCCCCCCATAGACTGGGCTGTGTTCCCACCCCCTTGTTGGCCAGCCCTCACTGCTCTAGCTCTAGCAGAGGGTTGAGGCCAGCCCTGCTTCTGGAGCAGACAGCCCAGCCCAGCCCAAGGCTATAAAGCATTCTGGGATGCTGACTTTGATTTAACTTGAACCAGGAAGGACAGAATTTTCATAAACCAGTTTGATCCAGATCAGTTAAGTCTGATACTACATTCAACCACGTTTATCTTAAACCAGTTTCAGCCATTTTGAAACTGGTTTATGTGCACTGAACTTCTGTTTTGTTACAGTTTTAAACCAGTTTCTGATCACTTACCAGTTTCTGTGCAACTTCTGTCCCCAGCCTCAGAGACCGATGTGGTATGAAACAGATAAGGAGATTGATGAGTAGCACATCTTCAATTGCAGACTGAAAAGTTATTGCTTTACTTGACAAAACAACCTTAAATCAAAATTATTTGTCCAGTTTACTTTCCCTGTGTCTTGTTTAGCAAATCTAAATTCTTGATGGCTCTTTTCATCATGAACTACAGAAAAAAATGCTTGTGAGATTTAGTGTTGGTAATCATCTTTAACCATGAAGGGTAATAGTTGCTCTTTTTACTTGCTAAAGTAAACCTCTGTCAACTTCGAGTCAGCAAATGCCAATGATAATTTTTGCTACAAATTCAAGTGTAAAAGATTTTTTGGAATAAGCTGAGCAAAAAATTGGTCCATCCAAATGGTCACATGTGCATGACCATGACTGCCAGCAAATTCAGATGTAGATGTTAATGAGGTGCATACGTGTGCTGTGTTTTACCACTTCCAAGTACATGTATACATTTGTTGTCAGTACAAAATTGCATAGAAAAATGGGCTGCATGGGCTGCCTGCTAGATTGAAAAGATTCATATAATGTCCTTCCTGGAATTTAGAGAGAAAAGTGACATGCTTCTCCGAAATTATTTATATAGCTGATGTTATTTGGACTTGCATATAGCCTACAAATCAGGTTTGGGTTCTCTACAGAAGCAGGGGCCAGTGTCAAGAAGAAAAACCTGTTTAAATGAGTGCTGTCAGTTCTTTTATCCTCTCCTCAGTACTTAATCCGTATATTGTAATTTCAAATGCTAGTCATATCTGCAAAAATGTGTGCTGTGTAAATCAACCTGTTGGTGTAAATTGTGTAAATAATAGATGCATTTTATAAATAAGTGCCTATTCATGTATTCATAGCATGTCTAAAATTGGTTGCATGTTTTCTCAGTAAATGTTCTAAATATTTGCCACCCCACTTGTAAAAGAATGATTATGTATCTGTTATGCACATTAATTGCACTTGGGTTCAAAGTGGTATTAATCTCTAATGTGCATGCCTCTCTGAATGGTGATTTTTGGGATCATATTTCCCATTTCAGTTGTTGAAACACCATTTACATTTTTGAAAATTCATCCAAAACTAGAAATATGGGCTATAGAATATACTTTCTAAACAGTTTAAAGTCGTACTACTTCTGTTTGACTGCATTATTTAAGCTGCGTTAGCAGATGATAATGAAACTTCTGTAATATTTCTCAAAACCGGATGTGCTAAGCTAAATGAAGTAATATTATGTAGGTTTGTTTTTCATAGTTTGTAGATGGAAAGCACAGTTGAGATCACACTCTCAAAATACCAGTTGATTGCTATTTGGTACCTGTTTGTTTGTTCCCTGATTGGTTAGAACTGTTGCTGGGCTGATACCATTTTAACCAAAATTAGAAAGTCCATATAAATGAGTCAAACTAGACTGCCTGCTTTTTTCAGTTCTCTCTTCTGATTCATCAGTTGTTTGTTGCAGACTCTCACTGCCTTTGTGAACTGGGTATTGTGGCTGCTTAGGTGAAAAGCTATTGGTGATTACTTATACAGGGAAAATATTCACAAAGGTCTTGTGTTGATGACATTAAGATGTTTTCAAAATTATCACTCTTAGGAAAAGTTGAAGGAGAGACACTGTAGTTAACCCAAATAGGTGAGGGGAGAGACTATTTCTATTCTATTCTCTTGGTCAGCTATAGGATATATACTTTTCAGGATTATAGTAACTAGATATCACTGCTGCATTTCAGGAAAAAAACATAGACTGTTTACCAAAACCATGGGTTAGTGCAATAATTTAAGAGTTAGAGGTGAAATGTTTATGTTGCATTCAAAGGAATATTACTTCTTTCTCTGTCTGTTGAAATTAAACCTATACTCAGACTTTTCCTTTTGAAAACTAGCTAGGTTTTGATGGCAAAAGGAATACTTTTTCCAGAAATTTTACATTTGGACAGCTTTAAGCTTTTTTTTTTTTCCCCTACCATACTGGTGAATTAAAATCAGGATGGTAGTAGAAGGTAGTTTTGGGATTTCTGTTGAGTCAAAGTTTGCTGCACCACAAAGATTCTGCGGTGGCTGAAATGAAGATAATAAGAGAGATGTAATCATGTGGGGAATTCTCCAACATGGCAGACTTTTCAATTGCATTCCCACCTCCCCCTCTATTTGTTGGGAAGAGTAATGTAAAGAGGAAGTATACCTTTAATAACAACATCTAAACAGACTCCTTGTTTGTGATTCACAGTGGAAATTTGGTGAGAATACTACTCTAAACTCTTTGACCCTTGAGGGTGCAAGCAATGGTGTTAGGTTACAACTAAGCCTTATTGGCCCTCATGGATTATATTTGCTTATTTAGAAGAACAATAAACTCTAGTTTATATGGCTAGAATAGCCCTCTAAATTGCTGTCCCATGAGCCTTTATAAAAATAAATTTCCTCAACTTGGTATATTCCATGATTAATGGCCTCTGTGATACAACAATTCTGTGCCTTAGTCAGATATTTTTAATTTCCTCTCTGAACTGGTTTATGAAATATAGCAACATAGAAGATAATTTCCTATTTGCTGTATTTAATGTTTCTTCATTTACACTGTAACTGCTTATAATTACGTTGTAGAAAATTTAAGTATTGTTATCTTTCAAAATGCTAGTGGTTTCAACTTTTTTTTCTCCTTTTTAACATGGGTTATTCATTTTATTGCAGGATTTGGTTGTTCGTATTGTCTTCATTCTTGGTAATTTAACAGCAAAGAATAACCAGGCCCGTGAGCAATTTTTTAAAGAGAAAGGGAGTGTTAGCATCCTGACATCATTATTCCAAATCTACAGTGAATTTGATATGAATGAAAAAAAAAGGAAGCATAAAGCAGGAGAAGAAAAGAAAACCCAAAAGCATCCTTCAGAAGCAGAAGATGTCCTTATAAAACTGATAAGAGTGCTTGCTAATCTCTCCATTCATCCCAGTATAGGAGCAGCTCTGGCAGCTAATCACTACATTGTGGCACTACTTGTTATGGTACTAGGTAAAGTCTGCATTTCCTTTTCTTGTATTTTGTTTGTCCAATTTGAAAGGCAGGAATACTACTTGACCTTCACATAAGGCAGAACCTTAATGAAAACTGCTCTGCTGGTGATATGGCTAGGTCAATTAGCTAATGTTAATAATCGCAGTATATGAAATATCCTATTTTAAACAGCAGCAACATTTATCACATTCATACTGAATTTCAGTGCCTAAGAGGAAGAAGGCTGTAAAGGTGCCCCATGAATCATATCATAAACCATGAAGCAAACTGCTTAAGTAAAATGGAGGAATCAGGGGTCTCATGTTATATGTGTGTCTTACTATGAAAGGTCACATAATAAGACTTCCTTATTACCATATACCGTATACACTACTTATTGCTGTTGAGACAAAAAAAGTTTATAGTTAAGTTTGTCACAGATTTACCATAAATTATTTAATCATTTCAGAATTTGGAAACTTTTAGTGCTTTGGGGATATTCCATGTGCACATAAGGATAGCCTTTGAAGTGTCCAGACTTCCAAAGTATGTCACAGACTTGTTTCTATGTGGCTTCTGCCTTCATAAAGCATATGGCATGTGCAAAATTAACATTATAAATCAGTAGATTTTACACATTGTTACCCAACTCAAGAGGAAATTATGTGGATGAAGAGTTGGAAGAATGGGACTCGTATTGGCATTCCTGGGTCATCTCCATCTTATTGAAAAGTGGATAGTTTCTACATTGGCAATACAGTGCTTGAATGTCTGAAACTGTAAACTGTTCTCATTCTACTTTTATACTTAACAACAGGAACAATTTTAATGTGTTAGAAGTGCTGGCATTTAGAGTTTAAAAAAAAACACTTTCCTTATACCAGGATTCTGGTATGCCACAGCTGCAGTACAAATGTTATTGTATTGGACAGGACAAAACTGCCCTTCAAACTGCATGTAACTCATTAAATTGTTGCATACCACTCAACAAATGTCAGCTTCAGACTCTATGGCCACATCCAGAAGAGCATGGCTGTGCAGTATGTGGCACCACAGAAACATCTCTGGTGCAACATACTGTACTTTCAGCTGTTCTCCCCACTGCAAGGGAAGAGCTCTGGGGTTGGGGGAGAAGGGGGGTTGACACTGGGGTCAAAAAACCCCATGGAAAAAAAAAGAGCAGCACACGTGGTGGCAGTCCACGGTGCTTGAAACCAGAGCCTAGCTGGGTGGAACCACATTCCAGCTGCCAACCAGGCTCTGAGTGGCAGGAACACTGCTACTGCAGCTCCAGGAGGCCCCCAGAACCCCAGGTGTGGATGAAGCCTATGGGTGCATCTACATGTAAAATTAATGGAAGCCAATAAAGTCTGGAGTAGTTCCTGCTGGAGTTAACTGTTTCCAGGCACAGTGTCTATATACGTGCCTGAGAGCAGCACTTTGAGCTCAGGCAGAGCACCCAGGCTGGCAGCAGGCTCAAGGGTCAGCCCCAGGTTCCAGGTGGTGGTGTTGGGAGGTAGAAGGGTTGGCTGGGGCATGAGTGCCAAACGTGTGGAGCCGTGTGGCCAGGCAGCAGGTAAGGGTCTGGCACCCTGCTGCCTAGGCTGACCAGGTGCAATTTACATTCAGGTTAGCATTTATACGTGTGTGTCACTGCGGTTAGTAACTGCACTGTAAGATAGTACTGTCCCCAACTGTACTATCTTACAACGGAGGTAATTAATTTACCGCACCATAATATCTGCACACATGTAGACAGTGACACTTTACTGTGGAGGGAATTCATCAACGAAAAGTGCAGTAACGCATATGCGTAGATGCACCATGTGGGCACGTCCGGATAGGCACACCCATACAGTTTGCAGTGCCTCAGCCAACTCTGAGGCACTGCAAACCACACATGGTGCAGGTGCATCCCATTTGCCGTGCTGCTAATTTGCAGCTTGGTGCCAAAATTTGACACTGAGAGATCCCAGTGTTTTACAAAAAAAAAAAAAAAGCCACAGCCAAAAAAAAGCAGTGTGGCACACACTCTAGGAGCATGCACTGGCAGGCACCAAGGCTGGATCCTCCAGGGAGAAGCTTTGGCTGCTAGCCAGCGCTTCTCTCCTGTTCTGGTTGACCCCCAGCTCCTCCAGCATGCCAGGACTTGGGAGGAGTGGGAAAAGTGGGGCATTTTGTCCTGCATCAAACCCCACATTCAGCGGCATGTGCAACGGCAAAAAGCAGCATCATAAATTTGTGTCGGTCCTATTTTTTGTGCTTCTGCACATGTGCACTCATCTGGACATGCCCTATAGATGTTAATGTCAGAGATGATTGAAAATTGGAACGTTTTTCACAAATTGCAAAGATTCATCTTAAGCAGAGAAACTAGCTTTATTTCATGTTAATTAGTTGTGACTGCCCTTTGATCCATGCAGACAGGTACTGTAACCCTGACTTGGGAAAATTTTATGTCTCCTACAATTACAGTCATGGGAACTGTGGTGAAGTTTGCTATTCAGTGTTCCAAAGCATGGCTTTTCAGAGGGGGGCCCACAGGCTGCATGTAGCCTACAAGGGGTTAATTTGCAGTCCTTGGACTCTCACCCAGCTGCCATTCCTCGCTTTGCTCCAGCTGCAAGAGCAGCTAGACTCTCCAGGCTCCTCTCTCCCTCCTTACACTGCACTTCTTGCCTTTACCCGAGGGGACAGAGCAGTGTGGTAGGGTGAGGAGCTGACGGAGAGTCTGGGGCCACACCTGGGTGAGGGATTGGGGCTGCATGCAGGAGGGGATCATACCTGCATGGGGTCGGGGCAGAACACAATTGCACATGAGCAGGTTGCAGGGTCGGGTCAGGTTGAGCAGGGATCACATTTACTTGAGCTCACATGTAGTGCAGCAGTGGGGCTGCATCTGTACAGCATGCTTGGTGTGGCCTATGCAGCGTGCAGCTTCAGGGGCATGTGGCCCTCAGGGGCTTAAAAGTTGGGCTACCTATTCTAAGGTGTATTTTTTTTCTATGATCAGAATACAGGTCGCTTGATGACTGTGAGGAGCTGGTCATCAATGCAACAGCAACACTTAATAGCTTATCGTACTACCAAGTGAAGAATTCTGCAGTTCAAGAGAAGAAACTACACATTGCTGAGCGTAAGGATATTTTAATCGATTCCTTTTTCCTTGTGTTTTAGAATATTGAGATAAGTTATTTGTTTTGATTATATTACGGCCTTCAAGAAGACAGAATAATTAATAATAATTAGCAGTATACTCTAGGACACACATTTTCCAGGGCCAAAATCTGGGCTACAGACCATTCCAGCATTCATCCAAGGCCAAAACATAATACTTAAACCAGTGTAGAAATATTCATTTAGGTAAAAAAAACAGTCCTTTTCCCCCAAAATTTCACTGACTCAGCAGTTGTTTTCTGTTGTGTAATTTTTGGTTAAGCTCTTGAAAGCCTATGTGAAAAAATATAAAAATAGCACTGTGGGATTCCATGCTTTTGACTCCAGATTAGATATGCTTCATTTCCAAGTAAAAAGGCGGTTGGTTCTTTTTAATTGCTAGCCTTGCAAACTCTGGTCAAGAGCTGAAAACAAAGCTGTTTTCTTTCTGGCTCAAAAATCGGTTCCTGGAAATAGGGATTCTGCAAATGGAAGTTTGTAGTTAAGTATAAGAACAATAAGTTATTGAGGTGGTTGTGAGTTTTAGGCCTTTTATGGTAAAAACTGTACAAAAGTCTTTGCTCTGAAGAATTTCCATTCTAAATAGACATGACAGTCAAGATGACAGAGAAATGGAGACACTGAAAGCGGAAATGGCTTGCTCAAAGTTATAGAGTAAGTCACTGGTGGAAATAGGAAGAGGAACCTACAGGCATGTCCAGATGAGTATACACTTGCATTTCCCTGGGGACAAGTAGCAAATATGTGTTACTGCTGCATGTCCCCAGGGAATGCCCCTGCACATGTACTCTGATGTACGGCAAATTGCCTGGGTAGGGTGGGGGATGCTGGGCCCAGTACCTGGGCTGGTCCCAGAAGCCTTTCCTGGGGGCCTCCTGGGGCTGCAGTGGTGGTGATCTGGGCGTGCAGAGCCTGGCTGGAAGCTGGAGTACGGCTCTGACCAGCTGAGCTCAGTTTTCGGGTGGCATACACTGCAGCTGTATACACCTTCCCACTTTCTTTTGAAGCCTTAGTTTTTAGATACCAGGATTGCCCAGTATCTAATTTTGGTTCTGCGCTACAAATACCCGGCACAGAGAACTTTTTGATGTGTACCACGTGTGTTTTGCAGCACCTCAAAAGCCTTTGAGGCACCACAAAGCACATGTGCATGCTCAACTGGACATGTCGCATGTCTCCTGTCTCAACACCAGAGCCCTCTCACTTAGACAACATTCCCTCTATTAAGTAACAGTTTTGCTGATACATGATCCAGAATAGAATTCATCTTGTTCTCCCAAAGCTATACTGGCCTGATTTGCTAACCAAATAAGAATCAAAAGCTTATCTTGTCATTGGAATAAACAGACATAGGGAACAGAACTGTGGAGTAAGAAGGACTGAGAAGGTGCAGTTTTTACCACAGCTGCGCTTAGGAAAATTGCCCTATTGTCTGAAGGAGGGAAAGACTTCCTACCTAATTCCCAAATCCTGAAGACAGGGAGTGAGTGGTGGGTTTGCATAGCAGTAAATCCTTCAAGCTTCTTATCCTAGACTGTCCTCCAATAAAGTGCTGCTTCATTTTGCACAGGAAAAGCAGAGTCAAATGCTTCTGGCCACCCATGTACAGTAGGACCCTTCTACTGGGTCTGGGACCCTTCATATACATGGAAAAAGGAGCCAGATTTGGTCCGTTGAAAATGTAATTAAATCTGCAGTTATTACTGTAATTATACATAGTCATTGGACTTGTTGCTGTTTAGGGGACAACATGTTATATGGGAAGGAAACTTGTTTTTTAATGATGTGCAGGTCAGCAGTATCTAAAACCATTGCAGAAAAGTAACTCATAAACCATAAACTTTAAGTCCATTTAGTTTCTTTTTGATTCAAGATGGGCAGCTGAACTGTGCTCAAAAATAGACATTTCTATATATTAGAATTGTGTGTTCAAGCGTTTATGTACCTCTGTTTTCTAAAGGTTTTATCCAAAGCTTATTGAAGCTAATGAAAAGACTTCCATTGGCCACACTGAGCTTTGGATCAGATCTTAAATCACAGGGAATCATAGTTTTCTTTTAAAGACCATGTTCTTAGTTAATCCAACTATTCAGTTAATCTAATGGGATTGTACATATAGTGATGTCACTTCTGTTAAAAGTGTGTTATTGATAAGACAGCCGATAACTGGACAGTTCATTTAAAATAAATGCTCATTCTAATGCGTCTTACCTCAAGCTGATATGTGAAATGGTTAAAACATGAAAATCAGTTTATAATGCTGTCCAATCTTTGAGTAGATGCAAAGGAATCTACCTCTCTTCAATACTACTTTTTAATAAGAAATGCTATGTTACTAGTAATGTATATATTGTGCACTGGTAATACATGTATTGTGCCTTTTATGCACACTTTAGTCTGAGTCTTTGAAAGTTCTCTAAAACATTAATGAATTAAAACTCTCCACACCTTTTGAGGGAAGGAAGTATTTACTCTGTTTACAGATGACGAAGATGAGAGACAGTTAAAGTGACTTGCTGAAGGTCAGACTGCGAGTTAGCGGTAGACAGAAGAATAGTACAAAACACTTTTGACACCAAGGCCAGTTCTTTAACACTAGAGCTAGGGAAAGAAGTTACACTTAAACTGGTTTAAGTGATTAGAAACTGGTTTCAACCTGTAACAGAACATACGTTCAGTGCATATAAAAGTTTCAAAATGGCCAAAATTGGTTTAAGATAAACCTGGCTGAATTAGACTTAACTGATTTGAGTCAAACCGGTTTATGCAACTTCTGTCCCAGATCCTTTCCTGGTTTAAGCTAAATCAGAGATCCCCAGCATCCCAGCATGCTTTTCAGCCCTGGGCTGGGCTGTCTGCTCCAGAGAGCAGGGCTGGCCCCGCCCCTCTCCTCCCTAGCTGGAGCTCCAGCTGACCGAGAAGGAGGTGGGGGACTGCAGCATCTGCCTGGCTTTCCCCTGCCCCCCCCCCCCCACTGCTCAAGCAGGGATCTCCCCCTCCCGCCCCTCTCCCATGGCAGGAACCCCAGCAGAACGGACCCAAGCCGGCATCTGGCCATGCCCCCCCCATTCTAGCTAATGCTGAGAGCTGTCTTTGTGTGTCTCTCCGATTTCACTGGAACAAAGGCAGACAGAACAGTGTCTGCTTAGAGCTAGATGCCAGTGGCCTGCAACTGCAAATAAACCCTGCAAATCAGAAGTTCTTGAACCTAATGAGAGAGATGCATATTTTCTTTCGTAGGGCTTGAGCAGCGAGCTAGGGAGGGGGAAGCCTGGCAAGGGCTGCTTCCCCCTCCAGGCACTCTCTGGCTGGGGACTGTGCTGCCCTAGGTGGGAGTCTAAACCCTTCTCTAATCATAGCGTCATGCCAGGGCCTGGCAACATCCCCTCTCAGCTCAGCACTATGGAAGGGAAGGCAGGGCTCACTCTAGCACCCCCCAACTTCTAGCCTGAGCTACTGCAGACATGTGCCTGCGTTTCCTGATTCAAATGTGAATGTCTATCCACTTGCAAATCAGTTCACTCTCTGCTGGTTAGACTAACCTGCAAATATTGAATCAATTCGGGCTGAGACCTTTTGAATGTCTGACTCTAGCCAGGATAATGCTACCTCAGATTTTCATCTCTTAAGATAGGGCTCTTTTAAAAATGCTTTTGTTCCCATGTTTGTAACAGTATTTTAGATTTGATTATGAATTCAATTCTGCAAGTCTGTTTGCTGAGCAGATGGCTTTGCAGAACCATAGAACATAATAGAGTGGTGGAAATACAGATTAAAAATATCCTAGAGCCAACGATGCCCAAAAGCTATTGACCAGAAGCTGAATTCCACCTTTTTTCCAGACTACAGGCTGCCTTTTCTAATTGTCAACCGTTTTTACCTACTGCCATCTCTCTGGTTGAATTGAGCAGTTTGTAGGAGAGTTAAAGCACTTTTAGCCAGAGGGTCAACAAGTTGCTTTTCCTAGGAAGCATTTTAAGAAATGCTGCTGCTTGATGTAGCTTGTGTGGATTTTGGAGAAAAAAGATTATCACTTCAGAACTCTCTGAATCAAGCTTAACCCAACTCTGGCAACAGCCAAAGGAATGAGAGGGAAGCCAACTTCTCTTTTCTCTGTGGCAAAAGTATAGATGTCTATTATATAATCCCTTATGTATTGAGTGACAGTCTTAGTGGCTCCATCTTTCAACATGGAGGCTTTCTGTGAAGGTTGATGAATGATGGATCCTGCTGTGCTCCATTACTGTGCAGTGAAATCTTCTAGGGCAAATTGCCCCTTCCAGGCAATGGTGGAGACCCAGCTGTTTCTTCTAAAAATACAGAAATGTCATGCAACCTACTCAATATGAAGTTCACAGGGTAGGGAGGTGGCCAGCAGGAAAAGCCTTCACATAAATTTCAGTGTCAATAAATTGTGTTGGCTGTATTTGAGTTGATGCTTTGTATTTGTAAATATAATTATATTGTAATAGATAATGGTTCAATAAGACAGAGTTCTGTTATTCTTAATAAACTTCCATTGCCATCAATAGGAATATGGTTCAAGTAAGGGATTCATTTAACACCATCCTCCATTTCTGTCAGCAAAGCCACCATCATTTCTGCCCAATTTCCTTACTATCTTTGACTCCCTTCTGCTTCCCCTCCACAGACTAATGTTATCCCTAAATCCTGCTGTCTTCCCTACGGAGTATGTCCAAGATCCATCTGCTCCTCTTGGCTCCTTCTGCAGAAACCTCTGTCTGAACCCAGCCATTTCTCACTTTGGGGCAATCACCTCTTCTCTGCCCTCTACCTGTGCCTTTTCAATCTCTTTAGCCATGCCTGTCTTCCAATCTCTGGCAGAACTGGGGATAGCAATCTGATTTCCCCAAAATATGCTAATTTAACAGCTCCTTTTAGGTTCTAAATCCATTCCTCACCAATCCTTCTCTAAATCACTCCCAGGTCTGCAGTGAGCCAGTGTACCATATTTCTCTACCCATTGAAATAAAAACCATTCCAGGAAATATTGACTAAGAAGATATTCAAACAATGGAATAACCTGTACATATGCTCATGCTTGCCACTTCATTTTTTTGTGTCCCATCCTACATTTACGTGTTCCATTTTGTTTGTAAATCCGTCAGCAAAGAGGTTTATCCTCATGTTTATCTGTAAAGAATGAAGCATGCGTTTTGTGCTATATATAAGTAATGGTAATTGTACTTTTCTGTTTCTCTGTAAATCAATAGTGCTTTTAAAACTGCTAATGAGCAGCAATATGGATGGAATTCTGGAGGCTGTGAGAGTCTTCGGCAATCTTTCCCAGTACCATGAAATCTGTGACTTCATTGTGAAGAGAAAGAGTGAGTTCCTATTGCATAAGTAGTGATGCTTTTTAACCTGTTTAGGTGGATGCTAATAATTCTTAACATAAGCACGCAATCTTAAGAGGTTTGACTTAATGTAGAATTGAAAAATCCAGTAGCCAGAGTACCAACAAGAATAATGAGTCCACTTTTACTAGATCATTATTGAAACCAAGGTTACTTGAGGGGGAAAGTGCATTGAAACTTGTTGCACAGAAAAAAATGCAGAAAGTATTTTTTTCTTTTAAATTATTACGAACAATTCTGAAATTTCTTGCTAGCTCTTCCTTAGCATCCGCATTATTGATTCTGTCAGCAGTGATTCAGTATAATAAAATAAAATGTAAGTATTTTTAAAAGTTTAGATTTACAGGACCCTGATTTTTGTATATGACTATGCTTCAAGTGCTCATTTGTATACTTTCAAAAACATGTAATGGCCTCATTAAAAGACAACAAAAAAGTGTAAGGGTAAGACCCCCGCCCCCGCAGTAGTCTGTCATTTTTTCCTTTTGATAGATGAGAAACCCTAGAGCAAATGACAGCTCTTTCGCCATCCAGAGAAAGTATCTTGTAAAAATTTAATTACTGCTGCTTCTCTATAATCTTCTTGTGTTATGACATCCATGGACTGATCTAGGATTTTGAAAAGGGGGTGAAAGTGGTGTGGTGAATTATTACATATAATACAACATATATTTTTCTACAGTTAGAGAGAAATGAGAAACATTACTAATCTGCTAAGGGCCCAGTACTATATTTTTTGGTTTAAGAGCAAAGCAAAAAACAAATGTAACTATTGCAATGTGTACTAATTAGCTAGCTTTATATATAAAGTATTAAAAAACAGTACAACATAGGCAAAAGAGTATAAAAATATTTTTTTATTGGTCATGTGGTCATTATAGTTAAATGTACATCTCTTAATAAGATTCATAATACAATACCTAGCCTTCTTGAGTATCTTGACAGTACTTCCAACACTTCACTGTCAATCATTTCCACACTTGAGTAAAGGTTTTTAGCTTGAATTAAACAGTCTGCAAGGATAACTAACCAAGAATAACTAACAGACAGCAAAATTGCAGAAGAAAGGATAGCTTGATTATTGGAACATCAAAATCATTAAAAAAGAGAGAGGTGGGTTCATTAACTCTAGAGTGGAGAGAGATTAACAGGAATCAAATGCATTAAAATGAGGCATGGATTCAATTGGCTCCCTCATCACTGCCTGAATTGAAATGCTGCTGCCTCTTCCAGGCAGTTGGTTTTTAAAGTTTGGGTGGAACAGGAATCAAAGCGGGGGTGCCATTGTAACACTGCTGCTACCCTCCCCCACCCAGATCCACCCCTGAGGACATCTCTCTCCTTTCGAGCTGTGTCTTAAAGTGTTCAGAGATCTCGATCCTGCTGAGGGTTAAACCTGTATTTTCAAATGTGGTACCTATTTTTAGGCATCTATATAGGTGTTTTGATTTTTTTTTCAGAAGCAGTGAGGACCTTTAGCTCAAACTGAGGTAAAGGGGAGTTCAATGCCTCTGGACTCATACTTATGTGTAGGGACCTACTCAAATTGCATTTTTGTGGAAACCACAAAAAATGAAGGTTTCTGTGAATACTGCAAAAAACAGCAGTTTCCACAATTTTGTATGCAGTTGCCAGAAAAAAAAAAAACCTTACTAAAAATAAAATGCTAGCTCCCCAGTGGGAGCCAGTGGCTGCTGTGGCCTGGCATCACAGCCCACTATGGGGGGAATCTGCCAGGGCAAAGGGGAGCAGCCAAGATGGCAGCCACTTCCTCCACTGCTGATTGGCTGAGGGCTGCCTTTCATGCAGCCCCACCCTCTCCACCAGTCAGCAACAAGGGGCAGGGCCATGTGAAGGACAGCCCTCTACCAATCATCAGCAAGAAGCAGAGCCACTGGGGCCCCTCAGCCAATTAGTGGCTGGTGGGAGGGTAGGCACTGTGATAAGCCCATGAAAATAGCAGTGAGCACCAGTATTGGCCCATGAAATTGCCTGTCTGTCACTTCAATTTGGGTAAGTGCCCAAAGTTGTTTTAAGTTAACTTTATTTTAGGCATCTGAGTTTAAAAATTTTCCCTAGAGTACATAAAGAGGTAGTAACACTAAATAAATATAAACTGAACAATTATTTCACTTTCAATTTAGCCAAAGCATTAAAATGTACCAAATAAATATCCAAATACTACTATAAATATTAATGAGAATTCCTTTAGGGAGATTAGAGAAATCAGTGTTCAAGTGATCAATATGTGGTAATGACCGATATCCAGTATCCTTAGGTCAGGGGTGGGCAAAATACAGCCTGGGGGCTGGATGCAGCCCGCCAAATGATTGTTTCCATCCTGCGGCTGCCCCTGTAGCACTCTGCATAAGGCTGAGCTCCAGCTGGGACAGCCTGTACTGTGCTCCCACTGACACCCACCACACACCTACCAACGGTCCCAGCCCTGGCTAGTGTGCACAGCTTCCTGGTGAAGCTGCTCCTGCTGCCACCTCAGCCTCCTGGGTACTGCTTAGCTCTCCCTGCCTTCAGTAGCAACTCCTCCTCCTCTCCTCCTCCTGCCCCTGCTGCGCCATTCCAGGCACCAGATAACTCAGGGAAGCAGCACCAGGCAGGGAGGAAGCTGCCTCAGCATGTGGGGTTACAGCTACAGCTCCTGGCTGCCTTCCATCCACTCTGCCTGCCTGGTGAGATAAGCATATTTGTTGCTATATTTACGCTACCTTTGGGCAGCTGAGTGGGTAGATGGCAACTCCACTGGCAAGTTGTGCATGCTGGCCAGTGCGATTGTTGGGTGTGGGCAGAAGCACAACGCGGGCAGCCTGGACGGGGGGGTGTGGGGAGGAGGACAGGCCACACCTGCACTGCACCACCTGGGCGAGTTCTGCTGCACATGCCCCCTGCCACCTCTTCCCTCCCCGGCCCTGGCCAGCTCCTGTGATCTAGCATGTAGGCAGCCCCGCACACACAGTATACAAGAGTTGGACTTTATTTTGAGCTATTATTCAATCGTCTCTATATACACTACTCAAAAAACCATAAATCAGGACACAAATGTATTTTGAAATAAAATTAAAATATAGTAGAGATTTAAATCATTTGGCGGGCTGCATCCAGCCCGCAGGCTGTATTTTGCCCACCCCTGACCTAAGGATACTGGATATCGGTCATTACCACATATTGATCACTTGAACACTGATTTCTCTAATCTCCCTAAAGGAATTCTCATCAGGACACACATGTATTTTGAAATAAAATTAAAATATAGTAGAGATTTGATTTTTAATATATGATGTGTTGTTTTTTTTTTAATCTGTAATTTGTTAAAATGATATCTTCTGAAAGATTTTGTGTGTGGCCCTTGACAGCTCACCAAAACTCGTTAAGTGGCCTGCCAGCTGAAACAGTACCCACCCCTGCCTTAGGCAGTTCTAGCAACATTGAGCTAACATGGTATCAGGTAACATTTTCAGGTGGTTCTGGCTCCTTCTCTGAGTATACAAATTTAATAAGTGTATTTGACAGATAATTTCATAGATTTCATAAACATTAGGGCTGGAAGGGACCTCAGAAGATCAACGAGTCCAGCCGCCCCACCTGAAGGGCAGGAAGTCAGCAGGGGTCATAGGATCCCAGCAAGATAAGCATCCAATTTACTCTTGAAGGTGTTCAATGTAGGTGCTTGAACCACCTCCGCTGGCAGACTGTTCCAGACCTTGGGGGCTCGGACAGTAAAGAAATTCTCCCTTATGGTCAGCCTGAAATGGTCTTGCAGTAGTTTATAACCGTTCAACCTCATCATCCCTTGGGGCGCTCTGGTGAATGAACGTTCCCCCAGATCCTGGTGGTCACCCCTGATAAACTTATAGGTGGCCATCAGATTGCCCCTGAGCCTGCGCTTTTCCAGGCTAAAGAGCCCCATGGCTCTCAGCCTGTTGTCATAAGGTCTGTTTTCCTGACCTCTGATCATGCGCGTGGCTCTCCTCTGGACTCTCTCAAGCTTCTCCACATCCTTTTTGAATGGTGGGGCCCAAAACTGGATGCAGTGCTCCAGCTGCGGCCTCACCAAGGCCAAGTACAAAGGGAGAACGACGTCCTGGCATTTGCTCGAGAAGCATCTATGGATGCAAGCCAGCATTTTGGTCACTTTACTAGCCACAGCATTGCATTGCAGGCTCATGTTCATCTTGTGGTCCATGATGACCCCCAAGTCTCTTTCTTCTGTAGTACTAGCCAGTGTAGCACTGCCAAGCCTATAAGGATGCTGCAGGTTTTTCCTCCCAAGGTGGAGAATCTTGCATTTTTTGGTGTTAAACACCATCAGGTTCTCGTCCATCCATTTGCTGAGCCTGTCGAGGTCAGCCTGGATCACCCGCCTGTCTTCTGGTATGGATGCTTTGCCCCAAAGGTTTGTGTCGTCCGTGAACTTGGCCAGTCTGCTTCTAACTCCAATGTACACAGCATTAATGAAGATTGAACAATATGAATCCAAGGACAGAGCCTTGGGGGACCCCACTGGTCACAGGACACCATGATGAGTGACTGCCATCTGTTACTACACTCTGGGTCTCACCATGGAGCCAATTTCCCAGCCAGTGGATTGTGGTGGACCCAAGGCCACAATTGGCCAGTTTCACCAAGAGGTGATCATGGGATACCAGATCGAAGGTTTTTTTGAAGTCAAGATACATGACATCAATCTTTTTTCCCTTGTCCAGGTGATAGGTCACCTGGGCATAAAAGGAAATGAGATTGGTCAAGCAAGACCTACCCACAACAAACCCATGCTGGCTATCCCTCAGGATGTTGGCGTTGCCAGTCCATTAAGGATGGCCTCTTTACTAAACTTTTCTAAGATCTTTCCCGGGATAGAAGTCAGGCTGATGGGCCTATAGTTTGCCTGATCCACTTTCCTCCCTTTCTTGAAGATCGGCACCACATTGGCCTTCTTCCAGTCTTCAGGCAGTACACCAGAGCGCCAGGAGTTCCCAAAGATCCGTGCCAGGGGCTGGGCTATGATGCTCACCAGCTCCTTGAGTACCCTAGGGTGTAGATTGTCAGGGCCGGCTGACTTGCAAGTATCCAGCCTCTCAAAGTGTTCCTTTATGAGGTCAGCATTAATGGAGGGCAAGGGATCTCCCTCACCCGGACCTCCCTGTCCTGTGGTGGGCATGGGCGTCCCATGGGACTGATGAAAGTCCGATGCAAAGTACCCATTTAATAGGTTGCCTTTTCCTGGGCGTTAGTTGTCAGTTGTCCCATCTGGTTCAGCACTGGGGTCCAATGTTGCCCTTGCTTTTCCTCTGGCTCCCCACATACCTGAAGAAGGACTTTTTATTGTCCTTGACACTCAAAGATAGTTGGAGTTCAGTTGCAGCCTTGTCTTTCCTGGTTTGCTCCCTGTAGGACCGGACCAGTGCAGAATATACCTCCTTGGAGGTGAATCCCATCCTCCATCCTTTGTAGGCTTTTCTTTTTAGCCTCAGGAGGTCTGCTAGATCCCTGGAGAGCCAGGGGGGCTGCTGTGCCCTCTTGCTGCCTTTCCTCTGAGATGGAATAGAACTAGCTTGTGCATTGAGGATCGCTCCCTTGAGGAGCAACCACTCTTCCTGGTCTCCCCTCCCCCATGGGGTTGTGGTCCCATAGGGCCTCATTGACAAGCCTCTTGAGCGTGTCAAAGTCGCCTTTCCTGAAGTCAAGAACTTTAGTGTTGCTGACTGACTTGCCAGCTTTATGGCGGATGGTGAAGGTGATCAGCTCATGGTCAGCTCATGGTCACTGTCACCCAGCTTCCCATTGATCACTAGGTCGCTGATTAGGTCGTCCCCAGTAGCCAGTACCATGTCAAGCAGAGCTTTACCACTCATTGCCCCATAGATTTCTTGAGTCAGGTAGAGGTCACTGCACCATCCATGAGGCTGTCCCCCATGCCCAGTCCTATGGATAGTGACAACAACGAGGTACTTCAGGCAGTAAGCTATTTTTAACCTCGTGTACCGAAGGCCAGAACTTGTGCTTTCTTCTCACATTCTCAGTAGCTTGCGAAGTGGAAAATGGGAAAGACACAAGAATAGCAACAAAATAAAGTCTTTATAAAAAGTCAATGAGAGAGTTTTTTGCTTAGACTTAAAAAGAAGGGAAAAAGAGCTGAGAATATGTAAAGAAGAAAGAGCAAACTGAGGGAGAACAAAGCATGCAAATGTGGATGATGGGACATGTAATGCCTGTGGTTGGCAAGGAAGGTAATCCTGACTATCTAAATCATCCTAGGTATCTGGGTTGATGGCATTCAGATAATTGTACCAAGATAAAGTAGACCATGTAAACATGCTGGGTCTAGTGAGACCTCAGTTGAACCAGAGGGTCAAACTCCAAAAACTTAGAGCAAGTTTTGAAGTCTGCTGCCTGTCAATCTTCCATAATAATTGCTTGAAGAGAGAAGAGACAGGTCACTCTCTTTAAGAGAATGTAGCTTTCCTCCTATTACCAGTTTTCAGGTTGAGTTTTAGCTCTTGGTGCAACTCTTCTAGACATTTTTGCAACTCTGTTTGGAGCGAAAAGAGTTTTTTCTTGGGCTTGAGTGGAAGGTTCCCCTTTCCAAGGATCTGGGCAATTGGTGTAGGATTTGGAGAACCTTTTCCAGATGACATTTTCATGTTTCTCTGACTTTCTATTGTAGTCTCGTGGTGTGATGGCTTTTTATTCCTGACACAGTTAATGTCTTTTTTGTAGCAACTTGACCTCTGGTAGGGGATAGGCTGATTTTTTTTTTTTCAACATCTTGGGGCTCCTCCTCTTGTGGTAAGTGGTGTGAGAGGAAGCAAAGGACTTGATCCTTGTGGAAGGGCTTGGGTCTTCATTCTTCAGTCAGCAGGAGCTAGATAGAATGCCTAACTACCCACAGCTGATGCTGCACACTTGTATACATGAGTGGGGACATTCAGTTTATTTGTCCCTTCAGGGATTGAAGGGAAGGGCATGACTCATTCCTAGGAAGCTGCTTCATTCTTATTCCTTAGTGTGAGGGACTTGCTTTCTTAAGTGACTTGGTGGTGGGGATCACAGGTTATTTGGGAGGCTAAGGGGACATGGAGTCCCAGAGTGTCTGCTGGACTCAAAGCCCTTACACAGAATATATGCACTGGTTGAGAATAGTTATTGCAGAGTCCCCTGTCACCATTGGTTTGCATGGAACAGACCTGTCATTGTTTGGTGTCAGGGATGGAAGAGGCAAGTGCTTTGGTCTGTGTTGCTTTTGGGGTGTACAATAAGTTGGGTCCCCCCCAAATATAGGAAATGGCATTGGAAGAGGCCTGTTTGGACCACGAAGACCAGTCCCCAAAGAATGAAAAGCTTAAGTTACTCTGTGCTGCACCAGTGGTTATATGTGTTACTTCTCTATAATGGAGCTCCAGAAAGCTGCTGTATTTAAATTCATGTAGGTTGAAGGGATGCAACTTAATTTAGGAGTCAGATCATGACTCTGGACTACATTTACTATCTACACTGGTAACATTTACAAACCTGACATTTAGGGGCAAAAATCCATTTTTATCTAAACTCCTCTCTGATGTTCTACAGTAGGTACAATGTCACCAACAGAATTCATGCTGGAGGAACACAACAAACAGGAAAAAATTATCTCTAGTGTGGCAAGGTTCCAGCAAACTTAAAAAAAAAAAAAAAAAGAAAGAAGGGGCAGGTGAATGAGGATGAGGGTAAAATCTTAATTTTTCTATATTATGCCAATGCACCTCATTCCCTGCATCTTGACAGGTGTCTGTACATATTCTAGGCCAGTGATTTTCAACCTGCATTCATTTGTGGACCCCTAAAAAATGTCAAATGGTGTGCAGCCCCTTTTGGAAATTTTGAATGGAGGTGTGGACCCCTTTGAATTGTAAGTGGGAGTATTTACATACTTATGACTGATTGCAGTCATCTTTTGTGGACCTCTTAGATGTGTTCTGTGAGTACCCAGGGGTCTGTGGATCACAGATGTTGAAAGCCAGTGCTCTAGGCTGACTTGATTCTTGCAGAGATCAGGAAAAACACAATTAAGAGTATTATTTTTGTCATGCTTTCTAACAGGTTAATAGATTGCTTAAGAGACTTTGGGCCTACAGACTGGCAGCTGGCTTGCTTGATATGCAAAACACTGTGGAACTATAGTGAAAACATCACAAATGCTGCCTCCTGCTTTGGGGAAGAAGATATCAACACACTGCTCATGCTACTTGCTTCTCTTTTAGGTAAGATTTTACAGGCTTGTTACCCTGTCTCAGGAAACACAGCACAGCAGGAGAAAAACCAAGGATGATTGTATGTGCATGAGTGCATGAAGCAGTTAAACTTCCGTGGATTACCCAGTGACATCATAGATTTCATAGATTTTATAGACATTAGGGCTGGAAGGGACCTTGAAAGATCATCAAGTCCAGCCCCCTGTCCCAGGGGCAGGAAGTCAGCTGGGGTCATAGGATCCCAGCAAGATAAGCATCCAAATGTTTCTTGAATGAGTCCAGAGTCCCACCTCTGGAGGGAATCTATTCCAGGCCATGGGGGCTTGGACAGTAAAGAAGTTTTTCCTCATGTCCAGCCTAAAATGGTCTTGCGGGAGTTTGTAACCATTGGTCCTGGTTATCCCTCAGGGCACTCTGGTGAAGAGACGTTCCCCCAGATTCCGATGTACACCCCTTATGTACTTAGAGGCAGCCATTAGGTCCCCTGAGTCTGTACTTTTCCAGGCTGAAGAGTCCCATGGCTCCCAGCCTCTCCTCATAAGGTCTGTTCTCCTGCCCTCTGATCATGCATGTGGCTCTCCTCTGGACTCTCTCAAGCTTTTCCACATCCTTCTTGAATTGTGGAGCCCAGAATTGGATGCAGTACTCCAGCTGTGGCCTCACCAAGGCCGAGTATAGCAGGAGGAAGACATCCTGAGATTTACTTGAGAAGCATCTATGGAGTTTTGTTTGCTTTGCCAGCTGCGATATCACACTGGCTCATGTTCATCTTGTGGTCAATCATGATCCCCAAGTCTTGTTCAGTCGTAGTGCTAGCGAGTGTAGCGAGCCTATAAGCGTGATGCAGGTATTTTTTCCCAGAGGGGGAGTACCTTGCATTTTTCGGTATTGAACCTCACCAGGTTTATATCCACACACTTCCTAAGCCTATCCAAGTCAGCCTAGATCACTAGGCTATCCTCAGGTGTGGACACTCTACCCCAAAGTTTAGTTTCATTGGTGAACTTGACCAGTCCACTTCTGACATCATAGTGGCCTCTGATCCTCCAAGGTTACTACTCTCCCCATGGTTTAATGGACTTTCCTGTATGTTTCACAAGTATATACTTGCCAAGATGCCTTCTTGCATGCATAATTGTCATTCTTTAGAATCATAGAAAATCGGGATTGGAAGGGACCTCAGGAGGTCACCTAGTCCAGCTCCCTGCTAGAAAGAAGGCCAACCCCATCCATCTTCATTCCATCCCCATTGCTAGTATGTTTCACTCTGTTTGCCCCAGCTGTGCTATACATTTTTCATTGGAACTGGGCCTCTGCCCTTCCAGTGCAAATATAGGAATTTACAGCAGATGTTGCTCAGACATGCAACAGTTTTACTGAGTACCGCCTTCTGCTTTCAGGGAACATGTCTACATGTGCATTAATGTGCCATGATTACAAATACTAACTTAGTGCACTGTAGTCGGCACTACTGCACAGTAGCACCAGCAGACTTTTGTTTCAAATTACATATGACTTGATTACCACATAATATTGTAGTTACTGTATTTAAACTTCCCTATTTATTTTCACTCCTTTAACTTTTTATTACATTTAATTGGAACCTTCTTACAAGCATTTAAAAAAGAAATTTACAAAGAAATTGTGAAATATATTTGGTCAATTTTTATTTATTTATTTATTTTTTAATATTTTGAAAACGTGTGCAATGTTTTGTTGTTAGGGAGGGGTGTGGGTGCTAGGCATAGATACTTGCAAGAGACATAGGCAATGTATAGCGGGGGTACGGGGGGGCATGTGCCACCCCCCCAAGATTGGCTGCAGCCAACTTCTGCAGGTGGTCCCCGCTCGCCCCTGCCCCCTACCTGTTGCCGATGCTGCCGGCTGTGGGCAGTCCCCACTCACCAACACTGGTGGCTGCGGGCAATCCCTACTCACTACCATGGTGCCCCCCTAGTCTTGGGAGGCATCAGTCATTCATGGCAAGAGAGATCCCCGACAGTCTGCTTTTGGAGTTTTTCGGATTGCAAAAAAAGGATGATTCCTTTTTGAATGATTGTTCATGGGCCCATTTTGACAGGGGTGCACATGTGCCTCAAGCATTTGAATATAGACTTTCTTGTCTTAATAGTATCTGTCAGGTACATCACAGTTGGCATAAAGTACATTTTTCTTGACGTAGAAGAGCATACTACAGCTTTGGACAGACATTACATTTGTAGTGCTACAAAAATGACAGGTCTCAACAAAAATGTTCCTGAAAGAAATAGGATTTCTCTATAGAAATGTTGTAGGGGTCTTTGAATGGAGAAGCAGGCAGTGGACCCTATAGACCAGGGGTGGGCAAAATACAGCTTGTGGGTCAAATTTGACCTGCCAAGTGACTGGATCCAGCCTGTGGCTGCCCCCACAGTGCCCCATATGGGGCCACGCCCCGCTCACTCCAGCTGGGGCAGCCTGCACTGCGCTCCCACTAGCTCCTGCTGGCCCAGGTCCCAGCCAGCTCGCAGCTTCTGGCAGGGTTGTTCTCAGTTCGGGTGCAGCTGGCCAGATGCTGCTGTGCTCCCCTCACCTTTGGGAGGAGCCACTGGGCTGAAGCTTCCTCTCTGCCTGGCACAGGACAGCAAGGGCACAAGTGGGATAAAGAGTCGCTGCTGAAGGTGAGGGGAGCAGAACAGCGCCCAGCCAGCTGCAGCCACACTGGGAACAGCCCTGCCTGAAGCTGTGCACTGGCCAGAGGCCAGGGCAGCAGGGTTGTTCTGCTCCCCTTGCCTCCTGCTATACTGCTCTGGGCAGGCAGGCAAGAAGCTTCAGCTGGGTGGCTCCTGCCCAGTGCATGTAGCTCCAGCTCTAGCTCCTGGCTGCTTCCACCTGCTTCAGCCGCCTGGGATAATAAGCAGCCCACTTGCAGGTGGGTGGAGCAGGTGGAAGGGGGCTGGGAGCTGGAGGCAGAGCTCCATGTGCTGGGCACGACCCACCTGGCTGAAGGTTCTCCCCCACCGGAGCAGTGTGGTGCAGCAGAGGCAGAAGCAGCAGCCACAGCTGGAGGCAAGGGGAGCAGAACAGCTCTGCCAGCCCAGGCCCAGGCACGAGCCAGCATATGCAGCTTCGTCAGAACCATACCTAGACTCCCAGCAGCCCTCGGTGAACTTTTATTATTGGGTCCCTACACCGGAGGTAATGATAAGAATAAAAAAAAAAATTACCATTCTTGGGCCCCATTTCTGTCCAGGCCCCAGGTGGCCACCCAGTTCACCCATGCCTGTGTCTGGCCCTGCTTCCAGTGGCGCTGTTCCCAGTGCAGCTGCAGCCAGCCGGGTGCTGGTGTGGTCTCCTCATGTCCCAGCGACAATGCAAGCCTGGCTGGGGGGAACAACCCCACCGGAAGCTGAGCGCTGGCCAGGGCTGAGGCTGGGGTCGGTGGGTGTGGGTGGGAGCATGGCCTGGGCTGCCCTGGCCAGGGTTCAGCCCCATGCGGAGTTCTGCAGGAGCAGCCGGTAACCAGGCAAGCTCTGCTGCATAGCTCTACCTGCTGACTTTCGCTCTACCAAGGCCCGACTTGAACAGCCTAGATGCTCTTCTGAATCTCCTCAGTTGAGCAGTCCTATGGTTATGATTTCTGCTGGGAGTTAATCTGTAGTCCTAGCTTCACGCAGGCAGGGTGCAAAAGGACTTCCCACAGAACTATGTGGTCATTTGATCTCCTGTCATCACTTGGAAGTTCCCTTACAATTATTGTTTTAATTGTAGCATTTAAGGATACTTGTTTTAGTTAAGTTATAATTTAATGTGAACATTAATCAGAAGAGTACCTTTATAAATAGTATTTTCTTACTCTTCAAACCTTGTTAATCCTGTCATGTCCCTCCACCTATATAGTGTACCCAGTAACAGTTTTGAATGTCACTGTTAGGACAACTGTTACCAGTCCAGAAAACCTCTCTAGAGGAGGAGCTGGTTGACAGTCTGTCATAGGATTGGAACCAGTCCCTTTCTGCTGTGTACTCATGGGTCTGAATATTGATTCCCCTCCCCCACATATGACTTTACTTCAGCCAACTTGATTCAAAAAGAGACCTCAAGCTAAAGCTTTGTTTCAATGCGCATTGCTTGTGATTTCTGCAGTAGCCCTCAAAGAACGGTGTATATCCTATACTCATGCGGGGAAAGTAACAGTTCTTCTCCTCGCGTACAAGACCGAAACAGATTTTTTTTCTTTTTCATTGTTGATGGATGCTCCAATTTGAGCGTGTTGGAGAGATTCCCTTAAAGCTTCTTTCAAAAAACTTTGACTTGTGGGATGGGAAAGCTGGGGTCTCTGATCTGGTGGTGTTTTACCTTGCCCAGACAAACACTGAGTAGTCTTTTATCTATATATACCGGGGTAGGCAAAATATGGCCCGCGGGCTGGATGCAGCCTGCCAAGCACTTCTCTCTGGCCTGCGGAGCCCCTTCAAAACCCACGTAATGGCAGCTGCCTCTCTAAAAGCCTCCAGGGCACCAGCCATGGGCTGCAGCACCTCAGGCTGTTCGCTTGCATTGTGGTTGTGAGGCAACCAACGCTGACCTCAGCCTGACGCAGCTCGCCCCGCCCCGCCCTTGGCTCCGGCCATGTTTGCAGCCTGAGAGGGGCAGGAGGGACTGGGCCAGAACCTGTGGCGCCAGTGAGAGCAAACAGTGACTGGGCTGGGTTCTGCTTTGCTGCACAGGACTGGAAAGGGCCCTGCCCTGCAGGTAAGCCCAGGAAAGTGGCTGCTGGGCAGGCTTTCCCCCTGCCGTGCCGCTCGGGCCATGCAGGGTCGGGCTGGGCTGGGCTGGCACTGGGGAGGGGAAGCAGCAGCTGGGCCGCAGCTCCGGCCCAGTCAGCACCAGGGAGATGAGGTGGCAGTGGAGCCGTGTGCTGCTCAGGACAGGATGAGCCCAGCCAGACCGGCAGAGGCTCAGCTACATATTCCCCCTCCCTGCGCCGATCAGTCCTGAGCGGTACATCACTCCGCCACCACTTCTGCTGGCTGGTGCTGACCCAGCCGGGCTTGCCTCCTCCCCAGCAGCACATGGGAAGCTGGCTTCATCCACATGCTGCTCTGGATGGGACGGAGCCAGCCGGGTCTGCACCAGCCAGGAAAGGTGGCATGCAGCTCGAGTCGGCTCCTCACGTGCTGCTGGGGACGGGAGGAGCCCGGCCTGGTCTGCACCAGCCAGCAGAAGCGGCAGCAGAGCCGCGTGCTGCTTGGGATGGGATAAGCCCAGCCAGAGTGGCAGGGGCTCAGCTGCACTTTCCCCTTGCCTGCACCAGTCAGTCCCAAGTGGCACCCAGCTCCAACGCCGCTTCTGCTGGCCAATGCAGGCCCACCCGGGCCTGTCCTGTCCAGAGCAGCATGCGGCTGAAGCCAGCTTCCCACATTCTGCTAGGGACACGAGGAGCCCTGTCAGGTCAGCACTGGCCAGCAGAAGCAGTGGCGGAGCCAGGTGCCGCTCAGGACTGACCAGTGCAGGCAGGGAGAAAGTGCAGCTGAGCCCCTGCTGCTCTGGCTGGGCTTATCCCATCCCGAGTGGCACATGGCTCTGCTGCCACTTCTGCTGGCTGGCGCAGACCCGGCTGGGCTCCCCTTATCCCCAGCAGCATGTGGGAAGCCGACTTCAACTGCATGCCACTTCTCCTGGCTGGTGCAGACCGCCGGGTTTGTCCCATCCAGAGCAGTATGCAGATGAAGCCAGCTTCCCAGGCGCTGCTGGGGACGGGGGAAGCCCGACTGGGTCAGCACTGGCCAGCAGAAGCGGCGGCAGAGCCTCCTCCCTTTGGGACCAGCTGGCACAGGTAGGGGGAAAGTTCTGGGGGAGGACTGACGCCCCTGAAACCCCACTGCTGGGGCAGGATGTTAGAGGGATCACAGCCCCTTGCTACCTGGTAAGTTGTGCAAAGGGAGGGACTTCCCGTGGCAAAGGTCAGGGCTACCGGTCCCAAGGTGGCGACCAGGGGGTGGGGCAGTTGAAGAGGCAGAGCTGTCCATGTGGCCCTCGACAGCTCGCCAAAATTCATCAAGCGGCCCTCCACCTGAAATAATTGCCCACCCTGATACATACTAATTAGTTTTCTAACCCTAGTTTTCTGTTTCAAACTCTGTAACAAGGACAAGGCAGTATCTTCATTGTCCCCTTGATAAAAGGTTGTACTGTGTCATCTGAGGTCAAGTTATGGCCTAAAGGCTATGATAACCTTCAAGTTACCACTTAGTCCTCCCTCAGACAGCTGTTCACCCAATTATCAGTTGTGCTTGATCTTCAGTGGATATTAGATTTGGGAGCATGTTTATCCAAAATCCATTTAAGGCCCCTATTTGAAAGGGTTTCTACTACTTGCCATATCTGCTAATAATTGACATCATTGCCAGGCAGGATGGGCAAGGAGGAATGCATAACAAAGTAAATTAATTCACCGGTAAGTTTATTTGATGGAGTCTTTTCTTCTATTATCCTCCATCCCCACCTTTCTTCCTTTAGGGACTGTTACTTGAAGGGCACCTTCCAGCCTCTTTTGAGTTTATCATTTCCTGATCTTGATGTTGCTCAGAGAAGCTTAAATATTTTATTTACTGACCATGCCTCCTACTAGTGGATTAAAATAAACCAGTGAATGATCCCTAGCAAAGTGAACAGTCACAGGGGTCTAAAATGGTTGTTCACCCTCAACAGAGTGGGGAATTAAACTTACTAGGAGAATTCTTGCTGCCTATGCTGCTAAAACCAGAATAAAAACACCTTGTCTTGTTTCCAAACTGGCAGTTAAGCAGGGGGAGAGGGTGGGTAGAAGGAAGCGTCTTGTTTGTAGACAAGGAAGCTTGTGAAACCATTGAGAGGTGATAAATATAGAACCATACACCACCATTTTTACACTTGCTTTTCTGACCACAACATTATTTGTTTTTCCATTCCAAGTACTGCTTGTCTTGCAGTACTTGCTAATTTAACTCAACCATGAAATTGCTTATTAAACCATGAATATATATATAACAGGTAAAATTATACTGTCCTGAAGATAAAATCCAGAGGTAGTTTTTTCTTCAATGTTCATAATTGCTGATATTATCTTGCCAATTGCAGATGAGGAAGTAGCACTGGATTACAATTTTGACAATGATTTAAGAGATTACCACAAAATGTATTGGGAGACAGAGTTCAAACCTGTGGCAGAGAAACTACTCAGCAGACTTCAAAAAGACAACTCTCCTTCTTTCAACCTATCACCATGACTTCATTTTAATTCAGAAGTTAGAGGAGTTAGCAGTACAAACCCTAGAATACTTCAGTCATTTAAAATAGTAAGTAAATGCAAAGAGTGATTGTTAGCAATATGTGGGAAACAACTCTAAATGCTGACTGGTTATTTTTTTAAATGTAGATTGTACAGTGAAATATTTCCAGTGCAACCTGTACATTGATAGGCATGTTAGACATTATGGAGAAAGATGAATAAAACTCATTTAAATCTGACATCTAGCCATCTTTTGAGAAACTTAAATGTGGTCACCGTCCCTCAAGTTTCAGTCTTGATCCACAAAACTAACGTGCAGGTGTTGATTTCAAGGATGCTTGTTTGTCATAAAGCGATTTATACCAGCCACAGAAGATTAGCTTTCAGATGGGTAGTTCCCAGTATAGGTTGGTAAATTTGGTTATTGATAATGCCAAGGGTATTCACAGAATTCCTCATGGTAACTCAAGAGAATTCAAGTGCAAGTTTATCCATACCTGGATGACTCACACATGGGAAGGCTCATTAACAAACCTCACAATTTTTGCCTTCCTAGGACTAAGCAAACAAAGAAGTTCACCTTGGGTGTTACTCAGAAATACTCAAAGGGTGTTTTTGATTTCCACAAGAACCTGTCTGTTCCATGATATTTTGGCCTGTCTACCCCAAATAAGCTTCTAAGCTTCTAGTAGAACTGACCAGCCACTGACATATTTCTTCCAAGACATCTGTACAAGTTTTCAGGCATCCCACATAACTTCTTACACAGGCATAACTCCACTGTTCAGATGAAGGGTGGTATACTGTCATGGTTAAAGTTTGCAACAACTGTATGTGACAAACGGTTCATGTCCACAAAGTTTTATATTTTCTGTAACCTAGTCAAAAGTTGTACTGTCAAGATCCTGGACACGCGTCTCTCCACAATGGGTTGAAGATAGGTAATCAATAATAATAGATCAATTAGATAATATTCAAACATGGGAAACACAGACTCTTCAAAAAAACCAAACCTAGCTTTATAGAAATGTCTTAGAATTTCTTCACTGAAATTCTTTCTTCACTGTTCTTTAGGTACATACAATTTTCTTTCCAATTGCAAAGAGCTGACAAGTCAAATCATGACTGAGAATAGAGCCACGACACACAAAAAAGGGAGACTGAGATATACCTCACCCTCAGAAAGCTCCAGTCCTATGGAAATTCCATACCTGTCACAGAATTACTCTGATAGCTGTGGTCAGTAAAGGACGTGATCCAAGAAGGACCTCAGTCTGGCAGGAGGTTGGACTGAATGACTTCTGGCAGTACCTTCCAGCTCTACTTCTCTACGAGCTCTATGAAAAACATCATGGCTTAATGGATTTTTTTAGTAGGGCTCTCTATTTTATAGAGATAGACAATTAGGTCACTGTATGGACAAGTGCTCCAAGGAAAACAGTAGATGTCATTCTTGGAGGTGGATTGTCCATGTACCGTATTTTTCGGACCATAAGACGCACCTGACCATAAGACGCACCCAGTTTTTATGGCAGGAGAGACTATGTGTGCCGGTGGCCGGCCATTTTTATTGCCGGCTCCTGACCACCGGCACGGGCGCCGGCTTCCGGTGTAAACAAGCGGCAGATGTCCTGCTCGGGCTCCGCCGCCTCCGCGGGCAAGCTCCGCCCCGTCTCCCTGGGACACGGCATAAACAAGCAGCAGGTGTCCCGCTCGGGCTCCGCCGCCTCCGCAGGCAAGCTCCGCCCCGTCTCCCCGGGACACGCACCTTCGGACCATAAGACGCACCCTTGTTTTCCCCCCACTTTTGGGGGGAAAAAAGTGCGTCTTATGGTCCGAAAAATACGGTATATTCCACAATCCATCTGCCTCCCTCAGTTCTAGGGAGTCTTTATTCTATTTCACCAAAGCAACTACAAGGTAATTGGAAGCCTCTCACTTTATGCTTTAAGTTAAAGGACTAAAGATACCTCCCCAGGACAGAGCTGGCTTAACAAATTTTGATAAGTGTGTGAGGTTTAGTGAGACCAACCGGGATCTATTTGGATCACACAGTTGGATTTGGTTACTGTGAGGGTACTTAATTATTTAACTGGCTAAAATAAAACTGTTGTGTCACTTTGAAGATGCCTGTGGCCAGGAAGTTTTCATGTGTCCTTAATGCACTGCACTGGTGATTAGCTTGACAGTAGGTGTATGTTTGTGTAAGTGAAAGGTTAAAGTAGAACAACAAAATATGGCCATTAGCAGACATTACATTTATTCTGCACTTAACATGTTATTCTCATGATAAATGATAATATGCAACATCAAACCAATTCACTGGACAATGAAAATGGAAAAATCTTTGTGGCTGAGTGGCATCCTAGTTTAAATATGAACACATCATGTAGCACCCCCTCATCCCCAGCTGTCTGCACCTGGCATGCGTTTAGTCAGCTGTGGGCAGGCCCAAGCAGCTAGTTGCAGGTGTGCCATTAAGTCCACAGTATGGACAGCTGAGGACCAGGGAGTTCCTTGGTCCCCAGCAACCTGGGCACACACATACAGCCAGCTGCACACTGCAGCAGACATGCAATGTGATCTGAGGAATTTTATCCCAGATCCCAACAATCAAACATCCTGCCATGCCAAATCCTGAACACCTGTGACTGTTTCTTGAACACTGCTACTTCATTAAACTGGGCTTTAGTATTGAGCTGTAACATTTAATTAATCAATCCTTAACAAGCAGTAATAAATGATGCAGACTACTTAACATAAATGAGAGAACAGGTATGCATGCGGTGCTTCTATAGTAGTAAAAGAAAAGAAACTGTACCCAGCTATTTAGTATATAGAGCTTAGGTCTGCTGTACCACATGGGAAGGGCTTCATGGGATTCAATGCACTCTTCTTTTTGAAAGATCTTGCCTTCTCTACAACACAACTCTGTTTCTGAAGATCAATCAGTCATCCTCCATTCCTGTAGGCCCACAATTTCCAGTTGTCAACAAGAACTAACTTGAGCCCACTTTTAAATTCCATCTTTGCTACTGAGTTGCTCTATGGCCTTAGGTAGTCAGTCACTCTTCTGTTACACAAGGATCAGAAGTAATTATACCTTCACTCATTATGTTGATAACATTTGTGAAACACAGTATGTGTATTAAGTACATTTATAATGAATTGCAAGAACATGTTCAAAGAGCCAATTTATCTCTCTCTTGAGCAAGTTTTTGCAACAGTTAATCCAATTAATTAACTAGATTTTAAAACAAAAACAACTATGCAAAATGAAAGAACAAGAAAAGTTGTTACTTTATTTAAAAAATACCAGTAATACTGACAGGATTTCAAAAGCAATTGACACTTATACAAAAGTATTCATATGTTCTCCAAAACCAAATATAATGTTAAACATGAGCATTTTATGAATGTTTTCCCCCTAAACCAGATGTGTTTCAGCCTAATTACTTAAGCAGCTGCAAAATCAAGAAGACCAGCAATAAGTGTGATGCACGGGCTTCTTTGCAGCCTAGAGTAACATTTCCACACCTTGCCCTGTAGTTGTGTGTCTAGGGGCCAGATAACAAATAAAGGGGCATCACTGACAGGTATTCATCCTTGAAAAGCAGGTTAAGGAGCTGTTCAGCATTTCACATTGTTACATAACATGTCTCCAAATAGCCCAAGGACTGAATTTCCCTCATAGGAAGACCACCGTGCTTTGGCTTTTCACCAAACAATGCTGTACAAATTACCCTACAGCATTTTTAAGGCTAATCTACGTTTAAGAAAACTGTTACCTTCCAAAACTGTCAGTGTGGACAAAAGAGGTTTCATTCTGATTTTTTTTTTTTAAGTTGCTAAATATCAAGGCTTCTTTAAAAACCACGCAAAATGTAGGCTCAGACAGTAGCAGTGCTCATGTTCACTTTTAGCTTAACTCAAACAGCCTCTGTCTGTTCATTACACCAGCACAAATAGCAGCATCAAGATTTTCTAAAATTGTTCTTGTATCAAAAGCAAATGTCCCACTTTGCTGCAAATTCTCTTCATGTTCCAGCTCCTGCTGCATTTGCCTTAATACAAGATTTATATATCTATCATTTGCTAGATTGCCACAAGTCATAGGGCTTCCTGTGTTGTCTAAAGCCAAATGCTGTGATCAGGCAGCACAACCCTATCTTCTGAACTGCCAAGCATTCACTTCTCAATGAGAGCAGTGATATTTCAAACAATGAAATAGCTGAAACTAAAGGAGTTATGGCACAATGGGCATCTCAGTTTTTAGCTACCATTGGCCTCCAGGCTTAGTAGCTTCGCTCTAGACTGCTGAACGTTCCATCGTCATTAGCCTGCCAGAGATATCAGGTCATATAGCGAGTAATAGCTCTCAGAGCATAAAGTAGTTCAGCTTGCATGCGAGCTTCTATCAGAAGCAAATTAACATGAACCTTAAAAAAAGAAAAAAAACAAAACAAACGAGTTAAGTTTGGAAACATTTTTGCAGTGCTCAAAAAACACCTCAGTAAAAGAACTATGTGAAAAAATGCATACACGCTTCTGTGGTAGCTGTCAAGACCAACAGCTGCATACAAAAATTAGCACTCTCTACCAAAAATCTCTTGGATGGGGAAAGATTTCCAGTAAATGCTGTGGAGGAGGGAGTGGTTAGGTGTATGGTAGTTTTTAAACAGTTTTAAAAAGGACCTTGGCTGCTCACAAAGGCACAGGCACTCAAGACCCACTCTAGCCTGGGAACTGCATGTAAGCAGAACACAAGTTTTCATTAGAAGAAAGCTTCTCAACTATTTTTATGAAGAAAAGTGCAAAGCCATGAACAGAGTATAATGGATACCCATCTAGCCTGCAGATAACAGGAAATAATACTCAGGTGTAAACAACACCATATTTTATCAATGCGATGCTAACTGCAAGAGCCACTGCTTTTGAAAGACACAGTAAATTCATTATTGCAATATACGGTACCAATAATGCCCAAGTAATTTCCAACTGAAGCACGGTGGCTATCTAATGACAGTAGCTACAATATGCTGCTACACACATACTTCAGATCTACTAAGCCACACAGAACACAGGCAAACCGTACCTTCTCAGACTGCTTGAACTGCCTCCAGAAACTATCATACATTCTTTTTGTGGTCTTCTCAGGAGTGCAAACCACAGTTTTGATATAAACTTTAAAGCTGCGGTCCAACAACTGATTAATCTCACCATAGTCATAATCATCATATCTGTTCGGAAGTGAAAAAAAGATGTTTTTATTTTCTCATTTCAGGTTTAGTATTTCACTGAACTTAAAGTAAAGTGCTCAAACAAGTGACTAAGTGAACTGTCAAAACAGACTACTTTCTAATTTGCACTGCTTATTAGAGCAGAGTATGGCAGGAGCCAGACTGCAGGGGCAGTGTAATTTAAAAGGATTAGCACAGTAACTGGCTTTGCTTCCACAGGAGGTGGGGGAAACCCCCCCCCCCAAAAAAACAAAAACCAGCAGACGCTGGCAAATCCAGAAAAGCGACAGGCCTAACCTTATTCCAAACATACAGTGGATATAGTTCCAGATTGCACGTCTAAGCATGGAAGTATCCACATCTTTGTGCATAGCCATTGTGTGGTAGGTCAGGTTGTATGCAATATGAAACTTCTCGTCAAGTAGCTGTCCCACATCTGGATAAAGACGATTAACCAAGGAATAGCCATGGTCCTCCCAGGAATAATCCTTGAAACAAAGAAAGCACAAGTCAGTGCATAAAGAAGAAACACACAAAGGTTAAGCACTTCTGTTTATTTTGTCTCAGAATAAATAAGATTCAGTGGCTGCCTGCTTAAATTTAAGGGGAAACAACAAAGTCTAGCTTGTTCACCACAAAACAGTCACTAGTTCCCTGGACCTGGTGTGACTTTCACCAATTATACAGGGCATTTCCTGAGGCTTGTTACCCAAGACCTGCCTGTTACCTGAACACGGAAGGTAGGCACGTGCATTCCATGTCTGGAGAAGTCTTTATAACCATAGCTTGTATCTTCAAAGTGGCGAGAGACATCTCTAGTTGGTGCCAATTCTTCCTCCTCTATTAAAATCATATATACAGAGTGGACTTCAGAAATTAATTTAGATGCATTTCAAAAACAAAACAAAATGAAAAGTATATTTATGGAGTTATTAAGGATACTTTCTCTTTCAACAGTACTTGCTCTCCAGTCCACCCCTTCCACCCATCAAAAAAGATGTTAAATATCTCGATTTCTCCAAATCAGTTAGGTAAGGCATGATGAGCACACACATCCACTACATATTTTTACCTGAAAAACATACAAACATGCTCTCCCTCTTCTCTCTCTCAAAACGTGTGGCCATCTCTTCTTGGCTGGCTTCCTCTTCATCCCTGCACTCCTGTAACTGCTTCATTTTCTCCATGAGCACTTCAACTTCACAGACAGACTCTGCAGTCTTAAGAAAACCCACTGTCAAATCTCAAAATTCAAATTCCTTAATCTGTCCTTAATTTACATAATTCCAATTACTGGGGTTTTTCCCCCTTTTCCCTAGAAAGACCAGAATAACTCTTAAATTAAGGTGTATTAGCACCTCAGCAGCTCTGGGCTGATTTTCTTTTCTCACTTACAATTGGGAGTTATTTTAAAATGTTCACAAATGTGTACTTTTCTAGTATGAAAGAACTACAAAGCAAAAATCACCCAGCCCAAAGTAAAATTCCCTTCTACCTTTGTCCGCTTCCCCTCTGTACTGCAGTCTGCCTATTCCTTCAGACAGCACCTCAGTAAAAAGATGTGCCAAACCCAGATTCTGTTAAGATAAAACAAGAGCAAGACCCAGAGTTGGGTCAAACTCAAACCTCTTTGTTTCTACTGGGGCCATAATCTGAAGTCTGAACAAGTGAGAAACCAATGCAATCCACAGAGCAAAAATGCCATGGACAAGAAATGCTGGCGCACACAGGAATTTAAAAGAGTCTGGATAGTCTGAGTACAGGTAAGCTGGCAGCGAGACTGCTATCTCAAAGTGACAAAAATAAGCACCAGCTTCAGGGGAAGAGGTTTCTATATTTCAGCCAAACAGATGTAAACATTTCTTTTGGCTACTACTGCTACCTACACATGCAGAAGCAGTCAGGGGGCCAAGAAAACTCCCAGTCTGTCCTCCCTGTGACGCATGGAGGGTAAACAAGTGAAGGACAGGCACAGCCCAGCACTTCCGGCTGATTCCTCCTCTCTACCAGCACCGTCTCAGCTTCATTTAAAATTTTATCTTAACCCAGCTGTCTTGTCCAAACTCAGTCACGCTCCAGGTAAATCACTCAGTTTTGCCACCAATGTGAGACAAAGTGAAGACAAAGACCTAGGTGTCATCCCCATGTTAAATTAATGCAGAACTAGCAGTTTGAGACTGCTAACACTGAAAGCCATTAGTATTTATGCAAACTGATACTTACTGAGATGCTTCCAGTGGGGCTAACTTGCATCTCATCAGCCCCATGGTTACCATTTGCAATATCGCAGATACAATAGTTACTGACTGAAGGGGGCCGGAAGGTGTGGCCCCCATCGCAATGAATTTCCGGGCTGATTCCACAGCCAAATGTGAAAGAAGCAAGTGAATGGTAGTGTGTGAGGAGAACTACAGCATGGATGAGCTCTGCCAGGGACCAGCTATGCTCTTCAGTCTTCAAAAGTTGCTTTAAAAGAAATGTAAAACAAGACTTACTTTAAAAACCCAGTGGTGGTTCAAATGCTTCAGACTAATGAGCCTAATCCCACAACAATTCATTCTCTAGAAAGAAGCCATTCCTCTAGAATTCACCGCCTCTTTCAAGACCTTTGTGAGCCAGAAGCTGCATAGACAAAAGCAGTGTTTACCCTTTACAACAGTTAGACAGAGAGTGGGTGAAGTAAAGGGTAAAGTGTATAAGTTTGAAAGTTAGATTTGGTATTCCCTAATTAAAAGAGAAATACCCTCATAAATTAAGAAGTATCCTGACCCTACCCCCAGTATCTAAACCAAAAGTCTCCTGGGATCATTTTATTCTAGATTCTCAATTGGCATTTTACCTACAGAGGGGAAACAAGAGGATTGTACGAATGGATTCACATGGGTAAACCAAAGAGCAGATAACTTTTTATTTTTTTGGTTTCAGAAGCAATTGGATCAGTTTGAGGGCCTTTATTTTGCTTACAAATTTCTACTAAAAGCAAGTAGGGTTTTAGAATTACACCATTAGTAAAACATAATGCTGCTACTCAGGGTTTTAAAATCTAGCATGCAAGTGCAGAGGTTGCATATTTTAAGTCTGTTCTTGTCTCAGAAAGCCCCAGGCAACTCCTGGCAAATTAGCTACCTAAAGAAGGTCTGGGGGTGGCTGAGGTCCTCGTCTTCCCCACGTAGGTGGAATGCTCTAGCTGATAGGGGAAGCTGAGGCTTGAAAAATCCTTCAACAAGCAAAGAGTAGGAGGCTCTTGACCTTTCTGCAGACAGCAATGCTCCCCCTCCTCCCCACAAAACCGGCCTCCATCTCCCCACCTGGCAGATGTTACAGAACAAGTAGCAGCAGACTCCTTCCTCATTACTAAGATTAGAGAAAAGCTCTGAACAGCAGCTGCCAAGCATGAGGTCCTTCTAACTAGGGTCAGGTACTTGACCAGTCAAATATCAGTTAAAAATTGTAAAAAATTGCCAATTGATCCAAATAATACATAGAAGCAGCACATTTTCCATTAAGAAACATGCAAAAAAAAATCGTATTTTTGTCAAAAAACTGCAACAACAACAAAAAAAAGGATTAAAAAGGGGTTTTTTTTGGTAAACCCACTATAATTTTTGACCAGTCAAAAAAAAAAAAAAAATGCAGCCAAATGACCAGCTTGCCAACCCTATTTCTAACCCTGTAGCTTGCTTGGGTATGTCTGCATATGCGACAAACATGCTTCCCAGGGACAAAGGCTAAGTGCAGACAGTCAAAAAGCCCAAGGCTGAATTGATTCAATCTTTGCAGGTTAGTCTAAAGCTGCATAAATTGAACCAATAAGCAAGTGAACAGACATTCACTTTTGATTCCAGAAATGCAGCCACATACCTGCAGTGGCCCAGACCAGAAGCTGGGGGGGACTAGGACACACTTCCCTGCTTGGCTGCAGCAGACAGCTTGGGCCAAGGCTAGCCCTCCCGCCCTATGAGGGGGAGTTTGTGGGGGAAGTACAAAGCATCCTGGGATCCTACAGGACTGAGTTACCTTGAATCTGGAGGGGATCCAAGACAGAAGTTCAATAAACCAGTTTACCCTAAATCAGTTAAAAGTCTGATACTGCATCTATCCAGGTTTGTCTTAAACTGGTTTATGCGCACTAAACTTCTGTTGTGTTACAGATTTGAACCACCTTCTGATCACTTACACCAGTTTGTGTCATTTCTGTCCCTAACCAAAGATGATACTAGCAGGGAGGCAGTTTGTGACTTCAGAGGTGAGAGTAGGGAAGCTTCACTTCAGATTTGCTTAATTTATTATATAGAAATTTGCTTGTAAAAAATTTCAAATAGAAAGCTCATGAAGTCAGTAAAAGGAACAACACAGTAGGCTAGATACTTTATGTTAACAATAGTTTTCAGTGATTCAGATAAAAATACTTTGATGCACTCCTGTTCTTATCCACTGATATCTCATAAATACTCAAGTCACACTCTTGCTTTTGTTTTAAGTGCACATCTGAGCACATACATACACAATTTTTAAAGCCTCAAGTGGGATTGTATAGAGCCACAGGCATTTTGTAATTTGGTTCCAAGCAGGCCTTAATTGGAGCTGCAAAATCAGGTGCTACATGCCAATGCCATATTTCATATCGATTGGCAGTGCTTGTCTTAGTAGGGTTAAATCTGAAGTACCAGCATCTTACATAAAAAGCAGATTGCTTTAACATAAATTTGTATCGTCTCCCAGGGGATTTCCAAATAAGAGCTCCACTGAACGCACTGGGACCAGTAATTATCAAGTCAATTCCAGGATGCATCATGCAATATCACAACTGTAAATAAATATCAAAGTGTTTCCTCCCTGGGCCCAGGATATGTAGATTGTGTTTCATGTAATAAAGATTCACTGCATACTGCACAGAAGAAGAGCTACCTCAATATGTTCTTTGGTGAGAAGCCAGGGCCGATGAGCCAGTATTTTGTTCAATTCTCCTAAATTCTGCAGTTTTTGAGGTGCATTTTGCAGGCCATTCAGCCATTTGGGATCTCCTCCAACATGAAGAAAATCATTAACGTGGAGGTTAACAAGATAGGAGCACTGATGCCTTGCTGCAGCCTAGGAGGAAAACAAACAGTTTTAATCCAGAAAACAATCGCTACAAGTTGGTGCTTTACAATGACATTGCCTTTTCAAAAGTAGTCAACATAAAAATCTGCAGTGGTCAAAATTTGAATTTAAAGCACTAACTTCTAACTAACGTGGTAACTTGTTTTAATTATTCTTGAAAACATACAACTGAGCCTTTTTTATTCCAACATACTGTATCAACGTCTTGGTTTTGCATCTTTAAAATCCAGTCAATTATAACAGACTTGCTGAAAGCCGATTCTCAGACACCAAGAGAAACAGAGTACGTGATAAAGCGCTGTTTACTTAAGGCAGGGATCCAGCTCAGATCTGGGCTGTGGGGGCTCCTCAGGCCAGATCCTTGGTGCCAGCAGCACCAGTGCAGGTCTGTAGGCTTCCCTGATGGTCATGTCCATTGGTCCAGCAGCAGGCCATGACCTTCTGGTGCCGTCAGCTGGAATGGTTTCATGGGGTAAATCCAGCCTGCAGGCCATATTTGACAGCCTGACTTAAGGGGGAACATCTTCCAAACTAGTTTTGACCAGGCCCAAAGTTTCAATACAAACAGAGTGGACACAATACAACAGATTGTGCCACAGCATCAATGAAGGCTACACTACCACCTCTTGCACAACACTGAAACAGGGTTGAAAGCTGACAGAATTTTAATTGGGATTTGCAGCTCCTGAAATATTGCTGGAATGCTTAAGTTAGTTGCATTGAACTGTGCTGGATAAGTCACAGATTTTTAAGCATCTGTCTTGAACAGATTTTTGAAGTACCATGAAACTGATAATAATTTCCCTACTTTTATGACATGCTTTTACCCTTTTCCATGCTCTTACTGAAAGCATATGCAGATTCTAAGCACCATCTTTGTTACACTATTTGGAAAAGAAAATAAAGAATACTTGTATAAAGGATAAAGTACCTTAGGTAATTACTGTGGTAGTAGCTTTGGTTGGGCTTCTGGCCTGATTGACTAGGAAAACAGACAGAGACCAGAAGTGCTGATACTGCTTATTCCTGTTACATGTTCTGAGATAAGGAATCCTGCATGCCTTATTACCCTGTGCACAGATATTTTACTTAAGTAAACTGCCTGTGTGTAATTTACTATCGTATTGTTTCTCCAAGGTTGTAGTTTTTTTTCCTCTTTCTCTGTCTTAAGTATAAATATGCTTATAAACTTATAGAGTAGGAGGATTCCTTTGAAACAGACAAGTGAGTGATTCCCCTTGCTGTGTGGAATTCTCCCGTGATCACAGTATAGCCCTATACAAAGAAAAGCTGGCTCGGTCAGTTCTGATTCAACCACAACGCAAAGTTTGATTTCTTCCACATTACTCAGGGGGTTCCTCTCCCACCCCAACCATAGAGATTGAAACATCTCAACTCAACTGCAAACAACAAATTACAGTTAACATCTGTTGAAAAAAACATTAGAGTTGCCAAGGTGGCTACTCCTGCTTGCTGTGCCGCACTCAAACATACCATTATTCCAATGTAGTGTCGGTAATGAAGAGGCAATGGACCATCCATCTGCAGTAGATAGTGCTGAGTTTTTAGAAAACTTTCTAGATACTGTGGGTGAAAAACCATCACCAAGGTAACATTGTCCAAACGGCCCAAAGCGGCAAAGGAATCAGCAAACAAAGCGTGCATTGGGGCGTCTTCATTTCCCACTTGAAGAATCTGTTTGAATTTATATATAAATCAATCATTAACACGTCCTTTAAAAAAAAAAAAAAAATCAACAAACTAAATATTACTATAGAACTCAGAAGCCCCAATTAAATTTTGAGAACTGAACATTAACTAAAATTTCCGAAGAAACCCATCATTAAAAAGCCTGAAGTTATCAACATGACACTTTAGGGGCAGCACTGAAATTTAAATGACACTTAATGGTATAATTATGCCCATATCTTCTGTAGAGCAAGGTCATGCTCCTTTTAAGTCATGTTCATAAGAGTCAAGACAGTTCAACAAAAAGTATTAAAAAAATCAATGCACATAAAGTAAAGCACATTAGACCTTATTTCAGATGCCCCCAATCAGTAATTAGATGGCCTCTGTGCGCTATAGCTTCATACCCAAAATGTTTAACATGCTTTATTTAATGAACACTTATTTCATACTTTTAAACTGACTCACCTAACTTTCCCAAGAGTCTCCAAGTAGGGGCCTTTACAGCATAACTCACCTGCTGTAAAAGTGCAGAATTCATAACTGCAGGTAACTTCTAGCTAAGAAAAAAGTTAAGAACTACCTGTGTAGCTAACAAGGGCCTCAGATTTAAGATTTTAAGTTTCCTAGAAAACTGTGTACAGGTACATTATTAAACCTTGTTATACCAGCCCCTCCTGCCAACAGATGCACACAGCAGCATCAAAATAAATTAGTTACACGGGTGAAGAATGCTATAATTTTTTGTTTGCTTGTGGTAAGAGTCCTTAAGACAGACAACAACTATCTATCACCAGAAGTAAGGGACAGGACTCAGAACTCAGGCCCACTGTGGACCAGTAGGAGAAACCAGTCCAGCTATGCATAGAATGGAGGAGAAAGAAAGGTGCATGATGCCAAAAAATAATGCTGAATTCTTTTATAATATCTAGTAGTGTAAAAGAGGTGCTGTAAGTTTCCAAAATTCCACATGGACTTCACTGCTGTCTAAGTCACACAGTCACTGCCAGACTCTCAGAGTGATTTAGGGCAATCACTCTGCAAATGTTTTACAATTCAACAGCTGTTCAGAAAACAAATGTGGGTTACTACTACAGAAGTATTCCTTAAAAGCATCAAGTTCAGTGTGCACTTCTGAACATCAACAGACCTCCTTCTCTGGGATGAATCTGCTTGGTCCATGTCCCACTGGTCTAGGAATTCTAATTCCAAGTTCCTAGAAAAGAAAATTGTATTGTCTTAATTTTTTGTTACAAACAACAACATGTGGCTTCCAGGAATGAGAAATAAATCCATAATTCAAACAGGGCTGTGCCTATTTTACTAGTGCATTTTGGACAAATACAATATTTTTTCTACATATTCTCTGTAACTAACCACACTGGTTTACAGTATACTATGCAGCCCCAATCAAAAACAATAAAACCTGGTTCACTGAAAACCTTTGCTTTGCATAAAGAAGTTGGCAGAGTGTCCAGAACACAGTGTTCAGTACATAGTTCAGTACATCACTGATACAAAGTGAGACTGACTGCGGATGTGCAGACATAGATCAGCTAGAATACAACTCCATGCATCTGTCACAAAATGAAACAGTTACAGTTTTAATCTGATTTTTCCCCCAACTTAAAGATGTGTATGAATTACTAAAGGTACTAGCATCTAAGTTTTTGTTTGCTTGCTTTTAAGAGGAGTTAATTAGCTATTTAACACAGAGGTAATTATGCCCAAATTGAGGAAAAACACTTTGCCACAAGAATTGCTGAAACCCAGATCCGTTTTCTCACTGTCTGAAAGACCACTTACCTTATCACACCTATGCAACTATTTTCACTACAGCTTCTCAACTGAAAGAAGCTACATATTAAATCTGTTGCTCTTATGAATTCTGGGAGCCATTTATCCTCTTAAAACCCAAGCAGTAGAGCCAATAAAGGACTCGGAGTATGTAACAATGTAGTATAGTGGGACTGGGTACTCTCCTGGGCATGGAGAGTCCTGAGTTCCAGCCCCTGCTTCTGCAACTGTTTATAATCTGTATATATCCAACAGGCACTGGATAAAATAAAGATTTTAGAACAGGGACTAGAATCCAGGACTCGCCCCTCCCTGCTGAGTCCTCTAAGCTAGAAAAGCCAAACTCGCTTTGTGTGTACCCTCTCTCTAACCCAGTGATTCTTGCATTCTTGGCTGCTCAGTGGCACAGTTCAACAGGAGGCTTTGTGGAGTGCCTACATCCAGCTTATTCTGTGGCCAGATGGTTACGGGCACTCTCTGGACAAACGGCTGGAGTGGCTGCTTGATTTGTCTGAAAAAAATGAGGTGAATTCATCTCTCAGGTACAGTTATGGAGATTTCCTTTAGGAGAAATCAGTTACAAAGAAGCAGACTGTATATATCTTCTGCTCCTCTTAATTTTTACATCACATGCTTTTCTTCAGTTGCATTTGGGCAAGGTGTGATACAAGAGCTTTTCTTGTTATTAATATCTTCAAATAGTAAATGGAAAGATAAAGCTTTCATATTGCAATCACAAGATGGCACTTATCAACTAAATCAGTAACACACTACTTCTCTGTGTTGGATTCAAATGACTCTTACTCCACAAAGGCCAATTACTTTTTGTTTGGCTACCCTATCCTGCTAAACTGAAGAAAGAAATATCCTGCATCCAAGTGACATAAGCAGGCCTATACATAACATTTAATTTAGCAGATGTCTCCAAATCCAGCTGCCAACTCAAACACACCAGGAAAAAATTCCTGGTCAGCTATGTTTTAGTCCTCTCTTCCAAAACAATTACAGGAAGAAAAACCTTCAAGTTCTACAGTCTGACACTCAACATGCTTACAAATTTATTTTGTGCCTGATGATATCTAAAATAAAATCAATAGGTACTAAACTTGTATACCCTGCCCCTCAGAGTTTTGTAACAACATATGATTATGCAACATATATCAAGTTAAATGAAAAACAGTGTTTTTTTTAAAATGTTTAAAAGAATCTCAATGCAGAGACCATTTCAAGAAGTGTTAACAAGGAGGGAGGCATGATCCAACCAGTCAGACAACACTGTTGAACTTTGGAGACCAGGTTCAAGTCAGTGACCAAGTCAGTTTTTCCCGGTATCCAACATTAGAAATGATGTTTTGTCTATGCAGCATTTGAAGTGAGACTTAACTCTTGATGCAGTGCTCCTCTCATAGGGATCTTACCCTTGGCTCTTAGCACTTGGCTCCACTCTTGCAAACATTTCTCTAGGCCTTCATTTTCTAATGCATCCAATTCTCCCCCTCCCAGGTTGTCCTCATATGTACAAAGCCTGCCCTCTGATCCAACTGTAAAGTAACTAGGGTCTCCTCCTTCAAATCTCTATAAACTTCTGCTCTGGGACCTAAAAGAAGTCAGTCAGCTAGGAATGGTCCTGGAACCAGCAGCAGTTGGGAATAGCCACCTTCATGTACTGTATTTACTCAATTCTAAAATGAGTCGGTCCCCCCATTTAACATGGGGGGCCTCATCTTAGAATCAAATACAAGGGCAGCAAGGGAGGAAGGTAGGTAGCTGCTGTGGCTCGGCTCCAGTCCCTATACTGGGTTAGAGCCATAGCTGCAGTTGTTGCCTAGCCCCACTACCTCACCCCGCGGCCTCTGCACCCCTCCATCTCTCCTGTCTGCCCCCCAGACAGCCTTTGCTCCCCTGCCTGCCTCTGTACTTCCTCCCACCCTTATCCTTTTTCTGTGCTGGCAGGCCCCATCCATGCTGCAGCCTGGGACATTGAGCATGGCCCCAGCCCTGCCCCATCATAACAGTACGCCCACAGAGCTGCTATGGGGGCTGGGCCGGGCCTGTGTGCCGTGCCTCAGGCTAGAACAGTGACAGAGCCTGCTGGCGCAGAGCAAAGGGAAAAGGGTAAGGGGAGGGGAGACCAGAGGTAGGGAAGGAGAGAGAATGGAGGCTAGGGGGAAAAGTGGGGAGTATAGGGCAGGGGGAAGAAGTGGCAGTAAGGCAGGCACAAGCAGGGGCAAGTCATGTGACCTCCCAAACCACCACTGCCCCCTTGCAGTGGTGAAAGGGATGAATTAAAGATGATCCCCAGTAATTTGATTCTATACATGGAAAAAGAAGGGTTAGAGAGAGAGTGTACACACAAAGCGAGCTTGGCTTTTCTAGCTTAGAGGACTCAGCAAGGAGGGGAGAGTCCTGGATTCTAGTCCCTGTTCCAAAATCTTTATTTTCCACATATAGAATCTGATTATTGGTGGGTCATCTTATACAGCATTTGAGTAAATGCAGTATTTTTTGAAGTATGAATTATTTCCAAATGACACCCAACCATCAAGTTTGCATGTAACTGACTGCGTAATTGTGCATTACCACCCTCCATCTCTCTCCACTTCCCTCCTACCATTTGTTATCCTTGGTGCATCCTGTTTCCCAATACTGCGCAACTCTCAACACAGCAGAACAGAACATCACCATGACATTCTGCGGCCCATGGGGGCTACTGTAAATTAGTAATACCAACAAAACAAAGAAAACAAGCACACAAAAAAACTTTATGTCAGTCACGTATACTCAGTCTTAAAGGCCAGATTATGGTATGTTAAGATTGCAAAATTAAGCAGCAGAAGTCCAGATTTACACACCTTTATCTCATCTTCCATATGCATTACAATGTCCTCTTTAATCAGAGGACACATACTACCATTTCCAAGAAGCCTTACCTCACTATCTAGACATCTGTCTATGCAATTTATACGATTCCTATCACCATAGGATCAGGACATTCACAATCTTTAAATATCTTCACACCACCACTGCAACGTGACAGAATGCCATTATCCCCATGCAAGAAGAACTGAGAAATAAAAAAGCCAAGTGACTAACCCAGACTTGCAGAGAAAGCCTCTAGCAGAGCAGGGACTTGAACCTAGGGTCCCTCAAGTCATAGGCTAGTAGTGCTCTACTCGCTGGACCATCCTTCCTCTAAGATATATTTTTCAACTGGTGAAAATTGTTTTATGCAAGCAGAAAATCAGCTCAGCCCTGTGCAGACTGAGTGGCACCCAGTTCATAAGGCAGATGTGCAACCTTAATTACACTTCTGAATTTACATGCATTATTTTCCTCCACTACTATGCCTACTTCCAATACATCACAGCCAGTTAAGGTTTTCAAGCAATCCTATGTGCACACATTTTCATGCAGCTCATTTTCATTAATAATGTTGTAAGATAACCATTCATGTTATAAAACTACTAGGCACATACAAACCCTTACATGTGGGCTTTCACTACCTCAGAACTCTGTCTATTCAAGCCAACAGGTATCTCAGACACAGAAGAACACCTCTCCATCATCTCTCTTTCCCCAGATCTATTTTCCTGACAAGTTTTTGTTTTCTACTACAAGCCACTGCTGCACTTTAAGCGCTTAAAAAATGACACACTTTTCTCATTTTCTGCAAAGTATGCATTTCTACTCTCCCAGTATTCAAAAGACATCTAGTTTGTTTTCATATAAAGTGTAAAGTTACCCCAAACAGAACCCAAACATGAGAAATTGCATCCAGAAGTGAAAAGAGGCCTTTATACCTGAAATGACTTGATAATCTAAACTATAGCTATCACACTGCAATGTACCTAGGACATTTTTGCTGACTGACACTCCTCATTGCTGGCTCCCAGCTACTATAGCTCTGCTTTTTCCCCCTTATCAAAAGACCACATTCAGGATTCAATTATAGTTTGTCACCTGTGGATGGTGTACTGTTGCCAACTTTTACATTTACTATAATAAATTCACATTTTAAGAACTGAACTTTGACCACAAAACAGCCTGTAGATTATTTCCCTGTACACAGTGAACCAAGTCCATTTACCATGAGTACAGCAAGTACCAGTGCTAAATGTTACAAGTCTATGAAAGATATATTTAGGTATTTACTTAAGCCTCTGTTAAGATGTAGATAAAACACTACACGCCACAGGCAAGCAGAGTAAAAATATCATTCATCAATTTAGTTCACACATCTACATTAGCATTAGTACCATCTGAATCTTGTTTTCTGTTTAACAACTGAACAACCCCACAGGATTTGGACATAACCACCACAGAATCAAAAATCCTACCACAATGCAAGGCAGTCTTATAAGAAATGTATCTGGTTCTTTGTTCCCTTTTCTTCCTTCCCACTCCCCTCCCCCAAGAAGAGCAAAATAATCAAGAGCTGCTTATTACTCCGTACAGCCAAAGTGCATTTTTATTCTAGCACACAACTACAACTAGTGTCCTCAGTTTTGGTTTTAAATTCCTCAATGACATCTGCTAGCAAATTTACAGTTGGGATTTATTTTCTAAGTGCCAGCCCTACAAACTCAATTTAGGATATTTATGCATATTTTGATGTCCACAAACCCCCCAAATGTTCAGTAACTAAAAAAAGAGTGCTGTATAGAGAGCCTCTGGTACTTAGGAATTCAGGATCCTTTTGATGTTTTGGGAAACGTTACCCCTAGTCTTCTACCTCCTTTTCAAAAGTTGTTTCAAAACAATAACTCCCCAAAAATGACAGAGACATACCATGAATTTGGAAGGTTTCCTTGTTTAGCTCTTAGCGACAACTCCTGCAGAGCAGCACCGCAGTGTGGGTTGTTTTGATCTGCCTGTGCCCTATCAGTGAACTGATAGTTCTCAAATTAGAAGTCATGCTTTCAATTCTATTCATCACAGTAACTGGAACATATCCAAGAGTTACCCCAGTTACATCTGTAAGCCTTAAGGCAGTGGCTCGCAATCTCTTTAGACTCCTCTTCAGACACCTCCTGTTTGACTCAAGGCATCTCCTGGAAAGTGCCAGCTTTACCTTTCACTTGTTTCTTGACTATAGAAAAATAGTAAGAGCAACTCTTCTGTTGCAAAGAACTCAAAAAGACCACAACAGGGCACAATGTTTTTGACGCTATGAATTCCAACTTGAAATCTTTGGGTGAATCACATTTGCACACCTAACAGTGCTCACACTGCACGGTACCCTTGAAAGGATCTCAAGGAACCCCAGGGTGCTGCAGCATTGCCTTCAGGGCCTCAAAGAATTTGGGTGAAATAAGGGTTGACCCTGCTTCTGTAAATACACACACATAACTAATGCTCCTCCTAGACAGCAGAAAGCAAAGTTGGTGGTTCAAACTGCTTACCTTAATCCACCGACTCTCAACCAGGGAGAATCACCCGATAACACTTTCGGAGTCATGAAATCCTCAGGGGCGCCACACAATATTAAAACTGATGTGCAGACCTAATTTATGATAAACCCAGAGATTTCAAGTAGGAATCCATAATGTCAAAAACATTTCTGTCTTCTATTGCAAAAAACTTAGAGATGGCTCTATTATTTTTCTGTAGTTAAAAAAGAAAAAGAAAAAGGAGTCCTGGCTACACACCAGCATTTTCCCAGGGGTGACTTATGTCTAGCAAGAGGCTCCTTGAACCTAGAGAGGTTGAGAACCAGTGCTCTAATCCAGAAGTCTGCAGTATGCCACAGCATTTAGACACAAAGCCACATAAATACTAAAATAACATATTTTTGAATCTTCAATTCCTTTGTCTGCCATGCTTTCCAAATTCTGGCACTGGCTCCACTGAGTAGAAACATTTAGATCTGTTACAGAACAAAAGCAGTAGGCTTGCTGACACACATACAGATTTAAATGATTAAAAATAACCATTCTGCTCTCCAACCTTACTGAAATGCAAAAGACCTTGCATACTTGATTTTAATCATACCACTGCTCATGTGTTACTGCATTTTAAAGAGACCTTAATCTATTATTAGCTTTACAAATGGAGAGCATCTTTCCTCTGAAAATCTTTGCATGTTTTTAAAACAATAACTCTCAACATCTAGAACTGCTTAATGTGACAACCATTTTACAGCGGGGGAAAACAAGATATAGCAGTTCAGTGCCCAGCCAGGTGCATTAAACGTATGAGGGAGGAAGAAGTAAAACTCAGGGGGTTCTGACTCCCAAGCATCTTGCTCTGGCTACAGATCAGCAGCATAATCTAGTAGATTTTGCCCCCTCACCAAAAAATCCCTGCCTTTTTGGGATTAAGATATGAAGATGAAGGTCAATGTACAACTCTCCCAATTTTAGAAAGAGTTTTTGCCGCAATACTTCTGCTTGCTATTTCTCTCTTCTCAGTCAATTAAAGGCACTTGCAGTGCTGAAAGCCTACTGCATTTTAAAAGGGACCTTGGTCTATTATTAGCTTTACAAATGGAAAGCATCTTTCCTTGGAAGATCTTTGAATGTGTTTAAAAAACAATACATTTCTCAACACCTAGAACCACTTAATGTGACAATGGTTTGGCAGGTGAGGAAAACAAGATGCAGAGGTTCAGTGCCCAGCTGTGTGGATTAAATTTATATTGGAGGAAAAAGGAGTAAAATTCAGGGAGTTCTGACTCCTGAGCATCTCGTTGTAGCTACAGATCAGCAGCAGCATCTAGTCCAGTTGTAGCAAAGGTTCTCAACCTCTTTTGTACCAGGACCCAGTACACCTCACTCCTCTGCCCCCGTGTGTGGGGCAGGGGCTGTATGTGGGGAAAGGGGGGGGGAATTTCCCACATTTTTCTTTTTTAAATGAGAATCCATTTTTAAAGTTTGTTGATACATTTATGAAGCTTGCTTGGACCCTTTCATATATTCTTGCAATCCACTTTTGGGTCACAACCCACAGGTTTAGAAACACTGGTCTAGTAAACCACCCTCTGGAAAAACACTCCCAAAAAACCCTGCCCTTTCTGGGGTTACCAGATGGAGTGGCAGGTTAAGTACAAGTCTCCCAATAATCCTAGAAAGAGTTTTCTCTCTCTCCTCAGTCGAGCAGCAGCACTTGCAGTGCTGACTTTTCACAAGTGGCTGTCACGGGGCCGGACGCAGACCACAGCCCGCTCACTCTCCACTTGGGCCCCTCCCGCCGCAGGGGCTGAGCCCGCGAGCCGGGCCCGGGGCACCGCCGGCGCCGGAGCGCCACTGAAGGGAGCCGGGCCCGGGAGGACGAAGCCGGCCGCGGGACCGAAGCCGCAGCCCCGGGGCGGGCGGGAAGCGGGAGGCGCGACGGAACGTTTCCCCGCGCCGCTCCTCCCGCACCAGAGCCGAGGGCAGCCCGCGGCTGGGCCGGGAGCGGACCTGGCGCCTTTGCCCCGGAGCCGAGCGGGGCCGGCACTGCTCACCTGCCCGGCGCGGCGCTCGCGCAGCACCGCCTGCGAGCCCAGCCTCATGCCTGCGGCCGGCGGCGCCCGGACTGCCCGCGGCGGCGGCGGCAGGGCCGGGTAAGGCGGGCGGGCGGGCGGGGCCAGGCCGCCCCTGCTGCCAATGCCGCGCGGGGGGGCACAGTAGGGCGCTCCAGACCCGCCTCCCTGTGCGTGTGCGTGTACACCCACACACGCCCCCCCTTGCTCCGGGCCCAGCAAGAAGCAGGTGGCAGGGTGGCGGTGCTTGTGCCCGGTCTTTGCTGCTGCATCCGGGGCGGGCTGGGGAAGCCGGGTGCGCGCAGGCAGGCTCGAGGCGGGGGGGCGGGGTTCTGTTCTGGCAAAGACACGGAGGTAGTGGGGGGGAGCAGGCACAGAGCCCCAGCCTCACTGACCCTGGTAAAAGGACAAGCTCCAGTACCCACCCTCGAGTCATACAAGCCCTGGGCCAGGCCAACAGTGCCGCTAGCCTGGCAGCCAGGCGGCTCACATCCTGACACCTCCCCAGGAAGGGGGCTCTGGCCAGGAGGACCCCTGGAGACTGTGGGGCCATTTTCCAGTCCCTGGTTCATTCACATCTCTGGGCAGAGTTTCACTGGGCAATGCCCTTGACTCATTTGGGGGCAGCAGGTGCTGGCCAGCATGCTCTGCTCAGTGTCCTCTGCCGCTTCCCTTGTTATTTGCCCATGACCTCACTCCCCTTCCTGTTTTCCCTTTAGCTGTTCCCCAGAATTAGCGGACATGGCCCCAAGGGCCTCCCTTATTAAAGGAGGCTTACAGTACTCTGTGACAGGCCTAAGCCCGTGATTGTTTGGCACATCAAATAGGTGGGTCTTTGACACCGATTCCTGACCAAGGAGGTAGCTCTGGCAAGGAGGACCTCCAGGGCCTGTGGGGCCATTTTCCTGGCCCTGGTCCATTCACATCTCTGGGCAGAGCACCACTGGGCCATGCCTACTAGCTCCTCAGACTCATTCAGGGGGTAGCAGGCTCTGGGTGGTGTGATCTGCTTGGTGTCCCCACTTCGTGCACCCATCCTGAACCTTTGACCACTGTTCCCATGCCTATTTTGCCTGTCTTGTTCCTGACCCCCCCAAGAAATTAGCTGTTCTTTTCTTAAAGGCTTATGGCTCTTCTTGGTGGGCAACAGCCCACAATCCCTTGCAACAGGCCCATCTCTGACACTGATACCTCACCAGGAAGGAGGCTCTGACTGTGGGAACCCCCAGTGACTGTGGGACTGTCTTCCGGTCTTCAGCTGGTCACACCCCAGGGAGAGTTTCACTGGGCAGTGTCCGTTGGCTTCATGGACTCATTTGAGGGCCAGTAGGCAGTGGCTCGTGTGCTCTGCTCAGCGTCCCCTCTTGGAGCACCCATTATTAACCTCTGACCCCTACTCCTATCCCAGTTTTTGCATTAGTTGTCTAAAAAATTCTGTTAGCAACCCTCTCTAACAACAGAGGGAGCTTAGTGTGTACCAACAATTTCTGTGTGGGCCCATACCCATGTTCCCTATGGATACCAAACAGGCCTGTCTCCAACACTGGCAGGAGGGGGTACTTTATAGGGAAAACATGAGTCTGGGGCATAACTAGACTAATCCATCCCCTGTCCTACCCTCCCACGCATCCACCATCACTGATTCAGAGAGGCCAGAGGATATATGTCTGACTGTTCTATTAAAGCGCTGTTCATAGATTTATCATCCATGACTTTATCTAGTCCCTTTTTGAACCTGGCTATACTGTCTGCCTATACAGGCTCCTGTGTCAATGAGTTCTACCAGTTAATTATGCACCACTTTGAGTTCTGTTTAGGAATTAGCCATTGGTAAGTCTACACTGCTAATTATCTACTTGTTGGGGTTGCGTTCCTGCCCCTACCTTCTATTACCACATGAAAACCTGTTTCCTCCAGGAGATGAGTAGTAAAGCCTAATCCCCCAAGCATGCAGATATCTCGAGTCAGCTGCATCATGTTGCCCAAACCTTTGACTTGTACACTACTTCCACAGCTTTCACATCCAAAACACACTTTCACATTTGTATTGCCTATAGGGCCTTCCAGTATCTGTGACTAGCTGCCCCACATGGGAGCACCTCCAGTAGATCCACTGTCTATGCATTGTTACAAATGCACAAAGGTGAACAACACTCCAGGGTGACAAAGCTGTACATCATGGGGAACTAATATTTTTCACCTTTAGGCCCATTAAGAAAAGACAGACAATCTCCTACAATGCACAACAGACCAATTTGCACAAGGGTTTTACTTTGTATGGTTCCAAGAAACCAACCTTCACAAATCCTAGCACTGCCTGCCTGAGTATCAGGAAGCACAGTGTGGATGTGGGCAACCAGGACTTCTTGCATGATAAGAAAAAACACAGTGTGAACAGGGATAGAACAGTTTGCATGATGGCATTTATCAGTATAGGACATACGGTTAAGTTTTCCTTACGTTTATGATAGAATTGAACTACTGGAGTCAAATGTTAATCAACACACAACAAATATGTACTATAATTCCAGTTAGATATTGATCTTTTCTCTCCACCCAGAGAGACTGCAGGACTGCTAAGTAAGAGTATTATGTGACTTTAGGACTGTTATGCGAGGGTGTTAAATAGGATAAAGCAAAACAAAAACAGGTAAACAGTCCTTTCCATTTAAGTTCTGTTACCCTTATGACCAAACAAGAATGTTGTGCAACATTTGTTTTAACTAGAGAAATCCTCACAAGATATAGTTTCCTCCTGGCTATTTCTAGTACATTTATTCTCATCATAAAAATGCTTACAATGAGACTTCGTAACATCATAGTCCAAACTGTATTATATTAAGCTGCAAGGAGGCAAATCAGATATAAAGTTACACAGTTAAAGACCTTGATCATACAAACATTTATGCTCAGGCTTAACTTTACATTAAAACTATTTAAGGAGTTAGTCACAAGGACAACTCATTTGTGAAAAGTTAACACACATACCTAAAAGCTACAGGTTTGGGACCAAAAATTTTAAATTCTTTCCATTGCAAAATTATCCAAGCAGAAACACTTTCAAATTTTGTTGCAGAACACCAGATACAAAGCTAGTATTTGGGCAGATTGCCAGACCATTCCCCTGCAGGAGCTCTCATCATAATCATCTACTAAAGACACTTGATTTCATTTAATTTCTTATAAAAGTGTGTTTAAATATAAGGCGCTACATGGCCTGGCAATCGAACCCAATGCAAACACTAAAAAATTTAAAAAATTGAAGGCAACATCTAGCCTCATTGCTATCAATACCCATACTCTGAATTAAGCCCCATGGGCGTTTATACACGTGCTTCGGCAGTGGCCTGGGGGGGGGAGGGGGACGGACACGACGACACAAGATTTAATTAATTAGAGCAGCTCTGAGAGCGTCTTGTGTAGCAGCATCCCCAAGCTTCAAAATGGTGGCAGGGGCGCTTCATCTAAAGTTTGTTTGATAAGCTTTAGATAAAGTGCCCCGCCACCACTTTGACACGTGTGGATGCTAATACGCAAGACACCACAGGCTGCTGAAGTGTGGTAACTGCCACACTCTACCAGACCCAATTAATTGAGCCTGTTTCAAGATGCTGAAATTGTAGCATATTGGTGCAGCTTCCCTACTTGTGTATAGGCACCCCCTGGGTCTAGGATTTCAGAGCAGGAGTTGGGTTTCCCAAGAATGCTGAAATAAAACGGAACCTGACTTTTAATTGACTTTTGTTTTTGAGCCATTGAGGTTTATACTGCCAAGTTTTTGTCCACAGTAAGGAGGGCCAGAATCTAAGGGACTGCCTATCTGGGGAAATGTATAGGTATAGTCTGGTACCATTATACTATAGTTATACTGGTTATAATTAACTCCTTGCGAAGAGAACTTTGTTGTGGACCAAGAAGGCTTTCTACACCATGTTCAGGTGAGCATGATCGTTTGGTTCCCTGGGGACAAGTAGCAACTGCACACCTTGTACCACTACTACTTGTCCCCAGGGAATCTGTGCCATAGGTTTGTGGCACCACATACTGCACAACTGTGCCCATCTGGACACAGCCATAGTGTGCTTTGGAAATACCATGAGCTAAATAAAGAGCTTCAGGAACCATTTTGGAGATCTATTCTCTTATGTCTGATACATCCAGGTACATGCCCAGATGCCTGTGAGCAGCAGGGAATAAAAACTAACAGATTTTCAGTGTCTTTATGTTGTTTCTGCAGGTCATCTGTAACCCAAGAAATATGCCTTCTTTAACTTAACATTGCATCAGAAAAGGGTAGGCTAGAAGCTTGGAGAAAATTATAAGAAAAGAGATCAAGTGAGCTTTAAACATACACTGCTTTCTGGGTCCTGATGGTCTCCTTATTTTATTTAAGAGCATTAGACAGTAACATCCCTGGGCAGGGTCTGTCTTCAGATCCATTTGCTGGACATAGTGCCAAGCCTACTGCCAGCACTAGAGTAGCAAATGAAGGACTTTCTAAAACTGTAGAAAGCAGTGGATGCAAAACTAGGTTTCATTGTTATAGGGCCTCTGACATTATCTCCCACTTATTCATTCTGAATTCATTCATTCATACAACTTGCCTCATTCTCTAGGTATTGTTCACACTGAAAAGACACCAACTGACCCACCATCACCCCAACCCCTATTAATTTACTTTTAAGCTTTAAGCAGTTTCCCCTCCATGCCACCAATACCTCTGCACCAAGAGAACTCTCCCAGAGTAGACAGATGCATCCTGTATTTTCTACTTATTATGTTTGTCCTAAGTGGTTTTCTGTTCAATTCAATCTTTAGCCTACTCCATTTGAACAGAAGGGCTAATGTTTCTTTAAAAAGTTTACCAGTGAATGGTATCCAAGTTGACTGGCCTCAAAAGAGACTTGTAACAGGGTCCTATCCCAGGGGTGGCTGTAATGCCCTTAGAGTATCCTCTCCGCCCTAGGTCCTCTCTGCTTCCTTTGGACAATCTCCCCTTTAGCTCACCTGTCATGCTTTGATGGAATTATGTCTTTAGAAGAGGAGGCTGCCCCACATCTCCCCAAGCAAGATCTCATGAGTGCCAGTGTCACTGTTCATCACCTTAAGGGCACAACTTCTAAAACTCCCATACAGCTGTGCCCATGCCTTGCAGGTGTTTCCAATCATCATTCGGGTGGGTGCTTTGCCCAAACTACCAGGCCACCTCAGACTTCCACTCCCTTGTCAGAGCCTTGGCATTCCTGGCCTCCACCCCTCTGCTCTGGCTAGGCCTTTAGCCTAGACCCAGTGCACTTGGGCTCCAGCCCCACATCTGCCCTTACCTGGGCTATGAGCGCACTCTGGCTCCAGCTCCATGTCTCTCTGGCACTACTGGGACCCCCCTTTCACCCCTACTAGTCCCAAACCCAAGCCACCAGTCAAACTCAAGCAAAACATAGAAGTACTCAGGCTCTAACAAAACTCCAAGACAACTGGCTGTCTGCCAAGCTTCCCCATCTTAGTTCCTATCCCCATTGTAACACACCTTTAGCATCTTACCAGCACTAACAGGCATTCTAGGAGCAGCAGAGCCTCTCACTGCAGCTCTCCAGGGCAGGAATGCTATAGCCAACAGGGTCAGACTGACTGCTTGCTCTCAGGCACAGACTTTAAGGGCTCCTATACATGTGCAGGGAGGCTGCTCCAATGTGCTGCAATTCCAGCATGCTGCAGCAGACTCAATTCATCAAGTCAGCTGGAGCATAGTAATTACCGCACTGCAGCATCTTGTGTATCAGCACCCCTGCACTTAAAAACGGCAGCAGGGGCACTTTTAACTAAAGCTCGTCAAACACCGATACATGTGATGCTCCGGGTGCTTTAATTAGTACAGCTCTCAAAGCATTGTGAATTAAAGTCCCCCCCGAGCACGTCTATAAATGCCCTGCATCTCCTAAGCCCGGCCCCATCCAGTCATGTGACTGTGGGCACTCACAGGAGTTTCCCTCTGTGTCTGATGACCTGCCTGTTTGATACCTCTTTCCTCTTAAAGTAACAGGAGTCTTCTGGCTTCCTGTTACAGGACTATATCCATGTTCTAGAACAGTTCCAGGGCACCCTGAGATCTGCCCCAGATCCTTTGAAGAGTGCTTTTGGCGAGGTGTGATGAGATAACCAGATAAATGCAGGTCTCAGTCATGTTCCTGTCTGAATGATTCCCCATCTCCACTGCCTAGCCCCTCTGCAAGGGGCCTCAAGTCCAAACAGGTTGAGAACTACAGTTCCAAAACTTATATAGATGTCATGACAGCATTAGTGACTGATTAGACGGAAGCAAAAGAACAGGCCTGTCTCATATCTGAGTATCAAACTAACTCTTTCAACAGTTTTTAGCACTTTGACACCTGCATTAATGAATCCATTTCTAAGCACTAGGAGAAGGTGGTGATTAGGAACAGTCAGCATGGATTCACCAAGGGCAAGTAATGCCTAACCAATCTGACTGCCTTCTATGATGAGATGACTGGTTCTGTGGATGTGGGAAAAGCAGTGGACATGATATACCTCTGCTTTAGTAAGACTTTTGATATGGTCTCTCATAACATTCTTGCAAGCACACTAAGGAAGTATGGATTGAGTGAATGGACTGCAAGATGGACAGAAAACTGGTTGGATCTGTGGGCTCAAAGGGCTTGAGCTCAATGGTTCGATATCTAGTTGGCAGCCAGTATCAAGTAGTGTCCCAGGGGTCAGTCCTGGAGCTGGTTTTGTTCAGTATCTTCATCAACAACCCAGAAGACAGGATGGAGCACACCCTCCACAGCTGACACCAAGCAGGCAGAAGCAGTAGATATGCTGGAGGGTAGGGCTAGGCTCTGGAGCGGTGACCTGGGACCCATACTGGATGCTTATCTTGCTGTGATCCTATGACCCCAGCTGACTTCCTGCCCTTTGGGCAGGGGGCTGGACTCGATGATCTCCCAAGGTCCCTTCCAGCCCTAATGTCTATGAAATCTATGATTCAGAGACATCAACATATTGGAGGATTGGACCAAAAGATCTCTCATGAGGTTCAATAAGAAGTGCAAAGTCCCGCCCTTAGGATGGAACAATCCCATGCACCACAACAGGCTAGGGACAAATGACTAAGCAGCAGCTTTGCACAAAAGGACCTGGGGGTTACCAGTGGACAATAAGTTGAATATGAGCCAACAGTGTGCCCTTGTGGTGAAGAAGGCTAATGGCATACTGGGCTGCATTAGTAGGAGCACTGCCAGCAGATCCAGGGAAGTGATTATTCTCTTTTATTTGGCACTGGTCAGGACACAGCTAGAATACAGTGTTCAGCTTTAGGCCCCCCACTACAGAAAGGATGTGACAAATTGGAGAGTCCACTGGAGGGCAATGGAAATGGTTAGGGAGCTGGAGCACATGCTTTTGAAGAGAGGCCAAGAGAACTGGGCTTATTTAGTCTGGCAAGGCAGGGGTGGGATTTAACAGCAGCCTTCAACTACCTGAAGAGTCGTTCCAAAGAGGATGGAGCTAGATTGCTCTCACTGGTGGCAGATAACAGAACAAGGAGTAATACTCTCAAGTTGCACCAAAGGAAATTTAGGTTAGATATTAGGAAAAACTCTCTCACTAGGAGGGTAGTAAGACACTGGAACAGGTTACCCAGAAAGGTTGTGGATTCTCCATCCTTAGAGGTTTTTAAGATCCGGCTAGACAAGGCCTTGGCTGGAATGATCTAGCTAGGGATGGTTCTGCTTTGAGCAGGGGGTTGGACTAGATGACCTCCTGAGGTCCCTTCCAACCCTAATTTGCTATGATCCTATAATGCAAACACTGTTACTGAGAACACTGTGAATCAACAAGACATTGAAAAAATTGTTTGCCAAGAGAATACATCAAACACCGGATTTTTTTCCCCTTAACGTCTACATGTATGTAGCGTTTACTGTATGCATACTGTGGGCTCTGCAATTATGAAGTGTACTGAGCAAAGGCAGACTTCTGAATTGTACTTACATTGCAGTATTCTTATACTGCTATGCATTATAGTCATTTCCTTTCATTTAATATTTTAGTCATTATTTCTGTGATTTTTTCCTCATCCCAGTTTAAATGGTAAGCTTATTACCACTGCAGTATAAGTTTAAATTTCTTGAAAAGACAAAAAAAATTAAAACCTTTAACCAAATCGTTTATTAACCTATTCTATTTGTCAGAAACATTTGTCAAATACAAATACAAAGAGCAAAGAGTTACCAGTACAGGACAACCAGTGAGGAAACGTATTTACTCTGGGTCAAAGCTAAAAACGTATCTATTAGACCTACTTAGGGTACAGTGGCAATGAACAAATAGAGCAAGTGTGAATCAGGAGACTAAAGTGAGAAAAGCAGCCAAGCATAGTTCAAATAGATCATACTTGACTTTCAAACTTTGCCTAAGAACAAAGAAATGAGCCTAGCAACAGGCCCAGCCAATCAGAGATCAGATAAACAGGTACAAGGCTTGACTTCAAGAGATCGGTGGAGTCCAACCTCCTCAAGCATATTTCCGACTTGTGCACTCTCAAACTTGAAACTAGCAAGTCTTACAAAATGAAGCCAGGTTGAATTGACACTATGCTATCCAATAAATTTGCCCGTAACTTGTAAATATCTATATCTATTTAACAACATGCAATGATGTCAGGAGACAGACTTATCAAATTGCTCGAAAATATTACATTTTCATAAAGAGCAAAACTTAAGACTCATTGTGAAATGAGAAAGAATATGGTCGAGGCACAACAGAGAACTCACACCTTAAGTTAAATGGGGGGTGGTTATGGTAATTTTACATCACCTTTACACCCTCCCAATCCTCATCTACCTGTGTAGCCTATTTAAGTCATGGAAACCTTCCCTGGACTGCAGGTTAAGGACAAAACTGCTGGGAGTACCCATCAATGTGCATGCTGGGGTCTGATTCCCTAAATACATGCAAGGTTTTTACTAAGTTTGTGTCCTGCCCTCCATACCCTGAATAAACACAAACAGTGCTGTAAGCCACAAAGAGTTAAGACTTGTAAAGAAGCTGTCAAATCATATGAGGATTTCTGCAATTTATATGGAACATCGATAGCATTGCAGAAACTTTTGAGGGCTTTGCAAGGCAAGTGCCTGCTGTTTGACCACATTTAATAGTACAGGTATTATGTATACAAGAAACTAAGTGGGTAAGTGGTTGCTGAGACCAAATCATAAAAATATTTGAGGCAATCTCTTGGCATTTCAGTGGAAAGTCATGAAAGTGGCTTCAGGTTTTTTGGTTTCATTTTGTGGGGTTTTTTTAGTTAACCACAAAAATGGAAATAAGCCTTTAAACTGCTGTTCCTTTCATATCATTATTTTTAAATAGACTGGTTTTACTTAGTAGGTGGCCCTTCTTCCTTATGATACCATCCTTTTAGGCCACTAATGTTATTGCTTATTGAACCTCACCTTAAAAATCCTATGTTCCAAAAGCAGCACCCTGCACATATCCACTCAGATGCACATATGCAAAAGCCACACAAAAAATACAAGCAATACATGTGTTGAAAATGCTCTGGTTTTCACAACAGAATCAGTATTTTCACAATGATGTTATCCAGTATTATAGTGTGATTCAGAGCATCTTTCAAACAACAAACAGAGTAAGGAATTAGTATTAAAACAAGCAATGAGGAATTAGTATTAAAACAAGCCCAGCAATGATACTATCAAACTGGGCTTGTACCATCAGATTTAATTATAATAAGAAACAAATACGTTCTTCTGAGACACAGGACTATGGTATTTTACACTTGAGATGAGGAGGTTGTGTTTGTTGTTTCTGGGGGGGAAGGGAAGGTTGGGGAGGGGAGTTTAAACCTGTTTTAATAAGACAGGTGCCAGGCTGTCCTATCCCAATTACTTGCTGGTTTGTTTAAAAAAAAAAAAGAGGACTACAAATCGAAACATCAACATACCTCTAAGTGTTGAGAAGGGACTCCATTTGGGGAAAGGAACATAAATTAGACAAAGACCTGTGCAGACACAGACAGACTTCACTGCTGATGAAGACCAAACAATGATCACCAAAACTTGCAAACAGATGTTCATTAAGTTAGTGTCCTTTGTATACAACATGGCTGTGGCTTACTTTGGAGATTTGTTCAAGTCAGCCATGCTGCACTCTTTTGGACAGGAAGGACCTGGAGGCTGCAAACTCACTGGTAGGCAGGCTTCCCAGTCATTCCTCCTAATGCAGCCAGGCACATAAACTTCTCTAATCACTTCAGTGACACAACTCAATTCCCATCAGCAAAACCATCTCTCTCTCAGCGACAGGTCTATCCTGAGAGTTGTGCCAGCACACAAGGGTGTTGGTTTTATAGAGGATGATGGTCTAACAAGACCTGAAGAAAGGGCCGTAGATCCATTTAGGCTGGATCTAAATTCAGGATTAATATTTCAAATAGCTCAGTGCTCATAAAAAGTGTCAAATTGAATCTCTGGAGAACGACTTCTTTGTCAAAGTACATCAGTCCTCTCCTGCAGGCCCGCCTCTAGAAACAAAAGGCTATATTCTGTATCTTTCTCCTTAGATAGCCAAAAGTGCTTGTCAGTTTGCCCAGTTCTTATGTCAATCAGTGTCCACACCACAACAACTGTAGTCATAAAAAGACCATAACACCATAGGTGCATCTACATATGAATGCAAAGCATTACACTCCAGTGTGATTTGCATATTTCACCGGAGTTGATTGCTCCTGGGCGCTGTATTTACATGTGCACCCAGGACCGCAGCACTTTGAGCTGCATCAAAGCAGCCCTGGCTGGGGGGGGGGGGGGGAAGGGGTGTCAACCTCCTGGGCCAGGGCTGCTCCAATCCAGCTCAACGAGCTGCAGAGGAGCTGGTTGAAGCATAAGGGTGCTTCAGACTGGGACTAGCCAGCAGGCAATCCCCACACTGAAGCACCCTTGTGGTCCAGCCAGCCAGGTCAGTGTCCACCCATGTGCTGCTGAGCATGAAAAAAAAAAAAAAACTCTGCAGCAGGAAAGTACTTATATTTACAAGTACTAACCTTGTGCAGAGTTTATTAGCTTCCTGCGGCCTAATGGGGCCGCAGGTGTAGACACTGAAATGTTTATTGCAGAGCTAATTAGAAAACTCCATAGTAAACATCTTGTGTAGACACATCCCATGTATCCATCAGATAGCCATTTTTACTCATCATTAAACTGACTCATTTGAACTGGTGACAACCTACAGGTGAAAAAAACAGGGAACTGAATATTGAGTCCAAGTCACCTAATCTGTGACTGGGAAGAAAAGGAACTGACTACACTACCCTGCCCATGCATTTTAATTGCAGCATCACTCTTAATTGTCTCTCATTTCCATGACTACTTCATTTTCTAATACAAATCTATTCTAAGCTTGTAGCAGAATTACATTGTTTACAAAGTACAAATGCACCTTTTTTAATTGAATTGAATTGCTACGTGTTAATGTCTATGTGGGGCTTTAATCAAAAGTTTTCTATGTTGGATTGTATGGAAGTGTTCTCCATTGAGGGCTGCTTACAAATGCTGGATCAGGCTCTAGCAAACCTGATCCAACAAAAGCTGTGAGAGGGGGCTTGTGTGATGCTAAATCTTAAGCAATCAAAAAATTAAAATCTGATCACACCTAGGAAAAAAGTGACCATCTTGTGAATCTACACAGCAACCCTGAGCAAACCTTACGTAGGGCTTCACCTCCTTTTCACAAAATATGGTAGTTGGGCCCAGACCCCAACAAGAAAGAGTAAGGCTTTCTTAAATGAAGCCTCCCTGGACAAAGACACAGTAGAGCCATACCAGGGAGCTGGTGTCAAGGGAACGACTTGGAAAAAAAAAATCCAGGGGATTCTGACAACTGACTAGCTCTTTTGCAAAAAAAACTGAAGAAAAAGAACCCTCTGATTTGCCTTGTAACAATCCAGAAGTTCTCAAAAGACAAAACATACAGTCGAGTTGGTGGCGGTTTTAAAATAACACTTATCTGATCCTTTGTCTTAGCTTCCCAATAAGAAATTTGGTTTTAAGATAAAGTTGTTGGTCTATATAACTGGTCACAAGTTTCCAAAAGGAACATACCAGATGCTCAAGTAAAAGACAGGCCTACAACCCAGTACTATGCAGCTGGCATATACTGGGAGTAGACGTGCCTTCTGGTCTAAGAGTATAATAATTACAAGATTCTTCCCCAAGAAAAATAAAGTCACATGGCTCAACACCTGGCAGCTCCTCTGAGAGGTGAGAGATGAAATTACTGAGGTGCAGCTACCCTTCCAGTCAAAGTATATCGTCTCAACCATCAGCTTTAATATGCATGTTGCTTCAACAGCATACATATTTTCCACCCAGCACTCCCTCCCTCTGCCTCAGCTTTAAACTTAATCTAAAGCACCAACTCCATAATGGATGATTAATAACTACAGTTCTATGTTTGTCTATGTCTAACAGCTGAAGATATCCCCAATCACCAGCACTCATGGCAGGGAAAAGACTTGTCACTTAAGAGCCAGGGATATCATCAGCTATTATACAGAAGCTGAACTTAGCAAGCAAGCCTTTTTTCCCATGAAGCGAATCTCTCCCAATGGTAACTATTTTAAAGTCCTCTGATTTTACTAAATACTATGTATGCCTTCAGTGATCCTACTGAATTTAAGTATGTATGTCTCTCTAGATTTGCACTATTTAAATCTATTGTTTCCTGCAATTAAAAGTTGTGTCTAAAAATAAATATAAAACACATTTTTGTTGGGACAATATGGTTAAATTGGCAACATTCTCTCTCACAGATGTGCTGCAACATCAAACATAGAGCTCTGTAAGAAATAATAATACTTATTTCATTTCTGAAAAATAGTACAAGAGAGCCTCTACAAAGGCCTCTCTCTGCAAGTGTTCAAAGTATCAGTTACATCCAAATAGTAGCAGAAATAGCTTACTGTTTCAGTCATCATCAGATTTTATCATTTCCCTCCCCCCCCAAATACAAGGCAATTTTCTTTCCAATACCTTGATGTTCTTCCTCCACACACAGAAAACTTCCATAAGCTGTTGATGCAGTTTTGCAAGTGTTTGACATTACTATGAACTTCCTGGTAACACCAACTACAATCTCTTTCCCACCTTGTTCTCAGTTGTCTCAGGGGGCCATTGAATAGACAGCTGCTTAGAAAGTTTGTAACTAAACATAAAATACAAAAGCAACACAAAGAGGAACTGGGTCAGGGAGTCAGAAAATTAGGCTCTGAGATAAAAACTGTCACTGCACTGCCAGGGAGAAGAGAACATATTTTTAGCCTGGTAACAACTACAAGCACTCTATAAATACACTGTATACATTACTCTGGACAGAATACAATTTGTGTGCTGTACAGCCTGTTAACTTCCAGGTTTTGCTGCTGTTGACAGACAACAGTTTACACTGTGCAGAACTACATTATCTTAGGTGACTTAGTTCAGTTTGGAAAGTTGTTTACCAGAGTACTTTTGCAATTATGAGAGAGAAGTGGGTGGGGAAGGAGTATAAAGAATGTTCCCAAGCTTTTCAAGGAACTTCTAAACAACTTTCCTTCTAAGAATTACAGCTTAGCAAACCTCAAGGGTTGTCTCTCAGTTCCCTCCTCCTGTTGGCATCTACATTACTCCCACAATCAGAATAAAACATAAAAATTGTGATCCAAAATAAGAGTGTGCTACATTCCATGTTAGGGGTCATTTAAACCAAGTCACTGGTTTCTGACCTAGTTTATGGAAGGGGGAAGTTTTACTGACTCATCTGGGTCAAATGGATTAAAAGGACCTATAAGTACTAAATAAATAAGTTAAAAGACTTCCTATACTATTTAAGACCTGCTATATAGTTCTCTTTTACTTACCTATGGCCAGCTCTGTTCTTGAGCTGGTAGGTCCAGGACTCTAAGCTCTCCCCTGACAAAATGCCCCTTTAATACAAGGTGCTACATATATAAGTCAGAACAGGAAAGCCAGTCAGCGAAGCACGTGGACAGCTAGAGACAGCAAGAAGACTAGAGAAGTACTCCAAATTTCTTTCAGATACAAGAATTTATGGGAAAGCAACAGCATTGTTGCTGTGCAGAGAGCATGGTTCATTCATAGCTGATCTCAATTTTTCTCCCTGGTTCTTCCACCTTATGCCCCTTTAGCCCTTGCTTCCTTAGCCTATTTAGCTAATCACCTCCTAACTTAACCTCACTCAAAGAAGAGACAGATTGCACAGGATAATCCACTTACAAGCAAATCAGATAAGTGCATAATTCATTTAACTGCATAAAGAAATACCAGTCCTATTTTTTTGCCTATTGCCTACATTATAATAAATATTGGTTATCTATCAGTTAAGGGTATAGACACTGGAACTTCACCTCAGTGTCTATACAGTAAATGCAACTGTACTCTAACTATGAAACTGACAAGGAGCCATCAACTTTCAAAGCTCCTAAAACAGCCCTGAACTGGGAGGTCCTGTCAACTTCAGGGCTGCTACTAGAGAGGTAAGAGAGTGTGAGAAACAAGGTAACAAGTCTTAATGAGGTGCAAAAAGCTTAGCACAGGCTGTTCTTAAGAGTTAATTAACTTCATTTATATTGAATACTTGTAAGTACACACTGGCAAAGTGTGCAGCCTGTTTCCAGTCCTGAGGGGATGCAATTAAAGGGAATACCCAGTAGAACTTAGCTGGTGTTTACAAGCTATGACACCATTCATTATATTAGTGTCTATATAATTCCCTGAACCTTGTATCTATACAATTCTCAGAAAGTTACACGTCTTGTCTATTTAAACTTTTCAAGGCAAAGACTGCCAATTACTTTAGGTTTGTACAGTGTCTAGCAAAATTAAGTCCCACTCTCAGCTGGCACCTATAGACCTAAAACTATCACTTCTAAACAGTGAGCTACTAGCCTGATATAGAGCAGCAGTTCTCAACCAGAGTGCTTTGGCATGCCAAGAAGCAGTGAGATCCTTTTAAGAGTCCTGCAGGGTTCTGCACAATTTTAACACTGTTAGGTTTGTAAATCACATAATTCACAAGATAAAACACCAAGATTTCAAATGGGAACCCAGTGTCAAAAATATTTTAACCAATGCAAGTTCTTTGCAAAAGAATTGCCCTATTTTTCCATAGTCAAGAAACAAGTGAAAGCTTAAATAGCTAGCATTTTCCAAGAGGAGTCTTGAGTCTAAAGAGGTTGAGAACCACAGAGAGAATCAGAACAAGTAAACAGTACTGAAATATTTCAAGCCACCCTCACCTTTCCCAGCAGTTCTCTTCCCTCATCCTTTCCTTTCCTTTTTCCTAACTTCTGTATTTTAAACACTTTCTTTTATTTTTGCTGAGAACTGTTGCTCTCTGAAAGCCCACCCATAGCATTTGGCAAAGTACGCTGTTGCCTCCAACACATACACCACTCTAAATGAGCAAGCATGTGTCTGTTGGGGCAACTTAAACTGCTCTGAGATGCCACAAGAGGCACGCTGGGGAAAAAAAATGTTCCCCGTGCTGTATATTTGCAGCACGGACTCTAATCTTGATACTGGGAAATCCCGGTATCAAAAAAATAATAAAATAAAACCCAACAAGGTGCTAGCAGACTGATAGCATTAATTCACAAGGAAGGAAGCATTACCTTCCTTATCCCATGCCACTGACATGCCACAACCTCAGTCTCAGAGACTGCATCCAAGGGTATGAAAGTCTGATTTCTGCTGTCTCTGTCATTGGATGCTGCAAATTCCATCAAGCTTGTATCTATGCAGGACCAGATGATAAACTTCCTAGAGGGGTCTACATGCTTACAGAACTTAATGCATCTAAAATCTTCCCACTAAAATATGGGGCTTGGTAAAAGCTTGACTGGTTTATCATGAACCCAACATTTGCAACAATTCACTAACCCCTGCATGGGCTGAATTTTGTCAAGCCTCAGACCACAGTCTTCTTCCTAAATCCCACAAGAGGCCTCCCATCTCCCCTGTATTTTACACTGATTCAAAATAGGAGACCAGCAGCCTGCAGTCGTCATTCCCTACGTCACATATTTACAGGACAAATGTAGCAGCCATCAGGGAGGTGCAGAGATGGGAGTCAGTTGCCAGGGACTAGAATTGATAGAAAGAGAAGCTCAGATGGGGAGACAGAGAGGAATAGCATCTCACTCTGAAGGCTACTATGAGGGATCTCTCAGTTTTGTCCGAGGTAGGAACATCCCAGTGTAAGGGCTACATATACTAATTACAAGGCAGCTGCTTTGAAACTACTGTATATTAGGTCAGCAATAGATGGAAGTCACAAAGCTTAAGCAGGAACCAGTTTCCAGGCAAATTATTTTAGTTTACTTGAGATCCCTAAGGGAGATTTCAGTTTCCTTCAGACACCTATTGCAGACTGCAACTGGGAGCAACTTCAGAGACGTTCCAACAGTTAAAGTATCAGACATTGCAATTATCTTGCAGAATTTTCTTTGCGCTTTTCTGCAACCAAAATTGTAGCTCATGGTTTCAAACGGATGGAAAACGTATGGATTTCTTGAAGTTGAATTCTTATTAAGTAAACAACTTGTCTCAAGGAACATGCAGAACCATTGGAGCCTTAAGTTTCTTGCACTCTAGCTGTGTATTTGTTTTATAATCAGACTTTCTTTGGGCAAACACTTCCACAAGGTCTCTTGGATCAGTGCCAGCTAGTTACATCAGGGTTTTTTATTCCACTGATTAAATAAGAAAACTAGAGTTTTTGGTTTCACTCCATTGACTTTATTGTAACCTCCTCTTAACACAGCACTGCATTTTGAGAACCATTAAGTACATCTTTTGGCATAGGAATTTTATAACATCTTCAAGTTGCAATATGTCCATATGAAAAATAAAAGCCTGATATGTGTTACCATTTCTCGTCTCCAAAATAAAACATGCGTCATTCCTTCACACTCCCTGTAAAACCTGCATAAATAGTAATTTCAGCTTGACCACCAATCCAAAGGTAACTTTACAGGTAACATAATATAAGGATCACCCACTCTGCCATATTATCTCAACATGATTTAATAAGACCAGCAATGTCCCAAAATAAAGAAGAGCGCAAATTTCTTCACAGAAAGAGACACAGCATGATAGGCATCTGATGATAGCACATGCACTTGTTTGAGGTATTTAAATAATTTAACAGTTTATCATTGAAAACTCAGTGTGAATAAAACTGCCTTAAAAATTCTCTACCTAGAAGCACTGTTGAAAGTATTTAAGCTGTCTATTTAAAAAGTAATCAACTCAACTGAAAAGTCTGTACAGATAAAAATAAAATGTGCTTCACATCTTACACCAATGAAAACTAGTCTAGTGATCTTCCTAGTTAAAAAAAAGTCTCAAAGATGAAACGTTTTTTAGATGCAAAAGAATAAATCATTTATTGATTCATTTATAAGGAATGTTTACTCATCCATGGTGGCTATCCCCAAATAACAATAACAGTACAACACAGGTGTCTTACTAAGACAAACTACCATTGTGATGCAATGCGATGTGGAGGAACAATCAGAATTAAGATTTTCCAACTCTCGAGTTTTAATACTAACTTTATCCACAATTCCCAAGCTCCACCTTAAGAACATTCAGTTAGGCTCCGGAGCGGTGACAGATGCGCGGGTGAAGCCCGCTGCGCCCCCGCTCCCCCGAAGCCCCCCAGACACCCCCTCAGCAGCCGCCAAGCCCCTGCCGATCCCCAGCACAGCCAGAGGTAAGTGGGCTCGTGGTGGGAAGGCATTAACTCCTCGCTCCCTGGGAGGAGGCAGCTGCCTGGAGCTGGGCCGGGTCAAGCCCCCGCCCAGGCCCCTACTTGGCCCAGCCCCCCAGGGAGCCCCGCGAACAGGCTGCGTAAACAGGCGCTCGAGTTAGCGCGGAGTTCGCACAGGGGAGGGCGCGGGAGGGCACGAGACCCTGCCTGCGACCCCCCAAAGTAGTCAGTTCCAGCTGTAGCCAGCCTACCAGAGGCACGACACGGATGGGCACGCGCCGCACCCCGAGGGTCCCCTCGGGCTCTGCAGCCCCCCCCTCAGGCACCTCAGAGACGGCCACCCAGACGGAGCCCATGGTTCTGGGCTCCACGCAGACGGAGCCCCTGGCTCTTGGCTGCAGGGGCTGCCTGTCCCTTTTTCAGGCTCTGGGGCCCGGGAGCATGGCCACCTCCCCTTGCAGGGTCTGCTCCCTACTGGGGTCTCTGGCGCGCCAGCTGGAGAAGCTCCAGGCCACAGTCCAGAGACTGCGTGCCATCAGGGACTGCGAGCAGGAGATAGACTCCTACTGCCAGGCCCTTCTCCCCCGGGAGCCGCAGGGTAGAGCACCGTCTCCCTCCAGGACTAAGGAGGACTCTGGGACCTCCCGCTCTGCCCAGTAAGGGGCACGGACCAAGGTGGTCAAGGGCCCAAAGGCCTGCCGCACCAAGGCCCTTCCCTCACCGGAGCTTAGCAACAGGTTTGCACCTCTTGCAGCCCCAGCAGAGCCTGCTCAGTTGCCAGCTCCTGCAGGCAACCCAGGCTCGACCGCAGCTACTGGCCCCGCTCTCCCCAAGTCAAAGCGAAAGGTGTTTGTTGTGGGAGACTCCATCCCGCGGGGGACTGAGGGGGCAATCTGCCGCCCCGACCCCTTAGCCCGGGAGACATTTGCGGAGAGGATCCCGCAGCTCCTCTGGCCCACAGACCACTACCCCATGCTCCTTATTCACGTCGGCACCAATGACACGGCTCGGAGCACCCCCAGCCAGGTCATGAGGCACTACAGGGAGTTGGGAGCGGGGCTTAAGGGCCTGGGAGCTCAGGTGGTGTTTTCGTCGATCCTCCCAGTCTCGGGCTATGGGCTGAGGAGGGAGAGGAGGATCCACGCAGTGAACCAAAGACTGTGGCGCTGGTGTTATCGGGAAGGCTTTGGCTTCCATGACCACAGCCCGCTCTTTGGCGAGAGAGGCAGCGAGCTGCTGGGAAGAGATGGCCTCCACCTCTCTCCCCTGGGGAGGAGGCTCTTCTCAGCCAGGCTGACTGACCTGCTCCACCGGGCTTTAAACTAAGCCCGCTGGGGGATGGGGGGACTACTGCCACAGCTGGCCCGCTGAGCGACCCTTGCAAAGCCAGCAGACCAAGGCACTTAAGGGAGCCCACCCCTGCCCCAGCCCTGGCACAATCTGTGGGCAAGGCAAGAGCCCCTAAGGGCACACTTGCCTGCCTGTACACTAATGCCAGGAGCCTGGGCAACAAGAAGGAGGAGCTCGTCCTCCTGCTCAGTGCAAAGAATTATGACGTCATTGGGATAACAGAGACCTGGTGGGACTCCACCCATGACTGGACCACGGGTATAGAGGGCTATACCCTGTACAGGAGGGATCGTGTTCACAAAAAGGGCGGGGGTGTAGCTCTCTATGTGAAGGAAAGCTACATGTCCCTGCAAGCTGATGTTGGCGACCGGCATGGACAGCTAGAGACCCTCTGGGTAAAAATTCGTGGGAAAAACGGCACAGGGGACACAACAGTGTCTACTACAGATCTCCCACTCAAAGTCCTGAGCTTGACCAGGATTTCGCCTGGGAACTGACTGAACTGAGGCCGCTTGCTCCAGGACCTTGGTTGTCATGGGTGACTTCAATTACCCAGACATCTCCTGGGAAGATCACTCAGCAAAATCCGAGCTGTTGCAAAGCTTTCTCTCGTGCGTGGATGACCTCTACCTGACTCAAGAAGTCTATGGGCCAACGAGAGGCAAAGCGCTGCTCGATCTGGTACTGGCTACGGGGGACAACCTAGTGATCGATGGGAAGCTGGGTGACAGCGACCACGAGCTGATCACCTTCACCATCCGCCGTAAAGCTGGCAAGTCAGTCAGCAACACAGAAGTCCTTGCCATCAGAAAAGCCGACTCTGACAAGCTCAAGAGGCTTGTCGGTCAGGCCCTCAGGGACCATGACCCCAGGGAGATGGGAGTTCAAGAAGAGTGGCTGCTTCTCAAGGAAGCGATCCTCAATGCACAAGCTAAATCTATTCCAACACGGAGGAAAGGCAGCAAGAAGGCACAGCAGCCCCCCTGGCTCTCCAGGGACCTAGCGGACCTCCTGCAGCTAAAAAGGAAAGCCTACAAAGGATGGAGGATGGGATTCACCTCTAAGGAGGATTATTCTGCACTGGTCCGGTCCTGCAGGGAGCAAACCAGGAAAGCCAAGGCTGCAACTGAACTCCAACTAGCTTCAGGCATCAAGGACAACAAAAAGTCCTTTTTCAGATATGTGGGGAGCCGGAAGAAAAGCAAGGGCAACGTTGGACCCCTGCTAAACCAGATGGGGCAACTGACAACTGACGCCCAGGAAAAAGCCAACCTATTAAATAGGTACTTTGCATCAGTCTTTCATCAGTCCCATGGGAAGCCCATGAATGCTATGGGACAGGGAGATCCGGGTGATGGGGATCCCCTACCCTCCATAAATACTGACCTCGTGAAGGAACACCTTGAGAAGCTGGATACCTTCAAGTCAGCCGGCCCTGACAATCTGCACCCCAGGGTACTCAAGGAGCTGGCGAGCGTCATAGCCCAGCCCCTGGCACGGATCTTTGAAAACTCCTGGTGCTCTGGTGTAGTGCCAGAAGACTGGAAGAAGGCCAATCTGGTGCAAATCTTCAACAAAGGGAGGAGAGTGGATCCGGCTAACTACAGGCCCATTAGCCTGACTTCTATCCTGGGGAAGATCTTAGAAAAGTTTATTAAGGAGGCCATCCTTGATGGACCGGCCCCAGGCTAACATTCTAAGGGACAGCCAGCACGGGTTTGTTGCGGGTAGGTCTTGTTTGACCAATCTCATTTCCTTCTATGACCAGGTGACCTATCACCTGGACAAGGGAGAAGAGATTGATGTCATATATCTTGACTTCAAAAAAGCCTTTGATCTGGTATCCCACGATCACCTCTTGGCCAAATTGGCCAGTTGTGGCCTTGGCTCCACCACGATCCGCTGGCTGGGAAACTGGCTCCGTGGTTGGACCCAGAGGGTTGTAATCAATGGCAGTCACTCATCATGGTGCCCTGTGACCAGTGGGGTCCCTCAAGGCTCTGTTCTCGGACCCATACTGTTCAACATCTTCATTAACGATGTGGACATTGGAGTCAGAAGCAGACTGGCCAAGTTCGCCAATGACACCAAACTTTGGGGCAAAGCATCCACGCCAGAAGATAGGCGGGTGATCCAGGCTGACCTGGACAAGCTCAGCAAATGGGCAGACGAGAACCTGATGGTGTTTAACACTGAAAAATGCAAGGTTCTCCACCTTGGGAGGAAAAACCTGCAGCATCCTTATAGGCTCAGCAGTGCTAAGTTGGATAGCACTACAGAAGAAAGAGACTTGGGGGTCATCATTGACCACAAGATGAACATGAGCCTGCAATGCTATGCTGCGGCTACTAAAGCAACCAAAACGCTGGCTTGCATCTATAGATGCTTCTCGAGCAAATCCCGGGACGTCATTCTCCCCTTGTACTCGGCCTTGGTGAGGCCGCAGCTGGAGTACTGCGTCCAGTTTTGGGCTCCACAATTCAAAAAGGATGTGGAGAAGTTTGAGAGAGTCCAGAGGAGAGCCACGCACATAATCAGAGGTCAGGAAAACAGATCTTACGATGACAGGCTGAGCGCCATGGGACTCTTTAGCCTGGAAAAGCATAGGCTCAGGGGTGATCTGATGGCCACCTATAAGTTTATCAGGGGTGACCACCAGGATCTGGGGGAACGTTTGTTCACGAGAGCGCCCCAAGGGATGATGAGGTCGAACGGTCACAAACTCCTGCAAGACGGTTTCAGGCTGGACATAAGGAAGAATTTCTTTACTGTCCGAGCCCCCAAGGTCTGGAACAGTCTGCCAGCGGAGGTGGTTCAAGCACATTGAACACCTTCAAGAGTAAATTGGATGCTTATCTTGCTGGGATCCTATGACCCCAGCTGACTTCCTGCCCTTTGGGCAGGGGGCTGGACTCGATCTCCCGAGGTCCCTTCCAGCCCTAATGTCTATGAAATCTATGAAACATTGTTTCATCTCTGGTTCTAGTTCTGCTCATAAAAAACAGGAACAAAAATTCACTTCCTTATCTTACAAAGGGAGCAAGCTAAAGGTGTATATTAAGACATTTAATGTTTGTATAGTGCTTGAAGCCTGTAAAGCAAGTCATGTTTGGCACAGGTATCTAGTGTCTCTGGCACAGGCATATAATAAATGCTTCACAGGAGGCAAAAGAAACAAGACTGTACATGGCCAGCTGCACTAGATATTCCATGGGGGTACAAAACTCCATCCCAATTCCAAACTCATGCTATTTTTGCTGTCTTTTGCAAGATGATTGAGCTGAAGAGCAAATCTCTGGTGCCATCTTGTCAGTTTCCATATTCTTTATCTGCTTCTTAATATAGCCAAAAATGTATCTGCTTCTCTTTATGACAAGAATATTACTGAAGAAAAGTCCAAAGAATATAATTGACTTGACAATGAACATTTTATTACCTAGCTGATAATTATCTTACATTTACTTAAAGAAAATATGCAAAGCAATTCACAAATATAAATTGATATACAAATTGCACCAAAGCCCTTCTTTGATATGACAAGCAAATAGGGATGGCAGTACATGAAAACACGATACAACTAGGACAGAAATGAAAAGTACCCATATACAGCTACTCCTCACTTAACACTGTAATTACGTTCTTGAAAAATGAGACTTCAAGCAAAATGATGTTAAATCCAATTACATCACAGTAGTTACCTACTAACAGGTGGCAGCCAAACAATGTTATAACTGAACATTGTGCAACTTTAAATGAGCATGCTCTCTAATAGATCAGCATCATAATAATGAAACAACATTAACCTGGATGACATTAAGTGAGTACCTATACTGTAGCCCAAAGAGGTCAAACACTTTTCCCATGGCTTTGAAACCCTTGCTCTATTTTTCTGGCTCATATGGAATATTCAGATTCTGTAAAAGCTGTATTTTCAGTTAAAAAAAACAAACAACAAAAGCCCTATCAGTCAAGGCTGTAAAAGTAATGGAATAAATGTAAAGCTATTTCAAACTAATGCAGTGCTGTTTTCCTGAGTCTGCAGACAGCATGAAACAGCTATGTTCGCTGCAAAGAACTCTACCCTCTTTATTCTCAGTGAAGTGATAAAGCTACAGTCTCATGATGATTCTTTGTATGTCAAAGTAATTCTTGGCAAAACAGTTCAGCAAGTTTTGGATATGGGACTGGAGCAAAGCCCATGGGAACTGAGGGGTAAAAAAACCCAGAAAAGATATACCAGAGGAAGTGCAAAAACAAAGAAAGCTGAAGACAGGAAAATGAGAAGAAAAAGAAAAGAAAGAAAGAATTAAAGATGAAAAAATAGAACAACATCAGTTATGCTAAAAACTCACTTTAATAATGATAAACACAAAGTTTAATTTGTATGTAGCAGCATTTTCCCCTTGGTTCTCATACAGTCTCATTGACATGTGCCAGAGAACTACTGTCAGGGGTGGAAGGCCATTCAAACTTATTCCCCAATTTAAACTAGGGGTGGAATTCAGCCTCCTTCAAAGAATTATTTTGATAAAGCATACGTAAATCTTGGCACAAGTTTAGAGTCTTTTATTCTGAAACCTTGAAATACAAATTAATAGTCTCTTGTATAAAGGGGTGTCAGCTTATTCGGTATAGCAAACTGCTTTTATATTACTGGGTCTAGACTTCTGCAAAAGATCTGTTTTGTTCCAGCTACACTGGGAATTTCTGCCATCTTGGCACTTATTTAAGTTTTTATTTACAGGTCACACTAATGATGAAAAATCCACCCGAAGACATTAACAGAATTAAGGAATCAACACAAAAATCAACTTCTGTACTACCCACAGCTTTGCCAAGCAAACTGAAGTGCACAACATTGAAAGGAGGCCTTCATCTGAGCTGTCAATTGGGATTTCACAAAACTGACATTAATATCTGTAGCCACTGAAAAATGCATGTCGAATCCAGATGGGTTCAACAGTGGAAAACTTTTCAGCAGATATAAAAATCTTGAATAATTAAGGAAAAATGGAAATTTGAGATCTGTGGTAAAAATTCAAGAGTCTGGCTACAGATGCTTCAGGGTTTTATTCCCCATTCTTCAGCGACTAAAACAGGCATCTTCATCCAGATATTTTTGTAGTTATGTATTACTTCTACTGCAACAATGGGCCCAATCCTCAATCAGGGACCCTCTACACTAGGCACCACACTGACTTACAACAGTAAGAGCCCTGCCCCTAACAGCTTTATCCTGCATATTGAAAGAGTTATAGCTACTTGTTTTACTGAGAAAAAAGAGGTTTCATTGCTGTTTATTTCTGTTAGGACTTTAGGGTATAGCCAGATATCAGCATTTACCAATATTCCTAATTCTCTGTTTTACAGAAAAAGTCAAAAAGAGCCAAGATCCATATCGCTATCTAATAAGTAGTACAGAAAGAGGAAAAGCTAACAAACTAAGTCCCCATTCTAAAGCTTATGATGTGCATGAAGTTCTTCACACTCAGAGAGCTCCACTGAAGCTCCAGGGTTGTAAAGACCTGCCTATCTCTGGGTAGTGATAAGAATGTAATTGAAAAAGTGCAATATGACTCCCTCACCCTAGCTATAGCATGTCACTCGGGGTGTCATATCTGGAAGTAGTCAGACCTCCCTGGAAAGTGGCTGCATGAGCCTACCAAATATAGCAAAAGAAGCGTCCTCAGGATCTTTTGCAGAAGTCTCAACCATGCAGCTTATGGAAATAAAACAGTCATATAAGCATAATAAGCATCAGAGAAAGAAACATTCTTGCTTACGCCTGAAAGTCCATGAACAGCATGGCAGAATAATTCTGAACTACAGAATAGATTTCTGAAGCACTGATTGTGTGTACACACACGCACACATGCAGAGTCTGCTATTGAACTAGATTAACATGTACACTTCATCCACCATTCATGTCTTTAAACAGTCCTTACTGAAACAGCAACCTTTACTCTTTAGAATCAGTCTGATTAGGAAATGTTTTGTCAACAAAGGTAAATAATAGCTGCACTTCAAAATGACCCATTTAAACATAACATGTACTGTTGGAGGAAAAGACAGTCTCCCAACAGACACAGTATAAAGCAGCACGGGTTCAAACTCAATGGAAATTCTCAGAATCTGTGAATGTGCTCTCAGAACATTACTCGCTACTTTGTCACAGACAGAAAAAAAACAATCTTTGAATTTTTCATTCTATTAATAATACTTACCTTGATTTTTACTTTCATAGGTAAAGCAAGTATGTCAGCATTGCAACATACAGATAATTTAAAGAAGTCTTGACCCTAATGTCACTAACAGATAATGAGTAGGGAGCAAAGCTTTTTTCCCCTTGCATTACATTTTGTAATCTGCATATTTCCACTGCCTACTCTACATGCTTTCTAATGTCCATTCTCTGATTTCTATCTACCTACAAAGCACTGGGTGTGGGTACTGCTATTTGTAAATTGCCCAGAAGCGTCTTCTGAACTGATGTCTGAAGCTCAGGAGGACAAAGGCAGAAAAGACCACTGCTTAAGGACACATATTATACTCCAAAAGAGATGCTTGTGTGGGTTTGGATTTAGCAATTGGAAAGGGCAGGCTGGATATGCTTTGTGGGTTACATCAGTGGGAGTATGTGTAAATCAGGGCTGATTCAAACTTAAAAGCTGTTTATTTCACCAATTTTGCATATTTATAGAAAGAAATCCTAAAATCCAGTATTTTAAATTTCCTGACTGTAGGAAAGGCTATAATAGCACAAAACTTTTAATATGAGTTTTTGCCAGTCTTGCATAGCAATACTAAACAAAGAATAAAGCTCAATTTAAAATGTGTTAGCTAGTAACACAGCTGCACTAAACACGGTTTGCTAAATGCAATCCAGACTGAAGACTCTACATTGGCACTTAGCACTCCATTCCAGCCCGGCCTCAAAGCTGTTTGTCTACTTCTGTCATGACAAAAATTTACGGCCAAAGAACTGGAGCAGTCAGAAGCAGCTAGCTGGATTTGTGGCTCAATACTTCTCTTAGAAAGATAGAAAGTATCCACATTCCTCCTTCTCTATGTTACTTAATGGAACATATATTTTTAATCTAAATCATTTAATTTAATCTAAATGGAATTGATATTTTTAATCTAAATCATTAAATACAGAAGTGATCATCTGTAAAATGTACATTGAAAGGGTCCTCTAAAAAATGAAGCATTCAAGAAGTGAAAAAAGACTTAGAAAAACATTAGTTAAGTGTTTTATCCAAAACCAGTGGGTCAAAAATGGCCTCAGTATTCATACAATTTAGTTGGTGTGCAAAGTGTATCAAATATAAGTTGAAGACAACAATGATGATAAACATTTTTGCCTTTATTCAGGTATGTATCTAAAACAAATGGTAGTCAATTTTAGACTATAATTACAACACTATATATAAATAATGCAAAGGTAGCACAAAGGCTAATTAACATCACCATCATCATGGCTCATGTATATCCTGAAACGGACCTAACCACTAGTCACTAAAACAAACAAACTAAATCACAAAGACAGGCACAATCTGAAGTAATATACCATATTTACTTGTGTATAAGACAACCCCCTCATATTAGATTCTATATGTGGAAAATTAATAAATATGTTATAATTCTTAAGATACAGAACCTAAGTATTAAAGAGGAAGCCGGGGGGAGGAAGCAGGCAGCTGCTGCAGCTCAGACTCTGGCCACAACCCAGGGTGAGGGCAAGCCATAGCACCCACTTGCTTCCCAACCCTAATTTGCTTTGTATGTGAATGTAAGATGAGGGTTTTTTTTCCTGTTCTGACTGCTGATTGGGGGAGGGGGTGAGAACCTCATCTTGTATTTGAGTAAATAAGGTACCATGTACTACACTGGATCAGTAATGGGGAACATATTTGAATTCATTTGTTGAGGAATGCAGGAGGATGCCTCAAGTACACCTACCTACCTGCAATATAAACTTGAGCTTCTGTTTTTAAATGTGATGAAGGATATGAAGGCAATATAAACTGGGTTTTGTTTTTGTTTGTTTTACACCTACCTTATGGCATATTAGGGAAAAAATTAATAAAAATATTACCAACTCTTTGAGTTTCTTCTCTGTATGAAAACATAATCCTCTACAGGAAACAAATGAAAGCTTAGGCAAGTAAAAAGTATACAATATAATTAACCTTAGAGATGTAATTAGCAGGTGGTATTTGAATTCCTATAAGACTAAAGCATTGTTATCCTCACTTCTCTGAGAATTGCAATTGGACTATAAACAGCCTTTTTTGGGCGGGGAGCTACCAGGAAAGGCAAGAGTAAACAGCATTTACCCCAAAGGACTATGCCTCAACTGCTTCACAGGGAAAGGGAGGATGGCAGGGAAAAGAAAGCTCTTCCTAATCCCTTTGTAAATCCTACCAAAAGCCACCACTCCAGGCTCAACCTCACCCACTTTCCCCACAGCTACCAGGGAGAGGACATCCTCTGGTATTTCTCTTCCCTCCCAGGACTGTCCAGATATTCTCCAGGGAAGGGCAGCATAGGCAAAGTACACCTAGGCACCTACCTCCTCTTCTTTCCTAGGCTTTATCCATCCTTCAAGGATAAGGGAAAGACTCTGAAAGTATCAGCCCAGAGTATGTTCCTGTCTCTTCCTGTAAGTTCAAAGACTAGGGCTAGGGCTAGGGCTAGGCACAGACAGTCAAAAAGTTTAAGGCTGAATCATTTCAATATTTCAGCCCCAGTTAGGCTCCGGAGCAGCGAGAGACGTGCAGGTGAAAGCCCGCCACGTCCCCGCTCTCCTGAAGCCCCCTAGACACCTCCCAGCAGCTGGAGGCAAGTGGGGCCGTGGTGGGAAGGGGTTAACCCCTTTCTGAGAGGGGAGGAGGTAGCTGTGTGGAGCCGGGCCAGGTCAAGTCCCACCCAGACCCCTACTTCGCCCAGCCCCCCAGGGAGCCGCGCGAACAGGCGCGCTTGTCTGCTGGTATGTGAGTTAGTACAGAGTTCACGCAGGAGAGGGCACGGGAGGGCCCGATACCCTGCCTGTGAACCCCCCAGGGTAGACAGTCCCAGCCGTAGCCAGCCTACCAGAGGCATGACATGGATGGGCATGCGCCACACCCCAAGGGTCCTCTTGGGCTCTACGGCCTCTCCCTCCCCCCTCGGGCGCCTCAGAGACGGCCACCCAGACAGAACCCATGGTTCTGGGCTCCACGCAGATGGAGCCCCTGGCTTTTGGCTGCAGGGGCTGCCTTCCCTTTTTCAGGCTCTTGGGTCCGGGAGCATGGGCACCTCACCGTGTGGGGTCTGCTCTCTTTTGGGGTCTCTGGTGGACCAGCTGGAGGAGCTCCAGGCCACAGTCCAGGCCCTTCTCAGGACAAAGGAAGACTCCGGGACCTCCCACTCTGTCCAGTCTGTCCAGTCACGTGCATGGACCAAGGTGGTCAAGGGCCTCAAGGCCCGCCGCACCAAGGCCCCTGCCCCGCCGGAGCTTAGCAACAGGTACACACCTCTTGCTGCTCCAGCAGAGTCTGCTGAGTTGCCGGCAACACAGGCTCAACTACAGCAATTATCCCCACTCTTCCCAAGACAAAACGTAAGGTGTTTGTTGTGGGAGACTCCATTCTGAGGGGGACTGAGGAGGTAATCTGCCACCCTGACCCCTTAATCTGGGAAGTCTGCTGCTTCCCGGGGGCCTGTATCTGGAACATTGCAGAGAAGATCCCAAAGCTCCTCCAGCCCACAGACCACTACCCCATGCTCCTTATTCACGTGGGCACCAATGACATGGCTCGGAGCACTCCCAGCTGGGTAATGAGGCACTACAGGGATTTGGGAGCGGAGCTAAAGGGTCTGGGGGCACAGGTGGTGTTCTCGTTGATCCTCCCAGTCTCAGTCTATGGGCTGAGGAGGGAGAGGAGGATCCATGTAGTCAACAAAAGACTGCGGTGCTGGTGTCATAGGGAAGGCTTTGGTTTCCATGACCACAGCCTGCTTTTTGGCGAGAGAGGCAGTGAGCTGCTGGGAAGAGATGGCCTCCACCTCTCTCCCCTGGGGAGGAGGCTCTTCTCAGCCTGCTCCACTGGGCTTTAAACTAAGCCCGTTGGGGGACGCGGGGAACTACCGCCACTGCTGGCCTGCTGAGCAACCCTTGCAAAGCCAGCAGGCCAAGGCACTTAAGGGAGCCCACCCTTGCCCCAGCCCTGGTGAAATCTGTGGGCAAGGCAAGAGCACCCAAAGGGACACTTGCCTGCCTGTACACAAATGCCAGCAGCTTGGGGAATAAGCAGAAAGAGCTCGTCCTCCTGCTCAATGCAAATAATTACGATGTCATAGGGATAATGGAGACCACCCATGACTGGACCTCAGGTATAGATGGCTATACCTTGTACAGGAGGGATTGTGTAGATAAAAGGGGCGGGGTGTAGCTCTCTATGTTAAGGAAAACTACATGTCACTGCAAGCTGATATAGGCGACCAGGGTGGACGACTGGAGACCCTCTGGGTTAAAATCCGTGGGGAACATGGCACAGGGGACACAACAGTGGGAGTCTACTATAGACCTCCCACCCAAAGTCCTGAGCTTGACCAGGAGTTCACCCGGGAACTGGCTGAGATTGCATGCTCCAGGACCATGGTGGTCATGGGTGACTTCAATTTCCCGGACATCTCGTGGGAGGATCACTCAGCAAAATCTGAGCAGTCGCAAAGCTTCCTCTCATGCGTGGATGACCTCTACCTGACTCAAGAAGTCTCCTGGCCAACGAGAGGCAAAGCGCTGCTCGAGCTGGTACTGGCTGCGGGGGATGACCTAATCGGCAACCTAGTGATCGATGGGAAGCTGGGTGACAGCGACCACGAGCTGATCACCTTCACCATCCACCGTAAAGCTGGCAAGTCAGTCAGCAACACAGAAGTCCTTGACTTCAGGAAAGCTAACTCTGACAAGCTCAGGAGGCTTGTCAGTCAGGCCATAAGGGACCACGCCCCAGGGAGAGGGGAGTTCAAGAAGAGTGGTTGCTCCTCAAGGGAGTGATCCTCAATGCACAAACTAAGTCTTTTCCATCATGGAGCAAAGGCAGCAAGAGGGCACAGCAGCCCCCCTGGCTCTCCAGGGACCTAGCAGACCTCCTAAGGCTAAAAAGAAAAGCCTACAAAGGATGGAGTATGGGATTCACCTCCAAGGAGGATTATTCTGCACGTCTGGTCCTGCAGGGAGCAAAACAGGAAAGCCAAGGCTGCAGCTGAACTCCAACTAGCTTCAAGCATCAAGGACAACAAAAAGTCCTTTTTCAGATATGTGGGGAGCTGGAGGAAAAGCAAGAGCAACACTGAACCCCTGCTGAACCAGATGGAGCAACTGACAACTGATGCCCAGAAAAAGGCCAACTTATTAAATGGGTATTTTGCATCCGTCTTTCATCAGTCCCATGGGACGCCCATGCCCGCTACGTGGCAAGGAGGTCCAGGTGAGGGAGATCCCCTGCCCTCCATTAACGCTGACCTCATGAAAGAACACCTTGACAAGCTGGATACCTTCAAGTCAGTCGGTCCTAACAATCTACACCCCAGGGTACTCATGGAGCTGGCGAGCATCATAGCCCAGCCTCTGGCACGGGTCTTTAAAAACTCCTGGCACTCTGGTGAAGTGCCTGAAGACTGGAAGAAGGCCAGTGTGGTGCCTATCTTCAAGAAAGGGAGGAAAGTGGATCCGGCTAACTAGAGGCCCATCAGCCTGACTTCCATCCCAGGGAAGATCTTAGAAAAGTTTATTAAAGAGGCCATCCTTAATGGACTGGCTGACACCAACATCCTGAGGGATAGCCAGCACGGGTTTATCGCGGGTAGGTCTTGCTTGACCAATCTCATTTCCTTCTATGACCAGGTGACCTATCACCTGGACAAGGGAGAAGAGACTGATGTCATATATCTTGACTTCAAAAAAGCCTTTGATCTGGTATCCCATGATCACCTCTTGGCAAAACTGGCCAATTGTGGCCTTGGGTCCACCATGATCCGCTGGCTGGGAAATTGGCTCTGTGGTCGGACTCAGAAGGTAGTAATTGATGGCAGTCACTCATCATGGTGTCCTGTGACCAGTGGGCTCCCCCAAGGCTCTGTCCTTGGACCCATATTGTTCAGCAACTTCATTAATGATGTGGACATTGGAGTCTATCCAAGTTCGCTAATGACACCAAACTTTGGGGCAAAGCATCCACACCAGAAGACAGGTGGGTGATCCAGGCTGACCTGGACAGGCTCAGCAAATGGGTGGATGAGAAGCTGATGGTGTTTAACACTGAAAAATGCAAGGTTCTCCACCTTGGGAAGAAAAACCTGCAGCATCCTTGTAGGCTCGGCAATGTTACGCTGGCTAGCACTATAGAAGAGAGAGACTTGGGGGTCATCTTTGACCACAAGATGAACATGAGCCTTCAATGCGATGCTGCGGCTACTAAAGCAACCAAAACACTGGCGTGCATCCATAGATGCTTCTCAGGCATATCCCAGGACAGCATTCCCCCCTTGTACTCAGACTTCGTGAGGCCGCAGCTGGAGTACTGCATCCAGTTTTGGGCTCCACGATTCAAGAGGGATGTGGAGAAGCTTGAAAGAGTCCAGAGAAGAGCCATGCACATGATCAGAGGTCAGGAAAACAGACTTTACAATGACAGGCTGAGAGCCATGGGGCTCTTTAGCCTGGAAAAGCACGGGCTCAGGGGTGATCTGATGGCTACCTATAAGTTTATAAGGGGTGACCACCAGGATCTGGGGGAACATTTGAGCACCAGAGCGCCCCAAGGGATGACGAGTTCGAACCGTCATAAACTACTGTAAGACCGTTTCAGGCTGGACATAAGGAAGAATTTCTTTACTGTCTGAGCCCCCAAGGTCTGGAACAGTCTGCCATTGGAGGTGGTTCAAGCACCTACATTGAACACCTTCAAGAGCAAACTGGATGCTTATCTTGCTGTGATCCTATGACCCCAGCTGACTTCCTGCCCTTTGGGCAGGAGGCTGGACTCGATGATCTTCCAAGGTCCCTTCCAGCCCAAATGTCTATGAAATCTATGAGATATTTGGAAAAACATTAGTCTAAACCAGGGGTGGGCAAAATGCGGCCTGGGGGCCAGATGCGGCCCGCTAGGTCATTCGATCCAGCCCGTGGGGCCCCTAAAAAATTTAGAAATTTAGTATTAATCTGCCCTGAGCTGCCTGTCGTGGCCCCCAATGGCTTGCTGAAACTCAGTAAGCGGCAATCGCCCAAAATAATTGCCCACCCCTGGTCTAAACTGTGTAGGCTGAACCAATAAGCAAGTGAACAGACATTCATTTTTGATTCTGTAAATGCAGTCACATGCCTGCAGTGGCTCAGGCTTGAAGCCGGGGGGCACTAGAGCACACCTCCCTGCTCAGCTGGAGCAGACAACTTCGGCCAAAGCTAGCCCTGTGAGGGTGAATTTGGGGGGAGGTGCAAAGCATCCTGGAATGCTGGGGACTGTGAATTAACTTGAATCGGGAGGGGATCTGGGACAGAAGTTCAATAAACTGATTTAACCTAAATTACTCTGATACTTCATCCATCCAGGTTTACCTTAAACTGTTTTCACCCATTTTGAAAGTGGTTTATGTGCATTGAACTTCTGTTAAAGATATGAACTGGTCGCTCATACCAGTTTATGTATAACTTCTGCCCCTAGCTTAGAAGGCAGGTATTGGCAGTAGCTACTGGAGATAGCAAGCCAAAGGGAGCAGGCTACCATCTCCTGATAAAGTGGGAACCGGCTGGTACCCTGCCTCCTGCCTCCACCTTTGGCAGCAACTCTGGTTGCTTTCTAGTGTTTCTTGACCTGCAATCTCTTTACCCCTCTACTCAGACAGACCTCAACAGGGCAAATGCTATGCAATCCATGTTCAGTCTGCAGCACTCTGGACAATGATAAGTGCCTCCAGAGTGGTGGAAAAATAGCAGCAAACATTTTAGGGTGTCATCCATCTTGAGGAGCCAAATTTTAGTATTTCATATTTTATTATCCTAATTCAGGCCTGAAACTAGACCCTAACTCACGCAGCAGCAGGTCTACAGGAACACGGTGCATAGTCAGTATTTGAGATTGAGCTTCCCTCCTCTGAGGTAAACAAAGGATTAGGGTACCAGACAGGACTAGATCCCTTTGATCAATAAGCTGCTCTGCCCCAACTTTGCATCAACTAACATTGCTCCTTCTCTGCCCCTCTCTGCAATTCTGTTCCATGGCTAGGAAGGCCCTCACATACGCATGACAGAAAACAGGAAGCTATAACTTTGGGGTTGAGATCACCCTAGACAACTTCTATGTATGCATTTGTGAAAACCAACACAAAGGGGAGTTGGGTAGTTCTGAACTAAGGCCTATCAGGTGAATGGGACAAAAGGAAACAAAGGGCTTCAGAAGCCACGACAGGCAAATAAGAGAAAATGCATGGAAATGGCCTGCAGAGTCTCATGAATGGAGATGGGAGAGAGTACAGGTGGAACTGGGGGCTCCAGCAAGCATGAGATGGTTATTGATGACAGTGGTGTGTTGGAAGCCTCTTATGGAGGACAGACGATGAGAAGAAAGTCCTAGCAAGCTCTTACAGGAGTGGGGAAAAGTGAAGGCAGAAAGAGGTAAAGGACCCCCATAGTGAGCAAAGGAATGGCCTCCAGCTACTCTGTGCATGGAGGAAAAATGGTCCAAGTAGAATATCTAGCCAAGAGGACAGAGATGAAAGCCCCAGTTAGAAGTTAGTGAGGAAAGTGAGGGGGCATCTTTGAAAGATCTTATGACTCCTCATTTATGAATGAGGGAACAGATGGAAGGATAGAGATGAGACAGACAGTTAAAGGCAGAAAACTGGGAACAATCCAATGCATTACAAATAGAATTTGTTATCAAAGAGTTAAGGTGCAAAATAAAAACCATTTCAGAAACCATCTAACCTTGCATAAAAAAAAACAAAATTTAAAATTAAAACACACCAGAAGTTAGAAGAACAAGTCCTGGCTCTCCCAGCTGTGATTTGTTTCAATAGGTGGCTCTAGAGGCCCTTTGTAAACCTATAACCCTGCTGTGTTATGGAGGACGGACTATTTTAAATAGCTGTTGTGTTTAAGCTGGCTGGGTCAGTTGTTAGGTCCAATCTGTTCCCGTGCAGGAAACAGACTGACAGAAACTTGATCTCCTCACACTGGGATGACCCTGCTCAATATGCATGGAAGATACCATAGCTATCTTACAAAAGTTAGCTGGGGTTCCATTGAGCATGCTCAGTAAGGACAGCAGCCACAAGAAATGTCAGCAGTGCACGCACTGAACATGCCCAAAACGATAGCAGGAGCTTGTTAACTGCTGCTCTTATCAAATTCAAGTAGTGAAAGAACCAGCTTTTCTGTTAAAAGAAGGAAACAGCAGCCGAGAATGGCCTTAAGACAGGATATAACTCCAAGACAACAGCCTAGTCACCTTGACAGACAATGCAATACTCGATACAGCAATTTATTTGCGAGTACAGAATAGCATCCTAATTAAACTCCCATATCGGGATATTCTCATTCCAGAAATTCCATTCCTTATTTGGATATGGTGCTCTTATTCCAGAATAGGAATACCCACAAAGGGAGTTATTCCAGAACAGCTATTACAGCATAACTCCAGATGTAGATGCTCTCAGTAAAATCCTTCCTTCTAAGCTGAGAATAGTGGAAAGGAAGTCGTCCTTTTTTACAGCATCTAGAATAGTAGGATCCTGGTCCATAACTAGAATACCTAACCCACTACCACCAAACAGAAGCAGAAAGATTAAGGTAAAGTTTGTCACTTGTGTCATCAGAATCCAATCTTTCTTCTCCACCCACTATAGAATCATAAGGTTGGAAGGACCCCGAGGGCCACCTAGTCCAAATCCCTCTAAAAAAAATGCAGGATATGCTAGTCCTAAATCATCCTGGACAGATTCCTACCGAGCCTTTTCTTCATTGGAAGTTTTCAAGAATATTCCTCAACTTACCACTAAGTACATTTCTTCTGAGATTTAATCCTGCCTTGTGGCAAGGAACAACCTCTCCTCCTATAGCTTGTATCCCAGCCCTGTTATCAGTTCCTTTATCTACATACACAGAAAGGAAAAGGGCATATACCTTATCCAAATGCTTACAATATTATTTTGTCCTCTCTACATGTTGGTTTCATTTGTAAAGGCTAACACACTAACTAGTCTTCCTATTTCTCCTCGGGAGGAAATACTATTTTTATAGATAACAACCATGATTTTTTTTCCTATTATAAAAGGAGATTTGGTAAACATAACATCATTCGATTGTCTCTTTTCTATATCACAGGGACTCATAATAAACTAAACAAGTTTGAAAGGAAAGATTTTTCACCCATACTGCCAGACCTTTCCTCTTTGTAAAGCCCACCCCAAGTATAATAAAGGGTATGTCTACCTTGGACAATGCAGTGCCATGTAGACATATGCAAGCTAGCACCACACCCATGCTAGAGAGGCACTTCACCCAGGCTAACAGTTAGCCACGCTAATTCTTCTGAGTTAGGTTAGTCTGGACGGAGTCTTGCTCCAATGTGGCTATGCTACTTCTTGAACCCAACCTAGCTTGGCACTGCATTGTTCTGTAAGGGCATAATTTGCAGGAAAACTATGCCCTTAGTAACTACTGTGCAATGCCACTGTTTTCAGATTTTGCCCTCATCAATACCTACACAAACCAAACTGTAACTGACAGTGAAATTCAGAAAATAATTTTGTTGATGCAACAAAAAATTTACTATTAATCAATTTATTTTTAGCACTGCAGAGTCATCTGGAGCAAAAAGGAAAAGGCATCTTAACTAGTCACTGAAGTGAGCAGATGACTGCATTCAGCACAGAAAATATTTAACTAAGAATGTAACAACATTTTTAAGATTGGCCTATATATGAGAATTGCACTAGTTGTATAAAAATTATTTTTGCCAATTTACCTCCCAGGTGGACAAATTTAATTCTGTTTACAGTAGGCTCAAGGAAAGGCCTGGAAATGCACGAATAATCAAACTAAGCTGACATAAGTCAATGCATGAATGTATGCAGGATTACACCAGGATCTGTGCCAATTTATATCCATCCATTTAAAAACTTATGCTAATTGAACAACTGCAACTTCATGTTTGCACATTAGCCCTTAGATCACACAGCAGGTGCATAATATACATTTCCATTCCAACTCCATCTAAAAGCTTGTCTGAGAACAGCTTCCACCATACTTTTCTCATGAAGACCCTATATACTAGGCAACTGCTTATTATAATACCACAACTTTGTTTTACCACCAACTGAATATGCTAGGATAACAGTGGGAATCTGTATTATCAGATAATTTAACTTAAAAACAGTCAATAGAATACAGATTTTAAAGCCAACTATCTGATACTCACACATCTATCAATAATACTGTAACAGAAGCATGCTGACAAGAACATAGGTGAGATTTAGACTTTTTGATCTATGGGTTTTAAACTTTTTTTTTTTAAACACATTTTATTTAAGAGCTGTTTTAACTTCCAAAGTGAATTAGCAAATTTCATATACAGTATAGAGATACATACATAAGACATCCTGAATTCTATTCTTGTTCCAAATATCTTTGTATGTAATCCAAAATAGACATGTAGTTGTCTGAACTATTACACAGCATCCAAAATATCCTCCTGGATTACTGTGCCACTTTAATGTTGTGACAAGGCTTGTTGGCAGAGATAGTATAGGGAAAAAACAAGAACAGGGCCAAAAGTTTGTTGCTCAGCCATTATTAAGGCATTCAAAAGGGTTGTTTGCTTCAACAACACACTCTCTCCCTATCTCACATATGAAAATGTGTCCCCTGAAAACAAAAGCACATTGCCTGAACTGTGCTTCTAATCTGAAACCACATTATCTCAAGTAAGTAGAAAGGGGAAATAGCCTCCCCCACTCTGCGATCTGCCAAGCTCAGGAAGTTCTAGAATCTAACAAATTAAAAGTCTCTAAAAGTCTCCTCAGGCTAAGCAATACTAGCTCAAAGAAAATGAACAAATGGACAAACTGAATGACATATGTATTATAAAGTTGATTACTGCCACCTGTAAAAAGTATCTATTCTGAAGTACGTAAAGGGGAACTTTAAAGAAGTGAGAATGGATGTGTCACTATTTTTGAAAGATGATGGAGAAAGCTTAAATGTACTTATCTCTCTGTCCTGTGCACTCCCTTTCCCCACCCAAAGAAAGGTTGTGTAGAAGAGTATGTATGTGTGCAGGAAGTGGGGGACACACCCTGCATTAGAAATTCAGATCTTGGCAACCCTGAAATACCATGGACCACTGGAGAACTGTGTTGCATCACAATACTAAGCAAATAAAACTCCATTTGTTGTAGTCATACTCTATTACAAATTATGCCCTTACCATTCATCATATGATTGGTCATAAATGTTTAAGAAGTTTAAAAGCATGCTCAGATTATTTCCAGGAATACCACCTTTGTGGCACTGCCAGCCTATGAAAAGATTATGGGGATTGTTTTTGATCTACAAATCCCTGAATGATGTGGCACTTCCCTACCTAAAAGAACCAATAAGTGACACTGAGATCAATTTTTTCTTTGATTTCCAAATTATGAAGCAAGGGTTCATCATTTCAAAACTAAATCCATCCAGAGAAGAATTCATGTTTTATTGTTTCAAGACATTTTTTTAATTCCTTTGGCAATGTAAAACATTTTGGGACTTAACATCAGCTTCCTTAACATCCTCTCTTATAAACAACCTTAAGAAGGTGAACTACTAAACTACTTATTTAGTAGCTCTAAATTCCATTTCTCCATAAAACATAAGAAAGTTTGTGTTTTATTTCTTGGCTTATATTTCTGGCTTAAAATCAGTGAAATTGTCAATCTTCTTGTGTCAGTCATAATATGATAAGAGACCATGTGTATGCAACATGAATATTTTAAATGAAAAGTGGTTTCCTGACAAAGAAACATGTCCCAGCTAGAAAACCCATTACCCATTTCCTGCTCTTTCATTAGACTCATATAGTAAGTTAAGACAAATAAAAATATCGCACATGGATATCTGTTCATGAAAAAGCAACAGTGAAGACTAACAAATTAATATTTAGGGAAGCAGTTAAAACATCCAGGCCAAGTTAACAATACTGGGCTAATTTGCAGAAATGCTATATAATTAACTTTTAAAAAAAAAGAGACGACTAGCATTACTACAGCTTGCTTTGTAACTGATTGAAAAAATATTCTTGGGTTGTTCTGTGATGAGATTACTAAACAACTGATAATACTCTTCCATAACAGTCTGCCAAGATGGAGCAGTGAAGCTGATGAGAATTATAACAAATAGCTATCTACACAGGCTGTGAAACCAAGCCAAAACAGTTTTTCCATGCCCCTCAAGAAATGCCAACATTTATATTCAGCCCAAACAGGACAAAAAGTTGAATGATGAAATTATGTAATTGACATTTTTCCCCCAGAAATGTCAAATTAAAACTGACACTTTCAGACTAGAGAAAATACTTTGACACAAATCTCAAAGCCATCATTTTTTCAGTTTGGTGCATTGATCTGACCTAGACTATTTCATTTTAAAGGAGTTCAATATTAAAACTACGTTTCACCATAGTAGCGGACTGCTGAGTGCTGTAGTGTTCAACCTTTGGTCACATGGGCCAGGTAAGTAGCACAGGGCACTCTAGGCTCTAGAACTGAGACCCCACATGCCAGGATTGGGCCCTGGGGTATCTGATTTAGCGTGTATGGCCATGCCACCTGGCCCATGGGTCCAAAATTCTGGCATCCAGTACTGGCCCTCAAATGGCTTTTGAGAACCAAAAAAGGTTTGAAGAGCCAGTCCCACCAAAACTGAATATTCACATCTAAATTTTTAACACCAAATACAATGAAGTAAGCAATATATCAAGCAAATGATTAAAATTTATAAAATACATATTTATCTAAAGGCATAACCTTCTTATCAATATTTACAAGCAATATAATCTTGTAATAAAATTTTTAAGTTGTAAGTCTTGTAAAGCTTCTAACAAGTGGCCAGAAAATTTGGGAGAAAGGACCTTCTCTTATCCAAGTTTAAAAAACTAAGTTGCTAAATAATGCTAAGCAGGTACATTTGCATGTGGGCAATTCAGCAAGAACCATAGTTCAAGACCATCTCACAGATAGAGGTCCCTTTCACCAATCAACCATCTAGGTAGGAAGTGGTTCCCCCATCTCAGACAGGCAGAAGTGACAATTTTTGCTTGATCTGGCCACAGAAAGCGGTCTACAGCCATGACCAAACAAGTGCATGGTTGCAGACAGCTTCAAAAAATGGCTGATTGGGTGAAAATCTGACCCCTCATGCATGAAGATGTTTCAAAGTAGCATCTTCTGTAACTTCTGTCTGCCTGCCTGCCAGCCTGTTGCTGTTTTCAGAATGGGAGGGGGGAAAGGTAGCAGGAGTTTGGTCTGGGGATTTTTCAGGCCCTGTTGGAGGGTGGGGCAAGTGTATGGAGCTCCCCTGGGATGCAGGGACTCCAATGCACCCACCCCACCCTCCACCACCAGGTGGAGAACCTCTAGAACAAGTTCCCTGTTCTCCCTTTTCCCACTCTATTTCTGCAAACTTCGCCGTCATTGCTAGGGGAAACCAGCTGCAGGCTCCCAGCCAATAGGTAGATTCCTCTCCCTGCTGGAACAAGCAGTGAACTTCTCTTTGGTTTGGGAGATTGTTGCAACTCTGAATGCTTCCTACAAAGCATTCTCTGTTACAGCAAGGAGCTACACTTCTGTCTGCGCCCAGAAGAACAATGGGCGACTTCCAAGGGACCAATCCAATCTCAAACCAGGATCTGGGAAAAATTGGGGATTGGCAATTTATCTAGGGGAATTTACAGGCTTAAAGTGGAAGAGTGGGCAGATGGATAGCTTGACACGTTCTCACCAACTGGGAAAGAATGAGGGTCCTATTACCAAAAATGGCCACTACAGAAAAGTTGGGTACAAAAGCTACAGGTTGATCTTTGGCCCACCACAAGACGTAGGGACTTGTCTGTATTCAGAGACTCTGCGTTGTTAAGTCAAATCCATAGACATCTCAAAACCATGTTCAGAGCTGGAACTGAATGCAGGCCCAAATAAGCCAATGTTCCTAACTGGTGCTATGACTGCCAGATCCAAAGCTGGGCCTGATGCCCACAGAACTGTGGACAGGAGTCAGATAACTCTTAACAGATACAGCTGACAGTGTTGGCAGCCTAAGGCCGCCTGAAGCTGCTTAGTATCACAGAGGTACAGGAGATATTGGTGCCAAGTCCCAGGGCGAAAATAATGTCTGGAGACTGCTCTAATTGTGTTTGCTGTATCAGAGTGGGAGTTAGTACAGAAGCCATCAAGGCTAGTCCTCTATGGAGGAGAACCCAAATAAAGCTTGGGGGTTTGTTAAGGCCTCAATGGTATTTTGCACTGTTTTATGGTGGAATAAGCTGCATACAACAGACTGGTTTGGTAATCAGAAAACTACACAACAGAAACAGTGAACAGTTAATCATCCTAGCCCCATTCAACTGCTGTCAGCCCTGTGTTGTTAGCAGCACTGAAACTGACTGTGGAAGAAACAAGGACAGGATATAATCATCACTGGGCTATGGGGCAAAGGGAAGATTCAAAGATGACATCCAGGCTTTATATCCAAGTGAGAGAGAAGATAACACTGTTGTCAACAGCGGCACATAAAAGGCACGTAGTTTCTGAAAGCAAAAAAAAAGGAGTTCATTTTTATGGCAGCATTGTTAGGCTGCATATACTGCTGGTTGGCAATCAGAGAACTACACAAAAGAGATAGTGAATTGTTAATCCAGTGGTTATCAACCTTTCTGGATTCAAGGCACCTCACTAACTTCCCAGGGTTTAGCAGCACTTCATTTTAAACACTAGTTTCACTTGCCTTTGACTAGAGGAAAATAATAAAGCAACTCTTCTGTTGCAAAGAACTCAAAAAGACCACAGCAGGTCAGAATGTTTTTGGCACTATGAATTACCATTTGAAATCTTAGTGTTTACCTTGTGGATCATGTACAGGTGTTTGCAATCTTAACAGCGCTACTATTGTGCAGCACCCCACAACACCCTTAAAAGACACTCAACACTCTAGTTGACAATCGCTGGGGGCGTCTTTACACATGCTCCAGGGTGGGGGAGGGGAGCACTTTAGAGTGTTTGCAGCACCTCGTGTATTTGGCATCCCACACATCAAAATGGCGGCAGGGGTGTTTTAACTAAAACTTGTTTGATAACCTTTGGGTTAAGCGCCCCTGCCACCATTTTGAAGCTGAGTACAGGCGACGCTGAGGCTACTGGAGCGTGATAATCAGCATATTCCAGCAAACTCCATTAATCAAGTCTGCTCTGACACATGCTAATTAGCATGCATTGAGCATGTGTATAGGTGGCCTATGTTTCTCCTTCTGGCCCCATTCAGTTGTTATCAATACTGTGCTGAAACTGTGTCTATTCATTTTCAGGACTTCTATTACACGCAAGCTAATTTTTTACCATATTAAGACTAAACTGAAAGAAAAGTTGGAAGAAGTTAGCAGATATCATGCTGCATACTTGACTAAAACAGAACACTTTTCCAGTTGGGTTTTAAAATACATTTTAAAAGTACGTTTTTTGCTTATTTTCCCTAACACAAAGGGAACCCCTGGCCTGGGGGCCAGATCTGGCCTGTGGTCCCATGTCATCCAGCCCACAGGGCTCCCCACAGGTCCAGAAATTTGGTAATGGGAGAGAAGTGGCACTACTCCCCATTGCCAAATTTCTGGACCTATGGCAAACCCCAGGCCCTGCACACTCAATGGGGTCCCCAAACCCAGTGTGCAGGACTGGGTGGGATGCAAGGCCCCAGGGCCCAATCCCAGCATGCAGGGACTGGGAGGAGGCAGTGCCAGGCCCCAGGGCCCAATCTTGGTGGAGGAGACTGGGAGGGCACCCAGCTGCACAGGGATTAGACATCCCTGCTGCCATTTTTAACTGGTGCCAGGGCTCCTTGTGCCCAATCCCTGTGCAGCTGCAGTGGTATCTTGAGAAGATACCAAAAATGTTTAAACTGATTTATGACACCTGAATTAAAATTTATAATAAGTTTCAAAAAATTCTGCTATGAAGTACAAAGCAGCAGTATTAAAATGGCAATCTCACAGAACACTTGATTTAGCAAAAGGTGATCACTACAGACATATTTCTAAAGAAAGCAGTTGGAAAGTTCATTTTCAGCATAGGTATTCTCTAGGTAGCACTCATTTTTTGTCCTCTAATATATTATTGTATGTTACTTATATTCTTTAAAGTGCAAAACAAAAACAATAATCAAATGTTACTTTAGTGCCCTTGAATTGCTTTGCTAGTTTGAATTAGGACTTACTCAAGTTATAAACAAAAAATGATTAGCCGAGCAGACCAATCAGGAGATTCATGCTAACAAAACCTCATTTACACAGAGGAGTTCAGGCATATGCAGGCTAAGAAGGGAGAGCAACTCAAGACCTCACTTGAGGATCTTGCTTTCTGCCAAGCATTCAGCCTGCTAGCTGTATTCTCCTCTTCCTAAGCCAGCAGCGCTGATATAGCTGTTCCCTTTTACTATCAAACTATTGTAAGTGGCAGTCCAAAATAAGATTACTTGGAGAGATTAGAAGTTTAACCTCCTATTGTTGCGTACTTAACCCTCCACCTATCTAATGAAAAACTAAAACACACAAAATAAAAATGTGTGAACCATGAACAAGACAACAAAGGAAAGAAGTGCTAGTCCCGTATTTTAGACTCTGTTTCTCAACTGTAAAGCTTTCCATTAATCACTCCTTAATGCTCACACTAAAAGGTTGTTTGTAGCTTAATATTTAGCTATTTTAATGTGTAGCATATATTAAAGTTTAATTACAACTTACATTTTCCCTGCAGCCCCAAGAGCTACAGTACACAATTTCACTGCACAAATAAGGCTGATGGACCCGATTAAAATAGAACAAGCTGTACATTGTTCATGATTACACTCCTGTTTTCTGCAATTTCAGCATTTCCAGAACTGGTAGGAAGGCAGGAATTAAACTACAATGTAACTGAGCTCCACCAGCAATCTGAGACAATGCATGTGAATAAGGGAACTTCCCTTTTTCTACTCCGGCATTCTCTGACCTATAACACACACACACACACACACACACACACACCACGAAATGCCAGAATTAGAACTATGCTCATCCTGCACTCTGAAATACACATGAGGAGCTCGGAGAAAATAGTATATAATAGTATAGTCCTTAACACACATACCTGTGCACTTTTAAAAGTTATACTAACAACAGTAAATCCACCATTTTGACAATCTTGAGTTTTGACCCTGTGAACTAGATTTCATAGACATTAGGGCTGGAAGGGACCTCGGAAGATCATCAAGTCCAGCCCCGCGCCCAAAGGGCAGGAAGTCAGCTGGGGTCATAGGATCACAGCAAGATGAGCATCCAATTTACTCTTGAAAGTGTTCGATGTAGGTGCTTGAACCACCTCCGGCAGCAGGCTGTTCCAGACCTTGGGGGCTCGGACAGTAAAGAAATTCTCCCTTATGTCCAGCCTGAAACAGTCTTATAGTAGTTTATAGCCGTTCGACTTCATCATCCCTCGGAGCGCTCTGGTGCTCAAACGTTCCCCCAGATCCTGCTGGTCACCCCTGATAAACTTATAGGTGGCCATCAGATCACCCCTGAGCCTATGCTTTTCCAGGCTAAAGAGCCCCAATGGCTCTCAGTCTGTCACCCTAATGTCTGTTTTCCTGACCTCTGACCATGTGTGTGGCTCTTCTCTGGACTCTCTCAAGCTTCTCCACATCCTTTTTGAATTGTGGAGCTCAAAACTGGACACAGTACTCCAGTTGCGGCCTCACCAAGGCCGAGTACAAGGGGAGAATGACATCCCGGGATTTGCTTGAGAAGCATCTACGGATGCAAGCCAGTGTTTTGTTCGCTTTAGTAGCCGCAGCATCGCATTGAAGGCTCATGTTCATCTTGTGGTCAATGATGACCCCCAAGTCTCTTTCTTCCGTAGTGCTAGCCAGCGTAGCACTGCCGAGCCTATAAGGATGCTGCAGGTTTTTCTTCCCAAGGTAGAGAATCTTGCATTTTTCGGCATTAAGCACCATCAGGTTCTCACCCGTCCATTTGCTGAGCCTGTCCAGGTCAGCCTGGATCACCCGCCCGCCTTCTGGCGTAGATGCTTTTCCCTGAAGTTTGGTATCATCGGCAAACTTGGCTAGTCCGCTCCTGACTCCAATGTCCACATCATTAATGAAGTTGCTGAACAATATGGGTCCAAGGACAGAGCCTTGAGGGACCCCACTGGTCACAGGACACCACGATGAGTGACTGCCATCAATTACAACCCTCTGGGTCCGACCACGGAGCCAATTTCCCAGCCAGTGGATCATGGTGGACCCAACGCCACAATTGGCCAGTTTCGCCAAGAGGTAATCATGGGATACCAGATCAAAGGCTTTTTTGAAGTCAAGATATATGACATCAATCTCTTCTCCCTTGTCCAGGTGATAGGTCACCTGGTCATAGAAGGAAATGAGATTGGTCAAACAAGACCTACCCGCAACAAACCCGTGCTGGCTATACCTTAGGATGTTGGCGTCTGCCAGTCCATTAAGGATGGCCTCTTTAGTAAACTTTTCTAAGATCTTCCCTGGGATAGAAGTCAGGCTGATGGGCCTCTAGTTAGCCAGATCCACTTTCCTCCCTTTCGTGAAGATAGGCACCACACTGGCCTTCTTCCAGTCTTCAGGCACTTCACCAGAGCACCAGGAGTTTTCAAAGATCCAAAAGATCCAAACTATATAGCCTTTTCTTAACTTGAATAGGGGAATTGTGTGCAGCTGCCTAGGGCTATAGGGCTTCCATTTTATTTTTTGAGGAAAGACTAAGAGCATAGCCACATCTACAGTACTGTGCCCAGTTGAAGGCCCCTACTACAGAAAGCAAGTGGACAAATTAGAGACTAAAGCAGAGGGCAACAAGTGGTTAGAGGCCTGGGGCACGTGACTTGCGATAAGAAGATGAGGGAACTGTGTTTATTTAGTCTGGAGAAGAGAAGACTGGGAGGGAATTGAATAAGTCTTCAACTACCTGAAAGGTTGTTACAAAGGGGATGAAGCTAGATAGACCAGGGGCAGAAAAAGTCTGGCCTATAGGCCGGATCAAGCCCGTGGCAAACTCCATTACTCAGTAGTCCCTGCCTGCCTCACTGGGGCTGGTGTGCATGGAGACTCCAGGAGTGCCAGGGCCATGACAGAGCAGGGCCATGGTTTCCATGGAAACCAACCCCAACTGTGTTGGCAGGGCATGTGGCTGGGCAGGGAGCTGCTCTGGGGCTGGGATCTTGCAGCAGTGATAGCCTGGTCTGGAGCCAGGGCAGAGCTGTGATCCACTGCCCACATGCCCCCAGGCTGGATGGATTTGAACATGTACCTAAGCCCAACCTCATGCACTGTCACCACCTCTGCTCCTGCAGCCCACTGCAGTTCCCCAGTGCAGTGTGTGGAGTTCCTGCTGCTCTGGAAAAGGCACAGGCCTAACCTTGGACTGCTCCATGATGTCAGCAAGTTGCAACAGTTTGCATAAAGAACATAGGTGAGAGAAAGGATATGGTGTTTTTAATGCTTTATACCTCTGTCAAATCAGAATGGTATTTCAGGGCAAAAAAACACCTGTAGCTCAAGGGGATTCCCCATGCTGCATATCAGACGTCTGTTGCAAACAACGAACCCTGTGAGCTTCTCTAAAGAAAGGTCACAAATTGTTTCTTAAGGAGTCAAAGTCAGGGCTGGTTTGCATAGAATTTTTGTACTATTGCAATAATGTTTAAAAATAAACATATAGTGAAAGTGATACCACTGTCTAATACAGATAAATTTATTTGAATTTAAAAGGTGCATAAATAGGTATAGTCACTTCCCATACACAAAACAGACATGAATTGTCATCTGACACACTGTGATGAAATGTGGAAAAGAAAGACGCAAAAAAAACGCTTTACCAGAAGAAGTAGCATGTTAGTTCAACACAGCTCTGCAACATTCCGCCAACACATGCAAACACCAACACCATTAAAGTGGTGCAAAAGCATTTAACCCACTTTAAAGTGTCATGCACACATGCCCCTCACTTCATCTACACATGCCCTTTGTTGCATTGCTTTATGTTTTTAGATATAGCATCTGTTGTTGGAGGGGAAATACACAGAAGACAAAGCTTTGGCTGGGATGATCTAGTTGGAGATGGTCCTGCTTTCAGCAGGGGGTTGGACTAAATGACCTCCTGAGGTCCCTTCCAACCCTGATTTTCTATGATTCTATGTATAGACTGGAAACTTCAGTGGGGCTTTTATCTAGAGCTGATTCAATCAGCTATTAGATAAGAGAGCCAGAAAGCCCCACTAAAACATCCGATCTATACAGACATTGGGCAAGCTGAATCTGACTAACACAATGCTTCTTCTGGGCATGTGCTGGGCTCAGCATGTGGGCATATGGAGTTTGAAGTAAAGCACTGTTTTTGGCTGGGGGTGGGGGTTTTTGGCTGGGGGTGGGGGCAATATAGTAAGTAGAATGTCAGCAGCCTACTATATTGCACAACAGTCTTCTGAGGAAACTGCTGGGTATAAATGTTCATACAGGAATAAATTATGCTGATATAAGCTTTCTTTGTAGCAATATAATCCTGCGCACCCTGGGGAGCTGGACCATTTTAGAAATGGCTAAAGAAATAATATACCAGTAGAAAAATCTGCATGCAGACCAGCATTTTGACAAACTAAATACAGGATGTTTACTAGCGCTAAATATTATCCCACTCATCTAACTCTCAGCAAAGTCAGCATATTTATTGTGCCCTACTTTTCACAGCCCCATGAGCTGTGGGACTTGCAGCCGGAACAGTGCATGGAGTGCTCTTGCAGCTGTGAGACTTAACAGCTGACAGGCTCTCAGCTGCGGGAACTTGCTACTTGCCAGCACAGGGGTCATTGCAATCCCGGGCTCCCCTTACACCAGCAGTAAGGCATGACTGGATCTTATGCTGGATCCCACAATCTTGCTTCCTGCCATGAATGTGTCATAGCAGGAGTTGCAATTGTGTGGACTGTGCATGAGATCCTATGATACTTTACCTGAATATCTAGAGGGGTCATACCAGCAAGCTTTGGAGATGCAGTATAATAGATTTCACCACTTTTAAAAGTTCCTCCCATCCCCAGCCTTTCCTTGCAGTTACACAACTTCATGGGTTTCCTTCTCTCTCTACCTAGCAATGCAGAAAAATAACCCCTCATCCTGATACTAAAGAGGATAGTATGAGACATTTTGGTCATCAACATTAAAGAATACATTGTGCTGTCACTGAATATATACTAGAAAACCTCTTATCTACGAATTTATGTACTATTGACTACATATTTGCAAAATTCTGATGTTAAGCAACAATAAGAAAATACAGAACATACCCATAATAATTTATAAGCCAACTGCAACAGCTTCTTACCTCATGTAAGACCAAATACTAGTCCACTGAAATCAATAAAGGGAAAATAAACCCACAGTTGATTTCAATGGAAAAAGGATCTACCCTCAATCATTTTTAAGTTGCCAGTTTAGCAACAGATCTATTGAAAGCAGTGTAAGGAGGAATTACAAGTTTAGGAAATAGTAATCTTTCACAAATGGCTGATTTAAAGCTATAGCATTTGGCACTTTTACAGTCGCCAAGCAGACTTGTGCATCTGTGAACTTAGTTTCCACTTGGAACAGAATGGAATAACTAACTTGTTCTCAATCCAATCCCTCAGCGTGGGAGGCAGTTAACTTATCTGCTTCCTTTTGGCAAGGATTTTTTCACCTCTTATTTAAAGACACTGAGGGCACCAAGATGTTTCCTGTTCAGCAATTTATCACAGCCAGTTTATGAGCCTTTAAACAAGAAATGTAGTATGAAAAGGATACTAAAGAAAATGAACTACCACACTCTACAGGGGAAAGGGATTCTAATGGAGACTAAGGCAGTTCCAACTAGTTTGCTTCAGTAGGAAAAAAAAATGTGGAATACACTGACCTATCCAGGATGCTCTGATTTTATACAGGCCACTAGGAGCCAGAACTAATCCACTTGGCTGCTGGATACTGCTCAAAACTTGTGGACTTACAGGCTGCATGATTACATACATATCACACAACACACTATAAACAGTGTTCAGTGACCGTTTATTAACAAGAGCAAATTTAAAAGCACAGAACAAAAGCTAGAAGTCTACAGGTGTCTTTACTTTTTAGACAAAATAATATGGAAAAAAAAAACTAGACAAGTACAGTCAAGCTGCATGTAATCATGTTTTCCCAAATATATTAAATACAAGGCCTTTTCACCGCTCACTCTCTGATGTACACCACCGTCCCGGCTGTCTTCTGCAAAAACAGTGTTAGTAGCAGAGGCTAGAACCCAAGACGCTCCTCTAACAAAGACTGTTATAACTACTCTGCCATAGAGTCATGCCAGGCCCCCCTCTACTGATGCTTTGGACTGGTTACATATTTTACATTGGGCAGCACTGATCAAAAATGAAGTTACTGTATTTACCTGAATTTAAGATGACCCTGATCCTCCAACAATTAGATTCTTTACAGGGAAAATGCAAATGTTGTTATAATTTTGCATGTACAGAATCTAATTATTGGAGCATCATCTTAAATTCATCCCCCCAACTGCTGCAGTGGAGAAAGCAATAGCAAGAGGAGGCAGTTGGAGAAGCAGGCAGCAGGTGGTAAAGGGGAAGACAAGAGGTAGGGGAGGCAGTGACAGAGGCAGATAGTGGAACAGGGAGGGTCAAACAACCCCTATCACTTGGTGCTCCATACCTTACCCTTGCTCTGCCCCCCACCACTTGTCCCATCCATACCTGCCCCCCAAAGCCTTGGGCTCCTCACTCTCCTTCCCCCTGCTCTGCTCTGGCAGGCTCTGACCCTGCTCCAGCCTGGGGTATAGAGCACAGCCCCAGCTTGGCCTGGTAGCTGTAGCAGTGGGTATGGCAGCTCTGGCCCCAGCTCCGGCTCCTTGGGGTGGGGCCAGATTTGGAGCCACAGAACCTGCCAGCACCTCCCCCCACACCTCATACTCAGATCCAAGACAAGGAGCTCTTCCCTCTCCTCCCCCCCCCAAATATAACATGAGGGAAACCGCATCTTCATTTCAAGTAAATAGAGTACCATAGTAGTAGAGTCCAGAACCCAAAGCTCTCAGCCCTCCTTACTGGCTATAGAGTAAGGCACCTTTTTCCTTTCTCTCCTGGCCCCATGAATCTTGCATTTGTGGCTGCCCAGCAAGCCAGCTTGGCCCCCAGAGGCTGGTAGTTTTGAGTTCAGGGGCGAGGACCCAGGTCTTCCATTTACTGGGAAACTGCCTTAACAGCTAGGTGATTGTGTAGAAGATAGGTTGGTTGCTAGGTGTGCTCTATCCTTGCCTAAGCAACTGGGGACTCAAGCAGAACGTAATCTCTTCCCAGTACCAATCTGGGTAACAACCATCAGCAGCAGAAGTGTGAAACCTAGGTAGATGGATCATTTCTGAGCATGGACAGCAGCCCAAGCATAGGCCCCTTGGAATATTTTTTAAAGCCAAATTGGAGGACATAAGGAATCTTTTGCAGAGTGGGGGCATTAGTTAGCATCAATTTTAACAATGTAGCCACCTAAGTTTCAATGAAGTCCTCTTCAGACACCTACAAGGAAGAAGTAGGGACCAGCAATTCCACTCAAATAACACAGTATAATATCAATCCTTCATTTTCAAGTTTGTGCACAAAACTGCATTATTCTTCTTCGACAAGCTACCAGATGGGGGAAAAAAAGCAAGATGGACAGCCAAGGGTGTTATACTGATGTTAACACAAACTGAAAAAAATATCTAGTATGAATTACAAAGATTTTTTCAAATCAGAAGTGAAACATTGGGTTATTGCTTAATAACTGAACCATCCTACAGGCATCCCTCTCCAAATTGATACTTTATTTAGCATTACCAGAAGTACTTTAGTGCTGATATCACCTTCTTACTGATATTGGTTAATTCATATCCCTCTTCCTTCCCTCCCTCTCGCTGACCCTGCTACTCAATGGAAGCAAAAGAAAGGATGAAATAATGGAAGAAACATCGCTGTTGACAAGAGGGTAACAATAGAAATCCTAACAAGGGTCCGGCCATAACTAAGATTCCTAGGCATTCTCATGATGGAAACAAACTCCTTTTGCCTGGACTCAGTGATACAAATTACTGCTTATCTTCTTAGGAACTACCTCCTAAGAAGGGAGTGGGACAACAGGCTTACTATCTAGACCCATGTCCACAAGCATTACAAAACCACTAGCCAGGGGGTAGAGGGGGCTCAAAGATACTGGCTTGTAATCTCATTCTGCAGTCAACAGTAAACCTTTCATGATGAGTTTTAAAGAAAATCTCTTTACTGAAGGCCATCAGCTGGACACAGCAATTCCCCACCTCTTCTGCCCTCTTCCCCACTGGCTAAACTCTTCAAAGTAACTGCTATTACTATAATCGAAGTAGATAGAGCAAAATTAGTTATACTTATATTTTCCATTTTTCCTGTATTTTCAAGCTTTACTTTTTGTACAGAGATTTGGTGTACAAATTGTTTCCTTTACATCAGGGTGTCAAACTCATCTGGCCCCATGGACCAGATGAGTGGTGCAGGTCCAGTCCATAGGAAAGGTAAGTGACACGTGGCCAGCCCCAAGAGCCAGACTGAGCCCAGGAACCTGCCCTCCCTCACCCCCACCCCCAAATGCCAGATTAAGTCCATACAGCACCCATTCTAGCTGATCCAAAACTGGCCGTGCACATGGTACCCCTTCTGGGCACCACATGCATGTGTCCTGGTCTGGCAGAGGCAGTCAGGGGGACAATGCATGCAGCTCATACCCCAAAGTGCCTGGGTGGGCACCATATGCACTGCAAGTCCTAGCCCAGCCAGAGCAGCAATGTGCAGCACAGTCCCACTGTATGAGTCAACTCTGGAGCCAAGGGGCAGCACCAGGAGCTGGATGGTAGGACTCCACAAGGTGGGTCTGGCCTGCAGGCCAGATCTTTTGACACCCCTGCCCTACATAATCTGAGAGCCTCACTACTTAGATCTCTCAGAACAACCAAAAATGTTCATACTTAGTTTAAGAAATGTAATTATAGCACCACTAAGCCTAGCAGGGGTCAGATGCAAGTACTATACTTGCCCATTAATTTTAATTCACTTTCTGAAGCTGATTAGATTTCAGGTTGGTTTCACTTCAAGGGCTCATCACATGTGTGACCTCATTAAGCAGTTTACTGGTCTTTACTGCTTGTGGTCCTTGCACAAACTCATGAAAAAAGGAGTTACAGCATGAAGGGTGCTCTCACGGACTCCAAAAGCCTTCAGCAAGAGCACAGAAAAGAATCACTACAGAAGTCAGATAATTCCCTTCCTTCACAGCATCAGTTATTGGGTCAGGAGGACTCCTTGCATTGACTGGCAAGCTTCCATCCTTCCCACAGCAGTCCTGAGGCAACTATTTATTTTAAAAAATCCAGTCACCACACTTGCCTCCTCACCATTTATCTGCATGTATTTCAACCCCACCCATGGGAAGCTGACTTTGTTTTTTTGGTTAGAACAACTTCCAGTTGTTCTATAACCAAGGACAGGCATGAAGAAAGCAAGAATCAGCAGAGTACTCAGTTGCATTAACTTTTCAGCTTTTTTTTTCTTTTTTTGTGCTGATTAAGGCAATTTTATAGAACTTGCAAAATCAGAAAGCTTCAAATATTTTTGGCTGGACAATTCTTCTCCTCCCCCTCCAAAGTATGGTATTTCCCCATCATTCAGTTACAAAGGCAAAGGGTGTCAAGGACAAGCAAAAACATTTGAAGGTTAAATGTTTTTACAAGAACATTAGACTTTTTAGAGCAGGTGGTTTAAATCAGACTAAGACAAACAAGTGATTTCTTGAACAACAGTAACAGTTTATCAGTTTCTCAAAAATTAGAACTGCTTCATTGTCTAAACAATTAGACAATTTCAATAAACAGACAAATGGGAATGCTAAGGCAAAACAGAACAGGCATTTTTTTAAATAACTGCTAACTTTCTTAACTAACTAAACATTTAAAAATTCAAGAAGTGTAATCTGTTTAAATCAGAATCCAGCTAATTTCCTATACTGTTCAAAGAGCATCTTGTCTCTGCTCTGTCTTAAATTGCAAGCCCATTTCATCCTTCTCCTTCTTAGCTTTTGCCCCCTCCTCTTCAGTATAGGCACTTGCTCAGCTGTTACTTGCCTGTTACCAAGTGCTGGTTCTTAAAACAAGATATTAGATTTCACAAGCCTCTTGGCTTCATGCGTCTGCTTCGTTTGAACTATTACAAAAGAATTATTTTCCCCCCATGCTATTTACCTCCATTGGATAGGCAAGGAATTTTTGGAGAAGTAGGTTAATGAGTTCTGATGTGTGCAGCTATGCCAGAAACACAGTAAAAAACTTCACAGCAGCCAGTTACACATCTCCTTTATGTCCATTTTATAGTTTTGCACTACACACAGTCTCACCATTAGGTCCTTTTTATTTCTTAAATCACCAATCAAAGATATTCAGGAAAAAGTAAACTAAATATACACTGAGGTAATGATGTACAAAGTGGCTTTACTTACAGTATAATTTACAAACAGATTTAGCAGTCCTAGGCAAAAGGGAGAAACAGTGTACTCTATTTAAATAACCCTGTTGATATTTTCTCAGCGATCACAAGAAAAATAAGACTAAAACCTTTGATACCAGATTATGAGTGCATTATGAAACTTAAAAATGGCTTTCAGCTTGGTTTAAGTAAAAAATTGGGAAAATGAATATCAAAAAACCACACCCACAAAAAACCACCACATACACAGATCTAGACAACAACCCACATAGAACTCACTGTACTTGGAAGAATAAAAACAAACAACACTGAATTCATTTTACCCATTTAATTGAACCATTAATTAAGCTGTTTCAAAGAGACTAAACTAAGCAAACATTTGGATATTAAATGCAGGATAAAAAAAGATCTCTAGATGAAATGTTAAGATTGTATCTTATTTTTAGGGAATAAACAGATTCCAGAGGTGTGTTCTTGTAGAGCCAATCACAAAGCTGTAGCACAATACTGCCATGTCTCCAGGTCCAATCACAATTTAGAAGGGAAGCTTGTTTTTCTGTTTTTGTCGGCAGTCCCAATGATGGATTGCTGCTTCGGGGAAAGATCAAGCTGTGTGGTAAACCTTTATTTGTTCCATGTGCTTTTCTATTTTAAACAGTTCCATCGATGAAGCAAACATGCTAAACTAAGCACATCTGAATGTCACAAAAGAAAAACATTTATACATGTTACAACATTTGGATTCAAGTTTGTCTTTCAAATCCTAAGCAAAAGTTAAAATAATCTGAACGTGACTACAGGGTCTTGCCTCTCAGACAAGCAAACCCAAAATGAGAGTAATAAAAAATTGGCACTGCATCATTTTACAGCTTCTAAAATAGGCTTTTGCAGGAATACAATACTTTAAAAGTAATGCACTGATTCTGTCTCATTCACAACACCAAATCACAGTTCCCTAAAATCATCTTACCCCCCCTTTCACATTACATAGCAGACAAAGGGAACAGATGTGCAACTGAAATCAAAGTGTTTTATGAAAATCTAAAATTCCTTCAAACAAACATGTACATGCAAAACAGTAAGATTCAGTAATATACATATTTTGGGTAGGTAATGATAACATTATGAACACCACGTTAGCTTAGTTCAGAAGATCCTTGCTGCAGAGCCTTCTGTATGCAGACTTATCAGGTAGTTACAAAGTGATAACCATACTTCGCTTGGTTTCCATTTGTCCTAGCCAAATTCCAATTTAGCAGATCCCTGCTTTCCCTGCTTTCCCTTTGTAATTTCAATGTCATTTTAATCTGTTCTCTTACAATATTCTGTTATGAGGCTGTACATTATTAAAACACCCCACTTCCACATCAAAACTGGTTACATTTCAGTAGCAAATGAAAAATTCAGTAGGCTAAAACACAAGCAGGATTTGATTAAACGAATGTAAATACTTAAAGATTATACAAAGCATAGGGGATGTAAATATACATGCATATACCAAATGATAAAACTAAAATTCAAGCTGAAACAGTTAATTTCTGTCACCCTCCCTTCCTCTCCTCCATTATTCACCCTTGTAAAAATTCTCTTTGTTTAACTCCCATAACAGTTTGCTTAGAAAGTTTGGACAACATTTCTTCAGCTATTTCTGAGAAATAGCAAAGGATGTAACTCTAAAAATGCATAATAAATTTAGAAAACAAGCAAACAAACACACTGCATTATTGTAGGCTGCTAAATGGACTAGCATAAATTAAGAGAAAAAAGCTCCAGAAAAAAAATCCACAACACAATACAAAACACAGATTTAGAAAATAAGATTTTTTTGCATTTAAAAACAAAAATTTCCATACAAAAATAAAGCTGCGGGCTCAATAAAGATATTTACAAACACGGAACTGAATGTCACAAAAGACATTCATTGTATTGCTCAAGTTAAGGCTTGAATGTTTCATGTTTGTATGCCTCAGAAGCACAATACTGTATGAAAAATAAACTGAAGGCACTGGCATATATGCAGAAATACCCCTTCAGATGATCATTCCAGCATTTTTCTTCTGTATGTTTCAAAGCAGGTTTTAGAAAGGCTGGTAAGCATTATTTCCAGTTTAGAGATGAGGATAGGAGCTTATGACAGGATGCCTGTGACAGGTCTGGGGTCATGCAGCAAGTCAGTAGGGGTACAGTCAGTTAAGTGCCTACACCCAAACTACTGTTAAACCTGCTATGCCATTCTTTATATTACTATAAAATGGAAAGAAGTTCAGAAGATACCTCAGGGGGAGGATTGCTAGAACTCATAGAAAGATCCTGGAGAAGCTGGAGGGACAGTTAAGCTCCAAGATCAGAACCTCAGTTCTGTGCCTTGCAGTTTCTCTCTCAGCAACAAGGAAGGGGGAAAAAAGCATTTTAGAAAGGAGAAAAATGTAAATGCAAATTACAAAAAGCTGGCTGGAGTTTCAGGGCCAGAGATAATATCTAAATGTACTGTGATTCATTTTAAATTAATTTGAATTCTAAGTTCCCTTCAATTATTTTGCTATAAAACTTTATTACAAGTGTAAAGCTAGCTACTTGGTTCTTCCTCCTGAATTGAAAACAACCCCCAGTTATTACATTCTATACAGGGAAAATGTACTAATTTATTATAATTTTCTATGTATATAATCTAATTATTGGAGGGTCATCTTAAATTCTTTCCTCCCACAGCTGCAACAGGGAAAGCAGTGGCGGAGCAGGGCAAGCAGCTTGCCCCTGCCACGTGTCTCCCACCTACCACTCCCCACCCCGCCATTTCTCCTCTGCCTGGCTGAATCTGTCATGCCACCACCACCGCTACAGGGTTGGGTTCGGGCCAGAGCAAGCACATGCTCCATGCTGGAGCATGGACAGAGCCTTCTGGGCTCACAGCAAGGGTAAATGGGGGGAGAGGGGTTTGCAGAGGGAGGTGGCAGGGCAGAGGCAGTAAGGCAGCAAACAGCAGCTGTGACTCTGGCCCCTATCTTGGGTCAGGGCGAAAGCCAGGGGGCAGCAGCAGGTTACCTCACTACTACCTCAGACTCGATTCCAAGACAAGGGACTTTCCCCCTCCTTCAAGTATGAAATATGGGGGAAGAAACTCAACTCGGAATCAGATAAGTACAGTAAGTGCCAATCCTTTGAAAGGCCTCCCAAACGAAACCTTACTAAAATGAAAAAGTGGTAGCGAATTAAATGAACACATTATTTAATCTAAAAAATCCTCAAAGCCAGTTAAGATTATTTACCAAAAGGTTTACAATCATGATCTAAAGAAATTAACCCTTTTAATAGGGGAAAAAATATGAATTTCAGGGCAAGGACTTTCTCTTATTTATACTTCATCCAATCAAATGCATCCCCACTGGAGTTTGTGGGCGCTAATGAAATATGTAAATATCAACAAATAGATAGAATGTAAGCCTTCCTCACCCCCCAAGAGAACTGAATTTGATTTTTTAATATACCTTGGAAAATGGTGTGACGAGTGTACCTGCAATGGCATATTGCTGAACATATTCTCGACTGTTATATAGCTTTAAAAATCTAGAAGGGAGAAAAATACAAGTTGTATAACTGCACGTGCCTGCTGTTGGCCTTTTCAGCTTCATCTTAGTCATCTAAGATCTCTGTTAAGAAACAGTGGCACTAAATTGTGACTCCCCACAGGCTGACAGTTTTTCTTCACTTCTTATGTCAGACAGTTGGAAATCGTTTGTCTTATTTCCTCCCACTCTTGCCCCGTTTTCCCCTCCTAAAGTATCATGCATTGACAATACACAGAACTTCAGAACCTCTTGCATGACTAGCAGCCCTGCGTAATGCAAGTGTAGTATTTATAGGACATTAATGAATTATGAACTTTACAGTCACTTAGAAAAAGACAAGATCTGTCTCCATCTGACTAGACTAGAAATAGAAATGGTTATGTAATAAAAGAAGTGGGAACTGAGAATTTAAGCTCACTAAATAACTTGTTAACCTCAAGATTTTGTTTGATTTCTCTTGCCCCCTTGGGAGAATCTATAAGAGAACACACACATTTTGAGGAGTGATTTAAAAAGGAAAGTGCTGAAACACTGAAGACCAGCTCAGGAAAGGGCTTGGGTATAAAGGACTGCATGGCAAGGAACACAAAAACAGTTATGACTATGTTAGGATAAAGCAAAGGGGTGGGGGGAAATGCAGGGTCTTGGAAACCAAAAACATTTAAATATTATACTGAAGCTGAAAAACAAGTGCAAATGAGTAAGTGAGAGATGGACAAGGCATGACTTTTCTATGGCAAAATTCTGAATAGTCTGAACAGAAGGGGAAAACACCAAGAGTCCAGAATGCCAGAGAGGAGGCGGTAATAAAGTGAAAAATATCTGAGCCTGGATAAGAGTTTTGAAGGGGAAAAAGAACAGGCTTTGTGTTATGCAGAAGCACAATAGTAGAAGGCTTTGTGAGAAGAGTCAAAGATGATGTTGAAGTTAAGAGCAAATGATTGAAGACTTAAAGCTGATGGAGGTCCTAGAGAAGGGAGGAACAGAGAGGAATTCATTCTTTTGATTGCTGAATTCAAGCTGGCAGCAGAACCTCAATGCTCAAGTGCTGGATCGGAACAGAAGTCTTAGGACGGAACTAAGACAAGGAAAGTAGATCTGCAGGTCAGAGATGATAGCTGTAACTCTATGACGAACGGTAGCCAAGATGTAGAGGAACCAGAACAAGCCAAAAAAACCCAAAACCCTTAAGGGACACAACAATGTAAAAAAAAAGTACAAAAACAGATGAGGGAAGAGACAGAAAAGCTGTAATAATGATTAATAGTCATAGAGAAGTAGGGCTGGAAGAGAACTCCAAAGGTCATCTAGTCCAAACCCATGCCTGAGGCAGGATCATCCCTATCCAAATAATCCCCTATAAAAATCATGACCTAAATTCTACATAAAACTACTGTCAGCCCTGACACAACATGGACATAACACCCTAACCTGCCACAGGTAAAGCAGGAGAATCATGGTAGCCAATGTCTTGCTTCTATAAAATGTTGTTAATAGATGATTAAGATATCCCAGGTAAAGGGTCATGCTCCCCACTACAGAGGAAGGCACACCCCCCACACAGTCTGTACCAATCTGACAACGGGGTACAAAATTCCTTCCTGACCCTGAGCAGAGGGCAAGACCCTCTAGCCAGCAACCTCTGGCTTTGGTCCCAGCAGGACCGCTGGCACACCCCAGTTAAAGTCCCAAGCTTTGGCTGGGGCCAACAGCTGATGCTTTCGAGAGAGGCTTAAAACACCCTGACACAAATATAGGTACTCCTCACTTAATGTTGTCCTGGTTAACGTTGTTTCATTATTACATCACTGATCTGCTACAGAACATACTCGTTTAAAGTCACAAAATGTTCAGTTATAACATTATTTGGCCACTGCCTGCTAGTAGGCAACTACTGTGATGTAACTAGATTCGCTTAACATCGTTTCGCTTAAAGTCGCATTTTTCAAAAACATAACTATGTTGTTAAATGAGTAGCTGCAGCACAAAGAGGCAGATGAGGGCAACCAACAAAGCCTAGAAGCATGAGAAATACCTGTAGCAGAACACAAACACAGGCACACCTAGATCAGGGGTGGGCAAAGTCCAGTCCTCAGCACAGATCGAGCCTGCAGCAGACTCCATTTCCCAGCAACCCCTGCCCACATTGCTGCAGTCATGGAGAACCCAGCAACAGCTGCGCGGTGACAGCATGGGGCCAGGATTTCCATGGAGACCAGTCCCAGCACCCCTGGCAGGGCCCACGGCTGGATATGGGGCTGCTCAGGAGCTGGGATCTTGTAGCAGTGACAGCATGGTCTGGAACCACAGCCAAGCCACAATCTGCAACCCACACACCTTGGACAGGGGTGTGTAGACATCAGATTGCAGCTGTGCCTTAGCTCCAGACCATACTGTCACCACTGCAAAATCCCAGTCCCAGGCCCGGAGCAGCTCCCTGCCCAGCCACATGCCCTGCCACTGCCGCTGGGGTTGGTCTCCCTGGAAACGCCAGTTATGTGCTGTCATGGCACAGCCCCTGCTGGGATCTCCATAGAAACTGGCTCCAGTGATGTGGGCAGGGGCTGCTGGGAAGTGGAGTCTAGCCACTGGCCAGATCCACCATTTTGCCCACCCCTGGCCTAGACCAACCAGTGGCTGTCCAACTTGTTCTTGAACACCTTCACTAAGAGTCCACAACTTATCTAAGCAGTCTACACCACTTTTCCTCAACAAGTATAATATTAAATTACTTGACTGAAGTTCCAAAAGTATCCAATTCATATTTATTTTAAAATGAAAATTTAGACACGAAGCAAACTAAAAGCCTTTTATTGACCAAATCAAGGGAATCAAAGAATTTTTGCTCTACAAAGTACTGCTTTTCGTTTGCTTTGTTTTGGTTTTTCAGGAATATAAACTTAACTGAGAGAGAAAAGTTTTAAGATTGTGTAGCAGTCAATGCCTTTCCTAGCAGCTGTCATACACTGTTCCACATGTTTACAAAGATGTCTGAACAAAAATCATCACTCTGGAAAGTCAAAGACACAACTAAGCCCAGTGTTTACATGCATTATACAAATCTGTCCCTCTAATGTTTTTTAAGTTTAATTAATATGGGTGTTAAAACTAGCAGGCACAAAGCCATCAAAACAGAAAGTTCTAATTGAAACTCCTGTACAAAGAAAAAAATCCAGGGGATACTTTTACCCATTAAGTTGCTTTTAATTTCTGAGACCTTCTCACTAGGATGCGCAACACTTGATGCAATATGGAATATAAAATAGTAGCTGACTGAAATAAAGCACATGCTGCTATGCCTTGATATTTATGGTCTTAAATTCTAGTTAAGTTCCTTCTACTGCTACTGATACAAAGCTAGAGTTATGAGGAAAAAAATAGAAAGAAAGAATGCCATACAGGGCCCCTATGGACCCTGCAGCACAGTTAGAAAAACTCTTCAATCCTCACCTGGCAACCCAGAAACTCCATATCAAATGTCAATTGAGTCTATCATTGTCAAATGTCTTTCCTTCTCTTACCTACATCAAACACGCATGAATGCGTGCAAACTTACTGTATTGGAAATAATGTTTCTTTTTGCAAATGGATTTTCATTGCCTTCTCCATGTAATCTGGTTCTGTGCCTCAGCCTTGGTTCCCATATATATGGCCCAGTTAAGCACTTCCTTTGCCCTGCCAGGGGAGGGGAAATACAGCTAAGGCTAGGAAGCTGGGAAGAAAAGCTACTGTATTGGTCTCTAAACTGCCCCACTCATCACCCTACACTTTTGTCCCTCTCACTTCCTGTTGCAAGCTCAACTCTAAATTCTTGATAGCAAATGTCCTGCTGCCCAGCTTCATAGAACAGCACAAGGAGAACACTTTACAATCTAGCTAATTCCTCTTTATGGAGAAGGCTACAGAGCAAGACACTATGGGCAAGTCCTGACAGCGCATGAAGACAAACAAAACCCAAATCTTATAGCAACCCGAGTACAGAAAAATACCGGAATGTGTTTCATAGCACAGTCACAAGGACTTCCCTCCTGATAGGCTGCTGGTTAAAACTGCTGTAAAGGGAATCCTGATAAAAGTAGCCTACTCACCTATGTATTGAGCTTCATGTTCTCCAAAGAGCTGGGTTTGAATAACTAAAAGCTCAGCATTCATGCTTCTAGGAGTCTGATGATGTTCATAAAACCTTTCGAAACTAGACTTCTCTGCATAATAATTTAATAACGAGTCCAGGTAACCCTTTTAAAGGCACTCACCTAGATTTCCCAAATTAATCTGAAGATGGACTAAAATGATTAACTTCTCTGCCTTTAGGTTGAACATAAACTTGGAAGCATTGCATATTCTTTTGATGGTAATAATGTAGATCCTGCATACTTTATACAAGTGGAAAATGGATGGGGGGAGGGGGAGAAATAAGCAGCATTAAGAACTGCATTAGGCTCCAAACTTTCCATTACTATTTGAGGGAAATTTTTGGGCTTTATCCTAAACTTACTCAGCAGGCACAGATAGAACTCATTTGATTCTCCCCCGCCCCTTTTTTTAGATATACCTTTTGCATTTCTTCTAGCCTTCCTTGCTAGTTCTGTAAACTGTGTTCAACTCAGCTACCAGATTTAGGTAGGACTAGACATTTGCATCTTGAATTTAAAAATCAAGAGACAGACCTGCTTGCACCAGGCTAATCATGTCCTTTTGGGGTACCAACTCGCACCATTTTGATTACAGAGCTGCTTAACTAGATTTTAAAAGAAAACTACTGAGTTCCTTTTTCCACTTATGCTAAGTCCCAAGAATAACTCACAAAAATCACCTTCTCTCTCGCTATAACTAAGAAAAGGTGAGGAAAAGGGAGAAATTGTTATTCTGAGTATTTTCCCTGCCCCCAACCAGTTCCAATCCATATCAGTAAGAAACCACACAAAACTTTAATTCATAAAGAATACATGACATTATAGTGCCCTCAAGTGCAAGGGGATGTGAAATGGAGGCAATAAGGAAATGTAGATGGGAAGAAAGCGATCCTTGAAGTTTCAAAAGCACCAAATAAAACATGCTGTTTTTCATCTGCAGCAAAAAAATTAAATCATATTCAAGTACTATAGGCATAGTATGCAGCAGCATCTTATTTATAAAACAGCACAAGTGTTTCCATTTTAAATTGTTGTATATTCTCAATTCCTGTTTCCAGAGGCATCCCAAGCTGTCTCAGTGCCTGGGAAGGGAGAAGAATTATACTGACCACTGGAGAGCTGGAGTACAGGAGCTGGGGGGGGTAAAGGGGGGGGAGGGGGCAAAGGAGTATTACCTGCCTGACCTCTCCTCACCTGAGCTGCAGCAGCTACAGCTATTGTTTTAAACGGCATGGGCTGAACTGCTGCCACTGACAGACAAGCAGCAATGTGGGCTCCCTTCACAAGGCTGAGCCTCCCATGGCAAAGCCCCAAATGAAGGAAGGGGGGTCATTCCATCCTCCTCCCCCTACCAGATACACTGTGGGGCATGACACTGCCCCTACCCAGCTGCACCTGCCCTGCTCCATATGGCTGTGCTGTGCAGCTCTGCGTGCAGTGTCAACTCTCAAGTGTTTCTAAGCGGCCCCAGAAGCAGGAGTTGTGGAAACAAGAGAACTTTGATATCAAAGACTCAGCTGCCTCCAGGATTAGGTGGCCAATGAGCAAGGATTTTAAAGAACTAAATTTGGACATAGATATCTTAAGTGAGACAGAAATGCCTAGAGTTCTTTCATGGACCTGGGTCATGCTGTTTAGGTTGCATACATAACTTTTGGTGACCCAATGAAAAGCCAGTTTTGATTAGGCAAAGTTGTTAGCATCTTGGATACCCTCCACACACTGTATACCAGTTTCTATTATATGTTGAGAAATCGGCCTATATTCCAGTGAGGCTGTGCATAAGTGTGTAATTAAAAAAAAAGGGAAAAGAAACAACAACAAAGATGGAATCTGTAAAAAAAAACATGTGGAACGTGTCAAGGAATAAACAAGCCTAATATAGCAGAACTCCATGGGGCACAGCACTGTAACACTGTACAGCAGCAAGTTATACATGACTGACTCTTTCTAGATTTATCATTTTACTCTTATGAAAAATTATTTTAAAAATGTTAACTTTGAGAAACGCATTATTCAGAAGTGTCAGTGTTAACCGTACTCATGCAACTTTAAAATTCTTCCCCTTATAAAAGTGTTCATATTATTGTTTCCTTAATATCGTTGTTTCTTCATTCTGTGCGCAAGCTGGACAGTGAATGAGACAGTTGCTGAACAATTGATCTACTAACTTAAGGACCACAAACTGAACAGGTAAAATGAAAAGAGTACATTGAAGCTTCAAGCCCTCCCAGAGAGACATGGCAGGGGCAGGGGCAGGGGCAGGGGCAGCAGCTGCAGCTGGAGGCAAGGGCAGAACAGCTCTGCCAGCCCAGACCCCACCCAGTGTGCAACTTCCAGTGGGGCTGTTCCCGGTGCGGCTGCCACTAGTCAGGCGCTGCTGTGCTCCCCTCACCTCCTAGTGACAGTGTGAGCTTGGACAGCTGCAGCCACTTTGGGAACAGCCCCACCAGAAGCTGTGCGCCATCCAGAGCCTGGGCTGACTGAGGCAGGGCTCATCTCCATGTGGAGTCCCGCAAGGGCTTCCACAGGCACAGGCTCCCTCCCTCCCCTCAACCCCAGCTGGCTCCCAGGCAGCCAGTACCCCACACGCACAGCCCACCCCCGCTCCACGCACTCCTGTGCCCCCTTCCTCCCTTCCCTCACCTCTAGCTGGCTCCCAGGAAACCCCACCTCAAGCATACACCGCCCACCCCCAGGGCAAGGAATAATCTTAAAAATCTGGCCGAATAACACAGCAGTAGGTCCATTCTACTAGTGCTGGGGAAAAGGAAAGATTAAACTAATTGAATGGAGTAGTACAACTACTGTTTTATAACAAGAATATAAAGAAATCAACAGGAATTTAAGAATTTTTTTTTTAAATCATAAAAATCCTGTAAGTATGAAGAAATCTATTTCCATTAAGAATGGCTTATAAATACTTAAATAAAGCTACAGGGTCCCAAAATGTTTAGAAGTTAAAAAAAGAGCCAGCTTTGCTCTTTATTTCTTCATGTTTCTAAAAAACGAAAACAATAGTCATTTCTTTGTTTAAAAACCCTGCCCAGATAGGATCCTAATGAAAGTTGCTACTGGAGTGAATTTCTTGCAGAATGTTTTAAGCAAGCTAAAACTAGCCATGCCTTCTCTGGCAACAGATATGGCAGTTTCCAAATTCAGAAACCTTTTCAGTTAGTAAGCTCCTCTAATGAAAATGAACTTTTTAACTTCAATTGTTCATGTTTTTCCTCTTTTTTAAAGTCAAATAAAACATAAAATATATGTTTAATACTTGGGAAGAGTATAGTTTCCAGTCATATCCCCCATTCAAAACATATAAAATTAAATAAAAACCATTTTATAAAGTGACCCAACTTTTGATCACATATAAACAGAAATCAGACCTGAAAAGTTTCATTCAGAAGGTGAATTTTCCAGAAATCTGAATGAATGGAAACTGTGAATTAGAAGAACAATCACTCGCTCATATCCCCAGGGAATCTATGATCATCAGAAGCTCCCTCCTCATTTCCAGACTGAAATTTCACCTCCCTTCTCTGCCCCACAACCAAGATTTAAAAAAAACAAAACAAAACACACCCTCTCCAGTTTCAAGCCTTAGGGAAAAATCCAGCTACAACTCCATCTTAAAACATTTAGGAGGAAATGTGATGGGATACCATCAGTAAGAGGTACTTAAATAATATCAAGATGCTATCAGAAGGATTCAGCACAACCAGTCAGCAGAACTATTCTTCTGGTCACAACTAAAAAAAAAAAAAAAAGTAGAAACTAACCAAGAACTAATTTCTTATTTCATCCACTTTAGAATAATATAACTAAAAACTTACAAGTAACTCATTACAGTTAAACAAAAAGAATCAACTGAAATCAAAAGACATGTAATAAGCCTTCAAGATATGAAGTCTCCCCCAAGTGTTACTTGGTAATCACTACATCTTTCTAAAGAGCATTCATTAGTTCAAAATACAGTTCACACAGACTAGAGGCAAGAAGTGCTTAAAAACAGTTTTAACTTCATAAAGCAAAAAGATTTTACTGATAGTATCTGAGAACCCTGCAACAAGATAATCTGCACCTATGAGAGCAAGGGGAACTAGGAATCACCAGATCTATCCTTGGAAAGGGCACAGCAACAAGGTATGTAGGATCAGTCTTATTTGAATAGTATCACATAACAAGATCTGATGACCACCTTGATGGATACAAAAGTTTCATTAAGATCCTGACCACCAAAAATAAGGAAACTTGCAGTCTATCTGGGGAATACAGAAAGATCATTTGATTTTGTCATTTTCCCATTGTGTTTTTGGCATGTGGACAGCAAGTGGAACATTGAAGCAAAGACCCAAGATGAATTTGAGCAAACCCATCAACCTACATCCTTCCAACACTTATAACTTTACTAATTGTGAGCGGTCCCAGTAATTTCAGTCACAAGATTGTAATTATAAAGATTATCACTAAGCCATTCATTTTGGTAAGATGACAATGTCATCAAAGTACTATGGTTAGAGAAAAAGACCTTTAAACATCATGACACGAAAGACTAAAAATACATTTAAGGAAGAATAACTTTGCAATTTAGAAACCAGTTTTGTTAACTTCCAAATGAAAAAACTGTTAGCAAAGTTTTTCATCACAAAATATTTTCTGGTGAGGAACTTGTTACTCCACATAAACACAGGTATGTACGTATGTGTGTAGACTGCTGCTTGCGCGGGGCAGAAGCACCGCATTCAGCCAGAAACAGGCAGCAACTCCTATAATGGTGTCGACACGGAGTGCTGCCAGGGCCCCTGCCCAGGGGGCGCAGCCTTCCCGGGGCTTGTCTGAGGCCTCCACCCAGATGGAGTCCACGGAGTGGCTGGCGTCCCCCAACCCCCTGGCCTGCGGGAGCTGCCCAGGAAGGCCTAGGGGGGCAGGGACTGGGGACCCCCACACCTGTCCTGCAGGCGCCCATCTTAGGGGCCTAGAGGCACAGGTGAGGGAGCTCCAGGAGGAGGTTAGCAGGCTGAGGGGAATCCGAGAGGCAGAGGAAGAAACTGACAGATATTTTCTTTCCCTGCACGGTTGTACGACCAAGGAGGATGCACCTCATGAAGGGTCCTCCACTGTTAAGTGGCAGAAGATCACCTCCCGTGCCGGGGCTGCTCGTAGCACGGCAACACCAGTTCCTCCAGTCCGGCTGGAGAACAGGTACGAGGCCTTGGCAGCCCTGGAGGAGGTGGAAGGAGAGGACGATACCGAAGAGGAGGCAACTCCACGCTCCCCACGTCCCAAGCAGGCTGAAGAAGACAAGCAGGCCAGGAGGAGAAAGCATCACGTGATCGTCACTGGTGACTCCATCCTGAGAGGTATGGGGGGGCCCATCTGTCGCCAGGACCCCTCAGCACGTGAGGTCTACTGCCTACCTGGAGCAAGGATTCAGGATGTAAAAGGGATGCTCCAAACCGTAATCCGGCCCACCAATTATTACCCATGGTCCTAGTCCACATGGGCACTAATGATGCAGCCAGGAGATGCCCTGATCGCCTGATGGAGGACTACCAAGCTCTGGGGTGCGTGCTGAAGGAGATGGGTGCACAGGTGGTTTTCTCTTCTATACTGCCAGTGAGTGGACGTGGCAGACGGCATGAATCATGCATTGCAGAGACCAACTGGCAGCTACAGGAATGGTGCTTCGAGGCGGGCTTTGGGTTCCTCAGCCATGACCGGCACATCACGACAAGAGACATGCTTGGATGGGATGGACTCCACCTTTCCCCTAAAGGTAAGTGTGTTCTCTTCTCGGTTGGCAGACCTCATCCGGCGGGCTTTAAACTAGGCTCGTCGGGGGAAGGGGAAGTTGAGGAAACACCGGCGGAGGAAACACCGGACTGCCAGACCAAGCAACACCCACATCTACAGCCCAGCCAAGACCAACGAGCGAAACAAATAAACAGGTAAGTGGCAGGGGCCAGGGCAACGCTGGGACAAGGAGGTTAGTACACACATCCACAGGAGACCTCAAATGCCTCTACACAAAAGCTCGTAGTATGGGAAACAAGCAGGAGGAACTCACCCTCCTGCTAGCTGACACCAGCCCGAACATAGTGGGGATCACTGAAACGTCATGGGACTCAACACATGACTGGGCGCTGAACGTCGAGGGCTATAGGCTGTACAGGAGGGACAGGATAGGAAGGAGAGGTGGGGGCGTGGCGCTGTATCAAGGAGGAATACACATCCTCGTTAATTAGCAAGGAGTCAGAGGAAGGGCACTCTGAAGTGCTTTAGGTTAAAGTACAAGGCAGTCAAGGGGAAAGAGAAAGAAACTTAAAGGTGGGGGTCTACTACAGACCTCCCAACCAGGGGGAAGAGCTTGACCAGGAATTCTTAGGTCAGCTCACAGAGGTAGTGAAGGCTAAGGATGTGGTAGTCATGGGGGACCTGAATTTCCCGGACATCTGCTGGGAAGAGCAGTCAGCCAGGTCTGACCACTCACGTAGGTTCTTAGACAGAGTGCAGGACCTCCATCTAACCCAGGAGGTACACACCCCCACCAGAGGAGACACCTTGTTGGACCTAGTGCTGGCCACGGGTGATGACCTGGTGAGGGGGCTGCAGGTGCTTGACCAACTGGGCGACAGTGATCATCGCCTGCTGGAATTCAACATCCAGTGCAAGGTGGCAAAGGCCTGCAGTAAGGCAGCAGCCCTAGATTTCAGGAGGGCAAACTTCAATGAGCTAAGGAGGATAGTTGGGGAAGTGCTGAGTTCCCAGAGGGGAGGGGAGCCAGGTGTCCAAGGAGAGTGGTCGCTCCTTAAGGAGATGATCCTCCAAGCCCAAAGGAAGGTAATCCCAACAAGGATCAAAGGGAGCAGGTGGGCACACAAGCCTCCATGGCTCACCAACAGCATCTGGGAATGTCTCCTTGCCAAAAGGGTGGCGTACACCCAATGGAAAGAAGGGGACATCACCAGGGACAACTATACTGCAGTCGCTCGGAGATGTAGGGGTGCAGTCAGGAAGGCCAAGGCAAAGATGGAATTAGGGCTAGCTTCCCAGACTAAGGACAATAAGAAGTCCTTCTTTAAACACATAAGGGGTAAAAAGAAGGTTCCGGGTAATGTGGGGCCCCTGCAGGATGCCATGGGAAACTTGGTCGTCACACCAGACGACAAAGCTAATATGTTTAACAAATTCTTTGCCTCCGTCTTCCTAAGTAGAGCCCAGAACAGTCACCTCCCTGCTGGGCACCCCTCGGGCCTCAGAGGAGGCACACCTGGGCCAAAGGTTAGTGAGGAACTAGTTAGGGAACTTCTGGAGGGACTGGACGTATTCAAGTCAGCTGGTCCAGACGATCTCCACCCTAGAGTTCTAAAGGAATTGGCAGAGGTCATTACAGGACCCCTGGCATGGCTTTATGAGCACTCGTGGTGCTCTGGTGTGGTGCCGGAGGACTGGAAGAGGGCCAACGTGGTTCCCATCTTCAAAAAGGGGAAGAAGGAGGACCCAGGAAATTATAGGCCAGTTAGTCTTACCTCAATCCTAGGCAAGCTGTTTGAGAAAATTATTCTGGCACACATCCAGGAGGGGCCAGCTGGGGACTGCATGCTTAGGGGCAACCAACATGGGTTCATCAGTGGCAGGTCCTGTCAGACCAACCTGGTGGCCTTGTACAATCAGATCACCAAATCATTAGATGCAGGGGTAGCAGTGGACATAGTCTTCCTGGACTTCCGAAAGACTTTCGACACTGTCTCACCCTGTTCTCATCAAGAAATGGGGGGACTGCGGTGTTGACACCCACAAAGTCAAATGGGTCACCAGCTGGCTGGAGGGCCGCACCCAGAGGGTGGTAGTGGATGGGTCCTTCTCAACCTGGAAGGACGTGGCCAGCGGGGTTCTGCAGGGCTCGGTCCTCGGGCCCGCACTGTTCAACATCTTCATCAGTGACTTGGACGAGGGGGTGAAAAGCACCCTGTTCAAATCTGCTAATGACACTAAGATGTGGGGGGATGTGGGCACGCTAGAAGGAAGCAACAGACTAGAATCGGACCTAGACAGGTTACAAGAGTGGGTGGACGAGAATAAGATGGGATTCAACACAGACAAGTGGAAAGTGATGCACCTGGGGAGGAACAACCAGCACCATACCTACAGGCTGGGGAACTCACCTCTTGTCAGCACAGAGGAGGAAAAGGATCTTGGAGTCATCGCTGACTCCAAGATGAACATGGGCCGGCAGTGCGGGGATGCAGTCAGGAAGGCCAGCCGTACCTTGTCATGCATCCACAGATGCATCTCAAGCAGGTCCAAGGAGGTGATCCTCCCCCTCTATGCGGCACTGGTCAGGCCGCAGTTGGAGCACTGCATCCAGTTCTGGGAGCCGCACTTCAAGAGGGATGTGGACAGCATGGAGTGGATCCAGAGGAGGGCCACTTGCATGATTACAGGGCAGCAGGGCAGGCCCTACGAGGAGAGGCTAAGGGACCTGAACCTGTTCAGCCTCCGCAAGAGAAGGCTGAGAGGGGATTTGGTGGCCGTCTATAAATTGGCCAAGGGGGACCAGCAGGCTATGGGACAGTCCCTGTTCCCCCGAGCACTACCAGGAGGAACTAAGAATAACAGCCATAAGTTTACCAAGAGTAGATGCAAGCTAGATATCAGGAGGCACTACTTCAGTCAGGGCAGCTAGGATCTGGAACCAACTTCCAAGGGAAGTGGTGCTCACTTCTGTGCTGGGGGTTTCATAGTTTCATAGTAGCTAGAGTCGGAAGGGACCTAGGTAGATCATCTAGTCCGACCCCCTGCCTTGGCAGGAAAGAGCACCGGGGTCAGATGACCCCAGCAAGGTGCTCATCTAACTTCCTTTTAAAAATCCCCAGGCTGGGAGCCTGCACCACTTCCCCTGGAAGCTGGTTCCAGGCCCTAGCCGCCCTGACTGTGAAGTAGCGCCTCCTAATATCTAATCTAAACTTACCCTCCGCCAGCTTGTGACCGTTATTCCTGGTCACTCCTGGCAGCGCACGGGGGAACAGGGACTCCCCCAATACCTGCTGATCCCCCCTGACCAGTTTGTAGCAGGCCACAAGGTCCCCCCTTAACCTTCTCTTGTGGAGGCTAAACAGGTTCAGGTCCCGTAGCCTCTCCTCATAAGGCCTGCCCTGCTGACCCTTGATCATACGAGTGGCCCTCCTCTGAACTCTTTCCATATCGTCCACGTCCCTCTTGAAGTGCGGCGCCCAGAAATGGACGCAGTACTCCAGCTGCGGCCTGACCAGTGCCGCATAGAGGGGGAGGATCACCTCCCTGGACCTGCTCGAGATGCCCCGCTCCAGGCCTCCCCAGACAGTACGTGGCTGGGGCCGAAGTGGGAAGGCAGCCAGGGCTGGTGCACCCGGGGCAGGTGCTGGGACCCCGAGAGCCAAGTCAAACGCAGCCAGTGCCAGTGCAGCCAGGAGGCTGCTGGAACTGGCCAGAGCCAGGAGGGAGCCATGGCTGCTGCAGTGTCTGGGGCTGGCATGGTCAGGGCTGGGAAGGTGGCCAGGGCAACACAATGCAGGGCAATGCCACTCCCCACCTTGGTCTTTTCCCCTCTCCCCTGAGACTTTCCCATGGGGGGGGGCATGTGCGCACACATAGCCCCCCCCAAATTTTGTTTTCTTCCTCCACCTATGCCCCTGCGTCCGGCTGCTCACCACCCACCCCCCGCCGCCAGCTTCTCTGGGGCAGGGGCCCCCCAAACAATGGTGGGTCAGCCCTGGAAAGGAGCTCGTCTTCATCCTCTGGTAGTAGATACTTAGATGAGGGAGACAGTCTATTGCCCTCTGGAAAATGACTACCCCAGACTGCTACAAGTTGGTGGTTAACCAGGTTGGAATCAACATTGTGACGGCAGCAATACAAAGCAAATTAATACTTTAGTTTGCCCAGAGGTAGATAAATGTTAACATGCCTAAAACAGTTGGGCTTGAGAAAATGAGGTTACTAAACTGTGCTGTTGCTAATGGTGGTACATAGTGGGCACATCTATACCAGACTTTTGCTGCACAGTTGACTAATTAACTGCACAGTAGTAAACGTCTCAGCATCAGGTAAAAACCTGGTGCAGAGTTTATCAGTTTCAAGTCCTAACCTGCAAGAGAGTTTTTGCATGTGCAGCAGCGCCTGAAAAATGCACAGAAGCACCGTTGTGCCTCAGCCAGCCCCTTCACATCATGCTGAGCCCCATTTGAGCAGCCCTAGGCTGGCAGGCTGATCCCTGGGGCCCCTAGCAGCCCAGGCTGTTTTCTAAGTGGGCTCCATATACTGCACACAAATAAACTCCAGAGCAATAAGCTCCAGAATTTATTCATGTGCAGACACGCAAAGTTATTACTTGCCAGGCAAAGGAGCACAAAGATGCTGCTGGCAAACTATACTATACTTGCTATGAAAGTCTTGATCAACCATAAAGCCACACCTCAAATTGCAGATCAGGTCAGTTTTAGTGTACTTTACAGGAAAATCTTGGTAGTAGCTGATACCCCAGCAAGGTAAACAAACTCACGTTCACAACATATATAAAACCAAGTTTAAAAGCTGTGTGGGGGAATGGTATGGAGGTCTCAGCTAAAACCAAATTACAGCCCACGATTAAACCTTCAATTATGACAAGTTGCTTTCTGGTCTTCCTGATGTGTGCTAAGCAGATTATTTTACTAAAACGCCAATAAGGAAAGAAAGCTCTCCATTCTTTCCAAGCAAAACGGGGGTTGGACTCAATCTTTCAAGGTCCCTTAACTTCTATTATTCTATGAATAAGCAGGACTCTGTAATCTGCTAAATCCTTGACAATTTTTTATCTTCGTAAACTGACTTCAGAGAAGTGTTCTCAGATGGTATAGCTGACCATTACAAAGACTCTACTGGAAACCTGCATGAAGACTGCAGGCATCTTCACACGTGCTCTGGGGATGGAGGTGAGGGCAGGGAGCTCTTTAATTAAAGTGGCTGTCAAGAGCCACTGTAATTAAAATACCCACAGTGGCCTGTATATTAAGCATCTCATGTTTCAAAATGGCAGCAGGCGCACTTTAACTAGAAGTCATTGAACAAGTTTTACTTAAAGTGCCCCTGCCAATTAATCGAGTAATTACAGCATGTCAGAGCAGGTGTCCTGCGCGTTTACAGGCACCTTGGGTTACCTGTTTGAAGAGAAGTGAAACAGCTTCTAATGTACTAAGTTATGCAGTATTCTGTTTTAACTGCAAACTGTAAATATAACATTTGTAACTAAACTATACTGTGATCTCCCAAAACTAAAAAGATAAAATTTATATTTAGAGATGAGCTATAAACTTTTAATACAAGGAATGTTTTTCTTTAATTTGTCTTCATACTTCTGACAAAAATAGTGAATGTCACAAATTCAAGAAAAGAAAGAAAGATCATTTTATTACTGAAGTACACTGGGAGGGGAGGAGGTTATCAACTGTATTTCTGTTGAGCAAACACCAATATCCAGTGACCACATCAACTATTTAGGGGTATCTACTATTCACTTGCAGCTGAGACACAGACCTGACAGATGTATAGCATCTTGGGGAATCTCAAAAGTTCTTCAGGAAATACCCTCTCCTGAGGCATAAGCTCTTCGCCTTGGTTATGAAGTGTGTAAACTTGTTAAGCTTGTTAAGCTGTGTTGCAGAAGCAGAGTGAAGATGGGGGATTCCATCTGCCTACTGCCAAAAATTAGGATACAATTCTTGGATGGACCAGTTTCTCTACCACAGTGCTGTTCAACCTCCAGGCTGCAGGGCTCCACACAGATCCAGAAATCTGGCAGCAAGGTAACAATGGCAATTAATCCTGCCACTACTTTGCCACCACCGAATTTCCAAGTATTGTGGTCTAGATTATATGGCCAGGCATGCAGGGCTGGGGCCACATCACTCATCTGGCCCACAGGGTTGAATGGTTGGACACCACTGACCTACAGCATAAGTAAAGTGGTGATGGCTGTTCCCAGCATCCATACAAATATGTTTAGAAGACTATTTAGAACACATGTACACATCTGCTCCAACTGTCTACACGCCTGTGCTACAGCCACCTGTTTGCAAGGTGAGGAAGAGAAGCATAATCATCAGATGCTGCCATTCATAACGTAATGGTCTATGTTTATATTTCAGATATATACAAGTAAGGAAAAAGTTGACTAGATATCGCCTTATAGATGCATGATTCTTGAAATACTGGCATTAGAATGTTTTTGTTGTTAACAGTGTAAAAGAAACTTCATTTTAGGAGGTAGCACCAACTCCCTTGAACAGAAAGAGACATGAAACAAGAGACAAAATATCAGTCATTTCCCACCTACTCCAATGTACACATTATTCTCTTCCACTGAGATACTGGCAAATATCAGTCAAGCAGAACTGCAACTTCCTGGATAGTTTAAAAAAAAACAAAACACCACACACAAAAAACCCCACAGATCTGAAGCCAAAACACCGGTAAAATTCCTAAAGGCCAGACACAAGAATTTCCAATTGGCCTCATCTTCTGTACACTGGAATGAAATACCAGTAAGGCAAGTGCTAGAACTAATCTGGAACACTATTTATATATCAGTTTCTTCTTGAACTGCTTAAGCTTATAAGCCTGTCAGTAAACAAGTAGTTTAAACCTAAACAATAGCAAACTCTGGTTAATTTGCCCCTCCAAAGGAAATGCATATAAGTGGCAAATTATCCAGTAGTGATACTTACCAGGAATGGCAATGGTGCTTACTGGGAATTGGAACAACAGAAAATCAAGCCACAGTGGTGAATTCTTCCAGAGGGAAGTTAGCCAGAGTTTACTGCATGCTGTTCAAGTCTTTCCTATAAGAAATACAACATTCTCAATCTATCCTTTAAAATTTAAATTAATCCCCTTTCAGGCCAGGATTAAGAAGCTTTCAGTACTTAGACCATCTTAACCATGTGGTAAACTTTGGAAACCAAGCACTTGTGTCAATTGCCAATTATTTGTCCCACTTCAGAACAAAGGAACTTGGCATTTATTGTATATTCACAAGGACAGAGGCCCAAAGGGCTCCAAATAGGGATGAACAGATTTTTGTCTCATTTTTCCTCCCTGGGCAGTGCAAATCTAGAGCATAACGGGGGGAGAGGGGGGAAATCATCCTTTAAATCTGCAAACAGAACGTACTTTTGGCCAACTGCCTACCTTAGGGTAAGAGAGTTATGTTATACCAGAACAGCAACAGCAGAAGCACAACAAGAGGCTGTGATGCAAAGTTTTCAGATAAGTTCTGTAGTAGTAACATTATGGGATTTATTTAAAATTTGCATTCCTATATTTGTTCATTCCCTGAACATTTTTTACATATTGGAGATTTCTTGCCTTTCTACAGAGTTTGCAAGATACCCTCAAACTAAAGTAATTACTGAACAATCAAAGAACTGATACTTAAAAATTCAACAGGATCAAACAGCAGCCTAGTAAAATTGGGCAGGGAGAGTTTAATCAAAAACATTTTGCAGCATAGTGATTACCAAACTCATGGCTAATTAGAGCCACAAATAGGAACAAAATAATATCCATCAGAAAAGACATAACTGGAAACACTCTACTGATTTCCATTCAGCCTTCCATATACAAGGTATAAAATGATCACCTAAGCAAGGGCATGGCTTTCTAAACCAAGTGCGTCATACTATATCTAAGTGCGTCCAAACCATGCTTGTATCATAGCATGGCTTTTTAAATGCACAAAAATAGTGATTACATCATTAAAATATTATTAAAATATTTCTAATTTTAATATAAGCCTTGGCCCAATGTTTGTCAACAAGACTCAGGCCCTGACAGACGATCCTAACATTTATGCTTCAGGTCCACAAGAAGCCTACAGAACGTGAAAAAAGGCATGTTCAGCGCTCATGCAGAGCTGGAGAAAAGAAGGATTTGCATATTATGTACCAAGTTGGAACAGAATTAATTATCTGCTCTGTCAGCCTAACACCATAAAGCAATTATAGTATCAATTCTCACAGGAGATGTTCGTGAGGTTTCTGAATGTATAGGGAGAATTATAAACAAGGAAGTACACAACTTTTTCAAAGTCTATCTGGAGCCCACATGAAGGCTTGCATGTGTGGCCTAACTTCTAGAAAGAGAGCTGAATCTTATTTCTTTTTGAATTGTAAACAATTTACTGGAACACATGTAACACTACACCATATTTTTGGACATTTAGAACATTTAGTATCCACAGGAAAGCACAGGCAAACCTCATCCACTATTTTTCCACCCCACAATGATATACTCTTCGCTACTGAGCCAGAATCAGTATTTTTCCACTCCATTCGTAACAAGGGCTACAGGCTTGACAGGCTGGAAAAGTCAGGAGCTTAAAAAAATACCCACTTTGCTAGTACTTCTGTGACAACAGCCCAATTTAACTTCCTTTTTAAACAAGCTATTTGAATCCAGTACCTATGAAAAGGTATCAATTTATACATTTAATCTGGGAGACTGAGCACTTTATTTACTATGCAGGTACTCTTATTTTTAAATTCTTAAAGAGACAGAGAGGCAGACAAGGCACTGTTCTGTGCAGAATACCTACTTTTGTGTTCACATACAAATAAGGCATAGCACTACACACTTGTGTCCACATTTTTTAAATTGGGCTCTCTAACAGTCTCAAATTCATGGATGCAAGGAATGAAAGTGCTGCAAGTTTCTCTTCTGATAGCTTTCCCCAGCTCAACAGATCAGGACAGCATTATTCACAAAGTGTACTAAATTACTCTACTCCATGATAAGAATTAAGAAAAACAAAGTTCTAGGAAAGTTGTGATGACTGCTCATCCAAAGAGCTAACATGTTCAGGGTAAAACTAACAAGTCAGGTTTTGGTTTTGGGGGGGAGGGGGAGTTTAATACTGATCCACTTTAGATACTACTATACTGGTTACCACAAAGTTAAATGTTGGCATGGCAAAATGCCCTTTTGTAATCTGTTACAATCTTTCCAGTACTGAAGATTTCATCTTCACACATTTCAAATAATTTAGGAACCAAATAAGCATTTCTGATTCTACAGACTCACAATATTAACTTCAAATCAAACTGTTTTACCTTCTTGAAACCTGAAGAGAAATGTTCATGGTCTTCTTTTCATCTATTGAAAAACTTTCTTCAATAGCTCACCTCAGCAATAATTAAATGAATGATTTTCAACCAGAGTGCTATGGCACACCGGGGTTCTTTGAGTTCCTTTCAAGGGTGTTGCAAGTTGTCATACAACGTTAGCACTATTAGGTGTGCAAACATGATTCACAAGATAAATCCAGAGATCTCAAATAAAAATCCATAGTATTTAAAACATTCTGACCTGTTGTGGTCCGAGTTTTCTGGAACAGAAGAATTGCTCTACTATTTTTCTGCAGTCAGACAATGAGTGAAAAGTGCTTTGAGTCTAAATATGTTCAGAAATACTGAATTAGAACAATAAGAGATAAAGACTTTGCTTACCATTTTATTGACTTTTCCTCACTTCCAAGAACCCAGAAGACATTTCTTGACTTTGATTAACAATATAGAGAAAGTTCCTCCACCATTTGTTTTGTATACAAAGGTTGCAAATGTAAGGAGCTCACAACTGTTTAAACAGCAAACTACTTTATAAAACAGATTGCCCTTCAAACCCATTGGTAAAATAAGTCAAAACCAGGTTACTAAGTGATAACTGTTATACAAAAAACATGATAGAAGTTTGGCATAGATAGTTAGCAGCACTGGAAGGAGTACTGATAGCCAATTTAGAATACCTCCAAATAAAAGCTTCCTAAAATACCTTTATTCCATTCAAAAAGATATTACAACTGTGAATCAGTTATATACTGAAGTAGCCTGGAAACATAAACCACTAGAGCAATGCTCCTCAACAAGTGGGCTACAAACCCCTGCAGACAACCAGGGGGAGGGGGCGGAATTGAACCTGAAGATCACCTACATCTAAACCTCTGCAAGACAGGATAATAGGGTAAGGCCTGGAAAAATACAGAGAGAAAGAGGAGAGCCCAACTGAGTGATGGAAATAGGGCCTGGTTTAACAAACACTTCAGTCTACATTATGAATGAAGCATCTAAGCAGCTGCAAGTCCTGTTTCTAAAATGCTAATAGTATAATGGACAGGAGGACAAAGGGTGAGCTGGAAATGACAGCAAGGGCTGGAGAAGAAGACAGGCCAGTCTTCTGTCATGTGCTGGAAGTAACTAATTGCCATGCAATGAAACTCAGGAGTTTGGGACATAGCACATACCTTAAAGCATGACTAGTCTATGTAGTAGTGCATAGGAGGAACAGCACTTTGGCTATTCCACCTGCAACAACATTTGTTTTTCCATTTAGGACAGAGCTGTCCAACTGGCAGCCAGCAGGCTGCATGCAGCTCCCAAAGGGTGGAATTCCAGCCACCAGGCTCCCATCGGGCCACCGCTTCTCTCATTGCACAGCCCTGTCCACCCCAGGCAGAGGCAGGGAGCCCTCAGCTGCTGCTGTAGTCAGTATAGTCTGCAGTACTCACGGAGCCTTCAGTCCAGCAGTGCAGCAGGGGAGCTCACAGCCAGGAACCTAAGGGTGAGCCGGGGTACCCAGGCAGGCAGTGCAACAGGGGTGGACATGGGGAGCAGCAGCAGGGAGGCATACAGAACAGCGGCAACAGGGCCACCCAGCAAATTTAGCATTGTTTTGTCACTGATCATCAATCTTAGCAAGAAAACACTCCCTAGGACTGTAATGCAAGAGGCCTTTGTCTTCCTTAATGCCCAAGAAATGTGATGATGGGTCTAGTGAATCAGAAATGTTTCATAGTTGGTAGGGTCAAAAGGGAGGGACCTGAGCAGATCATCAAGTTCGACCCCCTGCCATGGCAGGAAAAAGTACTGGGGTCAAACGACCCCAGCAAGTTGTTCATCTAGCCTCCTCTTAAAGACCCCCAGGGTAGGAGCCAGCACCACTTTGCTTGGAGTTGGTTCCAGATCCTAGCCGCCCTGACAGTGAAGTAGTGCCTCCTGATGTCTAGTCTGAATCTACTCTCTGCCAGCTTGTGACCGTTATTTCTAGTCACTCCTGGTAGTGCTCGAGGGAACAGCGACACCCCCAATGCCTGCCGGTCCCCTCTGACTAGTTTGTAAAAGGCCACTAGATCCCCCCTCAGCCTTCTCTTGTGGAGGCTGAACAGGTTCAGGTCCCTTAGCCTCTCCTCATAGGGCCTGCCCTGCTGTCCCCTGATCATGCGAGTGGCCCTCCTCTGGACCCTCCCCATGTTGTCCACATCCCTCCTGAAACGCGGCACCCAGAACCGGACGCAGTACTCCAACTGCGGCCTGACCAGTGTCACATAGAGGGGGAGGATCACCTCCTTGGACCTGCTCAAGATGCATCTGTGGATGCACGACAAGGTGTGGTTGGCCTTCCTGACTGCATCCCCACACTGCCGGTCCATGTTCATTTTGGCATCAATAATGACTCCAAGATCCTTTTTCTGCCTCTGTACTGCCAAGAAGGGAGTTCCCCAGCCTGTAGGTATGGCGCTGGTTCTTCCTCCCCAGGTGCATCACCTTGCACTTGTCAGTGTTGAAACCCATCCTGTTCTCATCTGCCCATACCTGTAACCTGTCTAGGTCCAACTGCAGCTTATTCCTCCCTTCTAGCATGACTACACCCCCCACATCTTAGTGTCGTCAGCAAATTTGAAGAGGGTGCTTTTTATCCCCTCCTCCAAGTCACTGATGAAGATTTTGAACAGTGCAGGCCCAAGGACCAAGCCTTGGGGGACCCCACTGCCCACATCCCTCCAGGTCAAAAATGACCTGTTCATCACCACTCTCTGTGTGTGGCCCTCCAGCCAGTTGGCAACCCATTTGGCTGTGTAGGTGTCGACACCAGTGTCCCCCAGTTTTTTAATGAGAATGGGGTGAGAGACAGTGTCAAAGGCCTTCCCAAAGTCCAGAAACACTATGTCCACTGCTACCCCTGCACCTAAGGATTTGGTGACCTGGTCATAGAAGGCCACCAGGTTGGTCTGACAGGACCTGCCTCTAATGAACCCATGTTGGTTGCCCCTAAGCATAATCTCCCCTGCTGGCCCCTCGTGGATATGCGCCAGGATAATTCTCTCAAAAAGCTTACCCAGTATCAAGGTAAGACTAACTGGCCTATAGTTTCCCAGGTCCTCCTTCCTCCCTTTTTTGAAAATGGGAACCACGGTGGGCCTCCTCCAGTCCTCTAGCACCACACCAGAGCACCATGAGTGCTCGTACAGCCGTGCCAGGGGTCCCGCAATGACCTCTGCTAATTCCCTCAGCACTCTGGGGTGGAGATCGTCAGGACCAGCTGATTTAAATACATTCAGTCTCTCTAGAAGTTCCCTGACTAGATCCTCCCTGACCCTTGGCCTAGGTGCGTCTCCCCTGGGGCATGAGGGGGTGGAGCTGATCCGGTCTCTGCTCAGAAAAATGGAAGCAAAGAAGTTGTTAAATAGGTTAGCTTCGCCATCTGGTGTGACGACCAGATTTCCTAGCATGTCTTGCAGGGGCCCCACATTATCCAGTACTTTCTTTTTGCCCCCTATGCATTTAAAAAGGGGTTTCTTGTTGTCCTTGATCCGGGTAGCTAGTCCCAATCCCAACTCCGCCTTGGCCTTCCTGACTGCCCCCCTGCAGCCCCGAGCAACCGAGGTATAGTCCTCCCTGGTGATGGCCCCTCCCTTCCATTGGGAAGGCTGTCTCTCACTAAGCAGCCTCTCACAGTTGGCAGGGGTTTGAAAGCTTCCCTTCCCCATGGATGTTAAAATCAATAACTCCATAATACCTGCACTCTCTGCCAGCCTAACAAAACAAGATCTCTCATTTAGGTTTGTCAAGTCCTATCTTCAGTGTTTTGAATAGGTATTTATATTATTGTCAGTACTTAGAGTACCTAAATACTTTCTGAACCAGTTACATGGATCAAATGGTAATGTGACTTTTGAAGAAAAGAATAGCAGAATAACAGCACAACAATAATAGCAGAACAAATCCCCTTCCATGCTAAATAATTAGAAATAGAGTAGAAAAATACCTCCAGTGTGGCCTGGTAGAAGAGAATTCAGAAAAATACATATATGCTCATTTACTAAATGGTGAAGTACTAAAGCAAGCAGAAGCTGTGCTATATTTTTACGTTTGATCTATAAGCAGATTAGCATTTCTCAGTTGGATTTTTTTTAGCCCTGGAAAGGAGAAAAATACATAAACAAATCCATGCTAAACAGACTAAAAAACTCAGAGGGACAGTCCTCCTATGTTTTTATCAATGACAAAATTATGAAAATATTTCACCCAAAATAGTAGTCAGCATCAGTTAAACTATCCAAATGCCAATCAGATTTTCCTTTGGGACATCTTAGTAAGTTTAGCAAAAAGTTAAACTTTCACCTAAGCATCGTGGCATTTGATGAAGCATCATTTCCCCTAACCTGAAATGGAGAGACTGGCATGAAGATGTAAAACAATTTGACTATAATTATAACACAAGCAAGTGAAACAGCTGGGAACAGAACCCAAGTCTCCAGAATTCCATTCCAGCATACTCGCCACTGAGCTAGTTTTCTAGACATCCAATGAGCCCATCCAGAAGTGTCACTTTCTCACTAACCCAGCTCGGGTTATAAGGTATTAAGCAATTCAGCTGTACCAGATCTTCAAAACAAAATAAGAATGGGAAAAAAAAATGAGCAGAGGAGAAACCTACCAAAGTAATCCAAAAGGTGAATAAGTTGTTTCTCCAACCCTCCACCTCCAGTCTGCTGTTCAGTGGAATTTGAGATACATCAATCTTTCTGGCCAAATATCTATCAGTTATATAAATTGTGGAACATGAAGAGGGCAAAATACCAATTCCAGCTGCTTCTAGATGCTCCTTGGCCTCCTTTCCTGGGCCTGAATGGAGGGAGTTTCCTCACTGCATCCCAAGATCTGGGGAGACAGCTGCACATACCTCTAATTCCCAGGTGCAAGGGACTAGGAAAGCTCTGAAAGGTTCTGTTAGCAACTACCCACCTCCATTACCAGTTTCCTTCAGTTACCAGGTATCATACAGGAGTCTAGGTAAGTAAGGGAATCTCCCCACTCCAAAATGTTCCTGCCGCTATTTATTCTCCGCATCAGTGCATCTGAGCAGCCAGAATGCAGAGATGACATCCATTCCTTTTGTCTATACTCCCCACCCATAAGATGGTGTGCAAGCATTCTCTTTACCCCAAACTCAGAGGGGAAAGCAACCACACTCCTGTATTTCTGGTAAATAGTCTTTTTCAGAATCAAAGAAAACAGCGTACATTAGTTACCCCAAAGAAGTTCATTAGAACAGCGCAAGTCACTGTAAGCAATGCAGTGACTATATGCAAGCCACTATAACCAAAGTAAACCAATTGAAAAACTATGTTAAAAATGTGTTTCCTGAAAGGAACACACAAGAAAAAATGGAATAGTGCATAAAACATCTTCAAATGCAAATCTGATTCACACTGTCCCATTGTTCAGTATTTTAAACAGCAGCATTTTAATTGAAAATACTCCAGAGCAGTTTCAGTTATTTTGAATATGTTACTTTTTAACATTCTCTTAGCTTAGGGTCACAAGCCTAACGGAAACGTAAATGAAAATGTTGGGCTTGCGCTGGAAGCAGGGTCATGAGCCTGGAAAGACTGAGAAATGCTACTTTATAACCCAACTATTAAGTCAGTTTTAAGCAGAAAAGAAACACTCATTTTGCTGAACATGCATCCAGTTCTCAATGTTCATTCTTGCTGAGATTTAGGTGCAGCTAATATTAAAGTTTGCATACATCCCAAAAGGGCTTCTTTCTTCTGAGTTTTCTGATTAATGATTTCAGCAAAACCGGAAGTTTTAGAATAAAATACAGAAAAAATAATCTCATGTTCCAACATGCCTCCTGCAAGTACATAAATAATATCACAGTTAACATCTTGCATGTAACTTTTAGACTTGTTAACAAGAATTTAACTTTAAAATAGCAACTTCTTTAACAGGATCCCTGTCAAGGACATTATTAATTGGAAGCAAAAAAAAGAAACTTAAATAGCTCTGAGTCCACTGTATTTGAAAGTGATCTTTGTATAAAATTACTCCCTTATCATGTAGTAATATACAACAAAAGATTATTGAGTAAATTAAGAACCAGTGGTTATTTTGCCTCCTAAACTGTGAGAAGAAAACAAACCTAATTTAATTTACTCAACTAGATGTTATTCATACAAAATATTAAATTATTTTTTACTCTCAAAGCCATTTACCTCTACACCACTAATAATCTTTTACATGTTAATTAAGTTTCATTAAGTATTTCCCTTTATCTCTCCTCTTTATTACAGAATGTTGCCAATGGCAGACGTCAGTCAAAACAATGCTTAGTACTGGACAAGATTTATTTTCTTTAATTTCACAGTCGGTTTTTTTTTAGTGGAAGAAATTACCAAAGTTTCCCAGAAATCCTTTTCTAAAAAACTGCAAATGAAATTTTCGCCCAAGGCTATTATCTCATTTTGATGCAAGATTTACTGTTGTTCATCCAGGGAGATTATGTTAGAATTTATTTTTGGAGATTCGGAAATGTAATAAAACCTACAGGCATTGCCACCAAGTTAATTATTTAAGTTAGCATAATATTAAATTTTTTCCCCATCAACTTTCTCTCTAAAATATTTGGTGGCTGTTTTCAAGTACTGACAAAACTCAGATTTTCCATCTTCCCCTGCCCCCATAACAAGTAGACAGAACAAAAATTCAGACCCTTTGTTCATAGCCTAGACAGAACAAAAATTCAGACCCTTTGTTTATAGCCAACATAGCTGTGGATCAACTGTAGAAATGAAAGCTCACACTCATGAACCACGATCCAAAGTTCCCCAATAAATGGTTCACTGATCCAAAGACACATAATAAAAATTATTAGCTGCTTACTATTTAAGAATTAAACAGATGAGAAATTGCTAATGCACATCTTGAAGTTATCATCATCCTGATTGCCAAAATATTGCTTTAATATACACACACACACACACACACACACAGAGCGTGCCAAATAATGGTCCATATGACAGAATCAATTAGTGTATATGCACAACACAGATCAAGCTGCCAGTAAACATAACCTTGTAAACTTTTTCAGCAGATAAAACTTCCCTCTCCCTCCAATCTGCAGTCACTTTGAGTCTAATATAAAACAGTAACAGAACAAAACTAGAATTAAACAAAAAAAAGTTGACACCTATTCCATCCTTCTGGACATAAATTAGGAAAGTGAGGAAGGTAAGCAGGCCAGTGGAAGCCAGGAGATCTAGGTTCCAGGCTCACTTCTCCACTACTATATCCCAGGGTATGACATATGTTTGGAGTAGTTTCCAAAAGGGGAGCAGCTGATGGGGAGTACACGGCAGCTGTTGTGTTCCAACCCTTATGGGTTTTAACCCACAAGCAAGGAGCCATTCAAATGTAACAAAGCTGCTCCAGCTTTAACCCTGGCTGAAGCAGTATTGAAGTTGGAGCCATTTTGCTACATTTCTGCCTTGTGCACACTGTTAGATGAGCTGCTTCAGAGTTCTGAATAAGATGAAGGTGTTATGTCTTATGTTGTCATGACTGACTGATTTTGCTAAGAGGTTAGGCTATGGATGTGTATGGGATGGTTTGGATAGGGATGATCCTTCCCCAGGCAGGCAAGTGGATGAGATCACTTCTTGCAGTCCCTTCCAGTCCTGCTTCTCTATAAGCTCCACTTTTGAAAGGCTTCAAATGTGCACATGTCCATATGCACTGTCACCTACACTTCTGCATGTCAGTTTCCCTTTTTTTATATGCTCTTTTTTAGATTAAAAAAGGACTGTTTTATGTGGGTAGCTGTTTATAAAGCATGGTAGGACCCTTTCATAGAAGTTTAACATCAGTATTTTCTAGCCATTTGTAAAGCCTGAAAAACGACATAAATTGTTACTATGAAATAATCTACTTTTAACATGCCACTTAGCATGACCCCATAAGATAGTGAATGACCTTTGCCTTCATCAGTATCAGAGAAGACTCAGAAACTGGTGGCATGTGAGGGGCAACTGGCAGCCTCCAGACTACCACCCAGGTGCCACTCCCCACACTGCTGCAGTCAGGATACCCTTCCCTCCTTTGGCTTTCATTTCCTGCCCACACCCAGGGACAAGGGAGCACACGCACCCTATGGTGTCCCCCGAGCTTGCAGACTATGGTGTTTGCGGAGCTTGCAGCCTGGGGCACCTGCATGGCCTGGTGCAACAGGGGAACCCATAGCTGGGGAGCTGACTATGGAGGCCTGGGGGCCTGCACAGCACAGGGAGTGGGGGGTGCCTGCACGGTGTTCACCCTGGGGGGCTCACAGCTCATCCTGGTGATGTGTGGCCCTCATTGCTACAACTCACTGCTAAGTATGGCCCCCAGCCACATAGAAATTGGGACAGCCCCAATTTAGTTCACTGCTGGATCAACTTACTATGACCCTTTTCACCAGGAACCAACAACTTCTCAACAATTTTGTTTGCAACTTAATAATTTGGCTAATAGACTGAGCTCATTTCCAACATTTAAAAGCAAAAAAACTCTACAATGTTTTTTCCACAACTTGCTTCATGTCTTCCAACACACGAATATCCAACCTGGGATACAGGTGCCACAAGTGGTACAGGCAGACTCTGTGCATAGCACTTGGCAGATCAGGGAAGGGACAGGCAGCACAGCAGTAGATAGGGCAGGAAGCACAAAGCAAAGCAGGGCAGAAGCATAGGGAAGGAAGCAGAAGGTAGAACAGTGGCTTGGACAGGGAGCAAAAAGCAGAGCAGCATGCTGAGCAAAAGGCTGGGAGCAGAAAGCAGAGCAGCAGATCAGTAGGACAAGGAAATCAGAGTGGCACTCAGCAAGGGTGCAGAGCTAATTTGTGGCACACCTGCCAAAAAGGTGTGTCCAGCTGCAAACCCAGTGCCTTTATTGCTCAGATTGTGCTGGTGCACTTGTTCCAACATAGCAGCTCTCAACCAGAACAAGAGGGAGGAGCACCCACAAAAAATGTTCCCAGCACCAGGCTGGTCCATGCTTGCTTCAACACAGACAGCGGCTGAATCCCATTAGTATTAGGCTGATGAGCTATGTATGCCAAAAGGTAGAGCTGATAAACCCCAGCAGTGTTGTCAGGCATGTAACTATGCTGCTTTCTTTCCAAAGCTGGCAGGCAAGACCATGCGAGAGGTCAGCTTGGGAGGCTACTCATGGGGTCAGGGAGGGTTTGCTGCAGGTTGGCAGTTGTATGGGAGACAGGTCATGGGATAAACTAGTGATTCTCCACCTCATGAAACTCGAGGCAACCTCTGAAAATGCCAACTTGAGCTTCCACTTGGGTTTTTAATTACAGAGAAAGACAACAGAGCTGTTCTTCTGGTGCAGAGAACTCAGCCAGCCCGCAACAGGGCAGAGCAGTTTCAGGGTTACAGGTTCTCACAGGAAGTCTCTAGGTTTCTCTTGCGAATCTTGCCTGCACGCTGACATTGTGTGACACCCCTAAGGCACCTCAGGAAGGATCTCCAGGCACCCACAAGGGCATGGCAGCACCCAGGCTGAGAGTCTCCATGCTAAATATGCAGAGACCCACTGCCCTACCCAACCCCAAGCTTCCCCAGGCTGCGTGTGCCCACTGCCAGCTGCAAACACAGAGCCTTTACTGCTCAGGTTGTGCTGGTGCATTTGGAGCCCTGAGCAATGCAGCCCCAGGCCCAGTGCCCCAACATCAAGACCCTGACCCTCACCCACAAGCCACAGTGGAAACAGGCTGGCATACAAAGCATGGTGACTGCCCCCACGAAGTGCCTGGGTGCTGGAGGTGTACATGAGTGCATATGAATGCAACATGTGCGCCTGTGTGCATATACCTGCTTCTGCACACAGATGTTTGTGTGCACAAGTGTACACACATGTACATGCACCTGCTTGTGTGTGCACAAATGTGTGTGCATGCACCTGCACAAATATGTGTGCAAGTACACCTGCTCGTGCATGTGCACAAGTGTGCACTCATGTTTATCCACCTGCTTGTGCGTGTCCACATGCATGCATGCATACACCTGCTTGTACATGCACACGTGCTTAAGGGTGTGCACGCACCTGCTTGAGCGTGTACGCATATGCACGTGCATGTACGTGTGCAGGTGAGCACGCGGGGCCTCACCTGCACGCCGCCCAGGATGGCCTCGCAGCGCTGGCGCACATCGGGGAAGGGGCAGCGCCGGGACAGCATCAGCAGCCGCGCCAGCTCCTGGGCCAGCCCGTGCCCGTGCCCCTCAGGCGCCGCTGCCGCTGCCGCCTCCGCGGGCTCCTCTGCCGGGGCGCGGGCGGCCGCCGCCTCGCGCAACACGCTCTGCCCCAGGCTCTCCAGCGCGAGCGCCCGGGCGGCCGCATCCCGGCTGCGCAGTCCATCCCAGCGCCCCACCGCCGCCATTGCGCCCCGCGCCGGACCCCCACAAGCGAGGGGGTAAGGGGGAGGGGACAGCCCCACCCCAACGGTCACGCCCAGCCCCGCCCCGCCCTTCCCGTCGAATCTTACTCGCCCTGGGGGAGGAGGGAGCGCCACGCTGACAGACGCGGCTATGAGCCAATAGCAGCTGAGCCATCGGAGCTAATGACTACCAAGAATGGGCGGGGCAACAGCGGGAGAAGCCAACGACTCAGGCCGCGGGGCCGGCTGGAAACTACAACTCCCAGGAGGCAACGCGCAAAATGAGACAAGGGTTGCAAAGAAGGATTTTTCCAACTATTTGATTTGGTCTAATAAAAGAGATTAGATTTACTCAAAGAACCTGGTCTGCCTATGCCGTTACATCAGCATGGCTACAACCTACACCCCTAAATAAGATGTATGTGTAACCAGTGTGTATATATCTGTATCTTATTTAGTCAGTGCGCAGAGGTGCATACATACCCGACCTTCTGAGTGACTCCAGATGGACACAACTGATGGACACAACTAGCTGTGTCAGTCTGAAGCCAAATAGACGGCAGGGTAGATTTACACCTTATAGACCAGGGGCTCCCAAACTGTGGTATGGTACCCCTGAGATGTATGCAAGACATCTCTATGCAATTTCTCCTGCACACCCGCTAATGGCAATTTTCATTTTCATTATAACTGGCAGACAAGGTTCTTTGGGTAAATTTGATCTCTTTTATCAGATCAGTAAATAGTTGGAAAAGTTATTTGCAAGCTTTTGGGTACGAGCCACCCTTCTTCTAATAACTGGCATTTAAGGAGTTAAAATATGCCGGTATGTGGGCAGCTGGTAAGGCTGGAAGGGGGTACTCAGTAAGAAAAAGTTTGGGAACCTCTGTTATAAACTAACCAACGTGTGTGTGTGTGCGTGTACATATGCAGTGGCGATGTGTAGGGAGTGCACAGGGGTGCACGTGCACCCTCTGAGAGCTCTGGCGCACCCTCCGTCAGCCATCGTTTCCGGGGGGTGGTGGTGGCAGGCGAAAGCGCTGGTGCCCCCCCTGAGAGCACTGTCCAGGGAACGCACCAGCAGAAGCAGTCTCCCCGCAGCCAATCTTGCCAACCCGGAAGTGCCAGCAGCGCGCCGCTGCCAGTTGCGGGTTGGCGGGATTGGCCGCCGCGGGGGGGACTGTCCCCCTGGTTGGCAGGATCGGCTGCAGGGGGCCACCGGGGGCCACCCCCGACCTGCGGGATCGGCTGTGGGAGCACCACTCCCCGTCCGGTCCAGTCGGGTGGGGGAGGAAGTGCTCTTCCTGACTCAGGAGGCACCAGTTGGCCATGCATATTATGCATGTGTGTTTGTGTATATGTACATATGTATATATTTAGCGCAGGCTTTTGTGAGCTGTAGCTCACTTCACATGTAGCTGACTCAGCCTCTTTTCCTTTAGCTTATTTTCAAGAATTTCCTGGGAGACGGTGCCAAAAGTCTTGCTATGAAAAAAACAATCTAGCAATTTATCCAGAACAATCACAGAGCTTGCATTTCTTGGACAATACATTAAAGTAAAAGATGGGAAATTTCCTCCAAGAAATTTATAGCTGTTTTAAACCTCAATGCTTCTTCCCATAGTTGTTTATCAAACTGAAGTTTTCTAAGAACTTACACGGTTCTGTACAAACTATACTGAGCTGCTACAATAAATTATTTTTAAATATCATCTGCAGAGGGAAAATAACTGCATCTGTCCACTTTTTGCTTGTTCATAAAGTGTAGGATCTGAAAGAATGTGTTTGATTGGTCGTTTCCATTTATGGGGATTTTTTGCTTTGAAAGGGGCTTTTGAGCCTGTTATATAGCTGAAGTGTGGTCTGCTCTCTGTTGAACAGACCACTCCCTTGATTACTGAAGAAGTGATAACAGGAAAACAAAACCTGTGAAGAAATGGGATTTTTAGTTACGTAGTTTTAAATTGTCTTTTGTAAATCAGTTTAATTCAAGCCTAACTGAGAGAAAATCTCTCCATGAAAGTTTCAGCATTTCCTCTCCTTCAGATATGGGCTAAGAAAACTCATTTCAAAACTATCTGAGCATTTCACTGTATTTAACATGTCTATTCTCACAGCTCTATTGTGTGGCTCAGAGGTACTGTTACCCCTGTATTACAGTTGGGGGAATAGAGGCACAGGGAGACTAAAAGCTAGATTAAAAAGGCTTTATCAGTAGGTACCTAACATGGGATTTAGTCATATTTTAGGCATCAAAGTCCTAAATTGCAATAAAAAGAACATTCCAAAACCATTTAATCTCCTTTGGTACTTCAGTTGTACTGTGCATGCCCAGAACTGCCTGTCCATTAACAACAAGGGGATAAAAAGCATGCTGTTCAAATTCACAGATGACACTAAGATGTGGGGAGAACTGGGGATGCTAAAAGGGAGGAATAGGCTGTAATCAGACCTAGACAAGTTACAGGGGTGGGCGGATATGAACAGGATGGGTTTCAACACTGACAAGTGCAAGGTGATGTACCTGGGGAGGAAGAACCAGCACCATACCTACAGGCTGGGGAACTCCCTTCTCGTCAGTGCAGAGGCAGAAAAGGATCTTGGAGTCATTACTGATGCCAAAATGAACATGGGCCAATAGTGTGGGCACACGGTCAGGAAGGCCAACCACACCTTGTCATGTATCCACAGATGCATCTCAAGCAGGTCCAAGGAGGTGATCCTCTCCCTCTATCACTGTGGTTGGAGTACGGCTTCCAGTTCTGGGCGCCGCACTTCAGGAGGGATGTGAACAACATGGGGAGGGTCCAGAGGAGAGCCACTTGCATGATCATGGGACAGCAGGGCAGGCCCTATGAGGAGAGGCTACGGGACCTGAACCTGTTCAGCCTCCACAAGAGAAGGCTGAGGGGGATCTAGTGGCCATTTACAAACTAGTCAGAGGGGACCAGCAGACACTGGGGGAGTCCCTGTTCCCCTGAGCACTACCAGGAGTGACTAGAAATAACGGTCACAAGCTGGCCGAGGGTAGATTTAGGCTAGATATCAGGAGGTGCTACTTCACTGTCAGGGTGGCTGGGATCTGGAACCAACTTCCAAGCAAAGTGGTGCTGGCTCCTACCCTGGGGGTCTATAGAAGGAGGCTGGATGAACACCTTGTCGGGGTCATTTGACCCCAGTACTCTTTCCTACCGTGGCAGGGGGTCGGACCTGATCTGCTCAGGTCCCTTCTGCCCCTACCAACTATGAAACCCAGTGCCTATTTTTGATCTAATGCCATTTAGGATTCAAGAATTGGGCAAAGCAGCACCTGAATTCTTAGGAGCCTAATCTAGTGGGTATAATCTGCCTGGTGGGTATGCTATAGGATCAGGTTGCTCACAAAATTCAGTTCCAATATATGTTTAAAAGCCTGGTTATGTCTTGAATAATAGCTTAGTGGTTTGAGTGCTTGCTGAAGAAGGAGAGGACCAGGGTTCACCTTTTTCTTACTGGCTCCATGCTCTATGTGATAGTTGTTTTGGGTCCTTCTCCACAGAGAATAAAACCTAGTTTTTACAAGTCCCACTCCAGCCAATGGACCACACTTCTGATTTTTGTAGAGCCCCAAGAAGGAATTCTACATCTGGTAAAATGAGAGCTGGAGGAAATCTTAAAATATTTTCAATCAAATATACTTGATTTATATATGTGCATAATTCTGTTGCTAAATTCTAGTAATAGTGTACCTAGATTTTTCTTGCATATCTCTGCAGTCATGTACCAGTCTGTGGACAAACAACTGCCCAACTCTAAAACTATTGTGCTTTATACTGAGAACTCCAATCTATGACATTTTGTGAAAAAAAGATTTGCACAACTTAGTATAGAAATTACTTTTCACCTCTAATTTTTATTTTTTATTTCCTTTTCCTAAAGAACTGAATGCTAATTGTAATGTACTGTAGATCAAGTAGAAAAAAATCTTTTTTTTTCATTCTGCCTTTCAAAAAGCAAGGTACTTACTTTATTCTGGGGTGCATTATATGTGAGAAAATATGTTATGTACACATACCTATTTTTTCTTTCCTCTTTGATTTTGTTGCAAGTGAGGTAAAGTTACTAAGCATTTTCCTTCTTTCTCAAGGCAGAAAAGTCACCGGACAAACATTTTTGCATGAGTCTTTGGGTGAAGAGTGAAAGAGTTTCAGCATACAAAGCTCTACAATAGTTTGGACCAAAGAAGAATATTGAAGCTTTCTCTGTTCTCAGTCACATATTACATTTCTGGTAGGAGAAGTACTGCTCTCCCACTAGAAATTGTCAGTGTGCAAATGTTCGTTCAGTTTCTCATGGAGAAAACGTCTCATCCATGAGAAAAATTATTCACTTTGACACCTGGAAGATCTCTCCTGCCCTGTAAGAGCATCCTTTGCTAGAATGCAAAACTCTAGAACGCTTCATTCAGAAATGATATTTTTTATTTGACCAACTAAGAAATCGCAAACAAAAATCTTTTTCTGCAAGCTTTTGGGCTCTCATGCCCTTCATCAAGCTCAGGAAAACGCTTGTCCACTTTCACTTGACTTCTCCATGATGGGAAGGAATTGAGCAGATGCTTCTCCTGTGCCTTCTCCAGACCAGGGGGACTCCAGTCTCGAAAAGGTGCTGAGACATCTGGAGCATGACTCCTCTCAATCAGGGGTACCCTTGTCTGCGGAAAGCTTGGAAAACAGTGACAGCTCAAATCCTCCTGATCACAGGAAGAGTCATGTTGCTTCCCCAACACTTTCTTCAAACCAGAACTTAACTATTCTTGTGGTTGGTAGGAGTTGAGCTGCTGTTGCTCTACACACATCTTCCGCAGAACAGGGTTCCCCTGATTCCTAGTGATCATGGGAGGAGTCTAGCTGCAGCTCCCCCTGCCCCTCCCCACACTGGGGGGGAATTTGGACTGGGGAGGGCATGGAGAGGAGGGGAAAGTGGTAGCTGTACGCTGGAATGTCTGTACTTTCCCTCTTGGGAAGATTTCTACTGCTGCAAATATCTGATTCTCTCTAAATTTTGTTCTAAAAATTCCCTGCTCCTACTAGGTCCCCCGTTTAACAATTTAATATTTAGTCACATCCTTAAAATTCATTTAACCACATGGTTAAATGCATATCTTGCTGACCTTGGGCCTACAACTAATTTAGCTCCAGTACTTAGAAATAGAGGGTCTGCAAGTAGAACTCCCAAGTTTCTAGCCTGTTTGTGATGGGGAGATTACATGAGTGCAAAATCTTTTAATGTGCTCTGATCAGGATTACAGTATACTGTCATCAAATGGTGGCAGCAGGATTTTAGTGACTGCCATAAGTTATATCGCAGCTTATCTACAGCAGGGCTGAGTCCTGTCTACAATTGATTTCTCTCCCACTTCAAGTACAGGGCTAAGGCCTTCTTTCTGTGCCTATTGCCATGCCATGATTACGTTTCAGAGGACCTATCAGGATAGATTCTCCAGCTGTTCAACCTTTCTCATACTTCTTGGAGGAAAACAAGAGGGAAAAACAAATGAGACAGCAATTTGAATCATGTCAAAAACAGGCCTCTAAGTCCTTTAACAGCTTCATTTGGCTCGTTGTGACAAAGCTGCAGCCAATATACTGGGAGTTTCTTGGTACTGCCTCTGTTGTGGCAATTAATTCAAATTTGTCTTGTAATGTGTTAGATAAACAGTGAATCATTTCTTGGCATGTCTGAGTTTTTAGTATGTTCAAATGTGTTTGATCAGGATGAACTGTTCATGCCTAGTAGATCAATTTTTAAGACAGATATCTTTGTTTTCCAAAAGTACAATTTAGTCTCTTTGATTTCACTCTCCATAATATTTTGTTCATCTTTTCTTTTGTCTCTTTGAATAAACTACCATTAAAACCAAAAACACTTGCATTTAAAAAAAAGTTTGCCTGATAGTCCACCATTTTGGGCAAATTGTTACTTTTGGAAGGAGGATTAGATCTGAAACACACTGGTGAAAATAACTGAAGGACAACTATACCAACAACTTCAATTTCCTATCAGTGTGACTACTACACTAACACCATTCTTCCTAACCAGTAAAATTCACACAGCCTAAATCCTCAATATGTGTAGTTTGCATTAACTAGTAGAACTACACTTGTGGTGAATAATTTCCAGACTTCTTCCTGTAAAGGCATATTTTGTGTCAAAGTGATATGTACTTGATTATAAAGGGGTCATAACTAGATGTTAGGCTGCACCCAGCCTATTAGTGGTATCTATGAAGTCACTATTACAGACATGGTTATTTGTGCTGAAGGGCTATAACTACCTCCTTTACAATACAGCTATGTTATATACTCCATGTGTTGGGTTCCCAGCATTCCCAAAGCAGTGGTTCCCAACATTTTCTCGCCATGGACTGTGTGGACAGTGCCAGGCCACATCCAACCTGTGGGCTCAATTTACCAAATACTAGGCCCAGAGTGTGGGCCCCCTACCAGCAGCAGGGGGTGTGCAGTCCAACCTTGATCTCTCTGTCCAGGGAGAAGCAGGGAGTGCTCCAGTCTCTATCTGGATATGTGGGGAGGGGGTGGGACAGAGCAGCCCCAATCTGGATGTAGGAAGGCGGGTGCGGGGAGCAGCTCAGCTCTGATCTTGATGCACAGAAGGGAAAGGGGTAGGGTGGATAGGCCCCAATCTGGACCCACAGGAAGAGGATGTGGAGGTGTGGGGGAAACAGCCCCTATTTGGATGTGTGGCAGGGATGGGGAACAGCTCAGCCCAATCTAAACATGGAGGGGTTGGCCAGGCCCTGATACCAGTTTGCCACAACAGCCTGGGCTGGTCTGGACCCAGCCCTGTGGAACCTCCCCCAATCTCCCACTGACAATTTTTCTGATCCATGGGGATTCCCACAGGCTGAATGTCATAGGTCTGTGGGCCAGATTTGGCCAGCAGGCTGGAGGTTGAGCACTTCTGCATTACAGCAGTGGTCCTCAATCTTTTTACTTAAGGCATCCCTCATTTAATCAAATCATAGAAAATTCAGGTTGGAAAGGACCTCAGGAGGTCATATAGTTCAGCCCCGTCCTCAAAGCAGGACCATCCTCAACTAGCATCCTAGCCAAAGCTTTGTCCACCCCGGTCTTACAAACCCTAAGGATGGAAATATTCTACAACCTCTCTGGGTAACCTGTTGCAGTGTTTTTCCTCCTATCTAACCTACATTTCCCTTGCTGCAACTTGAGGCCATTGCTGCTTGTTCTGTTATTTGCCACAGCTGAGAACAGTGGTGCTCCATCCTCTTTGGAACCCCCTTCATGTAGTTGAAGGCTGTTATTAAATCCCACCCCTGTCAAGGCATCCCTCAAAATGCCAGCTCTTAATTTTCACTTGTTTTTTGACTGCAGAAAAACAATAGAATGAGGGGCATGGGCTGCTTAAGGAGCTCTCTTGCATAGGACTGACTGCTAGTTGAGATGGAGTTAGACATGCTTTCCAATGCAAGACGCCTATATTGGAAAGCTTGTCTAACTCTATCCCAGCTACCCAGTTGGCCCAATAAAGACCAGCACCCTGAGCAGTCGGTGCCTCCCACCATTTCTGGACCATCGCAGCAGGGACGGTGCCAGCCTCTTCCCTGCTGGGGGCTGAGGTGGGCTAGACAGAAAACTGGAGGGGCTTGCGCTATACATTTTCTGGCCAAATACACTTATTTATTTTTTTTAATAATACCCACTTAAGGCCTCTGCAAGTGGGAGTGGGGTGGGCTGCAGGGTTGTTGGCACAGCTCCGGGCAAGGGTGGCTATGGCAGTGCTAAGGCAAATTTGGGGGTGGCTACAGGCGCCCAAAGAAAAATTATAGGGCAGTTCTTCAGCTGCAAAGAGCTCAGCCCATTTCGATTCTGCTGCGAAATCTCTGGGTTTCTCCTGCCAGCCCCGGCTGCGCCCCTGCCGCACCCTTGCGAGGATCCCCCAGCTCCCCTGGGTGCTGTGGGGCCCGGCTGAGAAGCGCTGTGGTAAAGGGAAGAAGGGACCGCACCTCCCAGGCCCTCAAGCCCCGGCCCCAGCCTCCCGCGCGGAGTCCAGACAGCGCCTGGAACCCACTGTCCTGCCCTGCCCTGCCTGCACCCGCCGCTAGAGGCGCGCAGCCCGCCGCGCTCCCGGGCCCTGCTGCCGCCGGGAGGAGCCGGGGCGGGGGCGGGAAGGAAGGCGGCAGATTGAAACCTGCAGCGGCGCCGGAGCAGGTAACTGGGCCTGGCTTCTCGCTCACTCCCCATGCACCCCGGGCTCCCGCCCTGCGCCTCGGGGAGAGCGAGGCCCGCGCCCGGGAGGAAAGGCCAGGCTTAGTGGCCGTGTCTGCGGCGGTGAGAGCCCCCCGCGAGGCCGGTCAAGGGCGCTGGGAACAGCCGCTCCCTGGGGAAGGGCAAGGCCGCAGCCCCGGTGGGTCGGGAGGGACCTGGCGCCCGCTGGTCTGACCTCCAGAGAGATTTGCCCCTTGTCCACTAACCGAAGAGGTGGGAGCACGCGATGAAGCGAGCTTGGGCCCACAGCCCTTGGGTGCTAGGGCTTGTCTGTAAGAGGCAAATCGGCAGCTCTAAAGGGGAAGCCCTGGGAGGCTGTCTCCTCCTTTAATCTGCCCTCTTCATCTGTTTGAATCCCCACATCTACCTCTATCCCATCTCTTCATCTAATCGGTGGTGCTGGTGCTTTCCCCTACCGTGGAGGTGTTTAAAAGGAGATTAGACAGGTACCTGGCTAGGGTTACTTGACCCCAGCGCTCTTTCCTGCCCAGAGCGGGGGGTTGGACTCCATGATCAAATAGGTCCCTCCAGCCCTAGAAATCTATCCACCAAATCTGACCTCTCAATCTATCTTAATACTGTGTCCAAATCTAATCCGGGGGTGGGTGAAATACAGCCTTCCAAGGCATTTTGTCCAGCTGGCAGCAGGTCCCTTGGCCCTGTCCAGGCCAGGCACCGGGGCAACCCAGGCCATGGCATGTGCAGCTGGTTGCCCTGCCCCAGGCATGCAGCAGGGTGGGGTGGCGCAGTGGCCAGATTGTTTCCTGGCAGTCCCAGTGGTGGTTCCTTCCAGCTGCCAGTTCCAGCCCCACTGCCCTGGGACTCTGCACCCATGACCAAGGGACGGATCCTCCTGGGCAGGGGGCATGGCTGGGGAGATGAGAGAGGGCTGTGGGTGGGTGGGGAGCTGTGTCTGGGAGTGGGACAGGCAGGTGGGGCCAGGGATTAGGGTCAAGATTGTGGGGCAGTGACAGCGCAAGGGCCTGGGGCAAAGCTACAAATCCACTGCCTGCACATCTCTGTAATGGGCTCCTTTTCCATGGGGAGGGGCATGTGGGGAGCAGATTATGGCACTGCCCCAGGTCCCAGCCCCATGCTGTCACCACCCCACAATCTTGATCCCTGGCCCAGCCCCACCCCCGCCATCCCACTCCCAGATGCAGCTCCCCATGGCCCCATCCCATCTTCCTGGCTGCATGTCCTGCCCATGCAGGCCCTGGCTAGTCCCCATGGAAACCCTGCGTGCTAGTCCCCATCTGTTCCCTGCAGGCCTCTGCCTGCAGAATCGGTGCCCCGTTGCAGGGGTGTGCGGGGAGTGGATTGTGGTTTGGACCTGGGCCTGGGCCCTCCGCTGTCACTTTTTTGCAATCCTAATCCCAGCCGTGGTCCTGCTCACTTGTTCCGCTTCCAGGTGCTGCTTCCCACCTCCCTGTAGCCCCATTCTAGCCTCCCGGCCACATGCAGGAGCCAGTTAGGGAGATTTAGTGAGCTGTTGTGTGGTGCAGGTGCTGGCCCTGCCTGTGGCAACTCACTAAAAATGCCTAAGTAATCCTCTAGCCAAAATAATTGCCCACCTCTGATCTAATCTGATCTTTTAACATACCTTAATCCCATTTTAATCCAGTCTAGTTTTTTAATTTAACCTGGCATGATAATCTAATTTAATATAATCTCTTAATATAATCTGATTTTTAGACTGGATTAAATTAGACTAGAGCTAGTCTAAGAGGTCAGATTAGATTATGAGACTAGATTAAATTAGATTCTTAATCTGATTTGATCTCTTAATCTATTCTGATCTAATCTGTTTACTTTGGTTAGTCTATAAATTCCAAACCTAGTCTGCCTTCTACTTGACTTCAGACTAACCTGGTTAGCTACGTCTTTCCCTTCCAGAATTACAGACAGGTCACCCTACCACCGGGGCTTTCGCTTTAGATCTGTAGATTTGCCTATTATAGATTAACCAAAGCAGAGAAATATAGCCCAAGGTTTTGTGGGCCCAAACTCACTTTGTCAGAGCACTGACTACTTTGATTAGTTTATAAGGGGCAAATCTACCCTGCCTTCTCCTATTGGGAGTCTGACCTGAACTCTTTTGTTCTGTGAGGGAGGTGAATGCAAGTGGAAACCTCAGACTTCCCTAATGGAGGTGAATAACATCTCTATTGTGGCGCTGTGTGCTCAAATAACACATCAGTTAGAAAGCTGTCTCCATAAGAGAAAAAAAATGAATTTGTGCCTTCCTTTGAGGCACAAGATGGCCAGAAATTTGTATCTTTTCTTCCCCTTCCCTTCCCATCCCATAACATCCCTTCCTTGCCACCCTACCTATTTTAGAAATTCCTGAAATGTCAAAGCTGGCTTCTTTTAAGTTGGTTTACCTATATTCTGTCAATGGAATGGGGTGTTTGCATTAAAAAAAAATCTTCCCCAATTAATCCAAACAGTTATTAACCAAATAAAGTATAGCATTTATACTTAAACATCACTTCTCCTCTTAAGTGGTGAAATTTTGTTTGTTTTCCAATGGCAATATTTAACCAGCTAACAATAGGGAACCTGCTGGGGAAACCTGGATAAATCAGATTTTTACTTCCAAGGCAAAACACTTTTCAGGAGGGAAACAATTCCAGGTCCCTTTTACGTACTGGTTTGAAAAATGCCCAGCCTAACTGTTTCCCTTTTTTTCTTTGTTATAAATATAAAGGTTATCGTCGAAAGTCCGGGCTTTGTTGTACTGGGGCTTGTAAAATATATAGTAAGAAACAGTATCCTGTCCTGAGACACAGGAGACAAGAAGGACAAAGGATAAGATAAAGGGAACTAATCTCTTTTGTTTTTGTGTAAGGCTAAGCACATGGACACATTCTAGAACTGTGTTCCCTAAATGAGGTTGTGGCACTTAACAAATTCAGTTATTATGCTCAGGCTCAGATTGGAAGTAGATCTGAGATCCCTCAAAGAGGGGTTGCAAGGGAAAAAGGGAAAAAAAATTGGGAATCTTTCTTCCAGACCAGAGGCACCTTGCATCCTCTCTATCCCACTCTTATTCCCAGAACTGTCGGCAACCCCTCATCTTTCCTTCATACCAGGGGCCCTGTGAGTACCTGATATCCCAGACGCTATTCCCTCCATGCCAATGACTCTGTATATCCCACTCTATCTCATTTGTTTCATTCTTTCTCTTTCAGGATGTAAACCTTTCTAAACTGTATTACTAAAATGGTGTGGAGGTGATTATGTTTAAATGTAAGTAGCAACTGCTTTCCCCTGGCTCTTTGCTAACCACCTCTGTAATTTGCCAAAGAGCAAAGTCAAAGGCATCAGACACCGGTCTGCTTGCAGACATTTAAAAAAGGAAAACAAAACAAAAAAACACACTTTCCCAAAAGAAGTAGCACATTACTTCAACCTGGCCTCAACGCCTGTATAGATCAGGTGCTTTGGCAGGGCTTTTTGGTGCTTTTATCTAAAAGCAGTTCAATTGGCTATTAGATAAAAGTGCCAAAAATCCCCTGTAAAGTGCCAGATCTATACAGATATTGAGCAAGCCGGGTCTAGCTAATGCAATGACTCTTCTGGCATGTGCTGGGCTCAGCGTGGGGGTGTACCAAGTTTAGAGTAAAGCACTACTTTTTTCTTTTTTTTTTTCTTTTTTATGTCTGTAAGCAGCTCAGGAATTTGTTTTCTGTCTATTCCTCTTTTGTTGTTTTCCCTCCAATTTTTACCCAAATTTAGTATGTTCTGGCAGTTTATGGTCAATTTTCTCTAAAACTTTGAAATTGATTGTTACTGTGTTCTAATCTTTTTTGACTACAGAAAAATAAAGATTGGTCACCAACCTGGGGATCTTGATCTACAGGTAGATCCTGGAGTCTCTCTTGGTAGATCCTGGAATGCGGGACAGCTGGGCATGCACGCATGTGTATACCCGCCGTCCCCATCCTCAGCAGGTCAATCTGTGGGGGAGGGAAGGGGCGGGGGCCAGATCAAGGCTCCCACAGTGAGCAACTGACTGTGCAGCCCAGCCAGGAGCAGGGGAAGGTAAGTGGGGCCCCAGCCCGGCTGGGTGATGGGAGATTGGAGCCTGGAGGGGCTCCTCCAGGGATGCAGGGGGCTTCTTCCCCATCTCTGCAGGGGTGAAGGCAGCAGAGGCTGCTGCTGTTGCGCCTCGAGTCCCACTGCAGCTGCCAACATGTGGGCACAGTTCAGCTCAGCAGAGGGGACTCATGTGGGGGTAGCCCTGGCCCACCTGGGTCTGGGACAATCTGGTCATCGAGAAACATGGAGGGGAGGCAGACCTTGTCACTGGGCACATCTTGGCAGAGGCCCTGAGGGCCCGTGCCCCGCTCCCTCACCTGTGCTCAGGGTGCAGTGGGCAGCCCACGGTAGCAGCCACCTCATCCCAAGCACAGGTGGTGGGGCACGGACCCCCGGGGCCTTCGCCAGGCTGCGAAGTCCCCGGCCCTGGAGTGCAGAGACTTCCAGACCAGACGTGGTCAGGCCGGGGTCCAACATCACGTTCCACTGGCTGCTGGGCGGGCATGGCTCAGTGCACAGAAGTGGGATCAGGTGTGGGGGAGTGGTAGATCCTGGGGTGACCTTTAGTTCCAAAAAGTGATCTTCACCATAAAAAGGTTGGAGACCGCTATACTAAAGCAATTCTTCTGTTGCAGTGTGTGTAAGGTCCACACCTGGGTGAACTAAGTTAGATTGATAGGCCCTTTTTAACATGATCTAACCTCCCCCTCACCTCCCCTAATGTCTGTATGTACCCTAGTGTAGAGTGGCTCTTGATTGTATAGAAACTTGTTACAAACAAATAATGGGACAGTTTGTGTCTGAATTTGGGTTCTTAAATTGTTCTTAACCTATTGGACTGAATACAATAGATTTATCTGGAGAGTCATCTGCTGTTGGTTTAATTTAACTTATTCATGTGTTTGATACAAATAGCAGGATGAAACCTTGAGTGCTGTAGTTGTATTTTTACATGAAAACAGAGAGGATAATTTGTTACCCATTATAAGCAATATTGGGTTCCTGAAAATAGACCCTCTGCCTACACAGTTATGTTGACAAAGCCTCTTGGTAGAGATATAGCTGATAGAGGGAGTTTCTGCTGTCACAGCTACACCACCTCTCAAACCAACGTCTTATAAAGCTGACAAAAGCAGTTTTTCACTGGCATACTATGTCTACTCCAGGGGTTTTGCCAGCCTAGCTATATCTGTTGTAGGGGTTGTCAGGTAAGCTAGTAAGACTTTATAGTGTAGATCCAGCATCATTAGCTTTCAAATGTTAAACTGAACATGAAATACTGGTATTACATATAACAGTGGTTTAAAAGCTTGCTTGAGTGAGTTTTTCCTGATGGGACTGAGGGGCATCATCTGCAAGATCTGTTCTATCCCCTAAGAAACATAGGCTGCTTGCAGATGTTAAAAACCCCCTCAAAATGGTGCTTTATTTTAAAGTCTGTGTGCTTCCATGTCAAGTCCAGCACATGCCCAGAAGAGGCAGCGTATTAGTTGGACTCAGCTTGCCTGACATCTGTATGAATTGGCTGCTTTAGTGTGGAGCTTTTTTGGTGCTTTGATCTAGTAGCTGATTGATTTATCTAGTAGCTGATAGTTCTTAGCCATTTTCAAAGATTATCAAACTCCTTTTGTTTGGGTAGGGGAAGACATTTCTACTGGTGCAAAATTATGGAAGCAATAATATAGCTACTATGCAAGCATCTTTTATGATTGTCTCTGAATCAGGAGTTACCGAATCCCTCTGCAGTTCATGACTTTCTGCAAAATGCTTTTCCCTCTTAATCATGAACATGAAAAAATCTCCACTCCTCCTCCCTTGGAAACTAAGGGAAATGCTTGCATGGAAAAGCATTTTAGGAGAATTATTAAGTTGGCTAGAAGTACATTAAATGAAACATAGCATCTGGAAATAAAGAAGAGAGCGAGCTGTCTGCAGAGTACACATGAGACACAAATTATGTTCTGAAAATCTGACTTCATTTTTAGTGTTAAAAAAGTAGTTTTATATCCTTTCTATGCTCAGGCTCCCAAATTTGCAATCACTAGTGGAACTGCAAAGGTGAAAGACTTACTGTCCACACGCATACACACCAAAAGATGCTAGCATAGACACAACTTCCGACTCTCCAAGCAAAGGATTCTGATGGCTTTGGTGCCTATGGGTTTTTGAGGCAAAATTTAACGGATTGCCTGATCTTGGAAATGTTATGCTGCTGTAGCTACTGTACTGAACATTGGTAAATGCTAGTTATGTGCTGAGGAGTAAGAAGCTAAATAAATAAATAGAGGCTGAACACCTTCTAGTGCTAGTCAGAAGGCTAAGAATAGTAAGAAATAAAAATGTTGCTTTTCTTTATAAAGAGTGGGGCTTCATGTTTAGAGGGTATTGGTAAGTGAGGTGTACGGGAGACAAACTAGCACTTCAGCAGGTTCCAAGATCAGCACTGTTGGCATTCTCTCCCTTCTTGATGGGTAGCGTGACTGCAGCTGGGCACTGCTCCTGGATAGGACCTTCCCACCCCTTTACTTTTCTATATTTGCTTCTGGCTAGTAGGTCTTTGGTAAAAATATGTCAAGCAGATATTTATCTCCAGAAGGTGTTCCAAAATCTTGTAAATTTTAACAGGTTTTTTAGCTAAATTAAGTGTCCCTGTTTCTTGCACCATACAGGTGGGATTGTCTGCTATTGTATTTAATCTCTCTTTAGTAGTAATCTAGATTCTCTGAAGTTTTTTGTTTTGGTGGGAGAGGCATTCTTTTCAATGAAAGTGACTTGTGGTCCAGTTTACTACAGATGACGTGGCTTGGCATCTCAGCATATGATATAGCAGTGTTTTAAAACATAGTGGTTGTCTGTAGCAGTGAAACTGCATTGCTGTCCAGAAAAGGCCTGTGACTTGTATGCAATGCTGGACCAACTCTGTACCCCTCCTAGGGTGAGTTGGAAGAGTAGACAATGACTGTTTGGGTTTTACAAGATATGGGACACAGCCAGTAAGCTCTGCTACATGCAAAGGGCTGGCTGAGTGTCTTCCAAAATCAAACTGTATGCACTTGATGACAGCATCTTTTAATAGAGATTTAGGACAGGGAAACTGTTAGAAACTCCAAGAGGTTTTGACAGCAGGATGCTGGCTCGGTTCTTAATATGCCCTCTGACACAGGTGACTGGTAGTGGGGCATGTGGCCCCCGAAAGTGCTGGGGGGCCCGTTGATGCACCCCAACTCAGCACCGCTCAGGATGGGGCCAGGTGTGGAACCCGCCGGCCTGATTGTACGGCCAGGGACGGAGCTCTGCTTCCCTGCTCAGCCCCACCCTCCCTGACAGTGCTCTGGAGTGGGACTGGGCCCTTCCGGCCCCCGAGAGAGCTTTTGGGCTACACGAGACAGCACACCCTCCCCCACAATGCCCCTCCATGGCCCAAAAGCTCCCTTGGAGCTATGGTTTCAGGCATAGTGGCAACCATTTTGTCCGCTGGCCTCTGCTTTCAGGCATAGTGGCAGCCATTTTATCTCAAAGCAAAACTTGCCCAAGAATGCAGCCAGAGTGGCCCCAGCTCCACTTGGTTTTGTTTTTTTTTTGAGTGGTTCAAAAGTGGAAAAGTTTGAGATTTGCTGATTCTTCTGGAGGGGGTATTAAGACAAAAAGGAAATCACTGAGCATTCAGCTTGTAAGTAGGGAGCTCACAGAACATGGAGAACAGAAAAAAGCAAGATGAGCACTCACTGGGATGTTCACGTTTACACTGTTTGGATTCTAAATTCTAGTTCTCTTATGCTTTGTGCTTGATGGAAAAGGGAGAAGTCCATATCTCATTTAACTATTCAAAGCAACTAAAACTAAAGGCTGCTTGCAGTTGTGCATTGTTTTGCCTCTTGTGCTTGTCTTGCCAAGAGAACATAAAATCTGAGGGTCCCTTCACACACCCTAAGTCTACATTTCACTGTTGTTGGGTACTAATAATAATGTACCTTTTCTTTAGCTTTGCAGAATAGCAGAGAGAGAGTTGAATTTGGACTTTTTCTGTTCAACGAAGGCCAAGGCTCAGGCCCCCGCTGAGACTCCAGCCCCCAGCACAAGCAGTGCAGTTCTGAATTATGGTACCAGAAGCAGCCACAGTGAGAGTGACACTCCAGATTGGGATGCCACATCATGCACAAACACTCATATGAACAGTTGTACAATTTCTAGTAGCAGAGACCCTTGCTTTGGGCCAGATGCAGCTTTGCAATATATTGAGAAAGGGCCATATCAGCCCATAATTGTGTTTCCAGGCACTCCGTCTGGCAATAAAATAAGAAAATTCAGAAAAGAATGGTACAGTGATCACAAATGAATACAGTGTCCGTCAGGACACAGCTTTCTGTTTCTGCTGCCAAGCATTTGGCAATTCCCAAACAGGCGACCAAGCGTTCCGAATTGTGTTTTAAATAATGGAAGAAAGCCAATGAAAGATTTCGTGAGCATTCAAGGTCTGAAGAACATCTCGAAGCTGTTGCTAAATGGCAGGGTTGGCTGCAGACCAGGAAAAGGGGGAATGCTGCATCACAACTTGACAGTCAGAGGAAAAAAACAGTGTACGAAAACTGAGCATACTTACAAACTGTAATACAGGCTTACAAACTGTAATACAGGCTGTGTTGTTTTGTGCTCACCAAGGCATACCTTTGAGGGGACATGATGAGGGATCCAATTCCACAAATCAAGGAAACTTGTGGGAATTGATGAAGCTGCGTAGTGAAGGCAACGAAGTGATTCAGCGGTTTATGATTTTCTGAGAGAAGTTTTTAACCTCCCCCTCTATGCGACACTGGTCAGCCCACAGTTGGAGTACTGTGTCCATTTCTGGGCGCTGCACTTCAGGAGGGACGTGGACAGCATTGAGAGGGTCCAGAGCAGGGCCCACTCGCATGATCAGGCTGAGGGACCTGGACCTGTTCAGCCTGCACAAGAGAAGGCCGAGAGGAGACCTTGTGACTGTCTGTAAACTTACCGGGGGGACCAGAGGGGGTTGGGTGAGACCCTGTTCCTCTGAGCACCTCCTGGTGTAACAAGGAATAACGGCCACAAGTTGACTGAGAGTAGATTCAGGCTAGACATCAGGAGGCACTACTTCACAGTCAGGATGGCTAGGATCTGGAACCAGCTTCCAAGGAAAGTGGTGATGACTCCTACCTTAGGGGTCTTTAAAAGGAGGCTCGATAACTACATGACTGGGGTCATATGAGCTTAACTTAATGGGGGTCACATGTGCCCAGCATTCATTCCTGCCCAGTGCAGAGGGTTGGACTTGATGATCTGCTCAGGTCTCCTCCGACCCTACATCTACATCTACATCTATATCTACATCCACCTATCTACACAGCTCCTGTCAAAATGAAATATTTGAGGTTATGGATTCACAAGTCCAGAATTCAATAGTAAAGGAAGTAAAAGAAGCTGGAGTGTTTGCCATCATTGCAGATGAAACAATGGATCTCTCCAGGCATGAACAATTCGCTCTCATACTACGATATGTAAACTAGGCCTTTGAAATACAAGAACAATTTATTGGCTTCTGTAGGATGCTGCAGACAGATGGTGCTTCATTTGTCACACTAATCAAGACTGCTTTGTCAGATTTGGGACTTGATGTTTTGGCTTAAAGAGGTCAGTGCTATGATGGAGCTGAGAGGACCTTATAAAGGTGTGGCTATACGGATTCTTAGTGAGAATCCTTTAGCTTATTATGTTCACTGCTATGCTCATATATTATATCTATGCATAGTGGATGTGGTTTCTTGTATTCTCTCTGTCCAGAATGCCTTTGCACTTTTCCACTAACTACAAACTTTCATTGAAAGAAGCGCAAGGAGACATGCTATCTTTGGAAAAATAGTATCCGAAAGAAGACAATCAGAAACTGCTTCTTTTTCTGGTGGACCAGTAACTGTTAAACTGCTCACTGACAGTCGATAGAACTGTCATGTTGAGGCTATCAGAGCTCCAACATTAGAAAATGTTGATGAAGTAGTTGAAGGTCTGGATGAAATGGAGCATGGGGGTTCAAAAGCTAGAGCTGAAGCTTATGTGCTTCTCTAGCACCTGCAAGATTTCAACTTCCTGTACTGCATGCTGCTTATGTGGAGAGTGCTTATGCAAACCAGACACCTATCCAAACTTAATCAAAGGATTTTACATTTCATAGAGCAATAGTGATGGCCAAATCCACAGTGTCTGTACTGCAAGGACTGAGAAGTAAGGAGTTTGCATCCCAAGTATTCAACAATGCTAATGAACTGTATCAGAAAAATGGGTATCCTGGACCTTGTGTCCCTCATAAAAGGGTTGTTCCCTGAAAACTGAGAGGAGGGGAAATGTTGTCCTTTGAGAAACCAGAGGACTATTACAGGACAGAAACACTATACACTACTTTGGGCACCCTTATTAGTGACATTGAACACTGCTTCGCTGAGAATGACCTAAACATTTTCAAGTCCCTGGAAGATGTTCTCTCTTCTGAGACCCCATTACAGGAAAGTATAGCCATTATTTCCAAAACTTACAGGATTCCTCAAGAGAATCTGAGGTCTGAAATCAGCGTGTCTTTCGGATTGTTTGAAATTCATGGCAGTGCTGGCACAGCTTGAAAGAAGAGTGAAGTTATTTCATGAAATGTCACTGCGTCATACCCTTCCAAAACTGGGAAACCTTTTCATACTTTTCTTCATTGCAGTAGCTGAAAACTTACCTGAGGACTAAGATGGCAGATGGTCGTGTTTCTAACCTGGGAATACTACAGATTGGAAAACAAGCTAACATACCTGACATTGTACAGTTTGCCAACAGAAAGGAGGGCCTCTGAACCAGCAATGCTGGGAAAACTTGTTCTAGGAAGTTGTTTCATCTTTGATTTTCTTTTTGCCAAATGAATGATTGTTTGGGGATTTAATTTATATATGGCAAATGCCCCATTATATATATGGCAGCTTGTTTTTGCTACAAATTGCTTTCTGTTCTTGTTAGATGGTTTCTTTTGTGATTCTTTCTTTTGTAATTTTATATGTATTACTTTATCTAAACAGAAACTACATTGTTGCCGTGTGGAGTAGATATTGGTGCTAGCACTGAAAGTGATCTGACAGATGGTACACTTTCTGCTGGTTAGGGAAGAAAATGTCAGAGTGGACTCTATTTCACTCTCTTGCATGATACCATGGCTATTAGATTATTGGTCTGTAATTAATTTGTTTTTATGTCATTTCAACTATTGTTTCTCATCCTATCTTTTATGAGACATTTGGCAACTACTAGTCATTGAGTTGTTGGTATATGATTAAGACTTGATAATCCATAAAGATTTTCCTTTTTCTTCTCTTTGTATTAATTTTTGGAATCTCAAAAGCAAACTCACTCTTTCCCAATGCATTGCAAAAAAAAAAGCTATTATCTTCAGAAGCTGTTCTAATTTCTGAAGTACAGCAGAGAATCAATGAATCAGCACCCAAGTTAAAAACTCATAAGGTTGAATTTAAGGCACCAGGCCTTGTAACTTCTTGGAAATAGTTCAGGTATTCACAGATCGTCGAAAACAGTGAACAATTGAAATTATACAAAATTAGGTTTTTGCTTTTGGGATTAAAACTTTTAAAAAATGTATGACTTTAAGAGAATAGTTCTGGTTGTCTATTTCACAATGTAGTTACAGGACTCATTTATAGATTCTCCAAGCAACCAGTGGCTATGACAGCAAGCTGTAGCTTTAGTGATGAATTCATAATAGTCTCGCTGAAAAAATGTTTGAATAAAACACCGTGAAAAATATTGATCGTACATGCCTGAAGAATGGTTAACATGGTTAAATTAAGGAGCAGAGCTAAAGCAACAAACAGTGACTCAAATGGTGGTGGGTGTCTGGTAGTTTCTTGCTTCTGTGATTTTGCTGGTCACCCATAGGGGCTAGGAAGATTGGTTTGTTTAGGGGCTTTTTTTTTTTCTTTTTGGTCTGATTTTCCAATGGTTTAATTTTCCTATGTTGCTATCCAGTATCAGTAATCCAACACTACTGAAAAAAAATTCTATCTCACATTTTTCCTTTAGTTGGTGAGTTACATAACTGCTAGCAAGTGTTTGTTATTCTGTTTCTATTTTAAGTGAGAGGCAAGGATTTATTAGTGTGGTATCTTTTACTGGGCCAGCTATTTAGTTGGGAGAGTTAAACAAGCGTTTGAACTCAAGACAATCTTTGCCAGGTCTGATTAGATCAGGGGTGGGCAAAGTCCGGGCCATGGGCTGGATTGGGCTGGCAGCAGACTCTATTTCCCACCAGCCCCAGCTGGTCTGTAGGGAGACTGCGGGAGCATGGGGTGTGAACCTGGGCTCTGCCCCAGCATGGCTTGGCCCTGTATTGTCATGCCCCTGTGTTCCTGGGGTCTCCATGGAGACTGGCCAAGAGCCCTGTGGACAGGGCATGTAGCTAGGCAGGGGGCTGCTCTGGGGCCAGGCTTGGGATCTTGCAGCAGTGACAGCACAGGATAGGGCTGGGACAGATCCACGATCCTCTGCCCACGTGCCCCTCTGATGAGTATGGGTTCCATGGGCAGGGGGTGCAGGCAGTGGATTATGGTTCTTCCCGGGCCCTGTCCCACATTGTCACTGCCGCAAGATCCTGGCTGCAAAGCATGTCCCCTCCCAGCCGTGTGCCCTGCTTGTGCTTTTCCGGGCCGGTCTCCACAGGATCTCCAGGAGTGCAGGTCCTTGACAGTGTGGGGCCAGGCTGAGGCAGAACCCCGGATCTGTGGCTCTGCAGCCCCGTGCTGTCATGCCCTTGCAGTCCTGGGGTCTCCACAGAGACTGGCCAGGAGCTGGGGCTGCTGGAAAATGGCATCCAGCCGCTGGTGGATTTGTCATTTTGCCTACCCCAGATTAGACCCAGCCAGGCACCGCCTAGTAAAGAATGAGCAGTACCTGGCTCATTCTTCATCAAGTCTGATCAGAACGTCTTGCATGCAAAAGCTTGTCTAACTATCCCAAGTACACAGTTGGTCCAGTAAAAAATTTCACCCTAAAAAATCCTTGCCTTTTGCATAATCATGGCTATTAAGTGTCAGAGTTAGACTTAAGTGAGTTATCCTGGAGTAGAAATCAAAACTCGTGGAAGAGGTGATACCTTTATTAGACCAACTAGATATTTGCAAACAAATTATTTTATAAGTATAAATTATTATATTTATTATAAAATAATTTGTTTGCAAATATCTAGTTGGTTTAATAAAAGATATTGTCTCTTCCACAAGTTTTAATACCTTTTGCCTCTAAACCAATACAGCTACAACCTGGATACCTTCTCCTGGAGTAAACATTTTTGACTGAGCTCTAGTTGTCAACTTTCCTGATAGTTTTATCAGCCTAAATCATGGTGTACAACCTTAGCTGCATGCTGAATATGGGGTAGCGACCCTTCTATTTCATAATGGAAATGTTCTTGAGAAAAAATGTCTCTTATAAAGTAAAATGTGTAATGGTCCTATGTTGGGTTGTACTAAGTGGAAATATTTATTGTATTGGTAGAAAAATTGCATGCAAAACAAACAAATAAGTGAGGTCTTTTTTCTGCTTGGCCCTTGTTAAGTTTAATGTTTCCCTTTAATAAGATGCACATTGGAGCTTTTAGAGGGTACTACTGATAATATAAATAGGAAAACTCCAAGGGGGCTTTGCAGTGCCATGCAGTGTTATACTTTTGGGTGTGCAAACACGATTCACAAGATAAACCCAGAGATTTCAAAGTGTTAAAAAATCTCCTGACCTGTTGTAGTCTTTCTGAGTCCTTTGCAACAGAAGAATTGTTCCATTATTTTTATGTAGTGAAAAAAGTGAGAAAAAAAAGAGCCAGCATTTTCTGAGGGGTGCCTTGAATCTAAAAAAAAAGTCGAGAACCGTTGATATAAGGTGTCAATGGAAGCTGTAGACTTCGTATTGTAAAAGGAATAAGGCTGCATAAAAAGGTAGTATAAAGGCAATGTATTGATTATTTAAATTGTGATCTTCCTGACAGTGTAGTGACAAGGACTGGATTACTTGCTTGATGTTTAATTTAACCCAAAATACTGAATTTGATTTAAAGCAAGGCTGTCTAACTCCTAAATAGTTTGGGACCATCTACTGTGTGAGCTTCCCTACTGCATGTGCTCCCATGTGCCCCCCCCCCCAGATCTTTGAGCCTTGGGGTCCTAAGCCCCATGGGATGTACTACCTTGCTCCCAGGGATGGGGACAGGAGGCAAAAATCAGAGGAGAGCAGGGAGAGAACCTGGCTGCAGTAACACCTGAAACAGTGCAGGGAGCAGCAGCTCTGTGAGAGCCATGGGGCTGTAAGTTAACCCATGCAGCCTGCCCATGGGCTGTGTTGGATAGCCCTGATTTAAAGTAAACAGGAATTGCTAATGTTATACCTTGAGCTAGTTGTCAGCAGGATAATAGTTCATTTAAGAAAAAATGGCATTGCATATCTTTCCTTTTGCAGACCATGGATTCTGAATCAAAACACAGTTTCATAGGAAGTTTTCTTCAGCCTCCAGATAAGAGCAAGTATTCTACCTTTGCTCACAGAAAATCAAAGAAATTAACAACTGCTGTGGGAGACCTGCCTTCTGTTCCAGACAATCAAGGTAAATGGAGGTGGTGGTGGGGAACAACAATAACTGAAAATCTTGGTTTGAAATCTATTAAGTAAGCTAAACAAGGGAAGTTTTCACAAGACGGCAGGACTTTTAAATTACCAGCTAGACATTTGGATAAGCTGGCTTTCAAAGGGAATATAGTTTCTCCTTCCATAGCTATGGCTGTATAATGAAAACTATTGCAAAATCATGTTCTAGATGTTAATTTTTACCTTGAAAATTGTCAGGTGAGGAAAATGCTTTATAGTTGCAGAAACAGTTTGTTTGTTTTTTTCCATTAAATTTTTAACATGTTACCAAAAAAAGACTACAGTTGCAACTTCATAATAAATTTGGACCCTAATGTTATCTGGTCCCAAAATTCTGCTTTTAAATTTCTGTAGCAAACTATCACTGGTAATGAGCAAATGTACCGGAAATTCTGATTTGGCTCAATACTCTTTCAATATTGTCAGGTTGAAAAATGTCAGCTCTTGAAAGTCTTCTAAAATGTTTAACTTTCTCTTGCGTCCTTAGTTTGTCCAAACAAACAGCATTGTATCACAACGTTTGAAACATAGGTATGCTGTAAGGCAGATTCATGAAAGAAACTATTTAACATTATACTGTTCTTGCCATAAGAAGGGAAATGCCATTATTTTAAGCACTAGAAGCACTTCTGTCAACTATTTGAAAGCAGACATTAAGGGGAGAGGGAGCAGAAATAGAGAATGTCTCTGTCAAATTTCTAGATAATGCAAACTGCTTTTCAGAAGTGAGAGAAAAATCTATTATCTGGTTTAGTTTTAGTTTTTCCTGCAGTGCCTATGAAATGCATCCTTGATGTAGAGGAAATGTGCACAGTTCCTGTTCAAGAACAGTGGAAAGACATAGTATTAATTAGGGGTCCACTGATAAAGATTTTTCTTGGCTGATACCAATAGCCAATTATTAACCAGCCATATCGACTGATACCGATCTTGTAACCTACTTACAGGAATGCAGGCAGGCACCGTGGAGAACAGTGCCTTGCAAGTAAGTTTGTGGAGGGGAAGAGGTGTGGGGGAGGGAAGTGGTGGAAGGGGGTGCAGATCAAGGTCCCCACAGTGAGGGAGAGAGGGGGGCAGGGGCTGGTGATGGGAGTACTGCCCAGCCAGAGTGGTAAACAGGACTCGGGGTTGGGAGTGGGATGGAGCCATGGGCAGCTTGTTCAAGGGATCAGCATCCCTGCGCTTAAAAATGGCAGTGGTAGTGCTTGAACTCAAGCTCATCAAATGTGCTTTAGTTTAAGTGCTGCTGCCATCATTTTTAAGTGTGAGTACACTTAACTGCAGCGGAGCTGAGTGGGGTGAGGGCAGATGCAGGCTGCTTGCTGTGGATTTGGGGCTCTCAGCTTTGCTGCCTTTGCCCCAGGAGCCCCAACTGGCCTTGTGTCCCCTGCCCGCCCAGCAGCAGGAAATGCAACTCACTGCTCTCACTGCTGCCAGGTGGGCAGGAAAGGCGCAGGTGATATGGGGCTCCTGGGGCAGAGGCAGGAGAGTGGAGAGTTCAGAGCCCACAGTGGGCAGCCAGCATCTGCCCCACGTACAAATTGGGGAGGGGAGACACATGCCCCCCCATGCCTCCCTTGGGGGGGTGCACACAGTGGCAGGGAGCCACCCCCCAGTCCCCACCCTCCCTGTGTCCCCCTGGACGAGCTGCCCATGGCTCTGTTCTGCTCCCTACCCTGGGTCCTACTCACAGCCCTGGCTGGGCACTGCCCCCAGCCCCTACCCCACTCCTTTCCTCACTGTGGGGGCCTTGATCTGCCCCACCCTCATGCCCACTTCCCGTCCACAAACTTACCTGCAAAGGCGCTGCTGTCCACACTGCCTGGCTGCATTCCTGGCCACGTCCAGAGTACCTGGTCAGAGGGGATATTATATTTACTGGTGCCATTACTGGCTACACCGGCCAATAAAAGTTGGTTGCTGATAAGATAATTTTTCTTTTATTAGCACCAATCTGATATGGTACTCATATATCATTGCACCTCTAGTATTAATACTGTTTTTACATAGTTTTTAAGAATATAACTTGTATATTTACAAAGAAATATTTGAGAAACAAATCAAAAGTTTTCAAAACAAATTAAGACACTTACCAGAAAAATATATTGTTATTTCATAATGCTAACTGTTGGTGGGGAATCATTACAATTTTTATAGCTTAACACTGAAAAAATAAATGCTGTTGCTACACTGCAGTGTACAAACCCATTGTTAAGGCTTTATTCGTCATTGTTGAATTGTTCAGTAGCTCTGATGGCAGCTCTGAAAACTCTTCAGGAAAAGATCCATCGTTTAGAGTTGGAGAGGTCGCAGGCTGAAGAGAACCTGAGCAGTCTTTCTGTAGAGGCTGCTCAGTACAAAAAAGCCTTGCACCATGAATCCTGTGAGAAAGATATCGCCCATCAGGAACTGATGCAACAGAAAAAAGGTATTTTTTTTTCCAGGAGTTGTGAAAGACCGACATGCATCTGTTATACTTCTGAATTGAACAACTAAGCAAGTTTGTTTTGACCAGCTGCTTATTTAATTCAGACTTTGGTTTCAGTAAGAAGTATCTTCCTTCCAAGTCATGATACTGTGACAATTCAAGTCCTTATTTTGTTTTTGACAAGTTAATTTTTTATAACAGTAAAATAATATTTGGTTACTTGAAAGCTTGGTGCCAAATAAGCAGGCTTTAGATAATGCACATTGTATTAAAAAAACAGAGAAAATGTGTGCGTGTGCATGTTGTGTGCTCACATGTGAGTGTGAAAATATGGTTATTTCACTTCAAACTGAAGGTTTGGGCTCCCAAAATTCTTCATCAGTCTGTCTCTGCTGATGTTCTTTGAACTCTAGCACTGAAATGCCTAAACTGGACTAAACGCTGCTATCTGCCACCACTAAGTGCTGCCTGTTTAGCACTCCAGTCTGGCAAAGAGTGCTGCTGGGAAGGGAGGGAAGGAGTTGGATTCTAACTGGAGTTTTTTATGTCAGCATAGATTCAATTAAGCCAGTAGCTAATTCCATATGTATGTAACAGTGATTCTCAGCCATGGCATCCTGAGGTGCCTTAATATCTTTTCAAGGGGGACCCCAGGGTGCCACACAATCTTAATACTCCTAGGTGTGCAAACATGATTCACAAATTAACCCCAGACATTTCAAACAGGAATCCATAGTGTTAAGAACAGTCTGATCTGTTGTAATCTTTCTGAGTTTTTTTCAGCAGAAACACTACTCCATTATTTTTCCATAGTCAAAAAAACAAGCAAAAACAAAGAGTGTTTTCTGAAGGGTGCCTCAAGTCTAAGAAGGCTGAGACGACTGATATATAACATAAAAATCACACTCCTGTGGGAGGCAGGGCCTGAAATTGGAAACCCATGTTGAATCTTGTACATATACTGATGCTAAATATCTAAACTGCTTGATTTGCCTAGCTCCCAAACTACTCTCCTGTGTCCCCTTTAAATTGTAAAGAATTCAGCCTCTCTTAAGACCGTGAGGAGATGAGCTGTCTAACTGTATGACCCCAACTACTGTTCTCTGTCTGTCTTTTCATAGATGTAAGCGTGCAGTTAAGCGCAGCCCAATCACGCTGCTCCCTACTGGAGAAACAGCTGGATTACATGAGGAAAATGGTTTTCAGTGCAGAGCAAGACAAGAAAGTGGTTTTACAGCAACAGGTGAAGCTGTTTAATGTAACATATGGAGCAATGTATTAGCACAATATTGTAGAAAGATTAAGACTTTAAAACCTGTGCTTTCTACGTGTCACTTCTTCCTTCCCCTGCTGTGTGAGTTGGTAGTGACTAAAAGTGATTACAGTGTGGGGTGACTGATCTGTGAATTGCACAAAATGGTCCACTGGCTTTGGTAACGTTCCTAGTAAATAGGCACATGCCATTGGGAAAAGGCAGGAATACTTTAATGGAGGCAGCTCTTGGCAGATCAGATGTAAAGTGGCCAAGGACTGCAAGAGCAACATGACACAACTTGGTTTCCTAATTCTAAAAGTTTAGGTCTAGGAAAACTAGCAAATGCCTTCCCTTACTAATCCACATTTAGGCAAATACAGAGATACTGAATATTTGCTGCTGCAGGTAGTCTGGAGCCCTAGACCAGGGCTAACTGGTGGCCTACAAGCTGCATATGGCCATCAAGCGGTTAATATGCAACCCGCCCCTCCCCAGGGCTCCTGCCCTAATGCTGCTCCCACTGTTCTGGCTGCTGCTGTGCCCAGGGTCTCAAGGCTCCCCGTCCTTCTCTCAGCTTTCACTTCCTGCTGTGACTGCAGGGGGCAAGGTGGCCCAATCCACAGCACCTGTGCATGCAGTTGAGGGCAGGTGGAAGTGGGTGCTGTCTGTGTGTGGTCCTTGCTAGTGTGGCCCCCAGCCACTTAGAGGTTGGACAGCCCTGCCCTAGACAGTTATCTTTTAGTTTTGTGCAGTAGAGCTGATAGATCTTATTGAAGCCCAGCAGTAGCTCTGCTGTAGGCCTGTTGCTGCCTATATTCTGCACATTGGGTGGACAAACTGACTGCGTGAAACTGAAGTCAGCTTTGTCTTTACAATATTTCATGGCCTGGAATTTCATATGTATACTTGTAAGCTATTTAAACCAGTATACTGTAGTGTGTTCTTTTTTAGTGTCTGAAAATATTTCAATCAGATGCCAAATTTAACTTTAGCTTTCTTTTTCCAGACCCAGCTTCAAAAGGAAAAAAATCAGAATCAGATGGAGCTACATGCAAAACTTGAAAAGCTTGAAATACTAGAAAAAGAGTGCTTCAAACTTACCACTACTCAGAAAACTGCAGAAGTAAGCAAGCCTGAGGTGACAATCTGCAGTTACAGTTCACTTCAGAAGACTTTTTGCAAAGTTTACCAGTTGCCCTAAGTTTCAGAGAGTATCTGTGATGCCTGTACTCCTTCAGTGGAGCTCGGATCACAACATTTGTTTTTCCTGGCTCTTCCTGTATTAGCCTTATTTCCTACAGGTCTTTTAGTTCTGTCCTACAAAATTCTTTCAGTTTGGTTTGTTCAAAATTTGAAATAGTTTACAATTTAGTACATTTTAGTTGAACAGTCTTGTATCTTCATTTGAGGTCAAGATCAAACAGTTGGAGGAAAAGCTTTGTGAAGAAGAGCATCAACGTAAGTTAATACAAGACAAGGCTGCTCAGGTAAGATAGCCCATTTGACTATTGCGGAAGAAGTCCATTGCTTTTATTCAAGGCGCTTCTTTTTTTTTTCTTACTTATTTAGTTAAGGTGAATTATTTAGCATGAATTATACAAAACGACAAACTTTGGTTTGACCTAGTGAAAAAGTATTTACACAGTTTCTGTAGATGAGGATGTGCTTTGTGTCATGCACAAAGAATACAACTCATTCACCTCAAATGTCTGAGAGTCAGGAATGAACTTCCTGATAACTTGTAAGTACATCAGGTAATTTTAACTCTAATTAATGAGCAGACAGATTTTAAGAAATATGGCATCCAAAATCAGGTGTCTTAGAGGGGAGAGGAGTGTCTCGAGTTATCTTAATGGAATGAGAGTCCCTTCCAACTTCACATGTAGTTCATACATATTGAAAACTAATACAGCAACTCCTTGCTTAATATCATAATTATGTTTTTGAAAAATGGGACTTTAAATGAAATGATGTTAAGTGAATCCAATTACATCACAGTAGTTACTTACTAGCAGGTGGTGGCCAAACAACGTTATAGCCAAAAATTGCACGACTTTAAATGAGTATGTTCTCTAATAGATTAGCGATGTAATAACAAAACAATGTTAACCAGCACGAAATTAAGTGAGGAGTACCTGCACATTTGACTGCTTGAAGACTTCATAGTCATGATTGTCACTATTAGTCAGTGATGGTTTCTTTAGCAGAATCTGAAAAAAAAAATGTGTTTCCTATAGAGAACTGCATAAAGAACTTCCTGTGCTGTGAGTGGGAGGGTGGGGTAGATGGAGTATTCAGTTTTGTTGCATGGTGTGCCATTTACTCATCAGGAACAAATAAGCAACAGCAGCCATTTTACAAGTTCATCTTTGTTATGCCCTCTCAGCCTCTCTCTCCAAGACTAATAAAAGGTAACAAATGTTTTGTAGAGGGTAATACTTTGTGGGATGCTTTGTAACAAGAGTACAGGAGTTGAAGAAGTACTGAAAGAACCTAAAAATAAGTGAAGCTGGCATTTTTAGCATCTTTCACCAGTGCTGTCACCTCCTGTAGCAGTTATGATGCAACTTCACTGACTTCCATCTGTCAGAAGACAGAATAAGCCCACAGATTGCAACCCATATGTCTTCCCACTAGAACTTCACTGAATACCGCAGTCCGAAAAATACACAAACTACTGTGTTTCTCTTAGAACAGGTTTTACTGCCACATGAGCAGAAAGCCCAGTAAGAATGTCTGATTGTCAGAAAATGGTGAACTAATTACTGTTGGCAAGTGTCTGTATCAGAACTTTGCCAGATAGACTCCTTGAGCTCAAGAAACTGCTTTTGTGCAGTAGGCTGAGTTGTCTGCTGATACTGGAGTTCTCTTACTCTACTCCAGCTTTGTTAAGATATGGCTGTGGGATGGGAAACATCTTCCTTTATTTGTCACTTGGCATATGACCTCCTCAACCTTCTCTTTCTTCATGCTGATTGAAGCACCTAGCTGTAGTCTGAGCGTCTTATCATTTAGCCAGGTCTTGTATATTCAGATATGAGGCCCTTTTCTTTCAAAGCCGAAATGGTAGCAACTTTATCAGATGCTGGCTCTGTATCTACAGTATTAACTGTAGAGCAATATCTAGAAAAACGTTGTCTTGACCAATGGAAGTGATGCTAAATGATGCACACATGGTCTAGGATCTCCACTCTTCTGCTGTTCTGAGTCACAGAGATTAAAAGGGATCATAGTTCCACAAAGTCTCTTTTCCACTACAAAATTAAAGTATCTTAACAACCAAGTGGTGATAGTTGAAAAATGCACCTGCTGCAGCTAGATTTGGAAATGGGGACTTCTGAAACCATACTGGAAGACCTCCACTCTTTATCACATCTCACACTGTTGAATCCCCATGCTTCCTCCTTGCAAAGGTCATGTCTGTAAGAAGCATAGTAATTCCCATAATTCCTTCCTTCCCTCATGTGGATGAAGACCCAGTTGAACTGGGCTATTTTAGCATGTTACTTTTTCTAGCATGTTACTTTTTCTTTTCTTTTTTTTTTACTTATAGCTTCAAACAGGACTTGAGATCAATAGAATTCTGATGTCTTCAGTTTCATCTCAAAATGAACCAAAAAGGAAAAACAGGAAGAAGAAAACAGTAAAGGTAATGTGACAGGTGCTGAGGGTCTTGCTGGAGTAGACTTTGATCCACATGATCTCACTGGAGAAGATGTGGAGAGAATTGTTCTATCCATTCTCTGTATTCTGTTGCTGACTTCTGAGATATAACCAGCTGCATAGCTTTCTTTATAGAGAACTAAAGTGTTTAAACTAAACCCAGGTACATAAGACATGGTATTGCCAGAGAAATTTACGCACCTGGTCATTTGGGCTGGTAATAAAAGGAGGATGCTATCCACGTTGCTCCCTTGTGTACTTCTGGGTATAAAAACTGATATACACCTTAACCACGTGAGCCCTGTGACTAATATGGATCTTTGGCCTTGACTGACTGGTATTCAAAACAACTTGATTTAAAATTTTTTAAGACAAAGTAGCAAGTGTTTTACTGAAGTCCAGTAAAAATCACTCACTGCAGCTACCAATGCTGCAGCTCTGTTTAAAAAAAAAAAAAAAAGAAATGGGAAAAAAAACCCCTCTAATTCAGAATTAATACTGGATTTATTTACTTTTAACTCAGTCTACTGGTGACTTGTCCAGTTACCAGTTACATGAATCTGTGGGTAGCCTTTACTATTCCCTGTCTTAATGTTGAGAATTTTTCCTATACTGGGGAAAAGCAGGCAAAGATGTAATGCCCATTAAAGCGACAGATTGAAAAGCTATATTTCAGTGGCTATTCACATGCAAGTTTTGTATACAATGCCTTGCTGCTGAAATGCAGTTTGTCCTTGTTCTCACTGAGAGGTAAAAACCTACTGATATTTTTATTTGTATTATGACAGCTCCCTAAATGGATTGCTCCATGTCTGAGGCTCTTTTGTGCTAGATACTGTGTAGTCACCAAAAATAGGTTGATCTGTGCTCCAAAATGCTTCCAGTCTTATTTGTTAGAGTAAATTTAAGATTGCTTGGTTCAGTAAACTCTGTTTCTTCCCTGTTCCTGTCGCCTGTCTGTTAGAAAAACCCTAGTCTCAAGAAAGTGACTCCACCACAATTTTATGTTAAGACTGGAGTGCTGCCATTTGTGGCTGGGAAGGTGAGTCTGAGTGACAACATACTTTCACTAAACACGTCATCTTCTTTACAATGAACACTATTCATTCATTGCATTCATTATAGCGGCTTACAAAAGCTTACTCCTCTTTCTTAAGTCTGCCAGCTCCAGCCATTCTGTTAGTGCTAATGTACAAAGTGTCTTGCATATGATGAAACATCGCAGTCCATGCGTCTCATCACAGCATCCAGAAAAGGCTGAACGCAGAGTTTCCAGAAGAACTATTGCTTCCAAATCGGTGTCATCCTGTTCCACATCTTCTTCTGTCACTGAAAATCTTTCTGACCTTTTGTTGGCAATACAGGATGAGCTGGGTCAAATGAGCTTGTAAGTATGAATCCAAGAACTATTTTCCAGAGGACAAAAGAAGCTTGGTACTGTGAGCACACATGACTTCCAGCTACAGCCCTACGGGAGTTGCTGAGATGTTATACTAGATCTAGCTTTTAACAGTATAAAAATACTTCTGGATGGGGTTTGAAGGGTACCTGGCAAGTAAAGATTTGTTTCTTTGGGGAGGTTTTTGTTTTGGGATCATGGGCAGAAGAAGTTTTGTTACCTTTTTTAACCTAGTCCCTTCCAAGCAGAAGTTAACAGCTGCAGCAAACTTAAAATTCAGACTGAAGGATCTCCTCCTCCTTAGCCCTGTAATGCACAATAGAAAATCTCTTAGTTGAGGACTATTTCCCCTGAAAAGTAAGGATGCTGTTCACTTTGCCCTTATTAGAAAGGTATGTACTTCACAGTTAGTCCAAGTGATTGGTACCTGGGTCAGGGTGCAGATCAGCCCCTAGACTGAGTACAAGCATCACCCTGCAAAGTGCTGCTTGCATACTGTATTCTCATTGTTTCTGCACTTGCCTGTGTATCTGAAGGTGTATCCCATGGTTCTCTGTGTTCTTCTTTTCTTCTATTCTTTCCCTGTTAATTGCAGCAAAATTTGCTGGTCTTTTAAAGGAGGTGCAGAATTGTATTGAGAAATGATCAGGTCTTGAATGATCTTGTGGTCTAACTGTTCTGGTCTGAGCTAAAACACAGCTTGGGTTTTAATTAATATCTCTAGATAGAAAAGCAAGCATGGATTCAAAGCACAACTAAGAATGTACTTGAGGGTTTTGTGTCCTGGGGCTGAGGAGGTTGGCAACACTCTGTAGAAATATTGGTTAAAACTACATTGTAGATGCACCCACTTGGACTAACTAACAAGGAGCTGTGGTCTGGAATAGAAGCAGGTTGTTAGCCCAAAAAAAGACTCCTTTTCTAGTTTGAAACCCTTGGTTTCTTGTCAAATCTGTCAAGTCCTTGATGCTTGGAGCCACCCACACATACTTTAATAAATGAATTTTGAAATGCATGTGGAGGTTCAGAAGACCTGGGTTATAAATAATACTGAAATTAGAATTGTGGGTCCTCCTTTTAAGGGAGGAAGCATTGGTTTAATCTAAACTGCTTACTGCTTCATAGCCATAACTATGCAAAGAATTGTTTTTGTATTTGTGCTATTTGGATGAAAAACTACTTTATAGGAGCAACTGGGCTGGAGAAAACAATTGTTACCCATTTTCAATAGCACTTGCAATGTACTAAGCATTTTACAAGAAGAATAAAATGACATAAAAGAAGTCATGGTCCAAGCCATAATAATGAATAATCAGAAAGCATGTTATTGTTTATAACTGGTGCACAGTTTTACTCTGTCTGTTAGGCAGCTAGCTCTAGCCCATTCTTTGTCTTGCTGGTAGAATGAAATAATTGGCACCTGTATTTTACCACACTGCTTGCCAGCAGTAACAAGCCTTGTTAGTGCTGTTCCTGTTGAGTAAAAGCCTTAATTTAACTAATTTGTTGGAAAAAAACTGTGGCTTCCATTAGGGATCCTAAAATGAAGTCTTGTGGATTAAACTAAACTCTGACTCTGAGATAATTCGGGTGGGCGTTGGGACCAGTGCTTTGGGTTTGTACTGGCTCGTTATTTGAACAGAATTTTTAATTTCTTGCATTCCAACTTCCCACTGTGTATGATGCTGCCATGCTCTCAAACAGTTATGGTTATTATTTGTTACTCTGGAAATGGCTTGCAATACATATACAAAAAAAGCACATTCATTGATTACAGACTTATGGAAAAATGGGACTTTTTATCATTGTAGTAGTACTTGCCTAGGATGTTCAGACTACCTCTGTGTGAAGAAATCATGACTGATATTTTATCTCACAGAGAAACTTAGAATTTAAACTCATTCAGTAGATTAAACGTGTAAGAGAAGAATGTTATGGAAATATCCCACAAACACTACATGTATAATATTTTTGCTTCTAATCAGTGAACATCAAGAACTATTGAAGCAGATACAGGAAACTGAGAACTGTAAAGTTCGCGAAGATCTTGAACGTGAATTGGATTGCCTGGTAAAGCGAATGGAGATTAAAGGCGATCAAATATCCAAGTTGAAAAAACACCAAGCCAGTGTAAGGAAGTGAATCTTAAATAATTTAATTAAGGGGGTGAGGAAATACTGCAATGGAGTTATTTTTCATCTATTGCCTGTATTTAAAATCTTGTTGATACCTACAGGCCAGTATATTCAAATATGAATGCCTAAAATTTTGCAAATAATTCAGTGTCTATTTGCCTGCAATTCCTATCTCTGAAATCAGTTCACTTGTATATATTTTCATATATGGGTGCCTAAACAATGCATGCGCGCGCACACTATATATATATACATATATATATATATATATATATATACACACACACACACACACACATACACATTTGGGAATTAGAACCAGTATTTTCATATATGGATGCCTAAATAATGCACACATATACATATATATGTGGCTACACACACACACACACGTGTGTGTGTGTGTGCATTATACATGTTTTAGGCGCACATATTTGAAAATGCTAGTTCTAATTCCCAAATAAGCTAATATTTCCCCTTTGAAATGGGTTGGGTGGGGATCTGCTCTGGGGCTGGGACCTTGATGCAGGGACAACATGGTCCAGAGCTGGGGCAGAATTGAAATCTGCTGCTTGCACATTAGAGCAACTCCCCACCCAGCTGTGTGCCTTGCCAGTGCTGCTGGGGCTGGTCTCCATGGAAACCCTGGTCCCTTTGTCATGGCCCCCTGCTGCAAGGGTCTCCATGGAAACTGGCTACAGTGATGCAGGCAGGGGCTGCTGGGAAATGGAGTTCAGATGCTGGCCAGATCCACCATTTTGTCCACCCCGATTTACAACATCTCAAATATTTTTAAGTTTACAGTGTGCAAAATGATAGGGCCCCACCTCTCTCTCCCTCTCATTAATATGAAAAGAACCAGGAAAAGCTGTATTTTTCCAACTTTTTCCTTCCTTGTCCCTCTTTGATGCCAACATATTGTAGGGTCACATATGAACTTGTCATAATTCAAACAGTAAGCTGTACTTCTATTTCGTAAGCAATGATGTTCACTAGGATGCATGGCAGAATTCTTTATCCTTACTAAAGGATTTAATATCTGAATCTGCATGTTGACCACTTTAAAAATGCAACCTGTATTCTCCTTGTCTCTGATAGCATCTTAACTTTGTCTGCTGGAGTGACCTTTCATGAAGATTTCATGGTATATACACAAATCGAGATACATGCCAGTCACTTCTGAATGTCAGACATTTTATAGCAATATCAACCTTTTGATATATGTTCTTATAATGAGCCAAGAGAAATGCTGAGGCTTTATGGCTAAAATCTAGAAGCAATAGCTAAATATAGTTTTGGAATGTATTCCACACTATCTAGAAAGAAGGTATAAGTGTGTGATAAACAACAGAATCTAAAGCAGAAGAGGCTGTCAGGGCTAGGCAGTTGGATGAGACAGAGTTCTTCTCTCATGCAAACATTTACATCTTAAATATTGCAGCAAGAAACCTAACTTTACATTTCAAAAGTATATTTCTAATGCTTGCTGTTCCTAGAGAAATGAATCTAGTATATCTTTTTATAGGGTAACCTTTAATGTTATTTGGTGTTTGAAAATATGTCTAATGTCTTGTGAGGATCTCTGTCCAATGTCTGTTGTGAACATAAAACCGCACACACAATCTTTCCCTTTAGGTTCAGAAATTAAGAGAAAAGGCTCAGAAATTGAAGAGAGAGGCAGCTCATGTCAAACTCAAATCTGATGATATGGAAGGAATAAAAGAGATTCCAGTTACTCCAAAGGAAAATGGTTCTATATCTTGTCCAGGACAAAAAAGCAAACGCTCTCTTCAGCTGTTGAAAAATATGCAGAAACTTCAGTCTACACTCAAGAAAGATGATATTATGTGGGAACAATAGTTTTAAATTTTTTATTCGCAGTGCCTTTAGCTGGCATCTTCAAAAATTGTATGAAAGTTCATAGGCTTTAGTTTTAACAAATACTAGAATTAATTCAATGTTCATGGCAAATCTATGAAATGTGTTGTGCAATGTCTAAAGTATATGTTAATGTAATAGTCAATAGTCAATTTCAGTTCTGTAAATTAAGAGATTTAGATTGAAGAAACCAACCACCTTGTAGCTATGCAGATATTTTAAATAAAGCCATTTTTAATTGTTTGTTTCATGATGTATCTGCTAATGGCTTTTGTATGTTTCTTTTCATTGTTTTTGTTTGCTTTTTTAACTTGTCAAAATAAAACTCAAAACTTCTCATGTTGCGTATAATGTTTATAGCATACAGTATTTTATTCTCTTTCCTCAAACTGATATTACTTGTTTTGAAGAGGAAGGAGAGTCCAAAGTGGGGCCAAAACTCATGACTCAGTGCAGAAGGACATACTATATTAATCCTGCTTCCTTAGTCTTAAAGGGCCAAAATTCTAATTAAAATCAATAGAAGAGTTCCTTTTGTAAAGTTTTGAAGATTCAGACCTTTACAACCAAGTCAAACAAATTACTATAATCGTTTGTCTCTTGTGATATATGTATATTAATTCATGTATTCATTAAATGATGTGGAAAATAGTTGTGAAAGTGGGGTAAAAGCTGAGAGAATTCTTCTTCTGTGTTTTTTTAAGGTATTTTTTGTTTTATATGTCCTATCAACACCTTAAAAATATGCTATGGGTTCTTCGAAGAAAATAAAGACATATGTATACATTTAATCCTGTTTAATTACAGTTAATGCTACTTTGGCACCATCTGTCACTCATATACTATCTCTTTTTTAATATGGCTTCTCAAAGTTTTTGACTAAACATTTGGAAAGGACAAATACCTAAAACCGAGGTTAGTAGCTAATCTACAACTCTGTCAACTGAGCCGGTCCAAATCATGATGTAAGCAGATCTGGAGCCCTTGATGTAGACTAGGCCTAGAACTGCATTTTTGGCTCAATTTAGGAACAAATCACCCAATCTACTACAGCTGGGATGTTTTCAAATTTACAGCTGTTTGTCATTTGTTACTAGTGCGCTATGCTTTCACTCCTTGCATAAATGTAGTAGACTTGCTGTTTGTCACCATGTAGAAGTGAATTTCTGGCTTAGTACTGGACCAGTCTCCTCCTTCACAAATACTGCTGCTTCTACGATCCTAAGAACCTTCAGTCAGATTTATGAAGTTAGGTGGAGAAGGAAGGACTTGGACTTCATTCTCAATACAGTAGTAACATACTTAGCCATGTGTTTAAGGATAAACTAAAAAACAAGAAAAGAGCACTCTGAGCAACAATGGTTTTTCCAAATCACAAAGGTGCACATAAGCCACATGTGTTGGAAACTTCTACTTGATACTCGGAAAGGAGCAGAAACTGGTTGAAGGAGAACTTCTTTCTCTGCCTATATATTGGGAGAGGGCCCAGCATTTGTTTTCCTGGGAGTGAAATTCTGTACTGAACCTGCAACCCATACACATCAGTGCTAACCAGAATGTGTGTGTGTGTGTGGTGGTGGAGGGGGAGGAGGGAGACGAAGAGTGCTAGTCCCACTGATTTAAGAGTGAGCTACTGCAGTTGTGTTAAAGGTATTTCTGAGAGCTTGCATTTACCAGAAGGAAAATGTAGTGATCTGTTGTGTCAGTTCAGTGAGGCAGTACTCCTCATCTTTGTGAAGAGATGTGGGTGGTTCCTTCAAATGTTTTTGCACATAAGATCTTGCAAAGAGAAGAGCTAATTCTGCTTCCAAAGACTTTTTTCCAGTAGTTGCTGACAGAAGTGAATCGTTAATCAGATGATGATAGCACTGCATTGTTGTAGCAGACAAGTTGACAAAGCACTTCAGGGTCTTTTGGACGAATGAGTCATTCTTCACCTGTGAAGGAAGAAGAATGCAGCACGTGATTCCTTCTGTATAAGCTGCACTGGAGTAATATTTAAATTTAAAATGCTGTGTAAGCAGGAGTCTTGCAAACAAAGTAAACTGCTTTAGTGGATGGTGACTGATTTTTGCTGTTGCAAATTTGAAGATGTATTAAATACTTTTCCCAGTAGAGCAGGTAGCCAGAATGTTTAAATAAAACTTATTTTAGTTCAGTTCGTTCCAGTTTGTGCCAGGCCTTAGGTCTGGAAGTTTTTACCTTTCTCTCCCATTCCACATGCCTGGACTAGAACAATGGGTTGTGTGTTTAAAATACGTTCACTGCAGCAACTTTAAATGCAAGTGTAGATGCATTTTTTTTAAACTTGTTAACTAATCAGGGCCTGTTCCTATTCCAGGGTACCCTTGCATTCATGAGCAGCCAGCTTTTTTTATTTGGAAATAGCAAATCCTGTCAAAGAGAGTGTTCTAAAAGGAGCTTTATATTTCTTAGTAGAGACAGGACTTTTGCAAAAAGAAAGCTATCTTTTAGCATTGCTGGAGATGCAGAGGCACAATTTTTCTATCACTATTTTGCACAGAAGGAACACCTACATTTTGTGACTGCAGTGTTGATAAAAATGGCTTAGTCTTCCACCAGACATGGTGGAAGTAGGTGCATATCTTTACAGCAGGGAAACCTGGGTGTAGAGATGGACAGGATTCTGCCCTGAGCGGTGCTTCCAAGGTGAGCATAGTTGCAACCCCAGTTGTGAGGGACAGCGTTGATGTTCTCTGTAGCACTTATGCTGGATCCAATCAAAGGCCATTGCACTCCACCCTTTAGTATGTTCAGTGTACTGGGGTCACCATGGTTACAGCCAGGGCTGTCCGCACACTAGGAAGTAGCAACGCATCAGCTGCTTCCCTATGTTGATTTGATTTAGTTGACTATGGAAACCGGTGGGAACGTCCAGCAGTGAAGTGCGACCTTTTCCCTTGCTGCAAGTGCCGTGCGTTAACTGGAGCTGACCTCGATCCAGTTAGACAGGTAGTGTATAGCTCAGAAACTCTTTGTGGGGGCTTTGGTGATGTGGTTCTGTTTACAGGCTGTAAGGAGGGGGACAGCACTTCTGTAGGCAGAGCTGGAGCGAGCTGTGTCAAATATTCACATGCATTTCCAAGCTGGTACTCAGGCCAACCTTCAGTTGAAATGAAGCTGGCCTCAGCTTGCCTGTCTGCATAGGGCAGGGAGAGAAAAAGGAAGAAACTACATATAAATAGTTTGTCAGCCTTGCTTTCAACACTTTCTTCCCCCCCACAAATCGCATGTAAAAAGCATTCCTAGATGAGGGGGCTTGATAAGATAAGAAAAAAATATGAGTTGATAACGTAGAAGTTTTTAAGTCATCGTAGACTAGGACTCCATCTTTTAACAAGTTAACGTAATTTTTAATCCTAAAATTTTACTCCTGCTTGTTTTCTGGAACTGTTTGAATCATTTCAATGTGTGTGTTGTTTGTCATTAGAGAAACAATGCACATATACTGTGTACCACATGTTAAAAGAAAAAAACAAATCTGAGATTGCCTTTGACTTCCCCAGATAATTAAGGGTAGGTCTTACAGCTTCTGCTAGGAAAAAAATAGAAATCAAGAATGCTTTTTAAAGTAGCATAAATACACACACACATATATATATTTGTTTTTCAATTTGTATCTCCTCTTTACTTTAGACCCGGTCATTTATTAGCAGATTTACAGTTTGAGGCCATTCACTTCATATGGCATCTTCAAAGGAAACCAGGGTCTTGAATGGGACATTTAAAGATGTGCTCTGGGAGTGTGGAGGGGCACCTATACATGTGACAGACCTCTACTCCAGCATGTGCTAATTAGCAATTAATTGAATCTGCTGAAGTGTGCTAATAAGCATGCTCCAGCAGCTTATGTGTCATGTATTCAGCGTCCACACATTTCAAAATAGGAGTAGGGGCGCTTTAACTAAAGCTTGTCCTGTGGCATTTTGAAGTGTGGGACGCTGAATACTGGTGATGCTGTGGGCACTTTACTTAAAGTGCCCTGCCATTTTTCAGTGCAGGGACACTGATGCATGTGACTGGAGCTGATATATGCAACTAGTAATTACCATGCTCCAGTGGACTCAATTAATCAAGTCTGCTGTAATTACTGCGTGTCAGAGCACCCTTATTGTACATGTATATATGCCTATTGGAACAAATAGTTCTTCTGAAATCTGCAGCAGTCAAGGTAACTGGATTAGTTTCTAAGACCCAGGGTCTGTGAGATTTGGGCATTCAGTTTGCACTGAAATTTCAGCAGCAGTTGAGAACCCATCTCCCTAGATGTTTTGAGAATCCCAACCTTGAATTTTGAGTGGGCAGAGAAGTTGTCAAGCAGTTTGGGTTTTTTTTTTTTAACTAAAGCAATTAAGTTAGGCGTAATGAGTCCTTAGTTTGGAATCTTACAGTTTCTTATTTTTATGTGTGATAATTTTGGTTCTTCTACTTCTGCCAGAGTTGACCTCTCTCTTGACTTTTTATTTGTGTTTGCATTTTGAATGTCATTGGAATAGGCAGCCAACAAGACACATGCACAAAAATAATAAAACCCATTTGCCTTGCACAGGCTAACCACTGACAACAAGACTGATTACTGCTCTAATCTGGGATTCCATTTTGTGGTTAGACATAAGGGAAATAGGACAAAGGCCACAAGCCAAAAAATGTAATTAGAAACATAAAAGAGCAAATTTTATCCAATAACTGTTCACATTCCTGCTGTTACCAAAACATGCTAGTGCAAATTAAACATTAATGATCTGTTACTTAAGTCTGCTGGAAACACTTTGCCCCAGTACAAAAGGAGTTGAGTTTGAAAACATATACATTACAGTTTTTCTACCAAGCAAAGCTAGGGTTTAGACATATTCATAAATCCTGTGTGTTCTGGGAGTAGGATTTGGCAAAAACATGCTTAGAAAAATATTAGGGCAGGATCTCATTGGGACTTGGATCCTGACTAATATAACTAGCTACAGATGTTTGTGTGCACTGAAAGATTTATTGAAAGACTTTAGCGTCCCAGAATAAGAGTGCCACACAGGCCTATGATAATTTTACAGCAGAAAAACAAGAAACTAAGGATAAGGGAGTGTATGTTCTAATTTCTAATGAAAAGTTTTGTTTTTCTCTGTTTGCCTGTTTCTTTGGAATCTGCAAGGCTGCAAAACTATGTTGTACTCTGGTAGGGCCTGATTCAGAGGCCACTAAGTCAGTTGGTATCTTTCCACTGGCTTTAATGGGCTTTGGACCAGTCCCCTTAAAACTAACCTAAGCCATAATGCAAATTATGTGTCCAGTAGAGTTTTAGCGGTTGATGGGCTGTGACCACCACTTAATGCACTACAAGCAGCAAACTGTCTCTTTCATTCCTGTATGCATCCCGTGTGTTTGTCACATCATGGTGTTTTTTGTTGCCTTAAACTTGGGCCTCATTGTTGAAAACACTTAAGTATAGGCTTAATGTTTCTCAGATGAATAGTTTAATTTCAGATGATTAAAAGTTTATAGGAGCGCAGCCTTAGATTAAGCTCTTTTTTGAGCTGGGACTATAGGTTTAGAAGAAACCTCTGTTAGCAACTTGATAAGAAAGAAACACTGCCAAGGACTTTTTTCCTTGCCCAGCCTTGCCACAGCTTTTCTTATACTAAATCGCAGACTCTCCCCCAGCTTCTCCCTAGCCTTTCTCATGCAGATTACAGAAGCTGGGGGAGAGTCTGCGATTTTGTATAAGAAAAGCTGTGGCAAGGCTGGGCAAGGAAAAAAGTCCTTGGCAGTGTTTCTTTCTTATCAAGTGCAAGATGCAAGCTGTGCATTTCTAACAATACTCCATTTCTAACACCTCTGTGATCATATAAACTCCAATATCCTGTTATCCCAGGCAACCATGTCATATAATCCCTCTCAAAAATGTATTGAGTTCTGTTTTAACCCTAGTTAGGATCTTCCCCCCAGTTTCCTGTTAGAAGGTTGTACCAGATTCTTACTCTTCTGATGTTTTGAAACCTTGTAATTGTAGTATAAATTATATTCATGGGCCATTTTGGGTTTTTTTTGTCCTTATGCCAACATTTTCCTTTAGCTTAAATATAACCAGACCCAAATAACATCACTGCAGTTTATGGCATAGTGCACCTATTATCACAACTTTTATCATTAACAACTGATTTCCATACATAATCATGCAAAACAAATCAGTTCATTATCACTCTGAGCATTGAAACAAACTGCTTAATGTCAATAATTCATTTCCACCGGGCTCCTCTACTTGAGATGCTACATCACCAGAGCAGCAAGCTACAGTGACTTAGCTCATCGCTACGGTGACGTAGTGTCAGCTGGCACTAACCCTGACACTGCTGGTATGCTGTGCAGTAGCTCCTTGCTACTGTGCAGTAGGGTTGAAAACGACTTATGCCGGGACTGCGCAGTCCTGGCAGGTGCTGCACAGTCATTAAGTACATTCTTTAGCTAAAGCACTTTAGTTAAAGCAAGTACTAAATGACTGCACAGTATCAACTGCGCAGTCAGGAGCATATGTAGACATGCCTATTGGGTAAATTTATCTCTTAATGTAACAACTATTGAGTGACATTCTAAGATCAAATCAATCTAGAAAATCTTTGGTAAGGCTTGTCTTATTGAAGAAATGTATGTATGTAAAAATAATACAACAGCAAAAAACTGCAGGTTTTATAATTCTAAGAGGCCGAGGTAGCCATGTTAGCCTGAAGTCAGACAGGCAGGGCAGGGTGGCACCTTAGAGACTAACTCATTCAGAAAGGCATAAACTTCCATAGATAACAGTCTATGTTAGCAGCAGTCACAATCCTTCGATTTGAGGATTGTCTCATTCACAGGTCTTGAGTCTAATCCTTGAGCCACAGATCTGTCTCCAGAAGTTGCAGGTCTCTGCAGGGGACAGTAGGCTGTGGGCTGGGATTCCTCTCCTTTTTTGTTCCTTCATACTCAGTTCTCCGCTTCAAGGGCAAGATGCTTTACCTTGAAACAGGCTGTTGCTTGCTTGAGGTTTTGGCACTGCTGGAGTTGGTTAGCAGCCAGCTCCTCCCAGCTTTTGATATTGGCAACTATTTGCTTGAGACATACCTTCAGTGTATCCTTGTTGTGCTTCCACTGGTTGCTACAAGATCTCAGGCCTTAACTGAGATGGGAGTAGAGTACTTGTTTTGGAAGCTAAGAGTTGGGCAGCTGCACATAATGTCTGGTCAAGCAAAGTTGGTGCCTAAGGATCACCGGCTTAACGCTGTTAGTGTTTGCTTCAGCAATGGCATTGTGCTGGTGTTGGTGGAGCGATCTTCCTGTTTGATGGCATGACAAAGTAGGCTTTAGCATACAAAAGTTTATGACTTTCTGAACAAGTTTGTTTTTAAGCTCATCATACAAGCTTTAATTAAAGCTCCCCTGCCACCATTTTTCATCAGGGGCATGCTGATACACAAGATGTTGGAGTTTGCTGGAACACAGCAATTACAGCACATCAGAGTGGCCTTGCTGCTCATGTTTAGGCGCCCTATGAGCCACTGTCTGGTATTATCGCTCAATGCATGGATTCCATCTGCCCCACCTGGCCATTTATAAAGATTGTAGCCTTCAATTAAGTACTGTGGTGTTTGCTGGACACTGCATTCGTGCAGGGGGCTGTCCAAGATATTCGTCTTGCCAAGTGTTGTTTTGAAGCATCTGTACTGAGATCTTAGTCTGTTCAGTTTGACCCGTACTTCTTTGTCAAGGTTGTGCCCAACAAGAGGCTTGTTTGGTGTGAGTATAAAAATCTGTAGGAATAGGTCTGACCTTTCCCAGTGGTTGGCCCACTCTGCTGCTGCCCGTAGGTTTGGTTTGGTATCCCCAATCTCTTCCAGGAGCTTGTAGGCCTCATGTATATTGAATGGTTTATGACTTTTAAGCCTCTTAAGCTTCCATTTCATCGGGTCTTCAGTTAACAGTTGATGGAGCCAGCGATTTTCATCATCTCTTGCCTCTACTGTCAGTAATGATGTTAGGGTCTGTCTTATATCACTTGGTCCAATGCCTGAGAGTACAAGGAGTACATCTGTGGGTGGGTGTCAGTTGTGCAGCCTGTTATGAGTCTCAGTGCACTAAGTACAGTGTCAAGCTTTTTACTGAAACGACTTAGGGGGCTGGACTCGATGATCTTCCAAGGTCCCTTCAAGCTCTAATATCTATGAAATCTATGAACTTCTAGACTATACACGAGTACAGGAAACCCTCACTATTTGCAGGCTCGGGATTCGTGGTTTCAAATATTCATAAATGCTGAACCCGCTTCTTAAATACACTTAAATATGATCCCGCTGCTGCCAGAGCAGCCGTGCCTTGCAGCCGCCAGCATGCATGAATGCAGTGCCTTATTTGTGGATTTTGCCATTTGTGGGGTATACGAGAACGTATCCCCCATGAATGGCGAGGGTCGCCTGTACAATATTCCGTTAGAGCATATACCATTGTGAGTGCAGTGGTTCTGAGCACTTTGAAGTTGGCATCCCATGTCATGCTGGTTAAATATCTTAAGGCAGCTACCCATGCAGAGACCTTACTGCTGACCTTTTGAACGTGATATTTATAGGTGAGGGAATGGTCTAATGCAGAGATGGGGCAATTATTTCGGCTGGAGGGATGCTTAATGAGTTTTGGTGAGCTGTTGATGACTGCAAGGATAGCCCTGCCACTTGACAGGTGCCCCGCCCCCTGGTTGCCATCTTGGGTCTGGAAGTCCTGCCCCCTAACCTCTGACTTTTGCGTCCTTTTGGGATGGGGATTTGCCATCTTGGAACTAGAAAAAAAAACAATAAATTTATATACTAAAAATCAAACATCCACAATAACATTTTAATTTTATTTTTAAAAGATATTTTTGTCCTGATTTGTGTGTGTTTGCATTGTGTATATAAAGGTGATTGCATAATAGCTCAAAATGAAGTTTTACTTTTGTATATTGCAGAGGTGTGGGGTAGTATGGGGGGCATGGGGTTTGTGGTAGGGGGTATACGTGGGGTGTAGAGAATGTGGGGGTATGTGTGGATGTGGGTGGGTGGGCATGGGGTATGGGGTGCCCAGTGGGGCAGTGGAGGCAGCACAGAGGAGCCATAGGGCAGTCCAGCATAGAGTCTGTAGCTGCTTCAGAGAGCACTGGGCAGCAATGGGGAGAGAGGCCGCTTTTCCCCTACACCAAGCACACTTCTTCCCTGCCAGTGCTGCTCTTGCTGCAGCTGTTCAGTGTGAGCAGGCAAGTCTGTAGCAGGTGCGGGGTGGGTCAGGGCTGCGCATAGGTCCCTGCCAGTACCAGGGAGCTGGGACCGGGGGTGGTGGCAGCCAGAAGGAGATGCTGCTGCCTGGGCTGTGGAGCTGCCCAGGGGGCAGCAGGACATAACATGGCGGGATGGTGCCTGAGCCAGGTGGAAACCGCTGCAGGCCAGACAAAGTCCCTGTGTGGGACGGATCCAGCCCATAGGCCATATTTTGCCAACCCCTGGTCTTATGTTACTCATAGGTGGGTTGGGGTATCCTCTTGGAGAAGAATTTAGTTGCCTACTCTGATATTCAGCATGATCTTGGCTCAATAATTGTCTGGTAGAGGGGTGATGATACTGATTTATTGATGATGAACTTTAAGTGCCACTTGTGGAGATAGTCAGTGATGAGTTCCATGTCATGACTCAGCATTTTTTCCAGTTCTGTCATATCAGTTCTTTGGGCTGCCATGGCAACATTAGCAGCATAAATGTATTGCTTAGATGTTTTATGTGGGAAGTCTGAGGTATACACAGAAAAATACTGGTGCTAGCACTGACCCTTGGGGACACCTATACACGAGCATGGAGGCTGATCCAATACGCTGGAATTCCAGCGTCTCAGAGCAGACTCAATTAATTGCAGCAATTACAGTGTTCTAGCGGCCTCCTGTGTCTCATGTATCAGTGTCCCCACGCTTAAAATTGGCAGCGGAGATACTGATACATGAGATGCAGCAGTTCTTTAGAGTGGCTTTTGGAGCCACTCTAATTAAAGTACTGCCCCCCAGCCACCTCCGGAGCACATGTAAAAGTGCCCTGGGAGATTCCGTTCTTCAGAGTTTATACTCTGTTTTTTTCTCCTTGGCTAGTAGTGTGAATGATCTGTTGGAGATTATGTTCATGATGAAAGCGCATAGTTTGCAGTCATATCATAGAGTGCAGTTTATATTTGAGGCTTTGGTGCCGTAGGGCTCCTGTAGACATGTGCGGAGCCTGCTCCAACGTGCTGGAAATCCATCATGTCAGAGCAGACTCAATCAAGTCTGCTGGAGCACAGAAATTGATGTGCTCTGGTAGCCTTCTGCATCATGTTTATCAGCGTCCCTGTGCATTTCCACGCTGAAAAAATGGCAGTGGGATGTCTTGAAATAAAATATGTTTGATGAGCTTTAGTTCAGAGTGCCCGACCACCATTTTTTCAGTGCGGGGATGCTGATATGTGACGCATGGGTGCTTTTAATTAGCATGGGTCACTAATTAAAGTACCCAGAGCCTCATCCTGGAGCACATATAAAAATGCCATATACAGTATCAATAGGTGGCTGTAAGGCCACAGCATTTTCTGCCTCATTTCAAATCCATATTCTATGTCAAATGTAGGTAATCTAACTTGGTCAGTGGTACGCTGCTCTTTTCCAAAAGCCAGCTTGTTTTTTTGGGAGCTGGAAATCAATGATGCTCTCTATTCTATTCAGGATTATGCACTCTATGAGTTTGTATGTAATGCATAGTAGTGAGATCAGTCAGTAGCTCTTTGGATACTCTGGTGTTTTAATGGGTTTCAGGATAACAAAGGTGTTACCCTTTCTTCAGGTTTTTGGAAGACTGACTTTCTTTTACACGTGAATTTCCAAAGCCATCTTTTCATTGTGGTTCTGAACTTGGTAACGGATTCTTGGAATATTTTATCTGGGCCAGCAGCCTTTCAAGTCTTTTGAACCCACACCTACAAACTGTAAAAAAACCACCGAGCAGCAAACACACATATCATTCTTTCCAATGACTCGTTCCTCCGTCACCAAGGACGAGTCTCACACAGACTTCCCTGTTTTTAGCTCTTTTTGCTTTATATTTGTAGGGAGTCTAGTATAATGGGGGGTTGAGGTGCAATCACAATAGGTAGAATTACTGATTATTATTTATTGTTGTTACGCTATACTCCTGTTAAGCTAGGGAATATTTTTTAATACTTAATTCTCTGTAAAAAACAGTTTGTGTGACTCAATTTTTTCCAAATAGTTTTGGTTGAAGAAGTGGAGAGAAAAAGTTTTTTAATAGTCAAAACAATTTGTTTTGGCATTTTTTAAAATAAAACATTTGCAGTTTTCATTTTGGAATGAAGTTTTGAGACCAAAAATTGCTAAATTGAGTTTAAAAAAAGAAAAGAAAAGATTTAATTTCATGTCCAACCAAAATATTCCTGTTCAATCCAAATATTTTTTTGCTACAGGCAGTAAGACAAAAAACAAAATAAATTATTGGCATAGCTGTACTCCATAACAACCTTGCCTACTGAGGATAAAACACCAACATTGTTCCTGATAACAATTATACACAAAGTGGTAATTTTCACTTAAAGACTTACAAAACTGCTCGAGGGCTGAGGGGAAAGGGAGGGAAATCCCAGCATGTACCTTTATTAGACAGTTACTTGGTAATTCACAAAAAAACAAACCTCCCATCAACCTGTGAAGATGACAGTAATGTTTGTATATGCCAAACTGAATAAGGATCCAAATGTAAGGATACAACAGAGCGTGGTTCCAGATTTTAGAACTGGAAATTAGGATCTAGAACTACTTTACCAATTCTAGTGGACCTAGTTTTCCCCTAAAACTCAGTAAAAGGTTTTGGAGACTAGTAAATTTGTCCAAAAATACAGTTTCCAGGGGACGTAAACTATTTGCAAATCCCTATTTGTTTCTGGACTAGTTTCTTCTGGGGAAAAAAGGGGGAAAACTTTTTGGACATGCCAAATATTTTGTTCTGGAAATGTTGAACCAAAACACGTTTTCCATTTCAATATGGTGGGGCTTTATGTTTTTGTTTTTGAAATGTAGCTAAATTAAAAAGAGTGGGGGTCAAAACATCCTAGGTTGACAGCAAAGGATATTTTTGGTGCATGTTGTTTTGCTGCGAGAGGGGGGAGGGGGATGGAAGGTTCTATTTTGGTTTGATCTGAAGAAGTGCTATATTTTTCCTTTTCAGTTCCTCAATTTGGTAATTGAAACAAAATGATGCATTATTTAGCAAGTTCTGCTTTCCCTACCCAACAGAAAATTCCCGGTATTGATGATTCGCCATTACTTATAATTATCTAATGTATACAACACATATCACACCATACCTTTGTGTGCATATGTATTGGCAGGTGAGGCCAGAGGCATAGAGAGCTCCTTCAATGCCTGGGGCTGGGGGAAGAAGGAATTATGTGCACCAGGGTGGGGACAGAGTTTTACCTGCCCTGGCTCTCTGCACTCATGCAGCAGCTGTGGCTGGTGCTGTAGCAGCATGGCCTTTTGCTGCTACCTCTGGGGGACAGACTTGCTACACACCAGCTGCAGCAGCTTGGTGGTGCAGCCTTCCTGGGGGTTGCCCCTTGTGCCCTTTTCACTCCCTCTCGCTGCCCAGACAAGCTGCTGGGCACAAGGACGCTCTGAATGGAATGGAGGACACTGTTCTGCTCTCCCTTCTGCCCCACAAATACAGTGTTGGTGAGGGCTGCTTCTGCCTGGCTCCTGCAACTGGTCAGTGCGGAGCTATTCCTGCTGCGCTAAAGATTCAGGGTGGAATGGTGCCCCCTCTGTGTACTTGAGAGAGGAAATCTGTCTCAAGGCTTCTATTTCACTTTGTTTTGCTTACAGACTTGGTGTCAAAATGTACAACAGTGATGACGTTTACAAGAACTCTTCCACTGAGAGAGTCCAGCAGCTGGAAAAAGAATTGGCAGTCCAGTTGGCAGAGTTGAAGGGAGAAATAAAAGATAATGGAGTTCTGCAAGGGACACCAAATAGGGCATACAGGTAAAGAGAACCTCTTGGTGAACAGGGAAGAGAGGGGGAATTATAGCTACAAGGTATTTAATAAATGTAGATCAGTAATTCTCAACCGTGGTACAGCAGCAACCTGCAGTGCCTTGAGCTCCTTTCAAGGGTGCAACACAATGTTAGCACTGTTAGGTGTGCAAGCATGTTTCACAAGATAAACCCAGAGATTTCACATAGGAATCCATAGTATCAAAAACATTCTGACCTGCCATGGGCTTTCTGAATTTTTTTTGCCACAGAAGAATTATTTTTCTATAGCCAAAAAATGGGTGACAGTTGAGGGGTGCCTTGAGTCTAAAAAGGATGAGAATTGCTGATATAGATAAATGTCTGCTCCCTGCAATCTTTTTTCCCCACCTTGATACAAATCATATGTACCTAGAGAGGTGCTTGACATAGAGCAGGGGAGGAAAATTGTTTTGTTTGGAAGGCCCTGTCCTGGTTGCCATCTTGGCACCAGAAGTCCCGACCCCTAACTCCTGACCTTTGCCACCAGATGTCCCTCACCTTTCCCTGGAAGTACTCCTTTTGGGAAGGGGTTTGCTATCTTGGAACCAAAAACCGCCCCCAGATTATATACTAAAAATCAAACAACCATAATAACGTTTTAATTTTATTTTTTAAAAATATTTTTCTCCTGTGTTTGTGCTTTGTATATAAAGGTGATTCCATATTAGCTCAAAATAAAGTCTTACTCTTGTGTATTGCAGGGGTGTGGAGGGGTGGGGGTAAGAGGTTTGTGCGGGTCTGTGTGTGTTTCTGCGTGTGGGGGAGTGTGGGGGTATGTGTGGATGTGAGTGGGTGGGTATGGGGGATTTGTGGGGATGTGTGGGTTTGTATGTGGGTGGGTATGGGGTTTGTGGCTTGGGTGCACAGAGGGGGAGGGTGGCTAGGGGCATGGGTGTGGGTGTGTGTGTGTGGTGGGGTATGTGCGTGTAGCAGTGAGCAGGGCTCCCCTGGAGGTGTGGGTGTGTGTGGTACGTGTGGGGTTTGTGGCGGGTGTGGGTGGGTCTGGTGTTTGTGGTATGTGATTGTGTGTGTGAGGGAGGATGTGGTCATGGGGTTTGTGGGGGAGGGTTTGTGGGTATGGTGGGGTGTGGCAGGGCACTTTGTGCCTGCCACTTTAACGGCCTGGAGCTGGCAGCTGCCAGGTGCCTGATGAGGGCAGCCATTTTGAACCTAGGGCTGCCCATATAAACAGGGCAGTTCCGCTGCTGGAGGCCAGACAACAGCATTGCCTGGCTGGAGGGCTGCTGGTATCATTGGGAGGTAAGGGAGGAGCTGTAGGGTATGGTAAGGAGGCTCCTGGTCCTGGGTACGACCTAAAACTGCACCCTGCCAGGAGTGGGTGGCCTGGTGGGGCTCCCAGTGGTGCGGGAGCCCCCAAGAAATGCCAGGCCAGTTACCACCCCGGTGAAAGGCAGGTTAGGTGCCTTAACCCCTAGCCCTCACAACCGGGTGGGTTACCCCTTGTTTGGAGGGCCTGGAGGGTGGACCCCCGGAGAGAGAGAGAGAAAAGGCCATAGACTCAGGCCTGTCTGAACTTCCCCTGGCTGGTCAATGCTGGGGCCAGGACTGGAAGGGTCAAAGGGCCAGGGGCCCACCACAAGGAACACCCAAGAGCTGAGGGCCTGGGGTTCTGGCTGGCTTGGAGGTGGGCCAGGGCTAGTAGCTAAAGGGCCTGGGGGGGACCACACCCAAAGGGGAAGCGGTTCAGGGTGCTATGCTGCCCGGTATGAAGGCAGATGAGACTGCCTGAGGAGGGAATCCAGGCGGGGTTCAATTAGGAGGATTCTGGGGCCCAATGTGGGGCCTGGCAATAATGATAACATCGAGATGCCATCTGTGAGGTTTGGGCTGCAGCATAGGGGGGAATGGCGCCTCAGATCATGCCCCCTGGCATCAGGGCAGGAAATGGGCAGCCTCCTACTTAATTGACATCTATTAATTAATTAACAAGATGTGGCGGGTGAGAAGGTAGGCAATTAGCCCAGAAACAGGTGGGTGGGCCACGGTTAAGTTAGCCCTGAGAAGGCCTGCCTGTTACATAGGGTGTGAATGGGAGTCCCCCACATGTGACCCCCTGAGCTGGTTAGCACCCATCCCTGCCCCACAACAGCATTGAGCCCACACACCCTGCAGTGCCTCCCTGCCAACAGTGTGCAGCCCCAGCACACCCCATGCCTGCTCCACATGGCCTGACTGTGGCATACCCTGCTGACCCCTGTGCATGCAGCAGGGCTAGGGCAGTTCCATGGCAGGACTTCCTTTCTAGGCAGTTCAGGTGGCAGCAGATCCTTCTGGTTGCCCCTTCTGCTGGCTCCAGCCCAGTGGTAGTTGTGGGGATCCACATGCACAGCCCTGACCCGGCACACCGTGCACCTGTTCTGGACTCGCATGCCTGGGCTGAGCAGCAGCACCAGCTGGGCAGAAACTTGCTCAGCATGGTGGGAAAGTGGCCCCTCCCACCTCGTTGCCACCGGGTAGTTCTCGTTGCAGCTGCCTGGAGCCTGTGGCACACTGGGCTGCCCTGCATCTGCTCTGCGCTATTGCCACTGCCCTGCTGGGCAGCCCAGAGATGGCAGTGACGGAGCCCAGAAGTGACTGAGCAAGGCAGCTCGGTGCAGCATGGGCTCCAGGTGGCTATAGTGAGAACTGTCTGGCGGCAGCAAGGGACTGCTTTCCCCCCATGCCAAGCAATGGTTTCTGCCTGGTGCCACTCCTACTGCTGCTGCTGCTCAGCTCAGATGGATGAGTCTAGTGCAGGGATGGGATATGCCAGGTTGGGGTTGTGCGTCCAGGTCCCTGCCACTACTGGAGAGATAGGGCCAGTGACAGCAGCTGGAAGGAGCCGCTGCTGCCTACAAAGGCAGTTCCTCTGTGGAGCTACCCCTGCTCCGCTAAATGCCCAGGGGCAGCAGGATGCGCCACAGCTGGGTAGTGCCTTGGCCAAGCAGGGCTAAGGGACCCACTGCAGGCTGGATCTGGCCCATGGGCTATATTTTGTCTACTCTCGTCTTAGAGGCTTGGATGCACAGCTCAGAATCAGGTCCTTTTTTTTCTTTTTTTTTTTTGAGAAGCCTGTGTCTTCCACTGACTCACGACAATAAAGCAAGTTAATTAAAATGGTGGTGTTTTGTTTGTTTGGATTTTTTATAAAGTGCAATTTAATGTTTTAGATCCCAGACAAAATATAATCTCCTCTGCAACCTTGATTATTCTTCCCTACACCTCTTACAGTAAAAAGAAGTGCATTTTAATGTTGTTTCCCCTACCTTCCTGTTGGCCATGATTCTGTTGCCCTTATTCAAGTGAGACTTGGTCACTTGCTATTTTAAAATGCACATTCCTTTTATGTAGTTGTGTAATACATTCAGGTAACATTTTCCCATATGTTTTAATACATAGACATTAACAAAAATAGACCTCCACTATCAATTCCTCTCCCATTCCACATCAGTTCTCATTCTTCCTGTTGCCTCACCAGAGGCAAAGTGAGCTCCTTCAGTAGCTTGGACAGAGTGTGGGGAAGGGCCAGGGCCAGGCAGTCTTACCTGCTGTGTTGCCAGCTACCTGGGGGCCCACCAGTATGGTTTCTCCTCTAAATCAGTCCCTGGGACTGGTGCCCTGCTCACCGCTGTATATGCTACTGTGCCTTGCTCATTAATTAGTATTAAGATCAAGTCATGTCATCCAGGCCTCACTTAGGGGGCAGAACTTCTCTTTACTCTACTGGGAGATTTAGTATGGCCTACATGACAGATTGCAGTCTTCTGTAGAGATAATAGAGTTAACGTTGGTCCTGTAGAGCAGTTTAGCTTCAGTGTTGTGCATGTTGGCACAGGCTGATTTGCTGAGTCATAAAGTTAAATATACCTGTTGTCCCGGGGGCTGAGGTAACAAGGGACACTTACCTGAAGCCCAGGACAGGAGAGACGCAGAGCCGGAGGGAGAGCAAGCGCGGCTTGTTAGCCGCATCTTCGTACAGCTGCGGCCAGCAGCTGACAGCAGTGTCAGATGCCAGCCGGGGGGTTTAAAAATGGCGGCCACCGCTCCGGAGGTGGCAGATAGCCTGGGGATCAAGCAGCGGTTAGGGCCAGTGACAGCGTGGGATCCCCGAGATGGGCAACGCCAAGCTGGCGTGCCGGAGGGAGCAGCGACCCAGAAGGGAAGCCTGACACCGGGGATGCCGGTGGGTCGACCCAGAAGCGACGGATCAGGTGAGCAACTGAAGATCAGGATGACCCAGGAGGATTCAGAGGACCCCGAAGTAAGTTCCGAGACGGTGGGTACGGGCTACGCCGAACAGGTGCGAAGGACCGAGGACCACCTGGCTGGAGGGAGATCGGGGCGGGATCACTGCCAAGACCAGCAGACATCGGTTAAAGGAACACGAGTGGGGCAGCTAGAGAGCAGCTAAAGGGAATCCCTTCCCCCCTGTTCAGGCTAATAGGGATCCGGTGGAGGGTCAGCGAGGTAGTTAGGACGTTAGTAACTCCAAGTGGGGAGTGTCACACCAGGTGAAGGGTTTGTGGCGTGGGGTCTATAGAGGGTGCGACTGAGGCACCAGTGCAGGCTATTGTGAAGTGGTCGACATTAAGGTGGGAGTATCCCACAGATTGTGGGATTGAGGACAAAAGCCGTGTTATAAGCCTGCAGAAGCAGCATGGAGCAGGTGTGGGGAAGTGGAGCCCATAGGTGGCGTGAGGCCAGGGTGTAGGGGTGGCGGAGCCCCGTGTGCAACTGGCGGGCCAAGCCCGGGCCACCAAGGTACCTGTGAACTAGCCCTGTCCCACTGGGGAAACAACAAGTCGTGGCAGGAGAGAGCAGGGTTGGCAACGTGGAAGAACGAACACCCACGGTAACAAACAGGTCCGGATGGGGAGTAGCCACCAACCAGGAGGGCAGAGCTCCCAGGAGCGACACAAGATGGCCCGTCGGGGACACCTGTGCTGAACTCAACGTTGCTCTGTCTACACTGCTACCAGTACCTGGACTAGCCAGTGGTAAACTATCTGTATCAGTGCAGTATTTCACTTGGGTTAAAATAGGCTGTGCTGTCCCTGTTCTGGTTCTGGAGCTTAAGTGGTTCAAAGACCCAAACTAGTCTTTTACCCTGGCAGTCCCCATTTGGAGCTGGCATGAGTATTTGCTACCTTGTGCCATGTAGACAAACTCTTTGAACTTAGGTGTATCTACAGTGGAGGCATTCCCTTTATTATATACATATGTACATGTCATGTGTGTATATTATAAGCTCTTTTTTTCTATGGACAGGTTATTGGAATTTCCAAATTACAAAGCATGTTTACTAAGGAATGCCATGACGTGGCTAGTGATGATGTAGTCACTACTTTGGGGGTAGAGATATAATAATACTGAACACCAATATACCGTTAAGGATTTAGCTAGAGACTGCAGGAGCATTCAGCCCCCACATCCTGGGATTTCCCTTATTGACCAATGTTATGTAGATACAGAATATTTTTTCAGCCCTAAAGGACTCTTGCCCTATGGATAGTATTTAACACCCCTTTATGCTACTTGAATTGTGTTGGGCCTCATAAATAGTGACAAACAACTACATTAACAGGCACTGCTTTGTTTCCTGTTGGTTTTTCTATAACATTCTTGTGGATAATCTTTTTGCAGCTCTGTTCCAATTCCAAAGGACTCATCTTATTTCAGGAAAGAAAGAGAGATGATACTGAAGAAAGGTTTACAGGTAACTGAAGCCTATGCTGGCATGACAAAGACCCTTTAGCTATATTCCAAATACATAGTAACTAAAAACTGATTTTGGATAAAGCGGATTTTTTTCATGAACAAAGGGGCTGTGATTCGTGTCTCCATTTTTAACAACTAAATGCTTGGAGAGCAGGAATAGTCCTAATATAGTGGTTTGCAACTTAGTAAAAGGATACTTTTTCCTCTGAAAAATGTATTCTTATAATATTAGTAATTTTGGACCCAGTTCTGGAGCATTTGGCATAAGACTATCCCTATTCAATTCAAAGGCTGCAGGACCAAGCTCATAACAAAGTTTTCTTTAACTGAAAATAAATTCATTTTGATATCCTAGGTTGTGGAGAGACGGAAAGCCTGCCACTAAGACCTTTCTGGGAAGGGCGGCTTTATCTTTTACAAAGCATGAATACTCCACAGGAGTGAGTCCTGTCCCTATGCCCCTGGAACATTTGTATTTTCAGCTGGGGGCACACAACATCTATCTGTCTGAGAGTTGGTTGCTGTTTGTTTGTAGGTAGCCGAAGCGAAACCTCTTGTTGTTCAGGCTGATGTCATGCAGAGGGAGCTAGAGAGCTGTCTGAGACGAGAGTACACAGAAGAAAACCTGCCTCTGCTGCTGCATCAGGTATTTTCACTGCTGCTCAGGGAGTGGCATACTGTTCCAATATGCTTGTCCTATGGTGGCTGACACTGTCTCTCACTTAAAGAAAGAATTACATGAAACTACATCCGTGAAAATGGCTTGCAGAAAGTGTTTCCTTGGAGAATGGTGAACCACTTGTGCTGTTCTGTTTGGTATATAAACAGGTGTCCAAGACATCTGGGACAATCTGGAACAACTTCCAGGTGGTTTTTTTTCCCCTCTTTCAGTGGGCTTAAGAATAATGCTACATTTTTACTGCTAGTGGCCTGCATTCTAGCATCCTCCCTGAAGAGACTAATATTTTATTCCTACAAGTAGCAGCATTTTCTTCACTGAAATTATTTGAGACGAAAATTGCTATTCTGTAGGGAGGAAGGGGAAGAGGGGCAGGGCACAGGTCCCAGGTGACTGACCAGCTGCTCTCTTTTCCATATAGGACATGCTGGGAGCATCTACATGAGATGTTTACTGACTAATTAGCTGTGTAGTAAATGTATGTCTACACATGTGCCCACATGTGCCCCTAGGCAGGAGTAAATTTACTAGGCAGGAGTAAATTTAATTTACTCTGCAGCAGGGCAGTACTTGTAAATACAAGTACTGTCCTGCCGTAGAGTAAAAAACCCTGCAGTACAGCACGTGTGGGCGCTGCCCCAGAGGGCTAGGGCACAAGGGTGCTTCAGTTCAATGGCTGCCTGCTGACTAGTCCCTCACTGAAGCACCCTTGTGTCCCATCCAGCCCCTCTGCAGCACATTGAACTGGGTTGGAGCAGTCCTGGCTGGCAGGCTGACCCCCGGGCCTCTGCCAGCTGGGGCTGTTCTGACCTGGCTCGTTGTGCTGTGCTCCTGGATGCATGTGCAGGCATGGTGCCTAGGTGCAGTAAGCTCCAGAGTTTATTTAAGTATGCTAATGGCACATGTAGACATGCCCTATTATTACTGCTTTAGTTCCCCATAACCTGAAGCTGTTGCCATTTGCTTCCATTTGCTTAAATGTGGCATATTGGTTATTTTTGGTTTTATTAAAGTTTTTTACAGACAGAATTACCCAGCTGGTCCAAAGCAAATATTTGCACTTGCTAAGATGGCAGAGATTCTGTAAGCACAGCAGTGTTATTGAACAGCTCTATCCTCTCTATCAGGTATGAACCAAAAAAAAGGAGCAAAGTACATACCATGATTGTGTGCCTCATTATGAAATATCAAGGTGTCTGTCTCGCACTAGTGTCAAAGCCTAGGGTCATTACCAGTAAAATACACAGAAAGCGTTGTTTATACTTCTGTAACACATGAGGTGGCCTTGCAGTTTCCAGCAACAGAATTAAAACACAGGGCTATCCCTGAAGAAATTACAGTCAGATGATGGAAGGAATTCTGAATATAAGTGATTGGTGTATAGTAGGCATGTGTCTTGTTACTTACACATCTGTTGCTTAAGTTTAAAGGTAAGCACCAGGTGGGCAGTACTATGCTTTTGCAGATCATTTCAAAGGAGCATTCATACCATATTTTTTAATAAGTGGAATTGCCTAGGAGTGTGTCCCACATTTAATAGTGTTCAATATCTATATCATGAACTGGCAAATGGGATTTGTGTCCACTTTGTAAATTTGTGCATGGTGATGAACTGGGTGAGGCAAAAATCACCCCAAAGGACAGGATTAGGGTACAAAATAGCCTTGATAGTTTGGAAAAATGGCCCAACATGAATACGATAAAATTCAATAAAGGCAAATGTAAAGTACTATATCTAGAAAGGCATAGTGAAATGTACAGACACAAAATAGGGAATAACCAGGAAGGAAGCAGTACTGCAGTAAGGTACTTGAGAGTTTTTGTGGACCACAGGCTGAACAGGAGTCAATAATGTAATATAACAGCAAAAAAGGTTGGACTAGACCCTTTGAGCTTTATTCTAGCCCTGTTTTTTCTTTGATCAGTCTGCATGATTAGGTATTCTTTATATGCTATATATTTGCAGAATGTAGCTTTGAAAACTTAAACACTTTGCTAATAGCATGTGTATAATATACATCATTCATCTGCAATTCAAAGTTTCTGAGTACTACATCTTCCTAGAGGACCTCTGTTGCTCTAATGCTCCAAAATCCCAGAGCATTGAAATCTTCCAAAGCTGTACATATCTCTGGTAATGACCTTAACACAGTAATCTCACATTTAGCCCAGCAAGCTAGTAAGTTAAAAGGACATGGCTTAGCAGCCTGTAGCATTACATTGGTTTATTCAGCATAATCTGTTTGGATGAAACCTGGGATAAAGTCACAGAAAGGGCCTTTCTCTGAAAATGAGCAGTTCAGCATGAGTGCGTCCTGGGAAAGTGGAAGGCTCTTGCTCTTTTCAGCTTTCTGTGTTCCCATTTATTGCATTTCAAACAATGCTGTACTGATTTCGTTCAATAAGAGGTCTTTAGGAAGCACCTTTCACTGAAAATGCAGCTTTCACCTCTAAGACAGCTCAGCTTTGTGAGACAGAAGAAAACAAATTCCAGCACAATAATTTTAAATGATTTTCTTTCCAACATGTAAATGCAGTTCTTATGGGCTTATTCACAGTCCCTAAAAGTTGTAGTTAAATTGTTGACGAAATTTTCCATTAAGGATTTTATGTAGCTATATAATAAATGTTTCTTCTATTTTCTATCAAATCTGCCTGTACCAATACTTCCACTAAATCTTCTGATTTCAATGTGGATGTTTTGAGCTTCCTCTTGGTTGCAGTCAGATATCTGGAAGTATCCTCATAGTGTTATGCTAGCAGCATGGGAGAACAAGAACGAAGGAAACATTAGAAAGAACTTCTGCTTGATATTTGAGCAACACTTTTATGAACAGACTCAAAAGAGAGTCAATAGACTGATCTCTGTGACACAAGATAGAAACTGCTGGGTGGATTATTGTCCAGCCTGGATGCCAGTATGGCATCTTGCACTTATTAGCAATATTGTTGGCAGCCTCCTAAAAGAGGCCAAGAACAGAAGGGACCTGGAAGCTGAATAGCTTTCAATTAATTATTACTAGTCAAGACATGGATACGATGAAGGAATATTTAGAAAAGCTTGAGCAACTCTGTCTTCATCTGACCCTCTTTTTTGTGGCTAAAGCCTTCACCTCAATACAAGAAAACGTGCTAGTGTGATCCTGTGGTTGCTTAGTATTCTAATAATTTTGGTTCTGGAGTTTGTTTTTGACAGCTGGCATAGATTGGGAAACTAAAGGGAACCAATATTTATAACTTGCCCCTTAGTAAGACTAAGTTAAAATGCTTTTAAAATGTTAACAATGGAAAATGGGAAAGAAATGGTAAAACTCCTTTCCTGTTTCTGATCATCTCTTGTCCACTTAGAGTATTATTTAATAGGGCTACCGGTCTAGGAGCTTTCATAACCCTTAAGTTATCTACCTGAGATATGAGAAATGTTTTTAGAAAGTTCTGGAATTGTGGTGGTGACATCATTTGCTTTCCCTTGAAGTCATTGTTGGCATCCACATTTTTAGGCAGCTGAATGCATTCATTACAGCGTCTATTCCTACAAATAGCAACTGCTAAGAAATACTCTATTTGCAACTGAGACTCACCTTAACTTTACACTGCCAGTATCATGTTTATTTATTTTTAGTGTGTAACTGTGGGAAACAAGAGCCTTGAAATGACTCCCAAATTGGAATTTCTCATGTGGCAATAATTCAGTGTTCTTTTGGCCAATAAATAGAGAACAACCCCACCCAGGACAACTGTATTAGTTCTTTTTTTTGTCTCTTTCTCTCTCAATAGAAGCAAGTTGGTCACATTATGGAGGAGTACAATGATGCAGTTCAGAGGGCTGCAAGGCTGTCAGTTGCCCGAGAAAACTTCCTAACAGGAAAGAAAAATCCTGTAAATGTGGTGACCCAGGAAGACCTAGTTATTTACACACAGTGGCTAGTGTGTCACCTACACTCACTCAAGGCCATTCACAGCTATCTTAGGGTAAGAAGAGCAAGAGAAAAATGATTTGACTGAATTGGAGGATGAGAAGGTATCTGAGAACTGAAGGCAGTTTTGTTTTGGGAGAGGGAAATCCTTGCAGGAACACTGCAGCCAGGGTAAAAATGTCAACAACAAAAATTGAAAAACCGGTAGGTTTTTTTTTAAACCAGGTTAAACCTACAAGAAACCCAGAGAGGTAAAACAAACTCCGCTGTCAAAATGCCTGATGACAGGCTGGTAAAACACACAACTCTGTTAAGTGTGGGGTAAGACATTCCTGAGTTTAAGATAGCTGTGATTAGCTACTTGGGATTGATAAGGTCTAGGGCAGTGGCTCTCAACCATTTAAGGCTGAAGACACCTCTCGTTAGACCCCAAGCACCCCTCAGAAAATACTAGCTTTTAGCTTTCACTTGTTTTTTGAATATGGAAAAATAATAGAACAATTGTTCTGTTGCAAAGAACTCAAAAATACCACAACGGGGCAGAATGTTTTTGACACTGTGGATTCCTATTTGAGCTCTGAGTTTTCTTGTGAATAATTTATGGGTATGGGCAAATCTAAGATTTTGAAAGCAGGTGCAGATGGTATGGTGCATCATTATAAATAACACAGCACACCTTTTTCTCCAGTTAAAAAAAAACTAGTTTTGCTAAGAAAAGTTTTGCTAATAAGTAGGGGCCTAGAGCTATATTATTCAATTTAAGATTGAAGCAAAAAAAAACTTTATTGGAATAGGTATTAATTTGCTATATCATATGTATAAAAACACAACAACCTAGGCAAAAATAATCCAAATATGTTGTTGTATTAGTCCTGGAGTCATTAGAGTTGCACGTACATCTTTTTTTCAGATTCATAAAACAAAATCAAGCCTTCTTGAGCATCTAAATAGTGCCTCCAATGCTTTAGTGAAACTGATTTCCACACTTGAGCTAATGTTCACCTGAGTTAATATTTCCACACCTGAGTTAAATGTCTTTAGCTGTTGAAGGAATCAAAATGGGGTACAAGTGCATCAGTGCACCGCCTCTAGATCTGCCCCTGTTTGCATAGTGCTAACATTGTGAAGCACCCTGCAGCACACTTCAAAGGATCTCGTTGCAGCCCAGGTGCTGAAGTACCCTGGTTAAGAATCGCTGGTCTAGGACAGAGGTCCTCAACCATTTGCCCCACAGGTCAGTATCAGGCCTTGCGGTCTGGAACCATGGGCGACTGGTGCCACCTTAGTCAGGGGGGCATGTGCCCCCCGCCCCCTCCCCCCCCAGCAACCAGTCAACATGGCCAATCTCACCAACCGGGGGGGTACCCCCATGGGCAGCCAGTCTAACTGATGGTGGGGAGGGTACCCCCGTGGCTGATTGCATTGAGTGGGAAGCAGCTGCAGTGCTCTCACTCCCTGGCCAGCGCTCACAGGGGGGGCACCGGAGCTCCCGCCTGGCCCCCTGCCCATCCCCTAAGTGGAGAGCATTGCCTGTTAGGGGGTGCATGTGCACCCCCATCCACCCCTTATGCATTGCCACTGCTCAGAAGGTCACCTAGTCTAACCTTCTGCTCAAGGCAGGATCATCCCTGTCTAAATTATCCCAGATAAATGCTTGTTGAGCCTGCACTTAAACACTTGCAGTGGCAGAGATACCACAGCCACATACCCACTTTCTGATGTTGTAAAAAACCCTTACTGGGGAAACAGAATCCATGTGTTTATCGGTGACTGGTACCACCTCAGTCAAGGGGGACACGTGTCCCTCCAGTGACCAGTCAGCAACCGGGAGGACACCACATTTCAAGAGCTAGGGGAGCCTCATAGGCCAGATGACACAGCTCAGCAGGCTGGGTGTGACAAGTAGGCCGGGGCTGAGCACCTCTGGTCTAGGGCATGAACAGAGCAGTCTGGAATAAGTAAGGAATAAGTTTGGATAGGTTATTTTGGCTTATGGTTGTTATATTTATTTGTCAGAGAAGTCAAACTTCCAGGGAAGGTGGAGTTTGGCTTTAGTATACTGTATAATCTGTCTGTAGGCTAGATTAGAAGTAGCAACAGTTCAGAGGCCCATACTATCTAATGCTACCCCTGTAGTAAGGTCAATTTATAATAAGATAATATATGAGGGTTCACTAGAGAAAAATACAAATGCAAATCTGAGTAGTTGTTTACTGTACTTAGTGATTAGACAATAAAGTAATTGAAAGCAGTTTTCAATTTTTTGTTGTTCATAATCTGAAAGCTAATCATGGTTAATATTTTTCTTCTGTGCCTTTGTCTCCTTCCCACCCTCCCTTTTTGGTCATAGATTCAATGGCTTTAATGGCCTTTCAGTGAATCAAAGTAATGATGCTTGCATTTATAACTTCAGGTTCTCCAGTATTTGCCCATCTCTCACAGAATGGATGTAACTATTGAGAAACACCGTGATGTGGCACAGGACAACCAGGACAAATTTGGAAGTGTTGCTGGGTGTGAATCTATGTCTTCTGATGTTTGTTTCTTACTGTGCCCCAGTTCTTCATATACAGATGGTGAGAAATGGCCACTCTTCCCTTAAAACCTCAGTAAAAGGATGGTGCACTTGAGGAAAGTGAAGAGATTTCTTAGCAGGCTTAAAAAATTCAGAATTCAAAAGGCAGTTTCCTTAATATTCCGCCCATCTATTTTTTTTAGTAAGGTTGCATAGAACTTTTATTGAATTGTCATTAAGGCCATTTGTACACACCATGGGGTTTTACTTCGGTTTAATTCTCTGTAAATTGAAGCAATGGGTTTTTAAAAACATTGCTTCAATTTAGGGCGAAGTAAATCCACATGGCATGTACACAAGGGTTGGACCCGATCCTTACCTGCCTCTCCAGCAGCAGAGAAGAGAGGGTGAGCTGCTAGTGGGCCAAGCAGTCCCTGAGCTGGGGGGGATGAGGGGGCTGGTGCTTCCCTCCACGGCAGTGACAGCACCTGCCCACAGGCACCCAGCCTGGGCAGGAAGATAGGCTCCAGGGAGAAAAAGAAAAGATCACTTTTTTTTTTCCTTTAGTGGAGCCTGCCTGCACAGGATGCTGCTGGGCTGCCTGTGTGGGCTGTCTGCACAGCCCCTGAGCTGCACAGGGCCTGGTGCTACCCTCCGCAGCTGTAAGGTAGCAAACTAAAATACCTTGGACATGTTTTATTTTGCTGCATCCCATAGTCATTTAATATGTATTATGCCCCCAACATGTAGAAACGGCTGCACCATTAAAACACATTATGTTGTTGACATTTGTAAACAGCTGTACCATTAAAGCAGTACAAAAAGGCATTAAGCTGCTTTGAAGGCCAATTTTGTGCCATGTTCAAATGGCCTAAGAGTCCAATTAGAAAATACAGGCGGACTCCACTTGATCAAGAAACCAGGGAATTATTTTGATTATAACAAGTGTTGAAATGTTTATCTTTCTGGCTTTCACTCAAATGCTGCCTAAAAATATGTATTGACTAATTAAGCAATACATCTCTCTGTAAAACACACAGGAAAGCTGCTTCTTGGTGTTTCCTTATTTCTGTTGAATTCTGGGTACTGTGCTGTTGTTCATATAGCATCACATATGTGTGTGGCACTTTGCAGGCAAATAAAGAATCCCTGAAAAAAATAGCTTCAATCCAGTGGTTCAGTTGTCCCTTCGATGGCCCGGTCCTGAATTCAAGAAAGTACAGAACTGTGTCACCTGAGAAGATTGTTCCCTTCTGTAGCTGGGAAGCAGACTAGTGTGAGTGAGAAAATCAGGGCTGTGGCCTGCAACCTTGCCCCCTCTCCCTCCCCCTCCTCCCACCCCTGCACTCCATTGCTTTCTATTTTGAGAGTTTAGTACAATATGGAAGGTATAGCAGGGCACTGAGGTGCCTGCTACTTGTGCAGTAATAATGAAGGTTGCTACGGCAACTGGTGGGTGTCAGCTGACCGGAAGGGGCAGGGCTTGGCTCCTATGTAACTCCCAGGCTGAGGCCAGGCAGGGAGTTCCCTGCCAGCAGTCATGGGGGAAGGAGCTATCCCAGAGCAAGCAGAGGGGAGAGTCCAGATTGCAGGTACAGCTCTGAGACTGGGGGAAGGATAGAGCACCCCTGACATGGCAGGAAAAATGTAATAGCCGAGCAGCTTGAATTTATGTTTCATAGTTTCATAGTTTCATAGTAGCTAGAGTCGGAAGGGACCTAGGTAGATCATCTAGTCCGACCCCCTGCCTTAGCAGGAAAGAGCACCGGGGTCAGATGACCCCGGCAAGGTGCTCATCTAACTTCCTTTTAAAAATCCCCAGGCTAGGAGCCTGCACCACTTCCCCTGGAAGCTGGTTCCAGGCCCTAGCCGCCCTGACTGTTACAGCCCATGGGCTTGTGTTTTGTTTCTTGTTGTATAAAATACCAGAAGTTTGGGAGAGGCTGTTAGGGGTTGGAGGAAGCCTCCTAGGGGGCCCTCGGCAACGTGAGAACCCCAACCCCTGAGAGAGGGGGTCAGCGAGAAGCCCCAGAGAGGTGCAGTCTTAAAAGCCAGGGAGCTCTGGTGTGCCTGTGGTGCAGCTTTATTTTGTTTTGGTTTTTTTGTGGCCTGGAGGCTGCAGGCTCGGGATTGGCCCCTGGTTTTGGGCTTGTGGCCCTCTGGATGTGGGGTTGGCACCAGATTGGAGCAGAAAAAGGAGCCCTGGGCCTTAAGACAATGGAAAAGGCTAGATCCTTGGAGTCAAACACTGTTTAGTGGATTTAGACGGGGAGGCCTAGCTAGAGAAAATCAGGGGTCAGTCCTACATAGGGGAAAGGCCCCAACATACCCAATACAATAGGCAGCCTCCCACTCTCAAGCACATCATCCTACTTTCCATCAAGACGTGGCAGGAGAGCATAGGGCAGGACCCCAAAGAAGGATCCAAGAGTGCCCCACGCAAGGTGCAGAGGACTAGGAAGATGGCACTGGGAAGGGCGATCTGTTACAGAAGGGTATAATATGGCCTGGAGTAAAGATAATTTTGAATGATTCATTAAATGTGTCCTGGTGAGGAGAAAGTAAGTAAAGAATGAATTGTAAGGTTCTAAAATGGAGAAGGGTATGAGACACAAAGTATGGGTGAGGGAGAGAGAGTGCAGCTGCATGAAACGTTACTTCCTGCACATAGTTGCCTCCACTGCTTGTACTGCCTTAATGGTGGTTGTGTATGTGCCCTAAAAGGGCTTAATAGAAAGTAGAAGAAGTTGGAGGATCCACCACTGCATGCATCATGTTCCTTTCGGGACACTGTGTGCTTCAGTTTTAAGGGACCCTAAAAGCTATTGTAGTCGTTAGCACTGTTCTGTGAGAGGCATCACAGGTGCACTGCTGATTTCGGACATTTATTAGCAATTGTCACTCTTCCTGCTATACTAGTAACACTGAGCCTGTATGCACTGTGAGGCTTAATCCTCATTAAATTAAATAGGTTTATAACATTTAAATTTGTTTATTTTGGAGCATTGCATCAGTGTTTGCATGCACTAGGTTTTTGAGTGAATTAAGCCCAGTCTCTGGACGGCACTGCAGGAGAGTGGGATGGTCCAGTGCTGCCTGCCCAGCTTAGGGCCCCGGCCCCATGCTCTGCCACACCGCTGTGAAAGCAGGGAGCTGGCAAATGGTATAAGAAAAAAAAGCAAAAGCAATTCGAAAGCAAAAACAATTTGAAGTGGTGAACTACAAAAAAGTCACAGCACCATCTGGTGGACAAAGAGGCTCATTACGTGTCTTGGAGTGCCTTTGTGTTTGCACTCAATGACTCCATGGATGTGATGCTTTAATTTGTGGCAAGCCAAACTAAACTACATCTGAGGTGTTTTACTTCGATGTGCCAGAAAGACTTTTAAAGCATCCGGAAAACTCACTCGTGCAAACAGTCACGCCATTGCAGTGCAAGAAAGCAGAAAAAACGTGGCATGTACAAATGCCCACTATACACAGAAATATATTGAGGCCTGCTACGTTTTTCAAGTCTGTTCCCCTTGGCTGCTGGTTTTCCAGGATAAAACTCCTATAAATTTTGTACCATTGTTGGTCTGTGAGACTGGAACAAGAGTGGTGCATCCAGTGCTATGACCTTGTATGGATAAGGTCTCTTCTCTTGAGGACAGAATAGGGCCCAAGACCTCACAGTAGAGGAAGAGTTGGCAGAGGGTCATTTGAGGATTTGAGGATATTTTTAGGCTTATTGCTGTGGGTGTCTTGGGAAACATCCCTCCCCAAAAGGCCATTGTCTTATCTTGTATCATGTAGCTTGTTTTAAAGTACATTTGGGTAATTCACTTTGCAAGGGAATTGGTAATAAGAAGCTACTCAAAAGCAACTGAGCTCATTTTGATGTTTTGCTTCAGTAACTGGTTATCTAATGGCTTTTTCTGCAGTATTATATTAACATTGCAGGCTTCAGTCATATCCTGTCTAGATCTGAGCCACATGGATTAAACAACAAAATGATTAAACAAAACATTAAAAGAGAAGATGAAGTGAAGTGTAGAATGGGAACACAGATGGCCCATTATGGCCAAAACACTGATCTAATATATTAGATTATATATAGCTTCAGTAAATCCCCATGGTCTTGCTGAATTTCAGAAAATTGTAACATATCTATTAAAATGCTTTGACTGTGTTGTCAGTATAATGCCCAGGGGAGAGCAGCTTAATATTTGAACTTTCAGAAATCTTTTGGGGAGTCTGCTGCTTGTTCCCAACAGGTACTACTGCAACACAGTTCAAATAAGCATGCAACTGCTGTTCAGCAAGTATGAAATTAGTATAATCTTTATTCATAAAATCAGCTGGGTGATCAGATTGATCAGCAGCAGGGATAGTGCAGAGTTAAACACAAATCCAAAGTGCCTTTCTGTTCTATTCTTTATACATTAGAAATGCCTGCATCAGGCAGACATAATTGCATATTACTACTTAACTATCCTAGATGTCTATTTTACCCAGTTCAGGTTGCGTTGCATCATTCTACATACTTTTCTTATGTTCTATCATGTTTGGTGCCATGCACTTTTACATTTTATGAATGAATTAATTTATTTAAGTACAGCATCCCCTACACATGTGTTGTTTCATGTTTGGTCATATCATCCTGTGCTTTTTTATCCACTGTTGCAGTTTGTACTGATTCCATCCATCTCAGGATATGTTTGAACAGATCCCAAGTGTCCTGATACACACTCTGTTGCCCTTCACAGAACTTACAGCTTCCCAGCTTTTAACTCCTCCTGGGCTGCCTTATGACCTACATTGCTGAAGAAGGGCAAAATCTTGTCAACTGTTAATTGGCTTAGCATCAGAAAACAAATAGCAGGATTTAATGTTTGAATTTTTTTTAGCATAGCAGAAGGTGGAAGCATTACCTGAAGCTCCCATACTAAATCCAGTTGTAAACACAGTTACTGAAAATCTGAGAAGTGGGGTGGCAAAACTTGCAGACATTATTAGGTTGGTCAAGAATAGAACAATATTTGAACAATGAGCCATTTGCAAGTTTGATTCCAGATGCAGCTGGGAAAAAAGAACAGGATCAGGAGGAAAAAAACCCCACATGACTATTTTAATATTTCCAAAAAACTATTTCTAAAACGGGGTGGTGGATGTCAGGTGTAGGTCGTGTTGGAAGTAATTGCATCAGAACTGATTCGCTCATACTTAAGACAGAGGAAGAAGAGGAGCCCTGTTTTCAGGAGCATCCTACTGAGAGAAAATTTACAGCAATGCCAGAATCATATGTGTTGCTATAGCAGTGATGAAACAAAAATAGTTAACATACCTCACTTGCTTATAGGCTGTGAAGATTTTATGGAAGGACTGACTAACACCTGGGTGTTTTGTGAACCAGTAATGCTGTCATAGTTCAGGCACTTGGATGCATTAGTTACCCTGTGCTTTCCATTTTGGCAAATAAGTGTTCCTCTAGCAATAACAGCAATAACACCAGATAGTACTGGAGCAAGCTGCATTCAGAATAGCTATTCGTATTTTAACTTTTGGACAGGGAGGTTTTAATAAATATCCATTGGATATTCTGTGTCAGACTGAATTCTTTAAAACCTTTCAATATACATAATGAATGGGAGGATGAGAGTGCTGTCTGGATGCTGATAAAGACCATTGCTTTTCAGATGTCACTTACAACTGTTGCAAACGGCAGTTAATTGAGTTCTGGTTTCTTATAGGGCCACACAAAAGGGACACTGCATTCATGTTGCCCTGTCACTGCACAGGAACTGATGAGCTGAAACCTCAGCTCCAACTTCTCCTTTCTCACTTTGGTATCTGCTATGATACAGATAATCTCAAGAACTCGGCTGATGAGATGGAGCTTTTTTCCCTGGTAATAAGATCATTAAAAAAAACCCCAAACCACTGAGCTGGGTGGCAGGGTGGATCTGGAGACTGAATAGTGCAAATAGCATCGTGTGTGGCAGGAAATGAGTACCTTGTTTTTGATAAGAAGTGCATCCAGATGGAGAGCAGTTAAAAGCTTGGATAACTTCCCTTATAGCATAGTACAGCAATTACTGGAAACATGGATGCATTGCTGTCTTTAACATGTATGGTAATTTTGATTAAGGTAAATCCATAATCCATAAAAAATTACCATAATTACCAGGGCTTTATTCTATCTGCTGACCCTCCTGCCATTACACATGAATTCATTTCTCAGACTTGTCTCACTTCATTTTAGCTTGTCTTATGACCAAGGATCCTGGTTTTCTCTGATTAAAAAAAATCCCCAATTTTCGTATTTTAAAAAGTAACCCCAAATCCACATTTTCCCATGATTAAAATGAAACACAAATAATATGTATTATTGATATATAAAATAAAAGCCTTTGTCTGTCTGCAATGCTTTATTTGCGATCTGATTGGCCGACGGAAACAGCCAATCAGAGTGCTCCAAGCATGGGGACGCACTGTCATGATACTGAAGCTGCGCCGAGGATGAGAGAGGGTGGGGGAGCCAAGGCCAGCCCCGCTCCCTGCAAGATGCAGAACAGCAGCAGCATGGGGTGTTAGGTGGTGGCACTGCATCCCAGCCCCTCCTCCCCCATCATTCTTGATAGGCAATTGGCTAGCATATATATGTGTGTGTGTGTGTGTATATATATATATAGCATATATTTTTGTATGTGTGTATTAGTAGTATTTCATTTTAGTCATGGAAAAATATGGATTTTGGGTTACTGTTTTTAATCTGAAAATTGGGGAATTTTTTTATCGGAGAAAACCAGGATCCCTGCTTATGACTGTGAAGGATTGCCAATGATGATGATAACAGTTACTGGTCACTACCTCTGGGGGTCAGGCTTTTTACATGCCATTAATTATCTTCCTAATTAATTACAGGCTTATCAGTAAAGGTGAACAATATGGGGACAGTTTTCTCTTTTCTGCTATAAAAATATCACCATGTAACAGGTCCGGGATATAGAAGAGCTATATAATAATTATGTACACATGTTCATATATATATTCATTTAAAAATAAGCCCACCGGTTGTCCCATTTGTCTCACTGGGACTAATAACATACCTAAAGTTAAGTATATAAAGCAATATTTGCAAAGCTAGGCCATAGCATGGATTTATTTGTACAATGTGCCAATAATCTAGTTTTTCATCTTTGGAGGTTCTCAAAATAGCATCAAGCAGTTTCATCATCTCTGCTGTAAGAACATGAGAAGGAAGCATAGGGCTTTGTGATCCTCTCTCTTTCATAGGCCTGGTCATGTTGCAGTTATGTTGTTCTGGGGTTATTCTTGGGCATCTGCCCTGCCCTATACAGCCTGTCGTGGTACATTCTCTACGTACCTTTCAGGTTGTCCGGAAGTTTCGAAGCGTCTTCCACAAACAGCAGGTGATGAGAACATTTCCAGTTTATGATACTGGGCGGCCTGGATCAGAAAACTGGGGAACATTTGATCCTAGCATAGCTTTAAAAAAGCGAGCCAACTGGATTCCTTTTTTACAGGTAAATATAAGTGTTTTGTTTTCTTTTTACACTCTGTTGGTAAGTGACAGTAACTGCAGTTTGAAGTGTTAGAAGTTACTTTTCAGCCATTTACTTTTAATAAACATACAATGATCCTCTCTGGAAAAATCAAATTATGTCTAACTACCACCATATACTTGGGGGCCACCTCTTAGGATCCATCACTTAGTTTTATTTTATTTTTTACTGAAAGGAAAGAAAGTGAATTTATTGGTCACACCTAGGAAATACACAGCCCTATTGTCTGTGTTACACAAAGTCATTTTGAATTGCTGTACAGAAGAGAAAACACGGTTTATGACAAAGTGGGTTAATGACATTGGACTAGAAATTAGTACTGAAGAATGGGAGACCATATGGAACAACGGTCCTCACATCATTCTGTACAATAATAAAAGAAAGTTATCTTATATTGGTGGTTTATCAACTCACTTGAAATGTATTTATGGTACAGGAACAGGGAAATGTTAGAGGGAATGTGGTTAACTGGGAGGATTCTACCACATGGTGGACGTGTCCCAGAAAGAAATTGTTTTGCATGAAGGTTGGAGACAGGGTGAGGAAAATAACAAGATGCCAACTATTAGGTAATCCTTTAGTGTTCCTATTGAATTTTCCTGAATGCTCTGTGTCATATAAGAGGCATAAGAAGTTGATTGCTCATCTTGTAATGACTGCAAGAAATACAGTTGCAAAAACATGGAAGAGAACTGCCCCCCGCCTGCTCTCCCCTTAAAATCACTGGGTGTTTGTACATGCCACAGGAGTTTAATTTGGTTTAGTTCTCCCTAAATTAAAACTGTGGCTTTTAAAAAACCCACCATTGCCACCATTTCTATATAGGGAGAATTAAACCAAATTAAACTCCGGTGGCACAATACAAGGGTGGGGGCCCGATCCTTAGAGCTTACCTATCTCTCCAGGGTCGGAGTGGAGGAAGGCAAGCTGCTGGTGGGCTAAATAGTCTGTGAGCTGCACAGAGGCCTAGTGCTTCCCTACAAAGCTGCAATGGGGCTGGTGCTTCCCTTTGTGGTGGCACCTGCTCTCTGGCACCCAGCCCAGGTTGTCCCGGGGGGACGCCACAGCAGGGGGAAGAACTGGGCCCCCACATAGCTCAGGCAGGCTCTGGGAGGGGAGGGGAGAAAAAGATCAGGCTCCTTGCCACTTTTTTTTTGTTCTTTCGTTGAGATTGCCTGCATGGGCTGCTGCTGGGTTGCATAGCCCCTAAGCTACATGGGGCCCAGTGCTTCCCTCCATGGCTGCAGTGCCCCTGGGACCGCCTGGGCTGGCTACCAATGGGTGGCACTTTGTAAGGTAGCAAACTAAAACACCTCAGAGGTGTTTTATCTTGCTACGTTACAAAGCCATTTAAAGTGGAATACCCTGCAGACAACAATGCCATTAAAACGGAATACTCCGCCAAACATGCAAACTGAAGCGCCGTTAAAGCAGAATATGCCGCTGAGCGTGCAAACAGCAACACCATTAAAGGGATGCAAAAGGGCATTTAAGCCGCTTTAAAGGCCAATTTTGAGGTGTGTACAAAGGCTCCCTGACTGGTTTCACAAAGGCTGGGAATTATCAGTAATGGAAAAGTTGCCCCATCAAGTTGATGTTCTGCAAGGCAGAAAGAGAAAAGATGATTACTTGGACATTTGTTATAAATTTTTGGAATTTGTTAAGGAAGAGAATCACCTCCTGCCTCCAAACCAGAAAAAATTAGAAACTTTTCTGAATATAGAATGAAGTTCAAGCTCTATGAGCTAACGTTTAGGAATAAATTTTAAAATCTAAAAGCAGAAATAAGCAGAAGGTTGTGATACTTGTATTATGAAGAGTTCTAGGGAAGAACAAGGACAGGGTGACTCATCAGGTAGAGATGAAGAAACAAAAGCTTAACATCAACAGAAATATAATTATAAAGGACCTATCAGAGACTGAAAGGAAAAGAGGAAAAGAACACAATACTCCTGTGGATATTGACCTGAGTTAAGGCAGCACTGATGATGCAAGATACATTTCTGTCTTTGTATATATTAGGGGATTGCATAGATCTTTATCTGTCAAATCTGTTATTTGATAGGTGGAATTAATTAATAATACAGAAAAGGCAAGGTTTTTGAGTGGTTATGATGTTTTTAATTAGACCAACTGAGTAGTTGGAAAAAAGATCTTAGCAAACTTTTGGGCTCAATCACCTTTCTTCAGGCATAGGAAGTCTCTGCTGGTCTGAGACTCCAAAGAATGAGAGAGACTTCCTATGCCTGAAGAAGGGTGATTGCACCTGAAAGCTTGCTAAGATATTTTCTCCAACTACTCAGTTGGTCTAATAAAAGATATCACATCTACTCGAAGAACCTTGCCTACCTATGTCATTAAACCAACACGGCTACAACCAAAAACCCAGCTAAATACAGAAAATGAATTCATTGCATATACGTTTGGTAACTGATGTCTTCTGTGTGAGCAACATTAAGTCATATAATAAATGTTACATTTGTTCTTCAGATCAAGCCAAAACAAGATCCCTGGCAGCAAAAGCTCTTGACAAAACTGAAACAGTGGAAAAAGGTGGATCTGCTGATGGATCTCCAGTCAAAGTTTTTAGAGGCAAGTGAACTGGAGACTCTGAGTGTATTATATTTTGTTCATTCAGTGACCATATTCAATAACACTGGAAAACCCAGAGAAAGACTGTTTTCTGCTTCAAGCAAGCTGTCTCAGCCTTATGTTCCAGACTATAAACTTCAGGCATGAGATACAGAAGCTGAACCTCTAGTACTGAGATGATGCTGTTTTTTTTCTTTTGTCTTCACTGACTAGTGGGAAACTAGATAGGAAAGATTCAGAATACAGGAAATATGAATTTACAATTCCAACATCTAGTTTAGGTAGATCTTAGTTATTTACGTGTTTGGGCATGATTCTGAGATGACATACATCTGTTCTATACCCAGTGCCAATGGTGTTAGTTGTAACATATGCTATTGTAAACAGATGCTGAATTGAGCTTGTGAAGCTTAGAGGGAGAAACACATTAGAGTAGTGACCTGGAACATAGAGGACCCAGGTTCAGTTTACTACCTCACCAGAAATTTTCTGTGCGAGTCACTGAGCTTCCTTCTTCCCTTGTTCCCGTTCTGTAAAATGGGGACACCAGTGTTCCCTGCCTGTCAGTGTTATCATCTACATTAAAGAGTGTCAAGTGCTCAGTTACTACAGCAGTGGGAATCATATCAAACCTGAAAAACTGATATGGAAGTCTCACTAAACAGAATAAAATTGCTGGCATTTACGGACGTTTTTACATGTGTTCTGGGGGGTGGGGTGCTTTAATTAGAGTGGCTCTGAGAACCACTCTAATTAAAATGCCTGGAGTGTCTTGTGTATCAGTGTCCCCATGCTTCAAAATGCTGGCAGAGGTGCTTTAACTAAATCTCATTGAAGGAGCTTTAGTTAAAGTACCCCTGCTGCCATTCTGAGGCGCGGGGACTGATACACGAGATGCATAGGCTGCTGGCAACACCCTAATTAGCATTTTTCAGGAGACTCAGTTGATTGAGTCTGCTCCAACTTGCACATCTACAGGCACCCATCAGGCCAGATATAGCCTGAGAAATAGCATCTCATAGCATCTAGTGCTGAAGCTTTTAGCTTCATCCAAAAGATAGAAAAGGAATACTTATCTGAAATCTTAATTCATATAGTGTGTGCAGAGAATTTTTAACTGGAAAGGACTATGGAAGATTCTCTCTCACAAAGTGGAACAAAGGAACAGGTGATTCTAAACCAGAAAAACAGTTAATGAAGTAGTCAATTAGGAGATTCCATGGTCCCCAAACCGATGAGTTTTGAGTTTCAGGGTTCATGTTTCTAACAGCAGTAAACATAATATGAAGCTACAGAAAAACAGGGGGGAAATATAAGCATATAAGTTTTATTTATTAATAAACTTAAAACATTTCAAATTGAAAAAATAAGATGGATATTTGCTATATTTCCAGGAAGTAAATATAAGACGATAAGAGCACCAGGTGGCACTCACTGATAGCATTCAAATAAATAATACTGTACATGAAAGAGATTGGGGCTATAGCTCATCTTGTGAATTAATGAAAATTCTGTTCTTGAATGGTGCTTGATTTTTTTTTTTTTTATTTCCCTCTATTATAGGCTTCTTCTGGATTCAGTCCTCATATCTCTATCTAATTCATTTTCAACAACAACATTTGATTTAATGATAAATACGAATTAATTTCCAAGGTCCGATCATTCAACCTCTTTATTCAAAAGAAATCATACATAACATTCTCTATAAAAATATCCTAGACCCAATAGCTATATTTTTACACTTAGGGGACAGGGGGAAAGAGACTATTTGTATGCAGGCAGTTGAAGCAATAGTGTTCATTTATAAAACAAAATGAGGGACTATGCTTCCTTGATAAGCATCCTAGAACTCATCTCTGCTCTTCATAAAAGGATGGCTTTGCTTGTAGGCTTGCCTTGTGAATCTTACTTGTTTTTGATATTGGATATGATTGAAATAAGGTATCCAGCATGGAGCAAGTGATGGAAGTTCTCCAGGAGCATGCAACATCAGTGCTAGAACCACATCCAGTGCCACTAAATTTTGTGACTTCGCGCAGCTCAGGGCAGAATAATTATGATCAAATCTGGAAAAGAATTTACAGCACCTCTGAACTCCATCAGGTATTTAGAAGGGAAAGGGGCAGCTGAAAGTTTCATTCCTGTGATGATTGTGAATTATTAACACATTTCACAAGTTTTCATAAGTTACAGTGAAGAGCCTCCAGATGAGATCTATTTCTCTGTGGTCTGCCCCAAGGTGGGAAATGAATCCAGGCACAATGCATTGCTGCAAGGAAAATGGGATTTTTTTTGGCAGTTTGAAAAAGCTTTTTTGCTCTTGAAATTTGGGAGCTTGATGACTTTTTTGGCAAGCTAATGACAAGTTCAAAACATTGTGCTTTCTTTTGTTTTTAAATGCCAGTATTTTATATCTTGCTGTTTTGATAAATTCTAAATTCAGATTTAAATTACTGAACTAGATTAAAAGGATTTATTTAAAAGGATTAACAACACTCTTTTAACTGAGGGAGTTGCTTACGTCTCATCTTGTGTGTCAGTTTTAATCTTTCTCTGTGCTGTAGTTTATTAGTCTTCAGTCATGGAAGAACCACTCCATGGTGCATGCCTACACCTTGGAGGAGCTTTTTTAGTAGGCATCTGTCTGTCTTGTGAGACAATAGAATTACACCGAGTAAGACATCAGCTCATTGAACAAAATCTTCGCTTGAAAGCCAGAAGAAATGTATGTGGGTGCAGAAGTCTGCCCAGACAGAACTCCAGGATTAACATCTCTGCTTGCACATGACAATTTTTTGGCCACTGAGCCTTAAGATGAGAGCAAAAAGTGTTTGTGGCTTATCTCAAAAGGGTAACCATGTTTAATCACATTCTGTTCAAACAATTGTCCAGCCTGGCATCAAAGTGACAGAGAACTTTGGCTATGATAAAACTAACTTTCTATCACTGCTCTAGTCCTGATGTTTTTTAACAGAGCCTTGGAAGGAGCTAAGGAAAGACAGATATTAATGAATTAGGCCTGACACTGCAAAGGATGAGGCTGTGTGGTGATGCTGAAGAGTGCTTGATAACTAGCTGTGAAAAGAAGAAAAGCTACCCTGTGTCTTGATAGGCCATTGTAACAGCAGGAACCTTCTCGGGGCCGACTTCCCTTTGGCCTGCCCACCTGTTTCTAGGCCAACCACCTGCCTTTTGCCTGCTATGCCTTGTTGTTAATTAATTAATTATCTTAATTAGGCAGGAGGCTGCTTATTTCTTGCCCCAGTGTGAGTGGGTGCTATTTGCGGCTCTGTACTTCCCCTATACCACAGGGTATGCCTTGCAGATGACATCCAGGTGTTACTCTTACCGGCCCCACACTGGGCCCCAGAATCCTCCTGTCGGGACCCCTCCAAGATCCCTCATTCAGGCAGCCTACCCTGCCTTCACTCAGGCTAACTAGCTCCCTGAAACTATTTTCCCCTCTTGGGGGTGTTCCCCCTGGGACCTTTGGCCATACAGGCCCTGGCCTCACCTGCAAGGCCAGTTGGAAAACCCAGGCTCTCATAGCTCTGGGCATCCTTTGCAGTGTACCCCTGGCCCTTTTGACCGTCCTGGTCCTGGCCCCAGCATTGACCAGTCAAGGGTACTCTCTCAATCAGGTCAGAGTCTCTAGCCCCCCCTCTATCTCTGGGGTCTGCCTTCTAGCTCTATTAGCGGGTTACCCAACCGGCTGTGGGGGCTAAGGGTTAAGGCACCCTGACCCACCTTTCACTGGGATGGTAACTGGCCTGGAATTTCCTGGGGGCTGCCGCACCACTGAGAGCCCCACCAGGCCACCCACGCCTGGCAGGGTGCAGTTTTAGGCCATCCCCTTACCTCCAGGTGATACCAGCAGCCAGGCAATGTTGCTGCCCACCTGCCAGCAGGGAACTGAATTGTTTATAAAGGCAGCCAGGGATCTAAAATGGCTGCTGGAATCAAGGACCTGCTGACTGTTTGGCTCTGATCTTAAAGTGGCAGGCACCAGCAATGCCCTGCCATAGCCATCCTTCTGACTGGGTATCAGAGGGAAAAACTACACGGACCAGTGCCCCACTTTTTGGAAGGAAGTATAAACTAACTTCCTTTCACTCTTACCTGAGTTCAGAGAGAGAAATTGGGTCCCAATCAAGCTTTTCAAAATTTGTGGGAATTCATTTAACCTAGAGGAACCATTAAAGTCAGGCAGAAGGTAGGGTAGATTTTCACTTTATAGACTAACTAAACTGGAGAGACATAGCATAACATTTTGTGAGCCTGAGCTCATTTCATTAGATACTGCGAAAGGACATGCATAGATCGGTGTATAAAATAAAGTGATTTGAGTACAAAAGATAGAAAAGGGGCTGTACAAGGAGAGACAAACAAGTAGTAAGCCCATAGGGACAAAGAAATCATAAAAGGGGTCATCCAGGTAATGGAATAAGGATTCACAGTCCCAGTTTAGACCATATTTATCATAGTCCAATCAGTGGATGTTTTCTTATCCTGCAATTTTGTATTCAAGTTGCTTTTGAAAGTTGTATTGTCTAAGAGCACCCACTCTGAGGTCAGCGACAGAATATCCAGGGAGTTTAAAGTGTGCTCTCACAGGCAGGTGTATCTTTCTGGAACTGAGTCAGATCAGTGTTCATTTATTTTTACATGTAGGGATCACACCTCTGTCCAATGTAGACAGAAGAGGGGCACTGTAAGCAGGTGGCATTTGTGACATTAGTAGACTTGCAGGTGAATGAACCTCAGGTGTCATAATCTGGGTTGTTTGCTCCATTGATGATGTGGTCTGTATTGATGAGGGGGCACAGTTTGCATCTGGGTCCATTGCCGGCTTCGATGCCTCAGTGAGAATAGGAATTAGGTGGTCTGTTGCTTGAGAGATGTCATTTCAGGTGGTAGGGCTGCCTGTAAACCAAGAAAGGTTTGTCCACCATGGCTACCTTAAAACTGTCATCCTTTTCTATTGTGGAGACAAACCTGGAATCAAATATCCCCTGGTTCTTAGGCGGGTAACACTAGGAGGGGCTGGAGGTTATTAATCATGTGTCCAAGGTGTACAAGCTGGGGCTGTAGGTGACCACCAGAGGGTTCTGTTGTCCTTGTGTTAGGGTTTGTATTGTAACAAGTCAGAGCGAGGTCTGTGTCAGGCTATGTTGATTTCTGTGGCTACAATTTTGTGATTGTATTGTAATTATAGAAATCCTTGCTCCAGATCCTTAAAGTATACATCTCAGTCAGAGATGGAGAAAGAAGGCTGGACTAGATGGTAGAGTGCTGTACTTGGGACAGCTTGGGTCCATTTTCTGTTTCTGTGTGACCTTGAACAGGTTCCTTAATTTACCTTGTGCCTTTGTTCCCTTGTTGTAAAGCTAAACTAACCCTTCAAGATATCATAATGGTTTTGCGAGGATTAAATCTAATGACTGCGGGGTATTTAAATGTTGTGGCAATGAGGGAGATGGGATTACCTATATACATGAGAAGGACCATGTTTATGATCCAGCACGGCAGTTGCAATGCTTTTATGATAAAATGTCTTTTTATATAATGCTGGCAAATAAGAAATGTATGTATGTTTATAATGCTTTTTTTGTGGGAATGGGGGAGAACAGGAACAAAATTTAGAGGATGATAGCCTGGCAGTGGGCAAGAGAGAGAAGAACATGGAAAATGTCAGTCTCAGCAAGGATCCAGGATCTTCCAGGAAGAAGAAGGAAACAGGGTGAATCTTCCTTTTTCTTTATTTCTGTTCTTTAACGGGAATACTCTTTATAAATGTGATTGAGACCAGAAACACTAGTCCTGCCTTCTCTGTTTTATTATTCAGTACTGCATGTTCCCGTGCTAGTAAAGTCATTAGGTATCAGTTTACTTCTAGTCAACAGACATAATGTTTAATTTGGACAGGTTTTAGAAATTTCTTTGAGGAACAATGATTTAATTACCTTTCTTCTATCTGGAAAAAAAGGTATAGTTACATAACGACTTTGCAGCTGCTGGGATTAGAGGAGGGCACAGAGGCCAACAATAAGGACGTGGTCATGAGGAAAGGAGCGTACTTGTCTGTCCTTTACTTACGTCACCTGAGAATCAGAGAGCTAAAGGTAAAAATACAGGTCCACATTGGCATCATTTATTTTAGGTCAGAGGTAAGAACCAATCACATGTTTTATTTTTGCTTTATTTCAGAGGGTCTGCTTGGGAGTCCTGAACTATTTCAGATCTGTTGAGCGTTCCCTAACCATTAGCACCTCAGGTCTCTTGGTTAATGCTGGTAACCTTGTGCCCAGTGCTGAAGATACCTGCTGGGTAAATGCTGTCAAAGGAGGCATTGGTATGTCTGGTGGTCTTGGCTCTCATCACTATGTCCATTATACGCCAGCTGATTTCAAGGTGAGGTCACGCATTCAGTATCTCGGCATTCAGTAAATGGAGGTAGACAGTATATTAGTTATCCCCCCTAATCTCTGCCTTTCCACACCAAACCAGTCTATGCTAAATTGCTGAGTCATCCAGCAGGTTGGGTTTATTCTGCTTCTTGGATGCTTTTCCCTATCCTTTGTTTATCTTTTCCAGGACTACTTTCCAAGCCATTTCCAGCAGCTGCCTTCTGAACCTGAGCCACCAGATAACAGCATCTTTTCTTAGGGCCTTGTTATGCAGTCATTTTAGGTGACTTCTGGATATCTTAACCCCTGGATTAGCTGCACATTAATACCTTTGTGTGGTTTAAAGCACTTGTTATTCAGATCAAAGTTATGCCACTTTAGGGCAGAATTATCTCTAATTTGCATACCTTGCTCCTGTTTCATTAAGGTGTTGCCCCTCCCCACAGCCATTCTACCAAAGTTGAAGTCTTTCAGTATTCCAGGATGATCCAGGGTTGTGGTGCTCACTCTGCCTACTCTACACAGGAGTAGCAAGCCGGTCTGGGTGGCATAGGAAGCCACTGTGGTCACTGGGTTGCCAGGGATGCTCCAGCCACCTTTTACCAGCCCCAGATTGAAAGATTCAGGGGACTCAAAGACAACACAAGGAACATTATGGATACATTACTGAGTATCGCCTCTGCCTGGGGCCGTGCACAGCTCCTAGTCCTGTGCCTGCTCATCAGGTTTCTAGTGGCAAGTCACAGCTGTGCAGGCAATGGACAGACAGAGAGCTTTTCACCTTAAGGTGTGACTGCTCCACTAAACCAAACAACACTAAGTCAATTAATATTCATGCAGCTTACAGTGTGAGATATAACCAGGCCCTTATTTCTCTTCAAATGTGGAATCTCAAATTCAGCAAGAGTCCAGGCAACACAGTCTGTTACCACTGGCAGTATTGAGGTCTGTTATCTGACTAAAACTGGTAGCATTTAGCCAACATAGGGGGTAAAAAGAGGGTCCCGGGTAATGTGGGGCCCCTGCAGGACACGATGGGCAACTTAGTCGTCATGCCAGATGACAAAGCTAACATATTTAACGATTTCTTTGCCTCTGTCTTCCTAAGTAGGGACCAGTTCAGCCACCTCCCTGCTGGGCCCCCCTCGGGCCCCGGGAGAGGCACGCCTGGGCCAGGGGTTAGCGAGGAGTTAGTTAGGGTACTTCTGGAGAGGCTGGATGTGTTCAAGTCCGCTGGTCCGGACGATCTTCACCCTAGGGTTCTACAGGAACTGGCCGAGGTCATTGCGGGACCCCTGGCGCGGCTCTATGAGCACTCGTGATGCTCTGGTGAGGTGCCGGAGGACTGGAAGAGGGCCAATGTGGTCCCTATCTTCAAAAAGGGAAAAAAAGAGGACCCAGGAAATTACAGGCCAGTTAGTCTTACCTCAATCCCAGGTAAGCTCTTGGAAAAAATTATCCTGGCACACATCCAGGAGGGCCTTGCAGGGGAATGCATGCTCAGGGGCAACCAACATGGGTTCATTAGTGGCAGGTCTTGTCAGACCAACCTGGTGGCCTTTTACGATCAGGTCACCAAATCATTAGACGCAGGGGTTGCTGTGGATGTAGTCTTTCTGGACTTCCGGAAGGCTTTCGACACTGTCTCTCACCCTGTCCTCATCAAAAAGCTGGGAGACTGTGGTGTCGATGCCCACACAATCAAATGGGTCGCCAGCTGGTTGGAGGGCCGCACCCAGAGGGTGGTAGTGGATGGGTTCTTCTTGACCTGGAAGGATGTGGGCAGTGGGGTTCCGCAGGGCTCGGTCCTCGGGCCCGCACTGTTCAACATCTTCATCAGTGACTTGGATGAGGGGGTAGAAAGCACCCTGTTCAAGTTTGCTGATGACACTAAGATGTGGGGGGATGTGGGTGCACTAGAAGGGTGCAATAGGCTACAAGCTGACCTTGACAGGTTGCAACGGTGGGCGGATGAGAATAGGATGGGGTTTAACACTGATAAGTGCAAGGTGTTGCACATGGGGAGGAAGAACCGGCACCACACTTACAGGTTGGGGAACTCCCCTCTTGCCAGCACGGAGACAGAAAAGGATCTTGGAGTCGTCATTGACTCCACGATGAACATGGGCCGGCAGTGTGGGGAGGCAGTCAAGAAGGCCAACCGTACCCTGTCATGCATCCACAGATGCATCTTGAGCAGGTCCAGGGAGGTAATCCTCCCCCTCTATGCGGCACTGGTCAGGCCGCAGCTGGAGTACTGCGTCCAGTTCTGGGCGCCACACTTGAAGAGGGACGTGGACGATATGGAAAGAGTCCAGAGGAGGGCCACTCGTATGATCAGGGGTCAGCAGGGCAGGCCTTATGAGGAGAGGCTGCGGGACCTGAACCTGTTTAGCCTCCACAAGAGAAGGTTAAGGGGGGACCTTGTGGCCTGCTACAAACTGGTCAGGGGGGATCAGCAGGTATTGGGGGAGTCCCTGTTCCCCCGTGTGCTGCCAGGAGTGACCAGGAATAACGGTCACAAGCTGGCGGAGGGTAGGTTTAGATTAGATATTAGGAGGCGCTACTTCACAGTCAGGGTGGCTAGGGCCTGGAACCGGCTTCCAGGGGAAGTGGTGCAGGCTCCCAGCCTGGGGATTTTTAAAAGGAAGTTAGATGAGCACCTTGCCGGGGTCATCTGACCCCGGTGCTCTTTCCTGCTAAGGCAGGGGGTCGGACTAGATGATCTACCTAGGTCCCTTCCGACTCTAGCTACTATGAAACTATGAAACGCTTTCTAATAGGACTCTCAGTGTTTTCTTCTAGCTTTGAAGCACCTGAGATGCCAGCCATTAGTACAATGACATTGTGATGTATGAAAGGCTGTTGATGTCACTTCTGGAGATTTCTAAAATATATTTGTTTCATTTTTAGTTTTTGAATCATCCCCTGAAGCCTTTGTGGTTGGAATGATATGACTAAGATAGTTACCTTTGCACACTGGAAAAGTAGTTCCAACAAATTCACAAGCCTTTTCAAACTTTGGTAAAAGAGTGTTTTTCTTCCTGCTGTAATGTAAAAAATACATAACCACAAATACTATTTAAAACCTGTTTGGGATGAGCTGTATCATTTGTTTGTGGCTGTATTATTTACAATGCATTATCCCAAATTCATCCTGATAAAACTATGATGCAGTATCATAGCATGCTATCTTGTGTTTCTCAGACACACTGAGTAAATTATATGTTCTTTATTTGTCTGAAATATTGACTCTTTGTTACTTAAGAGACACCTTATAAGATCACTTAAATGGTGTGGCTCACATAAGGGTTTGCATTAGAGTTGGATAAGAAACTTAAATTTTGACATTTTTCTAATCCCAAATTTGGAAAGAAAGAAAGAAGCCTGGAAAATTTTGGTTTGGATCAACCAGAATATTTCATTTTTATTATTTCAATTTTTTTTTCCTTCAAATAATTTTTATTTTTTTAATGTTAATTACTTCAAGCTTCTAAATGTACAATTCCTTTGAACCAAAAACCAGACCTCAGCATTTTCTAATTGTGGGGGGGGAAGGGACATTACACCCCAAGTGACCAGGGTGTGAGCTAACAGGGGCAGTAAATAGGGAAGGCAGTTTGCAAACAGTTCTCAGGTCAGATTGCTGCCCCTTCACTTTGAAGGGAAGCCTTCAAGCTTGGTGAGAGGAAGCAGGGAAAAAGCAACCTTTTGGGACCAAGGAGCACTAAACAGACCAGCTTACAGGCGAGTTTGCTAGGGAGGGTCTATTTGGATGAAGGGCAGCAAGAGAGATGCAGCAGATTAAGAGACCCAGAGAAATGGCTGTAGGATGTTGCAATGCCAGAGCCACTGCCTCTGCTTGTGCCTCTTGGGGCTGCAGTGGTGGCGATCGAGCCGTATGAAGCCTGACTGGCAGCTGTAGTGTGGCTCTGGCTGGCCAGGATCCAGTTTCAGGCACTGCATGCTACAACCATGTATGTTGCCCTGCTTTTTTTAAACTGTTTTTTTTAGGGTATTGGGATTTCCTGGCATCTAATTTTGGCTCCATGCTGCAAATATGCAGTTTGGAGAACCTTTTTATGTGTGCCATGTGTGTTTTGTGGCAAAAAAGCCCTTGAGGCACCACAAAACATGTGTATGTTTGTTTGGATGCACCCTCTGTGGCACACTGAGTAAGAGATGCCCCTTTGGGTGGCTTGATCAACAGTGAACGTTCTGCTGCTATGAGATTTATGCTGTTCGGGCTTCTGCTCTGCCTCAGTAGTTCTCCACTTACAGACTGTAGCTCCAGTATGGATGAGGCTTCACCAGGTACAACTGTCATGAGCAAGATTTTCCTAAGACTTTGGGTCAATGTTGAAACATTTCAAGGATGACTTAAGAGAGTCCTTGAAATGTTTCTTTTGGCCTCTGTGAGAGCACTTTCCCTTCTGTAGTTTACTGTAGAAGATCTTCTTTGGCAGTTGCTCATCTGACATTCTGGTGACATGGCCTGCCCATCTCATCTGTGATTTCATCAACAGAGTGTGGATGCTTGGAATGCCTGCCCATGTGTGAACTTCAGTGTCTTCGATTTTGTCTTGCCATTTTATCATCATCAGTTTCCTCAGACAGCCCATGTGGAAGTGGTTCAGCTTCATAGCGTGGCACCTGTACGCCATCCAGGTTTCACATGCACAATGGCTTTGTAGACCTTCAGTTTAGTTTGTTGACTGATGCCTTTGTGCTCCCACACATTTGCATGTAGTCTGTTGGAGGCCACACTTGCTTTGGCAATTTGTGGCATTGTTTTCATCATCGATGTGAACTGCACATTACAGTGTACTGCTGAGATAGGTGAACTTGTCCACTGCCTGGAAGGTTTGGTCATTCACTGTGATGGTAGGCTCTACATAAGGTTTTCCTGGTGCAGGCTGGTGCATCACTTCTGTCTTCTTAGTGTTGATTGTGAGATCGAAGTTGTCACAAGCTGAAGAGAAATGGTCCATATTCTGTTGCATATTGGACTCAAATTTGGCATTCAGGGAACAGTCGTCAGCAGACAGAATGTCATGAACAGTCACTTCCTGTAAAGCTATCTTTGCCTGTAGCGTCCACAAGTTGAAGAGCTTGCCATCAGTCTAGTATCTACTGTCAATCCCAGTGTCACAGTCACAAAAGGTGTCTGTAAGCACGGCAGAGAACATCCAACAGAAGAAGGTTGGGGCCACCACACAACCTTGCCTGACTCCACTGGTGACTGGGAATGGTTCAAATGACTTACTATCATCCACAGTGCAAGCAAGTGTGTCGTCTTGGAATTGCTGAACTGTTGTAATGAATTTCTCTTGGAGATCAAATTTTGCCGAGATCTTCCAAAGCTTCCCTCCCCTCCTACCCAACTGACTATATCAAATGCTTTTGTTAGGTCAGTGAAGATCATGTGCAGGTTGGAGATTTGTTCCTGGCATTTCTCCTGAAGTTCATGAGCTGCAAACACCATGTCTATGATCCTGTGTCTGTTCCTGAAGCCACACTGACTGTCAGGCAGGAGCCCTTGTTCAGTAGAAAATAGACGTATCTTTTTACTTCTGGGGTATAATTTCTTGAGTCCACATTGATTGGAAGAGTTCAGTCAGTTTCAGAGCCATGTGAAAGCCTCCAGCCTTGTAGGCCTTTGCTGGTATGGCATCGGCTCCAGGTGCTTTGCTATCTGACAACAGGTTAATTGCTTTCACAATCTCAGTCAGCCTTGGAGGATCAGCAAGAGGTATGTTAATGTTTACCTGGGGCAGTCAATCAGTTGTGTCCTCACTAATAGATGATTGTTGACTGAGGATGTTGTTGAAGTGTTCTGCACATCTTTGCAATATCTTTCCTTTGTCAATGGGCATCATGGTGCCATCAGCACTCAGTATTGGAGATGTTCCTGATGATGACCATGGCTTGTAGAGCATTATAAAAGTTCTTCATATCCTTCCTGTCTGTGTAGGACTGAATCTCATCTGCCTTGTTGCTCAGCCATGAGTTTTGCATCTCTCTGAGTTTGCTTTGGACATTTCTTCTTGGATATTGAAGTGCTGTCTTCTAAACGGGCCTTATGGAGCTGATGTTTCTCATTCAGTAGTCTCCCTATGTCAGTATTGTTTTCATCAAACCTATCTTGATGTTTACATGTGGTGGGACCAAGGGTATTGGATGCCGCCAAGTACACAGCATCTCTGAAGGATGCTCAATTTTCCTCAGTGTTATTGGAGTTCACATTCTTATTAGTTGCCTGCACAATTCTTCAACAAATGCCTTTTTCATATTCTCCTGTTTCAGTTTGGAGACATTGAGCTTTTGGGTGCTTTTTTGTCTTGTGGTCATCTACTAGTATGTATCCAGATATTCAGGTTGGAGACTATGAGCCTGGGGTCAGTACAGCATTCTGCACTTCTGATGTCCTTTGTCATTCTGACATCCTGTCTGTCTCTTTACTTGATGATGATCTAATCAATAAGAAGCCAGTGTTTGGAGCATGGGTGTATCCAAGATGCCTTGTTGCAGTTTGGCAGGCAGAAGACTGTGTTGGTGATGCGAAGGTTGTGTTTAGCACATTTCCTTAGTAGGAGGAGCTCGTTACCGTTGCACTTCCCAAGGCCATTTTTTTCTGACAATGCTTGGCCATGTCTGGTGATCAGAGTGTATTTGTTGTAGGAAAAGAAGATGTACATCACATGGAAAGGAAGAACAGGCATTGTCTAAGAAAAAGATAACAAGTAAATACAGCAGCAGCTATGTTCTTTTTTAAAAAGAAGAGTTTGCATTGCTATAGTTATATTAAGGACTAGTTTATGCTTGGAGATTTACCACTATCATTGTATGGGTCTAATTATACTCCAGTTGATATATTGCTATAGTTTTATACTGGTTTAAATCCTTATGTGGACTCTTATTCCAAACTAAGGAATTTTTACATGGAACTCATACTGCTTTGACAGCCAGCACTACTCTAATTTGTTCAGTAGGAAGTGTATGCCAGGGATATTATTGATCAATATTGACTAGAGATACAGTGTCATGATAGATAATGTAGCCAGTTCTTTTAAAAATGAGGCTGATTTTAGAGAAATAAGACCCATAAATTAATGTCAAACTATTCTATTATTAGAATGCCAACAAATTAGAAATCAGTATACTCCGTATGCATCTCAATCAATAGGTTCCTTCATAACTCAGTCAAGGATTGCTAAATCTTTGCCTGTCTGCAGCTTCTATCTAAATCACAGAAGCCATTACTCAACAAAGTAATGCTTGATTAGGAAAGATGACAAGGAAACAATAAATAAGAAAATGTGTATTTTTTATTTTGTTGTTCTTTAAACTTGTAGACTGCCTGCTTAAAGCTTGTTTCTTTTCCTAGATGTGTAAAGTGTCTCAGGACTTGTGGTACAACAAGTTTTATAATATCTCTTGGGATTTGCTATTGCACAGGTCCACAGTGCAAAGTTCATGGAGTTTTTGGAGGTGGAAAACCATGATGACTTTTACACTGCAGAAGATGGATGCATTCACACACAGGACCAGCGAGGGGCTTACATCATGTATGACTTAGCTTTAAAGGACCTGAAAGAGCTTGAAAACCAGCTGCTGCTTATAGCAAGCCAGTACATTGAGAAAGAGAAAAGTAAGATGTTTGTAAAACTATAAGTGTGGTTAGCACAAGTCCAGTTTGATTTACTGTTTCCAAGCTATGAGTTCTTGAAATGTGATTGTAGATGCTGTTTATACAGATCTCTCTTCTGGGTAACCATCTGGAGTCTTTCTTAGCACTTCTATCCATCTTCATACCAGAGCCATTGCTGTGGCATTTCAGCACGTATTGCTAGTGTTCCATCAACACAGTGTCGTTAAAAGTATTTACCAGTAATCCATTAGAACAGGGGTATCAAATGCACCCCTCCTTGCAGGCTGGATCTGGACTGTGGGGCTCCTCATGAGTTAGTTGGATCCAGATATTTTGGTGGTGGCAGGGCACATGGCAATGATGTAGGGGTTAATACAGCTATTGCTTCCTCCCATCTCTGCTTCTGTGTGCCCCACTCCTGAATTCTCAGCCCCTGTGGTGCCCCATGGGCCAGATAACATACCTCCATAGGCATACATCTGACACTCTTGCATTAGATGGAGAGGGGATAGCTAATAATTAGGGACCTACTCAAATCATGATTTTGTGGAAATCATGAAATCAGGTGATCTCCGTAAAACTCGTGGGGAAAAAAACTTATTAAAAATAAAATCCTGGTTCCCCAGTGGGAGCCAGCAGTCCTCCTGGCCATGCAGCCCACTGCGGGGGAAGAGGGGAGGGGGACTGCTGGCATGAAGGTGAGCAGGCAAGATGACTGCTGCTCCTGCCCTTTGCTGCTCACTGGCTGACAGGACTTGCCCTCTCTAATCAGCAGCAAGGGGTGGGGCTGCATGACAGACGGCCCTCGGCCAATCAGCAGGGAGGATGGGGCCATATGATGGACAGCCTTCTCCACCAGTTAGCGGTAGGGGGCAGGGCTGCTGGGGACCCTGAGCAAAAAAGAGGTGTGGGGTGGGGCCCGCCATGATAAGCCCATAAAAATGGTGGCCAGCCCCGCAATCTGCCCATGCAATTGGCTGGCTACCTCCTCAAATTGGGTAGGCCCCTTCTATTAATGGAAGAAAAATAACTGCAATGGTCTGAGGGTGAAAAGGTGCAACTTCTGGGAACTTATGGGGGAACATGGGGTGAAGCTAATGGAGGAAGTTTCCTTCTCGCAAAACAGCTGAGCTACCTTACCAGCTGCATTATGTGCACCTTGAGCCACTCAGAACCTACTCTCAGAAACAAAACTTCAGACCACTTTGTATATTTTCAGCATACAAAATGAAATTGGTATTGCATCTATTGCGACAAATAGTCTTGTGGGAGGAAGGGTTTGAAACAGGATAAAAACATTTCCCCTTCTAAGTAGTTTATTTTGTAATTGCCTTATTGCAAGGTACCTTGAGGGCAGTCAGTGTAGTCTTACCCTCTGAAACTAGGACTGATTTTCGGACTAGTGATTAACTATTTCCAGTCATTTTGCTTGACTTACCTTTTGTTGTCAAACCAACCTTAATCTTTAAACTTATGGGTGGTGCCATTTCCAAATGGAGAATAAGCAAAACTAATCAGGCAGACAATTTGAGGCTTAAAGATATCTTTTGAATTTACCTTTGAATTTATTTGGAAGTAAAAAATGTGGCCATGCAGCTGGAATCATTGCACGATGTCTTAAACTAACTATGAATGAAACCCTCTAATAACAAGGCAGTGCATTGCTCCAGTAGTATAAAGAGCTCTCTGCCCTGCCAGGAGCATTATGAGCTACACAAGCAGGTTTTCATTGAACAGGTTTTTGTTAAACTCTGGGTTGAAGAAGCAGAGAATTAAACATTCAATCTTCTCGCAGACTGTCAGGGGTACTTTATTAGACATCTTGGGGCCCCTCTGTTCTTACTGCTTCTAGTATTCAGAGACCTCAGAAATCCTCATTTTGACGTTGCACTCCTTACTGTCATATTTAAATACACACTGATGGACCTATCCTCCATGAGTGCATCCAGTTCCCTGCTGAACCTGGTTAAAATCTCAGACTCCACAATATATGGTGGCAATGAGTTCCACAAGCTGATCACACACGGTGCGAAAAAGAACTTCTTTTTGTTTGTTAAGGGGATTTGGTAGCAGTCATCAAATACTTGAAGGGTTATAAAGAGGAGGGTATAGACTGTTCTTTGGCTGCAGGGAACAGGGTAAAGAGCAACACTTAAATTGCAGCAGCAGAAATTTAGGTTGGATATTAGGAAGAACTTTATTGCTATGAGGATGGTTAATCATTGGAACAGGTTACTTGGGGTCTTTTTTGCAAATTACACTTAGGATGCTTTAGCTGCACTTAAGCACAAGTGTCTATGCATTCAAGCAATAAACACATGCTAAATACAATTATATCATAGCAAAGTTGGGCCTTTTTAGGAGAGGAGTATCTCCAGATTGAATGAATATGTGTTTAGTAATCATCTGAATGCACCACAGAGATAATACCAACACAGCTTGCTGGTTGATGGTCCTGACCCCAGCACTGCGCCAGGGTCTTGAATGGGCTCCAGGGTGCACCCCCATGCATCACCTATATGTTCAGAGCAGTATCCAGTGCAATTCCAACATCTCTTTCCTGATTAGTATCAGAGAGGCCATTATCATGCAGGTACAACCCAAATGATCTTTTTCCCAAGTGCCTTAGCTAATTACCGATCCAGAGGTGGACTTTCTTTCTAATGACAGCCTCATTTAATTAAAAATCTTTAGTGTGGGAATTTGTCAAAAGTTTTTTGAAAGTCCAAATACCTTGTATCATCCATGTGCTTCTAATATCCTGAAAAAACCCTACTAGGTTGGTGAGGTGTGGCCCTTTATGAAAGACATGTTGATTCTTCCCCAGCAAGTCCTGTTTATCTGACAAACCTCTTTTATACTGTAGTTTCTACCAATTTGCCAGGAATAGAAGTTAGCTTCACTGGTCTGTAGTTCACTGGATCAAACACTGTAAAAATGTTATTTTGGCTGCCCTTTAGTCCTCTGGCTTAGAGGCTGTTTTTAGTGATAGGCTACATACTAAAATCAGTCAATCTGCAATTTCAAGTTTGAGCTCCTTCAGGAGAATTGGGTGAGTACCATCTGGTCCTGGTGATTTGCCACTGCTTAGTTTATCAGTTTGCTCTATGACCCCATTTACTGACACCTCAGTTTGAATTGGTTCTACCTATTTGTACCCTAGAAATAGTGGCTCCAGCATGGGAATCTTCCTGAAGTCTTCCATGGTGAAGACTGATGCAAAGAATTCATACAGTTCTTTCTGAAGTGGCCGTATCCTCCTTAAGTGGCTCATTTACTCCATGATTATCCAGTGGCCCGGTCAACTCCCTGCCAAGCTTCCTCCTTCAAATGCATTTAATAATATTGGGTAAATCTGATATTTTTTATTAGACCAACTCAAATAGTTGGAAAAATTCTTCTTAGCAAGCTTTCGGGTTTAAATGTCCCTATCAGGCTGGAATGATCCAGGAAGATCTGGATCCACCAACTGCAGATACTTCCTCAGCCTGATGAAGGTATTTAAACCCAAAAGTTTGCTAAGAAGTTTTCCAACTGTTTGAGTTGGTTTAATAAAAGATATCAGATTTACCCAAAGAAACTTGTCTGCCTATGTCCTTAGACCAACACAGCTATAGCCTACACCCCTTTAATAATATTATGGTTTATGTCTCTAGCAAGTTGCTCCTTGAATTTTTTTTGGTTTTGGTTTGCCTTATTCTATTTTTACATTGAATTTGCCAGGATTTACGCTCATTTCTATTTCTTCCCATTTAGATGCAGCTTTCATTTCTTGAATGAGAGGTTATCCAGAGAGTGTTTTACATGGTCTTTGTAGAGATGTTGTAGCGAAAATAAAGAGAGTTTATAGAGGGGAAACCTGTGTAGGAATAACCTCTTGTATCATGAGAAACTGCTTTCTCTCTCTCCCTCTTCTTTAATAGAAGGCCTTAAAACAAAGTTAATAGGCATCTAATATAGATGCTCTGTGGAAGAAAACTTACTGCACTGTTCTTCTTTTGTTCTTAGGCCATGTAATGTGCGGCAGTCAGCCCAGTGACAGCAACCTTCTAGGCTGGGCTCATGCATCTGTGGATCGATTTGCTGTGCTGCTTGACCTCTGGACTTGTGAGACCACTCTGTTAGAAAATAAATGCCAGGTACATTTGATTTTTTTCTTGTGATGAATGAACTCTGAAAGCTATTATTACAGCTTGGATAATGTCCTCTGCTTATTAAATTTATTTTTTAGTACTCTTTCCAAATGGAAATGCACACCAATGACAACCTACTATTATTGGTGAAGTTGGAGAATATAAAAGAGGTGGTATCTGTAATTGTTCCATGGATGTTTCCTGTTTTGCATCCCTTGGCCATTGCTAAATCAATCAGTGAACAAAATGCCATGGATTAGTGCAAAAGCTGGTATCAAGTTCTTGGCAAATTTGCTGGCTGGATTGATTTAAACTGTCCTCTTGCTTGCCATATACTCACAGGCCATCATTAAAGTAGGTCTGCAAGTGTGCTGTTCACTAAGGCTGTTGGAAAAACAGAAAATGAAGTACCAGAAGTTTGCAAGAAGGTGTAAGGCATCAAATGCAAGCGGATGCATGCAGAGTTCCTTACCCAAATGTTTGCAGTCTGGATGAAAAGTTAGATCAGAGTTTAAGAAGAAAGGAGAACGATGACCTAACTATTTTTATGTACGTGGGGGTGGTAATAGTTTTGGGCTGTTAATGCCTGGAGCCCAGTGTAAGGGATTGTAAGTGGTCGCTTCAGGAGTGGAGCAGGATGGCCATTCGGCCCTTCTCACTTGTGAAATGGTCACATACATTTCGTTTTTAGTCCCAGGACACCATCCTTTTTCTACAACAGCAATAGTAAAGAGGGAATTGTGGGAGGTGTGTACCATTCAAGGAGGAGTTGGTTTCAGAGTTTTTTTCTATTTATTGCATATGGTTTTATTCAACTATGGAAATACTCTTACGCCATTTCTGACATTGTGGTAGAGAGAGAGAGAGAGAGAGAGAGAGAGAGAGAGAGAGAGAGAGAGAGAGTGTGTGTGTGTGTGTGTGTGTGTGTCCAGTTCTCTGCCTCAGTCACTCTCTCATTATCCTGACAGCTTTCTATTTCCACTGTAATGTAACTGCATTATGCCTCTAGAACTGCCTCCGGTTTTGTTTTTAACTTAGGCAAAGAAAAATTCTGTGCATGGGAACTTATTTTTCTTCGTGAAAAGCTCTAGAGCAACAACACAGTAACTTCCAAAAACGTGCTAGCCTTGATTGATATTCTGCTTGAGGCAATCTCTAGCATGAGGATAAAAATAAATAACGATGTTTAGAAGTATGTTCTGGATAGCTTTTATGCTCTGAGATGAAACAAAATGGAAGTGGGTCTCCCTTATTTTGCCAATAGACACCCAAAGCTTCCAACAGGCGCAAAAGTCCTTCTAAATGAGAAAACAATAGTGCCTTTTGTTTTAAAGCTGAGGCAGCTTAGTTACTGTAGAAGTTGTTTATGGTTAATTGCTCAATATTTGCATTTGCGGCAACCAGAACCATTCAGGTCAGTCGCATCTGAGTCAGAGAAGTAATTGTTTCTGTCATAATCTAATCCCTTAGCTGTTCAAAATCATCCCTTTTCTTTTACCTCTCCATTCTTCACAAACTTGCTTGTTTTTTGAAACATGTATGGCAATGTGGGTGCATCTCAGTTTCTGCAAAATTCCCCAGATTTAAATTCTGTCTTCCTGTATCTGGTTACTTTCTTTAGAAATAATGGTGTCAGGAACTTGTATTTCCCCATCCCTTCTCCAAAAACAAATTCTATCTAAATAGAAAGTACTACCACTGTGTCAGAGTCTGTGCGTGTTTGTACTTGGGTGCCGTATCTGGTCTGTACTTAGCATGCAGATGCGTTCTAACAGTTATATCCTCATGTAAATGACAGGCAAGCTTTTCAACCTCTGGGAGGAGGACAGGGATACATGTGGATGATTTGTTGAGTGTTTGCACTTTTTTAATATTGGCTGATAGCATGATACTTTAAAAACATAAAATCCAGGTGATAGCCATTGCCACAGGAATGTGTGGAGTCTGCAGGTGAGTTGGGTGCTTTTGGGCCAGCATGGCCATAGAGCTTTGTAACAGAATAGTATTGTTTTGGTCCTGCTGAGGAAGAAATACTGTAAACGGAAATAATGTGAAAGAGAAATGGATGTTTAATATAAAAAAGAATATTCTCATTTGTATGTCAGAGGATCCATTTCTCCTCCCCCTGAAGTGTATAAGGGGGATAAACCCTCCATGTTTTAAAACACAAACCAGACATTAACTCCCTGGGATTTGGAAGAAATAGCTCAGGGAGACGTGTTGTTCTGTTGTTTAGATATTTCTTGTACCTTCCACTGAAGCATCTGGGACTGGCACTTGTCAGAGACAATACCAAGCCAGTCAGGCCAGCAGGTCTGATCTGTTCTGGAAGCTCTTCCATTGGATTTAAATCTCTCTTTAACAGCAAAGAACAAATGAAAAGAAAAATGAATTCTATCTTATGCTCACTTCTGAATATGCATTCAGCTTTTAGATGCTTATTTTGAAGCTTATCAGCATGCTCTTGATGCAGAAGAAAGATTTGCTTTGGCCCAAGCTATAATTGACATAATGTATAAACGCCCACGGTTTGATCTCCGACTTGGCTATTTTGTCAGCACCTACAAAGATGAATGCATCTGCCTCAGGCTTCACCTGCAGCTGGTGAGGGATATAGTCAACCAGCATGTAAGTAGGTAATATTTATAATGTATCCTCTGGGAGCACAGGAGGGTGGAATTGATAACTTCAGTTTACTAGAAACCTTCAGATGTGCCTTATATAGGTTTGGGATATTTGTATTAGTTAGGCTTATGTTTGTTAGTATCAGGCTAACTTGGAAAGCTGGCTGGGGCTTCATAAATGTTAATGCCTTCAAGAGCAGAAAGCTGAGATTTTCCTTCAGTCACAAAACAAATGGTGGGAAACTTGTAGGGCTTTATATAACATGTAAAATGTGAAATCGGTTTCAATTTGATACAATCCAGCACAATTGGAAATTCAGTACAAGTGGAATCTGAATGAGTCAGTTCAACTGCATAAGTGCTGAAACTGATGAGGAGTCATCAATTTTAAGATGTCTAAAGTAGTCCTGAAATGACTTGGTCCTAATTTCAGGGGTGCAGTTGAAGGCTTTAGACATTCTCTGGGAAGTAAGGAAGCAAGCATTAATAAGGTGCAGAAAGCTGGATGCAATTGGTTGCTATAGTTAATGACCATTGCATACACTGAGTTTAGGTAAGGGCATATTCCATTTAAGTTTATAGACTTTTTCTAGTCTCAGGGCTACTCACTTCAATGGAGTATGTTATAACCATGAAGAGCAAGCAGAAGGTCTGTGAGATTAAACCACAACACTGAAAAGTTTAAATTCTGCCATCTACTTTGAGCTTTGCCATGCACTACCTGTATGTCTTGGCACCAATCACTTCCTTTCTCTCAGCTTCAGTTTCCTAATCTGCAGTTGAAAAGTTTGTTGACTGTTTGTGGAGTCCTTTGTGGTCACCACGTGGCTGAGCCTATTTTAAGGACATGGCACTGCTATTTCTAGCATTTTGGGGCACAATAAAAGAAGATGCATCATCAACATCCTGCTCTAGTAGAACTAAATTAATAGAACAGTAGCTTTAATGAAGAGTTGTGGAGTCTTCATCCCTGGAAGTTTCAAGAGCAGGTTAAATGAACACTTGGCTGAGGGGATTTAGACAGGGGTGAATCCTGCCTTGATCAGGGGGCTGAATTAGATGACCTCATGAGATGCTTTTCAGCCTTATATTTCTGTGATTTTATACTAGGTCTAATTTGCTCTTTGTACTTATCTATGTAAATAATCTAAACTGAATGCAGCTTGTATTTAAGTAAATAATATTTGCATGCAAAGAATATTTTTTCCTTAAGTTTCTTTAGGTCTGTTTTGAATGTGTCCTGCTACTGTTGCTTATTGATGATTTTCAGATTGACTCCCAGCGGGAATATGTTTACAAAATTTGGCGAGAAGGTCAGAAAGGTGGCATCAGTGAATTTGGACTCCCCCCTAACATAATTGCTAAGCAACTTATCTCTCTTAACAGCCATTTGTAAGTAATTTTATAGGGTCAGTTGTCTTGAAATTAAATGTTCTGTTCTAGCTTCTGTAAAGTATTTTTGTTTATCAGTAAAATCTCTCTGCATCCCCGCCGCAAGAAGCCTGGCTTCCAAGGTGATGGATCCTAAATAGTAGCTGCCTTAGGAAAGGTGTTGTAACAAAAAATGGATTCTCAGGAAATATGTGGTTTAACACACCCTGTGAGCCACAGGGATGTGTGGTGGTAGCAGAGCAGTCAAAGCAGCTCTAGAAGCATGAGGTAAAGCCTTACTTCAGACTTGTGCTGAAAGTCCCTCCTCTATTAGTTGACCCAGCTGTAAATGGGAGCCCAATCATTTAAGCTGGGGAGTAAATGGTGGCTCGATGTGATAATCATTCCCTTCTGTGTAGCTGGCTATAGAAACTGGCATGCCTTAAGCCAGTGATTCTGAACTAGGATGCAAGGGCACCCAGGGTGCTGCCAGAGCCTGCAGGGTATAAGGAGATAAGCAGATAAACTAAGCATATAAACCAGATGCTCCCCCCCCTCCCCGGCTATTGCATAGCCCTTTTGTAAGAAGGTAAGCCCTGGAATATATAATTAATGTTTGAAATGGGGTGCCATTCAATTCATGAAAGTTATGGAGGAGTGTCTTGAACCCAATAATAGGTTTCTCATGTTCAAAAAGTTTGAGAATCACCGTCTTAACCACGCTAGCCTGGTGGGCTATTAGGTTCTGATAGAAATTTAACTCTGATTTGCTAGAAATTTAACCAAGCACGACAAGGTACTCCTGTTAGTGAATTTAGTTTGTTCGTTTTACACCCTCTAGGAAAATGAATGTTTCCAGTTGTAAGGACTATGTAATGCCTTTCTAATTTCAGGATCACTATTTGCATTAATCTGTAGGTTTAGTAATGTTCTAGCTGTACTATGGTATTTTTACAATCATTGTCTCTAGTTTAAGCATGATGAGTGTGAACATTGTAGTAATCTGATTTTGAGCAGGCAGATGAACTGGGGCAGCTAATACGTGAGAAGTTTTATTTTTTACCTTCTTTGCCAGATAAAAGTAGTAGTTACGTTCCTATGTAATAACCAGGGATCCTGGTTTTCCCTGATAAAAAAAAATCACAAATTCTCTGATAAAAAATCATAAATTATCTAATAAAATCCCCAAAATCTGTGATTAAAATTAAAGCCCCCCCACAGCTACCCCTAATTTTCTGGTGCCCCTCACTCCCCACCCACAGCCCCTTGGCCCTCCTCCCCTCCACAGCCTTCACAGCCTTGCTGGTGGCCTTTGCCCTCCGATCCATAGTCCCTGTTCCCCAGGCCCCCGGCCTTTGCCCTCCGATCCATAGTCCCTGTTCCCCAGGCCCCCAGCTGCTAGGGCTATGGACCCAGGTCCACAGCTTCCTGCCCCTGCTCCCCCCTGCTGCAGGCTCGGCTGGGGGGTGAGGGGGGGACTCTCTGGCGCTGCATGCACTCCTGGGGGGCAAGAGGGACCCGTGCCCCCCAGATCTGTACACAGGGCAGGCTGTGGGCTTGGGCTTCCACCATGCTTCCCTCCCCCGGGGCCTCTGCAGCCCAGCGGGCGTGACCTGGCAAGGCAGGAAACAGCAGAACTGCACAGAGTAGCTGCTCACTGCTGCAAGCTCTGCACTGCCCTAGCAATGCACCTGTTGCATGCAGGGCTGCAGTGAGAGCAGCGGCATGGGGTTGCACCCCTTAGAGCAGTGGCACGTGCAGGGGACACGTCGCCAAAGCAGCATGGAACTTGCAGTGACACGAAGATCCTTGCTCAGCTCCACTATTCCCTGCCGTGCCGGATTGTGCCTGCTGGGCTGTGGAGACCCCAGGGTCGGAAGCAGGGTGGGAGCCTGAGCATGCAGCCTGTGCCTACCCCACACACAGATCTGTGGGGCAAGGGTCCCCCTGCCCCTTGAGAGTGTGTGAGGCAGCAGGGAGCCAGCTCTCCCCCTCCCTGAGATGAGCCACCCGCGGCCCTGTCCTGCTCCCTGCTGGGGCTCTGAAGCCATGCATTGTGGCCCTGGGCCCCAAGCCCCATGTACTGCCCAGATCCTTCTGTCCCTCCCTACAGGGGCCTCAATTCCCCTCTCCCCCTCTTCCACCCACTTACCTGCAGAAGCTGCTCTCCAGGCTGCTTGGGGCCATGTGCATGTATATGCACATGACGCACCTTGCCTGACTGCCCTCCTCTCGCTCCCTCTCAGGTCCCTGCAGGCTGGAACTCTGTCAGCCTGCAGGGAGCTCATTGCAAAACAGCAAAATCCATGGGTTTCTCTGGTAAAACAAGAAATCTGTGTTTTCCTCTGGTAAAAGGTAAAATCTGTGGTTTACTCTGTTTTTCCATGGGAAATGGGAAACCCAGATCCCTGGTAATAACTCTCTTACGTGCAGATGAGCTGCTTTGTTTCTGATCATGGAAGTGTGTGGCTGGTTGAAGTTGTTGTATTTATCCTTGCATATTGAATAATTGCACTGTTTCCTTACACATACCACTTTTATTCCAGACTTATTCCAGAACTATTATTGTGGGAGGTTTTTTTGTTTGCTTTTGTTTTGGAGGTAGTAAGGAAGACGGGGTTGAGTGGTGCTTGTTAAGGTGATTTGTATACCAAATATGTGACAATGTATGCAAAATGGGAGGGTTTGGGATAATATGCTCTCAGAAAAACACCATTTTAATTTCTCCTTTTTTTTTCCAGCCCTACTCTGAAAAACATTTATTTGCTGGAATTTCACCCTTCTCTTGGCCTGGTGTCTCTAATCCCTAAAGCTCTTGAACACCTCTCCCAGGAGTTCCACACCATCTGTAGCCCACAAACAGCAAGCGAGGCAACTAGTCTAGATAAAAAAGTACTTCAGCTAGCGCTGGATGAATGGCTGTCCTTGGAAAATCTGGAATTATTATACAGCCCACAAATTCAGAAAGATGTAGGTTCAATTAGTGGTCCTCTACAGGTTGAAAAGGTTATTTGAGGACTGAGATTTTGTTGGTGCTATTTTTGGGAGAATCCAAGGAGGGTACAGAGGTACAACTGGTTCCTGGTCCACCCAAACTTTAAAACCAACTGCCTGGGGTGGGAAGCCCCATTTCTCTTCAGAGAATTCTGAGAGTCAATTGACTTCATGGCCTATTATCATCTCCCATAATGCCTGTTAAGGTGTTAATGACACACACTCCTTTTTAATGGTCTTGATGTTTCAGATTATCTTTTGTTCTACAATTTTGCTGTCTGTTAGCCCTGCTTGGTAGGGCCCTGAGAATACAGCAGCTTTCGTGTTGGAAATCCATGGCACGTGCATGTGTAAAGTATTACTTTTCACGGAATATTCACAGAACTATCATTGATATTGGCAAAGGGGTCCTGGTGGTTTGTGAATATTCTGTGAAAAATGATACTTTACCCGCGTAAATGCAGTAGGCAGGCACACAGCCATAGGCAGCGGAAGGCTAGGGCTAACAGGGCTTAGCGCCTCCAAATTCGGGGCAGCACAGAGGGCTGCAGGGTATCCTGGGTGTGGGCTCTGGGTATCTGCAGTGGTGGGAGGGGAATGGGGGGGGTCACACACAGACTGACATGGAGCCTGTAGGCAGCTGGGATTGTGTGGAGCATTGCCCATCACAGCAGGTAAGTCAGGGAAGGGGAAGGAGAGGCCCCTACAGTGAGGCAGGGAGTGGGGCAGATACAAGGGCAGAGGCTGGGATAAATGGGGCCCCAGGGCAGCTCGTGGGATGCTTGGAGCCTGGTCAGATTTGTGTGTGGGGTGAAGGTGGGCTGCTGCTGCAGGCTGGGCTCTGCACTCCACTGCTGCTGCCCTGGGTACCAGCTGCTGTGCGTGATGCCATTTGCCTGCCACTGCCGGCTCCCAGAGCCAGCTCCTGAGCCACTGGCAGTGGGGCACAGAGCCCAGCCCCCAACGGCAGCCCACCTTTACCCCGCACACAAATCTGGGGGTCCTGTGCCCTCTGGGCCTCTTCCAAGGTGCGCATAGTGGCAAGACACCCCTTCTCCCCCCATCCCTGGATAAGACGCTTGGGCTCCAAGTGTCCCATGACCTGCCCCGGGACCCCATTTGCCCCTGCCCCTGCATCTGGACCACTCCCTTCCTCATGCCAGGGGCCTCAGTCTGCCTCTCCCATGCCCCTTCCCCTTCCCCTTTCCTGACTTACCTGCTGTGGTGGGCAGTGCTCTTCACGCCATCTGGCTGCAATCCCAGCTGCCTGCAGGCTCCATTTCTGTCTGGGTGCACCCCTCGTCTCCTGCTGCAGCTGCCCAGAGCCCATGCCTGGGCTGCCCAGTGGCCCTCTGTGCTGCCCCACATCTCAAGGGGATAAGCCCCATTAGCCCCGGCCTTCTGCCATCTATGCTTGCAATTCTTAAAAACTGTGATGTGGGGTGAATTCCATGGTTTCCACGCCGTCTGTGAAATCATAATTTTCTCAGGGCCCTACTGCCTGGTAATGTCTCTTCTATTTTACAGCTATGCAGATTGTTTTTAACGCTAGCTAAAAACCTTAATTCAGATATGGTAATCTTAACTCAGGTATAGAAATGACTGACAGTGAAGTACTGGAGCACTGTCAAGATGCTCAAAAGTCTAGATTTTGTTTTATGAATCTGAATAAGAGATTTACATTAACTATGACTACTACAGAACTAGTGATACAATATCCTTTGACATTTTTGCAAGTGTTGTGTTTTTAAGACTTTATATATATAGTAGCAAATATTTGCTAGTGGTAGCTCTCTACCATATTAATATTTTAAAATATAATATTAATTATTTTGATAGTTAATGATGACAAGCCTGAGGTGTAAGAAAACAGCTCAGCACTCCGGGCAGCAGTAACTCCTGGCTGCAGCAGTGGATGTTATTTTTATGCTCCACCTCCAAGTCAGTGCTTGGGGCTACTGCCCTTGTTTACTGAACTGGAACAAAACATTTCTGTTCCAAGGGCCAGGTTTTGTTAAAACCATGAAGCAAAGCCATATTTAGGGTTTAAGGTTTTCTATCCTCTGTCAATGGCCTGGTCCTGCTACCTTTGAAGTAGATGGCAAAACCTCAACTGATTTCAGTGGGAACCAGATTGTTTCCAGGGAAGACTGGCTCCAGTCTCATACCAGCTGTGTCACTGTAGGTACTCCAGAAAAAGTGAAAAAAGGATTATATATATTTTGATCATGTTTATATAAAAGGTGTACCTATCTCTGTCCCTTTCTTTCCCTTGCAGTTATTTTCAGATGTATTGGTGGACGACCCTGTCCTTGTGAGAGAAATTGCTATGTCTGTAGTTGAGTCAGGAGCAGATGAAGAAAAGAAACAAGGCAAAGGAAAACAAACCTTTATTCTGGACTCCTTCTCCAGGCTCCTGGAGTTAGTCACCCTCCGCCATCGGTTAATAGAAAGTACAATGGAGAGTGCACGATTAGCTAGGTTAGTACTGAGCACACACAATATGGGAGGCCATTGTTTTCTTGATGCATAGGATTGTTGCATTCTTAGATTTTAAAACCATTTGTTTCAAAATTTGAGGTATGATTCAAGGTAGATAAAGAAAACAGGAAATATTTGCAGCTGGGTTCAGCTGCTAGTGAAATCAGTGGCCAAACTCCCTCTTAAAAAATACCAAGACTAGGCCCTTAATCTGTTGAAAATAGGACTCTTCTATTCTACTGGATTTCAGTCAAAGGACATGGTAGGGGAGAATATATTAATTATTAACCAAGTGAAGATAGTTATTCCCCTTTGCAAAAAGATTTTTTCAGCTACCCGACTATGAACAGCTCTTTAATGGTAATAAAATTGCAACATGACCAAGAGCTCCTCAAGAAATACGGTAGCTTAGTTTGTTAACTTGTTTCAACAAGCAGCCAAGTATAATCGCATTTTGACTGGGCTTATTTTTTTCTGAGAGAATTTTCTCAGCCATTGAAAATACCAGCCTGACTTCAGTAAATCATCTGCTATTGTGCTGTTTGGGGAATTGTTGTTAAACTATAGAGGAGGGGATTGATACAAGAACTGTAAAGTGGGTAACAAATGACTGAAGGGGGGAGACCACAATGTATAGTGTTGATAAGGGAGAGGTCAGGCTGGAGGGAGCTTATTAATGGATTTTCTGAATGGATCAGTCATGGCACTGATCTTATTAAATATTTTTTATTAATCACTTTAGCATAAAAATATGAGTCAACTAATACAATTTGCAGACAACACAAAATTGGGAGGCATCACCAATACAGAGGAGGGCTGGAATATCACACAGGAAGAACCAGATGAATTTGAGGACTGGAGTAATAGAAATCAGATGAAACATAACAGTGCAGAGTACAAGATCATAAACTTACTGACTACTAACAATAATTTCTTCCATAAGCTGGGGGCTCATCGATTGAAAATGGTTGAGAAGAGAAAGATCTAGGCAAGTTGGTCAGCCACAGACTGAGATTTATAAATTGACCTGGGCAAGATGTCCAATAAAGGTAGAAGATTGTATAAGTCATTGAGATCTCAACTGGAATATTGTGCACAGTTCTAGCCACATCTGTTTGAGACAGATGAAATTAACTGGATGAGGTGCACAGAAGAGCTATTGGGATGACTGTGGAAATGTAAGACAAATAGAGTCTTCTTGGGTTATTGAGTCTAGTCCCCATCTTTACAAGTGATCATGTAATTGAAGAGTCTTAAAAATAATCTACTCTAACCCCTCACACCTAACAACCACAAAGCGCATTACAAACAAAATCCACCTTATAGTGTGCCACAGGTAAAAGCTGGGAAGGAAGAGCACAAAATCCTTTAGCTTTGTGTCTGAGAGTTTTCAAAGTGGTGGCAGGAGCACCCATATACAAAGTCAAAACTCTCCTCCTTTTCCAAGTGCTTTACAGCAGGGGTAGGCAATTACATTTTGGCTGGAGGGCTGCTTAACAGGTTTTGGTGAGCTGTTGAGGGCTGTAAGAGTAGCCCTGCCCCTTGAATAGTGCCCCGCTCCCTGGTTGCCATCTTGGTATTGGAAGTCCCATCCCTAACGCCTGACCTTAGCCACTGGAAGTCCCTCCCCTTGTCCTTTTGAGAGGGGGATTACCATCTTGAAACTGGAAAAAAACCCCAAATCATATACTAAAAAAATCAAACATCTACTATTACTTATTTTAATTTAATTTTAAAAATATTTTGGTCCTGATTTATGTGTTTTGCATAGTGTATAATAGCTCAAAATACATTCTTACCCTTGTATATTGTGTGGGGGGAAAAGGAGGTGTATGTGGGGACTGTGTAGTTGGGGAGTGGGTGTGAGGGTGTGGGTATGCTGGGTGGGGTGTGTGGGGGAAAGTGGGGGTAGGTATGGAGAGGTGTGGGGTATGTGGTTGGGGTGGGAGGATGTGGGGGTGGGTATGGTAGGGGTGGGGGCTGTGGGAGGGTGTCAGTGTGTTTGGAGGTATGGTGGGGGTGAGGTATGTAGGAGGGTGTGTGTGTGTGTGTGTGTTTGTGTATACATGGTGTTATGGTTGGGGGGTGGAAGCACATGTGGGGGGTCTGAGAGGGTGTGTGTTGGGTTATGGAGGGAGGTTGGGAGCCAGCCTCTTCTGGCATGTCCTAGCTGCAGTGCTCAGTTCCCAGCTGCAAGTCCAGGACCCATATGGTGGCAGCATAGGGCCAGCCTGGCCCTTCCTGGCACAGAGCAGTTCTGGCTGCAAGGCCAGGAGCAGCATGGCGCTTCACAGAGCCAGCCTAGCCTGGCCCACTGCAGCTGCAGCATGCAGTTCCCAGCTGCAAGGTCAGGACCTGCATGGCATGGCACAGAGCCGGCCCAGCCTGACTGCAGCATGCACTTTCTGGCTGCAAAGTCAGGACTTGCACAGCTCAGCATGGAGCCAGCTCAGCCAGGCCCATCCCATCCTGTTCCAGCAGCACGCAGTTCTTGGCTGCATGTTCGGGACCCATGCGGCGCAGCAGGGAGCCAGCTTGGCCCAGCCTGTCCCCTCCTGGCAGCATGCAAATCCCAGCTGTATGGTCAGGATCCATGCAATGTGGCATGGAGTTGCCCTGGGCATGCCCGGTGGCACACTGGAGTGCCAGAGCGATGGGAAGTCCTGCGCCATCAGGTTGGGTCAGCTTTGTGACTCCATGCGGTGCTCCTGACAGTCTAGCCAGGAGTGGCACATGGAAGCACAGAGCCAGAGTCCTGCAAGCCCCACAGAGTGAGGTGATTGCTGGTGGTTCCCCACCTGCCTCCCCCCGGCCTGTTCTTACCTGAATTTCAATTCTTGGACAAACCACAGGGGAATAGCTACAGGGTTGTTATGACAGAAATCTCTGTTAGTCAGAAGCTTCCAGTTTCCAGAAGCTTTTGTGGGGTGTGAGCAGAGTGGGGCAAGGTGGACAGGTTGGAGTTGAGTTGGTTGCGTTGCAACCAGAGCCCAAGCTGCTTGCTGCTGCAGCTGTTGGCTTATGCTGCTGGCTCCTTGTCAGCTTGCAGACAGGCAGCCACCAGCAGGTAATAATTATCTAAATTTTAGAGGGGCCCTGTGGGCTGGACAAAATGGCCTGGTGCACCAGAGCCAGCCCACGGGCCATATTTTGCCCACTCCTGCTTTGGAGGATAGGGGGAAAGGATAGGGGGAAGAACCCACAGAAAACTATGACGTATTCAGCTTTACTATGGATGGTCAGCTGATATCCTAAAGCATGTTACTATTTCTGTTATCCACACAGAGACAAAGGGTGCTGACAAGTGACATTTGTTACGTGATCAGTCCCTTGAAAGCATTGTACTGCCATGCCTTGACAGACGTGCACAGCTGTAGAGCACTTTAAAAGTGCCCTCTTGTGCAACAAATTAACCGATATGTATGAGGGTTCAGATGAAGGTGCTCCAAAGTGGAGTACCTTCATTAACTTCTGTCTGTCTCTGTGCTGATCAGGCATGGGCTGATGTAGCCCAGCCCTACCCTGGTGCTATCTGCAGGAAAGGAGAGGGAGAAAGGAAGCAGAAGGAGCTCCAGGCTGGGATTTGTCCAGCCTGAGCTGGAGTGGAGGGGCATGCGGATTGAAGTCCCCTGCCTTAGGTGGGGCTTCAATCTATGCGCCCTCCCCCATTCCAGCTCAGGCTGGGGAAACCCCAGCCTGGAGGTCCCTCCCTCCCCTTCTCCCCACTCCCATCCTGCAGGCAGCATGCGAGCTGGGGGAGGGGCAGGCTAGGGATGAGAGGTTGCAGACAGGCAGTTCCTCCTGGATCAGCTCCAAAATGGAGCTTGATCTCCCATCCTCCTGACCTAACAATAAATGTCTGTTGGGTCAGGGGGACACTGAAGCATTATGAGTTAGAGTGCAGAGCTGCACATCAGCGCCTGAAGTTACCTCTTCACCCCAACATGGGGACTGCATACAGATGAAAGAAGCATGGCATGTACCAACCACTGGTCCAGGAATTCCCTACCCCATCCCACTATGTGGGGGTGAAGAGCTCACTGGCCAAGTTTGCAGACAATACCAGGTTATGGGGAAGCATGGTCACAGTTGAAGATAGGCTACAGTTACAGACAGACCTAAACAGGCTAGCAAGTTGGATGGATTGGAACCTGATGAAGTCAACCTTGAGAAATGCGAAGTGCTCCACCTCGGGACAAGCAACCCCCAACACATCTACAGGCTTGGTGGCACCAAACTGACTAGCACCATGAATGAAAGGGACCTGGGGGTAATAATAGACCACAGTATGAATATGAGCCGGCAGTGTGATGCTATAGCCAGTAGGGCAAATAATACTCTGGCATGCATCAATCAATGCATCTCCAGCAAAGTCAAGGAGATGATTTTTCTGCTCTACTCAACACTGGTGAGACCACAGCTGGAGTACTGCATCCAGTTCTGGGCACCACACTTTAACAAGGATGTGGACAAGCTTGAGAGAGTCTAAAGAAGAGTCACCCGTATGATCAGTCTTAAAAGGCAAGCCATACAAGAAAAGGCTGAGGGATCTGCGACTCTTCAGCCTGAGGAAAAGAAGGCTGAGCAGGGGCCTGGTAGCAGCTTACTGCTACACTAGGGGAGTACATCAAGGGCTCAGTGAACAACTGTTCACCAGGACACCCAAGGGGAAAACCGGGAGTAATGACCACAAACTCCTGAAAGATCGGTTCAGGCTAAACATTAAGAAAAATTTCTTTACAGTCAGGATGTCCAGACTGTGGAATAAGCTCCCTCCAGAGCTGGTGCAATCACTTACCCTGGAAGTCCTCAAGAGGAGACTAGATAGTTACCTTGCTGGGGTCACTTGACCCCCAGTTATCTTTCCTGCTGGGTGCTGGACCTGATGATCTTCCGAGGTCCCTTCTGGCCTTACAATCTATGAATTCCCTCCACAGATTTCCCAAGCCTCCACTGCTTTGCTTGGAAGCCCATTCCAAAGCTGTTCTCATACAATAGTTTGAAAATTATAAAAATATGTCTATCTAAGCATGCTCTTAACCAGTTTGTAGTTATTTAGTTTTGAAAGTTAAATACCTCCTCCCCTTTCCTGATATCCACCTCATGACTGTATTTGTAAATAGTATTATAATCCCTCTCAACCTTCGTTTTGGTAAACTAAACTAAGTTTCTTTAATGCCTTCTTGTAAGGACAAGGGCACTTTTACACATGCTCTGGGAGTGGGGGAGCGGTGCTTTAATTAGAGCAGCTCCTGAGCTTCTCTGATTAAAGTGCCACTGCATTTCATGTAGCAGCATCCCTGCATTTAAATGGCAGTGGGGATGTTTGAACTAAAGTTTGTTCAATGAGCTTTAGTTCAAGTGCCTCTGCCACCATTTTTAAGTGTGGAGATGAGACACAGGAGGCTGCTGGAGCATGGTAATTAATTACCATGCTCCCATGTGCTGTAATTACAGTGTGTTGGAGCAGCTTCTGTGCTCATGTACATGCACCCTAAGGTTTTCAGTTTCTTTAACCTTCTTAGTGGCTCTTCTTTATATTTATTTCAGTTCAAGTTCATCATTCTGATCTGATCACTGTTCAAACCTTCACGCAGCATTCTAAATGGGGTCTTGCAATGCTTTGTTCTGTGGTATTGGCACTTCCTTGTCTCTGTTGAATATAACCTGCCTAGTACGCTTTAGAATTGTATTGACTGCTTTACAGTGTTTTTTTGTGGACTGGTTATCCCACAGTCAGCCAGCACAGCCAGGTCCCCTTTTTCCTCTGTTGCATCCAGTGTACAACACCCATCTTGTAACTATAATTCTTGCTATTAGTCCCTAAGTGTATGATTGCTGTGTGGACTGGATTTAGTGTGTGGGCTGTATGTTTGATAGATCAGGTCCACTGCAATGCTCTTGTCTTAAGAGATCAATTTTCTTGTCATATAAGAGTTTTAGACTCACTGCTTTGAACCTTCCTTGGATAAAACCACGTTAGGTTTTATCCTGTTCTTTTTTTACTTCCTGATTGTTCTTTCCTTCAATATCTATTTTAAGTTCTTAAATACTAGAGTCATTCCCTCCCTTATTTTCTAAAGAAAATAGGAGTTTTTTGTCACTTAAGTAATAAGGTACTATCCCCGTCTGACTGATTTACTCACGATCTGTGATAAAGGAGATTGAAATAACTGGCACATGAAATACCAATATTCTGGGATGAAGATTATCCAGGAAAATGGAGCATCTATTTTTTTATAAGACAAACCAAAAGAGCTTAACTTGTTTTACCCAGAAAAAAGAAAAGTTTAAAGGGAATAGTACTACCTTTTAAATGCATGATGGGAAGGAGAACTATTTAGGCTAAAAGACACTGTTGGTAGAAGTGTAACTGGGGAACGAAGAAGGAGGCTTCTAACCAGCAGAAAAGTGAAAGTATGAAGCAGCATCTCAGTATATGTGGAAGCAAAATACTGATGATGGAGCTTGATCAGTTTAAGACTGGGATCATGGTATGAGGTTGCCTGTAATAGTAGAGATTAGACTTGATGGCCCAGGGAGGGGTCCTTTCCAATCCGATTTTCTATGTTCCTATGACAGAATTTAAAAAATGTTGGGTTTCTTTCCTTCCCCCCTGTAGAAAATATAGACTTTTTTGTCAGAAAGCCAAGAACACTTGGGTTTCAGCAGCTGAAAACCAAAATACTTTTTCAGTTAATCAGGTACCATCACCAAAGAAAATAAAAGAAAAGAGCAAAGACAAGTTTCCACTGAGGCTTGTTTTAATGGAAATTGTTTGAAAAACCCTAACCTGAAACTTCCTCAGTTTACTACAAACAAACCCTAAACATCTGTGAGATGGGAAATGTTGCAATCCCTAAAATGCCAGCAGAGAATTGGTATTATTGTGCAACTGAAGGAGATCTTATGAAAAGTTTTGAAGGAAGATAAGGAGTTAGGTTGCATGTATAGGCCCATTAAATAGAACATCATCTTCAGATAAGTGATGTTGTTTGAGTAAATTGAAAACAACTGTAAGCGGATATAGTTTATTGAACATGACTTTTTAAGGAGCTAATTTAGAATTTTGTTTTGATGTAACAAAGCTCACAGTCCATTAATATATCTGCTGTGGAAGGCTGGGGTTTGGGTTGAAACTTCAAAAAGGCGAACAATCCATCTCCTTGCTTTGCAGTACAAAATGGACTGATTGCAACTAGATTTTTTGGTTCTTTTACTGTGCACTGGTACTTTAATCAGACTTCTGGGGACCTCCCATGTTTACTACCCCTTGCTCATTTGCTTCTCAGTCCCCTAGTGATGACTCATCAACCATTAACCCATAAAAATACATATGCTGTATATGCTGTTCCACACAGCTCATTGCCTTGTGGTGTTTGTTCTTTAGTAACCTGTAGTGCATGTGTTGAGACAATCCAGTTACAAGAATATCATTTGAGAAGATAGCACAGGAAGAGCAGATAGAGTCTGAATTTGCTTCTCTTCTGTGTGTTTTTTTTCTTCCTTTACATATTACTCTTTTTAAAATCTCTTTTTATCCACCTTTTCTTTCTCCTGGCACATTCTTTCTCCTTCCTATGTTTCCCTTTGTAGCACACTCCCACACAGGTCAATATATATCACTGTCCTTGACTGCACTAGCACAACATTACACTGTACAAGATTAGTTTGTGTAAGAAACCTCCTTTGCCTTTTGTTTTTGGTGCTGAAATTTCCCTTTGCCTCTACTTTGTAGATAGTGGTTGTCAAGGTCCAAAATGTGTGTGTGTATATGCATGTGTATATGTATAATGACAGCGGAAGGTGCTAAGAAATGTTATATTTTAATGGAAGTATTTTACTAAAATTGTATGTACTAGGTGTATGTTCCTAGGCGTGCGCTGCTTGCAACGTTAGACAACATTTTTAAACTCATGCCAGTCTGTCAGTCTTCTGCGATCTGTTTAGGTTCTACAAGGTATTTGCAAGGGAAATGGGGTTCGATGAGTTCCATTTGCACTTGAGGCCAGTGCATTTTGAATTTGCATCTCACAAGGAGAAAGCAGACCAGCCCCCACCAGTGTTCATTACAGCTCTCCTGGAAGATGACAGTACTGTGGACAGGTAAACCACAACATTTCAGGGGACAAAGTGTTTCGAGCTAGATCATGACCCAACGTACCTCTCAGCCTGCTAAGGTCCAAATACAGGGACAGATGCAAATCAGTCATGTAGGAACTTAAGAAAGAAAATTGTACAATGTTTGAGCTTTAAATAATCTTTTAAAATATAACCATAGTTTCATAAGTAAATCCTAATGTGAAGATGTTCAAGAACAAAAGTGGGAGAATACCAAATCTGTGCGCAACATGCGTGACATCAGAACTAAACTGAGGGATCTCTCAAATCCAGGACAACTGTAGCAAAGAGGGACAGACAAACAGAGAACTGGGACCTTGAAAAACAGTTACTCCTTGATCCAAAATTTGCATATGCAGGACTACAAATGGCAGAAAACTCACCTTCCTGCTATGCACTGAGTAACAGCTTCACTTCCTAGCTTCAGTCAAACCTAGCTGCTGCATGGGAGGATGCTGCTTATGCACTGCCTTTCTTTCCCTTTGACAAGTGGGCAGGTACTAGGAACAGTCTGGCCCTGAAAATTTTATAATTGATTTGGCTTCACCTTTAAAAAGTTGGTAAATAAAATATTTTTAAAAACAGATTGAGGGTGGTGGGGGAGGGGACCATGGGGGGAGATAGAAATAATATAGGAAAGTCCAATTTTCTTACTAGAGTCTGCAAGGGTGCTTTTTATCCCTCCTTCCCAATCATTGGTATCTGGGTACAAACTTAAGAGTCCCCTTCTTTTCTGAACAATAAGCCACTATTCACATCCCCTTCCAAGCCATGTGGAAGACTGACCAGCCCCAAACAAATCTTACAAAAGCAACCAGCTGAATCTTCATTTCAGGTTAATTGAATTTTGTGGATAGTGCCAGGCACTGTCTGGGATGGCTGATGTCACAGTCTGGTAGACAGCCCACATTCCCCAAAAGGTCAGGAACCAATATTTTAAATAATACTTGATCAAATTGGACAAGTAGTTTTTTTTATCTCTTGTTTAAGCCAACCCTTTGCTTGCCTATGAAGAACTATTGATTCTCCACAAGTTCAGCTGCATATGTTACAGAATATTTTCTTTCTTTCTTGAATATTCCTTAAATCTTTAATGTCTTAAAAACTCCTGATTCAAGAAGAAAGGTTAATTCATTCCTGTGCAAAATCCAAATATAAAGGGGGAAAGAGACAGAAAACACAGCAATTCTGGTTTTATCTTCTTATCCTTCAGTCTGGCTTCTTTGACGTGTTCTCTGCTTTCATGGATGATTTTTGCTTTTCTTTCAGATATATTCCATCTAGTTTAATGTTAAGTATCCAGGAGATTGACAATCAAATTGGAAGGTTTAGCTTCCAAACAAGAGATAGTGTTATTCAGGTGAGCAGATTTTTTTTAAATTTCAAGCAGGAAAAAAATAATGTAGAGCATGTTGTTGTTTAACATTTATATTGCAGTAGCACATAAAGGCCTTATCTAGCCTGGGTTTCATTGTGTTAGGTGCTTTATGTTCCTCTTATAAAATTGATCATTTTGTGCATGTTTCTATGTGTAACAGCAAGCTTTTATTTATTTTTCAACACTAACCAGATAAATCTCAGTCAACTCCTCTGCGTGAAATTGTGGGCCAAATCCCTAAAATCTTTTTGGGAGAAAATTATTAATGGAGTTTTGCCTGGAAAGGGACTAAATAAGTGAGGATTTGGCCTTTTATTTTTTTTCTGGAGCACAAAGCAAGGTTTTTCTTAGCGAAAATAAATCTCTTTCCTTTATGTGCTCCATTGGTAACCTTTAATTTGGTAGTGTTATGCCCAGAAACTTCTTAGCCTTCAAATCTCTCCTCAGAGCCTCATCAGCAGAACCCATGCTCAGCAACAAGGTGGCAAACTATTAAGCCATTCCAAAAACAAAAGAGAAAACAAGCAACTTCCTAGCTGTTGCTTGATAGCATCCCTTGGGTCATACCATGTTGTTCAGAACTTAGATTTGTAGATTCCTGGAAGAGCATAAATCTGTAAATGCAGCTGGGAGACATGACATCAACATTTAAGCGTGTTTAGATTAATAGTACTGTGCAGCCCTAAAGAACAATTAATGTCACTTTTGAGATTTAGATAAGATGAGGAAAAAATTGGCGTGATCTCTCTTGGTAAAGTAACCTGCCTGTATGCTATGAATACTTTCATTTTTTTTACCCTCTTTTAGCTTTTATCCCCATCTGGAGTGCAAAACATGCAGATCGTCCTTGCTTGTCAAGTCACTCAAAAAAATGCTCTGATAGCTGCTGTTCAGCAAGCCTCATTTTGTCACGTAGCCCAATCTACATATACCCCAGACCTGAAGGTGAGCAGCAGTTATTTCCCCTAATTGTCTAGACATGTTTGTGCCAACTAATGTCATTTTACTGTATTTGCTAATGGTGTTGGTGGTCTTTTGGTTATTAGTTTTGTTTTACTCTATCATAAAATATAAGTACAGTAGTTCTTTACTAATATGAAGGAAAAGTTGGTTTTATTTCAGTGATTTATTTAATGCAGATGTTATTGAGTTAGGAGACCATGAACAGCTGAAAAATGCTATAGAAAAGAGACGGAGGGGTGTAGAAGTGAAGATATGCAAGAATGACTGGATAAAATGCACTGTCAGTGCTGTTAGATGAGAAAACGTACTTCAAAAATAAAACTAGAGATTTCAAAGAAGACTCCATAATGTTAAGGCTGTTCTGACCTGTTGTATAGTATTTCTGAGTTTTTTGCAGCAGAAAAATGGTTTTATTGCTTTTCTGTACTCAAAAAAACAAGTGAAAACTAAGAGCTGGCACTTTCTGAGGGGTGCCTCAAGTCCAGAATGGTTGAGAGGATCATAATTTGGCTTTGCAACCCATGAACTTCTGGCATGGTGATAGTTTATCTTGTAGCAGCACCTCCTGTCCCTTCTCTATTGTCCTGTCTTCTGGAAACAGCTGCACAGATGCTGCTGAGAAAGTAAGTGACTCCCTAATGTCACACTGAGATAAAGTAAAATGCTACCTCATGGAGATATACAGTCATAATTTTTACTTGGTAGACAGTGTTTTCATTCTGTAGTTAAAGAACTGAGTGTGATAAGTTTTTCTCATTGGGTGCATCTGCACGAGATGCTCACTGCACAGTTGTTACTGCGCAGTCATTTAATACTTGCATAGCCAAGCACTAAATGACTGCGCAGTAACCAGTATTATTAAGCAGTAGTGTCCTGGCATGGTTGCCTGGTTGCAACCTCATTACTACTGTTCAGGAACTCGTTACTACTGTGCATTAGGGCTGTTCGAAGCTTTGGTTGCTGATTCAATTCGGAGGAGATTCAGCCCGATTCAGCAGCCAAACCTTTGAATCTGAATTGAATTGGGAGACCAGTTAAAAGGTCCAAATCGATTGGAAGCCTCTGAATTAATTAAAAGATTCGAATATTCCGGCAGTCCCCACTTGCCGGCGCAGGGAGCTGGACCTGGGCTCAGAGCTGGTAAGTAGAGGGGTGAAGGGGGGGCTTGAGGAGGAGGGAGGGGACCATGGGGGGACCTCTGCCAGGCTGCATCCCCTGCCTGCTCCCCCAGCCCCCTTGAGCTCCCCCCAACCCCCACCAACTCTCCCAGCCTGGTCAATGGCTACCCTGCCTGGCCCAGGCATCCTGGCACTTAAAAAAAGAAAGAAAAATAAGAAAAGAAATAAAGCCCTGCACTCACTGGATGTTGCAGCAGGCATTGAGGCCTCTGAGAGCTTGTGATAGAGCCCCCCATGCAGTGTGGAGCAGTGGGGGGCAGCAGGGATCTCCCTCCTGCCCGGTAGGAGCCGGTGACTTGGGACAGTTATTCAAATCACTGAATTGAAACACTGTTCCCCGAATCAGCCGAATCCGAAGCGAATACTAGTCTCTTTGCACAGGCCTACTGCGCAGTAGCATCACATCATAGCTAATGCCCAGCCACGCTACTACGCACTAGTAATGAGCTACTGTGCAGTAGTAACCAGCTACTGCACAGTAAGTGTCTCATCTAGACATATCCATTGTGTCCCAGCTTGTTGCAGACTATTTCTGCCTGCTGTTGCACAGCCATGGAGCTTCACAGAGGTGTAACTACATGGCCAGGCACCCAGAGATGGCTGCCACACAGGAGGGTAGCAGTTACTTTCAATTGCTGCTGCAGCCACTGGCAAAACCATGCAGCTGTGTTAGCAGCCATTTTGTTTGTACCTCACCCTGGGGTCACTGCCCAGGGCAGCCGTCCTGGTTTTCTTACTATACTTATGCCCCCAGTGTTTCAGCCAGAGCTGGCTACTTGTCAGTTATGGATCAGATTATTTGTGTCATGTTTGGTTATATGTGATCTTGATGTATGAACTTGTGAAGTACATGAAGATCCTTCAAGAGGAGAGAAACTAGATGAGCATGAGGAGGGCTTTAAACTAGGTTCACTGGGGGTTGGAGACCAAAGCCCTGAGGTAAGTGGAGAACTGGGTGACCTGGAAGAACAGCAAGTAAGAGTGGGCAGTAGAGGTGGTATTCTTATTCTTCCTGAGAAATCAGGGCAATCGACTAGTTACCTTAGGTACCTGTACATGAATTCATGGAGCCTGGGAAGCAAGCAGGAAGAATTGAAAGTCCTCACACAGTAGCAGAATTATGAAGTGATTGGAATAATAGAGACTTGGTGGGATAGCTTGCCTGACTGGAGCACTGTCATGGATAGGTACAAACTCTTCAGGAATGACAGGCAGGGGAGAAGAAGAGGAGTTGCACATTACGTAAAAGAGCCATATGATTGCTCAGAGTTCCAGTATGAAAATGGAGATAGACCTGTTGAAAGTCTCTGGGTTAGGGTCAGAGATAGCAACAAGGGTGATGTTGGGGTGGAGGTCTGCCACGGGTAACTGGTGCCTCCTGATCCTGGGGGGGCACCTGCAGCCAGTTGCCAGCCGGGGGATGTCCCTCAGCTGCTGATTGCCAACCAGGGGGTCCAGTGGCAAAATGGAAGTGCTGCCAGCATTTCTCTCGGTGCCCCCACATTTTTTGGGGGTAAGCAGCTGTTGCGCCCCACACCCCAGCCGGCAAGGGCCAATCTCAGAGGGGGCATGTGCCCCCCCACCCCGTGTCTCCCCTATGCATCTCCTGTGAAGTCTGCTATAGACCATCTGACCAGGAGGATGTTGTAGATGAGGCATTCTCCAAACAGCTAGTGGAAGGTTTGTGATCACGGGCCTTGGTTCTCATGGAGGACTTCAATCATCCTGACATCTGCTGGGAGGGCAATACAGCAGTGTGCAGGCCATTCAGGAAGTTTTTGGAAAGAAATGCTGGCAGCACTTCCATTTTGCCACTGGACCCGCTGGTTGGCAATCAGCAGCTGAGGGACATCCCCCGGCTGGCAATTGGCTGCAGGTGTCCCCCCAGGATCAGGAGCGTTGGGGAGAACTTCCTGATGCAAGCACTGGAGCAGCCAACTAGGGGCCACACACTTCTTGACCTGCTGCTCACAAACAGGGAAGAGCTGGTGGGGATCTCATGGGCAGGATCCCCTGGGAAGTCAGACTGACAGGGAGAGGAATGCAGGAGAGCTGGCCGTACTTTAAAGACGCCTTACTGAGAGTGCAGGAACAAATCATCCCAATGCGCAGGAAGACTAGCAAGTAGCAGAATTCCAGCCTGGCTTAGCAGGGAACTCTTCAGTAAACTAAATCACAAAAAGGAATCTTATAAGGAATGGAAGCTTGGACAAACAACTAGGGAAGAATATAAGAGAACTAGCAAATTGCCTGTCAAGAATGATGGGGGCATGGGGGCCAGCAGGGACGGAGCCATGCATCCAGCCCCACGCCCTCCCCCCCACACCGCTTTGGGTCCAACCCTACTCCCTCCCTCCCCCCTCCACTTCTTGTTCAACCCTGCTCCAGCCCCCTTCCCCTCCCCCATTCAGGTCTGACTGCACTACAACAGAGGGGCTCCCGCTTTTCCTCAGTTGGTCCACCACTTTTAAAGTGCTCTACCCAATTTTTAATTTTTTTTTTTTTTTTTGGCCACGTGTAGAGGTGGGGAGGAGGGAGCCGCCACATTGGAGGCTGCAGGAGGAGACAGCGTGGTCGAGGGCCCCCGTTTTAGCTCAGCTGACCCCGCCCCTTGCCCATGCAGCCAATCTGCATATGCACAGTTGGGCAAAAGCATTATGGACAGACAGACACATAGACTAAGCCTTTTATTATATTAGAATTGCTTGGACATGCAGGGATGAAGTCAGGAAGGCCAAAGTGTAATTGGACTTGCAGCTAGCAAGGGATATGAAGGGTAACAAGAAGGGTTTCTACAAGTATGTCAGTAACAAAAGGAAGATTAGGGAAAGTGTGGGTCCCTTACTGAATGGGGGAGGCAACCTAGTGATAGAGGATGCAGCAAAGGCTGAAGTGCTCAATGCCTTTTTCACCTGAGTCTTCACAGGGAAGGTCAGTTCCCAGACTACTATACCTGGCAGCACAGACTGGGGTGGAGGTGAGCAGCCAACAGTGGCAAAAGAACAGGTTAGGGACTATTTAGCGCACATTCACGTGAGGAGAATGTGCATTCCCATGAGCAATATGTCTATACTTTAGCCCGTGAGATTCATATAATGCTGATTCCTGTACAGGTTCTTTTCTCAGCTTAAAAAATTAAAAAAAACTACTTTATCTCAGCTTCTCAACCTGGCATTTTGGTTGCTTAAGAGATGCAGTGGACTGGGGAGGGGGCATCCTGTGCTTCTCAAGCACAGGATGTCCCCTCCTCAGTACCTTCTGCTTCTGAATATCAGCCAGGCAATCGGAGGTGTAACAACGCAGCCAGGCACATGGGACAGCTGTGATACATGAGGGGCAATGGTGACTTTGGGCTGCTGCTATGCTGTTAGTGCAGTTGTGCAACTGAGGTCACGGGGGGGGGGGTCTGCATCCTCCATCCTTCATAACAGCACCTGGGTCAGCTGCCATGGTTGTCCTACCCTAGTTATGTTACTGACATTAACTTACCATCCTGGCCCCTGGTGAGTCTAAGTTATACCACAGCAGGCTTGCATACCAATATGATCTTGCAGTCCCATAAGCAGATCTAGGATTTTGAAAATGGGGGTGCAGATGGTGTGGTAGATCATCACACATAACACAACACATAACTTTCTCCAGTTAAGGCAAAATTGGAAGTTTTACTAATATGATAGAGAGCAAGTACTGTAAGTTACTAAGTTTAAGATCAAAGCAAAAACAAATACCCCTACTGAAATATGCACTCATTTGCTAGAATATATATAATTAAAGAAAACACACAACACATTAGGTAAAAATAGTCAAAGGATATTGTATCATTAGTTTCATAGTCATAGTTAAATTGTCATCTTTTTCAGATTCATAAAACAAAATCTAATCTTCTTGAGCATCTTGACAGTGCGTCAAATACTTCAGTGTCAGTCATTTTCACACCTGAATTAAGATTATCATACCTGAGTTAAGGTTTTTAGCTAGAGTTAAAAACAGTCTGCAGGGCTGTAAAATAGAAGACAGACATTACCAGGCAGGACTAAGAGACAGCAAAATTGTAGAACAAAGGATAGTTTAAATAGTGGAACATCAAAACCATTAAGAAGGAGAGAGGGTCATCTGTGGAGTGGAGAGACATTAACAGGCATTAGGGTATCACCATTCTTCAAAGAGAAATGGGGCTTCCCCTCCCAGGCAGTTGGTTTTAAAATTTGGGTGGAGCAGGAATCAAAAGGGGGTGCAATTGTACCACTTTACTCTCCCTGGATCTGCCCCTGTGGACTCCTTTGTACACTTGCCTTGAACCTGTTATTCTCCACAATAGCCTGGGGAAATCTATTCTGGATAGGACTGATCAGATAACTTCTGATAAAACTTTGTTGTGCCAGAATTTGCTGATCCTGCAAAATGGAGCCTTTCATGGACACAGTCTGATCTCACTAAGCTTCTGGTGAAGCTGAGGCAGCCTTCCCACAGAATCAGCAATAGCCCCATGGTCTGCAACTTGGAGCAGCCATCTGAGAGGTCTGTGGCTCCAGGGTAGCATATTGTGTAGACTGCCCCAAAAGCTGGGTTCCATTTCCTTTCCCAGAGATCTTTGAAAACTGGAGTCTTTGTTCCTAACCAGAACAAATCCAAATTCCTCAATATCATAGTCCCTAGTGAATTTGAATTTCTTTTCTTCATGCACTTCCAATCCTGAAGTCTCTCTCAACTCTTTCCTTGCGCTGCTTTACAAGTGGTTGCTGCCATGGCTCTCAGCCAACTACAATGAATATTCATAACTGTGGAAATAGCTTTGTGTGCCCTAACTAATAAAGACTGATTTTTCCAAACACTTAGACATATTTTACTGTCTAAAATATATATATATTTTTTAACATGGCAGTGACAATATGTGAGTTTTCAGATGGCTTGTTTTGGCACTAAATCATTCAATTAGTACTGTATCCATTTCTGGACTAGACTTTTCTGAGTTACAGTCAGTACATATTAGCTTAGCTAATCAAATGAACAGAAAGCCAGAACAATTAACAGAACCAACAGAGCAATAGCCACAGCAAAGAATTTGGGAAGTCATGCATCAATTATTCAAGACTAAAGAGAAAAAAAAAGATGCTTGTATTGCAAATGTAAGTGCATAAGAAAACAAGTTCTGCTGGAAAACAAAATATGCTGGGAAGGGGAGCAACCGTGCAGTGTTCCTGGCTAAAAAAGATTCTTCATATTTCCAATTGCTGGAATTCTTGTGAACAGTTTGATTCTCCAGGAGATCTACTACCTCTTTAACTTACGAGCAAGGTACTCTTTCCTAGATTCAGGATGGTCCTTGCACCTATTCTCCATTTTCTTCTTGTCCTGAAAACTGCATTGCTTCCATGAGGTTTCCTAGACTCAAGAGGTCTGTTTAGTAGCATATCGATATGTACCATACTAATTTGGCAATATAATTGTCATAGAATCATAGAAAATTAGGGTTGGGAGGGACCTCCGAAGGTCATCTAGTCCAACCCCCTCCTCAAAGCAGGGCCAGTCCTAACTAGATTATCCCAGTCTAAGCTTTGTCCAGCTGGGTTTTGAAAACCTCCATTCCTCAGATTCACATATGACCATATTTACTACTGATACAAGAACCTCTTCTGTGTCCAGTCATCTTCTTCTAGGGTCACACTATGTACCCTAGGGTCACATTCACAGTATGTAAGTAGGGTTACATCTTCTTTTAGGGTCTAGCCCATGTATCCAGAGCACACATTTATCTTTTCATGTCACATGTTAACCTTGGCTTTGTCATTTAAGGAAGTGTGATTTATAGACTACTGTTTGCATAGTGAATCTGAAGAGAAACACTGCTTTTGCCAATTCCATTAATTTTTCACTTTTCAGCCAGAGATACAAGAAATACAAGCTTTGGTGCCTGAGGAAGGTCTGCCAACACTTCTTCCTCTATAGACAATGTACAGAGAGACAGAAAACCATTTTTCAGGCCCTGCTGTAGTTGTTGGACTCTTTTTCTGGCCTATCTCCATGGGCTCATTTATCCACTCATGAGGGAAATTAAGATTTACTACTTAAAGCAGGATCAGCTCATCTCTTCCACCTAATGATAGTGATTCCAGAGGCCCAGACTTATGGATGGTTTGTTCCAGGGCTGGAGGTTGTCAAAAGTGCAAGACTATTAGCTTTCAGGAGCTAATTTTTAACTTCTTGGTATAAAAAATGTAGGCTGAGGGCCTGTGCCAATACAGATCTTGCAGCTAGGGAGAATTGTGTGACTTTAGGCATGCTTTGTATGCTCCCCTTCCTGGACTACTCTATGGTTGGAGAAGTTCCCAATGTTATGGCAGCCTCTCCAGACCACCCCAAAGCTAAATATCCACACTGACTTCTATGGGTCTTACCAGTTGATCCATGGCAGGCAGCCCTAATAGCCAGCTTCTGTACTATCATAGAGAAGTAGGGCTGGAATGGCCCTGCAGAGGTCATCTAGTCCAACCCCCTGCCTGAGGCAGGATCATATCTATCCAAATCATCACATTCAACCATAATTTAAACTCTACATAAGAATGTCAACCCTGACACAACACAGACCTAAAACCCTAACCTGCCACAGGTAAAGCAAGGGAACCATGGCAGCCAATGTCCTGCTACTATAAAATGTTGTCAATATATGCTCAAGAGGTTCCAGGTCCCACACCCCTACTATAGAGGAAGGCAAAAACCTTCACAGTCCATGTCAATCTGACCATGGGGTAAAATTCCTTCCTGATCCCAAATATGGGATCAGGCACATATTCTGGCACATGTCCACAAGGGGCCAGCAGGGGAGATTATGCTTAGGGGCAACCAACATGGGTTCATTAGAGGCAGGTTCTGTCAGACCAACCTGGTGGCCTTCTATGACCAGGTCACCAAATCCTCAGATGCAGGGGTAGCAGTGGACATAGTCTTTCTGGACTTTAGGAAGGCCTTCGGCACTGTCTCTCACCCCGTTCTCATTAAAAAACGGGGACTGTGGTGTCAACACCCACACAGTCAAATGGGTCACGAACTGGCTGGAGGGCCGCACCCAGAGAGTGGTGGTGGATGGGCCATTTTCAACCTGGAGGGATGTGGGCAATGGGGTCCCCCAGGGCTCGGGCCTCGGGCCCGCACTGTTCAACATCTTCATCAGTGACTTGGAGGAGGGGGTAAAAAGCACCCTGTTCAAATTTGCTGATGACACTAAGATGTGGGGGGGATGTGGGCACACTAGAAGGAAGGAATAGGCTACAACCGGACCTAGACAGGTTACAGGGGTGGGCAGATGAGAATAGGATAGGATTCAATACTGACAAGTGAAAGGTGATGCACCTTGGGAGGAAGAACCAACACCATACCTACAGGCTGGGGAACTCCCTTCTTGTCAGTGCAGAGGCAGAAAAGGATCTTGGTATCATCATCGATGCCAAGATGAACATGGGCCGGCAGTGCGGGGATGCAGTCAGGAAGGCCAGCCGTACCTTGTCATGCATCCACAGATGCATCTCAAGCAGGTCCAAGGAGGTGATACTCCGCTTCCATGTGACACTGGTCAGGCCGCAGCTGGAGTACTGCATCCAGTTCTGGGCGCCGCACTTCAAGAGGGATGTGGACAACATGGAGAGGGTCCAGAGGGGGGGCCACGTGCATGATCGGGGGCAGCAGGGCAGGCCCTACAAGGAGAGGCTACGGGACCTGAACCTGTTCAGCCTCCACAAGAGAAGGCTGAGGGGGGGATCTAGTGGCCTGTTACAGACTAGTCAGAGGGGACCAGCAGGCATTGGGGGAGTCCCTGTTCCTCCAAGCACTACCAGGAGTGACTAGAAGTAACGGTCACAAGCTGGCAGAGAGTAGATTTAAGCTAGACATCAGGAGGCGCTACTTCATGGTCAGGGCAGCTAGGATCTGGAACCAACTTCCAAGCGAAGTGGTGCTGACTCCTACCTGGGGGTCTTTAAGACAAGGCTTGACAATCACCTTGCTGGGGTCGTTTGACCCCAGTACTTTTTCCTGCCATGGCAGGGGGTTAGACTTGGGTCCCTTCCGACCCTACTAACTATTAAACTGTGAAACTATGAATGGTGATCAGTCTGAGCCTGAGTGGAGGGGCAAGGCCCTCTAGTCAGAAATTTCTGGCTTTAATCCTAGCGGGAGCATTGGCGCACCCCGGTCAAAGACCCCAGTCAGCACCCAATACCTGTAGCCAGCGCCCAATGCCTCTGGGAAGGCTTAAACACACCCTGACACATATAACAGAAAAGCATGGGAAGGGACAAGCAGCAAAGACCAGAAGCATGGGAAATACCCACGGTAGAACATAAGCATAGCTGTGCCTAGATCATGTCTGACCAATGGCTGTCCGACCTCTTCTTGAACACTTCCAGTGACAGGAAATCCACAGCTTCCTAGGCAGTCTATTCCACTGCTTCACTATTCTCAAAGTGAATAAGTTCCTTTTGGATATGCAATCTAAACTTACTTTGCTTTAACTTCCAGTCATTGGTCTGTATCCTCCTCCCTTTGGCAAGAGAGAAAAGGCTCTTTCCCTGTTCTTTATGGCAGCCTTTCAAATACATGTATTTGAAGACTGCTATCATGTCCCCTCTTAAGTGCCTTTTCCACAAGCTGAACATGCCTAACTCCTTCCGACTCTCCTTGTATGGCTTGCTTTCCAAGCCCTTGATCATCTTTGTTGCCCACCTCTGGACCTGTTAATGAACACACGGAGCAGCACCAGATCCAGGACATACCCCAGTGGGATTCCACTTGAAACCTCCTGTCATTCTTACATGGACCCACTAATAATTACCCTTTGCTTGCAACTGTCAAGTCAGTTATCTATCCACCCTGCAGTAGTTTTATGTAGCCAACATGTCTCCAATTTGTTTACGAGAAGTTCATTCAGGATCTTGTCAAAAGCCTTGTTGAAGTCCAGATACACTATATCTACAGCATTCCCTTCATCCACTCAAGTAGTTACTTTGTCAAAGAAGGAGATCAAGTTTGTTTGGCATGATTTACTTTTCATAAATCCATGCTGGCTGCTGTAATGAGCCCTTTCTCCTCCAGATGCTTGCAAATGGCCTTTGTTAGGATATGTTCCAGTTACTTCCCAGATATTGAGGTGAGACTAACTGGTCTGTAGTTCCTTGGGTCCTCCTTCTTGCCTTTTTCAAAAAGTTGCACTACACTGACCTTTTTCCAGTCCTCTGGTACCTGGCTCATCTCCCATGACTTCATGAAGATTATTGCCAAGGGCTCTGAGATTTATGAATTCATAGATTGTAAGGCTGGAAGGGACCTTGGAAGATCATCGGGTCCAGCACCCAGCAGAAAAGATGACCCCAGCAAGATGACTGTGTAGTCTCCTCTTGAAGATTTCCAGCGTAGGTGATTGCACCAGCTCTGGAGGGAGCTTATTCTACAGTCTGGACACCCTGACTGTGAAGAAATTTTTCCCAATGTTGAGCATGAATCGATTTTCCAGGAGTTTGTGGCCATTACTCCTGGTTCTCCCTTTGGGTGCCCTGGTGAACAGTTGCTCACCAAGCCCTTAATGTACTCCTCTAGTGTAGAGGTAAGCTGCTACCAGGTACCCGCTCAGCCTTCTTTTCCTCAGGCTGAAGAGTCCCAGATCCCTCAGCCTTTCCTCATATGGCTTGCCTTTTAAGACTGATCATACAGGTGACTCTTCTTTGGACTCTGTGGAGCTTGTTCACATCCTTGTTAAAGTGTGGTGCCCAGAACTGGATGTGGTACTCCAGCTGTGGTCTCACCAGTGCTGAGTAAAACAGAAGAATCACCTCCTTTGCTTGAGATGCATGGATTGAGATCTTCTCTGCCAGTTCCTTTAGGACCCTGGGATGAAGCTCATCCACCCCTGCTGACTTGGATTCATTAAGACTCAACAAAACTCTCTGACACTCTCTTTTGTTATCTTTTCCCTCAACTTGCCCCCTTCTTTACCCAGGTAATCCATGTTAGGTGTCTGGCTGCAGCTTAATTTTTTTGTGAAGACTAAAGCAAAGGAGCTGTTGAGTAGTTCTGCTTTCTTCCTAGCTTCAATTAGGAGTTCCCCCTGGCTTGTAAGCTGTGGGTCCCTCTGCTAACTTGGTCCTTCTTTTCTAGCCGACATACTTGTGGAATTGCTTCTTCTTGTCCTTAACCTCTTTTGCCAGATGCAGCTTGTTCTTTATCTTTGCCTTCCTGATTTTTGTCCTTGTGGGTTCTTGCTATTTCCTGGTGACTTGGTGACTTGCCTATTCTTCCATTGCTGGTATACTTTCCTTTTGCATTTGAGGCATTTTAGAAGCTCCGTGTGCAGCCATATTTGTCTCTTGCCATTCTTCTTGTGCTTCTGTCATGTCAGGACAGCTTCTTGTTGGGCTTCCAGTACTGTGCCCCTTAGAAGCTCCCAGCTCTCTTGGGTGACTTTATCCTTCAGTCTGTCCTTCCCTGACACCATGCCTATTAGCTCCTTGAGTTATATGAAATCCCTCTTTTTGAAGTTTAGCATCCTAATTCTGCTGACCTCATGTTTTCCCTTTCTCAAGATCTGGAATTCTAGTGTACCATGATCACTTCCTCCCAAGTTGCCCATCAGCATCTGTAATGAAGGAAACTTTATCATTTGGGTGTCACACTGACCTTTTTATGTAGTAAAAAAGGGACAGGAACAGGATGAAGATAAGGGTCTCGCTTCTCATCTTGAAGTGTTTGAAACAAGTATAAATTACCATAAAATGTGAAAGCAATAATATTTAGTTCTCTGGATTCCCTCATCCTAATATGCTGAATCTGCCTGGCAAGTGTGCCCTATGTAACTTATTACAGAGGAACCAGAATCTCTGATCCATCTTGTTTCATGCAGAATATCACCTTGTCCCCATTTCAGCCTCTCACATCAAAGGCTCAAGCAATGTCAAATCAGGTTGGCTCAGCAAATAGTCAGTAAAGCAGGTAGAACCAGCTCTCTATTCATCAAGTCTTTCTGGTAATAGCAACAGAGCTAGTTTGTTCTTGGGTTATGGTATTTGCTGATCACATCTTTTAGTCAGAGGAGGGGTTCCACCTAACAGGGTCTTGTCACTGGATTTATGTCGCAATGTTTTAGAAACAATGCAGCAGTGGAATGATTGTTTTGGTGAAGTCAGGAAGTCCAGCCTTCTCCTCAGAGTACTTGAGCTTCCCTTGGACTGCAGAGGGGAGACTGCAACTTAGTGAAGTCAGGGTTAGTGGAGGAATTTTCCAGATGAAACCTGGAAACCTTCCAGTTTTATACACGAGAGTATCCTTGAAACAATTAGGGTTATTTGGACCAATTTCCTTTTAGTTTGCCTGAGCACGTTAGTGTAAACAATTATTTGTAATTCAAGTCAAAACACAGATTGACCACTAGTAGAGATTTGGAATCAGTTAATTTAAACAATTATCTATTTGCCTTCCACATAATAGACTGCTGTGTATCTAAGATACATTTTTCAAAAATGCCCAGATTACATAGGAGCCTGAATTCCATTTTCAAAAGCATCCCTATAACTTAGGAACTTTACTCCCCTTGGCTTTCAAAGTAATTTGGGTGCTTTTGAAAACGTCCCTACTTGAGCCTTGTGAAAAATCCCTTCTGGATATGCTGGCGATTGCTGTTTAATAGACAAATGCATATGTAAATTTCAAAATATATGTCTAGTTTTATACAACTACTTTTTCAGTCTTCATGTTTAGGCCAACTCATCTGAATATCAAATGGTGAATTTAGATATATTTGAGAAAGTGGACTTTGCAGAATATCTTTATTGATGCAATATAGAGAATACTTGATTTGATTTATGATTTTTCTGTTTTCTCTAACTCTCCTTGTCTTCACAGTTTCATTATTCTTGTGCTCAGTAAGAACTTTTTTATTCTGCTTTTTGGGTTCCTAGTGAATTATTATTCTACATGGCTAGGACACAGACACTATGTTGAATTGCTAACTTGTATTAAATTAATAGACCATACTGACATTCCTTGTAAGAGTAAATTTGTTCATAATATTACAGGGAAGAAATGTAAGTTTGAGGAGTCGGAGCAGTTCAGCAAGTGGGAGAAATTCTAGATCTGGGTATGGGACAGAAAATCAGTTGGCAGTAGCACCAGCTATTCCATATGCTACAGGGCGCCATTTGGATATGCACCGAACCATTAAAAGGTATGGTCATGACCAGAGCAGTTCCCCTCTCTTTGTGGTTGTCAGTCTAATGTCAGTGCAGCCAGTCCTGGGGCCCCGGTGCTTCTCTGCTCCTTGGGGTCTAAGGAGGTACTAGGCACTGTTCTTTCTTCCAGGTCTCTTCAGTATGCTCCCAGACCTATACTGATGCTGTTTTTTTGACCAGTGGACTTCCCTGAATCCCTGTTTTTAGACATACTTCTTCAAAGTCCCTCTGTAAGTGGGGACTCCAAGTTAAACCCTTTTGGGGTAGTAAGGCAATAAGACAAGAAATGCAGGTTTAGCATAGGAATTTTGCAACCATAGATTCCTTTATTCTTGAAAGGTCTAGACAGTTACAGGTCTATGGCAGATAACAAATGGTCCTAACAGATGGTCTTGTCCTCAGCCTGATCTTACTTCTCCTGTGTGGTCAGTTGCATTAGGCCCAGTAGTCTATACTGCTTTCTTGGCCTGTTTGTCCTGCCTGTGCCTGACATGGAGAACTGTGTACCTAGGAGGGACTGGTATGAACCAGTTGGAATCAATTGTTAAGTAGGTCTTGGACCTTGCAAAGGTTTGCTGTCAGGTAGACTTCAGACACTGGGCCCAGACCTTTTTCTGTGTGCTTAGGTGTGAGTGATTATTGCACAATATATCACTGGTCTGGGCTAGTCAATTCAGAGGCAACCAGATGAGGCAAACACCTGTGATGAATGTCTCATTTTTAGCTAACTTCTGAGGCATCCTGTACTCAGTCATGAGAACACAGTGTTCAGAATAGTTCACCTTATTAGACAGTTCTCAGCACACCCAGATATCCTGTTCCAATGTTGGTTTACAACACAAAATGAAGCTTACAAATAAAAGGGCATTCATAAAACAAAAAGGAATTTTCCCCAGCTCCCTTAGTCTACCTGATTGCCTTTTATGATCAGTTTACAAAGGCAATGGATGCAGGTGTTGCCATGGACATAGTCTTTCTAGACTTCAGCAAAGCCTTTGACACCGTCTCCCACCCCATCCTCATTAAAAAAAACTAGGCGACTGTGGCATTGATGCCTACACAGTCAGATGGATTGCAGATTGGCTGAAGGGTCATACTCAGAGGGTAGTGGTGGACGGGTCATATTCGACCCGGGGGGAAGTGGGCAGGGGAGTCCCCCAGGGCTTGGTCCTGGGGCCTGTGCTGTTCAATTTTTTCATCAGCGATTTGGACGACGGGGTGAAAAGCAACCTATTTAAATTCGCTGATGATACCAAAATTTGGGGTGAGGTGAGCACGCTAGTAGGGAGGGAAAGATTGCAACAAGACCTCGATAGGTTACAGGAGTGGGCTGACATAAACAGGATGCGTTTCAATACTGACAAGTGCAGGGTGCTGCACTTAGGTAGCAGAAACCAGCAGCACACTTATAGAATGGGAAACTCCCTTCTTGAGAGCACAGAGGCAGAAAGGGATCTTGGAGTCATTATTGACTCCAAGATGAACGTGGGCCGACAATGTGAGGTCACAGTTGGCAGGGCTAACCGGACCTTGTCGTGCATCCACAGATGCATCTCAAGTAGAGCCAGGGAGGTGATCCTTCCCCTCTATGCGACGCTGGTCAGGCCACAGCTGGAGTACTGCGTCCAGTTCTGTGCGCCCCATTTCAGGAGGGATGTGGACAACATTGAAAGGGTCCAGAGGAGGGCCACCCGCATGATCAGGGGACTACAGGGCAGACCCTACATTGAAAGACTGCGGGACCTAAACCTGTTCAGCCTTCACAAGAGAAGGCTGAGGGAGGACCTGGTGACTGTCTATAAACTCACCAGGGGGGACCAGAAGGGTTTAGGGGAGACACTGTTTCCCCTAGCGCCCCCCGGCATGACAAGGAACAATGGACACAAATTATTAGAGAGTAGATTTAGATTAGACATCCGCAAGAACTACTTCACAGTTAGGGCGGCTAGGAGCTGGAACCAACTTCCTAGGGAAGTGGTGCTGGCTCCTACCCTGGGGATCTTTAAGAAGAGGCTTGATAACTACCTGGCTGGACTCATCTGAGTCCAGTCTTTTCTCCCGCCCAGGTGGGGGGTCGGACTTGAAGATCTACAAGGTCCCTTCCACCCCTACTTCTATGATTCTGTGATTCTTTGATACCTGAGAAGATATTCTTAATTGGGGCTGTGTATCTATTTTCACATACTTAATTTTCAATAAAATAAAAAATTAAGTATATTGACAATCTGTACCTGGGTCTTGTATATTTCAGCTATCCCATAAAGTCTATTATATACATCCCCAAATGTTTTTAATTGAATTGTATGAGGTGTTCTGTTTAACCTAAAACAATTTTGTAGATCAGATTGGATTTATTCATGGTGCATCTTGATAGCTAACTTTTCCTGTCCCTGGCTTCAGAGTTCAGGTGTAATGTCTGTCTTTACTCTTAGACCTCCAGAAGCCTTTATTTCTATCCAGCTGGAGAAACTGGGGCCACGGGACCTGATGCTAAACACATTCATTGAGAAAAAAGAAATCATGGGCAGCAGGATGCAAAACCCTGTGAGTCAAAGTACCTTTAGTGAATGTTTTTATCGACTTTAAGCACTATACTAAGTTTTTTGTTAGCTTTTATTTTGTTAAAGCACCAACATAACTCTCAGCCTGTAATAACTGTAAGGAGAAGACTGGCCTTATGGTTTGGGCATCAGCCCAGATTACCAAGTCTCAGTTCCCTGCTCTGCCATAGACTTCCTTGAACAAATCACTCAGTTCCTCTGGGCCTCAATTCCTCATCTGTAAAATGGGGATGATAGTAGTCCCGTGCTCTACTGTGAGCTGTAAAGACAAGGGCCAACCGTTTGGGCAGGCGTGCCACAAATTAGCGCTGTGCCCTCCCCAAGTGCCATTCTAATTATTTTCCTCTACTTAACTGCTGCTCTGCTTTCTGCTCCCTGCCCTATCTGAGGCTGCTGCCTGTCCTTTCCCTGATCTGCGGTGAGCCACACACAGAAGTTTCCCATTCCACTTGGTGCTGCATGTTAGCTACCCTTGAATTACATCATTGGTGATGAGGCATTTGGATACTGTGGTGATGGGGAGCCTCTAAGTGTCTCAGATAAATACATTTGTTTGCTGTAGAACGTGTGTTACAAGGAATAGAAGTGTGAGATTTAAATGTAAAATTAATAAACAAATATATAAAGCCGAGAAGGAATCTGAGCATGAGGTGGATTTATCTTATTTAACAAGTGGCCTGTCCTGACCTCAGTTTCATGATTCTGTAGTCAAGGTGACTTAAAGGACATCTTTGACCCCCCTGCATCCTTCAGTTGCAGTAGGCATGCTATAGCAACACCTGAAGTCCAATAATTAGAGCATGGACATATAAACAATTCTAAGAAGATTATAAGACAGGAATTCATCATTTATTAGATAATCTGCTGTTACTACTGATGTGTATATGCCCTTACTCTATGGTAAATGTAAATTAAACTTCCCGTTTTTTTGCTAAGACCTAAGTTACTAGGGTTTAGCTTCTACTTGCCACAGAGCCACACAGGCAGTTACCACAGAGCATCTGATGTGCAGTAAAGCCCTGCCCATTTTTAACCTGTGGTCAATTATTTTATCCATATACAAAAGGGAATAGCAATTTGCATGTGGCTCTTGTTCTCCTACTAGTACAACTTAAGTCCCATCTGAACTATCTTCAGCTGAAATTAGGAAGAATGTTCTAGCCATTCTTGGTGTTTCATATTGATACATAAAGGGATTTTACTGCAAAGTCCATGATATATGCTTCATAGGTTAGAAATAGACCCTAGAATAGGAGAACTCTTCTTATTAAGCCTTTTTAGTATGCCATTTTATTTTTTAGCAAATTGTGTTTAGTCTTATAAGAAAATTAAATAGATTCTTTATGATCTATGCTCCAAGATAAAACCAGATTTTTGAAACCATCTTAATGCAGTATCTAGAAACCGAGTAACATAGATCTCATTTTGAATTTGCTTGCAACTCTAGGTCTTGTCCTGAATGCATTAGAAGTTAAATTTAGTTCTGAACAGAGATGATGAAAGATTTTTTTGAAATCACACCTCTCCTCAGCTCCCAACTTTCCCCAAAATCTCACTAAATATTTTATCACAAGTCCTCAAAAATATTATTCAGTTTAACATATTCAGTTTAACAAACTATGTAACCAATTTAATTAGCACTATTAGCATATAGGGGGGAGCAACTATTAGTAGAATGCTCTTTTGAGAAAAAGCATTGCAATGTTTATTGACTAAGTTTGATGCATGTGACCTAAATGCAAGACCTATGCTGAAACTGATTATTGACTTAATAAACTCTTTCCAAGATCTGCTCTGTTGGCTAAAATCATGCCTGACATTCACTCTCGATACAGCTTTAAAAGAATGTACTGAGATATACTATAAGACCTTGTATAATACATGCATAAAACAGTATTTGTGTAATGTAAAATATGTGTTTCTGCTTTTTTGATACAAGGTATGCATACAGGTATATAGAAATGTTGCTAATTAGAAATTATTTTATTCTAGGATGAAGTTTTAAAAATCAAGAGGGAAGTTATTGGTGAATACTGTCGTACGTGAGTATGCTGAAGATAAATGCTTGCACAAGTGCCTGAGGATCTGGTTAGAACAGGATCCATTTTTAATGAGATACAACTACATTTATTGGCTTAGTGGAAGAAAGGCAAGAGTTAAAAGCAGAATTCTGGAGAGATCACACTGGAACAGGCATCATTCTTTCTCCAGGACTGTGCTGAGGGAAAAGGTCAATGGTTAGATGGTATTTAGTGGGTGAGGAGAAGGGTCAACATGAGGACTGAACCATAGTAAAAGTTGAGAGTGGCAGAGTAAATCAGAGAGTGATGATGGAGTTGTGGATCTGGGTGACAGATCATCCTACAGATTCATTTGGTGGATTGAAGTGACTCGAGGGAAGGAGGGAGCAAGAGGAAGAAGAGTTTCAAACCTAGGTTGGATCTATTCAAACCTGATTTAAGCGGAGAATGTCAAAAATATCTTAGAGCTATATAGGCCTTACTTTGGCTTCAGTGTTTGTCAGTGGGAGTTTGCTGTTGTTGAAGTTAATGACAATAGTTGTATCCTTTTGCAGGGTGCCAGTAAGTACCTTTTTTAAAGAGATCTTTTGTATACTGTTTTGACTGAAAAAAAAAGCAACGCTGACAAGTTTCAATAAAGCTGTTTAATATATCAAGTATCCATCCCATTGTACATTCATACAGTTTGTCAGCAGGACACCTTAGGTGCTGTGAGAGGACAATATTTCATAGATATGGGCACTTGAAGATACAATATGGGTGCATCTATATGTGCACTTTACTGCAGAGTAGACTAATTAGCTCCACAGTAAAGCATCACAGTCGATATATGTGCCAGTATTAGGGCTCAGTAGATTAATTAACTCCACTATAAGATAGCACTGCCAGGGACAGTACTATCTTATGGCAGAGCACTTGTGTGCAGTCGAATGCACATGTAGACTGTGACAGGCTGGCTGGAGCTCGAGAGTGCTGGAGTGTGGGAGCTGCCTGCTGGCTAGCCCCACGCTGTAGCTCCCTTACGCCCCAGCCAGCCCCTCTGCTACCTATTGCTGCCACCCAGAGCCCAGGGCTGAGCCCCTGGGCCCACTGCCAGTCCAAGACTCTTCTGTCTTGGCTCTAACTGCTGTGGTCCTGGGCACATGTGTAAACGTTGCAACCAGGAGCAGCTGACTCAGGTGCAAGCTGCGCCACTGTTTATTTCATTATATTAATTGCTCCTTTAGATGCACCCTATGAGTATTTATAGCTACTTCAAAAGAGCAGCTGTGAGTATGAATTCATGGGTATTTTTAAAGGGCTTTGAGAATATCAAGTATAAGGCATTATAGAATTGCAAAATATATTGATGTTGCTGTCATAATTTTTATCCCTCTGGGTTTCACAGCACAGTAGAATAGCCAACTGCCGCTGATAATTTTAGTGGAAGATGCCGCAGGGTATGTCAGTATAGAAAAGGAACAGAACCAAGAGGATTATGGAATGACTCACTGCACACTACTGCATATACATATTTTTGTGCTTTGTAGCCTGAGCCATCGAATGTCACACCATGCGCTGAGAGGCCAGATCATTGCATGCTACAATAGCCTAAGGAATCTACTAGAAGCGTTCCCTGTCATCAGAGACAAATACTTCATGATTGGGCTACCTCAAGAGAAAAAGGGGGAAAAACACTGGAAGGAAAACCTTCTGGCCAGTTCCAGGTTTGTAGTATCTTCAAGAACATGTCTCTTGTGACCCAGGCTCCAAAGTAGGAGATATTGTTAAGTAAAGATGAACATTCCTCTTGTGCTTTGAAAGCTGTGTCTTCTGTCAGTCTCTGTGCATGATTGGTTTCTGCTGTGATAGTGCACAATGACTCCAAAGATTGCACAAGGAAATCTTTTAAAATATCCTTATTTCTAAAAGCAGTGTGGAAAGAGCAATCAAATGAAACATTAGGTATTTCCAAAATGTAAACCCTGCACTTAAACTTCAACCCAGTTCAGTTGAAGTGTTTTTACCCTTAGCTTTTGTTTAACTCCTACATTTAACTTGTTAATAAGTAAAAGTATAGGCTTTGGCTACTTCACTTGAATGCCTTGGGTTGAAGGACTAGTGCAGATTAATTCTTTTGGCAGTAGTCCTATTTGACTCCCACAACCTGGCCACTTACATCTGAATGCCAGATGAGTGCTGTGGTGCTTCTTCTGCCCTACTTTTTGATTCCTATTCTGAAGATTAAATGTAGATGCCTAGTACAGAGATACCACAGAACAGTTCAGAAGCATCCATCTTATTGCAAGGAAAAATGTGTTCAGCCTTGATTCTGTTTCTGGCTGAATGGCTGAATCATCCAGACCTTGTTGGGCAATCATATCTGTAAGTCATAATAGAGTGATATATTATGACATAAAGTAATGTGTTTTTGGTCAAGAGTTTTCTGCCACCCAAGAAGGGATTCATTAGCTAACTAATGGCTTCTTTTACACTTCTTGAAAAACTATATGTGTATGCATGTGTACATTACTATATGACTGCACCTTCTACTATGAATTGGAGTTCTGGATTTTAAAAAAAAAGAACAATGGAGAAAAAATTCCCTTCTCCTTCTTTAAATGTTCTCTGGGCTGCTGTGAGGGTGGGAAAGGGGGAGGAGGGTTCTTTCCACTTCTTTCCTGTGCTGAAATGCCTGACTGCATTTTTCAGTCTTAGTTTGTGTCATAGTTAGCAGTGAGTTTCAATGCACTTGCTGTTAACAACAAAATACTCCAGCGCATTTGGAATAGTGAAGAGTTTCCTGTTTAGTGTTCACACAAGAAAGCAAATCAAAAGTAGCTCAGATAACTTCAAAGTACTGTCAAAGTGGCAGCCAGACTGCTGGGAGGAGGAGAAATTTAAAACTGCCTCTCTTTTTCCTTCAACCCTCGTACTCTAACCCTGACCAAGTACCCAGAAACATTCTCTCTGCTGTTTAGTTCAGTGTGTATGGGTGTTATTTATCACCAATCGTCATTTGATTCTTTAAGTTAAGCTCAGAAGCCCCATGTCTAACAAAGAACTGTCACATAGTTTAATTTAAAAGAAGATTCACTTTCTTCTCACTCTAACGTAGTGGGTTATTCCAGGAAATTAATTGTATCACTTCTTTATCTTCTGAAATAAACCTGTTACCTGTGTTGTTAACAGTCAAGTTCTTGAAGGATGAGGAGGTTACATGTTCCAGGCTTCTGATGTAAGATGCCTTTGCTTTTGGATGAAAGAAATAGATATTTCATCGATTTCATAGGCATTAGGGCTGGAAGGGACCTTGGAAGATCATTGAGTCCAGCCCCCTGCCCAAAGGGCAGGAAGTCAGCTGGGGTCATAGGATCCCAGCAAGATAAGCATCCAATTTGCTCTTGAAGGTGTTCACTGTAGATGCTTGAACCACCTCCGATGGCAAGCTGTTCCAGACCTTGGGGGCTCGGCGAGTAAAGAAATTCTTCCTTATGTCCAGTCTGAAACGGTCTTGCAGTGGTTTATGACCATTCGACCTCGTCATTCCTTGGGGCGCTCTGGTGCACAAACGTTCCCCCAGATACCGGTGGTCACCCTGATAAACATATAGGTGGCCATCAGATCACCCCTGAGCCTGCGCTTTTCCAGGCTAAAGAGCCCCATGGCTCTCAGCCTGTCGTTGTAAGGTCTGTTTCCCTGACCACTGATCATGCACGTGGCTCTTCTCTGGACTCTCTCAAGCTTCTCCGCATCCTTTTTGAATTGTGGAGCCCAAAACTGGACGCAGTACTCCAGCTGCGGCCTCACCAAGGCCGAGTACAAGGAGAGAATGAGGTCATGGGATTTGCTTGAGAAGCATCTATGGATGCAAGCCAGCATTTTGGTTGCTTTACTGGCAGCATCGCATTGCAAGCTCATGTTCAATGATGACCACCAAGTCTCTTTCTTCCATAGTGCTAGCCAGCGAAGCACTGTCGAGCCTATAAGGATGCTGCAGGTTTTTCCCCCCCAAGGTGGAGAACCTTGCATTTTTCAGTGTTAAACACCATCAGGTTCTCGTCCGCCCATTTGCTGAGCCTGTCCAGGTCAGCCCGTATTGCCCTCCTGTCTTCAGGTGTGGAAACTTTGCCCCGAAGTTTGGTATCATCGGCAAACTTGGTCAGTCTGCTTCTGACTCCAATGTCCACACCATTGCTGAAGATGTTGAACAATATGGGTCCAAGGACAGAGCCTTGGGGGACCCCACTGGTCACAGGGCACCATGATGAGTGACTGCCATCAATCACAACCCTCTGGGTCCGACCACGGAGCCGATTTTCCAGCCAGCGGATTGTGGTGGACCCAGGGCCACACTTGGCCAGTTTTGCCAAGAGGTGATCGTGGGATACCAGATTGAAGGCTTTTTTGAAGTCAAGATATATAACATCAATCTCTTCTCCCTTGTCCAGGTGATAGGTCAGCTGGTCGTAGAAGGAAATGAGATTGGTCAAGTAAGACCTACCCTTAGGATGTTGGTGTCGGCCAGTCCATTAAGGATGGCATCTTTAATAAACTTTTCTAAGATCTTCCCCAGGATAAAAGTCAGGCTGATGGGCCTCTAGTTAGCCGGATCCACTTTCCTCCCTTTCTTGAAGATAGGCACAACATTGGCCTTCTTCCAGTCTTTGGGCACTACACCAGAGCGCCAGGAGTTTTCAAAGATCCGTGCCAGAGGCTGGGCTATGACGCTCGCCAGCTCCTTGAGTATCCTGGGGTGTAGATTGTCAGGGCCGGCTGACTTGAAGGTGTCCAGCCTCTCAAGGTGTTCCTTCATGAGGTCAGCATTGATGGAGGGCAGGGGATCTCCCTCACCCAGACCCCCCTGTCCCGTAGTGGGCGTGGGTGTCCCATGGGACTGATGAAAGACCGATGTGAAGTGCTCATTTAATAGGTTGGCTTTTTCCTGGGCGTCAGTTGTCAGTTGCCCCATCGGTTCAGCAGGGGTCCAATGTTGCCCTTGCTTTTCCTCTGGCTCCCCACATATCTGAAAAAGGACTTTTTATTCTCCTTGATGCTCGAAGCTAGTTGGAGTTAAGTTGCAGCCTTGGCTTTCCTGGTTTGCTCCCTGCAGGACCGGACCAGCGCGGAGTAATCCTCCTTGAAGGTGAATTCCATCCTTTGTATGCCTTTCTTTTTAGCCTCAGGAGGTCTGCTAGATCCCTGGAGAGCCAGGGGGCTGCTGTGCCCTCTTGCTGCCTTTCCTCCGAGATAGAAGAGCCTTCCCGATGACACCAGTGCCTCAGTCTTTGGTTGACTTTGTGGATCCTCCTCTCCCTCCTCAGCCCATAGCCCGAGACTGGGAAGATCGATGAGAACACCACCTGTACCCCCAGACCTTTTAGCTCTGCTCCCAAATAAAAGAGCAGAGCGGGAAAGAAGGGTTGAAATTGAAGGAGGGCAGAGAATGTCAGGGAGAGAGAAAAGAACTTGAAAATAAAATTAAATATGGGTTAAAACAGCAGTTGACAGTGCTTATTTGTAGAGGGCTGCAGTGACCCAGCTTGGGTCTGAGGCAGGCTGTGGCTAGGACCTGACCACTGTTGCTGCAGCTACTTCTCCTGGCTGTAGCATGCGTTAAACTTCCTGTCACCAAAGATCCCCACCCCCAGAATGCTGCCAAAGCCCCACAGCTTTGTGGGCTGGTTCTGGCCTACAGGCTGTGGGTTACCATACCCTCAACTACAGGGTGTAACTGGGAAAGAGGAAAAAAGAGGAGGGATTGAGAAAAAAAGGGAGCTGTGATCAGAAAGTGAGCCCAGGGTATATGTGCTAGAAAAGACAAATCAAGGGTCCTGATCTGAAATCCTATTCATATCAATGAGAATATTGTTTCCTATTGCTTTCTTTAGGGTTCCAAATTAGGCAATGAAAGAAATTGTCTGACAAGGTAGCTACCTCTGTTTTTCTACTTTAGGTAACTCAACAATGTTATCTGAGCATTAGCAGTATTCTGTGGGCCTAGAAAAGTACAGAAATAACTTAAATGCTGAGGTAATATTGTGGATATCTCTTTGACAGTCAATATTTTATGGCCAGTCATTGTGTAGAGGTAAATCAGAGAAATAATGTCTTGTGTTTTTCTGAAATTTGCTTTATCTGGTATTTTTATTATACGATGAAAACATGGGTTGGCTTTTCAGTGACATAAGAGATAGGATTTGGAACACTTTTCCATGTCTTACCTGGGCAAATGGCACCTGGCTTTTTTGCAGATGCTATTGCAGGTCCTCATGTTCTCAGAGACATTATATACCATAAGACAGCAGAGGTGGACAGTGCCAAACACTTTGGGAAGTGGTCTTTTATTAGCACAACTGTGGAGAAATTACCCTTAAAATAAACATTGTTATGCATATATTAAAGGTGTATGTGGGGAGGTGAGTTGAGTGAGTGAGTGAGTGAGTTTGTTGGTGGAGCGATGTAAATGCTAACCTAGACTGTGAAGAGTAAGAACGTGTAGACAGTGTATTAAGTCAGTATGTTCATTCCTGATGATGTTGCCTTTGGGATGAACTGCAGCTGTTGTGTTTGGTGTTTCCCAACTGATACAGCTTCTAAGCAATGAGGTGAAACTTAGAAAACAAACTGATAAACAGAATAAATATTAATGTCACTGAGTAAAGTGTCCTTTGTGACGTTTCCTTGGGTACAGTTGATGCTTATCATTTGTTATGCACAAGCTGTTAACGAACAGCTGGTTAAACAAATCCTGCCCTAACATAGTTCCCTCGTTTACAACACAGCATATAACAATTCATTACTCTCCTGCTCCTGAAAAACCAATGTTTCTTGTATTTTCTTCCTCCACCATTCAGACTTTCCTTTTTTATTTTGAAGGAACTATAAAACTAACTTGGATATAAATTGAATGTAATACCCAAACTGGGTTTAAACTTTTTATACAATACTATACCTGTTTGATATTGTACTTCGTTTTCATATTTCTTGAGACAAGAAATGGCTCCCTTGCTTATAAAGATATTCAGGAAAGTACTTTTATCCATGTTAAATTATAAAGGTGTAGCATCCTGTGGTCCAAAAAGCAGGGCTGTATATTGAAATTTGCAGGGAATATTAACAAATAATCTGTGTAGATGCTGTCCCTTTCTGTGCTGTAGCTTTATGTGTCTATACAAGAAAGGAATTTGCATTATTCATGTTGTACACTTCTAAGTGTTTTTCTGGGGTAGGTAGGATCTTAGAACCCTGAAGTTCCCTGCTCATTTTCCCATTTTGTAATGTATACATTTTTTGCCCCCACAATGGGCCAGCTTCCTCTTAACGTGGCTGGGTGTGGTTCAGTGGAATGCATCGGTGCTGGTTCTGAGTCAGACAGGAGGCATTACGTTATGTAAAATGGCTCTGCCCTCTACCAAGTTTTCCTCTCGAGAGAGCCGAACAATTTTTCTGCTCAGCCAAGAGATCAAGAGGCTAATCCTGCAATGAATGCCTCTTGTGAGGTATTAAATGTCTTCAATTCCCCTTGAAGCCGGGGAAAGTTGTGGCCAGTCATCATTTTGCATGAGACATTTAGAGCCTTGTGAGAATGGGCTTCCTGTTTCTAGTCTTGAATTATGGTCTTTTTTAGCTGCAGTATTTTTACATTATATTGCAGGCCTGGCCCATAGCTTATTATTTTTTGATTATTTGATTCTTGAAAGTCCAGTTTGCAAAAGATAGCAACAGTGTACTCTGAATAGAGATACCGTTTGCCATATGCTCGGCTGTCCTAAGTGGGTCAATGGTAGAACCCAATCAAAAGCCTATTGAAGACATGACTCCTTGTGGTACAGTGGACTTTTGGATCAGTACTCTATCTGTCATTTTGTCTTTCAGATATACTTATTTCTAATTGTTTCAAATCTGAAGGTAAATCCCAGACTCAAGTGACAGGTTTTGCCTAAGTCTTGAGAAAGAACTGCAAGACATCATCCTTAATTTTCCAGAGAGATTTAAAAATATAGCTAGCTAAAAGTTCCAAAAGTGATAGAGCCTCTCTCATTCCCTCTATTCAGATTCTTTCAGTCACGGCCCCGTTATTTGCTGTCTCCTGATGGACAAGCTTTCCTCAATTTGTGGTTCATCCCTCACTCTTCTGAAGTGCTGATTATGTTTAAAATGCTGCCAGAGAAGGTGAGTATTTAGAAACCAAACAAACAGAGAGATTTTGTTTTCCAGTTTGAAGCATGCATCTGGAGCACAGACCACACTTTTCACACATACTTTATTAATCATCTCTCATGCCCAGCACAGGGAAATAAATGGACTGTGGTGTGGTGATCTGTTGAAGTGGCCTGTCAGTTAAATATACCTGACATTAAGAAGAAAGGTTGTATCTCTGGGGACTGACTTTTTGGGATATAGAAGTGAGAGTAAAAGGATAGAGAGGTAATATCAGATAGTTCAGACCTTTTTTTAAAAAAATTGAAACCAGCCATGCTGGGTCCCCTTTCCCTGGAGACAAGAATGCACTCTGATCCTTTTCCATCACTGCCCATCTGCCCATATCCTCCCCATCATGTTGGCAAGGGAGGGAAGGTGGCAGGGCTCATGCTTGAAAGCCAGTTGGGTTAATTCTTGCTTTCATTCTTTCATTCTTTTGTTCTTCCCTGACTGAGGGACAAGAGTAGGAATCAGAAGGCACTAGGAACAAGTAATGGCAGTAAAAGATATTTGTTGAGGTACCTGTACAGAAAGGTTAGTGGGAGGTGATGGAAACTTAAAGGGGTGAGGGAATAGGGAGATATGGTAACATACTAATTCCGTGTTTCTGGAAAACTGCTGTTAATCTTTGTTTAAATGGTAAAAAGCATGCTTATGCAGGACTCTCCAGTGCTCAACATAACCAGATGTTTTAAGTTGTAAATTAATCAGAAGAGATAGCATTCTCTATGTTTCTCCAGTGCTGCACGTAATCCAACATAAAGCTGATCGGTAATGTGTATTCATGAAGATTTGCAATGGCATCATGTTTCCCTTGTGCTTTATCTTGTCTGCAGGCTGCTTACAGAGCTCTTAGGTTGAGTCTGCAGATTGTGGCTGCCCTTCTGGACATCGTCTCATACCTTCTGAGCTTTGCTCAGTTAGGAAACTCCCCAAGCTGTTTTGATACCCTAAATCCTGAGTCTCTGACTGCAGCCTGGGGAGGGACTGAAAGGATTGGTAAGTGACAGCCCTTCAGTGTTTGCAGCAAGCTCACTAAATACATACTGCAACTAGAGACTGAGAAAAGTTAAAGGCTGAAAGGGTGCTTTTCACTTAAAAATATATATAGTATATGATGTGGTATTAGCTCCAGAAAACACCTTTCTGCCAGCCCCCATATTTTGCTCTTTCAAGGCTTAGATTGATTATAAATTGGCCTAAAATCAAACATGTTCAGTTTCATAATGGTAACACTTCATGTGTTTCATGATCCCAGAGTCCTTTACACACATGAATGAATATGCTGGGCAGCACCCCTGTGAAGTAGGTGAGCAGTTTTGCTCTCATAGGTCAAATGAAGTAATTGAAGTATCTGTTTCATGCACACAGCTCTATGCAATATTTAAGGGACTCCATTGAGATTGCAAGACCTTTTTGCTTTATTTTAAATATGCTGTACAGTACTCAGTGTTGCTGCTTGCAGCCATGAGGTGCAATGTATGCTCAGAGCTGTTGCTCAGTTCCTCAAACACATGGATCTTCCTGCAAGCTTCCTGGTGTCACCCTCCATATCATATCACTGCAATTCTTGTTCCAACTTGCAAGGAATACATCTCCTACCTTCCCGTCCCATTTTTTAGTCATTATATCTCTTTCTTCCTTCTCCTTTTGTAACCTTTCCTCATCTTACTGTGGAGAAAAGAATAACTACTTGTTTAAACTTTTTTTTTAATTGGTTGGAATATCTTATGTCCTATCCAATGACTTCTGGGCTGTACACTGAAGGTCCTTCTGACAGGAGGAGAGCTCACTGCCCTTGGTGCAGTTGAACTGCAGGTGTCCTTCTTACTAAACCAAAAAACACCTCATGATTTCAGAAATGTTTATATGATGCTGCTGCCATGATGGTCCAAGAGATATGCAAGAGGCATGAATTATTTTTATTGAATCAACTGTATTGTTGGTATAGCTATATGCATGCTTTCTGGACCAAACTCTTGCTCCTAGGCAAGAGTGTATTTAACACAGTAATATTGTAGCATTCTGAGATTCAGTAACGGTTTACAGCAGCAGTTCCCAAACTATGACAGATTGCTCATCACCAATTTAAAATGATATAACCTTAAGTACCACCAGCAAATTTTGTCATATAAAGTAATTATAATAAATCTGTTAATGTATCACTGACAGGCTGTCTCCATACCACTGGTGGTCTGCATATCATGGATTGGGAACTGCCCATTTACAGGGTTGCCATATATTGGGTAAAGTGGATGGGGGTTGCTTACTGTATGATAAACCAGAGTTTATAAAAACAAGGCAGTACAGGTGGATGCACTGTTTGTCTTTCCAATGTTATAAAAATTGTAAATAAATACAGGAAGATGAAATACCTATATGGCCTCCTTTGCATAGGAAAAATCCCATGAATGCAGTGCACATGTCCATACTGACAGGAGTACAAGGGTATTTACAGCAGGAACTTCTACAATTCACAATAGAAAAGCCTATTTAAGTTTTATTCCTTGAGTTTTCACATAATATCATGGTGCAGCATGTGGGACACAGTACTGTTTCCTGGGGTGAAGACATGAGTGAAAGCCTCTTCACCTTCCTCTTCGCAGGCTTTACCTAAGACACTTTTTTGTTGACTGAAAACCCATCTCACTCCTGGCTGCAGGCTTTTCTCAACTCCTTTGCATTCCATTTTGCTCATCTGTAATACCTCTCGAAGAACTAGCCTTTTCTTAAGCCACTTTGCTACTTTCTAAAGTGTGGCTCTCCAATGAAAAATGGCTCTGTAGTCAGCATATTTAGATTCAGTATTTGTATCAAGATGGCTTTCCTGACTGCCCGCACTCCTAGCTCTGACTGGAATCAAAGAGCCCAAATGTATTCTTTCTGGATCACTCATTACTAAGTACAAGCAACTTTCGTTTTGCACTAATGTAAAAGCAGTATGTCTCCATCGGACTCAGGACACTATCCCTAGTTTATAATGGGGGTAAAACAGTGGGGAAAAGGAAGCCAGAAATTCTGCTGGAGAAGCTTAGTTAACAATTCTTCTGATGATGCATGGTATATTAGAATTTTGTTGGGTCTCCCACAGCTCCATGTTGTGGAGTTTCAATGCAAATGGGGAATAAAGAGCAGAAAATTTACCTGAATGTAACTCCAGATCACTCATTGAAAAGTCCTGTAATTACATTCTCGTAGCTGTACTTTTAAGTTCTTTACTCTCAAACTTGTACTTTCTCCCACACGGAGGCTTTGTCACATGCCATCTTTCTTCTAATTGTCAAGGTATCTTGTAATGCTTTATCCCAGACTGTCCTTGTTGTCTAAGCATTGTCAATTACCTATCAATTGATCTTTTTCAGCAATTACTGAAATAATTTAAAACTCTCCTGTGTTCCCCAACAGTGTTCTGCAAGGGATGGAACTTGTCAAAAAGTGTTTGGCTAGTGCAAAATTATTGCTAAGGAACCCTCTTTTCTAATTACAGCTGAAATTCTTGACTCTTTCAATACAAAATTTGATTCTTGCAATGCATTTATTGTAGAAGATGAGTTGAGTTAGATTTTTATTTACAAAGGAAAATCATTAAACTGCTAGCCAAAGAAGTACGCTGCAGCTCTTACCAAATGAAGACTTGTACTGCATTAACATAAAAATTTGACCTTGATGTTATTTGTCTGAATGTTTTTGATCCTCCTCCCTTTGTTTTCAATGGCAAATGGATTGAGCTCACCATTTTTTCTCTTTTGACATTATATTCAAAGGTAGGCAGAAGCAGAGGAGGGTGGCACCTTTATAGACTAACTTGTTCAGAGAGGCATGAACCTGCTACGGTTAGATATATCTTTGTTATTAGCATGATATTTTGGCATTAACATCTAATGATGTTAGGCTGTAGCCTATGAAAGTTCATGCCTATGAATAAATTAATCTATAAAGTGCCATGCTCCATGCTTACCTTCAGACTAACATGGCTAATTACCTCTCTATTAATGTTAGTGATTATAAGGGAGGATACTAATAGAATCATTCTTTTAAGATCCTTTCATTTGTTATGTTCCCGTACACCCCCCCCCCCATACCCTGACTACATTCCCATAATTCTCCAATTGCCATAATCCAGGGGCGGGCAAAATACAGCCCACAGGCCTCATTCGGCCCACCAAGCCATTCAGCCTTCAGGGCCCCTAAATAAATTTAGAAAATGAATATTCATCTGCTCCTGGTTGCCTGTCAAAGATGACAGGACCCAGGGGCAGTAGGACCCAGGGGGAGCTGGCAGGAGCCAGCAACAAGACTGGCCCAGCCTCACCCTACCCTTAGTCCCCTCCCCTCCCGCTCCCCACCAGAAGCCTCTTCCTGCCCTGGCTTTCACTGCTTCCCTGCACACCTGCTCCAGCACCATGTGGCCCCTGGCTGCACCGCTGAACTGCGGGAGCATGGGGCTGCACTGGTGCCCTGGGGCCAGGAGCAGCAGGGGGTAGGTGGGTGCAGTGTGGCAGGGAGAGGGATAGAGAGAACAATGAGGGCGGGGGGGAGAGAGAGAGAGAGAGTGTGTGTAGTGTAGGATGCACAGAGTGTGTGTGTATGTTTGCAGTGAGGGAGGAAGAGAGGGAGAGAGAGAAAGTGTGTGTGTGTGTGTGTGTATGTTCATAGGGCAAGTCCCACAAGCACACCCCACCATATATGCAGACTCCCACACCCTCTCACATACCCCAGCCACCCTCCCCCTGCCCCCCCAACCCAATACCCACCCACGCCCCACATATCCACACATAGATCCACATGCTCCCTCACCCCACCCCCACACCCCACACACTTATCTACACTCCCACAGCTCCCACAAACCTATTCCCATCTCCCACAATATACAAGATTAAGACTTCATTTTAAACTTCTGTGCAATCACCTCTATGTACACTACACAAGCACATGTAAATCAGGACAAAAATATTTTTTTAAATCAAATGAATGAATGTTGCCTATGTTCAGTTTTTACAATATAATTTGGTATTTTTCTGGTTCTGCGATGGCAAAACCCCTTGCTGAAAGGAGTACTCCCAGGGGCAAGGGGACGGACTTCTGGTGGCAAATGTCAGGGGTTAGGGGTCAGGATTTCTGGTCCCAAGATGGTGACCAGGGGGTGGGACACCTGTCAGGGGGTGGGAGTACCCATGTGGCCCTTGACAGCTTGCCAAAACTCAGTAAGTGGCCTTTTGCCCAAAGTAGTTGCCCACCCCTGCCCTAATCGTTCTCTAACAGCGGGGGGTTTTTTTCAGTGCTGAAAAGAATATGAGATCATTCTTCTCTGGTTTCCCAGAGGAAGGGAGGCAGGAAAAAAGAACTCTGCTGCCAAAAAAAAAACCCTTTTAGTCCTTAAAGTTCATGCCTTTAGAGGGTAAAATAGATCACAAAGACAATGTTAGTATGTATTCCCTGTTGCCTGACTCAGTGGACTTACTGTTTTGGGAACTCTAGGAACTGAACTTCAGGAGATACAGAGAATGATTGATAACCTTCAGAACCCCCTGGATCCCCACAAAGTTGCCCAGCTGGTAATCCTTCATAGAGAAGTTATGTTTCTACAGTTTGATGCAACAGTCAGGCATCTATTACGGTAAGAATCAAGGGTGCTAATGCCATCAAATCTTGCCTGCTAGTCTGTTTTATGAAGTGCTGACCATGAATTAGTGCAGTGAAAGGGGAAGGAACACAAGTAGGAAAGAATTTAAAATAGTCCTCTGTAAAGGATGTTCTAAAAAAACCCATTTTCTTTAGGAAGTATGTCCTAGGTCAGCAGCTCTCAATCTTTTCAAGTCAGGGACCAGGACAATCTGGTTTTGGTTTGACATGGACTGGGTGGCTTCTATTAGTGCATCAGCAGTGGGGGGACTCTGTCTCTGCCCATGTTGGAGCCAGGTAACTGAGAGCTCTGTCCTCTTTGCTGCCACTTCCCCAAGCCCCTTGCTCCTCAGGTGGGGCAGGAGAGCAGCTCCCAACTGGTGCAGAGCTGGACAGGGCCCAGGCAGCTGGAAGATGAGTTGATGTTGTGCTGCAGCTGGAAGGTGAATGGGGGAGGGGACATAAAGGGGGAGAGGGAGGGAGAAGTGACACCAGCATGGATGCAACTTCCAGTTGCCTGGCCCTGGTACAGCCCTCACTGACTGGAAGCTCCACCCATGCCACAGCCAGGAGAGGTTAGGAGGTGGGGGAAGGAAGCAGCAGTAGCAGGAGCTCAGCTGAAAGTTAGCTGGCCCTGATGCAGCTCCATTTTTCTTAGCCTCAGTGTCAGAGAGTGCCTAAAAGACCATCTAAGGGATGCTCATAGTAGTCTTTTAAATGTGTATTGCAATGTTGTTGCCACTGTCATAAAAACTAAATGGAATTACAAAATAAGAGCAAATTATTTCATTTAACCAGCTATTTCCCTCTGCAGACTGGGATCTTGATGGGTGAAAGATGTATATTACAAGCACTGTACAACCACACGCAGGGAGTCTTGTGCAGAGACTTGAAACAGAGCCTCCTACCTTCCTTTTTACATGTCATTCAGTTGTGTCCTCAGATGGTTATGGGCAGATGAGGCACTGCAGCATATGTATTGTGAACTGAACTAGGTAGAGTTTTCTGCTGACCTGCAAGAAACCAGAAATAGAAAAAAAAGGGTTAATGGACTTTGCTGTTTTTTACTGATTAAGGCATTATGGGGGCAGTTGGTTATGAAAACATTTCCCTCTGATAAAGGTGTATATGTTGCCAGAAAATAATATGACGTGTTACATCTGTATTGCACACTCTATTGTGTGTGTATAATTAATTTTGATTCATTTTCTCCACTCTATTATAGTGTAATCCCAGCAGCAGTGCAGGCTATTTTCTTAAGAACTCTTTGGTGTGTTCCAGCTGTGAATATTGTGAGAGGTCCCTAAAACTTTTTAAAAACCCATTTTTTAAAAAAATGCTTATTTCTACAGCCACATACCAACACATAAGGTCCCTGCCCTAAACAGTCTGCAGAGAGAGGGGGAGTTAAGGGAGCTCATCACTTTTTAGGAAATAGGTTGGTGTTACTCCTTAATTTTAAATGTGTGATTGAAGTGGAATGAAAAGTAGCTGTACAAGAGAAACTCAAATGAAATTATAAAGCTGTTTTATATCTAGACTATTGTTTAGTTTATAGAGTATACTACAAATTAGCTTTGTGTCTTTAAGAGCATATGCATGTAGCAGCACTGAGCAGTAGAGGGGTGTGAAGTGAACCTGTTTGATTTGGATTCGGCCTGAATTGGGGACAGTGATTCGATTTGTTGATTTGGCCGAATCTGATCTGAAGATTCGATGCTGATTCAGAGAATCAGCAATTCGGACATAGGCACAGCTTTAAATGTTTTTTCTATGTACTTGGAGGTACCAACGCGGCTTGTGAATGCCGCAATGCTGGGGCACGTGGAGAGTCCCACAGGAGTGCGTGGGGTCCTCCACATGCTCAGCAGTGAACCCAGAAGTGAACTGAAAGTACTTCTGGCCCAATTCCAGGTCTGCCAGGGAGCACATGGGTCCCCTCCCTCCCGTGCCCCTCTGGCTCAGTGATTGGCCACGGGGGACCCTGGGTGCCCCCCTAGGCCCAGCAGGTACCAGTCACCAAGCCGGTTCGGTGTGGGAGGTGTGGGGCTCCTGTGGGATGCTCCATGAGCCCCAGCATCACAGCATTCACGAGCTGCCTGCTACCTAGAGGTATGTAGAAAAAACATTTAAAGCTGTGTCTGTGTCCAAATCACCAAATCTTTCCCAATCTTTCTGACTTGAGTTGGAGAGATTATAAGGTCCTCTGATTTGATTCAGATTTGGAGATTCAGCCACCAAATTGGGCCAAATTTCCACCAAATCGAATCAGGGACCGAAGCTTTGCACAGCCCCGTTGAGCAGAGGTATCCCAACCAACTCTGAACAAGCAGTAGAACAGTATTAATATGGCATTCCACTAGTGCTAATAAGATATTCTTCTCAGGAAGACTCAGCTATCTCTACAAGGCATTGTATTATGTCATGTAGACATACCCCAAGTCTTTATGGAAGATGAAATAGATTTGGGGGCTCTTTCTTGTAGTTTCCAAAGTTTACTGTGTTCCTTTCATTATGTTAGTGGAATGCTGCAGCTGCTAAGTACCTCTGCAAATCAGCTTGGGGGTTCTTCATTTGAGGTACCAACATTTGGAAGCCACCTTTGAAAATGTGGCCTAAGGTGACTTAAACAAGGTTATATACAAACTTCCTATAAAAACCAAAAATAGAAACTAACTCTCCTGACTCATAGTCCTGCCTGTGACTTCTAAGACCTTCCTTATGCTCCACCCCAAAGAGCACACCTTGCATTAGTGGCCCCAGATGCTGATAAGGTGTGCTTCCTATTTGTTAATATTAACCAGCTGGTGGATATTCATGTAGGATGTGTTTGTATTTTTGAACAGAAGGGGATTTTGGTTTGTTTTTCTGCAAGCACAAGTGGTCTGTTAGTGCATTCACATCAACCACAGCAATTTGGCCTTTCCCCTGAGTGCTAAACTGCAGTCAGTTGTGAGGCACAGCAAACAAATTGTCCATTCATTCCAGCTTATTAATATTAACATCTAATTCTGTCCCAGAATGCTCCAGGAGAGATTTTTACAAAGTTGGGATTTAGCTTGGTTTTAAAAAGGGAATTCTGATGTCTCTTCAGAGAAGCATTTTTGTCATCTGGGAATATTTCGGCCTACCAGAGCATTACAGACAGCATGTACCATGGGCTGCCTTCTTTGAGTAACTCTGTGGTGAGGAGTGCATTTGCTTCACAGTTTGGGCTCCCACAGCCACTGGACCCACATAGTCCCAGCGTGAGTAAAGTGTGCTTTGAAAGAATTATTGACTTCTTTACTGTTTGGGTGCTAAGAAAGAAATCTTGTGATACTATATTCTGTGGTGGCAGAGAATCCTAGAGAGGTAGGGCTGGAAGGAACTTCCAGAGGTCATCTAGTCCAACCCCCTGCCTGAGGTAGGATCATCCCTATCCAAACTATCCCATACAAACCATAATCTAAACTCTACATAAGCCTAGTGTCAACCCTGACATAACACAGTCCTACTACCATAACCCTAACAGGTAAAGCAGGAGAACTACAGAAGCCAACATGTTGCTTTTATGAAATGTTTCATAATTTCATAGTTTGTAGAGTCGGAAGAGACCTGAGCAGATCATCAAGTCCGACCCCCTGCCATGGCAGGAAAGAGTACTGGGGTCAAACGACCCCAGCAAGGTGTTCATCTAGTATCCTCTTAAAGACCCCCAGGGTAGAAGCCAGCACCACTTCGCCTGGAAGTTGGTTCCGGATCCTAGCCACCCTGACTGTGAAGCAGTGCCTCCTGATATCTAGCCTGAATCTACCCTCTGCTAGCTTGTGACTGTTATTCCTAGTCACTCCTGGTAGTGCTTGGGGGAACAGGGACTCCCCAAATGCCTGCTTGTTCCCTCTGACTAGTTTGTAACAGGCCACTAGATCCCCCCTCAGCCTTCCTCAGCCTTCTCTTGTGGAGGCTGAATAGGTTCAGGTCCCTCAGCCTCTCCTTGTAGGGCCTGCCCTGCTGTCTGCTGATCATGCGAATGGCCCTCCTCTGGACCCTCTCCATGTTGTCCACATCCCTCTTGGAGTGCGGTGCCCAGAACTGGACACAGAACTCCAGCTGCGGCCTGACCAGTGCTGCATAGAGGGGGAAGATCACCTCCTTGGATCTGCTTGAGATGCATCTGTGGATGCATGACAAGGTGTTATTAGTATATACACAAGAGGTGCCAAGAAGAACTTAGAAGTTTGGAACTTCAAATCTCCAGTCACTGTGGGCCTTTGTACATGCCACGAAATTGGCCTTTAAAGTGACTTAAATGTCTTTTCACGCTGCTTTAATGGTGTTGTTGTTTGCACACTCAGCAGCGTATTCTGCTTTAAATGACTTTGGTACGTAGCAAGATAAAGCACCTCCGAGGTGTTTTAGTCTGCTACCTAACAAAGCGCAACAGTGCATGGGGCACTGGAAGCCGACATGCTTGGGGCTTGGCAGGCCCCGGGCAGCTCAGGGACTGTGGGACCCAGCAGCAGTCGGTGCAGGCAGGCTTCACTGAAGAAGATGACAAAAAAAAAGCAGCGAGCCTGACATTTTTCTTTTGTTTGTTTTTCTCCCTGGAGCCTGCCTGCTTGCCTGAGCTATGTGGGGGCCCGGTGCTTCCCTCAGGAAGCCAGGTGGCCGCAGGAGGCCAGTGCTTCTCTCTGTGGCTGTGGCACTCAGGCTGGGTGCCAGTGGGGGCACCCATGCGGTTCAGGGACTGCTTGGCCTGCTGGCAACTCACCCCCGCCTCTTACTCCTCCCCCTGTGTGAAGAGGCAGGTAAGGATCGGGCTCCCACCCTTGTGTACACGCCATGGTGGTTTAGTTTGGTTTAATTCTCCCTAAATTGAAGCCGTGTTTTTAAAAACCCACTGTTTCAATTTAGGGAGAACTAAACCAAATTAAACCCCCGTGGTGTGTACAAGCAGCCTGTGACTACAGTCAATTGTGCTTTGTGACTTGGGGACCCAGAAAATCTTCTAATCGGCACAGATTCTTTAACAGTAGCCATTTCTCTGTATTGTCATATCTCTGGCTGCCAAAGCAGAGGGCTGTTCCCTACCACAGATATTGGGCCATTTTGACTATTTGAATTGTAGTGACAGAGCTTCTTTTCAGTAATGAGTTGTCTTTTCTTTCCTCTCAGTTCTTTCCTTTCAGTCATGAGTTGTTGAATGCATTGTATACCCAAGGCCTTTCATCACTTGTTGACTGCCTCTGTTGTTTGACCTGATTGATCTTTGTTTGTTGCTGATTGTTATTTGTTTCAGAGTGCCCCTGCTGACTGTCTGCTCACTTCAAAATTCCTCCTTTTGCTAACACTGGCATAGGTCTGCCAGGATCACTATGATGGGAGCACTAGTGTGTGGGTCATAGCAGTGGTCACAGCATCTTACCCACAGTGTCACATAGACTTGCTCTGAGTCGGGTTACGCAGTATGCTGCCAACTTATTCATACTAACACTCTCAGTGGGATGACAAATGTTGTAAAATGTAAAAGGAAAAAAAAGTTAGGCCTAGGCACTGGTATAAGGCCCACTGAAGTTTAGTCTTTTTCAGTTGAATTCTCCCAGACAGTTGAGGCTCCCAGACACAAAGGTTAATAGATGTCTCTAGATATTAGGTCTTAATTTTCCTCTGCTCATTCAATTACACCCCGCTGGATGACCCTAAACTATTGCTTTCACATGTGTTGCTTCCCAGTACTTAGAAAATTGCAATTTTCTGTAATCACTAACTCCCTCTTAAGTAAATTTTACTGTCCTTCAGAATCGATGTAGTAGTAGGGCATCTCCTCCATGTTTAGCTGTGTAACCCGGGCAGTACTGCAAGAGGTACCCCCTCTCCAACTGAAGGGTTCAAAGCAGGTGCACAAGCGCTGTGGGAGGTGTAGGGACTCTCCTCCCCCTATAGAGCAGAGCCAGACCACCAATGGGGACTTAACCATATACCTTTTAATGAGAGAACAATACTGGGGACATAACCAGTATAAACCAGGGGGTATAGGGGACACTACAATGCCCCGAGGGGTCAGGATTCAACAAAGGTTAGACACTTACAATCAGAGACCTATTCATCCAGTAGACAAAAGACAGGGTTAGCAAAATATAAAACACAAACAGCAGACCAAACAATGCTGGTTGGTGAAATGTAAAAGGCACAAAATACAAAGTGTCAAAAGAATATAGTGGTCCCTCGCTGGTCTCCCCTGAGTCAGCTGCGCTGCCCCTTTTATCCCCCTCCAGGTGACCCAAGGGGCCAATCAGGGGATATGGAGGGTGAGTCTCTGGGGCCTGATTGGTGAGGAAAGGGAATCCCAAGTCCTCCAATCATCTTTTACCCTTTCAAAACCCCGGGCTAAGTCACTGCCAGCTAGCCTGCCACAGATGTGTTGGTGGTTATGTTAGTTTCTCCTCCCTTGTGGCAATACTGTACTGAAACACTGTCCATCTTCTGTGGGGGTATGCTCCTCTCCCTTCCCAGTATTCTTAGCACACGTGTAATGTGGAAAGTAAGATTTCTCTTTCCTGCATAAGCGCAACATCATTTGGGTATGATACCTGAACACTTTAATCCAATGTATTTCATGCCCCCAGAATAACAGGTGAGAGGGGAGAGAGACCTTTTAACACAAGCTCTCAACTTTCTGCCTGTCCTTAGCTTAAATGAGATCCCTTTAGATTTGTTTAACATTATCTTTCTACTGATGAATATATTTAGGCATTGATGCTGTTTCCTTGGAGGGCATTACTAGCGGATGGAGGACCATTTCCAGTCACTATCAGCAACCTAATTCCCATAAATTATTACATGCAGGTATGGTGAGTGTTACAAGTTGTACATCTGAAAGTTACTTCAGTGGTATTGTGATAAGATAGAAATAACACACTGCATTAAAACAGAGCTGCACTTGAATAACAGCTATATTTTCTGAAAATAAACCCAGAAACTGAAATTATTTTACCATTCACATCTCATTTGAATTTTGTTTCGCTTAGATAATTAAACTGGACTCATTTCTATATATTTTTTGGCTGTCAGGCATCTCCCACAATGTCTTTTCATGAGTTTCAGGTCCACTATGCCACAAGTTTCTAGTGAAAGTCATTTGGTTGTATATAGTGCACAATCTTAGTTGAACTAGCAGTAACTTTGTTCTGTAGTTGCTTACTGAGATCTGTCCAGATAATCTAGGAAATTGCAAAAGGTGTCTGTCTCTCTCTCTAGCTGTGCCTGTGCAGACTAAGCGATGATGATCGAAAAATTGCTCATGGGGAGCTGGTTGGGATTCATTTTCTAATGGAGGATATACTGGAGACCAGCTGTGATGTTATTATGGAAGATGATGCTGAACAACAAACTTTAGCCAAGAAAAAACAGGTACCTCTGGCCAGTTTGTTCATTCAGAGCTATATAAGTTTCATGAAAAACTCCCTTTGACTTCCACTCCTGGGACTTGTTGAATGTAATTTATGGTCTTTGGCCCCACGTAATTTATGCTGGAATAAACTAGTTCATTCCTGACTCCATGATAAACTGAAAGCAAACTTATTTCAAGGGAACTTTTGAATGCTCCTGAGCAGAAAGCCACAATAACTGACTCCCTCACAAGGGCTACTGTTAACCACCAGCTGTTGCTGCTTGCTATTTCTAGAAACAAGGATGGGGAGGGAGGACAGAGTGTCACTTGACTTCCTCCAACTGTGCCACAGAGGACTAGAAGGGAAACACATTGCTGTACTTTTAACAAGAGCTTCTCAGTGGAGGGAGGAAAGGAATGGCTTGACCATCCTCAAACAAGAGCTGTACAATTAAGATCGTACTTCCAAAAGCATTTGTACTGTGGTATCAATGTGGTGAAGGGTCATGGTTGCAGTTAGGTCTTTCCAGAATCTACACAAAGGTTTGGTTCAGGGGATGCACAGTGGTTCAAGCCATTTCTGACAGGAAGTAGATAAACCTACCAATTTGTCAGCATGTAAATGAGTAGTGATAGCATCCCTGGAGGCTGTTGGGAGGTGCAGGTGTCAAGAAATGAGCCAAGAACACAACATTTATTTATTTTGGGGTGTTTTTCCTTCAGGAACTGAGCTGAGAGTTTGACTTCTATAAAGGCACTTTTGTCAGCAGTTCACAGGGAACTTTACTGAGGTGAAAGACTCAAGGAGGGATTTACCTTCTAGGTAACTTAGGCTACTCTGTTGAATGAAATAATAGGTAGCATTTTGCAGGACATTTCTGTACTGTGTTCTTTTCACTCAGTCACTCAGTCTCTAACAAATATATAGTGGCTTGTCTTTTTCTATTAAATGAATGCAATGCCTAATTGTAACAAAATGTTTTCCCGTAATAATTTATGCAGAATTTGGCAGAAATAGTTGAATCAAATGCCAGCCTATCAAAGAGTAGTGGAAAGACGTCCAAAGCTCTGCGGAGGCAACATGATCCACTTACTTCCTGCACTTTGATGAAATCTTTTTTGATCATATGGAAGCAGTTGTCAGTACTGAAGGCAGAATGGGGCAGACTTAAACTGAAAGTTGAGGATATCAATACGGTTCCTCTTTACAGACAGTTTTCTGAACTATACTGGTGAGTTTCATTCTGATTTAAAGTATTCTAAACTGGACGGATTGTAAAAATTAAACACAAGAAGTTTTTCTGCTATTTTTCACACTTAAGTCTTATTTTCTTCCCATTTAATTTGCTCCTTCTAAGTTCTGCCTTTCCTTTGTTTGGCCCAATACTGACCATGTTTTAAATAAGAATTTATCTTGTTTCTACCTGATTTTTCTTTTTTTTTTTGCAAGTTATGTTTTCCAAACACATGCCTGTATCTTTCAATGGACGTTAACAATTCTACATGTCACTTTCTGGTCAACCAGACTAAATCTCTCATAAAAAGTCAGTCTCTGTAACTAACTGAGCTTAAATTTCCATATTTTAGTTGCATGATAACATTGTATCACTGAATACCTGCTGTTCCTGTGCCACACAATAAATATGTTGCTATTTCTTGGCACCCCAGAGAGGCATGACATCCTGGCACCCTAAGTAGCAGCAGGTGATGGTTGTGGCGCTGTGGTGCCAATGGCAGCAGTGTGTGTAGTTTTGCACAAACATACATATGCACTTCTCCCCCCACAAAAGGCAGCACCAGGGGCTCCTACTCCAATTGCCCTCATTCAGTTACACTACTGATGCCCAGTATAAACATGTTATAAAAACAAGGAGTTAAAGACTTGCTGTTATCTGTAGTGACTTGATACAGAGGTGTAGTAGAACCTCAGTAGTTCTCAGGGTTAAGTTCCATAGCCCTTGTGAAGGCTGGACTAGTCAGGGGTCACATCCAGTTGCAGCAAACAGCTGTGTGAGACTGTGAAGGCACTCCAGATGTTTTCTCTGGCTGTTATTTCAAAGGGTGCTGCTTCTCTAGTCCACTTTGTGGGATTGCTGATGAGCTCCAGCTGAGTGAGGGAGCAGCTTTTGAAATAAAAGCCACAGCAAAGCAGCTGAGCCACTCATCCTTAATTCAGCAACCCACTGTGAATTAAATAGGTTGCAAACCATCCAGATATGAGCACTCCTATTTTATACCCATGTGCAAGAAGGACTATCAATATGCACCTAAGAACTGGAGGGGCATCTGAGTAAGGCAGCCTGCAGAATTTCTTTGGTGCCCAGTCTTGGCTTTGTGCAGTGGAGAGGAAGGTTGGGGTAGGGCTCTCCAGGAGTGAATTGCAGCAGTCTGGTTCTGTACCTGGCCCATTGCTGACCTCAGTACTGATGTGGTTTAGAGCAGCCTGGGAATTGGGAGATAGACTCCTACTGCCAGGCCCTTCTCCCCCGGGAGCCACAGGGGAGAGCTCCGTCTCCCTCCGCGACTAAGGAGGACTCTGGGACTTCCCGCTCTGCCCAGTAAGGGGCACGGACCAAGGTGGTCGAGGGCCTCAAGGCCCGCCGCACCAAGGCCCCTGCCCCGCCGGAGCTTAGCAACAGGTTCGCACCTCTTGCAGCCCCAACAGAGCCCACGCAGTTGCCAGCTCCCGCAGGCAACCCAGGCTCGACCGCAGCTACTGGCCCCGCTCTCCCCAAGACAAAGCGTAAGGTGTTTGTTGCGGGAGACTCCATCCTGCGGGGCACTGAGGGGGCAATCTGCCGCCCCGACCCCTTAGCCCGGGAAGTCTGCTGCTTCCCGGGGGCCCGCATCCGAGACATTGTGGAGAGGATCCCGCAGCTCCTCCGGCCCACAGACCACTATCCCATGCTCCTTATTCATGTGGGCACCAATGACATGGCTCGGAGCACCCCCAGCCAGGTCATGAGGTGCTACAGGGAGTTGGGAGCGGGGCTTAAGGGTCTGGGAGCTCAGGTGGTGTTTTCGTCGATCCTCCCAGTCTCGGGCTATGGGCTGAGGAGGGAGAGGAGGATCCACGCGGTGAACCAAAGGCTGCGGCGCTGGTGTTATCGGGAAGGCTTTGGCTTCCATGACCACAGCCCGCTCTTCGGAGAGAGAGGCAGCGAGCTGCTGGGAAGAGATGGCCTCCACCTCTCTCCCCTGGGGAGGAGGCTCTTCTCAGCCAGGCTGGCTGACCTGCTCCACCGGGCTTTAAACTAAGCCCGCTGGGGGATGGGGGGACTACTGCCCCTGCTGGCCTGCTGAACGGCCCTTGCAAAGCCAGCGGACCAAGGCACTTAAGGGGGCACTTAAGGGAGCCCACCCCTGCCCCAGCCCTGGCACAATCTGTGGGCAAGGCAAAAGCCCCCAAGGGCACACTTGCCTGCCTGTACACTAATGCCAGGAGCCTGGGCAACAAGCAGGACGAGCTCGTCCTCCTGCTCAGTGCAAAGAAATATGATGTCATTGGGATAACGGAGACCTGGTGGGACTCCACCCATGACTGGACCATGGGTATAGAGGGCTATACCCTGTACAGGAGGGATCGTGTTGACAAAAGGGGTGGGGGCGTAGCTCTCCATGTGAAGGAAAGCTACATGTCCCTGCAAGCTGATGTTGGCGACCGGCATGGACAGCTAGAGACCCTCTGGGTAAAAGTTCGTGGGGAATTCGGCACAGGGGACACAACGGTGGGAGTCTACTACAGACCTCCCACTCAAAGTCCCGAGCTTGACCAGGAGTTCGCCCGGGAACTGACTGAGGCCACTTGCTCCAGGACCTTGGTTGTCATGGGTGACTTCAATTACCCGGACATCTCGTGGGAAGATCACTCAGCTAAATCCGAGCAGTCGCAAAGCTTTCTCTCGTGCGTGGATGACCTCTACCTGACTCAAGAAGTCTATGGACCAACGAGAGGCAAAGCGCTGCTTGACCTGGTACTGGCTATGGGGGATGATCTAATCGGCGACCTAGTGATCAATGGGAAGCTGGGTGACAGCAACCACAAGCTGATCACCTTCACCATCCGCCGTAAAGCTGGCAAGTCAGTCAGCAACACAGAAGTCCTTGACTTCAGAAAAGCCGACTTTGACAAGCTCAAGAGGCTAGTCGGTCAGGCCCTCAGGGACCATGACCCCAGGGAGATGGGAGTTCAAGAAGAGTGGTTGCTTCTCAAGGAAACGATCCTCAGTGCACAAGCTAAATCTATTCCAACATGGAGGAAAGGCAGCAAGAAGGCACAGCAGCCCCCCTGGCTCTCCAGAGACCTAGCAGACCTACTGTGGCTAAAAAGGAAAGCCTACAAAGGATGGAGGACGGGATTCATCTCCAAGGAGGATTACTCCGTGCTGGTCCAGTCCTGCAGGGAGCAAACCAGGAAAGCCAAGGCTGCAACTGAACTCCAACTAGCTTCAGGCATCAAGGACAACAAAAAGTCCTTTTTCAGATATGTGGGGAGCCAGAGAAAAAGAAAGGGCAATGTTGGACCCCTGCTAAACCAGATGGGGCAACTGACAACTGACGCCCAGGAAAAAGCCAACCTATTAAATAGGTACTTTGCATCAGTCTTTCATCAGTCACACGGGATGCCCATGCCTGCTATGGGACAGGGAAATCTGGGTGAGGGGGATCCCCTACCCTCCATCAATGCTGCCCTCGTGAAGGAACAGCTTGAGAAGCTGGATACCTTCAAGTCAGCTGGCCCTGACCATCTGCACCCCAGGGTACTCAAGGAACTGGCGAGCGTCATAGCCCAGCCCCTGGCACGGATCTTTGAAAACTCCTGGCGCTCTGGTGTAGTGCCCGAAGACTGGAAGAAGGCCAATGTGGTGCCGATCTTCAAGAAAGGGAGGAGAGTGGATCTGGCTAACTACAGGCCCGTTAGCCTGACTTCTATCCTGGGGAAGATCTTAGAAAAGTTTATTAAGGAGGCCATCCTTGAGGGACTGGCCCAGGCTAACATCGTAAGGGACAGCCAGCATGGGTTTGTTGCGGGTAGGTCTTGTTTGACCAATCTCATTTCCTTCTATGACCAGCTGACCTATCACCTGGACAAGGGAGAAGAGATTGATGTCATATATTTTGACTTCAAAAAAGCTTTTGATCTGGTATCCCATGATCACCTCTTGGCCAAACTGCCTAGTTGTGGCCTTGGCTCCACCACGATCCGCTGGCTGGGAAATTGGCTTCGTGGTCGGACCCAGAGGGTTGTGATTGATGGCAGTCACTCATTGTGGTGCCCTGTGACCAGTGGGGTCCCTCAAGGCTCTGTCCTGGGACCCATACTGTTCAACATCTTCATTAACAATGTGGACATTGGAGTCAGGAGTGGACTGGCCAAGTTCACCGATGACACCAAACTTTGGGGCAAAGCATGCACGCCAGAAGATAGGCGGGTGATCCAGGCTGACCTGGACAAGCTCAGCAAATGTGCAGACGAGAACCTCATGGTGTTTAACACCGATAAATGCAAGGTTCTCCACCTTGGGAGGAGAAACCTGCAGCATCCTCATAGGCTCGGCAGTGCTACGTTGGTTAGCACTACAGAAGAAAGAGACTTTGGGGTCATCATTGACCACAAGATGAACATGAGCCTCCAGTGCGATGCTGCGGCTAGTAAAGCGACCAAAATGCTGGCGTGCATCCATAAATGCTTCTCAAGCAAATCCCGGGACCTCATTCTCCACTTGTACTTGGCCTTGGTGAGGCCGCAGCTGGAGTACTGCGTCCAGTTTTGGGCTCCACAATTCAAAAAGGATGTGGAGAAGCTTGAGAGAGTCCAGAGGAGAGCCACGCGCATGATCAGAAGTCAGGAAAACAGATCTTACGATGACAGGCTGAGAGCCACCGGACTCTTTAGCCTGGAAAAGTGTAGGCTCAGGGGTGATCTGATGGCCACCTATAAGTTTATCAGGGGTGACCACCAGGATCTGGGGGAACGTTTGTTCACCAGAGCGCCCCAAGGGATGACGAGGTCGAACGGTCACAAACTCCTGCAAGACCGTTTCAGGCTGGACATAAGGAAGAATTTCTTTACTGTCTGAGCCCCCAAGGTCTGGAACAGTCTGCCAGTGGAGGTGGTTCAAGCACCTACATTGAACACCTTCAGGAGTAAATTGGATGCTTATCTTGCTGGGATCCTATGACCCCAGCTGACTTCCTGCCCTTTGGGCAGGGGGCTGGACTCGATGATCTCCCGAGGTCCCTTCCAGCCCTGATGTCTATGAAATCTATGAAATTACTTCAATCTGTGCCAGCTGATAGAGGCTCTCAAGCCACCTGCTATCTGCTATCTGAGGATAGCTAGCATGCAGTAGTGATCTGGTCATGCTCCCTTTGGTCTTTGCACTCAGAGGAGCAGAGTGGCAAAGGGGTCCTCCTTGGAAGACTTCTCCATGCCAGGGGAGTTCTCAACAAGCCAAATCTGTCCATTTGCAGTGCCAGAATTGCAGTGATGGGGCCAGAGAAGGAGGAGATAGTTTAGGAATATATATGTAGTGTCACCTAGAGAGATGGAGTGAAGGTGCTTGCTGTGGGAAGGGAGCTTTTCTTCATTTCTCATGGTGGGGAAAAAAGAATCTTGGAGGCTTCAAGGACTGAAGTCCTACCTGCAGATCCTGCCCCCATGTGCTGATTTTGCTCAGCATGGGGATTTTGTTAGATCTGCACACTCCCTGCATCTGGGATCTCTTCCCCTGTACTACTTACGAGCTCTGCAGGGGGGGGACAACTTCTAGTTTCAGGAGCATGTAAAACACTCTTGCTCCTGCAGCAGCATGCAAGAAGAGTGCTGACTTTTCATACTAAATGTGTAGCAGGACATGTTTCCAGGCATCTGGGCAGCCTGAGATGGTAGGAGTACTGAGTAAACTTTTTTTTCTGCCCTGTCTCTGCTGCTCTGGAACTACTTTAATTTATGCTAGCTGCTGAGGGCAGGCTTGATAAGGCATTGCTCATGGGGATATAGCCAAGTCCTCTTTGCCCCAGCTCCATTCCCTATCTTAGCACTCAGGCATTATTTTGTGTAGCAACTTCTTCACCAACTGTGCTACCGAAGGCTTTGCAACTGCTGGGACAGTCAAGCCAGGCTGGTTTCCAGGCTCCTCTGCAATATCTGGTTGCTTGTATTTCTGTGAGAAGAAAGACTAGTAAAATACAGAAATGCTCCGCTGCCACCACCCACCAGGGAAAGTTTCCTACTCCCCTCTAGGGAGCTGGGTTTCCAGGTACCACAAATAGGTGTCTAACATCATTGCTGGTTCCCAGTGCAAAGCAGTCCAAGATGTAAAAAGATAGATGGTCTCTCCATGCCACCTTATGCTATTGCCTCTTGTCAATAGCTCTTCTAGTTGTTTTGAGGCAGAAGTTCCTTCTTAACATTCAGGTTGGAAACAGTTGCAGCAGAGAGAGCTGCTTTATTTCTGTTTAGCAGACATAAATAGATGAGGGAGTGCATGGCATTGTGAATATTTTAATCTAGCTGTTGGGAAGAATGTCTCTACTTCATTCCTGGCTCCATGTCTCCCTGCTTCATACACAGCACTGGGATTTTAAAACAGCTATGGAAAGAGAAGCAGAGTAATCTGGGGTATTCAGTATCACATGATCAGCACAAACAGAAAATCATATTCTGCAAACAGGTTGTCCCAAGAGGATGAAGGCTGGGAGTGCAGTGTCCCATGCATGGGGTAGGGAGGAGTTGGGAGAATGTAAAGACCTGAGAACAAGAAAAACAGAATGCTTCTGAAAATACAGTTGGGAGACAATGTGTAATATCTTTGTCTGGGTTTCTCCAGCGCTGACATCTTACATCCTGCTATGAAAACCATAGCCAGGCAAATGGACATAGAAGATGAGTTTGAAGAACTTGTTATAAGCTCACAATCCATACTCCCCCCAAAAGGAGCATCAGAAATTGAAATCAAAATGTGCCAGGTAAAGGAGAATTACTATAAGGTTGTGGGGAGGCAGAGGAGGGGTTACATTTTTTCTGCTGAGAATTTCTGTGGAGCTGTGTGGAGCCATTGAAACTATTTGGGACCTAGATAAGGTCACATGCTGGGCTAGTCCAAAGAAACACAGCCCTCCTACAATGCTTTTTACTGGGACCCCTACTGCAAGATCCAAGGATCAGTGTGCAGGAGGCTATGTTAATTGTAGAGATCAAGAGATACCTCAGAGTAGTCATGGCAACTTGGATACCATGTAACTTCTCTAAATGAACTTTATCTTAGTTTGTGTTCCTATATCCTATATTATTCTTTAGAAGAGAATTGGCTATTTTTTTAAACTGATAGGTGACAAGGCAGAGCAAATGCTGTGTCACCAATAAGAGATTTAACATGAACAAAGTATTCTACACAATTCTAGCTTCAAAAGCTGCTGGAGAGTTTAGAAATCCATATGATCCATGATGTCCAAAGGAAAATTAACCAAGAGATGACTCTAGTTACATCTGAAAGAGCCAGAGAAGAAAGTGGCCTCCCTACAGGTAAGGAGCATTAAAATACAAAATGTTTTTTCTTGTCTCACCTCCTGCCACTTCTGCAGCATAACACAGAAGGCTCGTTCCTGCACACTTTACCTGAGCTACCAGTTTTCTAGATGGAACAAGCTTGTGGCCAACCTCTCATTGGGGAACACGCATTCCTGGGCATAAATAGAAGGCAGATTGCCAGCATTTGATCCAGCCCTTTTGCATGATATTAAAATTCCTACGGGTCTTCTCTGCTTCCATATGTACCCATTCAGGAGCCAGGAACAAGCTAGCCCCTTGCAATAAAATTATTGCAACCACAGAAAACTCTGGGGTTTTATAAAACCCCAGTCCTGTACATGAAAACTCAGCAAACTCATATTTCCATCACATAATAACTGGAGTGTCAAGCACCTAACTCACATAATGCACTTATCCTGTCTTCCCAGATTGACATGCTTCCACATCGAAGTTTTACCTTTCTAGAACACATTTCTAACCAGAATTTTTGCAAGGAAAATCCATGCAGAAGTTGACTGTTCATCACCACTAAATCAGTTGAGACTTCTCTTCTTGGGTTTGCAGACAGCCTGAAATAGATTTTAGGCTTCTACCACACATTTCACTTAAGACATGATTAACTAGTTAATCACACCTTAAGTTCTAACCCAGCCACACGTTTAATCAATGACATCATAAAACAAGGAATAAGCCACAAAGTTATTCCACAAAAAATGTACAATAATTTTGTAGCTGGTTCCTGTGACTCCACTAACTAAATGTGTGGCCAGGTGCACCTGTGTGGTTGCTAGCCCACAGCTGATGGGGCTTCCAGTTGCAGGGATACACCATATGCTCCCATGACTGGAAGTCCTGTCAGCTGATCTGGGTTCCCAGCCTCAGAAGCCACCATGCACCCCCAAAGCATGGTGCATCTCTGTGGCGGGGAGTCCCATCAGCTGAGGGGTCTCCCGGATGAAGGAGCTTGCTACTAGCTGGTGCAAGTGGAGCCTGGGATCCTGATCCTGGGGTCCCCTTGCATGGGACAATAAGGTACGATGGGATCGGATAACTTGATCCCACAATCATGCCTCCTGCCATGCATGTGTGGCCCAGCAGGAAGCACAATTGTGTGGATCATGTATCATATCCCATTGTGTTTTTACCTGCATGTCTGTTAAGGGCCTAACAGACATGAAGTGCACCCACTTTTTTACTGGGGTGTCAACACAAGCCTAATGATGCTGCTTAAACCCAAGATTTTCAAGTAATTTAGGTGCATTACTCTGCTCTTAACTGAAACAGTTACCATCACAGCCTGCGCAAGCCTAATAACTGCATATACTAATGGATGTACAAACAAAAGGTGAAAATATTTGGCACCATTCTTTTCCCCATCAAATGGTCTTGCATACAGCAGTATTTTTTTTAACAAAAATAGTTACTCCAAAAAAGCTGTGCTCTGCCCACAATATTCACACAGAGCTCCTTTATCAGTGGCAAGCTAGTTTTAAATAAGGCCCTAACTTGATCTGTTTAAAGGAAGAAAGTCAAGGATTGTTGTAGGTGATATCTTTTATTGAACCAATTGCATGGTTGGGATAGACATAGACAAATTTTTAATGAAATACATCCTTCTTTAGGTGACCTGACTGATCAAAGTACACACACACACACACACACACACACACAGATATAGCCCAAGGTTTCATGTGCCCAAGCTCATTTTATCAAATGCTGTAAAAGGATGTGCAGAAAACAGAATGGAAGACAGAGAGAGAATTTTAATTTCTTTCTCCTTATACTCTGCTTTCTGCATGTTCTTTCACAGTATCTGTTTAAGTGAGCTTCAGCACACACAAACTTGTGGGGGGGTGTATTTCATAGATTTCATAGACATTAGGGGTGGATGGGACCTCGGAAGATCATTGGGTCCAGCCCCCTGCCCAAAGGGCAGGAAGTCAGCTGGGGTCATAGGATCCCAGCAAGATAAGCATCCAATTTTCTCTTGGAGGTGTTCAGTGTAGGTGCTTGAACCACCTCTGATAGCAGGCTGTTCCAGACCTTGGGGGCACAGACAGTAAAGAAATTCCTCCTTATGTCCAGCTTGAAATGGTCTTGCAGGAGATTGTGACCGTTCGACCTCGTCATCCCTTGGGGTGCTCTGGTGAACAAATGTTCCCCCAGATACTGGTGGTCATCCCTGATAAACTTACAGGTGGCCATCAGATCACCCCTGAGCCTGCGCTTTTCCAGGCTAAAGAGTCCCATGGCTCTAAGCCTGTTGTCATAAGATCTGTTTTCCTGACCTCTGCTCATGCACATGGCTCTTCTCTGGACTCTCTCAAGCTTCTCCACATCCTTTTTGAATTGTGGAGCCCAAAACTGGATGCAGTACTCCAGCTGCGGCCTCACCAAGGCCGAGTACAAGGAGAGAATGAGGTCACGGGATTTGCTTGAGAAGCTTCTATGGATGCAAGCCAGCGTTTTGGTCGTTTTACTGCAGCATCGCATTGAAGGCCCATGTTCATCTTGTGGTCACTGATGACCCCCAAGTCTCTTTCTTCCGTAGTGCTAGCCAGCGTAGCACTGCCGAGCCTATAAGGGTGCTGCAGGTTTTTCCTCCCAAGGTGGAGAATCTTGCATTTTTCAGTGTTAAATAACATCAGGTTCTTGTCCACCCATTTGCTGAGCCTGTCCAGGTCAGCCCGTATTGCCCTCCTGTCTTCAGGTGTGGATGCTTTGCCCCAAAGTTTGGTGTCATCAGCAAACTTGGCCAGTCCGCTCCTGACTCCAGTGTCCACATCATTGCTGAAGATGTTGAACAATGTGGGTCCAAGGACAGAGCCTTGGGGGACCCCACTGGTCACAGGGCACCATGACGATTGACTCTCGTCAGTTACTACCCTCTGGGTCTGACCATGGAGCCAGTTTCTCAGCCAGCAGATCATGGCAGACCCAAGGCCACAACTGGCCAGTTTTGTCAAGAGGTGATCATGGGATACTAGATCAAAGGCTTTTTTGAAGTCAAGATATGTGACATCAATCTCTTCTCCCTTGTCCAGGTGATAGGTCACCTGGTCATAAAAGGAAATGAGACTGGTCAAGCAAGACCTACTCGCAACAAACCCATGCTGGCTATCCCTTAGGATGTTGGCGTCAGCCAGTCCGTTAAGGATGGCCTCTTTAATAAACTTTTCTAAGGCCTTCCCCAGGATAGAAGGTCAGGCTAACGGGCCTGTAGTTAGCCGGATCCACTTTCCTCCCTTTCTTGAAGATAGACACCACATTGGCCTTCTTCCAGTCTTTGGGGACTACACCAGAGCACCAGAAGTTTTCAAAGATCCATGCCAGGGGCTGGGCTATGATGCTCGCCAGCTCCTTGAGTATCCTGGGGTGTAGATTGTCAGGGCTTGCTGACTTGAAGGTATCCAGCCTCTCAAGGTGTTCCTTCATGAGCTCAGCATTGTTGGAGAGCAGGGGATCTCCCTCACCCAGACCTCCCTGTCCTGTGGTGGGCATGGGCCTCCCATGGGACTGATGAAAGACCGATGCAAAGTACCCATTTAATAGGTTGCCCCATCTGGTTCAGCAGGGGTCCAATGTTGCCCTTGCTTTTGCTCTGGCTCCCCACGTATCTGAAAAAGGACTTTTTTATTGTCCTTGATTCTTGAAGCTAGTTCGAGTTCAGTTGCAGCCTTGGCTTTCCTGGTTTTCTCCCTGCAGGACCAGACCAGTGCAGAATAATCCTCCTTGAAGGTGAATTCCATCCTTTGTATGCCTTTCTTTTTAGCCTCAGGAGGTCTGCTAGGTCCCTGGAGAGCCAGGGGGGCTGCTGTACCTTCTTGCTGCCTTTTCTTTGAGATGAAATAGAATTAGCTTGTGCATTAAGGATCACTTCCTTGAGGAGCAACCACTCTTCTTGAACTCCCCTCTCCCTGGGGTCTGGTTTCTTAGGGCCTCACTGACAAGCCTCCTGAGCTTGTCAAAGTCAGCTTTCTTGAAGTCAAGGACTTCTGTGTTGCTGACTGACTTGCCAGCTTTACGGCGGATGGTGAAGGTGATCAGTTTGTGGTTGCTGTCACCCAGCTTCCCATTGATCACTAGGTTGTCGATTAGGTCTTCCCCTGTAGCCAGTACCAGGTCAAGCAGCGCTTTACCTCTCATTGGCCCGTAGACTTCTTGAGTCAGGTAGAGGTCATCCACACACAATAGGAAGCTTTGCACCTGCTCGGATTTTGCTGAGTGATCCTCCCACGAGATGTCCGGGTAATTGAAGTCACCATGACAACTATGGTCCTGGGGCATGCGGCCTCAGCCAGTTCCCGGGTAAACTCCTGGTCAAGCTCAGGACTTTGGGTGGGGGGTCTGTAGTAGACTCCCACTGTTGTGTTCCCTGTGCCATGTTCCCCACGGATTTTAACCCAGAGGGTCTCCAATCATCCACCCTGGTCGCCAGTATCAGCTTGCAGGGACACGTAGCTTTCCTTAACATATTACAACATATACTTTGTTAGTCTATAAGGTTTAAATCTGCCCTGCCTTCTGTTTGACTTCAGACTAAGAAGGCTAACTATGTCTATTTGAAAGCATGTTTGAGTCTATCCCAGCCATTCAGTTGGTCCAGTAAAAATATCACCCACAAAAATCCTTGTCTTTCATGTATTTTCTGGACCATAGCAGCTGCAACTTTACTCAAACACTATTGAAAATAAAATATTTTGATTCTGCTAGCAGCCTGCATCTGGTGATTTTGCACCCTCCTTCTCCTGCCACCTGCTAGTCTTACAATACATTTGTAGTGGTTCTTACTTTCAGCAATATACATTGTTCAAAAAGCTAAGAAATCTTAAACCATAAAATGCAGTTGGAGTCATCTTATTGGGATTAGTGCAGGTTCAATGTTTTGTGATACAGATGCCTTCTGATGCATTACTTTTGTTTTTGGTCTCCCATACCCCTCCAGAGCTCTGGAAGCATCGGGTCATGCAGGAAAACTTCTCAGTTATAAGACCACAAATAGTTGAAACATTTGTTCAGAGGCTAATGGAAAATTCCCAAGAATCTGATGTAGAGGTGTGTATGCTGTGTTTCTAACCATGCGGAGCTAATCTGCTATTACAGCTTTATTACTTTGCAGCTTGAAATGCCTTATCAGTCAGTGACCCCAAAGAGAAGCATTCTTTCTTGAGTATATGGTCAGACATTGTTTTATAACAACAGTGTTGATAGTGAGCTGGTATTTTATCATCCTTGACATCCTACCACTTTGTGATATGATCCTTGAGATCTTGCCGTCATGCTCAGGTGAGGGTGAGTTAATATTTTAGACAAGAGGTTTAGAAGCAATTCTAGAAAGTGCAGGAGGTGATGCTGGGGATTCAGAACTGGACTCTTCTGAGTAGATGTGAAACCAAATATCATAGCATGATGTTAGGAAATACTGCACTACTGGAAATGCCATCTTTCCGATGTGAGGGAAAACAAAGGGTTTGACCCTTTTGATCTTAAAAAAAATGTATATGACCTTTCAGAGAGTAGAGATGTTAAACCTAATATCCTAGCTGATTTACAAATTGGTGATTACATTTCTTCTACTGAAAACTCACTGCTCAATTTCAGTTGAAAAACCTGTTCTTTGTTTCCTGCATGGTATAGTTGTCATTAGAATTGATCAAATTTTTTACCAGAACAGGTTTCCCATTGGAAACCAGAGTTTCACTGAAGTCAAAACATTTTTCCAGGAGCCAGTCTATTTCAGTGACATTTTAGACGGGACAGTCTAAATGAACTGAGTCAACTTTGTTTCATGTTAATAATAATAATGATGATTGTTTTAACTTCTATATCATATACACACAATATTAATGTTAATAGTATAGCTTACATAGTACTTGACCTTTAAAATGAAATATTTCAACCTTATTGAGGCAAAACATTTTGGAATTTAGATTTTGCATGAAATCCTGGAATTTTGACTTTTCATTCTGATTGAAAACTAAAGTAAGCATACTGTCAGAATTTCCTGCAGAATGGGCATTTTGATCTTGGTATATGAAATTGCTGTTTATGTTTTACTTTGTCTCAGCTGGTCCACAAACAGCATGGCAGACCTCTTCTCAGCTAACTGGTAGAAGCTGGTATTTTTGGAGCTGACAGTCAGGGTTTCCAACTCTAATTTTCTAGTTGTGTTTGTGTTTTTTACCTTGTAATGATTACTTTTGGGCAATGCAGGGATTTTTCACATAGTCTTACATAGTTTATTACTATCTACCCAAAGTTGAGGCAATTTACTGGTGAATTAAATTATCCTTGTATTTAGGTAACATTTGTGACTGGGATTTTTTTGGGATGAAAGATTTTTTTCTAGACATAAATTCTATCATCATGAAAGGTTAAGTCTTTCAGAGCTGCTGCACTGTTTTCATTGAGATATGACTATATATTTAAACTAGCCACATGCCTCACTTCTGTTTTTCATCCAAATTCTGATTTTAGGGGAGAAAAGGAAAGGCTTTTTTCCCTTCCCATCAAAACTTTCTGATCTGTAAGAACTGATGCATGTTTTGAGGAAACTTCACCTTTTCTGGACTGTTCCTACTCTCCTTTCAATGGCATATTGAAAAAGAAAGGTTTCCTCTGGAGTATAGTATTTCCAGGCGGAAGAACTAGTCTCCATGTGAAAAAACCCCCTATGAGTGGGCATTTTCTGAATGGCAGGCCGAAAGGTCAGGCCAAACTATGAATACCTTGGACCAGAGTTGTGAGGGACCAGGAAGAGAAAAAGAAAAACCTGATACTGTAGCACGATGAATCTGAACATGACCAAAACCTAAGGTTTGGATTATCCATGAGGGTTTCTTTGTTTCTCTCTCCAGATTTCATTTACAAAAGATCATTTACAAAGCTGCCTCACTGCACTGGGCTGCGACATCATGGCCAGAGAACGCAGCAACTTTGAGACCTATTCCATGTTTTATGAAAACATCCTCCAGCAGCAGCATCGACTACTGTACCAGAAAGAACAAGTATTCTTACCATCTTCATTCCCTGCAAGTGAGAGTTTAGCTGCAAGAACATATTCACAACACATTTTTTGTGCTCTGTTTCAGGAACTGTATGCAGTAGAAGAAGATGGAAAGCAAACTGAAGTCACCCTTAGTCAGGTTGGTGGTGGTGATTTATCTTATTTTTGTTTCAGTTGTGTGAGAGACAGTGCCAAAGGCCCTCTTAAAGTCCAGAGAGACTATGTTCACGGCAACACTGTCATCCAGGGATTTAGTTACCTGGTCATAAAAGGCCATCAGGTTGGTCTGGCAGGACCTGCCTTTGATGAACCATGTTGATTTCCCCTGGGCATGATCTCCTCTGCTGGCCCTCACAGATGTGATTCTTGATAATTTTTTCAAGGATTTTCCCCAAGACCAATGCGAGGCTTATGGTCCTATAGGTTCCTGGGTCTTCCTTTCTCCCTTTCTTATAAATGGGGACCACATTAGCTAGTTTCCAGTCTCCGGGCACCTGGCCCATGGACCACGATCGCTTGTACAGCCAGGCCAAGGGTGCAGCAATGACCCCTGCCAGCTCTCTCAACACCTGTGGGTGGAGGTCATCAGGGCCCACAGATTTTAAAAACATCCAGCCCATCCAGAAGATCCCTAACTACTTCTGCGCAGACCCAAGGCCTGGGAGTGCTATCCCCAAGATTGCCCCTACCTGTGGTGGGAGAGCTGTCCTGGTCCCTGTCCAAGAAAACAGAGGCAAAGAACTTGTTAAAAATTTCATCTTTCTTGTCTGGCATAGCCACAAGATTACCATTTGAGTCTAACAGGGGCCCTACATTACCCGGTGCCCTCTTCTTACTGCCAATGTATTTGAAGAAGGACTTTTTGTTGTCCTTAATCCTGGTTGCTAGCCTGAGCTCCACCCCTGTCTTGGCCTTCCTCATGGCCCTCCTGCACTCACGGGCCCCTCTCTTCCACTGGGTGTATGCCTCCCTTTTGGCCCTCAGGCATTCTTGAATGCCTTTGCTGAGCCATGGGGGTTTCAGAGCGCTCTTACCCCCCTTCTTTCTCTCCGGGACTGTCACACTCTGAGCCTGGAGGATCGTCCCCTTAAGATACGACCATCCCTTGTGGATTCCCATATCCTCTACCTTTTGGGCCCTCAGTGCCTCCCCCACTAATCTCCTAAGTTTGTTGAAGTTGGCCCTTCTGAAGTAAGTCAGGGGCTTTAGTCTTGGTATAAGCCCTCAACACCCTGCACTGGATGGTGAATTCCAGCAGGTGATGATCACTGTCACCCAGGTCAGGGACCTGCAGTCCACTCACCAGGTCATCCCCAGTGGCCAAGACCAGGTCCAGCAAGGCATCTCCCCTAGTAGGGCTGTGATCCTCCTGGATAAGGTGGAGGCCCTGTATTTCAGCTAGGAACCTACGCAAACAGCCAGACCTGGCTGACTGCTCCTCCCATCTTCACCAATACAATATTGTTACATGATCAGTGACTAGCAGATACCACACTTGTCCCACAAAATTTACAACCCAGAATTTGACCAGACAATTTAATCCTCATTTCCCGCACTGTTATCACCAAGGAGGGGGCATGGTTCTATCATTGTACTGCATGGACTCCTCCTCTCAGTATTTTCCTCCCTCAACTATCCCCAAATATTCATTGGCAGATTTTGACTATCACATTTGTTGGGGCAGTAGTTAGGATTAGGTATCACCAGATGCAGGCTGCCAGCCACAGTTAGTGGTAGGTGAACAGTTTGGGGAGATAAAGTCCCCTGAAACACTCCCCCGATAGCCCTGCATTCCACCATACTCTTTCTCTCAGTTCCTCTTACCCATGGATGAGAGAAAATCTACTGATCTTTTTTCTCTCTGCCCTCATAACCACAAATAGGCTTTTGGGTTTTATGTGCAATTTCTGCTTCTTTCTCTTTCAAAATTTAGGGTGTGAATTCTGTTAGGGACATAGAGTCATAGAGAAGTAGAGCTGGAAGGGATCTACATAGGTCATCTAATCCAACCTCTGGCCTGAGGCAAGGTTATCCCTATCCAAACCATCCTATACGAATCCATTGTCTAACCCAGGGGTCGGCAACCTATGGCATGTGTGCCCAATGTGGCATGGTTTTTATTGGCATGCAGGCTGCTTCCCGCCCAAGGGGTGGGAAGAGGCGTGTCCAGATTGAGAAGCACATGGCTGCCTGGGAACAGCCTTGTGCTGCTGCTGACCCTTGCCACCGCTGGACCTCAGCCCTGGAACACTGCCAACCCCCGCCAGGTAAGAGCCCCTGGCCCCAACCCTGCGCTGCTGGCCATGTGCTACCGGCATGCCCCAGCTGGCACCACTGCTGCTGTGGGCCCTGGGCTTGACCACATGCTGCCAGTGGGCCCGGCCCCAGCTGGCACCATTGCCACTGCGGGCCCCAGCCCAGTGCCAGCACTGGGTCGGGACTGTCAGCAGCATTGGGATGGGGCCAGGGCCAGCGGGGTATCCCTCCCAGCCCCATATGGCAGCCAGCAAAGCCTAGAAGCATAGGAAATACCCATAGGTGAATATAGGCGTAACTATACTTAGATCATCCCAGATCAGTGGCTGTCCAACCTCTCCTTGAACTTCTCCAGTGATGGAGAGTCCACAACTTCCCTAGGCAGTCTATTCCACTGCCTCACTGTTCGAACAGTGAAAAAGTTTTTCCTGAAAACCTATTTTGCTGCAACTTAAAGTCACTGGTCCAGTGATCCTTCATATTCAGCTCCTGGAAAAAAATATAAACAAGCAGAAAAGCAAAGCCAGGATGATTTTATTAATTTGTTTAATTATTTGCCTTCAGTTAGATGTGGGCACAAATTGGAAGTTTTGCTTCATGTCTAAACTTTCACAGTTCCAGGATATTTAGATCTAGGGTTTTTTGTGTCAGGTTTGCCTGTGTTGTCTCTGGTTTCACTCAGTCACTTTCTCTCCTATGATAGATTGCAGAGCTGAGTCATGAGATGATTATGGAAGTAACTGCCCTAAGAGCTAGAGTTGCTGATTTAGAAGGTGAAAAGCTCAGTCTCAAAGAGAAGATAAGAAAAGAAGTGCAAGATGAATATGAAACACTAGTGCGGAATCTGTTTGTGACTTGTGTGCAGCTAAAAGTAGGTATAAAATAAGAGGGAAGCCAAGAAGTCTTTAATGTGCTGTTGTATTATTTAGCCAGCCTACTGGCAAACAAAGGCATGAATTACAAGAATTAATTCAGGGACCAGTGAATTGCTGTTCTCTCACTAACATCCTTTGGAGCAGCTTGTACAAACTCCTTGTTTGGGAAGGAGCTGGATCTGTTCTAATGAAGGGAAGATCTGTTGGGAAGGGAATTGCTGCCACATCCCAAAGAGTGGGCTCTCTTGCATATTATAGCTGTAAGGATGAGAACTTTTCTTTATGTCAAATTTAATTTTTAAGTGGTCTGTATAGTTTTTTCTCAAAATCATAGGGATAATGTGTGACACTATCATTCACTTTAAAGGATATCTTACTTCTCAGGTAATCTTACTGTTTTCACTGTAGATACTTGATATAAGTAAAGTACTACCTAGCTTGAATAATGGTATCCTGGTACTGCCCCCAACTAATATATACTTGATTGACATCCTATGTTAGATGCAATCCAATTCATCCCCCTGATCCAGATCCAGACCCCCCCCCCCCAGTATATCTTCTCAGTGCCCACAAGCTGATTAATGTTCCTGGTAATGACAGGATGCTAGGAAAATGATGTAGGGTCCCATCTTGAGATTTCTCTTGCTGTCTCTAAAGTGAACCTATTCTCACTGGAAAAATCCTTAGAATAGGTTGTTGCTTTCGTAACATAATCATACCCTATGCATAATTGTTGATTGTTTATAAAGCTGTGCAGCTGAAATTAGTTATGGCTAGAGAAAGAACTTTGCTTCTTCCTCTGTGATTATGTTCTATGTCGTAAAGTATCAGTTCTTACCAGGTTTTCTTACTTCTACTACCTTCTGAAATTGTGAGACAGTCCTGAGCTCATGTTTTTCCAGCAGCTGATGGGTAAAATATAACCCATATAGCTTTAAGGGTTTTTCAAAATCTGCAGAGAAATGAGAGCCCAAGACAATTATAAAAGCCATTAATTAGCTTGTATACTCTGCTAGAAAAAATTCAGTCAGTTTAATTGTGTATTTTCATATGGAAGCATTATCTAAAATACTGTTTCCTTAACTTCATATGCACTTCTCTTCTCTTCTGGCTTCTGCTTGTAATTGCAGGGGAAGCTGGATGACTATCGCCTTAATATGTGTCGACAAGTGTTTGAGATCGTCAATGAAGTGAGAAAAGAAGGGGTTGACAGCATGATTGAACTGAAGAAAAAATTTGGTTCAACCACAGATGATAAAGGATTGAAAGAACATTTGTCCACAGTAAGGGTTGTAATGTGCTTATTCTTAAGGGTAAAAATTATGGACCTAAACCAAGTGCCTGGATTCAAGACCCCATCTGAACTTTGGGGACAAGCAGTCCATTGGGCTTCCAGTTCAGGCAGTGACAGGCTGTCAGCCTGTCTTTGTTAAAAATTGATTGAAGTAGCATAAGATGGAAGAGGGTAGTCATTGTGGCAAACAGGACAGACAGGGATGCAGAACCTTGTGATATGTGCCAGCATGGCAAGAGTCATATTCAAATTGTCATTTAGATGTAACAGTGTTCTTGGATCTGCCCAGTACCAGGTAAATCAAGCTGTGTCCTGGTCACTTGTAATCTACAGTTTAGGAAAAGCAGCAATCTTAAAAACACTCTTGTCCAAAAGTAGAGATGCATAGGCCTTTCTTCCTAAAGTACTTTAATGCCTGCAAGGGGAAGCAGTGAGTCTGATGGGTAGAGCACTGGACTAGAACTTGTGAGACCATTGTTCATTCCTGGCCTGTTGAATGAAGGTGGGTGACTTTATTTTGTCTATCTGTGCTTTATTTTCCCCATCTCTAAAATGGGTATAATGACACTGACCTCTTTTTGAAAAAAGCTTATAAAAGCTCTGACTAGCTTAGCACATGTGAATTTTCTTGTAAATCAATTAAATTACTCATAGGAGTAGCAGTTATGGTAGCAGTCAAGTACTTGGCTGAACAGTGACAGAGATTACCCATGTGCTGTTCTGCTTGCAGGACTCCATCAGCACTTCAAGTAGTAACATGACCTCTTGCAGAAGGACCAGAATCTGAGAATGAGGTACTTCAGAAGGGGGAGAAAAAATTATAAAACAATTACACAACTCAAAACCAAAGAAATATACCATAGAATATATTAAAGCCTGGACATTTGGGATCTACTGTAACAAACAGACAAAATAACAATACAGTCTATTGAATTATTAGTTGCTCAATTAAGAAAATAAGGCTGTTAAGATGAAATAAACATTCAGCTACATAGTTTTTTAATACATTAATAATTAGTTCCAGTGGAACTTGGTAGGGTAAAGCTGTTGAAGAGTTCATTCATGAAATCAGATGAGGCCAACTGGATCTTTACTCAGCCCAGAATATTATGACTTAATGCCTGAATATCAAATAAATGCACTTTGCAGATGCTCCAGACAAATACCTGTGAGGGGGAAATGCAATTGTTTTATAGCCATCTGCCTTGAGTGTGCACTTTTCACAAATAAGCCTTGTAGTATGGGCAGTGCCTGTGGGGAAAAGACTGCTCTCATAAATCCTATGATTTTACCATACTGTTATTATGTAGGTCTTATCAAGGACATCCACATTTAGGATAAATTAGGTGATTCAGTATGTCGTCAGCCAAAACCATTATTAGGGTAAATTAGGATAGTCACAGAGGAATTGGAGTGTTTTATATCAGTTAAGCATGTGTTTTCTTCACAATTTACCTGTTTTTTTTCCTCCTAGTCTCTTGACAGTGTCTGCTTTTCCTGTTTCTTCAGGGTTGTAGTAACTGACATTTCTTTCTAAAATTGCACTGTTTTAAACTGCAGAGTTTGAGGATTTAAAAATTCAAGTTTCAGTTGAGGAGAAAGACAACCTCCAACCTATTGTAAGGGAATGTTGTGTTATAAGAAGTCTTTTTTTTACTCACTAGTGTACTGTGGTCTCATGTCTTCATTAGCAGGAGCAGCTGCAAGTCTTGCAAGATGAAAACAACAGGCTAGGGGAGCTGGTGTGTAAACTGAAAATCTTGAACTGCTGGAAGCACATTGCGCAGAAAGCACAACTCTCTTTAAAGCTGAGAACTGCAGAGAAGGTGATAAATCCTGGTCACTTCGTTTTAGTGTTGTCTTTCATGTTCTGCAAAGCTAAAGGCCACATTGGGTTGGGTGGTAGCATCTCAGCAAGCCAGTATATTTTCATGTAACTGTTTTTCTGCTCCAAATTCTATGCTTTATTTTAAAAGAAGGTAATTTGTGGCTAACAATATACATTCACACTCTGGTCACAATATGAAGGTTAAGCACTGATTTCTGCCTGAGTTTGCAGACAGCCTGAAACAAGAGCTGTGAAAAGTGTGAACAGCCATGATATTCATTCCAGTATTGACACTGAAGTTGAATTGTGACAATGGCAAATGTCAAAATGAACTATTTCCTTATTGACCAAAGCACATAAAAGGGAACTGTTGTGTTAAGAAAAACCATATAAGCCAGTGGGAATGCTCAGAAATTTGTGGCTGTAAGTTGGGAAAATACTGTTTTTTCAGTTTGACTTCTACAGAAAATGCCATGCACACTGAAGCAGTAGTGATCTAAAGGTTATTTTACTTAAGGAAAGCAGAATGGACCACAGAGGCTATTAATTTAAATCTTTACAAAGCAGGATGAAGGATGAAGATCATTACACTTAAATAAAAGATAGGATAAGTGGAATAATGCTTTGAATGAGGTGGGAGAGAATGGAATATAAGGCATACGAGTGGTGGTTATGTGACTTAATAGTCTGTACTGTCAGGTGCAGAAGGGCAGAATGAATCACATTTTGTTAATTTCAAACTAGTAAAAGCAGAATGGTTTGTGTGAGCTAGTTAAAGTTGTACTTGAGTTTACAATTATGTGCATGGGCTTTGTCCAGAAGATCCTAAATCATTTCAGTATTTAATTAATGTATACCAAGCAGAGACTGTAATAGATATCTAACTTGTAGATTTGGTTGAGGGATGATGATTCTCCATCTGATTAGAAAAAAAATCTAAAATTGAAAAAAAGCGATGGAAAAATTTGGTTTGTTATTTTAAACCAAGACTATGAACCAGGTGGCATGGGTTATCTTAAAATCTGTGACAGATGGAACAGATTCTTCATGAGGCTAAGCCATATCAAAGAGAACCAGAAAAAAATCTGGTGAGCATTATCTCAGGGACAGTAAGGAAAGATTAAAGCATCACCTGAGTCTTGTTGTACATAAAGTCTTTTTACAAGTATGACCATACATTTAAATAGACAAAGCAATGCATGCATCTGTCTTGCTGTTCACTCATCTATTGATTTTTGACAGTGCTTAAACTGGAGTGGGCATGTTTTCATTTTCCATGTTCTTGGAAGCAGGTCCAGATTTCTTTACAGAAGAAAGAGCAATAGTGTGCGTGGTATTTTGATGTGTTGTTTGAAGATCAGTTTCTAGTCAGTAGCAATGGAGAGCTCCTGGAGACCACTAAATCAAGCTCCCTCAGAGTGACATCCACCAGTAAAGCACTCTGCCACACCTGGTTGGTCAGGAGTCTCTGAACTCTGCAGCTGAAAGGTCAGCCTCTTCCCTGTCTGCCAGCTGCGTGGAGTGGAAGGAACCATCTGCTGACCAGAAGGAAGAGAAATAAGTAATTTGGGTGCCCATCCATCCCATTTTAAATCTGCCCTGAATGCCCCATGCATTTGGTCAGATAAACACTTCTGCTGCGTTTTCAGCAGGAATGCAGTGGTGGATGCAATCTTCAGCTAGTGGGGAGGACCCACATTGCTGGTGTCCTTGGCATGCTGCAATGCTTCAGCATGAGACCAGAGCTCAGAGACAACTGAGTGTGCCACAGAGCAGGGGGGAGTTCTGTAGGATGCCAAAGGACCTTTGAAAAGGAAGTGTTTAGGTAACCTCCCTTTCTTCTCAACACTTTTCAGGCTGGCTTTCTTTGACACTTGGAGAAACAGAATCACCCTGTAACCTGTGTCCTGATTTCCATTGTTGTCAGTTTGGGCATGATTCCTGAGAGAGTCCTGTCCTGTATGCATGACTAATCGTCATACAGCGCAGAGTACAAAATGGGAGCACTCTCACATGTCCCAGACAAAGTCAATTCCAGAAACAAATACCAGAAGCTGGAAGTCCTGCTTTTCAGCATATCTCTTTGCATCACTTTTCCAGTGAACTGGAGGATGAGTCTGCTTGGATGCAGCTGAACTCTGGGTTCTGAATGAGCTTTTATTCAGCAGAGCAGAAGTCTGATTTCCTTTTATTTGACTCGGACTTCGTTTGCTAGTGGCGACAGCCCAGTGGTTAGTGATAGTGTCTCCTAGGGAACCAGATGAGATTTCAGCTTTAATTCCAGCATGCATGAATTCAAATTCCTAGGTACTACTTGAGAACACAGGAGTCTGGGACAGACATTGCATAAACCATTTGAGCCAAATCAGTCAAGTCTGATTCAACCAGGTTTATCTCAAACTGGTTTCAGTCATTCTCAGACTGGTTTGTGTGTACTGAACATCTGTTCTGTTATAGATTTAAGTCAGTTTCTGATCACTTAAACTGGTTTATGTGTAATGTCTGTCCCTAGCCTGTGAGATCCAGTCCTTATTCCATGGTCATGTGAGTGATACATTGTTATGTAGACAGGGACTGCAGAAGCAGTTTAAATATGATCTGGAAAATTAAAAATGCTCACAGCTTTTTTGCTCCTCTTATGATATAGGGAGAAAGCCTTTTTTTTTTACATTGGCATTACAGGTCAGATGTTACTCATAAGACTCTGGATAAGCAGGAGTCTGTGGTGAAATTGCAGGAAGCAAGAGGGTGTGTCTGCACTGCAAAGTTAAATTTGGGTGATCTGTACTAGGATGTGAGCTGCCACATTGTAAAACCATACCAGAGTGACTGTGACCTTTGGAGTTGTGCTCATTTATGTTTATTGCTAGGATGATCCCTTTTGCAGCAGTAAGCTGAATGCTGTATGACTCTCTTACAGTGAAATATGGGGGAATGTGCCAGGAGAAATTGCAGGAAGGTATTGGAGAGCTATCAGCACTTGCGTGATTTAGCTTGAAAATCCCCCCAAAATGGGTTTTCATTTGGATTACTGTCAGAAGTAAAAACTGCGTCCATGCTCAAGCCCATACTAGCATCTGGGTCAGCTAGCCTGCCTTTATTTAAAGCACTGTCAGACTTGAATGAGAAGGTTTATATGCAGGTGGGAGAAGGGTTAGGGTCAGCAACTAAGTAAAAGCCCAAGCCACTTTTGCACTGAAGATTAGCCCAAGAGTAAATCTTAAAATGTAAAGAGCACAACAGATTTTTAATCTGAGTGTTTAACACTACGTGTGTGGGTGGGTGGGTGGGTGGGTGTGGGTGTGGGTGGTATTAGCACCTATTTAATTTCAATGACTAACATTTACAATGCACAATTCAACACTCTTAAATCCTTTATAACCTGTTAAGAGCTAACAGTAAATCGATCCTATCTCTGACTGGTCCTCCTACAAAACTTGGGGAAACCAGGTTTTATGTTTCTGAGGGTTTCTAAGGATTTATTTAAACACATATGTTGTGCCACTGGCACAGTTAAAATACCATCACCCGCTAGTGTGGACAAAACAATTCCAGTATAGTGGTGTTATAGCTTATTCCCAAAAGAGAAAGGTATAAATTAGGTTTATGAGGGATCTTGCAGATTTTACTATTTTGGTAAAAGATCACACTCCTAACAAATATCTGTACAAAATGCTTGTATCTGTGCAAAATCTGTGTTTATATGAGGTATAAGTAAAAATGAGTGAAAAATACTGACACAAAATCCCAAACAAACCCCTCCCTGACCACCTTTCAGCCATCTTTCCTGCATCAGCAAAATATTAAGAAGCTAGATTCCAAAGATTTATTAAAAACATTTTATAGGTTGTGTTTTCAGTAGTGAGAAACAACAAAGAGAGGGCCATTGCTTTGTTTCATTATTGCATTATGTCATTTGTGATAACAGGAGGCCCTTCAAAACAAAAAAGAGTGTCTGACTGCCAAGATGATGGCAGAACAAGAAGTCACTTTATTCCACAAGCAGCTGGTGGCTGTGAGGAAGGCTCTGGCAAGATCTGAAGCAGAGAATGAAAAGCTGCAGAAACAGCTAGATCAGCAGGTACCTAAAATAACTTGGTCCTGGCTCATTCTACATAGTGAATCAAATGCTTCTCTCCTCTCATTCCCAGTGACTTTAATGGAGAGCTTTCTTCATTGGCTTTCCAGAAGCAAAGTCATTTCAGAACCAAGTGACAACTGAAAACAAAAACGTATTTTACTGTACGAAGCTAGGAGGAGTGTTGGTTGAGCTTTTCCTACAGGTACCACTGTAGTGAAGGACAGGCTAGGAGCAAGAGTTAGTGTCTTTCAGATATCAAATACCTGTAGTATTGGGGATATTGTTTTATGTACAACTTCAGTGTTCAGTATTCAATATTACATTTTAATGAATGGGGTAAAAGAAAGTCAAATGAGTATTGCAATACACACAAAATGGTAACCTTGATTTAAGAAAATGCAAGTATATTTCCCTTTCACAAAATCACTAAAATTCAAGAAAATCCCTAGTAAAGGTAGTATGAACATTCAGGCCATTTCATTTCACATCTTTTGTCACTGGAATGCACCCACAGATGCCTCCACTCCACAGCAAAGTTCTTTTCACTTCAGCTTCTCGCACTACACACAGTACAGTGCACATGTTGGGGTAACAATATTCATCTAAAGTAGTGGTGCTAAACCTTTTGGCCTCATGGGCCAAATCAGTGGTGCAGGGCTGGGCTGTGGACTGGATAGGACCCTACACCCCAGGATCAGGCCTACATACCAGAATCTGGATCATGCTGCCCTTGCCTGACGCCATGTGCCTGGGATCAGGGCCCCACACCAGGATCAGGCCCTGTGTGCCAGATCTAGTACTCAGGCCGATGGCCCATGGAGCTCCACATGGACGTGTAGGGAGCCCCACAGGCTGGACAACAAAGTGCCAGGAACTGCATCTGGCCTGTAGGCTGGGGGTTGAGCACCACAGATCTAAAGGAATGGACCATTTGAGCTGATTTGTCCTGCATCTTACTGTGCCAGTGGTGCAGCTGCTGTCCAAGGTTTTACATCTCTCTGGGATTTCTTCTGCAAGTTCCTGGCTGAAAAAAACTGTGGCAGAGAAGAGATATGGATTCTATGCATCTTGCCATTTCCAGAGATTTCAGTAATGAAGTCATGGGGTGTGCGATGATAAGCACTTGGGCACGCTCCACCAATCATTATTTTTGCATTTCATTAAGAGCAATTTTAATAGTGACTTTAACCACTGTTGAACAGGTTGTTTTCCAAGGTACACACAGCTGAGTCTGCCCCACATACCTGTTATGTTTGGCATAGTGTAAATAATGCCTTTGTCATACAAGGGTACAGGCATATTGAAAGTGGCCTCCTGCACTAGCTGTGAGTGTTCTACCTGGTGGGGATTGTACTAAAGTGCTTTTCAGTCCATCAGAGAAAGGCACGGTGAGAACTAGTGATTAAAGCCAAAGAAGCTCAAATAAGAAATTATTTTGTTATAGTGACATTCATTCTTTGAATGATCACTCTAACAAGGTGGAGTCTCACTATCTTCTAATAAGGATCAGCTTCTTTTCTGGAACATATGCTGTCATTAAGCACAGGTTATTGGCTCAATCTAGGAGTAAATGGCTGAAATTCACTGGCTTGTTACATTCAGACTAGATGCCCTGGCCTTAAAGTCTATGAAATTCCAGTGTTAGTGATGGTCAGACAACTTCCTCCTCATCATTTTTTGCTCTCAAAGTCTGTTGTTCCTTAAAAAAAAAAAAAAAAAAGCAGAGGTCATTGTTTAGGGTGTGCGTGTGTGTGTACATGTACACATGGCTATTTTCAATCAACTGCCTGCCTGCCATTTTGTTTTTAAATGACTGAATTCCTCAGCCTGCCCTTCCTAGAACCCATTTTTTCCCCAGTGTCTGCCATTAGCTTTCAATTCCTCCTTTTCCTCCTCCATCTTAAGCTCCCCTTAGCATAGATGACCCTGTGCATGTCTGACAAACAGCATTCTCAGTTCCACAGTCTTGAGTTTCAGTGGGAGCTGTGCCTAATGTACATTGTGTATAGCATTGGGCCTAATATTGCTTTCAAGTATTTTGCTGATCCTTAGAGTCAGAATAACATATGGGGTCTCGGTTGTATCCACCAGTAAAACAGAAATGTCTAGAAGAAACATGGTTCTGCCCCAAATCTTCACTTTTACTCTCTGTCCCTTTAAAAACAAAGGGAGTTTCTCACAGTTCAGGGGCTGTCACAGAAAACAGAGAATGCTGTAGTTTTGTGGAGTGGAAGATACTGTTGCAAACAATCAAACATGCCCTTTCTTTTTTGTTTGTATGTGTTTTGAACAGCATTTTACACACAGGTGCTCTTGGAGTCACTGATCTAAAAGATTGTTATAAATAAATGGTGCAAACACCCTTTTTAGGGAATGCACTGCCCTTTCTAAGAATAGAATTTGGATTTGGGATTCTATGTTTATGCCCTAAAGTTTAGTAGCATAACTCGGGGCGGGGGGGACACAACTCGGTCAGCACCTTTGTGGGGGTTTCCAAAAGTAGCCGCCACTGCAGTGGTGGCTGAACACACCACTGTGATTGACATGGTGGCAGCAGATGCTGCCCCATGTGTAACAGCTGCCCTCGGTGTGAAGCTGCCTTTCTATGCCTCTGTCAACGTCCCATTATCTCCAGTAGGAGCTATCTGCTTACAGTTCAGCGTAGCCCTTTTCTCATTCGGGAGTTAGTTGGTGACACCTCCAACTGTACGGGAGAGAAGGGGCTAATTTCTAGACACAGTTTAAAGGTGAGGTACAGAGGGAGGAAAAAACTAAGCTTATGCCTTTTTCAGTTATGCTAGGAAGTCTGAGTTTTAACTGTCTGTTTTCAATTTTGTTTGGGTTTGTTTTTTTTACATTAGAAAGAAAGGCTTTTTAAGGTGTGTTTCCTAACCTATTGGTATTCGATGTTACAGAAACAGCTGCTGCAAGAAGCAAAACATAGGACGACTCATGAAACCAGAAGTAGGCAACAGCTGGATGTGATAAAGGCAGAAAACATGCAAAAGGTGCTGGAAGACATGCAGGAGAAAGAGCAGAGACTCCAGTGCTTGACTGAAGAAGCTGAGAAATCAGCTAAAATAGAGCAACTCCAACAAAAAAGGATCAGAAAAGAAATGAGGCAGGTAAAGTCAGAACTGAACCTTTGAATCCTTCAGAATGCACCTGGGTTACCCAGGAGCTACCATTCCTTGAGATATATATTAAGGCTTTAGTACTTGCTACTTACTATTAGCTGCATGTCTTTCTTTGATCAATGCTGAATACTTCCTTCATGGGTGTCCTGAACTTCACAGTACAGCTGCATTTCCAAGAGCAGGGGTTGGCCATCTGTGGACCATAGGCTAGCAGAGCCATTGGATCCTGTCTGCAGACGTTGGGCTTCAGTGCTAGGGGCTTTGGCTACGAGTTCTCTGCCCCCACCACTGTGGAGAGAGGCAGCAATGGGTAGGTCCTAGCATCTACCGATCCACTTGCCTTGGACCTGAGGTGGTCATTCCAACCCACAGCCAGAAAAACTTACCTTCCACTGTTCTAGAAAATGGATAGACATTCATTTGAAGCACTCCCAATTTGGAGTGCTTCAGCTCCATGTTAACATTTAGTTCCCTTCTCCACTCCTACCTCCAGGGTGCTCAGAATGGCTGTGAAAGCATACAGCAGATGTGCACTCCAGAGCAGTCTGCATGTGTCCTGGCCTCTGATTCCAGAGTTTCCTAAGGACAGCCATGCACACAGGAGAGTGCTCATTGATGGTCTGACCAGCTCTCCTTCCTTCCCCACCTGGGGGGTTGGAGGAGGGCAGAGCACTGTGGCGTGCCGGGGGATAAAGCAACATCCTAACATGCTCTGCTGGAGGGTGTTAGTTTTTCAGGACATGTTTCAGAAAGAGGTGCTTCAAAGATGTTCCTCTTTTTTAACAAGGCCTGTTTCAGGGGTCTGCAACCAGGGTGCCTTTCATGGCCTCCTTCCTTCCCTTCAGCTACTGCCATGTCTTGTAGCTGTAACAACAACAGAAATCCAACCCAAACATGATCAATTGCAGCTGGGGTGTCTTTTTCCAGGTCTCTCCTCCATATTCCTACTCGGTCATGCTGTCTTTTCTCAGCTGGGGTCTTCCTAGGCATACTCGCACTTTCCTCAGTTTCCACTACCCCTTCTCCACTCAGCGTATGGAGCTCCTTCAGTGAGCATTGCCTGGTCCAGTCTCCAGTTTTCAGTGCTGCTTACATCAGCTTCCAAAAAAGAGCTCCTACCTCCACCTCTGCCCAGGTCAAACCAGGTCCCTCTGCTCCTGGTACAGGGCTTGTATCTCCAAGGCCTGCCTTTTCTGGCCTCTCAGCTGCTTGCCTTAAAGGTACAGCTCCCATAGGCGTTATCAACTTTATTTGTTCAAAAACTTGGAAGTTGCCAACCTTTGTATACTGTCATTGGAGTGAAAGCAAACATATAGTACTGTATTTATTATACATTAGAAAATGGAAAATCATTGCCAGCAGTGCTATGGCAGGCTTGAACTTACAAAGGCAAATTCTCCTTGGTCAAGTTGTTTTGGATTTTGTGTGTATTTTACTGATCTTATCTGATTATACCCTTTATGTTTAAACTATCAGGATAAACCAGAGCCTCTACAGTGATTTATTTAAGAAGAAAGTAGATTCAAGAGTGCTTTAACAGCCAACACATACACAGAACAGCTGCTGTTTAGTGTAAAATAAAACCATGAGATTTTTCATGTGCAGTGTTTCTTAATGCTGTAACTATGGTAAAATAACAAGGACATGGCTTGTTGTTATTAGTCTGGGAAATACAGGGCAAGTATCACTGAATTGGGGATAGAGACGAGCCACGATAAAGCACTCATTGGCCATAGGTATGAAGTCACGTCATGTTGTTTTGACAGAGAAGTGTCAGAGATCCAAGTAAGGAATTAAGCACTTGGGCAGACTTTAGGCAGATGCATCCAAATATGTGATCTAAATGCCCCTGCTTATCAGTTACCCAATCTGACTGGTGCCTAAATTTGCCAGGCTCCTCCCTGTTTGGCCTGAAAGTTCTCCACATGCCCGCATGTCTGCTTCAGTACATGCTCAGTACATGCTTGGGCTGAACAGCTTGGTGCTTGTTCCCACCCGTGCCTGATCCTGATGTAGGAACTAGATTTCCCTCTCAGTCTCATGAGGGACCCAGGATGACCTTAGAACTCCTCCTGCTCAGCTGAGTGCCCTAACCAATAGGCTGCAGCACTTCCTTCTCCAGTGATTGAGCTTTAAAAGAAAAGTAAACTTTATTCCGTTCTTTCAAAGAACAATTATAAGTGCCTACACTCAGGGGATCGAGGTGGTATCTTTTATTAGACCAACAAGATTTTTGCAAAAGAATGTCTTTAATTGCAAGTTTTCAGGCACAAACCTGACACATGGAAGATATTGAATTTTAGCTGATTTTTAAAATAAAATCTTCATATTTTCCCAAGCAGGAAACAACTTTGACCACCTGAAACCTGAAATCCTGCTCCTGCCTTTGTCTAAGGTAATTTGCATCATCACAGCTTCACAGGAGAGCTGAGATTCCTTACCAGCTAAGAACGGCTGCCCAGAAGTTTTTTCCATCTATTGACCCCTCTGTGAAATCCTATGAAATATAAACTTTCATTTCTACCCAGGAAAACTTTTACAATCTTTTCTCTGATGCCTGATGAAGGGTGTTTGTGCCCGAAAGCTTGCAATTAAAGAACTTGTTTTGCAAAAATCTTGTTGATCTAATACAAGATATCACCTCTGGCCATGAGTCCCTGATTGCTTGTACACTCAAGGGAGGATTTTGGGCTCTGGAACTTGAGTGGGCAACAGCATCTGGGGGAGGTGTCTGGAGAGGGGTTAGATTTCAGTCACACACCTATGCTTAGCATTTCCTATTGCCCAGCAGCGCCACCCTCCTTTTGTGGGTTTTTTGAAGCTCATTTTGAGATACCTCACTCCATGAATGCCGTGTTGATGGATTCAGGGCATCTGCTGCAGGATTCTGGAGTCCATTCCAGGCACCAGGCACTTAGAAATTCGGTGTTGCAGTACCTCATGTTGCCCAAGTCCTTTTATTAGATCTAGCCCAGAGTGCTCCTGGCATTTATGCTCACAGTCAGGACTTGGATACTTGAACAGTTTGCATGGACAGTACGCATAGCTGATGTGTAGAATTTTTGCCATGCTTTTACTTTCTGTTTCTTGTCTGACAGATGAGAGTCAAGACCCCTCATTTGCTTGTTTAAGAATCATTGGTAAGGGATGTAAAACTGTGCTTCTGGAACCCCCCTTTGGTAGTCAAGCAGATTAAATATTTGGGAAATTAACAGTATTTAGGCTGACCTACCCAAGGAGCTCACATTTGGTGAAGTAAACTGGTGCCCTCATAGTGCATAGGCACCTTAAGTTGGTATAGAGGTGCTGCCGATGTAGATGGTAGTGTTAATCCTGCATTGAACTTTCCTTAAGTTTGGACTATCTTCAGAAGGGGCTGGCATAGATCTACCTATGGTTTCTAAATGCAGTAAGTTAAGTAGGTGCCGTTTTGGTGTACGGAGCCCCCAGTGGGGTGAAGGAGGGGAGGTGGGTCAGTGAATAGATCTTTTTGATCTTTTACAAAGTGGCTTGCAGTTTGAAAACATTGGAAAACCTCTTGATTAGACTTTGATTAGGTAAGTCCCCATGACTACATGTCATTCTTTCCCTCTCACAGGAATGTGGCTTTATAGCTCTTATTTGCAATTGTACCATTGGCTCTGACTCGTCCTCCTGGCAAAACCTAGTTCTGTCTTCAACTCTGAAAGCAGCACATGGAGAGCACTGACTGAAAGTCCTGATGACAGATGGCATTTCATTGGGGACAATTCGGCAGTCTGCCGGCACTTTCTATAAGCACCATTATCAAGAGTACATGACAGTGAGAAACTTTTGTGAGGGAAGGGCATTCAGTGCTGGAACACAGGCCAATGAGTTCATTGTTCTCTCTCTCTGTGATGCAGCCCTGTACCATTATGCTGTGCTTACAAAATATTTGTAACACTTTGAGAAACCAGAAGTATCAGTAGCTGGTTGTTGCCTTTGAGGGAACAAACCAGTAACATAGTTTTGGGGATATGCCAATTACAGCCTGGGGACCTTAGTCTGTCTGCTGCAGCCACCACCTGAAGAAGAGCCAATGTGGGCATGAAAATGTTGGTGCGTTGACTTAGTTCCACAATGGGTATTGCCTCAAGGGCACTTGATTCAGTTGTTGGACCCCTTCTCTGTGGCTATACAGACATTAGGGGAGATGTAGCAAAAGGGAACTTGCTGCTGCCCATTACTTGACATAGAACAACACTGTGACTGTCCGGGTGGGAGGTATGCTGATGGGACTTGCTTTACCAGGGTCAGCAATGAGGGAGGTAGCCTGGAGTCGGGCAGGACAGGGTGGTTGGTGCCTTAGAAACTAACTTGTGTGGAAAGGCATAAGCTGTCACGCATGGTGGCCTACTTAGTTGCTCTAACTGATGAAACCTCATGCCTTTCTGAATGAGCTAGTTTCCAAGGGCTCAATAGAAGGCTTAGGAGATTAATGAGGGAAAGAGCCCCACAATATCTGTTTGCTCTTTTTCTTGCAATGCTGGACAGTACAGATGTTATCAACCAAAAATGAAAATGACACTGTGCACTGTGTAGGTCATGCTCTACACCCAGAGAGATCGCACAAGTGCTTTACAAACCAATCTCTAGAGATTACTTCGCCAGTCACTGAAATGGAGCCAGCTCTGATGTGGAAGGCACCAGCCTCTCCTCCCCTTAGCTTGTGACCTTTGCTTTAAACCAGAGTTAGTAGAAGATGATTTTTTTGAGCATGAATCCTCTTAGTGTGATATTATCTCCTCTTTAGATAAGGAGCCAGTTGATCCAAGAGCGCAGTCTGAAACTGGATGCTTTCCAGCGTGTGGACGAATTGCAGGGTCAGGTTTATGATTTGGAAGCTGGAGCTTACCAGAAAAGCTCATCTGGAGGTAAGGAACATGTAATTGCATTTTTTAAAAAAAGAAAAATGGGATGGGCAATCTAAACAAAGCCAATAGATTAATAGTGTGGTTTATCACCACCGGCTTGCCAAAATAATCTGCCTGCAAATGATTTTTGGAGAGTTTAAATGTGGGATGTGAGTTATTTATAGCTTGTGTGCTTGTTTTTAACTATAGACCCATCAGGAATATCTGTTTTGTTCTTTTGGCTGGAAGTCTCTCTGGAGAACAAGAGAACTGGACTGGGAGCTTTCTTAGCCCTAAATTAAAGGAGCAAGGATCTCCAAACTTTAATAAAGAGCCCTGTCTCCCCACCTCTGTTAGGTGTTTTGTAACACCTGTTTAAGTTCTGTATCCTTTGGCCCTCCCCTCCTGCCCTCCTCAGCCCCACTGCTGTCTGTCCATTCCTTTCTTCTTGTGACAAAGATAGTTCTTCAGTCAGCTACGGAAGACACCAAACAAGCAGGAGAAACAACATGCAAGGCCACTTTTATGTCATAAAAGGGCTACAAATCCAATTTTCCTTTGCTGGGTGCCTTTAAATATTTCTGTCAAAAGAAAGAAATGTCAGTTATGGCACTAATGAAGATGAAGCATGAATCAAAGGAGAAATAAAACACAGAGTGTCAATGAGTTCAGATTCAGCATAAACGTACAGCATATGGAAATTCAGAGGATAAATTGGTGCAGTCTCATGATTCTGATTGATACGACTCAGCACAGCCCCTATGTGTTTAATAACCACACCCCACACTATTACTATCAGGCTTTACATACAATAGTCTCCTCAGTCTTACGATACAATCGGTTCCTGAAAACCACATCTTAAGTTGAAATGTTGTAACTCGGTACCAATTTTCCCAATAGGAAACAATGTTATAAATGGGGGGTTGGTTCCTGAGCCAAGGCCCGATACCCTGTTTTCACCAAAGTGGCCTATAATTTTGTACTCAATCAATTATAGACGAATAATATAGCTACATTAGTGTATTTATACTGTAAATAGCAATCATATTGATTTGGAAGGACTTCTTTGAGGAGACTTTGCTGGATGTTTTGAAGGGTTCTCTTCTCAGGATCTTGGCTCTAGTTTTTCTGGAGTCTAGTCTGCTTTCTTAAAGAAAGTGTCCAAGGAAGTTTGGACAGATGATGGCCATGGAAATGGGTGAAACTTGTTTGCTGGTGTGGCTTGGCATCAGATCAAGCATTGTGAAGTTGAAACTGATGTCAGAAAGTTAAAAGAGGGCGTCAATTTATAAACGTTGTAAGTGTGAAATGTTGTAACTCAAAACATTGTAAGTCGAGGACTGCCTGTATGTACAAAGGAAGATCATGCTATTAGAAAAGGGTCTGAACTGGAGAGCTGGAGTCTGCATTCAGATCATTTTAAATTTGGGGTGTGAATCAAGCTTTGACTTCCCAGTGAAAGGATTTGTTGGCAGCACTTTGGCATTGCCAGTGCATTCCTACTTCAGCAGTGGGACCCTTAACCTGAAAGAGAGCTTTTTACATGCATTTAAATACACTGGGGTATATGTCACACAATAGGATTTGGTCACTATCTAGGCCTCTCCTAGAGAAAAGTGCCAGATTATATATATTGGGTCAGGCTGACTAGAGATGGTCTGTGACCACATCTAATACAGTGGTGCCAACCAACACAGGAGGCTGTCTTTGGAATCCCTGGTAGAGTTTAAACTACTGGAAACCCCCAGGAAGGGAAGGAGGGCAGGGTCACCATCTATCCACCTGAATAGGAGGATAGATAGGAGGGGAAGCTGGCACCTTTGTGGTACTCCTCTGTGAGCTAAAGATCTTGTAAATGCCAGTTTACTGCTGATAAGAAACATGCTTGCAATGTCAGTGTATATTGGAGAAGGCTTTCATTTGCATGTCCTCTATTCACGCTGGCCTCAGTGGTGAAATGCTATACATTGGCAAGTTGCGGGATTAAGCTGCATCTTGTGGTTTTGCCCTTTCTTTCATATTTCTGCTATTGCATCGAAGCTGAGAGAAATGCCATTGAGTGTTACAAGGTTAAGAAGATTCCCAGTGGCAGTGAAAATATCTTTTGTGTAAGACTTCAAAAAGGAAAAAATATTTACCACTGCATGGACAGCAGAGGATTCTGAGCTGGTAGGAAATTGGTCCCTGTCAATTAACTGCAGGGATCAATTCCCCTCACATTTTTCCATTAGTTGCCCACTTTTGAATCTCCACAGACTTTGTGGAATGGTGTTTTAATCACTGAGGGAACTGAGGATGTGCCTTTTGCCTAGAGGTTGATGGTAGTGACTAAAAACTGTCCAACTCAGTAGTCACAGGATATTATGTGAAGCTTGTTTTACTGGCCTCTCTGAAAGTAGGTGTCTGTGGTATCATCCTGATTGGACAGATGTTCACACCACAATAAATTCTTCATTAGGCATCTTCTGTGATCATCAAAAAACTGAATGGGCCACCATGCAGCCTTAGCTTTGTGACAGTCACTCTGTATTGGGACTGAAACAAATTGGTGGGGCTATCCTATATTACATCTGTTATGTGGATGAATTAAGGTTAGTCTCCAGCACTGTCAGACACCTGTTGACATCCAGTTTGCAGCTTGCTAGAGCCTATATTCTGAAAAGCCACATTGTTGTCTGTCTTCTTGATGACTGTGTTCATTCTTTAACTGCATTAAGTATGTTGTAAATGTTTTTCTTTTAAAAAGGTATGAGAAGGAAAGCCACAAATCTTCTCTCTCTCAGTGCTGGCAGCACAAAAAGGTCTTTTTCAGGTAATAAAGTAACCATTGTTTCCTACCAATAATCACTAATTCATATTGTCAGGAAATCCAGACTCTCAGCATGCAAAGGTTTATAATTAGTGCTAATTTGAATAAGGCACAGTTGTTCTCTTTAACTGTCATTATCCACCCTACAGTAATTCCCTGCATTCCCATTCATTGCCGTGTTCATATGCAAAAAGGGATGACGGTTTTGTATGGCCACTGTACATAGTTATCACACTGGTTTGTAAGCAGCTTGCTTTCTTAATACCATCTTAGATGTTCACATCTACATAGTTACACATCAGGAAGAAGCAGCATGTGTACTCAAGTTAAACTGTAACTCCGCTATGCCTGTTGTAGGTTCTGCAGCCTGGACTCAGCGTATGGTGTTTTCTGCATCTACTCATCCCAGGGATTACCAGCAGCATCTTTTAATGGCTGATCCTAAAGGTAGCAATGTAACAGCAGGAACCACTCCAAGGCCAAAGACTGTGAGTAATGGTGGGTTTATTAACAGGAGAATGGAGTAGGGCTTAGTTAGGGATGCTGTTAGACATCATTAATAGGTTCCTTCAGAAGGGTGCCTTTAAGTCATGGAATGGGGAAGATGATTACCTGCAGACTTCTTATACCTGACTGCTGTCACAGCAACACTCCCAATTCACTGCTAAGTAGATTACAGGGATTTGACGGGCTTCTAGCAGGCAGTGTGCCAGGGAGGACTTCCTAGAAGATACTGGGCCCATGCAGACCTAGGGATCACTTTGTAGAGCAGGCTTGGTTGCTGAATGTGGCAAATTCTGTCATGAACCAACCTGTTCCACAAGCCATCCATACTGCTACAACCCACTTTTGCTTAGCTTTGCTTTAGCTTTGGGAGCACCAGGAGAAAAATGTGGGTCCACAAATGAAGTCTGGACAGGGAGCAGAGTGAGAGGCATCTGCCTGTACTTATGTCTAATACAGGTGTGTCTATTCAGAGTTCAGTACTGGAGCATTACAACCAAATCACTTACACTTACAGGTGCCCAGCAGATGGAGGGAGAGAGGGGTGGATACTCTCTTCCCAGATCTGCCTGAAAACTCTCACCGTGCCATCCTCCTACAGTTGCATGAACAACAGCTGGCCCCAAAGTGAAGCAAAATGGATTTTTAGTTAGATGAGAGGGCTCTGGGTTTACAGAGCCAAAGGGCTGTACAAATACCTAGCAATGTGTGCTCTGATACACAGCCCTTTGCTAGCATGAACTGGCAGTTGATGGAGTCATTTTATGTTATAAACAACGTACATATCTGGCAATAAAATGGAGATCTATTGGAACACTACCCACGCTCACTGATCTTCTTTTAGTTACGTGGTGGAGCAAATCATTCTAACAGTCAGTTGTGTGGAGGCGGTGAACTTCATTTCCTTTTGTGGCTTAGTGGGTAGTGGTGTGAATGGACAGGGTACCAGCAAGTATGTTTTGTATCAGATTAGATGGGAAAGTTTGCTTTGTTTCACAATAGTAAGCTTGCAGTATAGCAGCACTAACTGAATTCTAAATATAAACACTACTGTTTTTTTGGTGAGGATACTTTGAACCCTGTCATAACTGCAGAGAATGAAATCCATCAGCACATTAGCGCTGTTTGCTAAATAGCAGCTCTTTGCTATTAGAAGTTGCTGGGCTACAGACTAGTATACAGGGAACTTTTTCATAAGGCAAATTGACTTGTTGTTCACCCTGGCTTTATTATAACACTAGGTCAATTTTCTGAGGTTTAAATTAAGAAATTTGGTTTGTCATCACCAGGGATCCAGGTTTTCCATTACTGTGGAAAAAATGTGGATTATCCTATTTAAAGGACAAGACCATGGGAAATAGAGGGTTCCCCTTGCAGGCTGGCAACCTTCCAGCCTGCAAGTTGCTGCCTGGGACTGGGAGGAGTGGGGGGGGATTGGAGGCAGGGGGTGCCTTGTGCATGTGCACACACACATGACCAGCATACAACCAGGTGGCATGGTGGGAACAGCCTGAGCACCTGGATGCAGATAAGTCAGTGGGAGTGGGGGTTGGAGGGCCAGGGTTTGGGGACTGTCCAGGTGTGCGTGGAGTGCTGGGGGAAGGTGTCCAGGCACTGGGGCTGTGGTGGGGTAAGGGGGGCTGGGGCAGCGCTCGGCATCACCAGCAAGCCCAGCTGTGTACTGTTGCCAGCTGTGTCCACCCAGAGGCACCTGTCCCTCCAGTGGGAGAAGGGGATCCCTTTTGGGAATGGTAGAGAGCTGCGTGGCTGGGTTGGTGGCACTAAGGACCCATGCCTGTGCTCTCAGGTGCAGGGTGGGACAGCAAGGAGATGTTGCCCAGTGTGTGTGGGGTGGCATAGCCAGGTTGCCTGGCACCATAGGGGAGCCCCAGCCTGGGGCAGGGGGTGCCACAAGCCTCTGCTGCTTCTCCCTCCAGCCCATGCTGGGGTTGGACTTACTCTGCCCCTCAGACTGGGCAGGATGGGGACTGGAGCCCTACTCTTGCTGCCTGCAATGTGGCCAGGCCACAGCCATGCTCCACTTCATGCTGCTGCTGTGGAGTGTGGCACTGGTCCTCCCTGCTATGCTGCAGCTCCAACCCCAGCCTGCAGTGCAGGGCAGTGTGTGGTTCCCCAGCCACTGCTTGTGGTTACATATGAAATGCGCTGCATACGCCTCATGGTAGGGGCTGTCCCTGCCATGTCCCCACAGACCACTGTCCTGAGTCCATGCAGGCCTGGGTGGGGTGGGGGCAGCTGGAGGCCCCCTCCTGCAGGCCTGGAGGCTGCTGGTCAGGAGTGAGGGGCACCAGCAAGGATGGGGAGCTGCAAGTTGGGAGTGAAGGGTGCCAGCATGGGTGGGGGTGGGCTGGGAACTGTGGGTTGGGAGTAAGGGGCTCTGGCATGGCCAGGGGGAACTGGGTCAGCAGTGAGAGGCACTGGCAGGGCTGGGGTGGGGGTGGGGGTGGCAGTGGCTTGGGAATGAGGGGCTACAGCATGGGTAAGGCACCAGCACATCAGGGCTGCTCACAGTGCCACAAAACAGCAGGAGGAACAGCTGCAGCTGGACCTGCATCCTGGCGAGCAAAGGGGGCAGGGAGAGCTCTGACAAAAAACCAAAATCGAATGCCAAAATATATAGGTATTTAGAATTTATTTTATTATAATGATTGAGGCACTGGTAGATTTACAATTTTAAAGTGATTTGGAAGCCTATCTGTAAAGCATTGTGTTAAACTGATACAGGGTTTGGATACTGATATGTATGGGTGTTTCATTATAATTGCAGAAAAATGTGGATTTGGGGGTTTTTAGTCAGAGAATTGGGAATTTTTATCAGAGAATTTGCCATTTTTAAAATGGAGAAGACCAGGACTACTTCTTGCAGTCCAATGCCACCCCTACCAAGATGAGTGGAGATGGAAAACCAACTCAGGGACGTCATGCCTGTTTCTATGCCTGGTGTGGGGGAAAGAAGAGAAAAATAAAGATACCAGCTATCTTTCAGAGCTGTTTAATGAATAACCATCTCTGTGGCTTTAGAGGATAGGACTAGAAGCAATGTCCTCAAGTTTCAGTAGGGGACATTTAGGATGGAGATTAGGAGGAACTCAAGCACTGGAACAGGCTACCTAAAGAAACTGTAGAAATCACATTCTTGGAAGTTGCTGGACTAAAATGACATTGTAAGGTCTCTTCCAGCCCTACTTTCCTATGAACTTGTCTCCAAAGCCATAATGACATTTTTCTCCAAAGAGGGATGGATTAGGTACCAGCTCTTCCCTTCAATTAGGCAGTTTTTAATTGAAATATTATTTCACTCACCCTTCATTTAGCAGCAGCTGCTTAGTTCCTTTTGCAAGAATGCTTTTCTTGATCCTGTTGGAAGGGAACAGCTGGGTTCTGCTACAGGAGGATCATACAAGGATGTCCAGTATCCTAAACTTAATTAAAGCAATCAGACCATGCAAAACTGAGTTCAATTGCACAGTTCTTCCATTTAACAATAACTTGAACAGCTACAACAAGGTATGTCATACTTCAGCAAAAGTGTCACTAATTATTCACTAATGGATTGCCAAGCAAACCTGACTGCAGTTTAGTGGTTGACTATATTGACTTGGGACTGTCCAAACTTCCAATTAAAACAAGCTACACTTTCATTAAGTGAGAGTCATTCTTTTGCAGTTCTACAGGGTTTGGATTAAGCCTGGTGCTGATAAATATTTGAGTGACTTGGAAACTAAACATAAAAAATTTAAGATAACATGAGTAGAAGAGTAAAATATAGAGCAGGCATGCAGTGCTATCAAGGCTGTTTGGTTAGGGTGGTGCCCAAGCCATACATGTAGGATCGGGGGTAGAAGGAGAACATTGAATGCAGGAGTGTAGTACTTCTCCAGTGGACAAGCAACTCATGATTTGCTGTCAGTGCAATGCTGTGACAATTCTTGGTTACGTAAATAGGAGAGCAGTATACATAGTTTAAGAGGATGGTAAAAATACCTGGAAATAGTGAGGAGTCAGAAAAATAACTTAAGCACTGGGGGGAAGAAATGCCTTCCATTGATAGTATGATTAATCAGGTTAGTTTATCAAGCAATCATTAAGGTGACTTCATTAGGGTGTAACTTTTTAAAACCAGCATTTTCTGTTATCAAACAGGCTCTTTAATAACTACAGGTAAAGGTAAAACTGGATGAAAGTGGAAGCCAAATTATTTTAAAAAACCCCCCAAACAACCCTTGCCCCCAGCCACTAGAGCAAACTGTTGAAGGGAAGTGCTGAATTCTCTATTCTTTGCTGCCTTCAAAACAGACTTGGATGCTTTTCTGGAAGATGTTTCCAGTCAAATACAGAAGGAATGAGTGAGTGAAGTTTCTGTAACTACTTCTAGATCAGTTCAAAACCACCATATTTAATGACAGTGTTACTTACAGAATCTAAAGAGCAAAACATGGCTGGAAGTAAATGTTTGACAAGCCTACACCAATTAGTTTTTAAAAAACCAAACAAACCAACTTTAAAAACTAATACAGGAAATCCCAGACAAAACATAGTACCCATTAGTATTTTTCCATCATCATAACTGAAAAAAAAAAAAAAAAAAAATCAAAAAAAAAAAATCAAGGGAACTACAGAATGAGATGAGGATAAATTAGGTCAATGTCTGTTCTTAAGTAGTACATGCTCCACCATAACTTCAGCACCCCCCCACTCATCCACACAAAGCTAATTCGCTAAGGCAGCATTCCAGCAGCTTACTTTAAGCTGCTACGTGTGAATAAGAGCCGTGATCATTAGTGGCAATATTAATGTTGATATAGTCACAATGGCAAACTTCTGACCATGTATCCCAAATCGGTGTTGTAGAAACAGTTCAACCTATGGAGCTGTTAGAACCCCCCCTCCTCAATTTTGTGCATCAGCAAACAAGTTATACCCTTACAAATTAAAGGTAAGGATTCCAAGTCTAAGGAAGTACTCTACTGTTTTTATCAGGGGTTGTAAAACACATTGTTAGGTGCACAGTTAACATCAGGCAGCTTTTAACGGCTAGTGCCAGTCAATATACTTGAAATCACCATGCTTTGAATTATTTTTTGCTTTCAAAATTTGTTCTGTAGTCATACTGTTAAGCTGATACAGGCAAGCCTGTTGTTGATCAGAGAACATTTCTCCTATATTAAATATAGTTGGAACATGTGCTGTTCTAGTTTGAAGTGGACCAAGATGACTGGAGATCTGTGAATATTCTTACTTCCAAACCTTTGATGCCACACTCCAGTTCTTTGAAAACTGTGGTATGGGAGTTATCTGGTTTCCCCCAAAAGAGACTGCTCTGTTTCCATCCAAACTGCACTGATTCCCATGTCCACCACCTCAGTCTTGTTACTACAGTTTGCAAATGCAAGTTGACTTTTTCCTTTACCTTTAGTGTTTCTGGATACCCCTAAAATAAATCCATTTTTCAACAATAGATTTCATCATGTGAGAAGCTTGCTGAAAGTAATCTTATTCATCTTCCTCACATCCTTGTGCTTTGTGTGGCTGTTTTTCCCCCCAGTTTGATCAAGCAGGCAAGTTGTGTAGAGATATCAGTGATGAAATTGGCTCCATGGTTGGACCCAGAGGGTAGTAATTGATAGAAGTCAATCATCATGGTGCCCTGTGACCAGTGGGGTCCCCCAAGGCTCTGTCCTTGGACCCATATTGTTCAACATCTTCATCAGTGATGTGGAGATTGGAGTCAGAAGCAGACTGGCCAAGTTAGATGACACCAAACTTTGAGGCAAAGAATCCACGCCAGAAGACAGGCAGGTGATCCAGACTGACCTGGACAGGCTCAAATGGGTGGATGAGAACCTGATGGCGTTTAACACTGAAAAATGCAAGGTTCTCCACCTTGGGAGGAAAAACCTGCAGCATCCTCATAGGCTCAGCAGTGCTACGCTGGGTAGCACTACAGAAGAAAGAGACTTGGGGGTCATCATTGACCACAAGATGAACATGAGCCTGCAGTGCAATGCTGTGGCTAGTAAAGCGACCAAAATGCTGGCGTGCATCCATAGATGCTTCTCAAGCAAATCCTGGGACGTCATTCTCCCCTTGTACTCGGCCTTGGTGAGGCCGCAGCTGGAGTACTGTGTCCAGTTTTGGGCTCCACAAAACAAGAGGGATGGGAGAAGCTTGAGAGAGTCCAGAGAAGAGCCATGTGCATGATCAGAGGTCAGGAAAACGAACAGTCAGGATGCTTATATTGCTGAAATCCTATGACCCCAGCTGACTTCCTGCCCTTCGGGTGGGGGTGGGGCTGGACTTGATCTTCTAGGTCCCTTCCAGCCCTACTGTCTATGAAATCTATGAAATACATGGCTGGCTCTTGAATACCTAACAACCAAATGCTTAACTATAGAAGAGCAATTCTCAACTGAAGCCATGCCACCCTGCAATGATGAGTGAAGTACTGCAAGGTACAAGGAATTGAGTATATAGGCTTATCTCTACCTCAGTGCTCCTTTCCTTCCTCCCTACCTCCCCAGCCCCTGTGAGAAGGCAAATACGTTTGTTGCTGCCCTGCTGCTCTATTCCTCCCCAACACCTTGTGAGGAGACAACACTATAATAAGCATTTCTGAAATTAGGTGCCACCCAGTTCACAAGTTATGGAAGCAGTCCCTGGAGTCTAAAAGAGGTTGAGAGCCACTCCTGTAGAATAAGTAACAGACTCCAGTTTCCTCAGGAGAATTTAGCTGCGAGATCCCTCTGCAATTTTTAACTTCCATAATAGAACAGCATTTAGTCTAAACTAGAGTTATCAAACCCACCTTGTGCCCTGGGCCAGATCCAGGCTGCAAGGCTCCTTGCAGGCCGATGCAGTCGAGGGCACACAGCAGTGACAGCTCTGGTTCTAGCACAGGGCACCTGATACAACTCCAGCTCCTGCTATGTGCCCCTTTGCCACTACCACAGCCCAGTGGCAAATCAGGGCTGCATCGGAAGCAAGCTTTTCTTAGGAGAGTTAAACGTTCAGAACCTGAAACAGAAGAATCAATTCTTGTCTTCATTAGGAAAAAAAAGTTAAAGATGCTGCTCCCAGTAGATAGGGAAAGGTGAATGAGTCCACCCCTGGCATTTACCTCACAAGTCTAAAGCTACAACAGGCTTTTGACATGGACATAAGTAGAAACAGCCTGTAACTAATTACAAAAGGCATCTAAACATGCTGTATGTTACAATTTATGTTGTTGGTAGAATTCAGCATTAGGTATCTAGCCTGCAAGAACATACACTTAAAGTCATGTCAGTGGTTAGAGCCACAACCTGAGACTTCAACTATCATGTGCGCTCAGGATAATGCTGTCAGGTATCTAGAAAGTTAGTTACTCTGCTCCCCCCCCCCACTTTTTTTTTTTTTTTTTTTAGAGTTAAAAAGAACAAGGAGTTCTTCTTGGAGTGCATGTGGCACCAATAGGGTATGCAAATATACTTTAATGTACTTTCTGTAACTACCCCCAGAAGGAATTCTCATCACTTACCCAAGTCACCTGAAGTCAAATGCTTGCTTCTGAACGCTGCCAAAGCCTCTCTAGCTCTGTAGGCCGTGCATGGCCAAACATCGTTCTAGACAGTTACATAAAGTGGTGCATTGGATTTCAGCGTACAGTGCTCATTTATCCAGATTAAAGATTGCAGTGCTCTGACCTTTCCTTATGTGGAAGCTGAATGATTTAGGACTTGTAAGCTACCTACCAGTTACTTCCCCTTGCACCATTTCAGTTTAGAAACTCTGGATGAACAGCAGCTGATTTTTATTCCAAGATTGCTAGGACAGGTTTTAAAAACCAAGACATTTGTGCAAGCAGGGAAAAAATTAGGACAGTGTTACAACTGAGTATAGCAAGAAAGAAAAATCCATTCAATAAGTGAATTTATTTATCAATTTGGTTTTGTGATTACAGATTGTTTTACATTCTCTTTCACTGAAAACAAAATACAAACTCAATATAGCAACATTGTGAGGAACATTCATAAGATACCAGGCTTGATATATCATTTGCACAAGATGACTTCAGGAACAAGTCAGATGACATAGCTTGAAAAGTTGCTACAGTTCAGTACCGAGGATTGCCAAGGGGCAGCCTGATAGCAAATAAAACTACTCTGCGGACACAGATCGAAAGAAAGCTACCTTCTGCTTCAAACATATGAGACTGAGAAGAATTGTATGTTCATTACTTCACATCCTTTGCTAGTAGCCAGGATAGATTAGTTTGACACTTCTGTTTGGCAAGAAGCTTATTACTCACTGCTTTGTGGGGCAGCGACCATGGACATAGTAAAGACAGCAATCCGAAATGAGCAGATGGTAGGCAACTCAGTCCTAGCCATCAATCTAAGTCGATAAAGCCTCGTTTGGCAAGGCAACCATGCAGGCCACAACACCTTTCAAAGGACAAGCCTATAGTTTACAACACAAAAATTTGAGTTTCCTGAAGACTGGCATCTGTGACACCAAGATCCTGGGTTCCTAAAGTCTTGGAAACTAACAACTGCTGGCACCAAGAGAGGTTTTTAGCAGGTAAGGCAAATAACCCCTCCTATCCTTTTCAAACAAATTTGAGGCAAAAAGATTTTAAACAATTTTAAGGCACTTGAAAAAATGACTGAGTTTGCTTCATCAGTATATTTATGAACTAAATTAGGATCAGCACAGCAGGAGTAAAAAAGGCATTTAGCAGGATTTTATACACATTTCTCCATTTGCTTCAAGTTCAACCATGGTATTTTTTCCTTATTGTGAAGTGTCTGGTAGCCTTTGCTGCAAGTTTCCAAGATTAAGTGTTGAAGCCCTTAGAGAGCAAGGAAGAACATTATAAGATAAAATAATTAGGAGCACTACTGGGAATAATCTAATCTACTACTTCACTGCAATCAGATGGAGGTATTATTCAATTGCTCTTAGACACATTTATACTCCATTCCAAAACATGGGACAAGTTCATGTAATTTTATAGAAATAAGTGCACAGAGCATGTTCATTTGCCCAATTAAAGTTATGAAACAATGTAAGGAGATTTAGCAGGAAGGGAAGGGGAATGACAGACAATAGTTTTACAATAAGGCCAAGGATACACCATCCAATCCAGGCACATTACTTGCTAGAAAGTTGGCTGTTTAGTCTGTATCTCTTAAACCTGAGCTGATTGTCTTTTAGGAATGCATTAGCCTGCAATTCCCTAAAGTTACAGTACTACTTGTTAAACTCTAGTTTAATACAGCCAATTTTTTTTAGGCAACATAATAGAAGTAAAGCTATTCAAGCTACAAGAATGAAGGAAAGCAAAACTTATTACAACTAAAAATGCACTTAAGTCTGCTTCATATAAAAGTTACAGCCCATACATTTTGGATTAGATAACCAATTTAAAAGCCATGCAGGTAATGTGTTAAAACTTAATGCAGAATTTCCTTAGATGATAAAAAGGGACATCATTTAAAGCCTTGCAAGTTGCACTGTTTTCAGCACTACACCTACCAATTAGTAATCATTTCCAAGTCTCTTCCCTACCCTCCTTTTTTGTTTATGCAGGACAGAGGGAAGCACATAGGGAGAGTAAACAGTGCAAGTTACATTTTCAGTTATAAGTAGTCTTGAATTTGTCACAAGCATTCTTCACACAAGTGTTGTTTAAGATGGTGTTCTTCTGAAGCAAGGAAAAACTTATCCTTCCTATGGTTGCCTTATTATGGGCCAGAAATAGTAAGAATTTATTAAAAATAAACAAGTTAAAACTTCTATTAGTTTCTTATAGCCCAGTCTTCCTTCCTCAAAATTAGTTATTACCTTTTAATAAAGGGACCAGTAAATAACATTTCAGCTTTCTGGTGAATCTTGGAATGGTAACACCTTCCCTGTACTCTGCTTTAACTTTAAGGTTAGTACCATGAGACTGATTAAAAAAAAAAAAAGAAAAAAGGGTTGTATACACTTGTTTGCTATTTACCTTTTACTCATAAGGCACTGGTCTTCATTTCCCCTTAAGGGAATATCATCCATCCCCACCCCATCTCCAACAATAACTTAGCTGAAAATGGGCAGAGTCCAAATTTGAGCTTGGAATGCAATTTCCTGTTAGGTATCTTTTACTATAATGTAGAAAAATATGGATTTGTCATTGCTTCATTCCATTTTAGAGGATATTTTATTAAGACACAGTATTACTTCTAGAAGCCCTTTGTTGTTCACCTTCCTAGCAGCACACAAGAGCCACAAGCTAGCACATGTGGCATTTCATTCCTGGAAGTCAGTCACTGGTAATTCACATCTTGATAAGAAGTGTAGGGATACTGAATCTAAGGCAGACTGAATTAGCCTTCACAATCATGAGACTTTACTCAAGATAGCGTTGCCACTTAATACAAGAAGTCATTGCAAGTCTACATTTGGCATGTCAAGTTAAAAAAAAAAAACAAAAAAAACTCCCACAGCAGCAGCCACTAAAGAACAAAAAAAGAAAGAAAAAAAAGACAGCCATAAGTATTCATGCAGCATATCGCAAGTATTCCTGTTGACAGAGATATAATTCACACCACCTCTTGCCAAGTATACTGTTGCAAAAGAAAAAAATAAAATAAAAAAAATCTGTCAGTCTTCTTTTGGAGATTTAAATGATATTATGAATTGCTGTCTTCCATGAAGGACAGAAAATAATTTGGTTCAGTGAACTACAGATATTGGGCTATTAGTCCATCATGAAGTGGCAGGTCCTAAAGAGTATGATAGTTTCGGTCTTTGGACTTGCAGAATTTGTATAGGAAGAAGATTACAGCCTGCAGACCCAGCACAAGGACAACACCACCAATGAAACTGGCTGCATCAAATGTGGATTTGCGTGGAGATGGTTTCGGGGGAATCACTGTAGTGTTTGCGCCTGTTAAAGAAAAGATTTCACAGCTTTTAGTGAGTAGATAGTCATAATTATAGAATTTAGCACAGGGGCAGGCAATTATTTTAGGCAGAGGGCCACTTCCTAAGTTTTGGCAAGTCATCAAGGGCTGCATGGGTAGCCCCACTCATGGTCACTATCTTGGGAGCAGAAGTCCCACCCCCTGACCTTTGCCACCAGAAGTCCCTCCCCTTGTCCCATGAAAGTACTCCTTTCAGCAAGGGGGTTTGCCATCTTGGAACCAGAAAAATACTACATTATATTCAAAAGAAAATATACGTACTACAACATTAATTTAATTTAAAAAAATATTTGTCCTGATTTACAAGTGTTTGTGTAGTGTACATAGAGGTGATAGCATAAAATCTTAAAATTAAAATGTCTCTCTTGTATATTGTGGGAAGGTAGGTATAGGTTTGTGGGTATGTGAGATGTGGGGAGGGTGTGGGTGTGTGGATTATGTAAGGGGCTGTGTGGAGTGGGACGGTTTGCCCACAGCCCACCTTCCTGCAGCAGGCCGAGCCCCTGCCATCTGCCACTGCTGTGCTTCTCGTGCCACTTCTGCATCACCTGTCCCCCCTGCTTGTTGCTCTGCCAGGGAACCTCAGCTGCTCCTGCAGTCCCAGCATTGCACCCAGGAACCAGGTGGTGCCAGAGCTGCTGGCAGGCAAGCAGAGGTGGGGGTGGAGCAGTAAGCAGAAGCAAAGAGTGTAGCAAAAGCTGGGCAGGAATACGGGGTCTGGCATGGCACGGGTCTGTGGAGCCAGGCTGGCTCCTCCTCTGCCTGCTTGAGCAGCACAGCCAGCCCAGACCCCATGCTCCTGGGCAGAAACTGCTGTTAAGCACAGAGGAAAGTGGCCCGCACCTTGCCGTTACCAGGCAGTTTTAGCTGCATCCACCCAGAATCCGTGCCATGCTGGGCTGAATGGCAGCTTCACCATCACCTCTGTGCTGCCCAGCATAACAACAGTGACCATTTGGAGCAGCTGCAGGGCAGCGCACAAGCAGCAGTGAAAGAGCTGCACCATGTCACTGCTGCAGCGGCTCAGCAGTGATGGAACCAAGTGAGACTAACACCCTAAATATTTCTGTCTACACAGATCTTCACCACAGGAGACCATTAGCGAAAGAAGGGAAGAAATAGCCATCTGAAATTTTATTTTATTTTTTTTTAGAAATATCAGCAACAGACCTTTCACAGTAAAATGTTTACTGTAGACCAGACGATGCAAAACATTCAAGGCATAACTGAAACTGCTATGGACTTTCTAACCAGTTTCATGAATAATGAATTTATTCCCAGTTAAATTAAATTCACACTTATTAGTAGACTTTTTTTTTTTTTTTTAAAAAGAATACCAGTTAGTTTGTTCTTGTGTGGGAGACCCAAGGTGTCTAACTCCCATTCTTCTTGCACTAGGCTATTTTTCTGCCTACTAACGAATGAACAGATTTAATTGAAGCCATCAGCAGTAACTTACTGGTCTCCCCATCCATTAAAACATGCTTGTAATAGCACTGTTTAAATAGAACTCTAACAAGCTATCACACACAGGGCTTTAACAACGTAGGGCATTTTACATATGCTCCCGATGTGGTGCCAGGTGCTTTTAAATTAGCAAGCTGCACTAAGAGGGCCCAGCACCACATGCATCAGCAGCAGAGTGTGCCTCCATGCTCAGAAAGTGGCAGTGGTGTGCTTTGAACTAAAGCACATTGACTAAAGTTTTAGTTCAAAGCACACCACCACTGTTTTTTCAGTACAGAGGCAGGCTGCGCTGCTGATGCACACGATGCGCAAGGGTGCCAGAGAACATCAATTTACATGCTCCAACAAACTCGAGTCAACTCTGTTAGAGTCTGCTGATGCAGCAGGCTGCCTGCATGTGTATAAGTGCTTGTAGTGATCACCACAAGGGTAGTTCAATTAAAAAATGCCTCCTTATTAATGCTCTACATGAGGTTCTGGTATACTTAGACATTGAGTTTGTTTTTAAAATATAGCCTCTTGGACTAGTTCCTATCACTGCATCCCAACATAGATATTTTGTTAAGCTTCTTCTCATGGTTATGTCATAAGTCAAACAACTGAAACAACCAAGTTAAGTACAACTGCATTAGAGAATTTATGAACATGGCCATAAGGAAGCCCAATTGCTTCATGTGGCAAATTTATCTGAAATTTTGCTAAGCAGGTATGTTACTGTCAAGGTGACATCTTGCAACAAGTGAGCCAAATCTGCATGCTATAACACCTTTCAGATCATCTGCTGCTATTAATCTTTAGCACTTCTTGTCCCAGGCTTATAAATATTTATTTTCTTGTAAAGTTTTCATCTTTGGATAGCATAAGATTTGTTTTACTGTCACTTAAAAGTATAAAGCAAAGTTACCTGGTGTACTGGTGATTGTGGTGACTGAAGTACTGCTAGCAGTGTGGGGTGCAGTAGATGGAGAAGCAGGTGAAGTTGAATTAGTGATGTTAGCTGTTTCACAAAAAGACAGTTTAAATTTAAAGTATACAGATTTGCCAGTAAACAATTATAAAAAAAAGTTAAAAACAGAACAGCAAAAGCGCCTTACAAAAGAACTTGTAGAAGTAATCTCAGGTCTAGTTTGTTCAAGCAAGAACCACCCTTAATATTTCACACTGTTCACATTTAAGATACAGATACTTAGCTGCGTGGCAATACAAGTCTTTGCAAGTTAAAAAGCCAACATGTGGTGATGACAGCTTAAATGGTCCTGCTGCAGTATAGTTACCTGAATCCTGAAACCCTCTATAAATAAATAAAATAAAATTGGACAATCTAGAATTATTTTTTGTCTAAAGGAAAAATACAGCTGTGTTTTGTTTTGGACACCAGCAAAAGTGCTAATACCTGAAATGTAAAGCATTGAGGCAACTGGAAGTTTATAGTTTTGATTCCCATAATGAGCTCATAGGCCCTGAAGAGTGAGGCTTACTGAATCAATTTAGTAACTTCTCAAAGTTTACTAAATTCAAAGTCTAATTCAGTAAGGCTTTCAAGTTAGGCAACAAAAGATATAAAACTCAATTTTACAAACTAAGTTTGGTCCTGAGGAATTAGAAGACGTATTGGTAGTGTGGGAAATAGGTATTATACCAAATTTTAAGTTGTCATGACTCCAGAGGACATGCATTACCAAGGAGCAATCCAAGTAGTTCTTGAATCAAAGGTATCTTCCATTAGAAACCCCCGCCCTTAAGTTATTGATAGCACCACTCCATTACGTATTGGAAAAAATGCAGTGATGCAAAAATACATTCCATTTGCTAGTGTACTTATTTGAGAAAGCCAATAGCTAGATTGGCTTTTTTAAATCCTGACTGTGGTGTAACAAGTAGGACAGTGTTAGTCTGTTATTTTTCATTAGATCTGTATACTTGTAACAAAGGGAGCTGACAGACATGACAGAGGAAAAGCGCTTTACTGAAACAGGTAGTGTGTTAGTTTGACTTGGCTCTGCAGCATCTGTATAGATCATGCATTACTGCAGTGCTTTTTTGCGCTTTTACCTAATAGCTGATTCAATCAGCTTTAGATAAGAGTGCCAAAGAACCCTGCTGAAACACCGAATCAATACAGACATTGGGCGAGCCAGGTCCAACCAATGCGATACCTCTTTCAGACATGTGCCGAGCTTGGTGCAGGGGTGTGCCAAGCTTAAACTAAAGCAAAGCACCCTTTTTTCCATCCCCTGATATCTGTAAGCAGCCAAAATTATGAATGCATTTTCCCTCCCATCTAACTTTAGTGCTAAAATAATTTTTCTATTGGAAAAAAAAAATTTATTCTTTAGGACCTGGGCAAAGCACAAGAGTCAGATTTGCTATTTTCATATGCCCACATGCAGTCTTGCCCAATTCAGTAAGCTTTTCCACTGGACTACTTTGGAGGGAAGACTACCGCAGATGTATTCAAATAGGAGTCAGAATTTTCATTAAAAGTGTATTTCCCAAACTGAACTTGTATTTAGCTCCTCTTCTTAAAAACAAAACAAAACAAAAAAAACTTGCAAGCCTGCAATCTAATCACATTCTGTATTTGGTTCCAGGTACTTACAAAAAGCAAATGGTCTCATGCTAAGAGGATAACCCAAAACTTTCATCTTCTGTTTACCCACCGCAGTTACTCTTTTGCTACAGCAGTTACTCATTACTAACATGAAGATGGGAAGAAAAAAAAAAAATCATCCCTTATCATGTGTTCTATCTTTAGATTACAACGTTTTCAGTTATTCAGTTTCCAGTTTCAGAATTCTGTTAAATGTATCCTATTTAGCCAAGATAATAGTTCAGCACAGCAAGTACTTCCTTAGGTTACCTACCTGCAGTAGTGGTAGTAACAGTAGTTGTGTGCACGGTGGTACTGGGGGGAGGAACTGAAGTAACAGCTATTAAAAAAAAAAAAAAAAAGAAAGAAAGAAAAGATTAGTCATTAAGGGATTGTAATAATAAACCCTGAAGCCTCGTTAAACATCACTACACAATCTAGAGATCCCCATTCTGAGATGCTAAATACTCCAAAGCCTCTTACAGAGGTTTTCTGGAAGAGAGGTCTCCACAAAGGCTTCTAACAAAAAGGACTGGAAGGGAGTTTAGAATGCCACATAATTGTGGGAACAGATTTTTTCAAGCAAAGAGAACATGCACTTTATAATAAATTAATTTATTAAAAATTGTGTACAAATTAATTAACACATTAGAAATCAAAATGTGAGAAAACCAAGTACAGAAGCATATTTTAAATATAGTTCAAGCCTAAATTCTCTGTAAAAAGTTGAGCACAATTACAAATGCAATACTCTAGCTGATTAAGCCAGATACTGAAGAGATCCATGGAACATCCACATTTCTTATATGGAGATTAGAAGAGATCTATAGAGATAAATTTAGGTACCAAACCCCCTTTGCACTTCTTAGTCTGCTTTGATTGTTCACATTGTTTTTAACAGGAAGTCCGAGGGCAGAGACCTGTTCTGATTCACTGCGATTTAAAGTGAATAAGGAAATCTACCACGTAAACAGTCAAAAATTAGAGTTTCTCTCAAGGAGAGCTTAGTTACCAGAAATTTTAGGTGCTACAAACTAACTGAGGAGTTATAAGTTGCTGGAGTTTTTTGTTTTTTGTTTTTTTGTTTTTTGTTTTTTTATAAAGAACTGGGTCAAGAAGTACTCTGCTATATAGACAAGCTGTACATATCGACTAAAGTGAAATGGAGAGTGAGAGGACAAAAGGGGAAGCAAATTTCATTAATGTACCTCTAAAGGGAACCAAATAAACTTCTTTGATATAGCTTTCTTGGAAATGCAAGAGCCCAACATTACTCAGTAAAGCCAAGTTAACAGGTCTCTCAGAAAGCTTGTAACAGGAATACACACAAGTTCCACAACTTCTAACATACCAGACAGATTGCTTTAACCTGACAATAGGGTGCTGTTTTCCTGGGATATGGGTTACTAAAATAAATATGGAACCTTAGAATGTATTTATCTCAATGACTCCAAGGGAAATGCAGTCAAGAGTTTCTCTCTAATTATCAGTCCTTTAAAATATGAAACCAGCAAGTCAAATACTGTGTTCTTTTTGGCTCAAGTCATCATATATAAACTTTGGTTTTCAATTCTGTTGGTGTTTAAATTACAGTAAAACTAGCTCTCATACAGCATTTTGAAGCCAGAGGTAGGCAGAGTCAAACAATGAAAATCTTAGTCCCACTCAGTAACTTAATACTTACTAAGAAAAAATTTTGGTTATGAAAGGGCCAGTTTTAGTCAGCCTTAAAACAAAGCCTGAAATTGCAGGGCTTTCAGAGAAGCAATCCAACAGTGATTTACATTTGCTTCTGCAAACATGATATGCAAATTAAGCAGGGGGTTGCGAGTAAACGGATGTTCAATTGAGAATTCAAGTCCCTAGTTCAGGAAGCCAGCTCCTGTACTTCAGCACTACATGAATAACCACACTAACACCAAGTAAAAGTGAAAGCTAAAGGTTTAGGAAATATCCACTTATACTCCAGATGGAAACAGATGGACGTTTTAGCATTTTGAGACACTGGGATCCGAGGAGGCTCATCCTCCTAAAGAACAGACTAGTAACCCACTTTTTTCAGATATAACATATTCCAATGAAAAGCAGCCAGACATAGAACTGTCTACATTCAACAAGGTCATAAAAAAAACCCCACTAAGATAACCAGATGGACTTGAACTTTTTTTTTTTTTTTTTTTTTTACATAAAGTAGACTTCTTAATAAGAAACCACAACAATATGTACATAATAGATGTGTTGCAAACTGTAATGCAGGTTTTGAGTACACATTTCACTGTAAGCTTGCATACAACTTGCTTGCCTGTGCAATTTGTGTGTTGTATTAGCAGACTGATGAACTACTGGAATAGGGTTCTAAACAGCAGGAAGACTGTTTAGGACAGATAAAGTAAGTAATACTGGAATAATTACCATCACAATGAAGAATATCAGTACAGTTGGCAAACTCTGTTGAATTGAATTCAGTTGCATTTACGCAGGAATAATTTAGTCCTGTCAAAAAACAAAAAACACCACACATTAAAAAAGGAAGTAAAACATGCTGCTATGCTTTTAAAATAAATTTAACATAAGATTGTGCTTTAAAAAAAACAAACAAAAAAAACCAAACCACCAACCCCTCCCCCGCCCCCCCCCCCACAGAAAGTAGAATGTCATCTTTCCCAGTCTTCCCCTAGAAAAGTACTGGAAATCACCGCTCATTAATATACATCTTTTCAGGAAGAACCCCCAAGTTAAAAAAAAGCTTTTGTAGACATCTTTACTATGTTCAAAATTATATCAATGGACAGGATTACTATTTAAATATGAGGTGTATTCTTAATGACCCTAAGGTTTGAGTTTGCTTTCTACATGAGTGCTTATACAAATGCTAAGCTTAGAATCAGATAAAATAAACACAAATTAAAAAGAGAGAGATACCTGGATCTGCTCAATCAAGACAACTGCCCAACATAAGTAAAATATAGCCCACTGGTGCCAATATAACCTAAGTTTCAAAAGATTTAAAACACTAGATCTTCATAAACATCTCTAACAACCTGTTCAAAACACCTCAAATCTGTGACAGTCCTGCTAGTCATAGTGCACACATGCAGAATTTAAAGCAGAACTTATTGAGAGGAACCTGAATATTAACAGGGAGATCTGCTTTTCATTAACTGTGGAGTCTCTCTCTCTCCACAAAGAGTAGTCTATATAAATAAGTGTTAACATGTCACTGTTACCCCTGTGCTTTCTTCTTGTTTCCTCCATCCTGCATCTCATCCTAAGATCCACACCCAGGACAGGACAAGAAGCACTTCAGTACACAGTTGTACAGTGGCTAATATAATGAGGTCCTAAGTTCCAACTGTAGTCTTAAGGCTAACTCACGTAAAGGATTGATTGTCATGCTGCCCAACTTTCTTCTTTTGTTGCAACCAAGTTCAGCAGGAATGGATTTGATTAGTTCATAAAATAATCCCAAGGGGAGAACTGCAGTTATAGAATGCTTGTCTGCTTTAACAAATGCTAAAGTCCATCAACAGCATAACTACTAGCAAGGTCAAATTATTCGTTTTGTCTGAAGAGTCTGCTAGGCAACTAGGAAACTGCTGCCATGTTGCCTCAGGTATTGTTAGGTCAGCAAGCCTTGAAAAGAAATCTGGTTGTGGTTAGGTTTTGTAGGCATATACAACTGTCTCTGGGTAAGAATTTAAAACTAAATGTTTTGTCAAGCTCATTAAAGCATTTGTAGTTGTTATGTCATCAATCTGGCAACACTATGTTATCCATCATAATTTATCCTTTACCACTATTAAACCCCCACAGTGATTTCAGAGACAGAGAAATATGTATTCTGTATATAGAAGTACATTCTAAAAAAAAAATACAACCAAACATACTCCTCCCTTCAAAAGATCCCTAGTTTTTTGCTGCTGTTTACCTTTGCTGCAATTAATCCACTTGCAATGTAGTGGACTTGAGACTGCATTATCAATGCAAGAACTGCAGTTCTGAAAGTCTGCACAATGATCTGAAAAACAAAAATAAATCATAGGCCATTTTACACCTTTCACAGAAAACAGCTTTGTACCAGTTTTGAACCAGAAGCCTTAACTTTAGATTATGTAAGAATTAGCAGTAGATCCTCTGAACGACCCTGCAGCAAGTCTCAGGAATACCATGCATTTTCCAAGTCTTAACTCGCAGAGGAAAAGCATCCTCTAGCAATGGTGACACATAAGGGGTGTACCCCCTGACAGGCAGCACTTCCCAAAGTGGCGCAATCCGCTGCAGGGGCGGATGCCAGGGCCCCTTCCTCTGGTCTGCGAGATCGACTCCTTGAGGGTGGGGGGGGGACATGCCCCCCTGACTCAGGTGGCACCAGTCACCCACGTCCTCCTGAACCTGCAACTTAAGTCACAACGCAAATACTTTCCTCCTAACACTACTGTTATCCCAATGATAAAATCCCACACATGCCAGTTATAGTTTGTGGTGATCTTTGAATCTACTAAAAGTAGACAATAGACACAGAACAGGTTTATATAAAGTAAAAGGAACAAGACAGCCCATATGACTGTGTAGGAGTGTGCTGAAACTTTGAAGGGAGAGGATAACCACCAAACACAGTTAAGCTATTAGAGGAAAAGGAGCAAAATAAGCTAAACCTACCCTAAAGTTCTCTCCTAACTTACATTTTCCTAATGCACAATTACAGAAACTTCATCTGTCCCACAACACTAGCAGCTCTTCTGGTTCTCTACAAGTTTCAGTTAAGCCTCTCAACTGGCTTTCAAAAGAGTCTGAACTAGCAAAACCATCTCTTGCACATTCATGGGGAATGCATAACACTGCATTTTGCCAGCTAGTGTAAGAGAAAAGAAAATGACTTTTAGCCATATTCTGAAACTAAGAGCATGACAACTCTTCCACTTCAGAAACCAAGACAATCAAGGATTCAAGTATTAAAAACACAAATAACTGACTAGAGCCGACTATAGAAAGGTAGGAGACAATAGCTTTTCAGAAATGATTATAGGGCTTCCCTTAAATTTTAAAAAAGTTTAAAGGTTCCTACACTATAGGACAAGAGATCTACAATATTACAAGAAGAACCACTTATGTGACACTTCTACATAATCAGAGACTAGGAACAGCTAAGGGGGGTAGGGGAGAAGAATCACTCATCATCAGAAATTTCTAGACAAAGTTGGATCAGTATAAAAGCAGAGATACCAAGAAGGGATCAGCTTGCCCAGCTCAAGTCTGCCTATGTTTTGGGACATCAGATCCCTTTAATTAGTAGTCTACAAGGCTTTTATTTCCCTTTGGGCTGTGTGCACCTTCACAGCGTTTTTAAATTAGAAATCTGATGAGTGTGCACAGGGGTTTTAAGAAACTTTTGGACCAACAGTCCTAAATTATATAAAAGCAGAGATGCCTCAGAAAATATTTAGATACCTACCTCAATAAAAAGTCAAAAGGAGTTAGGTGCCCAAATACTTGAAGAATCTTGCTTTCCATACTGGTTTCGACTGTAAAACAAATCATGCCCAGTCTGCCCTCCCCCCCCCCCAAAAAAAACAAACAAACAAAAACCAACCAACAATTTCCTCATCTGGAAACAGGCAACTCTGTCTATATAGTTCATGCTTCTAAACAATAGGGGATTACCCTCAGACTGTAGCTGGAACCCTATGGGCTTTTTCTGACATGAAAACTTGGATCATATGGTGTCATGTGACAGACACCACTATGACCAACTAATTCAACATCTAGAATAAACAACCAGAGCCAACACTTAGTCATCCCCATCTTGATGTCCAGCCACTCACCTAGCCCAAGTGACCTTTCACATCTCTTAGTGCTCTGTCAGGGAAGAAAGTTAATAGTCTGACTAGTCTGCCACAACTAGTCCACATCAAAGTAGCATCCCAAGACTAGTAAGACCTAGTTCAATTGATCTGTCCTCTAATTAAAGCTGCTTCACATTTGCATAACACAAGCACACACCAGCTCACAAGGAGGTACCTAAATCCAAAGTCAGAGTTTCAGACACCAATTCAAAATCAGCTAGTTCTGTAGGTCAGGTGGTGTTTCTCATCTGCAGACCCTTGTTTGGCTAATGGCCATGCAACGTGCAGAATCAAAAGCATTCCCATTAATTTCATGCAAGCAGTGGTGCTTCAAGGCAGATGGCTGAACAGAAAATACTGCCAAAACAAGGCACCTGACACCAGCTACAGCTACCATATTGACTCAAATCTAACATGGGGTTTTCTTCAGCTTTCCATGCTGATTGAGGAAGTCCCTTATCTTAGCCTTGTGTACAAGGGGGAGGGGGAGGCCAGTGGCTGACTTTGCTGCGTGGCCCACCTAGGGCTGCACTTCCAAAGGCTGTGCTTCATTGTCTGGAGGGAAACAAGCCCAAGCAAAAACTGATAGCAGGCAGAAGGGGGCAGAGACTGAGAGGAGCAAAGGGGTTCAGGTGGCAGGGGGTGAAGCAGGAAGGCTGCAAGGGGTAGCAGAGGGTGAGGGGACAACTTAGCCACTGCTTCCCCTGCTGTAGCAGTAAGGGAAGGGGAATGAATTCCTGGAAAATTATAAAGTTTTCCACATATAGAACCTAATTATTGGGAGAAGGGGCACCTTACATTTAGGGTAGTCTTAGATTTGAGTAAATACAGTAAGTCTTCAGTGCAAACTGCATTTGTAGTGTGGGGAAAGCCATGACCTTTAGTATCAGGTGTTCCCCGTGTCAGTCCCACTGCATCTTCTCAGAAACAGAAGCAGGCAACTTTGTCCATGTAAGCCAGTCCAAAGAAATCAGGTATCTCCAGTTGCAACCCTCTTAGGATAACCCTACCCCTCTCTTCTTAAGACTTCAACACAAAGCTACATTAAGTAAGGCAGGGTCAAGATGCATTTTTCAGCTAACAAACTGCTTCCCCTCTCTTCAATACCTTAGTAGAGATAACGCATCCTCTGCCATCCCTACACCAATGATGCCTCAAGGCAAGGAGAGTAGGGCAGGGGGTGGATTGCATTAGACATGCCCTGTATGTACAGTCTCTCTAAAGCACCTGTGTGTCTCTAGTCAAGACAGACTACTGGACCAGCTCAGTGCTTCTCAACCCATGGGTTATGACCCAGAAGTGGACTGCGAGAATATACCAAAGGATCATGAGCAAACTTTAAAAACAGATCAACCAACTTAAAAATGGATTCTCCTTTAAAGGAGGTGTAGGCCTGGAAAAGCCAGGGTCTCACACAAGGGGCTGCTTCGCCCCCCTGCCCCACACACTGGGGGAGGGGGGGCAGGTTGAGAGCAAGAGGCACTGGGTTGGGACTGGCTATAGGTGCAGGTACAAAAAGTGGTTGAGAACCCCTGGGCCGGATGGACACTGGTCTGTCCATGACACTCCTTATGCTCCAATTCTAAAGCTTAGAAATTTTAGTTGCCAAAAACCCAACAAGCCAAATGCAGCCCGCAAGAGGGTGCCGAGCCACAGTCACTGTCGCAGTCCTGGTGGAGCAGCAACTAGAAGCCGCCTGTTTGGCAGGACGGGGCGCTAGTGCAGCTCCTCCACCCACTTCAGCTCTAGGATTGGGGGCGGGGATAGTCACCAGCAGCGCGCCCCTGGCACGAGCAGCCCCTGCGGGGACACGCGGCGGCAGGGCGGGGCCGGAAGGAAGGCTCCGAGCGCAGCGTCACCACAGGCGCCGCATGGGGGGGAAGGGAGGCCCTGTAGGTAATGGCCCCTGCACCGCGAAGAGGAGGCGGCCGTTAAGCACGCCAACACCCTAAGCCAATAGTCGCCTCTCCCGAGAACGAGGCTGACGCCGGGGGTGCCGCGGCAACCCGAGGGCCCAGCCCCAGATACCGTCGCGCCGCTGCCAACCGCCGGCCCCGCGCGCTCACCTGCAGCCCCAGCCTCAGCCCCCGTCAGCAGCCCACCCAGCAGGGCTAGGCAGCAGGCGACGAGTGGCAGCGCCCGACTCATAGCAGCTGTCCGGGGCGGCGGGAACCCGGCTGAGTCTAGAGCACTAGGAGCGGAACGCGGCCCAACCAACTCACGTGACCGGACAGGACCACTGCAGCTGGGCCGCAGCGCTTGCGTAAGAGCGAACGGCACCGCCCACGCCCCTAACTCCGCCCCTTCCCTCCCTCAGGGCTGAGGACTTGGTTCCGTCCCCCTTTCCTCTCCCCCTCTCCATCAGGGCGCGGTGGAACAGTCCTCCCGCGCTGGCCCCTCGCTGCAGAGTCTGCTTCGTCACGTGACCACAACGGGTGTGTGCGGCGTAGGGTAGTGAGGGTAGGGGCGGGGTTACCACCGTTGGGGGCCGCCAATACTACTCGGTAGAGAACCTCAGACATTGCCCATAGGAAGCCTAGCGTTAAACGCCGCAGTCAGTGTGGTAAAGGCAATATCTTTTACTGGAGCAACTAGACAGTTGCGAAGCAAATTTTTTTTCTTTATTTGCATGTTTTCGGGCAGACGCGGCCTCCTCGGGCATAGGAGAATGCAAAGATTGTAAAATTTCTCCCAGGCAGAAATGACAATGCATATTTCACAGGAGAGCTGGAGGGGGCTGTAAAGCTCCTAGGTGGAAAAGTCCATTTTATGCAAATGAAGCTGGGATAAAAGTTGGAGCAGTCTCTTTACCTCCATGGTGTCTGATGGCAAGCGGGATGTTGAATTATGCTGCTTTCTTGTTACGATGTTTCATATTTCACAGGTGGATTGCTGATGGAAGGTCCTCCTGGGCAAGGAATTTCTTTTGTGTTGAGGTTGGAACAGAGCTCTTGGCCCTGGAAGAAGGGCTCTGTGTCCTCAAAAACTTTTCTGTCTTCAAAAACCCAAGCCCAAGCAAAGATGCTGCGAAAGTGGAACTGGGAGGGACTTGTGCTCTGTAGAGACTCTTAAAAGAGCATCCTTTCCAGATAGGATGGTGTAAAGCAGTGGTTTTCAAACTTTTCTGTACCAGGACCCATTTATAAACATTGAGGGCCAGCCTGTGCCACTCACTCCCCAGGCCTCCCACTGTGTGGGGGACCGGGGGGAGGGGCGCCCAAGCAGCCCCTTGCAGGCTGGAGCTCTGCCAGCCTGCAAGGGAAAAGACATGGTTTCTCATGCTTTTCTCCTTTAAACAAATCCATTTTTAAGGTTTGTTCATGACCCTTTCATATATATTCCTGTGACCAACTTTTGGGTTACGACCCACAGGTGAGAGGCTGGTCTAAAAAAAGGGTGAGAGCCACTCCCAGGGCTCTGAGCTTCTCACTCAGCTCTGTCAGAATTTCCCAGGATGAGGGGATGATTAGAAACCACCAGAACGGGCCTCTGGATTTTTCCTGAGACTCTGGGCTCTGATTCCCTGCCTTTAGAGGATGAGTGACTTCCACTGAACTCTGTATGAGTTACTTGTGTCTTGTTGAGAAAGGAGAGTGAATAAGCACCCCTCTGCACCCTCCAGCCAGGGTCAAGCTCTGCCTCAAAAAGAAGGCTGAGTGCAAATACACCTTTCCTTGCTCAGGCTGGTGGGTCACAACTGGCTTGCTAAATTATCCCCTGTTCTCAGTGCTGTATTTTTAGGATGCCTGCGGTGGAAGGGAGACTGTTAAATTGGCAGTGTTCCTAAAGCTTAGTAGGGGGAGATGGTGGAGCTGCTTATTAAAAATGAGAATCCTTTTCAGATGGGATAATTTGAAAATGTAGAGCCCCTCATTCAGGAATATGAAAACTTAAAATAGTGAGGTGTGACATGAAGTCATCAATTAATAACGGCAGGTAGAAGAATTGCAGGGCATTTGCACCTGAACCTGTTAAAGAGAGACATTTGTTGTTAAAATGCTTTAAGAAGTGTGGTCATGTGGGAGGGAAAAGAGGTAGATTGTTTCAGAAGATTTTGAAGCAGATTGCAACACAAATGCTCCAACAATCAAATGTGTTTTGAAACCCATTTATCTTTAGAGATAACACAGCAGGCATAGGTGACTGGTCCCTCCTGAGTCAGGAGGGGTCCTTGCCTCCCCCACTCCCCCGCAGTGGACAGTTAGCAACCAGGGTGGGTCGCTCTGTGGCTGATCCTGCAGATCTGGGGGGAAGGGTCCCCCTGTGGCTCATCCTGCTGATCCACAACTGGCAGCGGTGCACTGCTGGTACTTCCGGGTCAGTGGGATCGGCCATGGTGGGGAACTGCTTCTCCTGGCGCACATCCTGGCTGGCGCTTTTGGGGACACCAGCACTCTTGCCTGTCCCCCTTCCTGGGAACACTGCTGGCAGGGGGTGCACCAGCGCTCTCAGGAAATCCACGTGCACCCCCTATCCGTCGCCACTGACAGCAGGGATTTATTTACACGGAAATAATCCGTGTTGCAGTCCAGATTTAAGGGCTTCATTCAGCTCCAGTGAATTCACTGGAGTTGGTTCCTTTGCAGAACCACTGTTCTGTGGCAGAACCCTCCTTTCTGAAAGCAGTCACACCACACCAGAGTAAGGATTCTGCCACCATCTAAGAGCTAGCAGAAGACATGTGGACACCTTCATATGTTCTGCTGGTTGTCCTGATTCCTTCTGAACTGGCGAAGCGTAGGGGGTGTACGTGGGTGCATGTGCTCCCCCTGAGATTGGCTGTGTACCCCTTGGAAGCACCAGCCGTGAAACCGAAAGTACACTTCTGGTTTCACCGCTGGCTCGGCAGTTGGCCGCTGGGAACCACGGTCCCCCTCCTATTGGCAGTCTGGTACCCCCCCAAGACTTGGGAGGCACCAGTCAGGAGGCCTTTAGTGCTCCTGTACCAAAGCTGTTATAGTGGAGTTTTGCTGAGGTGGCAAAACCCCATGGATGTGTACTACTCTGGCAGCTTTTGCAAGAGTGGTTGCTGTCTGCTGCTAGATCTTCTGCGAGCAGAAGGAAGTAAGTGTTCACCAGCCCTTAAGGTGCCACCCTGTCTTACCTTCTACCAGGCTTTAGGTACTTTGGAAAAGGTCATCAATTTCAAATTAGCTCTAGCTGTACCTGGAAAGGCTCACCCAGGCTGCTTGCCATTTTTCATGATAAGTCTGATTTCAGTGGCTTATAACTTTGTTGAGCTTTTAATGGATTGAGCTAAAATTTTCAAGGCTACCTCTGGCTGATTAAAAAAAAAGGTAAAAATCAGCCAAAATTGTTCAGTCACTTCCAAGAAGAGGAAAATATATTGTTCTGCGTACAGTAAAATACTGGGTAATTGGAGCTTCTCTTCCTGGTAAGCTGATGAGGAAAATACTTTGTTCAAACTGGTTTGTGTTTATCTTTTGTCACTAATAAATTATGCTTTATTGGATTCTGATGTGAAAAGCAATCCTTCTCATTTTACAACCATTGTGAAATAGGACTTTGATGTGGAATTCCCAGCACCTCCTGATATATTTATATATTATTCTATGGCTTGCAAACTTTATTGTTAAATCTGTTATATCTTTATTGAAAGGCACTACTACGTATTGGAATCAGATGTTTACAGTAATCTATCAAACAGCCAGGGTAGCTGATTAACACAGGTATTTGTAGGAATAGAAATTGTTTGAATTTTAATCTTAACATTGGAAAGAGAAGTGTCACAGAGGACCAGCAAAACTTTGAGAAAAATATGAAGAGCAATGAGGACTTAAAGTCCAGCTTCATCTGGTCTAAAAATATAGCATCAGAACTTAGTGTACATTTGGAGAGTAGGCCTGTGTGAATAGGGAAGTATTTGATTTGGATTCAGCCAATTCAGAGGGCAGTGATTCAATTCAAAGATTTAGATCACTATCCCATATCGGTTTGGCCGAATCGGCTTCAGAAGATTCCGCGCCAATTCGGACATTTGGCCATAGACTAATGGGGAATCACTGAAATACCTATAACTTTGTCATTTTTTGGCTGATTTGGATGAAACTTGCAGGGATGGTAGTGCAGGTACTTCCTCAGCCTGACAAAGGGTTTTTCAACCTGAAAGCTGGTGTCCCAGGCAGCTAAGCTGAGCTCACCTGGAGCCTCACAACTCCACAGCAACCAGCAAGCCTCAGGCCTGTGAAAGGTGTGACGGACTCTGTGCATGCATGTGGTTGCTGGAGGTTACCGTGCTTCCTATCTGTCTTTTACCATGGGGATCCTTGGTCCTGGCATTTCCTGGGGCTGCCACACTGCCAGCAGTCCCACCCGGCCTCCCCGACCCTGGCGGAGTGCAGTTTTAGTGGTTGTGACCAGGACCTGATGTCTCCTCCTTCTCCATAGCCCTAGTCCATACCTCGAAGTTAATCCTGGCATGGGAGCTCAGCAGTGACATGTTCTTCTCCTGCTGGCTGGTGATGATGCAGTGAGTAAATAGGTGCAGGTGGAGTGAGGAGGGTGGCACTCACTCCATTTGCAAGTAGAGCTTGGGGAACCCCAGCCGTGGGAGGTTCACCTTCAGGATGACCAACTGCTCCACCAAACCAGGATCCAGGCAGGTGCAGTGGGGTGTCACTACATCCCCAGTAATGATGAACACCCTCTCACTCAGAACACTTTGGTGGACAGAACAGGTGTTCCTGGGCAACCATGGCCAAATCCTGCCACATCTGGCTGCAGCTTGCCCTGTAGCCCAGTGGGTCGCAGTCCAGCAGATCCATGTCCTTGTTGAGATAGGTAGCCACCAAAGCCTCAGTGCTACCTGCCTGAGGCTAGGCTCTGGTATGTTTGTACCCCAACACTGAAGCCATGCCCTTGGCCTACATTGGCAACGCCTGGCATGGAGAAGACTGGCTGGTGCTGGTGCTGGGAGTCCTGGCTCAGGAAAGTGGATCCCTCTCTTCCACATCCCCTCTCCTCTGCCCTTCTGCCTCCCTGACTGTTGACTAGCACCTGCATCCAGTGATTGAGGGTTTTGGTGCTGCCGGTGCACATGCTCCCCTTCACCCTTGGGTCACACATGGCAGCCAGCATGTGGACCGTACTGGACTGCAAGGGATCCAGCTGTCTGCCCCAGCCAGGAACATTGATCCCCTGGAACTTTTCCATTTGGTTCTCAAGTTCCCTCACTATGAGGATCACTTGGCTAAGGAGGGTATCACCAGTGCTGAGGGTTGTAGTGGCCTCGAATAAAGGCTTGAGGACCACCAAGATCTGAGAGATGGTATCCCACTCAGCTCTGTTAAGGGGACCACAGATCTCAATCTCCCCAAGCAAGGCCATCTCATGGATGGTCTTCTGTTGCTCTACCAGGTTTTCCAGCCTCAGGTATGTGGAGTTCCGCCAAGTCTCTATATCCTGCATGATTTTGTGCTGTGGGATACTCAGCTCTGCCTGTTTTTCCCACAGCATCTTGCCACACTTGATGCTGTGGTGGAAGTAGCCCGCCACCTTCCTGGACTTTGAAATCAGCTGGGTGGTAGTGATGGCATCATTACCGGCAGCCCTGTCCCCCTCCAAGGCATCCCTGACTATGAGGTACAGTTTGTGTCACACAGTAGATGCCAATAAAGTTGGCATCACGGACAGCGTTGACCATAATGGCCCTGTTGTCGGTGAACATGAACTCACGGGTGAGCTCGCCCTACCCAATGAGCCACTTGTGTACCATGAAGTTCATGGCCACCATGATCTCTCTTGCCATGTGGAACTCATCCATCACCTTGGCTTGAAGGAGAGCATACCAACGGCCTAACTGATTGCACCAGTGCCCTGTGAGGGTGAGGTAGGTGTGATCACCCTGGCTGCTCCAGATGTTGGAGGTGAAGTGTAAGGCTACTTCATAGAATCATAGAATAATAGAATCAATGAGTCGGAAGGAACCTAGACAGATCATCTAGTCCGACTGCCTGCCATGGGCAGGAAGGAGCACTGGGGGTGGCAAGACCCCAGCCAGGTGCCTATCCAGTCTCCCCTTGAAGATTTCCAGGGAAAGTGAGAGCACCACCTCTCTGGGAAGTCTGTCCCTCCCAAAGTGCAGCGCCCAGAACTGGACACAGTACTCCAGCTGTGGCCTGACCAGTGCCGCATAGAGGGGGAGCAAGACCTCTCTGGACCTGTTAGTGATGCCCCTATTGATGCATGACAGGGTGTGATTGGCTCTGCCTATTGGTTCATCGCACTGGCGACTCATATTCATCCTGGAGTCAATCCTGACTCCAGGATCCCTCTCTGCCTCTGTGCTGCTGAAAGGGTCAGTCCCTAACCTATAACCATAATGCTGGTTCCCTCTCCCCAGGTGCAGTACACTGCACTTGTCCTTGTTGAACCACATCCTGTTCAGGTCCGCCCACTTCTCTAACCTATCCAGGTCTGCCTGGATGCAGTCCCTGCCTGCCAGTGTATTCACTTTACCCCACAGCTTGGTGTGGGGTACTTGTGGCCCTGCCTTGCGCAGCTTCTCCCTCAAGTACTCCCTGCATGCCTCATACAGGGAGGTCACCACCGTCCTGCTAAAGGTGATGCATGCGGGCACTTGATAGGATGGGGCCATGAGCCATGAGCTGTCTGAACCCTGGCCACTCAACTAAGGAGAAGGGCTGGCCATCCAGAGCAAGCATCTCCCCAGTGCTCTTGGTGATCTCGCTTGCCTTTGCAATGTGCCCCCTTTGTCTGCAGTTTTCCTCCACTGCTCCAGGGTGACCTGCCTCTGCTTTAGGGGGATAGGGGCTTTGGAGCAAGTGAGGGGATTTCCCATTGGGCATGCTCCCTCTGATGCCAGGCTGAGAAGGAAGAAGGGCAAGGGGATGCTGCCTCCTGAGATGCGGAAGCATTGCCATGGTGGTGAAGTGTTTTAGCTCCTTGCCTCGGTTGATCTGCCTTCAGCAGTGCTGTCAGATAGCATACTTGGGACCATCTGCCACCTCAAAATGAACCCACACTACACTACTCCCCCACTTCTGGGTTGGGGGTGGGGATCCTGCCTTATCCCCCTGCTCAGCAGGCAGAGGCACAACAGGAGGAGGAGCTGACTCAGCTGAGTCACTTACCTCCCCAACATCCTCTGAGGTGCCTTCCTGAGAAGGAGACTTGGGTTTAGGGGAACTTTGAGGGTTTTGGAGCACAAACTCCACTCGGAATTTCTTTAGCTAGGGCACTCAGGTCCACTGGTTCCAGATCCAGCTCCTCCTCTAGCAGTGGGAGGCTAACGCTAGGAGATGAAATTGGGGTGAAGGAGACTGTCATTCTGCTGCTGGTGCCTATTTCTGGAGTTACGGGATGTGGTGCAGGGATAGGTACTGCTCCCACCTCCTTGCTTCCACTGGCAGCAGGAGACTCATGGCTGCCAGGAGAGAGGATGTGTCTATGTTTGGGGGTAGGGGGGAAACTTGCAACTCTAGCTCTCCCTCTACCCCCTCTAGGCCCTCTGCCTCCCCTGCCAGAAGACCTGGCACCTGCCTTTCCAGCACACTTCATATTCATCTTTCCTGTGCTTTAAAATGTGTCTGTGTGTGTAACTAATAAGATATTTCATCTTCTTCTCTGATGTATGACTGTGTCTGAGTTCTTCTGTGTTGTGTTTACTGTTGTGTGTGTACCAAAATAATATCTCTTCTTCCCCTTCTCCTTCTTCTTTCATAGATTTCATAGACATCAGGGCTGAAAGGGACCTCGGGAGATCGAGTCCAGCCCCCTGCCCAAAGGGCAGGAAGTCAGCTGGGGTCATAGGATCCCAGCAAGATAAGCATCCAATTTACTCTTGAAGGTGTTCAATGTAGGTGCTTGAACCACCTCCTCTGACAGACTGTTCCAGACCTTGGGGGCTCGGACAGTAAAGAAATTCTTCCTTATGTCCAGCCTGAAACGGTCTTGCAGGAGTTTGTGACCGTTCAACCTAGTCATCCCTTGGGGCGCTCTGGTGAACAAACGTTCCCCCAGATCCTGGTGGTCACCCCTGATAAACTTATAGGTGGCCATCAGATCACCCCTGAGCCTATGCTTTTCTAGGCTAAAGAGTCCCATGGCTCTCAGTCTATCATCGTAAGATCTGTTTTCCTGACCTCTGATCATGTGTGTGGCTCTCCTCTGGACTCTCTCAAGCTTCTTCACATCCTTTTTGAATTGTGGAGCCCAACACTGGATGCAGTACTCCAGCTGCGGCCTCACCAAGGCCGAGTACAAGGGGAGAATGATGTCCCGGGATTTGCTCGAGAAGTATCTATGGATGCAAGCCAGCGTTTTGGTCACTTTATTAGCCGCAGCATCGCATTGCAGGCTCATGTTCGTCTTGTGGTCAATGATGACCCCCAAGTCTCTTTCTTCTGTAGTGCTTTCCAACGTAGCACGGCCGAGCCTATAAGGATGCTGCAGGTTTTTCCTCCCAAGGTGGAGAACCTTGCATTTTTCGGTGTTAAACGCCATCAGGTTCTTGTCTGCACATTTGCTGAGCTTGTCCAGGTCAGCCTGGATCACCCGCCTATCTTCTGGCGTGGATACTTTGCCCCAAAGTTTGGTGTCATCGGCGAACTTGGCCAGTCCACTCCTGACTCCAATGTCCACATCATTAATGAAGATGTTGAACAGTATGGGTCCCAGGACAGAGCCTTGAGGGACCCCACTGGTCACAGGGCACCACGATGAGTCACTGCCATCAATTACAACCCTCTGGGTCTGACCACGAAGCCAGTTTCTCAGCCAGCGGATCGTGGTGGAGCCAAGGCCACAACTGGGCAGTTTGGCCAAGAGGTGATCATGGGATACCAGATCAAAAGCTTTTTTGAAGTCAAGATATATGACATCAATCTCTTCTCCTTTGTCCAGGTGATAGGTCACCTGGTCATAGAAGGAAATGAGATTGGTCAAACAAGACCTACCCGCAACAAACCCATGCTGGCTATCCCTCAGGATGTTAGCCTGGGCCAGTCCATCAAGGATGGCCTCCTTAATAAACTTTTCTAAGATCTTCCCCAGGATAGAAATCAGGCTAATGGGGCTGTAGTTAGCCGGATCCACTCTCCTCCCTTTCTTGAAGATCGGCACCACATTGGCCTTCTTCCAGTCTTCGGGCACTACACCAGAGCGCCAGGAGTTTTCAAAGATCCGTGCCAGGGGCTGGGCTATGATGCTCGCAAGCTCCTTGAGTACCCTGGGGTGCAGATTGTCAGGGCCGGCTGACTTGAAGGTATCCAGCTTCTCAAGGTGTTCCTTCACGAGGTCAGCACTGATGGAGGGTAGGGGATCCCCATCACCCCGATCTCCCTGCCCCATAGCAGGCATGGGTGTCCCATGGGACTGATGAAAGACTGATGCAAAGTACCTATTTAATAGGTTGGCTTTTTCCTGGGCGTCAGTTGTCAGTTGCCCCATCTGGTTTAGCAGGGGTCCAACGTTGCCCTTGCTTTTCTTCCGGCTCCCCACATATCTGAAAAAGGACTTTTTGTTGTCCTTGATGCTTGAAGCTAGTTGGAGTTCAGTTGCAGCCTTGGCTTTCCGGTTTGCTCCCTGCAGGACCGGACCAGTGCAGAATAATCCTCCTTGGAGGTGACTCCTGTCCTCCATCCTTTGTAGGCTTTCCTTTTTAGCTGCAGGAGGTCCGCTAGGTCCCTGGAGAGCCAGGGGGGCTGCTGTGCCTTCTTGCTGCCTTTCCTCCGTGTTGGAATAGATTTAGCTTGTGCATTGAGGATCGCTTCCTTGAGAAGCAACCACTCTTCTTGAACTCCCATCTCCCTGGGGTCATGGTCCCTGAGGGCCTGACCGACAAGCCTCTTGAGCTTGTCAAAGTCGGCTTTTCTGAAGTCAAGGACTTCTGCGCTGCTGACTGACTTGCCAGATTTACGGCGGATGGTGAAGGTGATCAGCTTGTGGTTGCTGTCACCCAGCTTCCCATCGATCACTAGGTCACCGATTAGGTCGTCCCCCGTAGCCAGTATCAGGTCGAGCAGCGCTTTGCCTCTCGTTGGCCCATAGACTTCTTGAGTCAGGTAGAGGTCATCCACACACGAGAGAAAGCTTTTTGACTGCTCGGATTTTGCTGAGTGATCTTCCTATGAGATGTCTGGGTAATTGAAGTCACCCATGACAACCAAGTTCCTGGAGCAAGCGGCCTCAGTCAGTTCCCGGGCGAACTCCTGGTCAAGCTCAGGACTTTGAGTGGGAGGTCTGTAGTAGACTCCCACCGTTGTGTGCCCTGTGCCGTATTCCCCACGAATTTTTACCCAGAGGGTCTCTAGCTGTCCATGCTGGTCGCCAACATCAGCTTGCAGGGACATGTAGCTTTCCTTCACATGGAGAGCTACGCCCCCGCCCCTTTTGTCAACACGATCCCTCCTGTACAGGGTATAGCCCTCTATACCCGTGGTCCAGTCATGGGTGGAGTCCCACCAGGTCTCCATTATCCCAATGACGTCATAATTCTTTGCACTGAGCAGGAGGATGAGCTCCTCCTGCTTGTTGCCCGGGCTCCTGGCATTAGTGTACAGGCAGTCAAGTGTCCCCTTGGGGGCTCTTGCCTTGCCCACAGATTGTGCCAGGGCTGGGGCAGGGGTGGGCTCCCTTAGGTGCCTTGGTCTGCTGGCTTTGCAAGGGTTGCTCAGCGGGCCAGCAGTGGCAGTAGTCCCCCCATCCCTCAGCGGGCTTAGTTTAAAGCCTGGTGGAGCAGGTCAGCCAGCCTGGCTGAGAAGAGCCTCCTCCCCAGGGGAGAGAGGTGGAGGCCATCTCTTCCCAGCAGCTCACTGCCTCTCTCGCCAAAGAGTGGGCTGTGGTCATGGAAGCCAAAGCCTTCCCGATGACACCAGCTCCGCAGTCTTTGGTTCACTACGTGGATCCTCCTTTCCCCCCTCAGCCCATAGCCCGAGACTGGGAGGATCGACGAAAACTAACTACAGTTCTTCTTCTTCTATGATTGAGTGTCTGTCTTTTGTGTTGTGTTAATCTGAATCTCTATCTGACTTTTTCTTCTGTGTTGTCTTTAGTCTGTATGTAACTAAAACTAATAATAATAACTATATATCATCTCTTCTTCTTCTTCTTCTCTGAATGTCTGACTTCTTCTGTGTTGTAATAATATCTGACTACTACTTCTAAGATGTACGTGTGTGAGTGTGTGTAATGTATATTCTTCCCTGCACAGTGATGGATCACACTGCCAGGCAAAACCACTTTCTTTTTTTAAAGTGTTGGAAAAACAACCAAAAACCACTATAAATTGAAAGAAATGGATTGCATAGGGATAAGTAGAGGGATTCAAGTTAGTAAGCTATATCTAATCCTTTCCAAGAACAAAAAGTAGTAGGAGACTAAGTAGGAAGCCAAGCCAGTCCAGTACCTTTCAGATGCTGTTGCTCAGGCAGAAACAGCTGCCAAAAGGCACAGAAAGCCTGCAGACAGAGGCTTATATGCTGTTTCTACATCCCTTCCCCAGAGCACTGTGATTGGAAGGGGACTCAGGGAAAGATCACAGCCACTGGCCAGCTAGAGATGTCAGTCTTTCCCCCACTGCTCCACCTCCCTCTTCTCAGTTTCTGCTCCCCTGAAAGGCTGCCTTCCAAATCTCTGAATTTTTTCTGAATTGATTTGGAGCCTCTGAAGAGGGGGTCAGGGGTGGGGGGACGCTGGTCCCTGCCTTGCCATGGGGCTGGGGCAGGGGGCTGTGAGCAGGGGGGCACGCAGGAGCCAGTGCCGGTGGGGCCCAGAGTGGAGTGGCTTCTCTCTGTCCCTGCTGGTGAAGCCCAGCCCAGCTCCATAAAGCCCAGCCAGCTGCATCCCGGGCTGCTGCCACTGGCCCCAGGGCACTGCCTGACTGTCACTGGCTCCCAACCCCCCTGTACAGCCTTGGGGGCAGCACAGGGGCCACTGGGGGCAACATGAGCTGGTGGGGACGTGGCCTAGGATGTGGCACAGAATTTGTATCCCATGCCTGAGACTTGGGGTGGTAACAGCCTGGCTGCTCCCCCCATTGGGAGGGTCCGGTGGGTGCTGCCACTCTGGGGAGAAGGCCCAGCCCCCCCCTCCCCCCTCACAGGGGCCCAGCCGCAGCTCACTTCCCGGCCCCAGGACAGGTGGGGAGGCTGTGCCAGGAGCAGGAGCAGATCCACTGCCGCTTTTTAGCTCCAGAAGTTCCTTCAGCTATGCGAAGCCCAGGGGCCCTGGGGGCAGAGTGGCTGGCCTCTTGAGGCTTCTGGGGGTGGCACGACATGGCAGGGTCCTGGCCTGGGGCACGAGAAGCTTGGGGAGGCTGCAGGAGCTTGGGCTTCCCATGTCCTAGGCCATGTCCCTGGCAGCTCATGCCACCCCCACCGGCTTGTGCCACCCCCAGCAGCTCCGGGAGCGCCTTGCACTGCCCCCCGAGCCTGACAGATCCTTCCCTGATAGCCTCCGGCTTCCTGGCAGCAGCAGGAACTGCTGGAGTGCAAATGTGGCCATGAGGCTTTGGGCAGCAAGGGCCTGGGTGGCTCCCCACTTGCAGCCCTTCCTGCAAACCCCATAGCCACACCCTCCACCAGACACAATCACACATCCCACAAATACTACACAGACACACACATCCACAACCCCCAACACTATGCAAGAATAAGACTCCTTTTTGGGTTGTTATGAAATTCTTCTACACAAACACACACATATCAGAACAAAAATATATATATTTAATTGAATTAAAATATAATATGATGGGTATTTGATTTTTAGTATGTAATTTGTTTTTTCTGGTTCTAAGATAGCAAACCCTCTTCAAAGGAGTACTTCCAGGGGCAAGGGGAGGGACTTCTGTGTGGCAAGGGTCAGAGGTCAGGGGCAGGACTTCTGGTCCCAAGATGGTGACCAGGGGTTGGGGCACCTGTCAAAGGGCGGGGTTACCCATGTGGCCCTCAACAGCTTGCTAAAACTTGCTAAGTGGCCCTCCGCCCAAAATAATTGCCCCCAAATCAGGTAGGAGTCTCCCATCTGGTCCCCTTTGTGCTCAGCAGCATGTCCCCTCTCCTCTTCTCCCATTTCCCCTGCCCCCAACCAATGCTGCTGCTGTCTCCAGCTGCGTTGGGGATGGGGGAAGCTCCAGAGCAGCTCTTGCTCCAAATGGGTAGCACAGGGAGTCAGGCTCAGTTGCGGACAGCAGCAGAGATAGTGAAGAGACTGGGCAGGGGAGGGGAAGTGGGCTGCTGCTGCTGCTCGCTGTATAGCCTGGCTAGAGAAACATGAGCAGCTCTGGAACTCCCCCTATCCCGAAGGCAGCCAGAGACAGCACAGGGCAGTGGGTAGATGGGGTGGGGGGAGGGGAATGAAATCATGCTTCAGACATTCAGAGAAGTCTCCATTTTGCAACCCTTATGTTGAACCATGACTTACTTCACAAGCACCCCCCATGATTCTCATAAAACTACTAAGCATAGAGCTCCATGCTACTGCACCTAGACCGTTTCAGTATCTGACCTAAGTTAAGGTTAGCTTAAAGTTTCCACGGGTATCACTACAGTGCACTGCAGCTTCGGCATGTCTTAAGCCCAGGTCCACAAAGAGCAAACTAACTAGGCTTGGTAGCTGTGCTGCTCTGTGTGGGTTGTTTCCTAACCAGGAAGGTGGGTAGCCATGTCGACACTGTACTTTGGCAGGCTAATTTAGCACTGCTGAATGACTGTGTCCATAATGCCACATGGTTATGGCTACAATACTTTGGGAGCTGCTGTCAAACATGGCAAGTTTACTGAGTAAACAGAGCATTAGGACTGGCAAAACTGGGCCAACAATACAAATTTGTCTTTTCATTACTATAGCCATATACCTGCCATTGGGGAGTCACCGTAGTTGTCTATATACTGGCAGCTAAGTAAGTTCCCAAAACCTTTAGTACCACTCACATGAGTGTTTTCGAACAAGGCACAAAAACATTCTTAGAATGGAAGGAAACATGCCAACATTTTTTATTTGTACACATTGGGGAAGGGGGTGTTTGTAAAACAAGTGCCTTCAAAATCTACAAAATTTGTTAGAAAAACATGTATACACTGTACTGTTATAAGCTACAGTAAATCGGAAAATTAGCTTGCAGTCAAGGCTCAAAAACTCCACAGCTAATAATTTTACATTCTACCACAGGCCTTTCGTTGCACGTAGGTATATCTTCCAGTTTCTGAAGAACTTCCGTACCCTCAATCAGCTGTCTACAACAGGAAAATATATATTCACAGTCAGTTAATTACATACTTTTTACAGTCTGATCCCTACCAGAAAGCAGTAGTTTCAACAATCCAGTCACTAGCTTGAGTTCCACAATATTCTACAATCTCCTAATTTGTTAAATATGCATGCTTTAACAAAGGGCTCTGGCAGATATAATTAACCAGTTAATCACATCTTAAGTAATAACTTAGCCACATATTCATGCAATTAACTGTGCGATAAAACAGGGAACAACCCACAAAGTAATTACACAGAATATGCGTAATAACGTTGTGGCTGGTTCCCATCATACCTTAAAGTGAACGTGTGGCCAGTGCCAATCCACCGATTAGAGCTCCCAGGCTTGGAAGCACACCAGAACCTTGAAGGGCTCCAGTGCGTTCCCGTGGCTGGGAGTGCCAGTCAGCTGATTGGCATTCCCAGCCTCAGGACTGCACTGAAGCGGTGGGTTCTGATGCTCTCCTATAGCCGGGAGTGCTGATAAGCTGAAACGATCTTGCACTTCCCTTGCACTAGGAATAGGGTGCGATTGGAATCTGATCTCCCCCCCATCCCACAACTGTGCCTCCTGCCATGCATGTATGGCATGGCAGGTGGCACAATTGTTGAAATTGCAGATCAGATCCCATCATACTTTAACTGAATGTCTGTCAGCAGCCAAAAATCTAGACTTTATAGTGCAGGTGTGTGTGTGGTGGAGCAGAAAAAAAATCAAGGAAAATTATCCAAAGGTCAGGAAATTCCTTTCTGATTCAGAAGATGGTACAGCTATATCACCTGTCAGAATAACACTTTTTCAAAACCTTTATTTTTTATATTGGGTTATATAATAACTAAATAGTAGTTTTCCCAGTAAAAATTTCTCTTAAAATAGTCGGTTCATACACTATATATGTTTTATAGGATTGTTTTTCCCAATAGATTAGCAGTCTGCTCTGAAAATACCTCATTAATAAACATTTAGGAGACAGAAAAATGGTACAGTTTTATACATCTGCAGCTGTTACAGCATGTAGCTAACACCCCAGGATATTGGGGCTACAAGTGTTCAGAACATCTAAGAAAATAAATCAAGTGGTAAATTGTTAAAAACAGTCCTTCATTTAATAAAAGCAGTCCATTGAGAAAAAGAAAGACTGTAATTAAAGTCCTTCTGTCAATTAGTCTGTAACACAAACATAATGGAACAAGTCACAGTCTTCTTAATGTTTAAACTGTTTGTTCCTCACCCATGCTGTTGTGAGCATGAGTGTACAGGATTCAGACTGTATTGTGATATGCACTGTACACATACCTGAAGCAGAATGGCTAGCAGAACTCTGCACCATACTGTTTGGCCAAGTTAGCATAGGACCACAAAGTGGAAAGGAACATAGAAGAAGATGGAAGAAGAAAGTAACAGGCACAAATGGATCAGTGATGTGAAATTCGTGTTTAGGATGTCTGTCCTGGATGTCGCTTGCTTTAATGTAAGAATTGGTATTGCTACTTCAAGATGCCATTGCCTAAGCTTTGGAAGGCTGGGGAGCCAGCATGGGCCAGCCAGTTTACAGCACGGCAATTCCATGTAGTGCTGAACTGCCTCTCAGCATGCTGTGGCCCTGCTTTGCTTTGGCAGAGTTCCTAGTAAGCTTTATATAGGCCTGTGTAATAAGAACAGTACTTGAAACTTCCTATTAGGGGTGTGTGAAGCTTCAATCCCTGATTCGATTTGGTGGAGATTCGGCCCAATTTGGTGGCCAAATCTCCAAATCTGAATCGAATCAGAGCACCCTTTAATCTCCCCAAATCGAATTGGAACCCTCCAAATCAATTCAGAAAGATTTGGCGATTCGGATGTAGACACAGCTTTAAAATGTTTTTTCTACCTACCTTTAGGTAGCAGGCAGTTCATGAATGCTGCAATGGCGGGGTGCATGGAGTGTCCCGCAGAAGCACAGGGGGCTCCCCAGCACACTCAGCAGCAGACCTGGAAGTAGACTAGAAGCACTTCCGATCCACTTCCATGCCTGCCAGGGAGCGCACTGGAGAGTCCTCCACCCCCCTGGCTTGGTGACTGGTGCTTCCTGAGTCTCGGGAGGCACCCGGGGTCCCCCTGTGGCTGATGGCCGAACTGAGGGGACGTAGCCTGTGCACTCCCCAGCAGGCTGGGGAGTGGACCAGAAGTACTTCTGGTCCACTTCTGGGTTTGCTGCTCAGCACATGTCACGTGCCCCCCCCCCCCCAGTGCCCCGTGTTCCTGAGAGGCGTTCCATTGCGGCAATCATGAGCCACGCCTGGTACCTCGAGGTGTGTAGAAAAAACATTTAATGCTGTGTCTGTGTCCGAATCTCTGATTCACCTAATCAGCATTGAATCTTTAGATTTGAATTTGGCCGAATTGAATCAAGGACAATGATCCGAATCAATGAATCAAATCACTGTCCCCAATTTGGGCTGAATCCAAATTGAATAGGGCCCGCTTTGCACACCTCTACTTCCTATGCTTTTATGGGCAGTTTATGGGTAGGAAAGAACCTCCTATGTAAAATATAGAAATAAGGTCAAATGCCACACGTATAAAGGTATCCATTAAGATCACATTTTAATTTGCCTTCTGCATTTTGAAACACTCTGCTACTCCATCACCGTGACAACATAAATACCCTTACCCTCATCTTCACCCATCAGCCTTTTTGGTGCTGTGTAAAAGACCTGCATAGATTAAAGCAGCTCTAAACATCCCAGAGTAGAATCCTGTGTCCATTGAAGTCAATAGAACTTGGGCTGTTGTCTTCAGTAGGGCATGGTTTGACCCTTGGTTCTCATTAGGGCAGGTGCATGGTGGCAGAGCAGTTAGGACAGTGATTCTCAACCTCGTTAGAATCAAGATACCCCTTGGGAAATACCAGTCAGTGGCAGAAAAGACCACTAAGAATGTTTTTAACACTATGAGATCCTATTTGAAATTTCTGGCTTTACCTTGTGAACCATGTTGGTGCACCTAACAGTGCTAACATTGCGTGGTACACTTGAAACCATCTCAAGGGATCTTGGAGTACCCTGGCACCCTGGTGGAGAATCACTGAGTTAAGGCAGCATGCACTCTGGAGACGTAAGTTCAAGCCCTGCTCTGGAGTCATGCCAAAAGCTAACTATGCTTGTAAATATGTACTGGATCATTTAGGCTGGGGAATCAAAGATGGCTAGACATGACAGTGGCCACATCACTTCCTTGCATGCTGTTGCTTAGGAAACTGATGTGCTTAAATGACCTTAGGCCTTTGGGTCATCATTCTGACCTTCCTTCTGGATAGGGAAGCATCCTATAGTGCTAGTGTTGTGGAGATAGCTTTAAGCTGCCTGGCAAACTCAGGCATAGGGAAGGCAGGGCTGGAGCCTACTGACTTCGGAGGCATGGCAGGCAGCACCTTATAGATTAATTTGGTCAGAGGCATGAGCTTTTGTAAGCTACAGCCTACTTTGATCTTGCAAGCTACTGTATCCAGGTCAGGTGGAAGCAAACTTGGTGATATGTCTATATTGGAATACAAGTTAGGTAGAGCATTTAGTATGACTCAGCAAAGCTGCACTTTTGTTGTTATATTTTATTCTAACCATTAGAGCAAAACAAGCCATCTGAAAAAAGCAGTTCTGCTAATCTAACCAAGCAGCTATATTGGTCAGACATTGTACCTTCTCACTTGACTGATGTATATTTTACCTTGAACAGGCATCTGGAACTGTTCAAGATTTCCCAGGAGCCTCTTCTGCTCCTGGAGCAGCCTCAGTACTGAAAAGGCACAAAGGTAACTTAAAGTCATCTTACCCCTCCCCCTGAGCTGATATTTCCGGCTTGCACCTGTTAGTGGAGCAGCACAGAGAAAGCTTTACTCTGAGGTAGTAATATCTTAGATAAGTAGAAGCACTTTTAAATGGTTAGAAATGACACATGAGTACATACATACCCAAAAGCCACATATTTTCTATCCAGGTAGGGAGCTGGCTGTAGTGTGATGTAAAACTGTGACCCATTGCTGTGACGCCCCTTATTGGCCATCCCAAGGACCCCTCTTTTATTGTGAGGGATTGAGAAGTTCTCATCTAGAAACAGTGAACAGTAACACACAATAGAAGTTTTTATTCATTGACATGACTACTCCATCCCCTTTTTCAGCTCTGGATTCCTTTCCTACATTCTGTAATCAAAGGGTGTGGTTGGGATAACAGGAAAAAGAGACAGGAGCTGGATTACAGGGTGGATCCAAGGGGGTACAGTGGTGCACTTGAATCCCCCACACCTTTGATTCCTGGTCCACCCAAAGTTTCAAACTAACTGCAGCAGCAACAGCATTTCTATTCAGGCAGCAGTGAGACTCAATTGACTTTATGGCTGATTATAATCTACTTGTTTCTTCTAAACACATATGTTAACAACCCTCCCTTGTTTCAATGATCTTGATATTCCACTAGCTAGGCTATCTTTTTTTTTGGCAATTCTTCTATCTGTTAGTTGCTCCTGGTAATGTAGCTCCTATTTAACAGTGTTGGAGACTGTTTATAACTCTAGATAACATTAACTCGGGTGTGGAAATAAATGTCAGTGTAGCACTGGATGCACTGCCAAGATGTTCAAGAAGGCTAGACTTTGTTTTATGAATCTGAAAGAGAGATGCATGTTCAACTCTAATGACTACAGAACTAATGAAACAACATTTTGGAGGTTCTTTTGCCTAGTTTGTTGCATTTCTAATACATAATAGCAAATCAATGCACATTCCAATAAAGCTATATTTGTTTTTGCTTCAATTTTAAATGAAATAATATATCCATAAGCCCCTAGCAAATTAGTAAAGCATCTTAATTCTTTTTATCTGGAGAAATATATTGGATGATGGACCATATCATCAGCATCTTCCTTTTCAAACTCCTAGATTTGCTCATTTTGGGTTAATACTGGATTTATCATGGTTGATACCCATGGTTATGGACAGAAGTCAGAATAGAGAGAGAGCGCCCAGAGGTACAGTTTTTTTTCTACCTCGTCACATCACTTGCAATGAGCAGAGAAAACTCAGTGCCACCACTTCTCCAGGAACAGATTTCCTTCTTTGCCATACACACATTACACAATTCTAAACTCATTAAAGACCACTCCTGAAAACATGAAACAAAAACAACTTTGTATGTGAACAGCTTACAGGAACTGGCATGCTTATTTATAAGAGTTCCATTCAGTGCTGTTTGCAGCATATATGTGGCAGAGGGATAATTAGAGGACAGAGAAGGCAAACTGAAGTCAATGGACTCATGAAACGAATGGGGAGAGGGGAACAAACAGAATAAGATGATAGGCAGGAATTACCATAGGACCTTGAAGACCAAGATGAGGAATGCAGAAACTGGTGGAGGAAGTAAGAATTGTATAGAAGGGCAGAATGTAGCTGGAACAAGAGGCAGGGCAGATGATTTTTGTAGTATTTGGCACAGCTCCTTTGTGCTACATTTACATAAAAGACCGTCTTGGAGGAGGGTGGAGCAAGGGGAGTTGCTGAGCAAATAAAATGATAGCGTTGAGTAAAGAGAGAATGGACTTTTAGTTCAGAAAGCTCAAGTAGTACCTGTACTCCCAGAAGCATCCAGTGGTACAAGAAACAGGAAGTGGGTGCAAGGTGCGAGACAAGTTTTGGGAGTGGAAATGAGAATGGAAATGAGAAGTAAAGTTGAGTACAGAGAGGAAAAGTTGAATGTGAACACTGCTGAGCCAACTGAGGAAAGGCAGGCTGGTTAGAAAGAGCCTGGTTGGAGTGCATCAAAGGATGGATGCTGGTGGATGGGAAGAGATGGAAGGGATGGGAAGGGATGGGTGGGCTGGGGATGATGAGGAATGATGAAAGGGAGGGAGTACAGTGAGAGGCAGCAAACACAGGTGATGACTAAACTGAAAGGGTCGAAGGTAGTGAGCAGGAGTGGAAATGATGCAGTGCTGCAGGCTGAAACCATATCTAAGCCCCTTCTCTGCTGTTTAGCAGCTGATATGACACACTGTGCAATCAAGAACCCAAGAGGGCTTTCCACAAACTTGAAAATAATGATGGAAATCTGAGGGCTTTAGGGAGTTGATTATTCTCCCAATTTTAGCCATTCTCACTTGGAGGACTCTTATCTCAAAGTAATTAATAAAAATAGCAATTAAATTCTCACTGAAGTAGTTGCTCCTCCGTTACTGACTTGTGAATTGCTATGACAAATTCAGGAGCTTAATTTTAGATTAGATGTCTTTGCAGTATAAAATGGCACTTCAGTCCAAATGGTATTCTGCAATTACCTCAGTACTTTGAACTCATTACAGTGAAATGTAGAAACAACCCATTAATTTTACAGACTACAGCAGTAAATGGCTATGTGCCAAATGTGGAGATTCAGAGAACATTCGCATTTGACAGCAGCGTCTGTCACCTCTTCTCAGACAGCAACAATATTTGTCACCTGTCATCTCTGTAAATAGAGTGGTGGAAAGTGCTGGGAAAGCAAAATAATCACCTCCATAAAATTTCATATCTCAATGAGCACCTTTAAAATGGATTAAAACCAATATTTAATCTTTTCTTTTGAAAGGGGGTTCAGTTCCGACAGTCATGTCTCTGAATAACCAGTGTTTGTGGTGTGTGAAGTATGGTAATAAAACTCCTTACAGGGACACTTTCAAGGCTGATGGAATCCCAAATATGCCTATCTTAAAAGTATGGAGCTTTTCTGACCCTATATCTGTTGTCCCCTCCAACTACAGTTACAAAAGTAATTAAAAAACAGTGAAGCTTCTCTCTTGGGGAGCAGAGCAGCACAAGCTTTGTCAGGAAAACAAATGCTGAACTGGGAGTTAGTAAATCTGCCAGTATCAATCTAGACTCTGCTACTGTTTTTTGATGTGGCTATGGGCAGGTCACTTCACTTCTGTCTCATTTTACCCCATCAGGAAGATGGACAGCATACTGCTTACATGTGTACTAATGTATAAGGATACATTCATGTTGGTATGAAGCACTGCACATATAAAGTGCTATTAAATATTGAGAATGAGATTGTGTATTCATACAATAGCCCTGCACAGAATTCAAGGAGCAACACCAGAAGAAATTGTGTCTGGCTTGCCCCCTGAAATTGTCCACACATGGATATGCTGCTTTTCCTCTTAGCATTGTTTTGGTCGGCATGAGAGAGCACTTCCCAGGACAGCACTTTGGAGCAGATATATTGAAAGGGTTCACAGTAAAGAGTTGTAGATACACACTTGGGGGGAATTCTAGCATAGTCCATGTAAACGTGTGCGTGGCTGGAGGGGAGAAATCAGTGAAGATTTTTAGCTCATGTGTATTCATGTTGTCAAAAACCAGCCCAATTACTGGAATACACTTTTAAGTAATGGCGATCATGGGAAAAGTTTATGAAAAATGTTAAAGTTAAAAGTTAGCAGTCTTTAAAATTAACTTGAGTTAAGTTAAAAGTTAAATATCTCCACTTTCAACTAGTTAGAAGGAAAGTTAAAAAAAGAGTAACGAGTTAAAAGTTAAGTTGATTCATGAGAAATGCGTGAAACAGGGTGAATTGCCTCTTAGCATTATTTTTCATTTTCAAATGCAATGAGTGGGTTTCTTTTCCATAAGCCCACAGAAGCACACTAATTTATTTTAAACTCACCTTGCTTTACCTTAGAACAATGTTATACTTGTCATACAGTTTTCAGAATAACAATTTACCAATACCTATGTACTGTTAGATCCTTCTCACCCTCTCCATGTGAAGTACTTTGTAAAAGTCAATGCATCATATAGGTATACCAGAATAACAGAAAAGAGATATTCATAGCCAGGTGACACATGAAAGCTGTTTCCACAGATAGTCTCTGTTGTTACCTTTTTTATTGCTCAAAAGGTAACAAAACGGTATCAAATACATCTGAATTAGAAATAATGAAAATGTGTGAAAATCAAAATTAGACTGAAATGAGAAAATCACTTTAAATGAGAAAAAGACTGTTCAGTTGCATAGCAGAAACTGTTTAAACATGCTTACTGAACTTTAGCAAAAGGTGCATTTCAAAATTTGCAATTCAAAATCTGATAATTTTCCTCTCCTGTCTTGCAAAACTAAGCCCCCACTACTGAACAATTGCTCTACATGGGCAGATGAGGGAATGCTTGTGTTATAACAGATGAATAATTTTTTTCATAGTAGGTGACATCTCAGGTAAGTTTCTCACAGATGAGAATTAATGTTCAACTTCTTGGGCCCTGAGCTGCTGGTTCTGATTTTCATTAAAATGTAAAAAGTCATTATCTGCTTCACCCTCACTACTTGCTCCCACTCTTACTGGGATCAATGTCTCTGCTTGCTTGTGCTTGTTCCCTCTCCTGCAGCCAACTGGCTGCCCTGTTGACTTCTGCAAATGCACAGAAAATGCCAGCATGAACTAAGGAACTTTGGGATTTGTAGTTCTCGTGAGACCATCTCTCATAGGAAGGGACACTACTCTCTATCTCTCGAACAAGAAGTCCTAGAGCAGGCTTGACCAACATGTGGCCCGCCAAGCCATTTTATCTGGCCTGAGGTGCTGCCGCCACTGCCGCCGCAGAGCACAGAGCCACGGCAGTGGCGAGGTGAGGCAGGCAGGGCCCCCACGGACCCCAGCCAGCAGCAAGGGGAAGGGAGCTGCTTACCCCCGCAGGGCCGGGCTCATCAGTGAGCCGGGTCCTGCCGCCGCTGCCCCGAGGGCTGTGTGGCAGGGGGCTGCTCCAGCCGTGCCTGATTAGACGAGCTGGGGACAGTGATGCAGCTTGTTCCCCGGCTCCGCCCCTTGGCCCTGGCGCGTGGGCAGGGGAGCTGCAGCATGGCGTATGCATGGTGGACGGAGGCACATGTGAGAGAGAGAAAGAGTTACAGGGCTGAAAAGCACAAGGGCTAAACAAAGAGTCAGTAGCCCCAGACACACAGCCCCAACGAACCCGTCAGAAACCCTCCTTACCCAGGTGTTTCTGGAGGGGAGGGGCTGTGAGCGCCAACGCTGGTATAAAGAAGAGCCTGGACAGACAAAGGGGAGAGCGTAGAACCAGAAGGAGGAGGACTGAGCCGATGCAAGCTGCAGGGAACAGTCAGAGCAACATGGAGAGCCGGTAGGAGACTCCTGCAAGAGATCGAGGTCCGTAGAGGGAACTTAGAATGAGGACTGCTGCCCCGCCATGCTTAGAACTGTTTGTTACCACGCTGGCAGGACCAAGCAGAGTTTTTGTACCATAAAGTCCCTAATAGAGGGGCACTATGGAATTGTGGTATTGTAAAGTCCCTAAAAGTGGCGCAAGCCAAAATGATGTCACAAATGCACCCAATGGGAAGAGGGGAATTGTGACAACCTCAATGAGAGGTTTGGGAAGAGCCACCCAAGCGTGGGTAGGGGATGAAAAGAAGGACTGACCTCAAAAAGTCAATTTTGTTTTTCGCTTGGTTACAAGGAATGGGAACCCTAACCCCAGGATGGGAGTGCCTGGTTTTGTTTCTTTCTGTTGTTTTTTTCTTCTGCTTGGAATGGAAGTCACGCTGCAGGACCAAGCGGCTGATCAGAACCTGGTGGAACGGGTGAGGGTGTAGGGGTGGTGGAGCCCTCAGGACCATAGGACCTTCGTGGGACAAATATGGGACTACACATCCAGATACTGAACCAACTCCTTTAACAACAAGTCATGGCAGGCGAAATGTGGGTGTGTAGATCTCCGATTAGAAACGGTCTCACAACGGTTGGCCAGCAGGCAGTGTCCTACAGGTCTACAAGTGAAGAAGATATTTGACAGCATGAGGTAAGTTCCCACACAGAGCTGGGGGCGCCTCAGGGCCAGGCCAGGCCAGGGTGGACAGAGGCACAGGGTAAGTTCCCATGTGGAGCTGGGGACACCTCGGGGCCAGGGTGGATGGAGGCATGGGGTAAGTGTCCATGCGGAGCTGAGGGCACCTCGAGGCTGGGCCAGAGCTGCAGGGTGTGCAGTTGCCAGAGCCAGGCTGGGCGGGAAGCAGGAGGAGCCTGGCCCAGACCGGGACATCCAGGATGGAGAGATACAAGGGAGGGCAGACATGCACACACACACGTGCACATGCACACATGCATGCTGAAGTGTGTGGCAATGAACAGAGCTCACATTTTAGTCAAGTGTTTGGTATTATTTCATTCTTGCTTTTATATTGTTTTTATTTTGGATTTTAAACCACATTTCCAGACCCATTTCATTGTCACTTCCTGCAACTTCATTGGTGTCAAAGGTCATGTGATATCACTTCCTGATGTGATACCACTTCCTGTGAGGTATTTGAATATGGCTCACCGGCCCATTGAGCGATAAAAAGTTCGTGATCTGGCCCCACATTCAAAAAGGTTGGACACCCCTGTCCTAGAGTTTCAATAAAGAAATACCATTCCATGTAAGTCCTAGAGAGTGCCTATGTCAGGAAAAACTCTGGGAAAGCCGGATTTCAATTTTTTTTAACTTTTAACTTATAAGTTAAAGTTAACTTTTTTTTTAAGTAGTTATAGTTAAAAGTTGACAGCTGAAAAATTTAACTAGTTAAAGTTAAAAGTTAGCCATTTCTTTAACTTTTTAACTAGTTAATTAACTAGTTCATTCCCATGACTGAGTAATGGTGTAGCCATTTTGCTCAGTCCTACAGCCTCAAGGTAAGAGCTTTTTCTTACTGTTAGTGAACTTCTAGTTGTCTTTGAAAATAAAGTTTGCAGTTACGCTTGGCATTTCTGAATCGTCTGCTGGCTGATGTTCAGGCTGCTGAAACGTAACACTAGTTGTGACACTGGCAGTAAGAAAACTTTATCTGAGAGACTGTAAATGAGTTTCCAACCTGCTTTAATCGTCATAAATGTCATTACACTTAATGTTTCATTTAAACAGAATCCCTGTAATTTAGTGCTTTGATGGTATCTTTGAGTTGTTTTTCTTAAACATAGGTCTGTTATGACAGGTTTTTTAATTACTTTCTAGTAATATAGAATATAAACTTTGTTTTAATATTATGGTATGTAGCTCCTGCTTGGTAATTCTCCACTGTTATGGTCTCTCACTGTGAGACTAAGTGTCATATTCTGATATTTCACTGGTGAAGATCAAGAGTAATTGCATTGACATCAAGAGAGTGAGGATTGGAGTTGGGACTTGCTGGTGTAAGTGGGGTGGGAATCTAGCTCTAAGGCTTAAAATTTGCCTGATACTAATTTTCTCAGAAAGAAAATGAAGTAGCATCTATTAGTTTCAATAGATTTAAACTTCCTCACTGTAATGAATGCATGGATTCAATGTGTATGGCCATCCATAATTAACACACATCCATTTTATAATGCTGTAACTTTTCAAAGCCTTTTACCAATTGTAATGCTCATAACTCCATGAGGAAGAGAGGTAAGTGGATGTTATTCCTAATTTACAATTAAGAATGGGAGGAAATGGATAACTGGAGAAAATAAAAAGGGGAAGCAAAGAGCTACACTGTATTGGTGGCAGAACCGTGACTGCAGGAAAAACAACCCATCGATGCAGTAACCCAATCTGTCCTAATAACTGTTAATACAAAATGACAGTGGTTCAGATGGACATCAGAAAGGCTTAACCCACCAGTCAGATACATATAGTGACATTTTTCTCTCCATTTTCAAATTAGCCTGAGAACTTTTTAGTGAAAATCAACCTATTTATCCGAAATGTTGGCTTGTACATGATAAGATAGTTAAGAAAAATGTAAATATACCTTCAAAAGTGGGTCCAAAAATTGACTCACCATCATCTCCTCTTCCACCTGCAATGTCTGTACATTACACAAATACAAGGATTAGAATTCAGATTAATACAATTATTAGCATTAATTAAAATGATCTTTTGGTAGTGTCAGCAGATGTCAAAAACATGGATTATGCCCAGGCGGACAGTGACATTTTTACAGAGCAGTATTTGAAGCCTACATGGGTGCACTGGTCTGCTTGCACACTATTAGTTTCAGGAATAACTGAATGCTTTGGCACCCTTGATAGTAGTGTTGTATGGGGCAGCATCAATAGATGTGCTGCTGGTGGTAGTGGGAGGAAGGAATGCAGCTTCTGCTATTTTTGTGCTGTCTTCTCCCTCAGGGTCAGCACTTGGTCATTCTCTCTTTGTTAAGCTACTAGGCAGGATCAGGGCCTTAATGGGCATGCATCATTAATTCTCCTTCCATCCCAAGAAGTGGGTCTTTCAACCAAGAATGACTTACTCTACATAGGTGGTAAGAAGCAAATATCTGAATACCATTTTAGTATTATATTCATGATAGTACCCATGTACTTGAACAAATACTGGCTGGAGTAGGAACAGCCGAAAGGGAAAAAAAGGAAGAAATTAAGCTAGAAGAGAAGTTGAGAGGAAGAAGCAAAGGAAAACATTCAAAACAGACTGTAGAGAGAAGAGTCATTTATTACGCCTTTCTCCTAGATTCAGAATGCCACTATTTATGTACAACTGCTCTTCACCTGTGCTCCAGTTTATCAAAACTTTGGATTCCTATATTTGCCTAAATGATTTACTAAATTAATGTCTCAATAAACTTCCTACAGTATATTTTATAATGATTTGTATTGATGTTTTAATGTTTCCAATTTCCAGGCAATTCCCCAATTTCTTGCTAAAGGATCTGTGAAAAAATGTTGGACGATAAAAATCTAGCCTTTTTATCCATACTTGACTGTCATTAGGAAATGAGATGACTGGGAGAAAAGATAGCATTACTGGATATATGATATCTTAGTTAAAATCTTGTTCTTCACATATTCATTACATCGCTAAGATCAGGTTCATTTTGTTGGAAGAATACGATGTCACCTATGCAGATTATTCCGTCCAAATTCTGGTATTACTCACATTGACTAAGGGCATTTTTAAACATACCTCCTCCTTGTATCCAGCCATTTTTTACTATTCGATGAAAAATGGATTCTTTGTAAGTAAGTTGCAGACCACTGCGAGAGATCCCTGCTTCTCCCGTACACAGAGCACGGAAATTCTCACAAGTCTTGGGGCATGCATCAGAATAGAGCTGCAAAATGAAGGGGAAGGGGGGGAAAAAAGAGATGATGTGACAGGCACAATTAAGGTCAAAATGTCAGATCTGTGCAGGCCTTTCTCTTGCAAGCAATGACTGCAATTTGTTTTTCCTGTGTAGCTTACCTCAAACAACAGTGTCCCTATGGGCTGTTCCTGAATAGCTGCATCCAAATACACAAACACATGCTGTTAAATCAGAAAGACAAATCCAGTTACAAAATTTGAAATAATTCATATAAATGTTCACTAGCTTGGCTGTTCATGTGAACATTCTCTTGAAAATCTCAGGGTTTAAACTTTTTCACATTGAATATCTGAAATATTCACCCAGACTCAGGTACCAAAACAGGTTGTAAAATGGTGAAGTATTAGCAGCCTAATCTAGGATTTTGTTGAAACAAATTCAGCACATTTTATTAGGCTTGGAAACAAACTATCCGAAGCACTGTGAGATATGAGTCAGGACTCATTTCATCTATGTAGGAAGTAGAGGCAAGTTCACATAAACCAATGCACAACAAACTAATCTTTAGTAATTCTAATTTATCCACCAAAGCAAATACTTTTTTCTACATGATTGACGATTAGCAATATTTAAAGGGGTAAAAAAATAAAATTCTAGTCAGCAAGTAGAAAACTAATTCAACAGCTGCAATGGATAAACTGATCTCCGTGGGGGAAAGGATTTTTAAAGTTGTAACAAATGAATAAAGTTTTCCAGAACGTAAACAAAAATTAACCAGTTCATTAAACAGTGTGAGGAGCTCTAACTAGGGCTATCTGAAAGTCTTCAGAATGTGGATTCAGAAAAGCATTCAACAGATCAACTGCTTATCAGAAGCGTGTGCAGATAAGCTTCTTATGGAACCATTGCTCTACTAAATTCAAGGGAAGTTTTGCCATTGACTTCAATGCATCCAGAATTTCACATCCTGAGTCCATAAACTAGGTAGGAAATATCAAAAGAATAGGTTAGAAGCAACTTTTTCTGTCATATCCTTTACTGGTCCAATTGTATAGCTAGGAGAGATGTTAGACAAGCTTTTGAGCACAAAGTGCCCTTCTTCAGGTCCTGAAGAAGACCACTTCATGCTCATAAGATATCACCAATAAAAGATATTCCCTATTGACTAAGGAGAAGACACTAATTTTCTTCCCTCTGGATATTTAGAAGGAAAGCACTATCCTTTTTGCACTCCTTTATCCAAATGCACTCTGAAAAACACTCTCATCCTTCTGCTGTCTACCTTCCTTCTTCCTCTAATTACAGATGTTAGGGGACAATCAGGTTGGATGTCTTGATTGTTTGGCCCAGGTCTGGTTTTCCTGGGATACCGTGATCTTAAATTTCTATTTTGGCTCAGTGATGTAAGAGTCAAAGAGTAGCCAGCCCTCTCTAACACTGTCTCCCAGACAGATGACTCTTCCCTACTCTCTTGAAAACTGTGAAAAAAAAAGACTCTTTCTCCCATCTTGTCTGTTCCCTGGCTGTGATAAATAATGCTTTCCCATCCTTGTGTGACAGTGGGTTTCAAGCATATGTTGCTTTTTGCTATAGCCATGGGTGGATCTAGGATTCTGAAAAAGGGGATGCAGCTGGTGTGGCACATCATCACATTTAATACAACACATATTTGTCTCCTGTTACAGAGAAACCAAAATCTTCCTTAATACATAGGGGGCTAGCCCTATGTTCTGTTTAAGATCAAAGCAAAAACAAATATAACTATTGGAACATGCACTAATTTGCTAGATTATATATACATTTTGAAAAATACACAGGTAACTGTGCAAAAAATAGTCAAAATGGTCAAATAAAATTGTCTCAGTCCTGTAGGTATTATAGTTAAATGTACATCACTTATTCAGATTCATAAAGCAAAATCTGACTTTCCTGAGCATCTTGACAATGCTTCCAGTGCTTCATTGCCAGTCTTTCTATACCTGAGTTAATGTTAATGCACCTGAATTAAGGTTTTTACCTACAGCTAAAATCAGTCTTCAGACCTGTGAAATAGAAGAGACATGACCAGGAATGGCTAACAGAGAGAAAAACTGCAGAATAAAGGGTAGTCTGAATAGTGGAACATCAAGACCACTTGACAGGAGAGAGGGTCATTAATACCTATGCAATGGAGAGAGACTAGCAGAAATCAAGGAGATAATGAGCCATGAAGCCAGCTGACTCTGTTAGCACTTCTAGAGCAGAAATGTTGTCGCTCCTTCCAAGCAGTTGGTTTTAAAGTTTGGGTGGAACAGGAATCAAAGGAGGGTGCAACTGCACCTTCCCTGAATCCCCCCCTGGCCATAGCTCTCATGTGGTGCTTGCAGTGGCGGAGGGAGGAACTAGGAACTACAATGCTTCTGTGTCCTTTCATTCCTTGTTGGGTTTGAAATTTTGCCCAAAGCACATGAGGCAAGGCAGGGAGCCTTAGCTGGGCTTTTACTTATGATCAATAATTTGTGTATTTCACTAGAAATACTGTAGCATGAACCTTCCTGTCTTGGAAATTTAGAGTCCAGCCCAAGACATTGGAATCTGGGTGGCAGCTATAGGCACAAGGTCCTAAGACCTAAAGACCTAAAAAGTGATATCTAGAAGGTAACAACCTCGCCCTGCCCCAACAAACAACCCCATTGATAAGCCCACATAAAATGCCTGTCAGTACAATTAGATAGTTTATGAGTCACAGACCCCACATTTTCCTTTTAGGAAACAAGGACACCTGCCTGGGTATTTTTTGTATATTTTGTGCAGAAGTCCTCAGTAATAGCTTGGTAAAGTGCCTCAGGTTTAAAATCCTGATAGTTCCACTTTTCAAAAGCCCACTTGAGCAGTTTCTTCTCGTTTCCCAGCAGCTGCCCATCAACAAAACACATCACCCTGGAGCAGTACTCCCATATTTCGCCTCGCAGTTCCTGGAGTAAAATTAAAAATGAAAAGTGACAGGAATTACACTTTGGATTCTGTACAAAGGCATTCATTAAAATATGCTTAGGTTGGTCAGTGTGGCATAACTGGAGGGTTTTTTTAGATTACTTGTGGTTTTGTGCTTTCCCTTCACTCATACAATGAAAAACAACAGCTCAAAAATGAAACATTAAATGTCTTTCCAAAATCCTGTTATGTTACAGGACATTATCCTGAAGAGAAATATCCTGGCTCCATATCTGGAACAGCTGAGAGGATTGTACCATAAAACCTATTCACAAAACTGGGTGTAGTCTCCATTATCTATAACTGAGTGAGGAAGTGTCAGGAATAGCAAGACTTTTGAGCTACGTTTCAGCAGTCATGAATAATTATGAGTCTTGATAGCTATATTTTTACCAAGGGCTTTTGGTGAACTTCTCCCACCATTTCTTCAGCACTTGTGCAACTTCATCAAGTAATGGTGAGAACACTAGCAAAAAGCAACTTCTGGTATTTTAAACAGAGCAGGCCAAGGCAACATGGCAGTAAGAACAATGCTGGCTGGTCTAGAGTGTCCTTCTCCCTTGATCCACTCTGGTGCCACCGCAAGAAGGGAAGCTTAAAAAAACACAAAACAAGCCACCTGTGTAAAACAGGTTTAGTTTGTTTCATCTGAACAATGCTGTTACAATCAAACAGAGGTAACTCAAGAAACATGCGCAGAACTGGGATTTTGAAAAAGGGGGGTGCCGATGGAGAGGTGCATCATGACATATAAAACAACACACATTTTTCTCCAGCTAAAAATAACCTAGATGCTTTATGAATATGTTAGGGGCTTAGCGCTATATCTTTTAGTTTAAGATTGAAGAAAAACAAATATAACTTCACTGGAATGAGCTAAAACAATCTGTAGGGCTGTGAAATAGGAGCTTCATTACCAGGAACAGCTAACAGCAGAATTGCAGAACAAAAGATAGCCATTAGAAAGACCCCATTAAAAAGACAAAAGGGTCATTAAGATTTGCAGAATGAAGAGTTTAGAAGGGATGAGGTAGATTATAACGAGCCATGAAGTCAATTGATTCCCTCAGCAGCTGCCTGACTAGAAATGCTACTGCCACTACCAGGCAGTTGGTTTTAACCATTAGGTGGGCCAGGAAACAAGGGGAGGTGCAAGTGCACCAGTACACCCCTTCCCTGGATCCTCCTCCTGTCAAGAAATCATAAAAACCATCGTTTATAGATAAGTTCTATTCTTGGACATATAAATGCAACTTTTATTGAGTTAAAAATGGATCCACTGTACATACCCATTACTATGGCATCTAAATGCATGTTAGACTAGAATAGGAAAGTGCATTTTTACAATCTGAGAATATAATCTTGGAGGAATTGCTAGCACTTTTAGAGGACAAGACTATATTTTAAAATGGTTTTGGAAAATTGGAGAAATGATCTGAAACCAATAATAACATTCAATTAAGGCAAATGCAAAATGCTGCACTTAGGAAGGAGAAATCAAGTGCACAAATACAAAATCAGGACTAGCTGGCTTGGCAAGAGTACAGCAGAAATATATATGGAATTTAGAGTGAATCACAAATAGAATGGATCAATAATGCGATACAGTTGCAAAAAGGCAACATTCATTCTGAGATGTAATGAGAGTGTCGCAGGTAAGACATGGAAGGTAATTATTCTTCTCTGTTCTGTTCTGGAAGCCTCAGCTGGAGACCCATGTCCTGTTTTAAGCACCACACATTACGAAACAGGTAACAAGCTGGAGCAAGTCTACAGGAGACTAACAAGACTAACAGAGATTTATAAAACATGATTAATAAAAAAAGTTTGAATTAATTGGATTTTGGTCCAGACAGGAGAAGGGGAAGGGCATGTTAACTGTCTTCATATATGTAAAAGGTTGTTATAGCATAGACTGGGATAAGTTGTTCTCTGTGTCCACCAATCTGCTTAATTTGCAGCAAGATTTAGGTTAGAAATTAGGAAAATCTTTCAAACAATAAGGTAGTTAAACAGTGCAACATGTTAGTTAAGGAGACTGTAGAATCCCCTTCTATTGGCTTTTTTCCAGAACAGGTTACACAGCCATCAAGCACAGGTAGTCTAAGTATATTTGATCCTACCTCAGAGCAGGGGGATAAATTAAATGACATCTTCAGATGCCTTCTAGTTCTGCATTCCTGTAAAGTTGTTTCTACTGTTGTGAAGAGTTCAGTGGTCTTTAAGGGTAATTCCAGCTCCAATGCTGATGACATGAATGTTGTTTTCCAGTGAAACAAACATTTTTGTCAGTGTAACAACCCTACTGAGCAACTCAATAGTTTAAATTAACTCATCAGAGACTTTAACACAGACACTATCCATATAATCTTTAGTAATTTGTCTTTTGGTTCTCTAGCATTCTTGCAGCCAGGAATTAAGCCAGAGTCCCATGATATATCAGTACAGAGAGAGAATTGCCTAAATACCTAAAGGCGCATGTACAGGTGATGGGGGTTTGGTCCCCTAAATTGAAATGGTGGGCTTTTAATTGTGACTATTAAAAAACCCACTGTTTCAATTTAGGGGCTTCCATCGCTGTTAGGGCAAAGGGCCTGATCTTTTTTCTTTTTGCAAAGCCTGCCCGCCTCTCCCATGGCCAGGGGACAAGCTGCTGGCTGGCCTAGTGGCCCCTGGTTCTTCCCTTCACAAAAGCAGCACCCCCTGGGGCTGCCCGGGCAGGCAGCTAGTGGACAGGTGGTTCCCAGCTCAGAGGCAGCACCTGCCGGATCCAACTTTTCCCTGAGCCCTCTGGGCTTCCGGCACCATGTGCAGTGTTCCCGCCACCTGGGACTGCCTGGGAATGGGCTGGCTTGGGGCAGCGTGAGGGAGTGGCAGGAGGGCAGCTGGGTGTGCTGGTGGCCGGAGAAGGTGGCGGGAACAGTGAATGCTATGTTGGAAGCCAATCTTTCGCTCTGTGCTGGTGGCACCCCTGGGGTCGCCTGGGTGGGCAGCTAGCAGGCAAGTGCTGCCCCAGCTTGGAGGCAGCACCTGCTAGATACAACTCTTCTCCACGACCGCAATACACTGCCTCTGCTGTCTTCTCCAGCTACCCTCCTGCCGCCCTAGGGACAAGCCAGCCTGTTCCTGGGCAGTCCCAGGTGGTGGGAAAGTGGTGGGGACAGTGCATGTAGCTCAGAAAGTCCCAGTGGGCTCAGGAAAGAGTTGGATCTGGCAGGTGCTGCCTCTGAGCTAGGGCAGTATCCAGCTGCTGGCTTCCCACCCAGGCGGCCCCAGGGGGTACTGCTGCCATGGAGGGAAGGACTGGGGCATCCCGCAACTCAGGTGCTGCTCAGCCTAGCGGCAGCTTGTAAACACAAGCTTCACCAGAAAAAAAAGAAGTGGCAAGGGGCCCAATCCTTTTTTTTTTTTTTTCTGAGCCTGCCTGTGGCCTGGTGGTCCCCCCCACCTCCCTCCAGCCATGGGACACATGGGCAGGCTTTGCAAGGAAAAAAAAGGATTGGGCCCCTCACTGCTTCTGCCTTCAGCTCACCTCTCCCTTGGTTAGGGCAGGGGGGTAAGTGTCAGATTAAATGCTGCGAAGTTACAGGTAACTACATTGCAGACTAAACTACATGGGGATGTGGGTTTTTTTGCAATGTAACAAAGTAATTTCAATCGCAAAAGAACCCATACGTGTCAACTGTGTCACAATTAAATTGCAAAAATGGATAATTTTCATCACATGTACAAGCACCCTAAGTGTTCACTTTTTAATGATTTGTTTTGTTTTAACAGTGACATTCATCAGAAGGCAAAAACAAATCTAGCTGGTAAGACAGTAATGCCAAATGCAATTTTGGTAAAAGCAGGCATAGCTCATTTGTCTTAATTGTATTTCAGTTAATGGATGCCAAAGGGAAAATTAACCCAAAGCTTTCCAAATTAGCATCACCATAGCACAGAAAGTGGTCTATAAGCCCAATGAAGTCTATTTTAGTGAAAAGTTTTCAAAATGCTACCTGCCTTTTGTAAAACCGCCAATTCCAAGAGTGGCTACATAAGTATATGAAAAGCAGAATTATTTGTCACATATGGAAACTCTACCCAGTAACTCTAGATATCTGGAAAACATTTTCGGCTGATGCCAAGGTGCGGAATGAGATCTATTCAGACCTAATCATGGTCTGCTTGAATTTAGGAGCTAGGCACATTGACAGGAATATCTACAACTGCAATAAATTCCTCAAGGCCAACTTGAAAAAAAATGCAACATCAACATCAACTCATGGAAGACTATCACCCAGGACCACCCCAAATGGAGGAAGAGTCTGATGCAAGGATCTTAGAACTTTGAAACTTGATGATGACAACAGGAGATGGAAAAGCAGGAGTGGCAGAAACAGCATGCACCAGACCAAATCAAGAATCCAGAGCTACCCACCCTACATGGAAACACATGCCTGAGCTGCCGCAGAGATTGTTGATCCCATAACGGCTTCGTCTGCAAGCTTTGGACCCACAGATAAGACACTCATGAAGACAATCATCCTTGACTGAGAGGGGTTACTGAAGGAAGGGAAATTCAGGACTTGTTTTCTAGTGTTGCTAATATTCTCCCTTCTGCACTACAGTGATGCTAATTTGGAAAGCTTTGGGCTAATTTTCCCTTTGGCATACATTGATTGAAGTATAGTGCATTGGAAAGACCAATACCTGCTTTAGAACTGAGATCTACCTTAGATCCCTTCCCAAGCAAAACAAAGTACCTGCTTATTTTATTTGTTTTGGCACCAGATCCTTTACAATTCTATAGAAATTAGCGTTCACTCAAAGCAGATAAAAAAAGACATTCTCACCTTTTTCTTCTCCTGTAAATATTCATGCCATGCAAATTCTTGTAAGGGAAGCAATACAGGCTCTGCGATCTTAGTTGGAAAATTCAGCCTCAGAGCCTAGGGTTTTTAAGATAAATATTTGTTCAGCGTTAATAGGATAATTGTAGATAATAATCCTATTGCATTTTTGTATGTAAACACTGTGAGGTGTGGTTTACTCTGATCACTTCATAATGCAGTCTTCCTACTTCCATAGTAAATATGCAGCTAGTTATAGAAGTCTATGCAGACTGCTTTAAAATCAATATAAATGTGTTAAAACCAGAAAACACAAGGGTTTTTTAACACTGTAAAATAGCTCGGTTACAAATACAAAGTAGTTACACTCCCTACGCACTGTTCAGAGAGAGGTAAAAAGAGCCCCACAGATTACCAGCTCTCTGAGCATCAGCTTCTCCTAACTTCACAGAGAGGTGTAGGTTTCTCAGCATCTTGCAAGAACAGGTCCAAGGCCACAGAATAACCAGTGTTGCAGCTAGAACTGGGGAGCTCCTGAATTTCACTCTGTTGTGTTGCCTCTGTCCGTTTATCAAGAAAAGTAGATAAGGGTCATTTCCATGAGATCATCTGGCCTCATCTTCTGGGTCAGAGCAGAACTGTTCCCGTAAGCACCTTTTCTATATTCAATCTGCTGTACAACATTTTAACAATTTATATACCCCTAGCATGAGAATGACAAGATATGAGACAAACGTGAATTAACAGGTTCAATTGCCCTTTGGCAATATGCAGTTTTACATAGATTTTGGCCCAATAGCCAGGGCAGATCACCCCAGTATAGGAAGGCTTTCTAGAGCACAGGCTGTCAATCTTTTCGGACTTGAAGCATCCCTCATCAGACATGAAGTGCTCCTGCATAACTTTTGTGAATTAAATAGCACCTTATTTCAAAAACTAACGTATTACAATGTTTATTTTTTTGCAGAGGGGCTGGGCTGTAGGGCAGGGAAATAGCTAAGAAGGGGCAAGCAGGAAGCCATCCGTATCTGCTCATCCCCTCACACCTTGCAGCGATCTTCAAAGGATCGTGTGGCACCCACAGTTCCATGGCACCTTGCTTGAGAATCGCTGCTCCAGAGGCACAGAGTAAGTATAGTCACTTCTATGCAGCCTCTGTTCTCTACTACTAGAGTAGGATCAGTGGTCATGGGCAAAGAGCTAGACAAGGATGTACCTGAACCCTGCAGCTGTTGACAACGGGTATAAATTTAAGCTGTTTGTAGTAGTACAAGGGGACCAACTCAGCAGACTGCCTCTTCAAGGATTGGGATAGCAACAAGGTCAATTTGTACATCCCATCCTGAGCTGCGATGTGCACATGATGGGGTGCAAGACTCACAGCATCTTAGTGAAGTAGTGTGCTGTTTTTTGTCTTTCATCATGTGGGGGAAACTGAGGCAATGAAAAAGGTTAAGTACCTTGCCCAGGGCTGCAGAGCGAGACAGATGAGGCTTCATTATTTATAACGTCATGTCTGGCATTCAGTAAACACAAGCTGCCCTTAGAGTGCTCTAGAAGTGGCTGATGTAGGGTTTTTTTGACGAGTCCTTCATGAATATCTAGATAACAGTGAGATGGAAATCCCCTCGCTTTCTAATCTGTACGTGTTTATCTACTGTAAAAGGATAACAAAATTCTCCATCTCCATTCCCTAAAAATATTCAGCACCTGGCACATCTACCTACTTTACTTTTATTTATTTTATATGCAAGTGACACACTCCTCACTGTTGATACAATCTTCTGTTCCTAAAGCTTCTGGGAGGTCTCCCCCCACCCAGGCACGGAAAGTCACAAGTGTTACTCTGCAGCCCTAGTAGCACCAGCAGCCTGGGAGTTACCTCTGCCGCACATTTTGCCACCTGGAATGCAGGTTCTTTGAGATGTCCCACCACCTCCAGCTGCTGCAGCTGCTCAGAGCCCATGGCACCTTCGTCCTACCACGAGATGACAGCTTTGTCCTTTAAGATCTTAAGTCACTGCTGCTGCGGCTGCCACCTCCTCGGTCTTGCTCTCCGGGACAGCTGACAAAGCAAACGTAAACAGAGATCTGCTCGCCATGGCAACTCCAATCCCAGCCCTGTGCTCTGCTGTGCTAAGTTCCATAAGCCCCACACACGATATAGGCATCTGGCAACCTTGAAGGGACCTGCTGTTTATTTGGCACTGGATAGCAAGCATATCTGGTTTCCATTTTATTCGGTGAGCAACCTGACCTAGACCTTTGCTTAGCTGCATCCCAGTGAACTGTTTTACTGCATCCCACTGTAATATCCAGAGGTGGAATTTGCAAGTGTACCTGGAAGTGACTGAGGTGCACAGTTCACAGACAGCAGAGACAGTTAAGCAGCAAATCAAAAAGTAGCAGAGAAAGAAGGAGATAAGTTGTTTTTTTAAAATCAATAGAAATGGAAAGAGTGATTAGTTTTTCTTCTCATCAAAGCTGCCTCCTGCTAAAACACTAACTCATAATTAAACTGGGGATTCATAATTAAATCTGTTTTTTACTGCTTGGACAATTCTATTAAGTTTTTAGAAATTGCAAGACAAAGTTACATCTCTTGTCACTTCTCGGGTTCCTTTAAAGGTTTCTCAGTATTTTAACATTTATCTCGATGCAATCCCTAGAAGGTAGGAATGTCCTATTATTCCCATTTTGCAGATAAACAGTGAGGCATAGAAATACTGAAGACACAGTGCAGAGCCATGTAAAGATGGCTCTGAACAGACTAGCTCAGGTACAGGAAGCATTATCAGTGTCAGGATGCGCGCCTCTGTACCTCCCTGACTGACATGACTATACCTTCTGAAGTCTATTGTAGACATAGCCGCAGGCACTTCTAAAAAACCACCAATTCATAGTATATCTGAGCATAATAAGGCACCACTGGAAGTGTAGAAAATTGTTTAGTTTCAGCTATAGCACCTAGTTTAAGTCAGTGCTCTTATTTTGAGAAGAGCTAAATGTACTTGTTCCTAAAAAAAGAAAAATAGGCCAACAAAACTTAAGATCTTAGAAGTGCTTTCCTGAATTAAGGCCAGGCAAGATGAATCCAGTACAGGTAAAAATCTCACAAAAAGGATACTGTTCAGGACTTGAACAGCTGTAATTTAAAAATGAATGCAAGATGAAACAGGCAAATGTGGTTATAAATGAAGATGTTATTCAGTTTGAAACAGCAAGTACCATTCTTAACAATTCAAGGGACAATTGAACAGTGAAATTGGCCTTTTTTTCTTTGACAACATTATGTATATACAACGTATACAGTTTGGTCATATGGTTTAACGGTTTTTTTTTAAGAAAAGGCAATTGCTTGAGGCCCTTATGAATGTTACTGTACCCATGCTTTTACTTATTCTGTTTAATAGACAGTGCTTATTCAACAGGAACATTAGAGGTTTCATTAATACTGATATCTGTGCAGCACACTAAAACTGCAAAGTTCAGTTTCAGTGGTAAAGTCTTTTTATTTGCTTGGAAAAAAAAGGCAGCAGGTTCCAAAGACGTTATTTTAAATTCCAAAGTGTTATAAAACAAAGATCTGTTTACATTATGTAAAATGCCATTATGTTGTATTTTAAAGTTACTATAGTTGTAGTATAAATTTAAGAGGTACAGACCCAAGCCCTGAGTGAACATGTGAACAAACATACACAACTTTGCCTCTGACTCAGGTTTTTTAAACCTACATTTATATATTTCCCTTAGTAGTGATGCAAGGTCATTTTTAAATGTATAGCCAAATAAGCATTGTGAAATGCTCAGAAAGAGAAAGAAAACATTGAACCGTTCAGGCCAATAGCTATAATCTGTACACACTAGCAGAAGATTAAAAAAATTAGAAAGAAGAAAAAGAAACCACTAACTATACAAAGGCTGTTAAATACAATCCTCAAATTTCCATGATCCTTGTCAGCAGCAACTTGTGGTTTCTCTTGAGGATGTGAAAAGGATTGCTCAGGTTGCTTCACTCTCATCTTCAAGAGACTCTAGTATTTACACTGCTGTTTGTTCACCTCTATTTTTTTCCATTTCATCATCCCTCCTGTAGAAGTAGTGAGAGGTGACTGCGAAATACATGCAAAGCAGTTTGATTTGTGACATCTTTGGTGCTTTGAGGACAGTTCTAGGTCTATTTCACCCCACCTTGCCAGTGCGTCCTTTGCTTTTTTGCTGCCTGCACAAAGAGGAACATGGAACAAGATATGCTGGTCGTATCTCAGTGTAGGCAAAACAGAAGTGATACTGGTGATTAGAAGACAATATGCTAGAGCTAATACCTGCTATTGAAAGCAGTGCCCCTCATTTATGAAACTGTGTAAATATAACACCAAAAGTATGCTGTTAAATCAAGTTAGCTATGCTTCAGCAAGCTGTGAGCAGATGCTCATATTGGTTTAAATTTAGCTTACAGTAGTTAAATTTACACTTATAATTTATGGAGTGTTCTATTTTCATTTCATGACAAATTAGTATGGAGGAATTAGTATTTCTCTTTACTATATGGAAGACAGGGCTTATACTCACCAGAAGAAAAAAAAGACGTACCTATAGCCTAAGTACAGCCAGTCAAAAAGCCTGAGGTTAAATCAGTTCAGGTTTCACAGGTTAGTCTAAGCTGTGTAGATTGGACCGGTAAGAGTGAACAGACATTCTCTTTTGATTCTGGAAACGCGGCCACATGCCTGCAGTGGTACAAGTCAGAAGTCAGGGGGTACTAGAGCACACCTCCCTGCTCTGCTGAAGCAAACAGCTTAGGCCAAGGCTAGCCCACGCATTGTGCAAGGGCAGGCTTCCACGATAGGTGCAAAGCATCTTCGGGTGCTGTGAATTAACTTAAATCTGAAGGGGATCAGTCAGTGGCCATTTACAAACTAGTCAGAAATAGCAAGACAGCATCTACGAGAACTGGCTGTGAATGAAATGGATATGACCTTGATTCCTGGTGGAATATTTGAATACTTGTCCACAGGTAAGGACATATACTCAATCTTTGTCCCTCTGAAGAGTCAGTTGGAGAAAAAAAAAAAAAGTGAAGTGGCAAAACAAATGCATACGCATGAACAGAAACCAGAATCTCAAGACAGAATTCTAACTCTGTATGCATCAATCATGTTACAATACTGCATTTATCTTTAATTAATTAATTATGGGAGCATTTTCTTATATTGATTACATCCAAAACCCAAATCTTAATAATGTCACTGTTTATCAAGATGTGACTTTGTGACACGATAGTTGAGGTAGTTAGCTGGCAGGAGTCTGAAGTCAGGCAAAAGGCAGGGTAGATTTGTAACTTATAGACTAATTATGTACATCAGAGACGTACCTCTGATTTAGCCTATTAGATGCAAATCCACCCTACCTTTTGTATGATAGTTAAGTCATTAAGAACTTTTAATTGGACAGGGGAAATACTTGGAGCATGTTGTTTGTATGACAATGATGGATGAAAGGCATTTGTTTAAAATGTGTTAATCAGGCTCACTTTGGAAGTCCTCTTAAACAGAAGCTGAAGATGTCTTTTTACAACTCCAAAGCAATCAAAACAACTAGTTATTCTCAAAAAAAAAAAAGAACATTACACATGTGAACACAGAATACTACGTCTTATAATTTTCATTTTAATAGAAATTTACATGGAGAGAAAATGAGTGGTGCAAACTTTCCAGAGAAAGACAACATTTATAGGCATGTTGAGAAAAGTGCATGGTTTCTCACTCTTGAGAACAACTGAAATAAAAGAAGTTGCTATTTTTAAACAAAACAGTACAAGAGTCATTCTCTTGTTCACATGTTGGCTTTTTTAGAGACTGTTCTATTCTTAGTCTTACAAATGATTGAAGCATCTGTAGTAAATAAGAAATCTTTCCATTTCAGGTACAGCTAGTATCTACTACATAACTGCAATACAGGGGTCAGCAGTGAGGGCCACTTTAGAGAAATACAGTTCCAAACGTACCACCTCAACCCTAACCCACACTGCCAGAGCTGGAGCCAGAGTCACCACTCCAGCCACCCGGGAGTCACCCTGCAGCACCACCACTTCTTCCCACCACACAAGGCCCCCTGGCTTTGCGGGCCAGATACACTAGCTCCGAGGGCCAGATGTGGCTTGCAGACTGCAGGTTGCAAAACACTAGTATGATCAGTTATACCAATACATTAGTGACAGCTTGGGTATTAATCTGAAGATTAATAACTCAAAAACAACATTTTTCTTAAACTTTAATAATTAGTTTGCTTTCATTACATAGTCTCTTAGAGTTTAACCAAAGAAAGCTGTGACTTGTTTTAAAGCATTTTAGAATTCACATGATTGTGAAATGGAGATTGAAGTCTTGCACAAGGTTTTATAAGCCTGTGGCACAAGGCAGGATATGCTGTATATACAGCAGTATTGTCAACAAAAGTTACCTTGCTATGGTTTAACAACCAGGAGAACAATGTAAATATTATACCGTTATTTTGTAAGAACAAACAAGATTTTCCCAGATGAGGTAAATACAAACTTATTTGTACTTTTCTTTAGTTTTTTCAGCATCAAAAATCTTCAGTTATAAAATATTCTAGCTCTCTTTTGGAAGCTTTCCAGGTTACACAAACAAGATAGCATTTTTCCATTTTTGGAGGGAAGTTAGATAACAAATAAGCTTAAAAGTAACAACAGCAATCTTGGAGTTGGAGGATAATTCATTTTTAAAAATAAAAATTTACCCCCACTGCCTCACCTCCCCATATCAATTTTTAGATAAACTGACATGCCAATAGCTTTTGAAGGAAGCTGAGTTACAGCAGCACATTCCCAGTAGCCAGCTCAGTGCTTTGAATCTGCAAATGGACAAACACCCAGAATTGCCAATTCAGAGCAGTAGCTTTCTGTTTGGTCAATTAGATATTCAGCCATACAGGAATTTTTTTTTTAAACAGTCAAACAAAAAATAAGTAAGATGCTGCAATAGACTGTAACTGAAAATTAAAAGCAGTGCAACAGATAGACATCTGATGGTTCATCTGGATTTTAACACCCACATTAAGAAATATTTTTAGTAACCGAACCCTTAGCTGCAGCACATGCCCTACCCCAGCTTCCTTTTATAGGGTGTCTTTTCAGTAAGATTTCAGCTTATCTTCCCTACCAGGCAACTGCATTAGTGACAAATTGCACACATCTACTCTAATTAACAAAAAGCCACGCTACTTTTAAAAAGCTTAAGAGATGTGCCATATGTGACTTTATTCTTTGTTTCACTTACAGTGAAGACCAGATATAGCCTTTTCCATATATTAAGTCACGTTACATTCTATTCTCAAAAATACATAAAAATTGTTTGAAAATATAAGCTTGCTCCTAAGCTAAGACAGCATCCTGGAAGAAATATTATTTTGCACTTATGCAGCACCATATAGCAGAGAGTCTTAAAAGTGCATTGCAGAGGCGGTTAAGCAGTAGCCACATTTAATATGTGAGGCAACTAAGGCACAGGGAGGCTGTGACTTGCCTGAGGTCATACAAGCCAATGGCAGATACAGGAGTAAAACTCAAGACTTTTTTGTACTCCACTTTAGCTACCACATCCTGTTGCCTCTACATTAACTGCACTGGTTTAACATCTGTCTGAGGAACAAGACTTGTATAACACAAAGAAGTGGTGTACCAGAGCCAGTCAGTTTCAACCAAAAGCAAGAGAAAATGTAGTATTCCATAAATCAAAATGCACTTAAGGCAGGAGTGTCAAGCTTACTTCCTGCCCTGAGCCAGATTAGGACCACAGGGCTCCTTGCGGGCTGCATCCAGCCCAGGGCAAAGGGTGGTTCTGGTGGGGGCAGCTCTGGTTCCTGCCTGGTACATGCAGTGGCAAGCAGCAGCCCTGGTCCTGATGCATGCTGCATGCCCCATGCTGGATCTGGAGCTGCTGCTGCTACTATGGGCCAAGGCAGCAGCACGTGGGGTATACAGCAGTGACAGCTCTGACATGGGGCATGCAGCATACAGTAGTGGTAGGGCCACTAGCCAAGGAAGTAGGGCTGCTTCAGTGGTGATGGGCAAAACAGCTGGAGGGTGTGACCATATCAGTTCTTGGTTGCTCTCTTGCTGCTGACTGCCATGTCCACCAGGGCCCAGGAATGCTGGATTCTGTGGCAAGCCACTCCCTTGGCCACACAGCCCAACTTCTGGTGGCCTGTCAGTAGCCCGGTGGGCCAGACAGAGCAGCTGCACTGACTTAAAGGAATGATCACACTGGAAGTTATATGTGAACTTGGAGAAAGATAAGCTCATTGAATAAGACAAATGGTGATAATTTTGTGAAAAAAGCTTTGCCTGTGTTGAAAGGTAGAGTAGTTTAGATACTGTTAAGTTTGACTTCTGCAGAGGCCATGCAGACATCTAGAATAATTAACCCTAAAAATAAATGAGCCAAAATAAACTGAAAGCTGTCCATCTAGATCACCAATGCAACTTTGGATAGCTATTGTGCTGCAGAAATGAAATGCGATACCTGTAATCAAGGTTATCCAACTTTTGAGCACCTGGGGACCATACACCACATGATGCACATGCAGTCTCCTCTGGCCCTCCCAGGCACACACCCCAATGCCCCCCACCATTCAAGGCCCCCCAGATGTCAGGCTCAGTGGGCCATACTGCTCCATCCCCAGAGGTGGAGGGAGGAAGGAGACTGGAACACCAGTGGTGGCAGCAGCTGGAGTGATGAGTGGTGCCCAGATAGGAGCCCACAGACCACAAATCAATCCCTTGCAGGCTGGCCAGCAAGCCATGAATTAGACAGCACTGATGTAGTTCAGTATTGAACAGCCGGCTGTGTCTCCTGCCCAGATGCCACTCCCCATATTGCTCTGGTTGCAGCAGTCTCCAGGCTCTCCCTCCTTCCTCTGGTGTCCTTCTGTGCCCTCTCCTGAGGGCAATGCAAAGGGGCTGAAGGTAAGATTATGGCCATGTGGGTATATGGTGCAGTGGTGGTAGTGGTATCTGTACAGTGCAGCAGGGGGCATCTATGCAGCCCACAGCCCGATTTTAGTGAAGCCTGGTGGGTATGTCTGGTCCCTTGCTGCTTATATGTTAGACAGCCCTGATGTAGACCACTGGCTACACAGAAGTACCCTACAGCTCAGTTTACTGGTGGCAAACAACAATTTAAGAAAGGAACGAGGAAAAACACAGGCCTGCATTTCAAAAAGCCTGACCTTGAATTGGATGCTCATGAGATGGCTGATTTACTGACAAAGATTGTTGACCCGATTCATTCATGTGTATGTTTTGATTCTGTTCTTCACTAATTTGATGGGGCTGGACTGTATCTGGGCTAATATGAGACTGACGACTAGGTTCTTGGCTCAGCTGCATGTGCTGAGTTGGATGTGAAGATCCTGCTGTCAAATGAATTTCTTCAGTTGGTCCCTGATGTGCATGGAGATGTTCCAGTGCCTCCTTTGAAAGAGTGATGACATGCATTTGCTCAGGCTGTGCAGTTTCCATTTGGTTCTCTATCATATTTATACTTTGGATTTGTTCTGCTTGTTCTTGTTGAGCTGAAAGCAGCAAGTTCTGTAGCTGCTGTGATGGCTGAGCAAGTAATGTGAGATTAGCACCTTGATCTGCCGTCATATTTTGGGAATTCTCAGCAGCAACAATACTAATACCTTGGCTGTGGCCAGGCATGAAGTTTATGTTATGTACTGAATCAGTGACCAGTAACTGAATCTCTTGCCCTCCTGATGTGGACAGCTGATACTGCTGTAGCTGAAGAACATTTCTGACCTCTTCTGAGTTACTGCTACTGCTTGGGGCAGCACTGACTTCTTGCAATTGCTTTTCTTTTATGTGAATTTTCAAATGAGATTTCAAATTGTCCAAACGTGCAAACTGCAAATTACACTCTGGGCAGGAGAAAGGCTTTTTTCCTGTGTGCAAGATACAGTGTCTTCTCTTGGCACTTGAATCAGAGAAGGATTTTCCACATATACCACAAGAATATGGCTTTTCTCCTCTGCAAAAGAATGCAATTTACTTCATCAGCAACATCCATTTTAAAGCAACTGCTTTCTGCCAAGTATTACAGGAAAAGTATTTAAACAGAGGCTCTGCTATGCTGCAGAACACTTGCATGCAGCCATGTAAGAAAAAATTCAGTGTCAGATTTTCTAGATTTTTCTTTTAAGAACTGCACAACGGTGGGACCAAAACTGCAATAATTTTTCTATATCCAAAAGCTAGTAAGATAAACACAACCACTGTCATACAGTAATAACTGAGGTTATAAAACTCTGCAGTTGGAATTTGACAAAGAACAAATGGCACCATAGACACCAAAATGATCAGAAAAATGCAGCCACCTATTTCAGACCTTTAAAAGCAGTAGTCATTTTAAAGATAAATTTTTATTTCCAGCTTTTTTAGGGCTGGTTGACAAATACCTAAAGGCTAATTTCCTGCCTACAAGCAACTTGGAAAGACCAGAATGTAATTTACTGTACTCTAATTTATTTTACTTCATGCCTCAGTTAAAAGATCTAACTCTGACATTTTATCACTGTGGTCAGTCTACATACATCTCCCTACACCTCCCTTTGTTTCCCCGTTATTTAGGAGGGGCAAGATTTACTGTGATATCTTTTATTGGATCAAATGTACAGCTGAGGAAAGATGCTGGACAAACTTTCTGACATACATTTTCATCAGGCCCACGCCCCTCACAGCTATACATTTTGTCTAATGAAAGATCTCACAAAAACTCTTGCCTTTCATACATTTCCTTGACCATCACAGCTACAATGTTTCAACCCTACTACCCAATAGTTATTGCACTTTTCCTTTAAAATATCAAGCAGAATTCCATGAGAAAACTATTTTCAAACATGTTAAAATATGCACTGCATTTCACACTTCCTTCCCAGGAATAAATTGGCCAGATTGCCCACAATAATTGCCAGAGATGTTTCTATCTGGAATCTACGCCACAACTGTCACTCATGTTTGAATGCCCAAGGCCACATCAGCATTAGGGCTTGGAAATGTTTGACACCAATTTCAGGCACACATGACTAAATGCAACTGTAAGAGTTTAGATTTGTATATGCCCGGGTTTTAAACTGTTAAGCAAGTGAGGCATCTTTTTTACACCATGACTGTAGGGACTTAATACCTTTCTGGAGAAGTTGACAATGTCATTTTCACATTGTTAAGTGTTACTTGTTTAGTTACAGACACAATACTTAATACTGTACAATACACAGATGTAAAGACAGACTTTGTTTCAGAGGGGAGTCTTGCCTTGGTTCAAGGGGCACAGGGCAGGGAACAGAAAGCAGAGCACCAGATGGGGCAGGGGAAGGGGACTGGAATGGCACTTGTGAGGTGTGAGGCTTACTTTGTGTCATACCTAGCAAAAAGGTTGGCTCCCCCACTGCTTTAGAACAATGTGTAAAAACCCAAGAATATAGAATACGGGGCTCATCATTTTGACTGATTTCTCCATCAAAATTTCTAGAAATGTTCAAATGCAGTGAATATAAGTTGGTTAAGTAAACAGCAAACATACATGCTAATTGAAGCTTTTACTAAATTGACCACATACCAGTTTATGGAATTATAGCTACTCAGGGTAGTTGGAAACCAGCACATGATACACACACTGTACTAGATTTTGGCTTCTTAAGAGCTATGGTATAATACAAAAAATTCAAACCAGCAAAGCCATACCTGTGGATTCTGATATGAGTTTGAAGAGAACTTTTTGCTGTGAACGACTTGCCACAGATTTCACAAGTAAATGGCTTCTCACCTGCCAAAAAGAGTTTGACATACATTCAAAAGTTATAGTTAGTGTAGAAGTATTATTATTAATAAAAATGCCATTTGGTTCCTACATATCACTCCTCCTTAGTGGGTCTCAAAGCACTTTACAAAGTATATGACTTTACAGTCATTATACCCATTTTACAGATGGGGGAAGTGAGGAAGGGAGAAATTAATGATTTGTCAAGGTCATCCAGCAGCCCAGTAGCAAAGCCTGGAACAATAGCAGATCTCTAGAATTCCAGGCCAGTACTGTCCAGCAGATCACCCCAACTCCCTAGGATGTTCTTAAAAAAAACTACTGTCCATACAGTCAAGTGTAAATGCAAATTACTCCCGTTTTTTCTTAACTCAAAATGAAGTAGTTACATTCTTATATTTATAGTGCAATGGAGTACAGACAGCTGAAACTCATGGGTCAGAGTTGCTGGTTAACTAGGGGTATAACAGGTTTTGTAAGATACATTTTTGTCTTACTCCTCCTTGAGAATCTGTGTTTAGGTTTCTTAAGTCCAAGGGCAATAGTGATATCAGCTGACCTAGGCTTTTCACAAAACTGAGAAGAAAAATACTGAATCTACTTAAAAATGGTACATCTTGCTTTGGCAACATTTTTGAAAACTTGTACAAAGTGGGCACATGTACATGAGACACTAACTGCACAGTAGCCTAATAGCACTGCCCAGCAGTCTGCCGGGCAAAAGTCATGCTGATATACTACTGTACAGTAGTATTAGGCTACTGCACAGTAAGCATCACAAAAAACCTGTGCACCAGTGGTACTGCACACAAGTTACTATGTATCGATTTAGTACTTAGATATCCAAATACTAAACTTAATGTGCAGTAACTATAGCGCATTAATGAACGTGTAGACACACCGAGTATGTCCTAATGACTCCTTTTATCAAAGGTCATGTAAAAGCTGACAAGCATAGACATTTAATACTAGCTTTGAAGCTCCACTGAAAACGTGATGTTCCTCCATTTTCAGCTTGCTTCCTTGTGCCTAGAAAGAGCTGGTGACTCACAATCAGTGATGTTTGCCACCTGAAGGACTTGAGGAACCTGAACACAGATTTTCAAAGAGGAGAGAGGCAAAGATTGCAGATTTTTAAATGTTTATAGCCCTGGTTAGCCATTTCTGATGCCTCTGCCTGAAGGCAGTGCTTCTTGCCTTGATTAAAAGGCAGGGAAACTAACAAGTGTTACTGTGTAAACAAACTACAGATTTTTATTTGTACTACATTTTCTTTATATTTTAATGGATTCGTAAAACAGAACAAAATCCCCGATCATCTAAGCCCCAGGACAAAGATTTGAAACTGAATGTAAAATGTTTTACTCCATTTAAATGCTCGTAATATTTCAGAACAGGAAAAACTGGAATCATCCTGTTTTTACTACTATGTACTTCTGTAATTAATTCATTCCTAGCATCTGATGAAGTAGGCTGTTGGCCACAAAAGCTCATGCCTCTCTGAACCAGTTAAGGTGTCACCCTGTCCTACCTTCTGCTTGTCTTCAGAATCATACAGCTAACCACCTCTGTTTGTACTTAGTATTGTACTACTTAAAAGAGATTTTTTAATATTTTGAGGAGAAGAGACAGTGTCAAGAGTTACAAGTACTATAAAAGTTCAACATTCATTCTATTCTAACTCTTTCATTCTTATGGTTCATGGTATTCCTTCTGTGTCACTAGCAGAGAAAGCAAGAAGGGTGAAGCTAAGATTTCTAAGGATTCTGATGTCACCCATAAAAAGATGCTGTTAAACAAAACACAAAATACTTATTTTATAATAACAGCTCTCCCTGAGTGTGTCAAGCTCCTCCTTGAACTTGACAAGGTTTTCAACTCAGATTAAACAAGCAAGCATCTCAAATTTTCTGCAACTTTTTAACTTAAAACCCCCCAAAAGAACAAAAACAGAGTAGCCCTCCTAATACAGCATTGCTTTGGAGTTGTGTTCACATGAGTCATCTTCTGTGCTTTTTATGAACAGCAGAAGCCACACCTAAGGGACATACTTCCCCGCTAAGAACCTGGCGACTATTATTGAGAGGAAACAGCTGAAGCTCATGTCTCTGCCAAGAAGAAAGGGCAGTCTATGAACCTTACTATAGCTAACAATTATGTTTTATCTGCTTTTTCTGCAAAAATAATAATGTACAGTATTACCTGTATGTGTTCTTAGATGTTTCTTTAACTGAGCTGCATCCATGAATTTGCGACGACACAGGGTACATTCCGGCAATGAATGGCCTTGTCGCAATAATAAAAAAAGTGTCAGTGCATAAATGATCCCCTGTACTTCTTCAGTGATCTTTGTTAAAGCATTTCCCTGCAAAATAACCACTTTAATATAATATATAAAGAAGACAACAATGATTCACTGGTAATTTCTAATGCTGCAAGTTAATAGAAATTGTAGCATATCTTTCTCTCTCTCTCTCTCTCTCCAAATAATTATATTGTTGAAGAAAGGAGACTGTTTTAGCTTTCACTGTCCCAAGAAATCCCATGCCTTTCTTTTTGAATTTTGAAAGTCCTTAATTTCTTCCCACTCTACATGTTTATGATACAGTCACTGACCTGTCCACCAGAACAGGACAGGTCAGGACTTATTTTAAAGCTCATCAATACTATTCAGCAAGAGGAGAGGAATGCCACAAGGTATAACGAATAGTGAAGAAAGCACTAGTTTTATAAAATCCCAGCTTACCTTGGGCAGAAATGACCAGGATTAAAATAATAAGACACCAGTCTTTCAAACAGCAGTGCAAATCAGTGCTTCTTGACCATCTGGCAAGCCTGCTTGGTTAACTATATTTCCAACATATCCCATTCCTTTGTCAGCTGTTCAGTTCTTAATTCCTCATATGTTCACTAGCTTCTGTACCAACAGTTTGTTTCAGAAACCTTATCAAGATCTTTGGCAACCCATCACAGAATATTGACAGCCCAAGCCACCTCTCCAACCCAAATGTGTTATACCTGTATGCACTCGGTAGTGACTCTTTAGTTGTCTCTTTTGGCTGAAAAACTTTCCACATTGATCACAGGTAAAAGACTTCTGTCCTGTAACAAAAAAAAATCCAAACTATCTATAGAAACACAGTACCCTTGTATAAATTTAGACTCCTTACACTGAATGGTAGCCAGCACTCAAAACAAGCCTAATATAAGGTACGGTTAAGTTAGAGTTGTCATAGGATATTTACCTGTATGAAGGCTCATGTGCTCCAAGAGGGAATGCTTTGTCGTCAGAGCCTTGTTGCAGACAGTACATGTGTACGGACGTTCTCCTGTGTGCATCCGCTCGTGAACCTGGAGAGAGTGCTTCTGGGAAAAGCCTTTGCCACATTCATTGCATTTAAAAGGGCGTTCGCCTAAAGGTAAAGTATCAACTTTGTAAATATTCTAAGCTGGCAGTATGTTACATTTATTATACAGTTTTCAGTAGAGCAGGAGATTTCAGAAAGAAATTAAATAAAAGACCTTAGCTTCTTGTAGCAAACATATGAAAGTATAATCATTTTCTGTTACTATACGCACTGACGATATCCTGTTTTCTACTGGGCAACTAGAACGCAATCTACCCACAAACATAAAGAAGATTATGTTCTCGGGTGAAGATGGAACTAAACTTTAGAAAAAACAAACCAAGAAAACCCCACCAAAACCTAAAAGATGCAACATATCTAGTTTGTTACTGGCAGGAAGAACTGGCTAAGAAATTCTATGTTACTGTAGCACCATGCAACATTTAAATAATCTCAGTCAAACCAACTGTAATAAGTTACAGTACCCCAACCCAAAATGAGCAGTCTTTTCATGCCTACCTGTATGACTTCTCTGATGAATAGCTAAAAAGTGATTATATTTAAACACTTTGCCACAGTCTTTACAACGAGCTTCAGAACCCGTGCGCTTTTTTTTCCCATCCGTCCTTTTCATCAGTCCTTTCTCTTCTTCATCACCCAAAAGTTTGTAATCTTTTAGCTTGACAGACCTCCGTAACCGACGTTTGCTATACCGACTCTGAGTGCTCTGTATTCCTTGAGATTTGGGATCGTAGTTCTCATCCTTTTCAGCTGACAGATCTACAGCAGCATCTGACCCACAAGCATGTTCGGTTTCTTCAACTTCTTTCCTTATTGGACCTTGTTCATCAACAACTGCTTCTTCTAACGCAACTTCTTTTTTCATAAAATTTTGTTTATTCTGCACAGAATTATTCTCTCTTAGCTGTACATCTTCAACAGAAGGTGTCCCTAGTTTTTCGTCTTGGGTATTCTTGACTTTTCTTGGTCTTCCTCGCTTTCGCTTTGGTGGATCTTCATTTTTCTTGTCATTTGGCAAGACAACTACAGAAGCCCCATTATTAGAAATGACAGGTAATGCATCATTTGGGCGACGGTTTGTCTGATAATCTGTGAAGGCCCATACCAAGTCATTCACTTTTAAGAGCTGTGCAGTAGCCAAGATTTGTTCTGTACTTTTTTCACTGGCCTGGAGATAACCTGTGTACATGAATTCTAGTAGCGCACCAAAAGTATCTGCAACCATGCCTTCCAGCATATAAATTGACTGGCCTATCTCTCCTTCATCTACAAACATCATTGAAAAGTACTCACTGCTGGCAGCCAGTAGAGCTTTGTGGGCTCTGAAGTGCACGTTTTCCACTATTAAAGTAATATCACAAAGAAAATCTTTTTTCCTTTGTTCCTCAAAATTAGCCAGAATGGTATCTCTGTGAGCTTTGGAGTGGATAACAACAAGTTTCTCTGAAGTGTCTGGAGTTTCTTCTGCCATTTTTACTGCAAACAGGAAAAGATTTTCCTAGGAGAATAAACAGTTTTATAGCAAAAATAAATCACTTTACAGTTTGCACTGCAACCTCCCCACACTAATAACAGCCTGCTCTGCAAGAGGATTAACAGTACAGAAATTTCTGAAGCAATATGAAAACTTGTGGTTTTGCTTTAAAAAGTAACATTAATACTGACTTTTCCCCTTCCAACAGAATAAGATTTCTAAAACTTAAGAAATGAGTAAAGAAACCCCCTTTTGGGAAGAAAATTACTATTGCTGTTTGTTTAGTATCCATTTGCTTCTCAGCACCCTAATTGCTGCCCCTCCTGAAAATAAGATATATTTTTTGCAATTAAAAGCAAACTAAGCAGTACCACTCCTCTCAGCAGAAACAGAACAATGAAGCTGTACCATTTTTCTACAAAAGTCATGTCTAAGTTTTCCCTGGGACTATGCCATGGAATCCAGACCAACTGAAGTCGATGGCAAAGTCTCCACCAAGTTCTGGATTTCACCCACAGGCCTGTTCTCCAAAGCTCTGCTGATATAACACCAGTCTGTTGGCAAAATATTGTGCACATCCAAGTCCAAACTTCTCTGAGGCAGCAGTTACGCTGCCTTAGCTGAAATAGACTTCTTCTGTTGTCTGAGGTGTGTCCACACCAGAGGTTTTGCCAGAAGAGATAGATTGGCTGATAGGGAAGTGATCTTTTCATATCCTAAATTGACAATACCTACCTCAGCAGAGGTTGGTAGTATAGATTGGCCTGTAGTCCTTGTTGATGCTATATGCCAGTAAGCACTAGACAGTTCAGGCAGTTTGTGCTTGTTGATCCTTTTGGTTACTGTAGGTGTCATCTAACAGCTTTCACAAAAGAACTGCTCCCTCTCTGACCTTGCTGTCTTTGTGATCAAGGAAAATCTATCAAGCACCTTTAAAGAACACATTTGGGAACAACAGATCATAAGCAGGCTGGATGCTAGGAACCAAAGACTGAATACTAATACCAATTTTATAGCACACTAATCTACCTGATTCCTGATGCTCTTCCTATGCTCAAAAGGGTTGCTATGGTCTGTTGTGCAGTCTCAATCCCCCCCATAATCAATTTTCTTTTCTTAACTGTTTGGGTGATGTCTGCTAACCTAGGACTTTCCTCCCCTGGCTTCCCTCCAAACTTACAGCTCCATTCTCTGTTGTTAACTGCGATCAGTGGCCGGGCCACTTTGCTCCTCAAAACGGATGAGGAATATCTGGCATTCGAGAGCTTGTCTAACATCATTTCAACCACTGAGTTGGTCTAACAAAAGGCACTGTCCACAACATCCCTGCCTCCTGCCTAAAAGAATGAAATTAAAAAAAAAAAGCAAGCCACATCCTTGCGCCCTGCAGAGACGGGACTCACAAAGCACGTGCAGAACATGCCCAAACTTCCCTGCGTGGGCCTTTTGCAGTGCTCCTCCCCCTCCCAACTGCTTTCCCACAAGTGCATGCAGCTGTAAGGCCTCTGCACTGCAGCTGGGCAACTGGGTCAGCAACACTGCACCCTGCAGTGGTGCATCCACCAGAGGACTGGTTCTCGGGTGGCTTCTCAAGTGCTCTTGCAGCACCTCGCCCTGCTGCACAACGAACTGGCTTCAGTCTGCAGGTAGCTGTGGCCTGTGTGATGTCCCTGGTGCCCATTCCTGCCTGGGTGCCCAGACGCTGAGCTTCAGAGCCCAGGGCTGACTTTGGCTCACTTTCTGACAGCTGCTTCTGGTAACCCCCTGGCTTGATCTTGTCTTGCCCCTTACTTATGGATGCTCTGTGGTCCTACCAAGCCCCCAACCTCCTGGCCCCGGGCAAGCCACCCGTCTATTTGACCGGTCTTGTCCCCTGTCCGTTCCTGTCTCAAGGCAGAGGTTGCCTGGCCAGCACCTGGGGGCTCCCTGGATTCCTGCCCCGCGCTCCCCTACCCGCGTTGCCCTTTATTTGTCCCACGAGTTGAGCTGACACATCCCCTCGCTCCTCTGCTGCCGCAAGGGCCCGTCCACGCGTGTCCAACAGGCCTCAGTCCGGACCCCCCCGGCTCTACCCACTAGGCCTCCCCACTCGCCGCAGCGCGGGCCCCGGAGCGGGCGGGACCTGCCCCGTGGCCGCCTCGCCCTGGTCACGTGACGCCCGGCCCCTCTCCCCGGGGCGGCCTGGCAGGACTCACCGGCGCCCTTGGTCCTCCCGCCGCTCGCAGCCGGGCCGGGCGGGCGCGCCACGTCCTGCGTCATCGCGCTGCGCGCGCCGGCCCCGCCCTCGCGCCCAGCTGCGGCCTCCGGGCACCTCCGCCTTTGGTGGCCGCCTCCCCACACCCGCGCGCGGCGGCGGGAGGCGGCCGGAGACCGGGGTGCTAAACGCTCGTCCGCGCGGTTGTGATTTAGTATCGTTTATTTCGAAACTGAAAACACCCCGGGCGCGTGAAGAGATCTTGTGTCGGCGCGGGCCGCGCTGCTCTTCCGGGGCGGCGGCCTGGGCGCGACGGCTGCAGGGACGAGACCGCGCGGTTAGTTGAAGTAGGTCTCGCACAGTGTTCACACACACACACACACACGCACGCACACACGCGCGGCCTCTCTGGGTTCAGCAGGAGCGCGGGGCTATTTTAGTCCCTGGCAAACTAAATACAAGCAGGGTCCGCTGTTTTAAGAGCCAGGAAAGTCTCCAATTTGTAATCAAAACCAAACGGTCTGTGCTGAGGCTCTTTGTATTTGCGAGTCATTTTGTTTCCCAAATAGGGGAGGAGTTTGCAGTAATCGATGAACTGCTCTAGTTTGGTCTTGTACTTCTTTCGGATGTATTCAGAGCTCCTGGGGTTATAGGCTGCAAAAAAGTAAGCAACATAGTACATTAAATCATAGCATGTTTCTGTTGTTTAAACTCACTGCCATCATGATATATAGGTATATCCTACATAATTAGTGAGCTATTTCTGCCTAATTCTGACTTTCTAATGAGATGAGAATGGTGGACTGGTCTTAAAAGGAAATTATCACAAAACAACTTGAGACCTAGCATCTCCTACTACCTGTGAACTAGTGAGGCTAAAGAACAAAGAAGAAAAGCATGCATGTTGGTTTTGGGAGCAACAAATTTTGGGAAAACTTTACAAGGGACCACCGCACAAAGCACCTACCTACCAGAAGGATACATGGTCAGAAGAGAGGTGGCTCAGCTTACATTCCTGAAAGCATGTTAAAAAACTACATGGCTTTTTATTTCTCTTCTGTAGCAGCTGAGGCTTTTCTGTCCAGAAAGCTGCTACAGTTTATGTAGAGTAAAGGCATCAAACTCATCTGGTGCCCCAGCCCAGATGAATGGTACAGAGCTGGCTCTGTGGGTCAGATCAGGCCTACAGATGACCCTCCCCCACCGTGTGCTAGATATGGTGGCCATTTGTGCTTGCTTCAGCTGATCCAGGACCTGAACATGCAAACCAGGAGGTTTGCCTTTTGTGTATTGTTGGAGAGAGAAGGGGCTTCATGATGACTAGCCCTTCCCGCCAATCAGCAGTGAGGGGTGGAGCTGCATGAAAGGCAGCCCTCAGCCAGTCAATGGTGGGGCTTGCCATGATATGCCCACAAAAATGGCCTGCGCTGCGATCAGCCCAAAAAGTCACCCATCTGCCACATTGATTTTGGTAAATCCCGATTTATGAGCAAAGGCTGCAAGGAGTAGGGTTATTTAGTCTGGAAAAGATTGAGAGGGGACTTGATAACAATCTTTAAATGCCTGAAGAAGGGTGATTATAGAGAAGGTGGCGATCGGCTTTTCTCTGTGACTGTAGGGGTCATGACTAGGAGCAATGGTCTCAGGACTCAGCAGGGGAAATTTAGGTTGGAGATTAGAAGGAACTTTCTGACCATGAGGGCTGTCAAGCATTGGAACTAGTTACCTAGGAAAACTAAGGAATCTCCATCCTTGGAAGTTTTCAAAAGCAGGTTAGCCAGACACTTGGCTGAGATAGTTTAGTCAGGGATGATCCTGTCTTGAGCAGAGGTCTGGACTAGGTGACCTTGTGAGGTCCCTTCCAGCCCTACTTCCCTATGCTTCTATAAACTGAATATGAGTCAACAGTGTGCTTTTATTACAAAAAACCTAACAGCATACTGAGTTGTAACAACAGGAAACTTGCTTGCAAATCTAGAGAAGTGATTATTCTAATCTGTTCAGCACTAGAGAGGCCTCACCTGGAGTACTGTGTCCAGCTTTGGGCCCCATACTTCAAGAAAGATGTGGACAGACTGGGAAGAATCTACCCAAGAGTGACAAAAACTATTAGAGGCCAGGGAAGCAAGATTTAGGTTGAAAGACTGAAAGAAGTAAAATTATTTAGTCAGGAGAAGAAAAGACTGAAGTGGAGATTTGATAAGTCTTCAAATACCTGAAGGGCATTTTTAAAGAGAATGGCAATAAACTTTTCTCTGTGGCTGTAGGCGGTAAGGCTATGAGCAGTGGCTTTAAGCTGTAGCAGAGGAAATTTACATTGGAGATTAGGAAGAACTTTCTCACTGGTAGGGTCGTAAAGCATTAACACCAGTTACTAGTGAAACTGAAATCTCCATCCCTGGAAATTTTCACAAGCAGGCCAGACAGGCACTTAGCTGGGATGGTTTAGTCAGGAATGATCCTGCTTTGAACAAGAGGCTGGACTAGATGACCTCATGAGGTCCCTTCTAGTCCTACTTTCCTATGAGTCTATGATCCTAGATAGTAAATAGTGCAGTAATACAAGATGATATTGTATAGTATTGACCTATACACTTAAAAATATCTGTATAACTGTTGAATGACTTTTGGTTTTAATAAAAAATAATATTAATCTGAACTGCTGGTGCAATCTATAGAATTCCAATGCAGAGTCAAGCTGTTTGTCCTTGCATCGGGAAGCTAAGGCCATGTCTACACAAAGAGCACTTTAATGGTATAGGTATGTTAGTACGCTAACCTACAAAGCACTCCTAGTATGACACAACAATGCTGACAAGGCAGGGCATTGCACTGGTATGGTACTGAACTGCTTTCAAAATCTCTATTGAAGCCACAACTTGATTAGAAAAAAATCCCCCTAACCCTGCACTCTCTGGGTTGCCCGTAGATAATTAAAATTTCTTTAAGGTACTGTTGTCCTCTGACTATCTAGAAGCAATGAAGAAACCAATAATAACCCGTTATAATGAACATTTGAGACAAAGTTTAGTCATACCCCCTCTAGGAAGGTAAGAAGTCTTCACAGGAAGTTTTACTCTACTCACCTGTATCTCTTCAGTTTCTTAAAGGTCAAGCTTAAGGGTGCTACCTTTTATTAATGATGTTACATAACTATCTACTAGAAAAGCAAGGTGATCTGAGAATGTAGATTAAATAAGAACAATGTAGAACTACAAAATCAGTAGCATACTGATTCTACAGTAACCCTTTTTAGTTGAAATCTTCATCAGTAACATCACAAACAAGCAGTCTGGTGAACAAAGCTTTGCTAAGCTAAAGATTGCTAAAGATCTACGTAAATCAGGATAGATATTTTACCTCTGTCCGTTCCCAGAAAGTTATCAGTGCAGCTTTTGCCTCGCATTCATAGATAAATTAAGTGCATCAGTACCTGAGACCGTAGTATAGAGCTGGCCTAAATAGCTACTAGTGCTGTATGTTAATCTACAGTCTGTTTCATTTATATGCTTTTTCAAAGTATTTGGACCTTGTTGTTATATTTGGCATGAGCATTGCTTAAGGTAACCAGGCTGAGATTTTATTAGATCTTTCAGCAGACTTCATTATACTGATTTTGACCAATTTTAAAAATAGTTCTAGTTCCCAAGCTAGCTTAAAGTCAATTTCACTTTTTTACTTTAAAATATGTTAGTACTGTAAGGGTATTTTCCCTAGTGTAGAGAGGACTTAAGTGACAGTTGATTCTCATGATATTTTTGTAGATTGCCTATTATTACATTTACCTATGTAATTCCTCTTCTGTCTTGGTGCATTGTGCATTTGCCAAAGATTTGTTATATAAGTCATTGTATATCATATTTTTAAAAACATGTTTTGGACTTCATAAGACAGAGATTTGATCTACATTGAAAATTTTTGCTGAAAGCTATATTGGTCTGGGGGCACAAAAACCCAGTTGAAATAACTACACTGGCAAAAACCCTGTGCTGACAGAAGAGGGCTTCTGCTGGCATAGGTAATGCCACTCAGGGAGGTGATGTAGCCATACTGGCATAAAAACTCCTGGTGCCACACACCATTCTGCCAACATAGCAAAACTGACATAGATCTAGTGCAGTGTTTCTGAGATATCTGGGGCACATTTGTTTCTGGATTAAATTGGTGGCCCACTTTACTCTTGCCTCCTAGGCCTGAAGAGAGGGGTGTGTGTGTAATATATATACATATACAAACACACCATATTTACCTGATTCCAAGATGACTTCAAACTTAAGATGATACTCCAATAATTAGATTCTATACATGGAACATAGTAAATTTCATATAATTTTCCATATATAGAATTCAATTATTGGAGGGTAGTCTTATATTCATTCCCCTTCCTTCTCTCCAGTTGCTGTGGCAGGGAAAGTAGCAGTTGGGAAGGTAGGTACCAGGCCCCCATCCCCTGCCCCCTCATGCCTGTGCCTGCCTTCTGCCCCAAGCTATTTGCCTCCCCCCACTGACTGCCACTGCTGGCAATTTGTGCCCCTGCTGCTGGTCCCTCTCAACCCCTGCTTCCCCTGCTGTAGGCAAGGGGCTGGGGCAGACTGCAGGGTCTCCCCCATGCCTCCCTGTAGCCACACACAGTGGGTCTCCCTTATGCTTGGGGTCAAAGAAGAGTGGGCAAAGGCTGTAGTGTAGCAGCAGTCCCCACAGGAGCAGCTGGGGCAGGTGCAGGGTGCTGGACAGGAGAGGAAACCATTTACCTCTTCACATAGGGGCTCTTGCTAAACACCTCCATCACGCTTGTGGCATGCTGTTGTTCCATGGTACACCCTTTGGGAATCATTGCTCTAGTGGCATCAGCACCATACTTTAAGAAATCCAGGAAATTCAGATGGTCAAGGATGGCACTTCTACCTAAAACTGTTCTCTAAATCTATTGAATACATTTCTTCAATACTTATTATAATAGTACATATTTTCACATACCTTTTAAATGGTAAGCCACAAACAGCAGGGCAGTTTTTTTTACACTTAAGAATGGAAACTTTGGCTTGAAGCAGCCGACTTCATTCAGAGCTTTTATCAGAGCAGTTGCTACCCCCTAAAGATATAAAACAAACTTTGGAGAGGACCATTAACCAGCTTGGATACAGTAAAACATAAAACATTAATCCTGCCGTCACTAAAGTATATCTAGTTAAATTTTGATATAATGTGGTATCTGAGCATCTACATCAATGGGAATTTTGTTACTGAGTTGAATGGGAGTACAGTAGTAACTGACTCAACCATAACAAATATGGACACATTAATAAGAAAAATAGTGCATGGTTAGTATTTCTTTCAATAATACTTTTCAGTGTCAAACTGCAGTACTATTAGAAAGATCATATAAGTTTTATATGAATGCATATGCATACATGTGTGTATAAACACACACAGCCAGATCTAGTGTGCAGTGGCTGCTTCATTTCCATTATCATCATCTGGTCATAACCTTAACTAGCACTGACAGGAATGTATTTGTGTAAGGAATGTAGTTTCTAGTGGCTCAGGGAAAATGTGATTTGTAGTATCACTTAGCTTCCTTGTAGTATTGCTTAACTTATCACTGTATCTTGGAAAAGGAGGCAAGCTCTTGGAGGCTTTTTATTATGTGCTTGTACAATGCCTACAGCAATGGGGTGTTGGTCTATTACTGTGACCTGAGGTGCTGTAATAATACAACGAATACATACCAACAATATCTAGAAAGTCTCTTTATTACATCTATCTATGGTACAGGGGTGTAGGTTGTACACCCCTGTACCACCCCACCCCTCTTTCCATCCAGGAAGAGCACACACCAACTGCTGAAACTTCTTCAGCCTGATGAAGGGTTCTTGAACCCAAAAGCTTGCTTAAAAATTGTTTTCCAACTATTTAAATTGGTCTAATAAAAGATATCAGATTCACCCAAAGAACTTTGTCTGCCGTCTATCGATGGTGGTATTTTGTCCTTTGGTGACCGTTAATGGCTGGCATAAAGCATTAGAAGCACATTAGTAAAAGGACAAATTTTAAATCAGTTTATTGCTGCCCCAAGATAAACTAGTAGATAGGAAGATGGATTAGCAGATAGATATTATGGTCATAAGCCTATAATTAGGCAAGATCCCGTTTAATTCACTAAATATCTAAATGGCATCTAGGAATATAAATGTCATAAGTTGGTCCTATTCCATCTTGCACAAATTCCTGAAAAACTATTACTTTTGTAACATACCTTTGTTTTTTCCTTACTGTTTCTTGTAACCTAGACATAAGGCTGGGGAGGACCCACCCACTTTTTGTGCTGATGGTTTCTCAGGGTTTCAAGCACAGTGCAATAGGATCTCTGACATTTAAATGCCTAAACACCAGTTATATGCCAAATAGGTAGACTAGGATCTTGCTCATTTGTTCTGTTCATTTATAAAGCAAATATCCCTAAATACTACATGTGGTAATAACAGTTCTGGAATAAGTTGCACAGTCATAAAATAAACTGAGGAGCCTTGGGACAGGATACATTTTATCATATAGCCCTGCAGTTCACTTGTACACCTTTGGCTGCCCTACATTCTGCCTATTAATTTCTCTCACAATTAAGATCACAAATTCTTGAGTAGCTTCAAATAGCTACCATTTTTAAGCCACCTTTGTTTCCTCCCATAACTATTTCCATGATGTTTACTTAATTAATCTTACCTTTATTAATGAGAATTTAATATAATTAAAATGTATAAAAACTGCAGACTCTGGTATGTTATGAACTATATTATCTTATTTTTTAATTTTATTATAAACGAAAGAAGCAGAAACTAGCCTGTTCGAGGTATCCAGTCAAGGGAAGAGCAGTAAGTAGAACCGGCTCCTTTATGGGAGGGAGTTTGTGTGGAAGCTTCAGATTCCAGTATTTTTCTGGTAGCCTAGAAAGACAGAAACTAAGTGCTTTCAAGACACAAAGTATATTAAATAATTCAAAGTTAAAATAAAATTAATAACTTTACCTCATAAACTTCTCAAGTTTTTCTTCACTTTCAAAAATATACAGTTTATCTCTATATGCCACAGCATACCCAGTATTGCCAGGTACCAAGGCTTCATATCTAAAAAGACAGAAAAGAACTCAAAAGATGATTCATAGGCAATTTTTGTCACAATAGACAATAAGCCTATATAGATCCCCTCCTCAAAAAGCTATCAAACCATGGGTGCAAGCACTCCCCCACCACTCATCCACTGCCAGACATGCTGGCCTGAGTACTCACTACCAGCCCTGGTGTGAGGCACAACACTTAAATGCCTAGAAGGTGACCATTCTACCTGGAAAGCTAAGGCAGTGTATTTTTGGATAGTTCTGAACCGTGACAATTGTGGAATGGTTAGGTTATTATGTGCATTCACCCCTTTTGTGTCCCACCTGTTTGGCTTCAAGAATGGGACCTAATGGAGCATCAACTACAGCTCACAGTGGTGACCTTCAGTGATGATCCACTGGTTCCCTTACTTCATCCTGGCCAGCAGAATACTGAATACCACACCGATGGTAACAGGGAATGGACACTCAGGTCATGGAAAGGGACTATATTTGTAGCACTAAATATGCCCTTATAGTGCTACAAAAAAGGAGTGTACAGCCATTCAATTTGTGTACAGCTGTACAGCTGTTGTAGCACTATACAGCTGCTGAACATGCTACAAAATAGTAATGCTTTCAAAGAGGACCCTCTCTGTTTTGTGTCTACTGCCTGTACAGTTACAAGTAGTGCTCCCTCACAAGGAAGAGGGAGGAAGAGTGACTGGCTCCTTGATAGCACACCCAGTGGACAGCTGCCAGGGAGCCCTGGGGCACTTGTATACGTGACATCATTAACGTGTACATGTGACAAAAATTTCACTTTGTGTGACTGAATGGCATCACAGTGTACACGTGCAAGAGTTTTGGGGGGTTTAAATGATTTTGCATCATTGCAAACTAAACTACATACAACTTTGCCAATTGCAACAATGCAGCTGTCAGCTCGCCTTCCAGCCATGGGAGAAGGGGGCAGGCTCCACTGAAAAAAAGGATTGGCCCCTTGCCACTTCTGCCTTTAGCAGGCAGAAGCAGTGAGGGGCCTGATCCTTTTCTTTTTTTTCCAGTGGAACCTGTCCATGGCTAGGGGACGAACTGCCAGTGGGCTAAGTGGCCCCTGAGCTTTGGGGGGCCCCTTTCCTTCCCTCTGCAGTGGCAGCACCCCCCCAAGGCCACTGGGGCAGGTTGCTAGTGGGCTGGATGCTGCACCAGCTTGGAGGCCCAGCTGGATCCAACTCTTCCCTAACCCTGCTGGGGCTTCCAGCACCACTGCTGCCTTCCTACTGCCTGGGACCACCCAGGAATTGGCTGGCTTGTTCCTGGGGGAGTGTGGGGAGGTGGCAGGAAGGGGTCTGGATGTACTGGTGGCCGGAGAATACAGCAGGGATGGTGCCTGGGGCACTAGAAGTCTGGGTGGGCTTGGGGATGCTCAGGCTCAGTGGGCTTCCAGTGCCCTGTGTACCATCCCCACCACCTTCTCCAGCTGCCAGCACACCCAGCCATCCTACTGCTGCCTCCCCATACTGCCCCAGGGCAAGCCAGGCCATTCCCAGGTGGTCCCAGGTGGCGGGAAGGTGGCAGGGACAGTTTACCAGGCGCTGGAAGCTCTGGCAGGCTCAGGGAAGAGCTGGATCTGTCTGGGTGCTGCCTCCGGTCTGGGTCAGCACCAGGACCACTAGCAGCCTCCCTGGGTAGCCCTGCGGGATCCTGCCACCATGATGGGAAGGACGGAGGCCCCCTGCAGCTCTGCTCGGCCCTCTGGCAGCTCACCCCCCAGCCGTGGACTGGCTCCACTCCTACAGAAAATACAAAAGAATTGGGTCCCTCACCGTAACTTGATGCGTGCTGTTCACTGACAACCTTCTCTGTCCAGCAGGGGGGAGGGCAGGTTGTCAGTCATGGTGTTCCCCTTAGTTGGCTATTGTTCAGCTTCAAGAATGGGAGCTAATGGAGCATTAACTATAGCTAATGCAAGAGTGTTTTAAATTCTACTCCAGAAGAAAAAGGGAACAGTCAGAACCCACTGCTCAGCCACCCACATACTGTACAAGAAAAGGAGTGGAGTAGACACATCAGTTGCTCCTTGAAGATGTCAGAAAGAACAAGGGGCAGAAATGGCCTGGAAGCCTAAAAATAGGAACAGGAGCTTTGACTTTTTTAGGGAATGAAAACCTGGCTGGATTTAGACCACTTCTTGCTTTCTGCAACTTGTTTAAATTCCAGGTTCATAACAAACCCCACAGCAGTACTGGATTCAAAAGATAATTTCACAAATTTTTGCAAAAATATAAGCCCAATATACACCGTTGCAGTTTTTATTCTCGTTTCAAACAGAATAGTGTTTCTTTTTTTTTTAAATACAAGGTACATAGGCTTTTCGTAGAAATTCTAAGAAACGTTAAGATTTACCTCTGTTTTCCATCTAAGTAAGTGACTGGACAGTATCCTTGCATTTCTGCACTCTTAGGGAATAAGGCTTTTACGTCTGCCATAGTCAGTTTTTTTGGGAGCATATTTGGTGGCGGAAGAGGATTAGGTGCTAATGGTGGCACATACACCTCTGGTGTATTCAAGAATTTCTGTAATGTGAGAAATTAAACCTTTGTAAGATGAGAGAAATATACAGTAATAATTTTATACATGCTACATAGGAAGTGGCTTGTTTTATACACATTTACTACTTGTTCCTTTATTTCCCTGCATCACAAAGTGCTGGGACAGTGAGGAAAGCCATTATTCCTTCAACGCACCTTCATCTAGGCTATCTTTCCCATTGTTTAAATTAAAAAGGAGTGGGGGAAGAAGATACATGCTTTGAAATGGAAGACATGAAATATTTCAGTTTATAAGTGTATGTTTGTTCAGAAGAATTTTGTTTTGACAAGATTCTCTTCCACTACATTTTAACTCAAGAACTGATAGAAGTACACAGAACAATGATTAGAATACCATAAGAAAACAATCAGCCTAATTCAAATAAAGAGTTAATTTCTGTACAGAAAATACATAGACTCATAGCAAACCATGCGATTTTCCAGGCTAACAGTGTATTTTCTTTATTCAGAGCCACTTACGTCCAGTTCCTTCTGGGAAGCCATTTTGTAGTAGTGTCCTCGAAATTCTGCAGCAAACTGTAATGAGGAGGTTACAGAGCAGTCAACCAGTTCACCCTTTTCTGCAAGGCTAACAGGGCAGTACTGCCCAAACTCTCCCAGCCGAGACTGCAGCTCTTGTGTTGTAATACATAAATCAGCAATATTTGCTGCTTTTCCTTTGAATAATAATAATAATGATAATTATTTTGTAGTATTTAAACATTTTCCACTTATAATTTTATAATCTTTATATTCACTATAAAAAAAATAACAATTATATTCAATGTTTAGAATGAGAAACAAGCAGTCTTTATGAATATTAGATTATTAAAATTACATTGTAAAACATTTTGCTGATTTATTTTGGTAATCATTTCTCTGACAAACACTTAAAAACAATAAATGCTAATGATATGGGATACTCGCCATGCTTAATTAATCTGCTTCACTGGGATAGTTTTGCACTGGTGGTGTATTGTTTCATTTCTTTGTGTTACAAAAGAAACAGTTCAGTTGTAATTGGAATGTTTTTCAGGGATACATTTGAGTTTAGGATGGGATTCAAATTTTCATTTATTCATCCTAGTCTTATAAATACAAGGTTTAACTAAATTGATTGTTACATAAAATATCATATAATACTCTACCTTAAGTTATATTTTAAAAGGCCTGATGCTCAAACTATATTTGAAAAAAATCCTAAATACCATTTGGGATTTGATCTACGTTTACAAGAAGGGCATTGACCTGGAAGCTTTAATAGGGACAGAAAAAAAGACATTATCATCTGTTTTCCCTCCAGACAGGGCCGGCCCACCTTATACTGCGAAACTTGCAGCCGCAAGGGGGCCCACAGTTTAGGGGCCGCCTGCATCTGGCCATTCACCACCCTCCACCCCCGGCTGCCGCCAACTTCTTTGGGGCAAAGGGCCCCACAACTATTTCTTGCAGGGGGCCCCCAAAAATTGTGGGCTGGCTCTTTCTCCAGAAATAACCTGACTCAGACTGGACCACCCTCAAACATGCTGATAAATTCAATGATGGTGTTGTCTGACATAAAAACTTAAATGGGGATTATTCCAGGTTATGTCAAGACTGAATTTGATCCCCTAAGAAAATTTCAACTAACTAATACTTGCAAGTTTAACCTTAATTCTGAATTTTCTGCATTTATAAATATATATTAATTTTTTTAAAACTAGTCTACAAAACTGAGCTTCTATTGAAGGCTCTTATTGCCTTTTGTGCCTGACAGAGGTCTGCTTCATTATCTGATCAGCATCCTGTAACAGGAGCCTCTGGAAGGCAGGATAACTAGGGTCAATAGGCTCTTACAGGAGTTTCTTAAAGGTACAGCTCTCTGAATCTCCCTTCCCCAGCCAAACATAACAACAATTACATATCAATATTAACATAACACAGAGTTTCAAAATACATATAAATAATAGGGCTGTGTGAAGCTTCGATCCCTGATTCGATTCGGTGGAGATTGGGTGGCTGAATCTTCGAATCTGAATTGAATCAGGAGACCCTTTACTCTCTTTGAATCGAAGTGAAACCCTCCAAATCAATTCAGAGATATTCAGACATAGACACAGCTTTAAATGTTTTTTCTTCATACCTCTAGGTAGCAGGCAGCTTGTGAATGCTGTGATGCTACGGTAGATGGAGTATCCCACAGAAGTGCAGGGGGCTCCCCAGTGTGCTTGGCAGCAGACCTGGAAGTGGACTAGAAGCACTTCCAGTCCACTTCCAAGTCTGCTGGACAGCATGCAGGAGGGCCCCTCTGTGCTCCCCCAGATCACCAACTGGTGCCTCCTGGATCTGGGGGGGGAGGGCACCCGGGGTCCCCCTGTGGCCAATTGCTGAGCTGGGGAGGCACAGGGGGGGCCTCCCACACACTCCCCGACAGACTTGGAAGTGGACTTCAGGTCCATTTCCGGGTTCATCACCGAGTATTTGGGGGCCCACCCCGCACACTCCATTCACCCCAGCATCGCAGTATTCACGAGCCTCACTGGTACATCAAGGTATGTAGAAAAAACATTTAAAGCTGTGTCTGTGTCCGAATTGCTGATTCTCCGAATCAATATCAAATCTTCAGATTTAGATTTGGCCAAATCAAATCGAGAACAGTGATCCAAATCAATTAATCAAATCACTGTCCCGAATTCAGGCTGAATCCGAATCCAAATCGAATAGGGCGCATTTTGCACACCCCTAATAAATAACTCATTAACTAACAATGTATCTTGAACAATTCATTTTTAACATGATCTGTGGTGTTGCATAGGACCTGCATGTGGTTCTTTCCTCAAGGACACCAATGTCTCAGGGCAACTGTAATTCCATTTATTCTAATTGTATTGTGTCTTGGGGCTCAGCTCTCTCAGATTGCCCTAGTTATTGCCTGCCTGTGACTTATCTCTAGCAAAATGAATGACGTAGTGCTACTTTCCTTTCTCTCTTTAGGGTTGAAGAAGGTGTTAGTTATTTCTATGAAGTGCATGCACAACTGAGGTGACAACTCCATATAATCATGGGACTACCTCTTGTGATATTCCTGTTATCTGTGAACATTATTTCCCATCAGCTTCATTATAATTAAGCAGTGGAAGTTCCTGCTACCCCAAGCTATGTCAAAGTTTTTTTTAGCTTTAAGTTTTATTTTGATTTACTCAACAGGTAAGAGGTGTAACCCATTTTGCAGTAGCATCACTAGGCTAGGGATGACCAGGGCACCAGTCCTGGCAGCCAAATTGGCAGAGGGAGGGATACAAAAATAGCAGCCACTACACTGCTTCCTTGGCTGCCTGTACCAGTAGCCCAGGTGCAGCTCCTGTCCTATGTACTACCATCACCCAGGGTGCAAAACTTCCCAGTTATACCTCTGCCACGTTCTGATATAACACATTTGTAGTGTAGGCAAGCTCATTCACAGACCATGCAGAACTGACTGCTTTTTGTTTCTTTTTACAGGTACCATTTTCTTATAAGAATTGTATTATTGCTAAGTGACTGAAATGTCCTCAATTTAGATTATTTTTTGGCTGAGAATTAATTTAGTGATCCATTTGGAGCAAGGTAATCTGATTCCTTAAATTACAATTTCTTAGGATCATAGGAAAGTAGGGCTGGAAGGGACCTCACAAGGTCACCTAGTCCAGACCTCTGCTCAAGACAGGATCATCCCTGACTAAACTATCTCAGCCAAGTGTCTGGCTAACCTGCTTTTGAAAACTTCCAAGGATGGAGATTCCTTAGTTTCCTTAGGTAACTGGTTCCAATGCTTGACAGCCCTCATAGTCAGAAAGTTCCTTCTAATCTCCAACCTAAATTTCCCCTGCTGAATCCTGAGACCATTGCTCCTAGTCATGACCCCTACAGTCACAAAGAAAAGCCCATTGCCATCTTCTCTATAATCACCCTTCTTCAGGCATTTAAAGATTGTTATCAAGTCCCCTCTCAATCTTTTCCAGACTAAATAACCCTAGTCCTTGCAGCCTTTGCTCATAAATAAGGATCTACCAAAATCGATGTGGCAGGTGGGTGACTTTGTGGGCTGATAGCAGCGCTGGCCATTTTTGTGGGCATCTTAGACAGACAAGTACAATTTTTAAATATAAAATATTCTCTTTTACCTTCTCTTATTCTTTCCAGATATATCTGGATCTGCCTAATAATAATTTGAACTTCCTTGACTATTTTGTTCCAGATCCACCATTTACTTTGTGATGCATCAACCACAGACCAGTTCTGATGTTCCTTCTCATAATAAGTCTTAACCGCATCTATCTGCTGTCTGTAGCAAGAGTTCCGAATAGCTAGAATCTGTGCGCTGTCATGGGCAGGATATGGCAGTCTAAAGACAATAAAAATAATATTTATATCAGATGATTGGAGAGTATACATATATATATAGATAGATGTATGTAAGTATGTATTTGCTGATTCTGATCTATATATTTTAGAGGTTATTTTAATAGTATTTTTAAAAATTCTGCTTATGAAATACAACTTTGTTATTAAGAATGACACTGCCAAAAGGACAGGAAAAAATCCACTATTCTTATTAATTTTGAGGAGCCAAATGGGTATCCAGGAACAAAGCAAATTATGCTATATTTATTTTCTGACTGTAGTACTCGTATTTTGAAAATAACTTAGAATGTGTTAGTACATTTATTGACATATTGTAACAATATACCTTTAAATTCTAGTGCATATACCAAAGCTTGAGACACTTAGAAGACAGAAGGATCAATTGTTTATTTGAAGGTTAAACTGGTAGAATTAATGTAATACTACCACAGATTTTTGCTTGGAGATAAGTAGCCATCATCTTTGAATATGTTTTAGTAGAATGCAAGCTCTAAACTCAGGAAATAGGTATCTATCTACAGTTTATTACACACATATATAAAGCTAGTTCAAATAATGTAAATTATCTCAAACTGGAATGTTATATAAAACTCTCAGAACAACTTTAACTAGAACCTAACTAGAGGCATTGCAGTGGCGATCCCTCATGGTCATGGATAATTATGGCTCTCCAGTTGGGTAAGATAAGGTGGGACAGCCTATGTTTAGGGCACCTTTTCTAGCTCCCTCCCCATGTGGGGTGAGCAGAGGGGATCCCAAAAAGGACTGTTCAGTCGCGATCACAGCTATCAAATCACCCTCCTGTCCTATTCCAAAGGTGACGCAACCAACATATGACTGCTACCTGTGTTTGGATCTGTGACTAGGGACTCCCGGCATCACTTCATCTGTCCCCATTGCCATTCATCCACTACCACAGGGCATTGTATAGGTCAGGATATTAGTGATTAGTTATTGTGGTAGATGTTGGGTCTGGGGGGGGAAGCCTACATGTGACTTTTTTATGTGAGAAAGCTGTTGTGTATCGGCAACCACATGGATCTTGGTGGAGAAGAAACCTGTGTCCAGTGGCAAGAAGATCCAGGATGATTTGGGTTACTCGTCCATTGCTACCTTCATCTGCCTTTGCAGCCATTGAGAAGTATGCCTTCTGCATCTGCTGCTCTACCATTGAAGTCTTTATATTCTGCTGGACTGCTCTTTGTCTGATACCTCATCTTTAACCACACTGCCATGGGTGACCCTACCAGTACTACAAGACCTTTGACAGTGTTGCTGTTAGGGTCACTGATACACGCAAGCCTCTCCACCCCATCAAGGTGGTAGTCCATGGAGAGGGAAAAGTATGAATACTTACTCTAAACTGTAGCATTATAAAGGCTCTTAATTCAAACAGTGCAAAAAAGCTTATATTAGCTTTTTTTTTAACCATAAGATATATCCCAAGGCAGTACTACCTTTTATTATTTACTGGGGTTGTACATTTGAATTGTATAAATAAGCCTAGAAAATATAATTACTTTGAAATGAAAGATGTAATTTCTAAAGTAAAGTCTTGAAAAAGATAGTGCTGCATGATTTTCTTGTGATGCAAATGGAGTTTCACTTTACAAGCAGTGTAGTGATTGCTTGATGAGTAAATGAAAATTCAGCAATGTTATAAGCAATTTGGAAATTCTTATAAACATTTCACCTAATGTGGGCATGGTTTTTATACAATTTAATTTTAGGTTGAGTGTTCTGTTTTTTTGGTGCCCTGTCCAGGTATTAACTACTTTCTGCTGTTAATCAAAAAGCAGACTGACAGGCTTTAAGTCTGAATATTTATCTCATCAAAAAAGAAAAGAAGTGAAGGAGAAGTTTTCATTGAAAGGCTTAGATAAGTAATTTATGAATTGAACTTTGGAAAAATAAAATATATGTTAATCCTGTCCTTTAAAAAGTCTTACATTCATTTCATTTGCTGCAGTGTATGTGTAAATGCTGACCCAGCTGGCTTCAGTAAGGGCCTGTCTGCTGGCTAGCCCCTCATTGAAGTTCCTTTGTGCCCCAGCCAGCTCCTTTGCAGAACGTGGAGCCAGGGGGAGCAGCTACAAGCTGGCAGGCTCACCCCCAGGGCCCTCTGCCAGCCAGGGCTGCTCCAACTGGGTTTCATATGCTGCTCATGAATAATCAGCTCCAGAGTTAATTGCTCCCATGTGCACATGCAAAAGGTGTGCCCAGGAGCAAAAAACCTATGGAGCAATAAGCTCCAGAGTTTATTCACATGCACTAATTGCATGTGTAGACACATCCACTGAAACCTAGATAGATACTTTGAGAGAAAGGACAAGATTTACATGGATAAAAACATTGCTTGCAATGAGCATCACTACCCAGGAGTTCTTTCCTTATCCTGTAATGCTCTTCTAAACACCTCTTTTGCATCCATTTGTAGCTCAAAGATTTTCACTGGAATTATTCTCATTGATTCCAATAGGTTCACTTGCTTTCTTGTTACAGGATACCCATCAATAACAACTCTGTATAGAACCAAAACATAAAAAACCCTGTTAGTTTCTAATTAACCATTATAAATTAACAGTTCATATACACCACATAATTTTAACAAGAACAAAAATGAACTGAAAGACCTCGTCCTGCTTTCCATGATGTACAAACTTCTAAAAAACAATCCCCAACTCACAGAGTTTATTTAAAAATACAAGTAGGTGTAAGGCAGGAGTGGAGGGATTAAGCCAAGAAGAAAGGTGATAGGAGCATGTAGTAACACAGACTGGTAGTGTGTACAACTCAGTGGTGGAATGTCCTAAAAATGGTGTAGTCTTAAGTTATAAGACATCTGTCACGTAACTATTTTTGCTATCTGCAGTCTCCACTGGCCACCTACATTACTGATTCACAACCACAATGCTGTGACATCCTGGGGTGCCTTCCTCTTTGACATGTGAAGAGATGCACTTGAGCAGCTATGTGCAGGCTCAGGTCTGTCCCTGTCCCTGTTCCTATCAACCCGCCACCTCCACTGCCCCCTTTGCAGTCACAGTTTCCTCTGCCTCTGCAAGGAAGTGTAAGCACTCTAATATGTACATTAGTTTTTGAAAGTGAGTGCCACTTATTTCACAAAAGTTATGAAAGAGTGCTTCAAATCTAATGAGGAATGCCTCAAGCACAAAAAGGCTGTAAACTACTGATATATGTACTTACTGACATGAATACAGACTGGCTAGCAAGAGAGAATATTTAAGGTACTTCCTAATATCTTACTTAATGGTTTGCCTAATCCATAATGAAGAAGAAATACAGTTGTCACATGTTAGAGAATATTGGTGTAAGACCTACCAAAACAACATTCCAACAGCTACATTAAAAAGGACCAGTTGACAGACACCTGTTCTCAAAGATTAAAACTGAATTTCAAAGATTAGTTTGGAATGTCATTTCCTGGGAGAATTTCCCTTCTACAGGAAAGAAAGTAGCAGAAGCTAATGAGAAATGATGAAGTAACAGGGTGCTGTTACAGGTTACGTTTCAACTATTCTAGATCTGTGCAATGTTAGGCAGTGTTACAGTTAGAATAGTTTCAGAGCAATTGCAGGTTAAGGTTTAATGCCATTTGTCCTGTACAACTGTGACTTGCTCTTCTTCACTTCCAGGTGCCTCTGGGATTTGTAGTCCACAATTGCAGCCAGCAGTAAATTTCAGTAAGTTTAGTAGCAGGGCAGTTCTGTACTTGGGGAAGGTTGTTTTAACCCCCCACCCTGTCCCCAGCCCCCAGCTGGGCTTTGCCTGGGGGGGAGGCAGTCCCTGTCTCCCGCCACAACCCTTCTCTGTTGGAACAGACAGTACAGCCCAGCTCAGGGCTGGAAAGCATGCTAGGATGCTGAGGGACTGTGATTTAACTTGAGCCAGGAAGGGCTCTGGGACAGAAGTTTCATAAGTCAGTTTGACCCAAATCAGTTAAGTCTGATACAACATTCAACCAGGTTTATTTTAAACCAGTTTAAGCCATTTTGAAACTGGTTTATGTGTACTGAGCTTCTGTTCTGGTACAGGTTTAAACCTGTTTCTGATTACTTAATCCAATTTATGTGCAACTTCTGTCCCTAGCCCTGGAGTCCCTGGAGCACGTCGGCTAGGGCCATTCCCACCGGGGTCGTATGTTGGCTTGAGGTCAGCACCACCCTCCTAAGCAGTAGAGCTTGGGAGGGTGGCAAGTTTTTTTAGAGCTAGAGAGGCTGAAATCTGTGCATCCTGGAGTACTGGATGACTGCAAATTACTCACTGTATTTCCATAGAGAAGACTAACAAAAGCTTAAGCTAGGTAGTACTGTTCAGATATAACCCTCACCCAAAGTAGCATAACTTTAAGATGCTTTGGGGGTACTTAGAATGGTTTAACACCCTATAATCAATGAACACTCCTGTTTTAAGTGCCTTTAGAATGGTTTAAAGGCCACTCCAAGATGCTTTTTAGTTCTGACCAGCTTGGTGGGTGGTTCCATGCTGGAACGACCCCCAAAAAAGCCCCAGAAAATGAAGCCCCAGGAAATGAAAGTTCCATAAGAAATAAGGGATGAAAGAAAAGCAGTTTCCTGCTGTTTCTAAATAAACTTTAAACACTAAAATGTTAAGAGCAACACCTACAACAGCAAAATTAATAACAACAGCAACAATATAGTAGAGTGCTATGAATTTCTTAATTGGTGGTCTGTACTGCCAAAGAGAAAAGGACAAGTCTTAACTGCTTCAGGTATTTGCTATAAGAGAGCATATTCAGTTTACATTGGAAAATACTGTCCTTTTGGTTGAATGAATTATTTTAAGAAAATGTGAAATATTAAGAGGAGAAAAGCTGAATATTAGGCCTGTACGCGAGTAGGCAGCTATTCGATCTGGCCACTTCGGATGCCAGCAATCCGATCCAGAGTTCTGGACCAGGTTCCCGCTGCTGACAGGCAAAACTTGTGAGATGGGTGCTTGTGCAACTGTCTGTCTTGGGGCAGTTGATTGTATTGATTATTTCCTCTGCTTAGTTTGCGGTTTTGTTAACACCTACAAAACCACAGACTAAGGAGAGGAAATAATACAGACAATCAACTGCCCCAAGACAGAGACAGTCAGTTGCATGAGCACCCATGTCATGAGTTTTGCCTGTCAGCAGCTAGAGGTGCAGGGCCCAAAACCCAGAAGCCCTGCACCGATCTCCTTGACAGCTGGCAGGCTTCCTGGCAGCAGCAGGGGCCACCATCCCTGCAGCTTTCACACTGCTGCACTTTAACACATGAAGTGTCACCCATGATACGAGTTTTGCTTGTCCGCAGCTTGAGGTGCAGTTCCCCCCAAACCCATGCACCGATCTTCTTGAAATTTGGCAGGCTTTGTGGCCTGAACAGAGGTCACCACCCCTGCAGTTTTCACCCTGCTGCGCCTTAACATGCACCAGGTCATCCATGTCATGAGTTTTGCCTGTCAGCAGCTTGAGGTGCAGTTCCCCCCAAACCCCTGCACCTATTGCCTTGAAACTCAGCAGGCTTCATGGCCTCAGCAGGGATGACTACCCCTGCAGTTTTCACCCCCCTGTGGTGTGACACATACATGTGACATGAGTTTTGCTTTCAGGAATTTGGGGTGCAGTTCCCCCAAACCCCTGCACCTGTCTTCTTGAAACTTGGCAGGCTTTGTGGCCTCACCAGGGGCCACCAGCCCTGCAGTTTTCACCCCACTGTGGCTTAACATATACACAAGACATGAGTTTTGCTTTCAAGAATTTGGGGTGCAGTTCCCCCTGGCCCCTGCACCAATCTTCTTGAAACTTTGCAGGCTTTGTGGCCTCAGCAGAGGCTACCATTCCTGCCAGTTTTATCCAAATCAGACAAAAACCAACAAAGTTATAGATATTTAATTGATTCCCCATTATACCCTATGGCCAGATCTCCAAGGTGGCTCTGAAGCTTTTCCAAAGCAGTTCAGAAGCTCTGAACTGCTTTGGAAAGCCTAAAGAAGCCAGCACGTCAATCCAGACATGCTGCATCAGACACCGACGTGTCCAAAGCTTCTCTGGATCCGAAGCATGGTTCAAAGCCTTGCACAGCCCTACTGAATATGTTTGCTTGAAAACTGGAAAATCCTAATTGAGAACTGTTCTCGAATGCTCATGTGAAGAGCCTGACTTGTGCCTCAAAATGGGGAGGGCCAAAGTATAACTTTGTCATGAAATCCTTCAGTCCTGTTGAAGAGGTTTAGAGAAACAGCTTGTTTCATTGTGGCCATGTGCACATCTCTGATTACCCGAGAAATATTATATCTAACTGAAAAAAGAAAGAAACCTCTTACCCAGCAGTTGTACACACATGATCCATCAGAGCCACTTCTAGAGCATGGACAGCCAGTTCATCAGGTGCAGTCAGTCCTTTATGGAGATGCCATTTTAACATAAGTGCCAACTCACTTTCTGGCTGATTGGTTAACACTAGACGTATAGCATCTCCTATAGATAGTCTCATTAACCCATAGATACTTGCAAATTTCTTCGCAACTGCAAAACATTTTGATATTAGACTTAACTTTCACCTGGGCTATAATGCAACTTAATAGTTCTGTTCACAGGACGTTCAGATGGCATAAAATTATGATTTTCATAATTTTGGATAAACACAGTATATTACTGGTAGAGAGCCAGGACAGGTTTTCCTGGGCTGCAGCATGGTGTTTCAGAAATACTACATTAGGAAGGAAATAAAAAAATGAGGAAGGGCTCACTAGGACAGCAGTAGACACATATAATCTTACTCTTGGGAAAAGATTAAAAATTAAAATGGAAAGTTATGTAAATAAGTATTTGATTTTTTCTTTTAATTGTACTAGTAATGCAAAGCAAGTATAAACCCAGTTTTGACTAGTAAAGCTGCTAGAGTGGACAGGTGAATCTGTCCCTATACCTTTAAAAGAGCAATAAAAAATTTATATAAAGAGGAAGATTAAAATCATTACACTTAAACAGGACTTTCTAACAGACAGCTCCTTGGAAAGGTTTTCTCTAGCAGTTTCTATTTAGACTTATGCCCATGTATGTAATGGGGGCATTTATTTAGTATCTAATTAGTAGGGACCTATCTAATTTGCGGGGACTGCCCCCAATTTTGTGGGCAGAATGTGGGCCCTGGTAGCCTTTTCATGGGTAGAGTGTGGTGGGCCTCCCCATGCCTCTGGCCGAGGGGCCCCATTGGCTCATCCCTCACTGCTGATTCACTGCAGAGATGGCCTGTTGTATGGTCTCACCTCTCACCACTGATTAGCGGAGAGGGGCGGGGCCACATGATAGGCAGTCCTAGATGTGAATCAGTGGCGAGGGATGGGGATGGTAACCATTTTGCTGGCAGCCCTTCGAGCAGGCAGTCCCCCTCCACCCTTCTTCCCCACTCTAGTGAGCTGCCACAGTGCTCAGTAAGTTTTTTTTTCCTGCGGATTTTGTGGATTCTGGGGATTTCAAGGGCATTGCTTGGATTTTGCGGGCAATACCTGATTTCCTGGAATCCACAAAATCATGAATTCGGTAAGGCCCTACTAATTAGACATGACAGATTAGGTTGTTGCTAGATAGACAAGGGATAGAACATATATATGTAAATCAGAAAACTGGAACTGAGGCAAAGAGAGATTAAGGAACCTTCAAAGTCATTTAACACACAATGTCTAGGTGTCACGATGTAGGGTTGGTAAATAGGACACTGGGAAAATGAAATGCAGCATCCTAGGCACAGTACTAATGAGAGCCAGACTAGCAATGTGAATAATTAATTTATGACTTCTAACTAAAGTAGTTATGGTGATACAACCTCAATAATCAGAAAAACTTTTAGAAAGTGCTGGAACCTACCTGTGGTCTTTCCAGACTTTGGAGGGCCTACAATTGCAATCTTAACTGGCACAGATGGTTTAGGTTTTGGCTGACAGATATACTTGATGGGATTTTTCATAAATTTGTCTTTATTTTCTCTACTTGTAAAGAAATAAATATATTGCCGATGGATGACCGGAAAGATTGGAGTTTCTTGGTTTTGGAAAGGCTTGATTACATCTCCTTCACTTAGCTGCAATATATACAAACAAAAAGTTAATTACCAATAATTTTGTTTAGCATAGGTTTCTCTTCTATCATACAACAGTGGTTTCATGGCCAGATGGTGGTATGGTGCTGCTTACTGATAGTAAAGAGACAAACACCTCTGAAAAATGGACCTTGATTGTATAAGCCTCAAACAGAACCCCTTCTATGAACCAAAGTAACTTTCAAGCCCATAGAAAGCAATGGAAATAATTGACATGAGCAACTTCCTACTCAAAGGGAAGTAAAGCAGGGCACAGGATGGAAAAAGGGGACTATGCCAAATTATTGGTAAGTAATTTTTCTTTTTAAGATGTCTCTCTCTCCTATCAATCATCCTATGCAAATGGAGTTAGGAACAGATAGTGAATGGAGCAAGCAGTAAGTACCTCCTTGAGGTCATGGTACAAACAGTGAACTAAAGACAAAAAAGCAGCCTGTGAAACAGCCAGCCTCAGCCAATAAGGACAAGGCCACCTAGCCATTTTACATATCCTGAAAATGAATGCTGCTTTGCATTATCTATCTGTGAAGCAGCAACTTTTCCAGTTACCAGGCACCGAACAGACTCAGGGGAAAACTACCAACTCAAGTTATCTGCTATGAGAATGCAACCAAAACCTACCTAGCAATAGTAGTTTTAGTATCAGCAATACCCTTGTTGTAACATTCAAAATAGGAAGAGGTACTCTGAGACTTTCTACATCTTGAAATGAGAACTACAAACCTAATATAAAACCTATAAAACATAATTCACAGCATGCCTGATATCTACTCAGTACAGTCTCTGTGCCTAGGAAGAACACAATGTACTGACATAGAGGAAAAATAGTAGGCTGGTTTGGATAGACTCTGATAATTACCTTGGGAACAAGTCCAAAAAGAAACTGAAAAAAATCTTTCCAGAAGAAAATAAGGAGAATTAGATAGTCAAAAAGAGTTACCAAGAAAGTGTGATGGGATAATCTGTTCTCTCTGAAGCTGATGGTATAGGCAGTTAGCCAGAAATAAAAAGCACTACGGGCACTGGTTAATGAGCCTAAAGATATAACGGAGTAATAGTGGTGTTACAAGTTACCTTTGTACCATTTTAAAGGCACTTAAAACAGGAGGATCTATGTATTAAAGGGTATTAAACTGTGCTAAGCACACTCTAAGCATCTTAAAGTTATGCTACTTTGGGCAAAAGTTTTCTTTGAGCTGTTCTACCCAGCCTGAACCAGTCTGCTCTATGGAGATAAAGCAACCGATCTGCAGTCATCCAGCATCCCAGGATGCACAGCTCCCAGCCCTTCTACCACTGACAGCCTTTCTACCCTCCCAAGCTCTACTGCCTAGTGGGTGGTACTGGCCTCAAGCCAACCAGTGGGTATGACCTCAGCCCATGCTGGCTCCAAGACCCCAGAAGACCATACCCAGGCACCTGGGCCAGAAGCCAGGCATGCAGCCCTCCCCTCAGAGGCCTAAGCTTTTGTCCCACATCTGGGCAGTATCTTAAGCCAGGAGAATTAAGGGGGCATGGCTTCCCTTCCCAGCCTCCTGCATTCTGGTCAGGGTGGGGGAGGGGAGGAAAGGGCTACGTAACACGGCATGGCAGGGGCATGGAGCCCTGGGAGGCAGGCTTCTCTGGGCTCCATACTTTCACTGTGCTTAACCCCCGGTCAAGTAGAAAAGTTGCTGTACAGCTGAATAACCAGTGAAGCAAAACTAAAAGTTGGGGCAGGACACAGATAGCAGCCCAGGTCTATGAGCATTTCTACCAGTGAAGTTCACTAATTATACAGATCTGAAGGGAAAAGCAGACAACTTCAAAGATAAGAATGAAAAAAAGAATAAAGAAAAGTGTGTTACAGTTTAAGAGGGGGAGGGAGGAATGCAGAAGGCAGAGCTCCCAGTGTCAGCTGGAACACTGCCCTGAATCAGGGGACTCAGCTGAAAGTACCAGTAATCAGTTGGTCCAATGTTATGAATATCACATCTCATAGAGATGCCTGTGTGTCCAGTCTTGTCCAAGCATCAAAATGAGGCATGGTACCAAGGTGAGGTGGCAGGAAGGTTATGGTGTCAAGGTGAGGATAGGCCCAAGGTGGTTGTGGTACCAATGTGAGGATAGGCCCAAGGTGAGGTGGCAAGAAGGTTATATTTCTATTACTTTCTACTACTCCTGAGACGTTTGAGCCCTGTTTTGAAGTTATGCTGAAAGTTGCCATGAATTTACCCAGTTGTAAATAGGTTCCTGGTTATTCAAACTGTGAAGTCAAAGACAGTTAGACATAATGTTAGCCACATCTCTCCACTAGCTACATAAACTACCATCCCTTAACTGTGGTTGTTCGATGTTCTGTTAAGTTCAGGTATACTTTTGACTAAACAATATGAGAGCCTGAACAATGTGACCCTTCTCCAATGACAGTTGTCTGCTTTTCCCTTCAGATCTGTATAATTAGTGAACTTCACTGGTAGAAACACTCATAGACCTGGAAACCTCCCTGGTTGTCTTGAAGTCAGGGACTTAAATGGTGATGGCTCAGAATTATGATAACGGTGCAAAAAACTGCCTAGAATTTGCATCCCAAACAAAGTTTAAAAAGTTGTAGGTAAGGGCTCTTGAACTAAATGGACGAATAACCACCCCAAAAAGGTATTAGGAGTAAGTAGAGAACCTGCGAGGCACAGGAAAAGGGATTGATCAACACGGAAAACTTTATTTTGGAAGTAAGAAAGTGTAGGAATAAAGTGACAGTTGAGTTACACCTTGGAAAGGAAGGTAAAGCAAATAGTAAATGGTTCATTTAGCTCTGTAAAGGAGTAGAATTAAGAAAAGAGCACTTTATGTGTCTTACGAGCATACCAAAATAAAAATACTACATCCAAAGCAGGAGCAAAACTCACGCAGCTTAAGGCACTACATTCAAGGGTGGGAGAGTGGATAATCCCCAGTTCAGAATACTGAAAGAATTGTCAATGGAGCTGCAAGTCTATAAAAGACTGTTTAATAAATCTTCAAATTGGGGGTGGGACTATATGAGTGGAAAACAGGAAACACTGTATTTGTATGGGGGAAGGGGTAGGGAAGTGATCTGCTTAATTATCATGCTATTCAAGGCTTTAGGACTAATTTTGAAGAAAAGAATAATAATAGAAATGAAGGTAAAATGAAAAATAGATATATTTACAAAAGGTAAATTCTGCCAGAATAACCTTGATATCTTTCGTTGACATGTAATTCATTTTCTAGATTGGCAAATCATTTGATAGGATGCCACATGGGAAATTATTAGTCATGCTGGAGAAGATGGGGACAAGAATTGTATGAAACTGGCTAAAGGGGAGATTAAAAAGTGTTAGGCTGAAAGAGAAAGTATCTTGTTAGGGGAGAGTAACTAATGGAGTACTAATCTGATTTAATATTTTTATTAATGACCTCAGCCAGAAAAAAAAAGGACTGTATTAGTGAAATATGCTGATGACACAAAGTTGGGAGACATTAATATTGGGAAGAACTGGAATATCGTGGATAAACTGAATAATGTTAAAGACTAGAGTAATAGAAGTAGGATGCAATTTAATAATACAGAACACAGATAATTGACAGGGAAAACATTCTGCTACAGAAGGAAAAGATAGAGGGGGAGAAAGAGCTGGGTGCATTAGCGCATCATAGGAAAACTATTAACCTTAATAGTCTATTTTGATGTAGCCATGAAAGGCAAATGTGATGCTATAACATATCAGCTGAGGCATTTTCATTACAGATATGAAATATGAATGCCATCATGCAAGGCATGGGTAAGATCTCATTTAAAATTCTTGTGTGCAGTTCTGGTCACTGGTGTTCAAGAAAGACGAACTCAGAATGGAAGTCAAACTAAGCTGATCATGGGAACAGACAGGGCTTATTAGGTAAGACACTAAAAGAACTTGGCCTGTTTAGCCTAGGAAGAGCAAAGCAGAAGGGCAATGTAGTTGCGGTCTATAAATACATCAGCTGTGTCAACATTATAGACAGACACGAGCTATGTAAGCTGAGGAGTAATATTGTCTTAAAAATCCATGGATATAAACTGGCCATGAATAAATTTAAACCAGAAGTTAGAAGATTTTTCATCATGAAAAGTGAACTTCTAAATTGGCCTTTCAAAAGAAGTAGTGGTGAAAACCTAATTAAGTTTAAGATGAAGCCTGATAAATTTTAAAACATGATTGCATAATGAGGAGATGATACCTGGTGGCCCCTTCCTTTCCTATGTCCCTAAAAGCTGAAGTTATATTTTCTCTTTGTTACTTGCTCTCTGTTTTAGCTTTGACAACACTTTCAGGTAGTCAACAGTCTCTGCTCAATTGCAAAATTCTTCCTTCAGCAATATACGGTTCCTCTTCTTCCTCCTTCAGGAGTTTCCTTTTTGTTGTTTCCTCTTCAATGGACTTTTTTTGGCTCAGCTCTGCTCCTGACATTTACTCAGTCACAAATCAAGGAATATTTCTCAGATTCCAAATATACACCTGCTAATACACTACTTCAGCCACCCACTACTTCAAAACCAAAAAGTTTTCTACCTGTCCTAGGTGTTTCAATAAGACTAGTTTTAGGAATGTTTTGTTTATTATTTCATATTTCCTAAGTTCAGAATATTTTGTATCTCCCTTTGGCTCAGATCCGCCTTTATTTGTACTCACTCATAAACCTCCTCCCACATTATCAGTTCTCTAATAAACTCACCAAAGAGCATTAATCATATCTTAAAATATAAAACTATGAAGATAAATTCTTGCTATTAATAGTATTGGCTATTTGGTAAAAAATAGTTCATGATCTGTTTTTCATAACACTTATTCTTAGTTTTATTAAATAAAGAACAGCATATTTTGATTGCTGAAAGTGTAACTTAGCCAGTTAGGTACATTACCTTGACTGGGTCCCACTGACCAAAACAACTTTGATGTTTATAGGAAAGAACCAGCATCTTGCGTGCAAGGGACAGACTGATTGGGTAACATTTCTCAAAAATGCTTTCACGATGTTCCACCAGATGCTTCACCTTATTATAAATTTGGTAACGTACGATGTGAGGTTTTCGTCCTCCACTGATGGTGATTTGGGGTATTAACAATCTTTCAAGTTCTTCCTGATTTACCGGTAATTGAAACAGAACATATGATAATGCTACCAGGAGTCACATGTTATGAGAATGGGTGATATGCACAATAACATCCAGGGCTATTACATTCAGTGTTAGATTTATCCATTTACAATCAGTGAATTGAACTAAATTCCTTGGTTACTGCACCTCAACTTCACCTGATCAATGGCTGACCCCTAAGTAGTTAATATTTTATGTAGGTTAGCATCATTATATATATAAATTAAATAAGAAAACTGTATAGTTTACATTGACATTAAAGAATCCACTTCCATTCAGGTAAATTAAAAAAATGACTTATCAAAACCAACGAAATGACATTTTCTCTTTTACCTTTCCCCATTTATTGCTTAATTACTTATGTATAAAATATTGCTGCCTATTATCCATTGATCCATACTGAGGTTTTGAAGCAAGTTAGAGTCTGTTGTAAAGAAAACTGAGAGAGTCTGGTGTCGTGGTTTTAGAACATATGAACATAAGAGATGCCATCCTGTGTCAGACCACAGGTCTATTTAGCCCAGTATTTTATATCACACAGTGGCTAAGGGGGAGAGGATTTATGCAGGGCCTTTCTAAAGTGATCTGTCCCTTGCCCCTCTCCTTACAACTTAAGACATTTAGGACCTAGGAAAGAGTGACTTCAAAGCCACTCTCCCAAAACACTAATAGAAAATCTTTGGGCAAAAACAGTGATCTTTCCCTTGTAACAGGTTTCTTCCTGAAGTGGAAGGAGTATTAAAAAGTTATTCTTAACTCATCTGAATTTTAATCTTTCAGATGATAATAGACTGAAACTTGAATATGGCAGCAATGGTTATAATAATCATTATAGTAATAGGTTGAATTTTGGTTATGTCTATACTGATAGGATTGACCCTCAGGTCATTTTTAAGTACATATGCTGACTATCTAAGCCAGGGGTGGATAAAATACAGGCCGAAGGCTGGGTCCAGTCTGTGGGCGCCCACCAATTAATTGTACACCACCCTGCCTGTGTACCTCACTCCCACTCTTTTGCACAGGAGAGCATGGGTTTGGCCAGCATGCACTGCTGCAGTGGCTGGGGGACCTGCTCAGCTTCCCCAGCCTCCAGCAGCTCCTTCTCCTGCCCCTGTTGCAGTGCTCACTCAAGGCACCAGGCAGGGAAGGGGCAGCAGCAACAGCAGGTGGGTGGGTGGTGGGAACTGCAGCTGGATGGGAGCACGGAGCATGGGGACTGGGGTTGGGGGGAGCATGGAGCCCAGGGCATGTACCCAGGGGGACTGGGAATGTGGAGCTCAGGTAGGCAGGATTTGGGTGTGTGGCATTTGTGGGGTGTGAGGGAGGATGGGGGTGTGTGAGGACCCCCCCCACACACACACTTGTTCCCATGGTGCACAGCCCCCACTGCCAACTGCAGCAGCAGGCATGGGCCTGATATGAAAATCGCGGTTCGTTTCTTTGGAGGCTCACGAATAATAATTCCTCAGGCACACATTGTTAGTAACACAAAGGATATATTTGCAAATAGGGTCAGAGTGAAGACAAAAGACCACTCTGCCCCCGAGGAAAACTCTTAGCTGGCTTTTATCCCTTCCCTCCTGGGCACGTGTGCAGAAGCAGGAACTCTTACAACTCATTTCCGGTTCATACAAACATACATGAAATGACGTCACGTCATCCGTCGCATGTGCATTATAATTAACTACTTAAGTATGCGGGGCGGATAGGCATATATGCATTAGCTAATTACGCATGCTTAGAAAGCTCTCCAGGTTACCAAAAGTTCAAACCCCCCCTTTCTCAAGGACACAGCCAATTAAATCACAGTTTCTGTAATCTACAAGAGTAGAGGCAGAGGAGTTTGAAGGTATGTGTGATTTAGTGTAGGAAAAAGATAGTAAATTAGCGAGATGTCCTTGGTGGTGTTTCTTCTTATCAGGTACGAGATACAAACTGTGCAGTTCTAACAACACTCTATTCATTATACATTTTTAATAATATTTCTAACAGGCCCTTGGGATGTTCATGGCCTGTGCAAGCACAGCCACCCAGCAGCATGCAGCTCCAGGAGCTGCATGTGGTAGTAAGGAGCAGAGTCAAGCCAGTCTGCCTCTATGACGTGGGGCTCCCTGTGGGTCACACACAATTCCCAGCACTCGCACACCACCCCGGCACTCGCACACCACTGGGGGGAAGCCCCGCAAGATGGAACCAGCTGCTTTCCTTGCTCTTTGCTGCCATGTGCAGGTCCTGAGAGTCTGGTGGAAGTGGAGGTGAGCCCCGCCCCCTGCTTCCTGGTAGAGTCCCGGGACCTGCATGTGGTGGCAGGGAGCAGGCAAGGCAGCCGGGTCTATCATGCAGGGCTTTCCTCTGGTGGTGCACGAGTGCTGGGAGCTGCGTGTGACCTACAGGGAGCACTCATAATAGAGATGGGCTGGTCTGGCTCCACTACATACCCCCACAAGCAGCTCCTGGAACTGGCTGGAGCATCACACTACCATGCAGCAGTGCCTGCACGGACCATGAATTCTCCAAGGGCCCTTGCCTGCTGCTGCTGCTGGCTGTAGGGGCTGTGTGCTGGGCGGGGGTGGGGGGGAGCTCCCCCCCACCCCACGTCTCACAAGTGCCACACACCCACACCATGAACGTGTAACATTAGGACCAACCTAGTCACTGCTGCTGCTTCTCCCCTCTGCCCACCTGCAGCATGGCACAGCAGAAGCCCCCTCTGCTGGACCCCATGCCACCTGAGTGTCATGTGACATGGTGCAGACAGAGCTCCGCTTGGGCTGGATTCCAAAAACTCGGTGGGCTGGATCTGGCCCATGGGCCATAAATTGCCAACCCCTAACGTAGACACCAGTCGCACAGACTAAAGTGTATTATATTAATGGTTCGTATGGCTCAGACTGGTTGAGTGCAATCTTAGGATCAACCCTGCTTATCAGTGTAGACATACCTTTAGTGGTAAAGCTGTATTTAGAATTAGAATATTGTGCTACAAAGTACCCGATCTTGTAATGTGCAAAAGAACTGATATGTCAGTAGAAATGTTTAAATATTTACCATGCAGTAAATAATGTTTTCTTTAAATTTCAGTGCATTCTGTTTCAATTACCTATGAAGACAGCCAGAAATCCAGTTGAAGCTACACTTCAGATTTTAACAACAGTATCTAAACTTTGTTTTTAACTTAGTCTTTACATAGATAAAGTTCCCAATTTATTGCAATTAGATTTGCCAGTGAAAAGAACATTAGGATTTTTCCCACCAGGAATTTTATCTGTATAAGAGTCTTAGGAATATCATATATTGATTTTGAAGCTAGAAGGTACTATTATGATCCTTAGGGATCCAGGTTTCTGTTTCCCATGGAACAATGTGGAAAAATGCAGATTTTCCCCTTTAAAGGAGAGAAACGTGGGAAATTGCAGGTTTTCCCTTGCAGCACAGGAACCCCCACCTGGGACAGTGGGTGTGACAGGCATCCCCATCTCCTTCCTTCAGTCTGTGTCAGGGCCAGATGTATTCCACCACTCTCTGCACAACGTGCAGCCGCCACAGCTACAGCCACAGCGACAGCCACAGCCACAGCTACAGTCACCGTGCTCCAGCCTGAGCAGGATGGGGACTGCCTGGAGCCCCTTGTACTTCTGCTGCCCACAGAATGGCCCAAGCCAGAGCTGCACTTGGCTTCAAGCTGCTGCTGTGGAGCACAGCACTGGTCCTCCCAGCCCCAGCCCCAGCCAGCAGTGTAGGGCAGCATGTGGTGCCTCAGCCACTGCCTGTGTTTTCACAGAAGGTGTGCTGCATGCATCTCATGCTGTAGGCTGTTCCTGCCGTGCCCCTGCAGACCACCATCCTGTGAGTCTGCACTGGGCAAGAGGCAGCTGGGGGCCCCCTTCTGATTTTCCATGATAAAAGTTCTGATTTTCCATGATAAAAAAACCAAAATCAAATGCCAAAATATATAGGTATTTAGAATATATTTTATTATGATTGAGGCACTGGTAGGCTTCCAAACTACTTTAACATTGTAAATCTATCAATAAAGTATTGTGTTCAACTGATACTCATATATATAGTGGCATTTCATTTAATCACCCAAATATGTGGATTTTGGGGGTTTTTAATCAGAGAATTTGGGATTTTTAAACAGAGAAAACCAGGATCTCTGAAGATCATTTAGTCTGACCTCATGCATAAACTGGTTTATTAAGAGGAAATAAAGACATCAGGTACTATAAAACTGAAATATGACAACTAAATTAAGTCAGCTTTACTAAATTGAAATAATGTCTTGTCTCATGTCATATTATAATTTAATAAATTAGATCATGAGTAACGTACCTGCACGCCTTGTAAATTGTTACTATCTGCTTCATACCTCTCTGCAATTTCATTTTTCATACGTTCAACAGCATCATCTTCCTGCTCTTCTTCTTCTTCTTCTTCCCCTTCTTCTTTTGGGAACTCTTCCTCAAGAATAGCTTCAATATCTTTCTCCTCATCCTCATCATCACTGGCCTCTTCATCATCCTTATCTGTTAGATCCTAAAGTGCCAAATGTTCAACTATAGTGTAGAAGTAAAGACAAAAATTCTCTCCTCATCCCTCTCCCTCCCCTTTTTCTGACCATTGTTTAACTTCTAAACAGTTTGCTAAGATTGTTCCCAGAGTTGTTTAGATAGTGATAAACAAATATAATCAAGGAAAGGACAGGATGGCACATTAGATACTAACTTGTTCAGAGATAATAAAAAGATAATAGAGGAAAAGTATCCTAAGACAGACCTCTTCATGGTTATGAAAAACTAAGTTTGCTTTTGTGAGCAATTTATTGTCAGTGACAGCTTCCTGTTTTGGAGTGATTTGGATCTGAATCTTTTTCTTTGAGTCAAATTATAATGACAAGAATTTATAGTGGTAACCCTCAAAAAAGATGTCTGATTTAACTGGTTGCATTTTAATCTGTAAAAGCTGCTGAAATCAATGTGCAATCTTACCAGTGAATATTTATTAAAGTTGAAACTGAAATATTTTTATACCTTGTTCATCCCCTCACTACCTGAGATCAATTTATGTTGTTATACCTAATTATTTTGGAAGTGGGAAGAAATGGTTGCACAGATGGTTCACTGTTGAAAAAACAGTGTTGGAAAATGCTATCAATATCTCAAATTATAAGCTTTATAAATAATTATACTAATTAAATAAAATAAACTCCAGTGTGTTTTTATGGTAACAGAATTCTTAAAGATATCTAAAGAAAAAGCTCAGCAAAATTCAGACTAATATTTATAGAGCTGAATGAGTCTGCTCATGCTTAAAAGTTAATATATGATTAAGTACTTCGGTGCATTTGGGCTCATCCTTAGAAGTGATTTAAAATATAGTCATGAACACTACAGAGCACAATCTCTAATGTGTAGCACTGTTTCCAATATATATTAAAATGCCTTAAGTAAAGATAAGGTAAGAGTGAAAAATAGATGTTTCTTATAGCTTGCTACATATTAGTCTAAATAAATAACTCTTAGATACTATGGTGACATACATTTAGATATTTCTAAAGCAGGTGAACATAAATACTTTTTGTAACATGCTGAGCAGTGTGTGTGTGTGTGTGTGTGTGTGTGTGGTGGGGGTGTGTTTGGACTCCCACCCATAGAAAATAGGGCTGTGCAAAGATTCAGAGCGGGAAGGGGAGGGGAGTTCTGTACTGAATATTTTGAGTATGTGCACTCCCAAAGAGGCTAGTCCATGTTGTGTTTGTCTCCTGTTGCTTCTGCTGTTTTGCTTAACAGCATTTATTTAAGCCTTTGTTTCATACAGTAAAGATGGTTGCCCTGTTTATGTGATCTCACTGAGACAGACAAAACCCTATAACATACAAAACTTGTATTTATATCCCGTTCATTCTACTTTCTTACCTCCTCTTTCTTTTTTGCTTGCTCTGCTAGAAGTTCTGCCCTTCTTTTAGCAATCTTCTCATCCTGTTAGTAAGGAAAGAAAAAGTAATAAAACAACAATACTTTGACTTCCTGTTACGTCTCTCATCTGAAGATTTCAGTGGAGCTCACTTGTTTGATATGCTAATAAAAGGAACAAAATGTCAATAGTTTTGGACCAAATCTCTAAGGCTTACCTAATAAAAAAAATCTCATTTAGTCAGTATACATAGGTAAAAATGAATAAGAACTTCAACATTTCTTTCTCTGTATTTCTTATAGGTGGAGGTGGTAGCATTGATTAAGAGTTCATCTTGACCAACACTTTACATTATAAGACTTTTACTTTGAATTGTATACACTTTTGCAGATTTTATTTTCACCATGTTGAAAAAAATCTTACAACCTCTATGCTGAGAAGCTGGAGCATCTCTACATTTTGAAGCTGAGTCTGAAACTTTGGCAAAAGGGGCAGCTGGCTATCTCGGATGTTTTTTGCTGTTCTCATTTAAAACTGTACAAAATTGGCAATGTTATAAACCTCTGAAATATCTCAATTCACACACAGGTGCTAAAGGCTTGTCAAGTATTTGACAGCAAAGTCTTTGAAGTTCTTTCAATTCTACATTGGGCATTTCGTTGAAACTTAATGGTGAAACCATCCTTTCTTTTTCTGCAGTTCTGACTCGTTTGTTATACACTTTCCCATTTCTTTAACTAACGAAGCAGGAACCTACATATAACAGCCTCATTAAATATACAGTCCTGATTTGTGCTCTGAAGATAATCCATCTTGTTCACTGAGATGGCTGTCCTACAGAAAAAATAACAAGTGACCAAATAATTAAAAACTGTATCATAATACAAAAGGACAAGGAAGCTGAATTAAAGTTACTCAGTTAGTCATTTTTCTGTGCTTTCCTAAATGAAGTGCCTGACAATCTTTTAATGCAGTTTTATGTTTATGTTTTCCTAGGTTTTAAGTACCAACAACCACATAATTCATCAGTGAATGTCCCAGCCCAGATACTCCAGAGCATGTCTTGTCCACCTGCTACTGCTTGCATGCCCTATACCCAGAAATGTGCCAATGTAACAGTTTCAGGTACATCCTCTAGCATTCGTCTTGAAGACCTCAGTACCCAACATGCTTAAGTGGTTGCCAGAGATACTCTCAGAGGAACGTCTTAACAATTATGGCTTTGGGAAAACTCAAGCAGGAAGGGGTAGATAAAGTATGTTCTAGAATGCCCTTCTATGATAGGTACATGACACAGACATACGCCACTTGAGCTACCAAAGTAACTTATAAAGGATAACAACCCACTACAACCATGTAATCCAGAAATTAGAGCAAGATGAGACACATTTTGCCAGCAAACCTCCAAGCTATTTACTAATAGAAAAGACTAATGCATGAGACTAATGAATCTTGGGTTTTATTCCATGTTTTCAAGAGAGTCTTTTCTAGTAGTTACACACAGTTCATTCCCCAAGCCACAGCCCTTTAAGTCCCAACCTGACTTCATCTGAGTCCCCTCTCTGACTCCACTTTGGCTCATCAAAAACCAATTCCCACTTTTACCCAATCTCTCCATGTTCCAAGTCTCCCCTTAGTTTCAGTTTCCTCCTTTACTCCTCTCCCCTCCACATTCTGATCAGATTTCTTCTTCCTGGCTCTTAGTATATTGGCAGCAGAAGACAGTACATTGAGAGTATGTCTATACCATTCAGTTATGATGCCAGTCAACGTACTGATATATGTTGTGCTTGTTGGCTTAGAAATGGTATTTAAAGGTCTGTTTTTTTGGGAATTGGCTTATAGGTATAGATATATACATTATATGGGGTCAAGATGGGCAGCAGGGGTTAGCTGGATTTTTTTAAAGAGTTTGGGAGACACACACACAGCTTCTCATGACCCTGAAAACAGACAGGCTATCTAACACAACAAGGCCAATGGATGGATACAACCTGAAAATTATGGAGGGGGCATGCCATAACACAAGATCACAACCTTCAAGGCAGACAGGATGTCTAACAAAAGAAGGACATACAGCCTGGGAACCAAAGAAGTATGTACCATACTGTCCCATAACACAAGATAAGTGACACCAGCAACAAGGCCTCAGAGAGCAGGGGGGCCTAAGTCCCAAGTTTTGGGGGAACAGACTAAATTAGGAGAAGGCCCGGAAGGCTATGTGGATGTGTGAACACAAAGAGACAACCAACCAGAGATAGCCATGGATGAAGAGTCATCAGGAGTCATCACGGGGGAAGGAGAATACAAAAGCAGCAACTTGAGATTAACAAAGGGTCCCTCCTTTCATCCCATCCTTCCCCATTTTGCTCCCTGAGAGGTGTCCCCATCCCCATCCCTTGAGAAGGGTCCCCAAGACCATCATGAACCAAGGGTATACCAGTAGCCCATCTCAGGCACCTCACTGGAGGGGGGCTGTGGGCCTCGGCATCCCACCTCCAGCTGCTGACATCTGTGAGAGAGAGCCTCAGAGTGGAGCCTGCATCCTGACCAGATGTACTTTGACTCCTATGACAGGCCTAGGATTGGTAGATATAGAATGGTTTGATTTTTTGTATTGTTGTTTTTTTGTTCTTACTCTGTATCAATAAATTCAGCTATTATCAACTGGCAGGTGTTGTGGTCGGTCTGAGGGCTGTGCCCACCTGGAACAAAGGTATAAGGACTAGGTTCCTAAAATCCAGTGTCAATAGTGCTTGCTTTGTGTGTGCTGCCTCCCAAACCAGAATTAGTATAGTGTAGATCAATGCCCATATAAGAGACAGTGATAGAACCTACAGTTACATGCTATTAGGCAACTCTTCTATATATTTCTGGTCCATGATATATCACTTAAAGTGTGTTATATCTCACTATGGTGCTACTTGGTGTCATAATTCAATAGTCTAGACAAGCCAGGAAAGTACAGGAGAGATAATGTCTCTATCTCTACTTCCTGTGCTTGGTGCCACAGCAGTAAATGTAGGAAAAGTCTGGTTCAGCTTCTGAACTGCTGGGTTGTTGCATGCAAAATGAAATCTTTGGAGAGGTCAGCTTTACATTTAATAAGAAACATCTAATCATATGCAAACTTCCCATAATTTAGCTAAATTTGTAAGTTGTAAACATGTAATTGAACAGAATCTGTCTAACCTAAGGATGTCAAACATGTGGCCAATGGGCTAAATTCAGCCCATGAAGTGGTGTTGTCTGACCTGCAGATCTCTAGAGGGGACAGGAATTCAAGTGTGGGGGATAAGCAATGGTTGCATTAACCTCTGCAACTGCCCTTGCAGGAGGGTGGGAGCAGGGGAGGGGGGAGAGGGAGTGAGCGATCTGGATACATTTGGTCTAACCGATTTATTACTATAGCTATTCCTAGCTAGGCTTCTCTGAATCTATCTCAGTTCAGACTGACAGTTAATTCCCGTCTGTCACTGCCTACTTTCAGATTTTCTATGATTCAAACAAACATTCAGCAACTGAGGGGTTAACACATCTGCTGTTATAAGTGGCGCATCAGTGACAGAAGCAGAGAACTATAAAGTCTTGAAAGTTCCCAGTCACTCAACTTATCACCTTAGACAAACACTTAAGAATACATGAATGTCCTACAGTGTGACATATGGTCAACTTGGGTTCAATGTGATCAATATGGAAGAAGATGCTAGGGTCAAGTCACTGCAAATATGTTACTGCCATCATCTTCCAATTTAAATTTATTGCAGGGTATAATCTAGGCTAAGATGTGCTTGTTGCTAAAATAATACTTCTCTTTCTCTTGCTCCCTAGCTATATAAACTCTAAGGCTGGATCCAGATATGCATATACGTGTGGTTTCTGGCACCACAAACTTCTTTGTGGTGCCACAAACTACATGCTCAGTATGTTAAAATGTGCCCTGCGCTACAAATTTGCAGTATGGGGGAAAAATTTCCTACCAGGAAACCACAGCAGCAAAAAAATAACATTGCAAAAGAAAAGAAAAGAAAAGAGCAGTGTGGGGCACACCACAGAAGCATGCATGAGCAGATATGGAGGCGTGGTCCTCCTGGGAGATGCTATGGCTGCTGGTCAGAGCATCTCCCCTCCTCTAGTTTTGCCTCTGCTCCTCCAGCACACCAGGAGCCAGGAGGAGTGGGGAAATGGCAGTTTCCCCAAAGCAGGGCATGTTGCCTTGCACCAAAGCACACATGCAGGGGCGTGTGCAGTGGCAAAAAAGTAGCAGCACAAATCTGTGCCGCTACTTTTTTTGCTGCTGGAAGCACGTGCCCCTGTTGCATTTGGGGATGTGCCCTAAGTGTCTTTGGCACCTCTCACAATTTTTTTCCTACTTTTGTCTGTCAAGGATGTAGAGCCATTAAGTATTGATTAGTATAATAGCTCTCCATTTTCTCTGTGGTCAGATAGTAGACATAACATCATAGGCATGACTTACACGTCTGTTGTTGTAAACATATCACTGAAGTCACTGAAATCGTTCTGTTTATTATATTCCTGCATTCACTTAGTATAGCTTCTTCTACTTACAGTCTCCTTTATTAACTTCAAAATTTATCTCAATATTTTATTTTTTATGGTATTTAGTTGACTTACATTCTTCTTAGTAAATGTCCAAGTCTTATACCCATATAAAATAAAAGGCTTTATAGTGGTCAGAAATTCAGTTTTTCCCAGTAGTTGTTCAGAGTTAAAAATTCTTGCAAAGAGAATGAATGGGCATTCCTAACCTCTATCTGTGCTTTAATTTATCCCTCACCAAAATGGTATTATTGCGCTTAGATATTTAAACTGCCTAGCTTCTGCATATCTTGGGTTACTGACTGCTAAATAAACTTGTCAAAGATCTCTTATTCAGCTTGCAGTCAAGTTTTGGTTTTAACTACAATTATTTTAAATCCCTTTTTCTTGCCACTTTATTCAAGTCTCCAGTCATCCTTTGTAAATCACCAGCATATCCAAAAAGTTCTTGGAAGCTACTTAAATTCACTCCAGCCTGAGAATTTTGCTACTTTTTCTATAGCATAGATTCATAGATTCCAAGGTTGGAAGGGACCTCAGTGGGCCATTTAGTCCGACCCCCTGTCGCTGGCAGGCAAATAAAGGGTCACCAAACCTGGGATCATGTGATCCCAGCGAGGTGCCTGTCCAGTCTCCTCTTGAAGACCCCCAAGAAGGGGGTGAGCACCACCTCCCTTGGAAGCCTATTCCAGATCCTGGCAACCCTAACTGTGAAGCAATATTAAAGAGAACCAGCCACAGTGCATTTCCTTGCCTTCATCCCATACTGATGTCAAACAATGCAGTGATTTCACTCCCTATTTATTACTTCCTGAACTGCAAACACATAGTTATCCAAATAATTTTATTGAGCTTTACAAATTTTTTCATTAAGGTTTAAAAGCCACGTTGTGATGGGGCCCAACTTTTTTTGGCAGGCATACTACTGCTTTGCTTTCTACTTCCTGTCCTGTGTTAACTGCCCAATCTGCTGCTCTATATTCTGCTCTCTGCCCTTCCTGCTATTGTGCTGTCTCCTCCCAAGTCTGCCATGTGTCACACACAGGCTGCCCAAGCCAAATGTGGCATAAATGCCATAGTTGGCCACATTACTATTATGACATGCTTTTTTAAAAATATAAAAAACTTCAGATCATATTCTCATCTTTTCTTGAACAGTTGATTCATTTAAAAGTTTGATTCAAAATAGACTTATTTTTTTTATGAAACCTAAACTGATACTTTCCTACTATCTATATAAACATTTCCTAGAAAAGGATTTAAAACCTACCCTTATCGTTGCCTTCCGTTCTTTGGTTTTCTTCTTAAACTCCATTTTTTTATTTTGCTTATCTTTCCATTTTGTCAAACAGGGAGGAAGAAGACGATCAATAATATCACTTTCTTCCACTTGTATAATAGCTGCAACATCAGGACAAAGTCCTCGATCTGATAAAAACTGGGCTTCATCTACTGTACGAGGGAAACCATCCAGTATAAATCCTGTGGATCTAATTTGAAATAAAGAAAATGTTTTTTTAAAAAGAAAAATTACTACAAAGGGTATTCAGTGAGTAAATTATAACAAATACTACTACTGTACTATTTATCAAAATGTGTTTTAATACTACTTATTAACAAAATATTATTTTACTCTTAATTTCTTGTAATTCCAACTTAAACATTTACAATTTTTTTTTGACTTTTCATTTTGTTTTATTCTGTTCTTTTTGAATGGGACAAAATGTTTTGGCCATTTTATATTCAAACATTTTCAACTAGTTTAGTACTGTAACCCATAATAACTTTGCTTGTATCTTCAGTTCTACTCATGTGTCTTCAAAAAAGGCATTTATTAGCCACTGCTTTAAAATTATGAGTGGCTATTATGAGTGGCTATCATTTTATTCTGGTAAAGTCTGTCATGTGAAGTTTGTTACCTGATAATTTCCTGATCTGGGAGAGTGGGAAGGACCTCTTTCCCAGATCATGGCATAGAGCACACCACTCTGCAAAAGGTGCCATCCTTTCCTACTAATAGTGGAGGCAGTTTTCATTTGCTCATAGGGCTTCAGGGCTCAGTCATACCCCTTCTATCCTCCTGCTGGACAAGTACATCCCAAGCTGGGTTTAATGTTTCTATATTTCTTTTTAATAGATTGGGCTGTGGTGGCAAACTAATTGAGATGTAGTTCTAGAGGCATGACTTTGTGTCTTACTCCAGACCTGCGCTAAAAATCACTCCCAGTCAACTCAGGTGTAAAACAGGCTTCTGGTCATTTGGCCTGGGCAGTCAAAAGCAGTTGGATATGATGCTAGCCACATCACTTCCTTGTGTGTGGCTGTCTCCAGAAGCTAGCATGCCTTAACCATACTAATCTGATGGGCCATTTAAGCTTGGACAAACCCTTGACCTTTACTGGTAGATTAAATATAACTGCAATCTCTCACACTCATGAGCCTTACCAGCAAGACCCAGACCACTTTTCTCAGCTGAGGCAGAATGGGTAGAAGTGTCATGGAACAAAGAAATCAGATTGCAATTTTTTCCATCCTCCCCGCCAGTGAGAGTCAGGATCTTTTACATTTGCAGAAGGGTGAGGAAATGGTGAGAGTCTGAACCAATGATTTCTTTAATCCATTCTCCTACAGAACATTTCAATGGAGCTTCTGACAGCTAGCAGGTATCATGCTTCTTTTTTTTTGGTTAAATGCAAAATTAAAAGGATAATTTCTTCCCCAGAGGTGTACAACACCTGCCACAACAGGGGGGAGGGGGACAAATATATGATAATCCCCACAGTGTCTAGAATCTAATTATTGGGAGGTAGTCTTAAAATTGAAGACATCTTGGTTTTGTGCAACTACAGTCATTCAGCCTTTTGCCTGCCAGATTATATTAATAGAGAAAGTAGTTGACAGATGGTAGTGGGTGACTAAGAAACTGGATTATGTCTGTTTTATTCGAGGGCATTTTTTTTTCTTACTGAAGTTATTTTTATTCAGTGTTTTGTGAAATCTAAGAATGTTCTCTATCTCTATACTGTCTTCATACACTAAGAAAACTCTGATTTTATTTGTAAATCATAAGTTACAAATTTGATTTTAGTGTTCAGAACCCAGTTGTGCAACTTCTTGCATCCCTGTCTACTAAGATGCAACAGTCTATCTATAAATGGTTGTATTCTGGAAACTCACTATGACATGAATCTTTCCTTCTCAAGTTCAGAAGGAAGTCATCTAGTCATGTTTCTTCTTAATATGAATAATTATAAAGGTTACAACCAGAATATTGACAGCTCTGAACTTTTCCGCTGTCCTCGTTAGCCTTCCAAACAAATGGACTGGTATTCAGAATTGGTACTTATATTTTCTTATTGAATCCTACCCCTTGGGTTTTCCTCTGGAATATGGAGTTATTTTTGGATGGTTTGATAGTTTTTGCAATTATTAAAGTGAATGTATTGTATTCTTAAATGTATTGGCTTATATTGATATTGCAACCTACTAAAAATTCAAGAGACTCTATATTGCCATGTTATTCATTATGTAATGCCAATCTGTAGACCTATGGTTGAAAAATGGAACATATTAAAAGATTAAAGTTAAAGATTAAAATTAAAATGAAACTAAGAGATAAATAATATGATTAAATTACAGTTACCGGAATGGCTCCTTTGTCCACCAGTCAGAAACAATATTATCAAGTACTTCTAGTGGCAATGCTTCATTATCTACTAGGTTTGCTTTGATTGCTTCTTCTTCATCAGATAATTCCACTTCATAAATCTAAAGACAAAAGATCATGAAAAAATTAATATCTATGTTGCTTGACCATTACACTGCTCTCTAACTGACTGAGGGAATGTATACAACTTGCTGTGTCAGGTGGTTGTGCCTTCAGATGCTCTGTGCTGTTCCATATGGAGTGCTTCACAAACCAGAAGCATGGTAAGTGTGTCACATGCACAAGGTGGTGTGTTGAGGAGGCTAATTAACACTGTTGAAGGACACAGCTAAAAAGCCTGCATAGATATTAATTAGTCAACCCACTGTGCCACACTGCTTCTGGTTTAAAGTCAGTTTGCATGGAATAATGTGGTATTTTTGCAGGTTTCAATGATAGGCACAGTAAGATTACCACAAATACATGGCTTGAGAAGGTTAAATAAAGCATTTGGGGTATAGCTGGTTTTCTTTGATTTAGTTTAGCAGCAGCAAAGTAATTTGGTGTAGTAAAATGTAATAAACTCGTTCACACAAAATTATTAAACAGAGAGGGTCAAAAGTTTCCAAAATTTAGTTTATCAACAAACAGGAATGAATTTAAAGCATAGGGATCCTATGGACAACAGCATTTTAATGTTGCTATAATTAAGTTACCTTCTGACCAGAGGATAATTGTATAAAGGACTGAAACAAGGATCCTGTTACCATAACACACATATATGCAAGAAGGACCCATTAAGTTATACAAGCAACTTTAATTCTATCATTTTCTAATTTTTGTGTTCTTTATTTTGTAACCTTAATGCTCTTATAACATAGCTCTATTTAAAAGTGGTTTATTTGTTTACAGTTACTAGGATTCTTTGAGATGTTCTGAACATATGGATTCCACCCAGCTGCTCACATACACTGTATGTCAAAGTTTGTCATTTACACAAACAATCCCCATTAGGTGCCACAAATGAGTGTTGCATGCTCTCATGTTTCACCCTTACAAGAACATAAAAGGGGAAACCTTGTCCTAATTCCTTTGCTGACCAAATTCAAGATGATAATACTCCCAGTTGTGTAATATGGGACCCAGGGCCAGACACAGGCATGAGCTAACCAGGCAACTGCCTGGGGCCTGGACAGAAAGGGTGCCTGAAAATGGTAATTTTTTGTCTGTTGTCTGATTATTATTATCATTATCTCCGGCTAAGGGGGGCCGATACTAAACATTTGCCTAGAAGAAAGCAATCCCAAATTGATCTCATGTCTTGTGTTAATTATAAATATACCCAATACTTATTATGCTAAATCAGTCTACATGACTGCATCTGACCTTCCTACCTCACACCTATTGTCCCCAGTGGTCCTTATTCCCTCACTGCCTCACATTTGCATTAATTAATTAAAGCATACATCTCAAAATAGGCAGTCAGTCTCTGAATATTTATTATGCTAAACCAATGCAGTCTCCTGAAACTCACATCTATTGTATCCAATAGCCTTTGATCTTTATTACCTCTATTTACATTTTGACAGACCTGCTTTGGTTTAATAAAAGGTATCCCATGTGCCCCAAAAAACCTTATAAAATATTTTCTTAATCAAGGTATATCTCTCAAAACAGGCATTTAATGTCTGTCAAATATCTTCATAAGCCATTTGATGCAGCTATTTAGGCTCCATTGTTAAAATAGCTACCAAAAGATAGTATTCTGCCTATAGGTATCTCAGGCAGACAAGGTTCTTTGGGTGAATCTGCTAGCTTTTATTAGACCAACTCAAATAGCTGGAAAAAATTTAGCAAGCTTTTGGGTTTAAAAATCCTTCATCAGGCTGAGGAAGACTCTGCAGTGGGTGTGCTCTTCTTGAATTGAATGAAAGTAAGGAAGCCAGAGGCTGGGCTGGTATGCATGCAAGACAGGCTGTCAGTAAAGGTGTAAATTGAGGAGTCAGTGGGTGAGAGACAGGCTGGGTGCGGGGGAGAGAAAAGGGGGATGAATGTAACACTTAAATAGTGGAGAGGTACCTCCCTAAAGGTACCTCATTCAATCAATACCCATTCCATGTGATTCCAAACTAATCAAAAGCTTGCAGAAGCAAAACAAACACAAACAGGATACAATTGTAACATGTTAATTCTGTCCTTGCCTACTTTGTTCAGACTTTGATTACCAACTATCAAGAAAGAATGCTTTGAAGCTATACAATTGAACAAGTATAAAGAAAGAGTTGCCAGCAAAAAGGGGGGATCTTCTTTAGAGGAAAAAGGGATGCTGAAACTTACCCTCAGATGGACTAAAGTGACAGATCCACGCTTTGAGAAAGCTGAAACTGAACTGGCTTCTGGCCTGAACGGGTAAAGAATCTCCTGCAGTGAATATGAGGCCTGTGTGGTAATATAACTCATTTATTGAATATTGGGACAGAGTCTTTTCCTGTCATTTAGTTTTACAGCTTGTTGGTAGTTATTAAAGCAAGCCATTCTGCTATTAATCAACTGAGTGTTGTGTCAATTCTTAAAGCACTAGGTTTAAACATCTGGTTTCTAAGTACAACAGTGGACATCTGAATCTCTCATGGCGTTTAGCTGTCTGATCATCTAGACAAAATGAGAGAGACCTAGGATATTATCTAGGTATTTGCTCTTGAAGTTGTGACCAAAGAATAAAGTTTAATTGTATGAACAGAGCTATGTGTGGATGCCCTACATATTTCAAGTTCCTTGCCTAAACAGGTTGCTGAGTTAATCTGCTCTGGTCAACTAGGACCCAATGTATACATTAGAGGACTGTTCTGAAAGTCTTTGAGATGGAACTGTTTTCCTCTTATCTAGTACCAAAAGAGGCAAATGATTTAGTGGACATCTAAATATATTTTGTTCTGTTCAGGTAATGTAAGAATGCCCTTTTAATATCCAAGGTGTTTAATTTTATTTCTTCCACAGATGATGAGACTCCAAAGAAAAAAGCACAGATCAATAGATATATTAAATGACATGAAGGTATGATCTCACCATTGGGATGAACTTAGGACAACCCTCACTGTCACTCCCTCCACATGAAATACAAGATACACAGAGGGTTTGACAGGATGAATTAATGACCGCTCTACAATGTTATTTATATTGAGAGTGGTGAAATGAGCAAGATGGCAAGGATTCAGGTTTTCGCTCCATTACATAAGGAAGTACCAGATTTAAGGCCCAGGATGAAATTGTCTGCCTTCTGGATGAGGAGGAAGAAAAAAACCCTTAGACAAGTCTTTTAGAAATCTATTGATTTGATTTCTGTCAAATGATGAGAAAACTGGAAGTATCCAGGACTGGTTGATGACAGACTGAAATTACTGCTTAATGAACCTTAATGACATTTAAATACAAGCCAAATCATTTTAAAAATAAGTACTTTAGGATCCAAGAAATAAAAGAGTAAACTGATCTACCTTTCACAGTAAGAAGTCTTTAATTTTGCTATATATGCTCATTGTGGCTAGGTATAGGCATTCGAAAAGCCCGAGGCAGAATCGATCTAAGTTATGCAGTTTTCTGTAAGTGGCATAGTCTAGATCAGTAGCAAACAGAACATGCATTCACCCTTGGTGGCGGGGGGTAGGCAGCAAATCTTAGACTGGGCTTTGCCATTTTTAAAGCAGTTTGTGTGTGCTGAACTTTTGTTCTGTTACAGGTATAGATTGGTTTTGCGTGCCAAACTTGTGTTCCATTATGGGTATAAACCAATTTCCAATCACTTATACTTGTAGAAGTATAATGTCTGTATTTTGCCATAGTGTTCTGCAGTAGAATATTCCCTACCTCCAAATTACCTGACTGCTAAAAGGCAATTTTTATCCACATATCATCAATGTAAGTGCTAGCAACTCTCTCTGAAGTGAAAGTTGTGGAGCAACAGGCAGCTGCATTTCAGCTGCCATTCTTTAAATTGTGGCAAGTGAATCATAAACTGAGCGGGAGGCAAAGGAGCCTTCTGTGTTAATGCCAAAGATTTAGTAGATGAAATCCTGATGCTTTGTACAGAGGTCTGTGACTTTAATCAGTGTAGCACTGAAGAAGTTATCACCTCTGGCATCATCTTTACCGGTGCTACTTTAGTAAAAATTCTAATGTGACTTTCAGTCTGTCTCTTCCTCAGTACTGACTCAGTAGTAGACTTAAGTGTATTCCATTTACATGCTATGTATTAGTTTAAGTAATTTAAAAGAATATAGCTTTTGCTATAAAGCAAGTAGTGAACCAGCAAGCCTAGGGACTTGTATTGAAAGTAGCCTTATGATAAGTGGGTCAAAGTCCTAAGCATAGTTTGATATAAGTATAGAACAGGCAAGTGACATTAAGTAACACATGTTAGATATATGTGGTAACTAAGTAAAATAAAAACTGACTAATATGAAGTAATAACTGCTAAACGTAAGTTATAGGTAATTTAGAGCAATGGAAACCAACCTTTTGGGCAGTTGTGCCACAAATTAGCCTCATACCCTCCCCCCCAAGTCCCACTCCAGTCCCCTTCCCTTGCCTGATCTGTTGATCTACTTTTTGCGTCCTGTCCTGCACTCCCTATACAATCTGCTGCTCTGTTTTCCAAATCCTGTCCCATCTGTCACTGTACTGCCTGCCCCTCTCTGATCTGCCACATGCTACACACACAAGGTGCCTGTGCCACTTGGAGCACAGGCGCTGCAGGTTGGCCACTCTGATTTAGGACATTTCAAGCACAGTAGTATTTAAGTACAGCATGAGCATTAACTGCAGTACAGTAAAAGCCATGTTATCCGGCACCTTACAAGGGACATGCCCCCCTCCCTGTCCCCCAGCACACTGATGCGATGGGAGAGGCAGCAGTACTCTAGACATGGTGGAAGGGGCAGTGGCCTGAACAGGCAAAGATGCCTGTTCGGGCCTCTCAGGTAACCAGCATATTTGGTTATCCGGCACCCCCCACTCCTCATAGGTGCTGGATAACAAAGCTTTTGCTGTAATTCTATAGCAGCTCCATGATAACTGAGTCACATAAATTAGTGATTGCTAAGACAACTAAAAGAAATGACAATAAGGAAACTAGGGAGATAGAGATAAGGAATATAAGGTTAGTTAAGGAAATATAGATAAGTGTAATGGCAGGAAGGATGTATACATTAGGGTTACTATATTTCCAGTTTCAAAAAAGAGGACGCCTGTTGGGTGGGAGCAGGTAATATGATTGTGGGGGGCAGGCAGTGATATGTCCAGGCCCTGCCTCTGCCCTCACACCCAAGCCACAGTCCCCTGCCCTGCTGCTGCCCCTCACTTCCAAACCACAGTATTGCACCCTCCACACCATGCTGGTGTCTCTCACTCCCAACCTGTAGCCCCGTCACTGCCTATGCCTCATGCTCCCAACCCAGTCACCGCTCCCCCCTCACAGTGCCCCTTACTCCTGACCCACAGCCCTTGCCCTCCCCAGCCTGGCTGGTGCCCCTCACCTCAAGCCACAGCCCCCTACTCCTTCCACCCCTGCAGTGTCTTCCAGCTGCCCTGCCCCTGCGAGCACATGCACCAGCCCCGGTGCCACCAGCCTGGTCACACAGCTCCCTGCTGCCCTCAAAGGACCCCCCGCCCCCATTCCCTTCCCCTGTTAAAGTAGCAGGTGCCTCTGCCACCTCCCCTGCCATGCTGCAGCCCCACCACCCAAAGAGCTTTTCCCAGTGGTGGCTGGCATCAAGCCCCCCTCACACACTTATGTCACCCACACACTCCTGCCATGCACACGCACACGCGCACACACACCCACACCCACGCACAGTCTTCAGGCCTTGACCCTCCGACCCCCACCCCTGATAGACTTATCTGCATGCAGCTACCGGGGCTGGTCCTACCACCCTGCCTGACTGCATGCCAGCCAGATGCACATGTTGCCCCTGCCTCCAATCGCCCTCCCCCTGCTCCCACCAGCCCCAAGCAGCTCCTTGCTGGGGCAAGCTGGGCAGTGCTGGGAAAAACGTCAATGCTGAGCAGAGCAGGATCCTGGACATCTGTTGATATTTGAAAAAAAATGCCTGGACAGAGATGAGGGGACCCAAAAAGAGGATATGTCCAGGAAAACCCAGACGTATGGTAGCCCTACATACTTGATCCCCAATAGAGACTACTGGTGAAAACTTCTGAACACCTTGGCAGCTGGTACATGAGCACTGAGTGGGATCCACGTATACAGATACTTGTACAGATATATCTTATATTGGCATTGTTATTGCTTTTGAACTTTATTTCTACCTCCTCCTTTTTTAAAATGTTGCTCTTTTCAACAATGTCATATATATGTGACCTTCAGCATAGCCATACATAATTTTAGGAAGCACGAACATTATAAACAAATAAATTATAATTTTATTGGAAAGAATTGCTATTACTTATTTTATTATGCTGACTTAGATAAGATCATGGAAAATAATTACTGTAGTCTGTGAACTATGGTTTTATAAAAGAAAATATAATTTTGCTAAAAGAAGACACACATTTTCTTTTATGTTTTATTTTTTTTATGTATTTTTATTTATTATGTATTTTATGTATTGTATTGTTTTATTTATTTTATGTGTTTTATGTAATTATATGTTTTATTATTACCTGTTTGCTTTTGCCATGCTTTTTGTTTTCAGGTGCATTTTCAGTTTCAATAGTGGTCTGAGAGGAATCTGTCAATTCCTGAGAAAAAGCTGCTATTTCCTCTTCCTCAGGCTCTTCATCAAATTCTGGTCCAACTCTCTTTTCTGTTTTTTGAATAATCATTTCCTGTAGATATTCTTCAAACTGAATATGGAAAATACCTAATTTATCTGCTAGCCATCGGCCACAAACAGTTTTACCTGCTCCACGTGCACCCAGAATGCACAGTCTTATGGGAGGAGCCTGTCAGAAAAAATAATGAAATTGTTTTATTACAGTTTGGATGCTAACATGCACTTACAGTATCATCATACAAGCCTTATTGCGTGAATGCTAAATTCCAAAAACACAAACATAAAAATGCTCTCAAAAGCAGCATCAGCCCACGTATAATTTAATGTTATAAAGCTATAATGTAGTAGATTCACTTTTTTCTCTTTTGGTCGATTTCACTTTATTTTATTTTTCTAGTTCCCACCATATCTTCCTCTTTCCCCATTTCATTTATGAGAAATCTGTTCAAAATAATTTAACAAAACCATTATATTAACTGAGTGATCAAAATGTCTACATGCCTTATTAACTATGCAGTCTTACTATCACAAACACTTTTCCTGTCCCTCCCCTTCTGCTTTGTTCATAGTCTTTATTTATTTGTTACACCTACATTTTCAATAAAAACTCATTAGGTATGTCTTGCTTGGTTTTGTGATGTGCCTACTATGCTTATGGCAATATACAGCATCACTGTCTTTTGTAATCAAAGATTAAAAAGTAATATGTAATATCAATCTCCTATCAGCAAGCTGTTTTGAACAATTTTTAAATATCCTTACTTGTAATGGTTTATTTCGAGCCACATACTCCTCAGGGTTCTCCAAAAATTTTTCTTTGCACTCAGAACTTGCAAAATAATAAGTCTTCTCTCGATATTTAGCTGCATGTTCAGCTAGCCCTGGGTAAAGGACAAAGTTGTCTTTCAGGGTCACTGGACAAAAATGTTTAGTGTCTCCCATGTGCCTTTTCTTTTCTTTCACTTTTTCTTCATCCTGAGAATATATAAAATTTTAGTGAAAAAAATTTAGAAGACTTTTTCTAGTCTTTTTTTTAAAAAATGACTTTGGATAAAATAGAAAATAGTATTTAAATTAGACTGGCAAAAGGCAAGGTAGAGTTATAGACTAACTAGCTTATAGACTAACTCAGGGATGTCCAACTTCAGAGTGGCTGGGGCCACATGCTGCACCAGTTATGGACCCTGGGCTGCAGGTCACAAGAACATCATGGACTCCCTGAGACCATGCCAGATGGAGTCCTTCTGATGAACAGGCAGCATGAATCTCCCCACTGCTGTATGGGCCCCTTGCTGCCCCATGAACAACACAAGTCCAGCCTGCCGAGCCCCTCCCCACCACTGTCCCCACTGGATGGACAAGTCTCTTCTCTGCTGCATGAGTCTCGTTTCCCCCCACCCCACTGCTGTGTGAGCAGTGCAAGCCCCCTCCTGCTCCAAGAGTCCCATCTGCTTTCACTCTGTGGGCAAGACCCCTTCCTGACTCCCATGCTGTAGTGTACCCTGCAAGTACATTGTTACTAGAAATAGCGATGAACCAAAGTTTCAGACTGAAACACTTCCTAAAATCCAATCCAAACTTTATATCTTCCACTTAATTACAATGTGCCCATGTGCAATGTGTACAGTGTGGGATTATACCCATATACTATAGACCACAAGACAGACTATAACCTGTACTATCACATTTTGAAGCTTACCTTCATGGTCCCTAAAGATACATCTGCTGAACCTGTTGACTAGTGTATCTTTTTATACCTGGCAAGTTATCTGCTGATACAATGATCTGATTGTGTTTTTGCCAGTTTCAGTGCCATATTGCTTCCACAGATAGTTGCATTCAAACAAACACTCCTATTTGCTTGTTTATGTAGTATGCTGTTGTCATATTATCAAACATTATATGTATGGATTGAGTTAAATGAATAGCAGAAATTCCTAATGTGCTTTGTACACTACTTTGAACTCTAGGGTATTAATGTGAAACAGTAATATTAAGAGCCTTACATTGCATGACCATTTATATTGGTTCTTCAGCTTATTAAAGATATGTTCTTACTATTGTTTCCATTGACATAAGCGGAAAAAAGAGGGGGTGTGACATAAGCTACTTGTAGTTTTCTGCCAGTTGATAGAAACTCCAGGGAACAGAGACCAAATCCTCTAGATTGCGCTGCTCTGGATATAAACTACCCTCAGCCACCAGCACACATTGAGTGCCATTTGACTCAGAGGACAAAGATCTCACTGATACCTGAAGAGTCCACTGATGTCAACTGATTAGCGTAGTCATGATTTGGAATAATTTGAAAGGTAAGTATACTTTTACTGAGACATCAATCTCATTCCATCAGATACTGTGTCTGTGCCGGTGGTGTCAAGATAGACTTTTCTTCAGTCACCAAGAGGCCAAAAGTATAGAAAAGATAAGGAATGCGTTTATCAATTCCTAAAGTTACCCAATAAGATTTCCTGTGTCCAATTGTCTACACAAACACACACACTGTTAATACCTTGTTATACTGTTAATGCAGATGGGTAGCAAGTACTGCTAAGACCTCTGTAAACATTTTTAGTACTGCTGACAGTACAAAGGTCAGCATTTTATATTAATAATGGTTCAGACAGATAAATCAAACAGGTGCACTCTGGGTCCAGTGCACGAGTTTGCACAGAAGGGCATGCAAAAGGGCTTCCTGGTGGGCACTCTCGGTCCTGAGTTGCCCCCCCCACATGGTGCAGCACACCCTGGGCAACCGAAGCCCCACCATGCTGAGGAAAGTCCTCTGGCACACCAATGCTGGACACCAGGTAAAGGGGACAAGGGCCCAATCCTCCCCCCTTCCAGTCACTTGGGAAGCTGGGAAGCTAGGGAAACCCCCTACAGGCAGCTGCTCGACCCTGCCTGCCTAACTACAGCAGCAGCAGCTGGGGGAAACACGTGGGAGCAATAACACCCACCTGGTCTCCTACTCATACAAACACCCAGGCAGCCACACAACCAGGGTCATCCTCCAATATGGTGATGGGTACACGTTGCACCCCTGGGTTCCTGGACTGAATGGCCCACCATCTCCTGGTACCTCAGAGGCCTCCACCCAGACAGAGCTTATAGTCCTGGCCTCTACGCAGATGGAGCCCTTGACTCCGTCTTGACTCCAGGAGCTGCCTGGCACATCTGCTGGATGCTGGGATCAAGGGCACAAGTGGTCCTACTTGTGAGATGTGCTCCCTGGTGGAGTCTCTGGAGGGCCGGGTAAGGGAGCTACAAGGAGGAAGCGTACAGGCCACACACCATCAGGGAACACGAGGCAGAGATTGATGCTTAGTGCCAGGCTCTGTACCTGGAGAAGAACAATGCAGAGACTGGGCTGATGAGTGGGCCTGAACAAGATACCCCAACTGACGGTAGGTGGAAACTGATCACGTCAGGACTGAGGCCACAACATGCAACAGTTGTCCCATCAATAACACTGCACAACAGTTATGAAGCCCTCCCACCATCAATGGACAATGCACACGTGCAGGATCAACCAACCCCAAAAAGGAAACAACGTAGAGTGATAGTCGTGGGAAACTCTCTGATGCAGGTGTACACAGAAAGTCATCTGTTAGCTAGAGCCCTTTGCTTGAGAGGTCTGCTGCCTTCCAGGAGCCAAGATTTGGGATGTAGCAGTAACTATCCCTCAACTGGTCCACTACTGATCAGTACCCTATGCTCCTTGTCTGTGTGGGTGCAATGATACAGCAAGAAGTAGCCCTAGGAAGGTCATGAGAGACTACAAGACCATGGGGGCAAAGCTCAAGGACCTAGGAGCACAGTTGTCTTCTCTGCAATCCTCCCAGTCAGGGGCCATGGTTTTCGGCAGGAGAAGTATATCAAGGAGGTCAATCAAAGGCTTAGAAGATGGTGTCATCACATGGGCTTTGGATACCTCAACCTTGATACGCAGTTTAACTAGAGCGGCCTGCATGCAAGAGATGGTATTCATCTCACGAGCAGAGGGAAGAAGCTCTTCACTACAAGAATTGCCAACTTGCTCAGGAGGGCTTTAAACTAGGTACGTCCGGGGACTGGGGAGAAGGTTCTGCTGCTGAAACAGAATCCACTAGCCACAATGATACACAGCAGGGTGTTCAAACAATGAATGTCCAGATGGGTACTGACATCTTGAGACACAATGTGATAGAAAACCAGAGGTATCTAGGGGAGAGCTCAGATGCCTTTATGGGAACACCACAAGCATGGGAAATAAACAGAAGGAACTGGCGCTCCTTCTGGCTGATGAGGAATTCGATTTGATTGGGTTGATGGAGACCTGGTGGGACAATACACATGACTGGGCAGTCAATATTGAGGATTACAGGCTTTATAGGAAGAGTCAGATTGGGAAGAAGGGAGGGGGTATGGCCCTCTATGTGAAAGAGCAGTACCCCTCCCTACAGGTCACGTTTGACACCCTTGAGACCCTGCTGGTCAGGCTACAAGGAGGACCAGGAGAGGGAGATTTGATGGTGGGAGTCTACTACATGCCTCTCTACCAAGAGGAAGAGTGTGACTGAGCATTCTCAGGAGAATTGACAGAGGCAGCTAGTGCTAGAGACATGATCATCATGGGTGACTTTAACTACCCAGACATCTGTTGGGAAGACCATTCAGCCACCACCAACAGCTCAGCCAACTTCCTGGCAACACTAGATGATCTGTTTCTGACACAGGTTGTGGAAGGGCCTACTAGGGGCAAGGCCACTCTGGATTTAGTGCTGACCAAAGGGGAGGACATCAAAGGTAAACTGAGGATTGGTGGTACTCTGGGCAACAGTAGTGGCCATGACCTGATAAGGTTCACCATCCACTGTAAGACTGGGAAATTAGTCACCAGAACAGAAGTCCTAAATTTCAAGAAGGCAGATTTTGGAAAACTCAAGAGGCCCTCTGTAAACAGCAACTGGACAATATGGGAGTGCAGGAATGATGGTGCTTCCTTAAGGAGGCAATTCTCATGGCTCAAAAACAGGCCATCCCCACATGGGCCAAAGGCATGAAAGAAGCCAGGAGACCCACTTGGCTCACCAGGGATATTAGGGAGCTATTGAAAAAGAAAAGAATAAGTATATATACAATGGAGGAATGGCTCCACAACCAAGGAGGAATACACCTGTATCACCAGGGCCTGCAGATATGAGACACAGAAAGCTAAGGCAGGCATGGAGATCAAATTGGCAACCAGTATAAAAGACAACAAAAAAATCCTTCTACTGATACATAGGGAACAAGAAAAAAAAAAATCAGGCTCCACTATGCGACTCCTACTGAATACCTAGGGGCAGCCCACACTCAATGTCCATGAAAAGACAGAACTCCTAAATACATAATCCAATGGGGGCTGCTCACCTGACCAAAGGCCCAGGGAACAGGGGAAAGGCAACAGCCTACATGAAATCAGGTGAGGGATTTTCTACAGTGCTTGGACATTTTCAAGTCTGCTGGGCCAGACAACCTGAACCTGAGAATCCTGAAAGAACTGGCCGAACTTACAGCAGCACCACTGGCCAAGCTGTTTGAAGAGTCGCGGAACTTGGGAGTGGTCCTGGACGACAGGCAGAGGGCCAATTTGGTGCCCATCTTTAAGGAAGGGAAGTGGGATGACCCTACAAACTACAGACTGGTCAGTCTGACCTCAGTCCTAGGTAAAATCTTAGAAAAGTTGGTTAAGGATGCCATCAACTACAAGCTGATAATGGATGGGGTGCTAAAAAGCAACCAGCATGGCTCTGTCAAGGGTAGATCATGCCTGTTGAACCTTGTGTCCTTCTATGACTAGGTCACTAACCATCTGGATGAGGGGCATGAGGTTGAGGTCATTTACTTAGACTTCAGTAAAGCCTCTGACTCAGTCTCCCATGGGATTCTCTCTAACAAACTGGAGAGTACTGGGCTGAACCAGTCTACACTGAAGTGGGTGCACAAGTGGCTTCGAGGCCACTCCCAGAGAGTGGTGCTTGATGGGATGGCATCATCCTGGAGGGCTGTCTCCAGTGGTGTCCCCCAGGGTTCGGTGCTTGGACTCATGCTAGTCGATATATTCATTAATGACTTGAATGAGGGGGTGGAAAGCTCAATGATTAGGTTTGCAGATGATACCATACTGTGGGGAAATGCGGGCACACCAGAGGACAGGGTAAAGATCCAGGACGACCTTGACAGACTGGATTTATGGGTGGAACGAAACCAGATGAGGTTTAATAGGGAGAAGTGCAGGGTCCTTCACCTGGGTAGGAAGAACCGTAACCACAACCATACAACAGGTGGTGGTCCACTGGCTGGCACAGCATCTGAATGAAACCTAGAGGTCATGATTGACTGGAAGATGAATATGAGCCAACAGTGTGATGAGGCTGCAGAAGGGCAAATAAAACTCTGGTGTACATCAGCTGATGTGTGGCCAGTAGATCCAGGGAGATACTCCTCCCTCTCTATTCAGTGTTGGTGAGGCCTCAGCTGGAATGCTGTGCCCAGTTCTGGGTGCCGCACTTCAGGAAGGATGTGAATAAACTCAAGAGGGTACAGAGAAGGGCCACCCATATAGTTAAGGGCATCGAGGGTAAGTCTTACAAGGAGAGACTCCAGGAACTGGGCCTGTTCAGTCTGAGTAAGAGAAGGCTGAGAGGTGGTTTGATAGCTGCCTACAAGTACATCGGGGGGAGCATCAAGAACTAGGAGAGCAACTATTCAGGAGGGCACCTCAAGGGAGGATAAAGACTAATGGGTAGAAAAACTTCTTTTCTGTAAGGGTCACCAGAATCTGGAGCACACTCCCAACAGAGGTGGTGTAGTCACTCTCCTTGGAGGTGTTCAAGATGAGGCTGAACAGGCAACCTGTCGAGCTCATCTGAGCCCAATAACTTCCTGCCCATGGCAGGGGACTGGACTTGATGATCTTACAGGTCCCTTCCAGTTCTATGTTTCTATGATTCTCTCTCAGTCTTTTGTGTGCTGGATGTATGTCTGTGAAAATAGATCTCTGCTGCTGGTGCCCCAGGAGGCCCCCAAGATCCCAGGTAAGGCTGCCGGGGCCAGCACAGGTGCTGGCCCCAGGCTCCCTTAACCCACCTGGGACAGTTTGCCCCACACCAACCCTACATGCAGAGGTTTGCACCACAGCAAAAAGAAACAGCACAAATTTGTGCCACTGCTATTTTTGCCATGGCAACCGCACATCCTTCCATGCAGGGACATGCCCAAGGAAAGCAAGGGGCAATTATGTATTTCTTGAAACTTAACCATATATTCCACCAATATAGCTTCCAAATCAAATTTGTCTGCTGGTATCATATTCCTGTCTGTAAAACAATAGGATAAGTGTTCTCCATATGGGATGAAAATAAAAAGAAGGTAAACTGGACTAAGAGAAAGTTTGCTAAATGGTGCTTGATGGTTCTGTCAAAATGGGTGTTTGGTAGATAGCAATGGTTGGGTGGAAAGAAAGGAAGGCACTGTAGGTTTTTACTCCTGCATCCCCTGACATTTATTAGTGGTTGATGACAACTTTAGTGGAAGAAAGAAAGCAAAATAGTCTTTGTGTTTTATTGAATTTTTCCTTTGTTAGAGGAATATAAATTCCCAGTGAAAAATGTCTGGTGAGATTTATCTGTCTTTTCACAGAAAAGACAATTTACCTCAACAGTAAATGCTCCACAGTTGACTGCTTTTATGTTGAGTATCTCAAAATGGAAAGCACACGGAGTACTGCATAATTATAGTGGTTGCTATAAATCAAGTGATACATGTTGTTTTCAACTGTTTGCATCAGAGAATTTCCTAGTATTTTATTTTCATTTATGATCAGTAGAAATTGTTTTGCTTTCTTAAGCAGCTTGTCAGTAATTCAGTTAATAGATTTTATCACAAATATAAAAGTAATTTTAAATATGAAATTGTAAACGCATTGTTGAGTTTACTCTGAAGTGTTCAAAAAGTATAGTCTCTTCATCAAATAGTAATTCTAAGGGATGTTCTTTATTATTTTTGTTGGCTGCTTTTACAAGAAGGGACTTTGTGGCAGTGAAAATTTAATTCAACTTAAATATTCCATGTCTTTACCTGAAACAATATTTTTTCTTATTCATGGAACTGGAAGCAATATTGAAGGGAGTAGGGCATGAAAACACTGTAGATTTTAAAACCAATGTCTTAGTCTGAAGTGCAATAATGTGGGGAATTTTGTGCACCTTCTCAAACAGAATTTACAGTGAATCTGCTATTTTTTTTGTTAATTTCTATACAAATTCAAAGTCATGGGGCCCTAAAGAGAGCCTGGTACAATCACCATATGTGGCAAAGAGAACAATAGGGTCACAGCAACTCGAAGTCTCTCTTTTCTCAAGCTGGTTTTCATATTCAGCTGTTTCTCTTGATGGAACTGAGGCAGATTTTCTTTTGAGAAAGTGGACTTTCACCTTTGCATGACCCTCTCTTGCATACAGATACTATGCTTCCCAGTATGGCCACTGCCTATTATATGAAAAGATCCCCATGAAGCAGGAACTGCGGCATGTGGAACTAGTAATTCCTATACCTGGAATGCCAGGATAACCTAGTTTTCGTATCTGGGCTAACTTAAAGGCAAACAAATATAATAGTAATATGTTCACACTTGTTAGAATCAGAGGAAAGCTAGGATGCTTCTCAATGTTTAAGAATGGAGCTCTAGATATAGGGGTAGGCAGAGCCCCTGGGTTTTGGACTGAACAAAGAAGGATGTAGGATCAGTGAGGACATAGGTCTACATCTTGGTACACCAAAAGCAGTAGGGATCCTGGCTAAATAGAAACAAACCATCACATCTGTCAGTACCACATACTGGGTTGGACAAAGAGATGGGAAAAGAGAAGCACCCTATTCCTGATATCATACAAATGACAAGGTAGCTTGGGATTTCAGGTAGCATTTCAGGTACCATGAGAGTACTAGGTACTGAAAGCATCCAAACACCTTGTGCTGGGAAACTAGTATACAGGAGGGAACCTTGTACTAATATATCATGTAATTAGCAGCATATGGTTGTGTTGTATGCTACTGGAACAGAAGACTTACATTCAGCATTCATGCAGCACTTCAAGAGCCAAACAGAAATGGGCTATATTCCATAGCTTCTAGCACACACAAAGCATGCCTCCATATTACAGAAGAATGTAGAAAGGGATTTTGTCCTAATGGTGGTCCTGTATGGACTTATGCTTTCATCTAGTAATAGCAGTGAAGCAAATTCTCTCTACCAGCACAGAGTATATATGTATCCTACTGGGATAAAGCCATTGTCAGTCAGAATTTGGAAATAGAATGAAAATATTTTTGCAGCCTATGTGCACAGCCCGTAACAGGAAGCCAAAGGCCCCTGTTACTAAAAAGGGAGACAACAGCCAGGTAGCTTGTGGTGTAGGCAGATAAGCAGGTGAGACCAAGGGCTGCATGTAGCAGATGTAAGCTGGAGTGGGGAAAATGGAGCTGTCTATTAGCCTTAAAGGTAAACATCTATGTGGGCTAGTGAGTCACCTGGCTTAGATAAGGCAGTGCCCCAGGTAGATAAGCCAAATGCCTTAGACAGAGGGAGCCAAGTTTTCTGGAGTGAGCGACTGCCTGAGAACCCCTTGCAGGCACCAAAACACTCTGAGGGCAGAGCAGTGAGAATGCAGGAGCTGAGGGCTACTCTAATGTGTTTACCTAGAGCAGGAATATTTTGTTAAAAAGTGTCAGCTTGCCCTTATGTTCTAGTTTATCCTGGTGAACTGGAAGTGGCTACAAGGAGTGAGGAGGAGGCCACAGTGGGTTTCCAAAGAGATATGCTGAACCTTGAGTCGTGACAGGGGCCTGGGCATCAAAAGCAAGTAGTTGAGGCCAAGAGGGCCAATAATTTGAACTCAAGAGGGGCCAGAGAGGTGGGCTGAGTCTGGGAGGGCCAGAATCCACAGTCCAAAAAGGGCAAGACAGGGGCCAGGGGCCCAGGAAGGATGAGCAGAGGCAGGTTGAAGCCAGAGAACCAGCTAGAGCCTGGGAAGGGTGAGACCACAGCTAGGGCCTAGAAGCCAAGGACCAGAACAGTGGGCCTTGTACTAAGGGGCCCAGCTAGAGAAAAGAGGCCAAGGCAAAGAAAGCTGAAGCCCCAACAAAGGCTGAGAGCCAAACATTGCATTGGAGCAAGCTGTTCCACTAAGGTGATAACTGGTAGTACCCATGAGGCATAAGTATCACTGAAGTGGTGGTCAGAAGCCATGAACACAGTTCTTAAGGCACTTGGTATCCAGAGATTCTCAGCCAGAAAGGCAATGGCAGATTGGACAGAGGGCAGCAGGGCAGTGGACCAGCTTCCCTCTGGGCCATGGGAAGCTTCCCAACCTCTTTTTTTTTTTTTAAACACAACATCAAGGTAAGGCAGGAAAGTAGGAGGGAAGGGCCCAAGGGTCCAGAGGAGGCAGAAGTCATGAATCCACAAGAGGGTGCTACAGTGCCACTCAATCCTAGCCCTGCCAGACAGCCATATTGTGGACATTTATATAGGCAGGCTGAATTTGGCTCATGCACATAGCCAAGAGATAATCCAAATAAAAAGATGAATTAACAAAGTCAGCATGCTTACATCTTCATCTTCATTTTCTTCATCCTCCTCTTCCTCTTCTTCTACAGCCTCTCCTGCCTGTATGTCTTCTGTTTCTTCATCTAGATCTTCTGCAGACATTCCCCAGGCATGATATTTAAAATACTCTGAAAGAGTTACATTTTTTTTATTTAAAACATTTTCCAGAATAAAGTGTTCAGGTAATACTTTTGTTCTTTCCTTTCCTCATGGAAAGTATACAAATATATGAAACCAATAAACAAAGCACACCAGACAGGTTTTCCATGATTGTTCATGTGTAAACTGTACAACTCACATCTACTCTGAGTACATTTTATTCTCTTGACAACATGATGAATGTTCCCTAATACTCTATATATGTAAATATATTGAATGTCCCAAAATATTTAGATTTATATGCTTCCCTTTCTGACAAAGGGTCAGTGCAGCTTTCAAAAGAGAGCAAAATTACTTATAAAACAAATGAACAAAACAGGAAAAACAAAACAACTTGTAAAAACCAAAAAAGTCCCAATTCCCACTGGGTCCTGTGAACTGCCCATCACCTCTCTTTTGTTTGGATTCAGCTTCAACTGTTCCCCTGCATCCAGTCCCCAACTGCAGCCAGGCACCAGCAAAAGGCAGAGACTGAGCAGCACAAGTCAGGTGAGAAAGATAGATCCGGGTGTCATCAGCACATCAAATCTCACTCCAAAGGCACCTCAACTCTCCCCCCAGTCTTGCACAACAGCCTCATATACATATTGAACAGGAGAGGGAACAGGATGGAGCCCTAGAGGACTCCATAGGGAAGGTCCCAAGGGGATGATAAGGAATCACCCATCACCACCCTCTGAAAAGAACAAAATCAGTTTAGAACAATCTCATGAATATCACCAGATCATGTAAATACTTTATCAGCTCCTCCTAGGCAACTGCAGCAAAGGCCATTGGAAGATTTAGCAAGATAATAAGGGCACAATTAACCCTGTCCACCTCCAAGGGATGATCCCTGACCATGGCTATGAGTGCAGTCTCTGTGCTACACCCAGGGTAAAAGCCTGATGGACAGGGGTACAGGAATTGTATCACATCTAGATGCACCTGGAGCTGTAGGACAACTGCCTATTGAATACCATCCCCTAAAAGGGAGATAGTTGGCTGGAAATCAGCATCAACGGAAGTTTTCTTGAGTAGGGGCTGAACAATGGCTGACTTAGGAATGTCCAGCACTCTGTCCTCCTAAAGGGAGGCACTGCCAGCATCAGCCTTTGTCTCCTTAACTGGCTTTTAAAAACAAGATCTGCACAGGTCCAGCTCACAGTTCTTTAAGAAAGATCTATGCTGTAATTAGTCAGCTGCAGCATAGGTCAAGACCTACCTGCACTCTGTCTACTTTCCCACTTATGTTGGCTCAACTTCACAGCGTACTGGGGGAACTGTGATGCTGCAAGAGAAGTGGACATCTGGGTGCCACTGTGTCTATGTCCAAAGTTAACATGCTATTCCATGAATCTACCAGGCCATTGACAGAGTGGCCATCAAGGTCAGTGAGAATGTCTCCCTGAGAGTTCTGGAATCCTACTGGCTTTATCAGTCTTCAGTGGCATCAGAGGACTGGGATCTGTGTCTTCAGAAGGTAGAGATCCAAACATGACAGAGTTGTTTTAATGACTCCCCCAATAACTGGGGCTCTGCAGGTGCAAAAATATTAGAGCCAGTGTATGTCCTTGCCTCACTTGTGGCCCAGTAACCCAGTGTGCGACCTAAAATAGCCTACAGACAGGGACATCAAACTCATCTGGTTCCATAGACCTTAAGCTCCTTAATGGCAATATGATATACCATTTCCTTGCATTTGCTTGATCCAAGTTTGGAGAAGAGAAGAAGAGGCAAATGAAATGATCAGGCCAGAGGACATCATAAGGTGTAAGCTATTTTAGAAAATTCCAGGAAGATGTATTGGGAAAAAACTAGGCTAGAAGTTGTGTTATAAGTCATTTAGAGTACAGTTACTGATTTGATACTAGATAAGCTAATTTTAGACAATATATAGCTTAAATATGGAATAAAAATAGGCATATGAATATATAGATTAGAGTAACACCTGTTAAGAACACTTTTATAATTCTTTACTTTATTTAGCACACTTTTTGATATTTTAGCCAAGTAGCAGAGCACTGTAGTAGGGTACCCTAACCCCTGCTACTAAGAGATGGTAAGAGCAGCAGGGCAAAGCTGCAATCAGGCGGGCAGCAAGATCTGAGCTAGTTGCCAAGCAGTAAGCAACAGAGGCTTGGGACAGAAGGCACACATAAACCAGAAAAGCCCATGTCAGGGATTCCCCACTCCAGTGCAGGGGTGGGAGTGTGGCTCCAGTGCAGCCCCACTCCAGTGGCAGGGGTGGGAGCGTGGCCAGAGCTATCCAGCATGGCCCTGCCATCCACCTGCCATGCCTGGGGCTGGGGCTGGAGCCGTGGGGTTAAGGCAGGCTGGCCTGTGGGTACTGCTGAGGGTGGACACAAAAGGGCCAGCTCAGCCTAGGCTGGACCATGGGGGCTCGGCACTTCCCAGTGGGCTGCAGCTTGGGATGGGGCCATGGGCTACATGGACAGATTTCTCTCAGCTCCCAGGTCAGGTGGGGTTGTCATGGAGCTGTAGCCAGCTGGGAAGGGCCTTGTGGGGCTGGCCCAGGCAAAGTTGTGGGGGAAGGGCCCTTCCCAGCTGGCTGGGGTTGCGTGTGGTGACTGGCTGGGCAGTGGGCTGTCTGGTCTGGCTCAGAGGTGCTGCAGGCTGCTGCCGCCCCCTGTCCTGTGCACCACCTGGCGGCTGCAGAGCTCCACAAGCTGTGTGCTGGCCAGGGCTGGCAGAGATGTTTTGCCTCCATCTGCCACTGCTGCTGCCGCCCCTGCCCCTCCTCCTGCCGTGCCATTCTGGATGGGATGCTTGAGGCAAGTGGCTTCTGCCCAGCACATGAAGTTCTGGCTCCAGCTCTTCCAACTTCCATCCACTCCACCCATCCAGTGCAATGAGCAGCCCCTGTGGGAAGAGTGGGTGGAAGGCATCTGGGAGCTGGAGCCGGAGGTCCATCCACTGGGTAGAAGCCTCCAGGTTCAAGCTTCCCTCTCACCCAGAGTGGCTCTGTGTAGTGGCAGGAGGAGGAACTGCAGCTGGAGGTGAGGGGTCAGTCAAATTTTATTTCAATGTCAGGCTGGGTCAATTGCATTTGTGGGCTAATAAAACATGTACAACAGATTATTTATACTAAATTTATTTTATTAATATTATTTAGTGTGCACTCAAAAGTGTTTTATATCCTTCTGAGCAAACAAGGAACACATGGCCTTTGTTGCAAAAGGTTACAATCTAAGAGGTTCCATCTGCAATATTATGCTTTCAGGGAAATGGACCCTTACACACTTACATTGTAATCAATGGGACTCTGGAAGTCTTATCTAAGTGGACTTTTATGCCTGTGCTTCTTTTGTTGCACTACTGTCACCTAAATGTACAAAGCTAAATTAGCATAAAAGCAACATGTTTAAGGAGGCTTCATAGATACATTTTGAAAGGCAGCGGTTTCTTTCATTTGAATTACCTCGTTATGTCTCTTGATCCTTACCTTCTCCACATCTTCCCCTCATAACTCACTCAGAAAGCCCTTCTTCTGCTTATATCCTAGGTACAGGACTCATTTATAAACCTAGTCTTCACTGCATCACCTTTTCAAACATCCCTTTACACAGGTTAAAGGTCAAATATGAACAACTATTACTTACGTTCCATGACCAGGACAGCTTCATTAAGCAGACTTTCTGGAGTGTGCCTGGCAATTTCTAAGATGACAGTCTGAACTAAAGATGACTCACTGATTTCTGTCTCTAGCTTTTGCCAGTTACGCATGTAAACATTAATTTTCTCTTGAAGTGTTTCAATTTCTGGCATGTCTGGGAAAGCATCTTCTGAAAACTCAGGCATCACAATTTCTGAACAAAATAAAAAGGCTATTTAGAAGACAAATATTTTGCATTTTACATATTATCCTACTTAGATTCTATACAACTATTTTCACCTGTCTTAAATCTACAGTGCCGTGTTTTGTTATGTTTTGCCTGTTTAAGTGAATTTCTCTTTTAACTAAAAATGTCTTAACATTATTTTAAAAGGACATTTCACAAATGTCAAGTTCATTATGTTGATTTGTTATATATTCATACTGCAAGTGAAAAAGATATGGTCCAGTTACTTAATTAAATTTGTATGTAGTTATTTACATTTTTTAGCCCACAAATTTGAGTCCACAATTTTTTCACTACAATCTTGTATTTCTGTAAAACATAACAAATAATTTTAATGGCCTAAGCAGATGGTCATGAACCAAGTGGAACAGGCCAAAACTACAGGGGACATATACACAAGATAAGTAAGTGGATTATATTTACTGGAGAGAAAAAAACAGGAAAGATGCCATGTCTAACCTAGTTCAGGTTCAGGTTCAGATTCTACAATCCCTTTGGACTGATCAGGCTGTAGCTGAGATATGTCTTCTGCTTCAAGTGGAAGTTGGTTGTCTGATTCTGGAAGCACAAATATAACTAACACTGTCACAACTAATTATTTCAACTTCTCTATCACTTTCCATTTTCAAAATACTTAACACATATTAATATATCACATTTCCTAACATTTTCCTTATGCAAGTTAATGGAGGGTTGAAGAAATAGGTGGCATCTCAAAAGACAGAATAAAGATATACAAAAGCAAAGACTTCAAAAAGCCAAAATGCAAAGGTACAGAGAAAACAAAGAGAAAAAAGAAGTACTTAATGTAAACACCAAGGGCACTTATACACAGCTCCTAGATGTCAGGGAGCCCTGCTGGGACCCCATGTGGTAATTACCATGCTCCAGCGGACTCAATTAATTACACTGAATTGATGCACATATATAGGTGCCCCAATGGGCCAAGATGCACACCAAAAAGCAAAAAGATTTATTTCTGAAGTACTGTAAACACAGGCTGCATATACATGTTCAAATGATCTTAGAGAATTCTCCTAGGTTTGCTTTTCTGGTAGAAAAACTTATCCAGAGACACCTGAACAGATATATGAATCTGAGCCCTTCAAGAGCAGACAGCTTGCAGTGTTGATTGATGTGCCTAGATCTCAGGGTGTTCTGAAGGCGCTCTCAGTCTGCCCAGAGACAGATGGCAGTAGTTCACAGGCCAGCCCTGATTGGCTGACCTAGACTGCTCAGGGACAGTCTGTGTCTCTCTGCAGCACAATGTGTGGACTGAAGGGACCATGTTCTGCTCATTGCTTGGCTGGAAGAGTGAAGTCCAGCAAAGTACCCAGGGATGCTGGAGGATTAAACTGTCTTAGAAGAGAATGTACATAGACATTTTCTATCCCAGGAGAAACTTTCCTGGGAGTGATTTAACCCTGGTTATTTCTGGGTTATTTTTTCTCCCAGGGTGGCTATTTTTGCTTTGGGAGAAAAATCCTGAACATATGTACACTAGTGGATTACACTGAATGTCCTGCACATGGTCAATAACTGAGGCAAAGTACTGAAGTAAAAAAACAAACTGATTCAGCAGTTCTTTAAACACATTTACAAGAGGGACACCTGAGGCAAACAGACACCATGTTTCATATTTTGAAATGTATCCTCTAATTGAGATGCCTCTCTTCCTGGGCACTAAAAACCTGGGTACACCAAACCTGTTAAGCCTTTAAAACATGTATCTTGCTGCAGACTTAAGCACCTCCATCAGAAGGCATGACAGAATGGACAGGCATTATATTTGTAGCACTAACTATGCCCTTGTTGTGTTACTAAAACTGAGTGTACAGATGCTAAAGTTGTTTGTAGTCCTATAAAGATGCTGAAAGTGCTATAAAATAACAGTACTTTCAAAAAGATACTTCCAATATTTGCTAGCACAACATATAAACCTGTTGAATTATATATAGCACTAAAGTGGTGTCCAGAACCCCCGGCAACACACAGTAGGGCTGTGCGAAGCTTCGGTAGCTGATTCTACTTGGAGGAGATTCAACCTGATTCGGGGACCAAATCTCCAAATCTGAATCAAATTGAGAGACCAGTTAAAAGCTCCAAATCAATTTGAAGTATCCAAATCGATTCAGAAAAGCTTTGGAAAAGATTCAGCCACTTCAGAGATTCAGCCATAGACCAAACAGGCAGCTGACACAGCTGCCTCCAGCTGGTAAGTCTGTTGGGGTTGGGGGAGGGAAGGAATGTAGGGGAGGGAGGGATTGGGGTTGGGACAAGCTGCCCAGCTGGGGGGGGGGGCGTGTTACTCAGGGAGGGAGCCAGGGGGTGCAGGATGTGGGTGCAGCAACACTGGGAGCAGGGGCTCTGCCCTGCTGCCGCTTGCCCAGGTGGGGCGGCAGTAGTGGGATATGGGCGTGGCTTGCTCCGAGTGGAAGGGGGCAAGCGGCAGCACGGTATAGCCCCTGCTCCCAGTACCACCACGCCTGCATCCCATGCTGGCCATGCCAGCTGGCAAGTGGTGACAGAGCAGAGTCCCTGCTCCTAGTACTGATGCAGGCACGGCAGCACTGGGAGCAGGGCCTATGCCCTGCTTCTGCCCAGAGTGAGCTGCGCCTCTATCACTCATCCCCTGCCATGCAGGTGCAAAGCGGGGGGAGCGATCCCTGCTGCCCCCCACTGCCCTGTGCTGCATTGGGGGGTTCTACCATGAGAGCCCAGAGGCCCCAGTTGCCACTGTTGCAGCCAGTGAGTGTGGTGCTTAAAAAAAAAAAAAAGCATCACACTCATTAGCTGCAGTAGCAGCGATTGGGGCCTCTGGGTGCCAGTGGTCCAAGGTAATGGCAAGGGTTAACTGATTTCTAGAAGCCTGGTTGTCACAGTTTCACAGCCTTCAAGGCAGACAGGGATAGACACACAGACTGGGATATTGCAGGCATGTACCGAACTGTTCCAAAACATGAGATAAGGTGGCTCCAGGTCACAGTGCCCAACCACAGAGCCCTTGGGCTTTCCAGTTTTGGGGAGCAGACCAAATTAGGAGGGCATCAGTAAAGCCCAAATTAGGATTTATGCATGAGATGGGCTTGTGAAACAAAGGAATATGCTGACAGGACAGAATGTGGACAGTATAACGACCACAGAAAGACCAATAAGTAATGCCCACAGATGAAGAGTCACCAGGAAGGGAAAAGAATACAAAAGAAAGTATTTCAGAACAACAAAGGGTCCCTGAGAGGGGAATCCAAGGCACCACGGACAGAGGGCATACCAATAGCCCATCTCATCCACCCCACTGGACCTCCAGGCTACTAACATCTGATATTCAAAAGAGAACCTCAGAGTGAAGTTCACGTTCTGGCCAGACACACCTTGACTCTGACAGCCCTAGGATTGGTAGATATAGAATTGCTTGTATTATTGTTATTTGCAATCCTTATGTATCAATTAAATTGGCCTATTATTGAATAGAAAGGTCACGGTTGGTCTGAGGGCTTTGAGTCTGCCCAGAACAAGGTATTTTGTCAGTGCCAATAACCCCCAGGTCCTTTTCTGCAGAGTTGCTGCTTAGCCAGTTGGTTCCAAGCCACTAGAGATGCATGGGATTCTTCCCACCCTAAGTGCAGTATTTTGCACTTGTCCTTGTTGAACCTCATGAGATATCTTTTGGTCCAATCATCTAATTTGGTCACTCTGAATCCTAGCTCTACCCTCCCAGTGCATCTACTACCCCCTTGGTATCATCCATGAACTTGCTGAGGGTGTACTCCATCCCATCTTCCAGACATTGACAAAGTTATTGAACAAAACCAGCTCCAGGACTGACCCCTGAAGCACTCCACTTGATAGCAGCTGTCAACTAGACTTCAAGCCATTGATCACTACCCATTGAACCTGATGATCCAGCCAGCTTTCTATTCACCTTACAGTCTATTCATCCAACCCAGACTTCCTCAGCTTGCTTGTAAGAATGCTCTGGGAGACAGTATCAAAAATCTTGCTAAAGGCAAGGTATATCAGTCCACTGCTTTCCCCACATCAGCAGAGCCAGTTATCTCATCATAGAAGGCAATTGAGTTGGTCAGGCATGACTTGCCCTTGGTGAATCCATGTTGACTGATCCTAATCACCTTCTTCTCCTCCAAGTGCTTAGAAATAGATTCCCTGGGGACCTGCTCCATGGTTTTTTCTGGGGACTGAGGTAAGGCTGACTGGTCCGTAGTTCCCTGGATCCTCCTTCCCTTTCTTGAAGATGGGCACTGTATTTGCCCTTTTCCAATTATCTGAGACTTCCCTGATCCTCACAAGTTGTCAAAGATAGTGGCTAGGTGGCATTTAGGGGCCTTTAAAACACAGTAAGATTAGAGCTCTAATCTTTTCAGAGATGCTGACCACTCACACTCCAACCAATAATAACTGTTAGGGATCAACAGCTTTGAAACCTCGTTCCACTTATCTAGAGAACTGGTTCCTAATTGACATGCTCAGTGTCACAGAGTAGCCTGTGGCAGAGCTGGGAAACAGAACACATCTATTCTGACTTTTGATCATGTGCTTTAACAATGAATCCATGTTTCCTGAGATCTAGGAACTAATCTTTTCAATACTGTAAATGGACTGGCGTTCATTTGGGGTGATCTTTTACATATTCAGGGATTTGGTCATAATTTGCAATGACAAATAAAAGTTTATCACAGATAGTTATATAAATAAAATATTTACTTAGTTATGCTATTTATAACAACTTAGAAACTGAAAATGAAGTTTTGTTTTCAAATTTGATTTGTAATTCTCCAATTTTACAACCTGTTTTTAAGTGCTAATTCCTATTGCAATCTATCATTAAATTAGTGAGCCTGTGTGTGAAGATGCTCTTCCTTCTCTTTCTTTCTCTTTGTCAGGTAGATCCCATCTCTTCCTAGCAATCTTTCTTGAAACAACATCCCAAAGTCAAGGAAGCTGAATCCCTGCTTTTGATACCATCTGTGCAGCCATACATTGATCTGCACAATGAGTCCACTCCTACCTGGGCCCTTCCCCTTGACTGGCAGGATCAAGGAGAACACCACCTGTGCCCTCGTCCCCTTCACCCCTGCATCCAGAGCCTTGTAGTCACTCTTGATCTGCTCAGGGTCACCCCTGGCTCTATCATTGGTGCCCACATAGATAAGCAGCACAGGGTCGTATTCAGAGCGTTGAATGAGTCTTGGTAATCCTTTCATGACATATGTCTTAATCTGTTGAAGTGCAAGTTAGAAGGACTACACAGCCTAGGAGAGAGGAACTGAAGAATGGGTGGAAGGGGAAATATTTTATAGCCTGAATGTTCGATTTCAGGGGCATAACCATACTCCAAATGGTGTTACTGTTTGTAATGGTTCATTGGCTTGGATGGCAGTATATGAAAAAATGTTCAGGGTGCATCTACGTGTGCACTTTACTAATTTGACTAATTAGCTCCCTAGTAAAATGTCACCATCTACACTTGTGCTAGTATTAGAACACAGTACATTAACTCTTCCATAAGATTATACTGTCAGGGACAGTACTAGCTTATGGCTAAGTATTTAACTCCACCAAAAAATACGTGTAAATGGTGATGGGCTGGCTGGGGCATGAGAGTATTAAAGTGCAGGAGCTGCCTGTCGGATAGCCCCACACTTCAGAGACCTCATGGCACAGCAAGCCCCTCTGCTGACTGACGCCAGCACCTGAAGCATAGGTCTGAACACACTTATCCCCTGCCAGCTTGGGGCTGCTTTTTAGGGTTGTCCCCGATTTGATTTGGCGGAGATTCGGCCACCAAGATTTGGCTAAATCTCCGAATCCAAATTGAATCAGGAGACCCTTTAATCTCTCCAAATCTAATTGGAACCCTCCGAATCGATTTGGAGAGATTCGGAAAGATTTGGACATAAATACAGCTTTAAATTTTTTTCTACAGACCTCAAGGTACCAGGCGGCTCATGAATGCTGTGATCCTGGAGTGGATGGAGTATCCCACAGGGACATGGAGGACTCCCCAGTGCGCCTGGAAGCAGACCTGAAAGTGGATTAGAAGTACTTCCAGTCCACTTTCTAGTTTACTGCTGAGCATGTGGGGGCCCCCCTTGTGCTTCTGCGGGACTCTACATCTGCCCTACCAACACAGCATTCATAAGCTAAGACTGGTACCTCAAGATATGTAGAAAAAACATTTAAAACTGTGTCTATGGCTGAATTGCTGATTCTCCAAATCAGCATTGAATCTTCATATTTGGATTTGGCTAAATTGAATTGGGGACAGTGATCTGAATCACCGTCTCCGATTCCGGTCGAATCCAAACCTGAATTGAATACAGCCCATTTTGCCCATCCCTACTGCTTTGCCCTAGCTCAAACTGCTATGGTCCTGGGCACACATGTAAATGCTGCGCCCAGGATCACCTGACTCCTGTGCAGTTTCTCATGTTGCCTTAATGGCATGTGTACATGCATCCAGAGGAGGAATTTTTGTTGACAATGCCGTGAAAGAGCATTATCTTTGCAAGAGTGCTATATAAGTTAAAAGCATTATTATAATAGGAAAGAGTTAAAGGACACGACTATGTTATATATGAAAGGTAAGTCTTATATAATTCTTATAGCTAAAGCAAAAGCTACCAGCAGATGGTGTACAGTAGTAGCTGGAGATATTAAAGAGAGAAGGAACAATAGGGGCAAAAAAGGCTATATTTTTGTGTGAGAAAATGTAAAAAACTCCATAATGAACAACTCTAACTGGTTTCATGTTCTGCTCTTACTTCCTGAACTTCACTGAAAGCAAGAAAGTGTCTCTTAGGTATTTGTTTTGTTTCAGGCTGGTTTGCTATATCCACTGACAGGAAAATATATTTTTTAAATGTAATGTGCTATTGTATATGATCTGTATTCTGTAACTGTATATGATCTTAAATATGCTGTGTTATTTTACAGGGATCATTCCAGGTAAAATGGATTTGTAAAGAGATTATAATAAAATTAGCAAAAGTTTAAGGAAAAGGTGGGTAGTGGATCAAAAGGAAAAGAATCAAAAGCTAGTCAATTGACCCTTCCTTCTCAATGTGCATTTCCAAGTCTCACCTGTTAGTTCTCAAGTTTTCTTACCCTGAAACAGTTTTTTTTTTTTTTTTTTTTTTTTTTTTTTTACACATTGGTGTGCAAGGATAGGACCTTTCCCCACTTCACCTAGATCTATAGCCTTACAGGGAATTAATCCTTTCCTTGGCTTTCTTCTCATGTTCATTTGCCTTCTACTTTCTCTCCTGCTACTGAGGATAGTTACCACAGAGACAGACAGTTGTAGAGGGAAACTAGCTCTGTCCTGGCCAGAAAGAATACAGGCAAAGGGGAAAAAATAGGAGGGCTTTGCAAGGTAGCTACTTATTGTCAGAAAGTCTGAAAACATGCATTTCCCCCCTTGTCATTTTTAACTTCTCTTCACATTATTCAGTATATTGTACATGTTTTATTTCCCTAGACTTCATGGACCACATGTTTTGTTGTACTATTCAAAATCTATTTATCTGAGTATGGGAAAATTAATTTAAAAATCACCAGTAGCACTTCAGCCTGCTAAAAGATCACACCTAGATAATTAAGAAGGATATAATTTGATCATATCTTGGTATTTTCTCTCAAGTTCCCTATTCCCCTTCTCATATTAGACTTTGGATTTCTCCTCACCATGCTGACAGTTCTATCCCCACCTAATTCAATCATAAGTTCACAAAAGACTGTTGAAGACAAAAATGTTGTCCTAAATTTCAGAAACACTCATTTGATTAGGCACTCACTAAATAAATAATTGTGCACATTCATGGGTGGATCTAGGATTTTGAAAAAGGGGTTGCAGATGGTGTGGTACATCATTACATAAAACACAACACATTTTTTCTTCAATTAAAAAGAAACTAGATGCTTTACTAAGCACTATATTATTCAGTTTACGATTAAAGCAAAAAGAAATAACTATTGAACTGTGCACTCATTTTTTAGATTATATATAAATTTAAAAACTACAAGAAGCTAGGTAAAAAGTAGTCAAAAGTTACTGCATCATTAGTCCTGTCATCATAGTTCAATGTGCACCTCTTATTCAGATTCATAAAACAAAATCTAGCCTTCTTGAGTATCTTGGCAGTGCCTCGACTACTTCACTGTCAGTCATTTCTATACCTGAGTTAATATTACCATACCTGAGTTAAGTTTTCTAGCTAGAGCTAAAAACAGTCCACAAGGCTGTGACATAGAAGACAGATGTTACCAGGAAGGGCTAACAGACAGCAAAATTGAGAAGAAAGGATAGTTCAAATAGTGGAACATCAAGACCCTTAAAAATGCGGGTCATTGCAACAGGGCAATTACTGGCAGAGAACAAGGCTGTCTGGAGCCTGGGGTTAGCTGAGCTCAAGCAGCTGCATGGAGCAGCTGTGAGTAAAGCCTTCTCTTTTGTTTGCTTATTTGCTTGCACAAGCCCTGCGGGTCCTCAAAGCCTCAGAAAGATAAGACGCTATGGGCAAGTGAAGCCTGGGAAAAGCCTAACAAGCTGGAGGCATGAAACCAGTGAAAAGCTAAGTGACAGTTTATATGTTTAACCCTGTTTCTCTTGCATCTCTTACAAGCCCAGGGTGGTGGTGGTGCTACGAACTTAGCTGTAGGAGAGGGGAGAACCCTGAACAGTGGGTCCTTAGCTAAAGGCAGCAGCAAAAGTAAAAGTGGTCAGCATGGGGTGCCTGACCAAACAGGCCTAGCTCTGCACAAAACCTACCCATAACAGCATGGAGTGGAGAGAGATTAGCATGTGTGGAATGGAGAGAGATTAGTTTGGATCTGAGAGAAAATGCGACAAAGTCAACTGACTCAACATTGCCTAAATAGAAATGTTGCTGCCTCTCCCAACAGCTGGTTTTAAAGTTTGAATGGAACAAGCATTAAAGGTACGGGGGAGTGACTGCACCACTGCACCCCTTGGATCCACCCCGTGCATGTTTACCAAATGGATGTTCTACCTGGGAATAAAGGATAATGGAAATGGGTTTCTTGGTTTTTTTCAAAATGGAAAGTCTGTGACAACAACATTCTTTTTATGTTAAAGAATGAAGCATTCACAATCTTCAGTTCTAAAATTTACCCTTAAAGGCTAAATACAGACATTCAAAAAGCCTGAGCCTGAATTGATTCAATCTTTGCAGGTTAGTCTAAAATGCGTAGACTAAACCAAGAAGCAAGTGAATAAACATTTACTTTTGATTCCGGAAATGTAGCCACATGCCTGCAGTGGCTCAGGTTAGAAGCTGGGGGGGTACAAGAGCAAGCTTTCCTTCTGGTAATGGCCGGAAGGCTGAAGGGAACCTGAGTTGAGGGGTGGGGGAGGTGTGGCCAGGCCCTGGTAAGCCACTAAGTATGATTGGGGAGGGTTTAACCTCCCACCCTGGCCTGCATGGTAACAGTGAGGGTGTGCCTGGAGGGGGAAGAGGGAAGCAGCCCTTGCTTGGTTTGTCCCTGAGCGGTGGGGGACATGGCCAGACACCGGCCTGGGCAGTGCCTCAGGTGAAGGTGGGGTGGAGGAAGTGAGAGGGATTAAATTCCCCTGCCTCCCTTCTCCCACTGGCATGGGATGCCAAAAGGGGTCTGCCCGGCTTTCCCTCCCTTCCCCCTGCTGGCTATTTAAGCGGTGGAGGGCATGGCCTCAGGCAAAGGCGGGGGAGGGAGGGGATTAAAGCCCACTGGCACAGGTTCCCAGCTGGGGTCTGCCCAGCTGTCCCCCCCACCGGCCACTTAAGTGGCAGGGGGCGTAGCCAGAGCTAGCCTGGGCCTCCCTCCCCTCCCTTCACCTGAAGCACCACCTGGGACAGCTCACTGCCTGGCACCACACCTCCCACCACTCGAGTGGCCAGCAGCCAGGCAGAAGTTCCTGGCTGGGGTCCTGTGCAAGTGGGAGAAGGGAGGCATGGGAGGTTTAATCCCCCATCCCTATACCTCGCCTTCACCTGATGCACTGCCCATGACATCCAGCCATTTGAGCAGCCAGAAGGGGAGAAAGCCAGGCAGACCCTAGCTGGAGTCCAATGTTGGTGGGAGAGTGGGGATTAAACCCCCTTCTCTGCCTTATCCTGCCCTCCCTGGCATGGATGTGGCCACACCCCTGCTCTCTCCTGCAGCAGGAAGCAGGGTCGGGGTGGGGGGCAGAAGGGTGGCAGCCCCCACCCATGCAGACCTGGGCTGGGGTCTTGTGTGCCATGGAGGGGTTTTAAACCCCCCTCCCTCCCCTCCAACTGAGCCTGCTGGCCCATGGCCCTGTCCCCTCCACTCTAGTAGGGAAAAGTCTAGTTGCTCCACCCCTGCCAGGCAGACTGGGTTGTATTCCCAGTCAGGTTTCCCACCCCCACCCCCACCCCCTTGTCAGCCAGCCCTTAATGCTCTTGCTAGACAGCAGAGGGGCAGAGCCAACCCTGCTCTGCTCAAGCAGACGGCAGAGCACAGCTCAGCCCAGCCCAGCCCAGGGCTGCAAAGCATCCTGGGATGCTGGAGGACTTGATTTAATTTGAACCAGGAAGGGGTCTGGGACAGAAGTTCCATAAACCGGTTTGACCTAAATCAGTTAAGTCTGACACTACATTCAACCAGGTTTATCTTAAACCAGTTTGGCCATTTTGAAACTGGTTATGTGCACTGAACTTCTGTTCCATTACTGGTTTAAAACAGTTTCTCATCACTTAAACTTGTTTATGTGTAACTTCTGCCCCTAGCCTAAGAGATTAATAATATACTATAAATTATATCTGTGTGTGTCTGGGCACATACTTGACTGTGACTATTTATGTTTAATCTTGAACTGAAAAGAAAAAACAAGCAAGGAAATAAATGTTACACAAATCTAACCTTTAGGTTTAGGTTCTAGGAATTCCTCAGAAGCAGTCAGTTGTACCTCACTTATTTGTTCTGTTTCATGCAGGAGCTGCTCCTCTTGTTCCTCAATATCTGAGGACACAAATATAACAATTAATGACTTACACATACCCTACCTGTGTATGAAATAGGAGTGTCTATAGCACTATCACATTTTTGTGACCTGGTGCTAAGGCTGTACATGACCAACAGCAAGCAGGGACTTAAGTTCCTGCTTAGATACTATATAACTTTACAGATAGAAGCAACAAAAGCAGATCTGAGAACTAATGAAGCAGTCATGCACTCTGACCAAGAGGCTATCAGGCTAAAGTAGAGAGAGAGAAAGAAAGAGAGAGAGAGAAGCACTAGAGGTACTTAAGGGTCCTAGGGTACAGTCTCCCTAACTTTATAACAAAATTACATCAAGAGGTAGCAGATGAGGTTAGGCAGCAGCTTGGGGAAGACTGGGTAATGTAGAGGTAGTTCAGACAGCAAGGAGCACCACAGACACCCCTGGAGGCACAGGCGATGTGTAGAGGGGACACCGGGGGCACGTGTCACGCCCTGAGATTGGCTGTTGCCGCCGCTGCCCACAGGCAGTCACCACTCACGCCTCCATGATGTATTTTGGGGGTGCTGGTTACAGCTGTGTTGGTCTAAGGACATAGACAGATAAGGTGCTTTGGGTAAACTATACCACATTTACCCAAAGCACTTTGTCTAACCATGACATAAGATTTCTGCATCATGAATGGGGAGTCCCCATTACCAGCTCCGGGGAACTGCTCCGTTCTCCAGCCCCCACTCTTGTGCTTGGAGGATTATTGCAAAATCCATTGCATGAGGATCTATTACATGAGGATTCTAGTCTATTAGGCTTAGCATAGTCCAGATCCAGGCTTAGCGAAAGGGGGTGGTGGGACCAAAGTGGTGTGCTCACGGACCGAAGCAGTGTGCTCACAGATTGCTACACCTTAGAGGGAACATTGCTTGAGGGTATTTTACTTCAAAAGTGCACCACCGCCATTTTCTGTGTGCTGATGTGCATTTCACCACTTACACAACTGCACGCAATGCAACACAGCGTGTGCCAGCTTATGGCACCAACCGGCCAGATCTCTGGCACATTGCGGGACAAAAAGTATGTGTATAGATGCCCTAGATGACTAGGTACAGTATGGGTGAGGTTATATATTTTATTCCGTGTTTTTATAAAAAACCCGCCAAGTTTCATTTTACTGTATTTACTTGAATCTAAGATGACCCTGAATTTAAGATGATTCCCCAATAATTAGATTCTATACATGGAAAATTTATACATTTGTTATTATTTTCTGTGTAAAACATCTAATTATTGGATGGTTGTCTTTAATTAATCACCTCCACTACTTCAGGGAGATAGACAATGTTGGGGGGTTGAAAGCTTGCCCCCTGCTTGTGCCTGCCCCCTTGCTACCTGTGCCTCCCCACTACCATGGGCTCCCCACTTCCTCCTGCACCCCTGTTGCCCCTTCTTCCCCTCCCCATAGCCTTTGTTCCCCCCTTTCCCTTCCCTCAGCCTCTGCTTCTACCTTCCCTCCAGCCTTTTCCCCCCACCCTTCCCTACTCAGCCTCTGCTTACTCTTAGCTTTGCTCCATACTGGCAGGCTTCATCCATGTTCTAGTCTTGGGCACTGAGAACAGCCCCAGCTCAGCCCATATGGCAGCTGTATGGGCTGCATGCCACTGATATGGGACTGGGCTGGGGCTGTGCTTAGTGCCCCAGGCTGCTGCATGAACACAGTGAAACAAAGGTAAGTGTGGGAGAAAGAGGGGATGGTGGGGGAGCAGAGACTATGTGAGGAAGGAGGGGCAGCAGCTGTAGGGGAGCGGGGGGAGATGTTGGGGTCCAGAGGTGACAGGGTGGGGAGGGAGCAGCAGTTGTGGTAGGGACTGAAGTCTGAGCAACAGTAGCTACCTGTTCCACCCACTGCCCCATATTTGATTCTAAGACAAGGGTTTTTTCCCCCATTTAACATGGGGGGAAAACCCCTCATCTTAGAATCAAGTACAGGGACAGTGGGTGGAACAGGTGCATTTCAGCACACTAAATGATTCCACCGTAGGATAGTACTTGTCCTAGGCAGTACTGTCCTATGATGGATTCAATTAATTTACTGTGCCCTAATACAGGCACAAATGTAGATGGTGACACTTTACTGCAGATCTAATTAGTCAACTCCGCAGTAAAGCACACATGTAGATGCATCAAGAATATATCAAATTCTTTTAGAGATGCTGATGGCCACAGGAATTAAAAGATGTCATAATCTACTAAGAGAGACAACTGATTAGCTTGGAAAAGGCTAGTGGTCAGTGTAGCAGCTCCCTCCACATTTAATTCACTGACTGAGAGAAAACCTAGTATAAGTCCATTGACTTCAGTGGACATACAACTGGAATTCATGTGCCCTGCTAGCTGCAGGAACTGGCCTAGTGTGTGGTGACCACGCGGAGCTAAGTGGGGGCCTGCTGGCCCTGGGGCTGCTTGTGCCACCTGGCAGCCGGGCGGCACTAGCAGCCCCAAGGCCAGCAGGACCCGGGTCGGCTCTGCGCAGTCTCCATGCTCTGCGCCAGGGAACACGAGCTGCCTGGGGCCAGCAGGATGCAGATCAGCTGCGCACAGTCCCCACATGTCAGGCTGGACTGGGGAGCATGAGCTGCCCAGGGACCATACAGCTCATGCTGCCTGGCCCAGCTTGGCGTGGTGCGGTGGACGGGGACCATGTGGAGCTGAGCTGTGTCCTGCCGGCCCCAGGTGGCTCATGTTCCCTGGCCTGGCCCGGTGCATGGAGGCCACGTGGAGCTAAGCTGGGTCCTGCTGGCCTTGGGGCTGCTTGTGCTGCCCAGCTGCCAGGTGGCACAAGCAGCCCCAGGGCCAGCAGGAACCAGAGTGGCTCTACATGGTCGCTGCACACCGGGCCAGGTCCTGCAGCTATAGGAAGGGCCCAGCCACAGCAGGACCCAGCACAGCATAAGGGAACCGCATGCCACGCTGGCTCCTGTCAGCATGGGTCAGACCCCAGGGCTCCTGCCTCTGCCCCCTGTGTCTGCAGGGATGTGAGGATCTGGCCCAGCCCCATGTGGCTCGCTAGTCCGGCCTTGCACCAGAGCGGGTCACAGGGCTCCGGGAGGTACAGCTCCTGTGCATGCCTCCCAGAGCCATGCAACCCACTCCAGTGCAAAGCCAGACTAGCAAGCCTCAGGGATCTGGGCCCAGCCTGGCTGGGCTGCAGAGAGGCCCCAGGATCCGGCTGGACCTGGCACGCGGTCCCTGCATGCCACACTAGGTCCTGTTACCATAGGCCCAGCCTGGTTGGGCTGCAGAGGGGTCCCAGAACCCGGCTGGGCCTGGCATGTAGTCCCCGTGTGCCATACCGGGTCCTGCTGCCACAAGCCCAGCCCAACTGGACAGCAAGAGCAGCCACAGGGCTGGCAGAACCAAACTGAGCTCGGCACATGGTCCCACCATGACTGCTGTTAAAGGTTAGTTATGGGCCCTGGGCAGGGGGACTTGGGCCCTGTGAGGGGCAGGGGGTGTGGCCCTCCAGGGGGAGCTGGGACCCTGGGCAGGGGAGCATGCCATGTGCTGCGTGTGTGGGGGGGCTGCACCCTGTGGGGGCCAGGGGACCCACCCCACCTGAGCAGCCCCCACACAAGGTTCCCCACACTCGCAGTGCCCTCAGCAACTGTCCCACTCCTACCCACAGACCAACCCACATCCCTTATCACCCCCTTTCTATAAACACTACATCCCCCCATCACACACCCATCATGAAGAAAACCAGAAGCACAGATCAATATATATAGGTATTTAGAATTTATTTTTGCATGATGATAGAGACACTGGTAGGCTTCCAAACTGCTTTAACATTGTAAATATTCCAATAAAGCATTACCCAACTTATCACTGTCTCCCTCTCTCGTGTGTGTGTGTGTGTGTGTGTGTGTGTGTGTGTGTGTGTGTGTGTGTGTGTGTGCGCGCGCGCGCGCGCGCGTTTTGTTTTAAATGTGGAAGAACATGGATTTGGGATTATTTTAAAAAATGGATTTGGGATGCTGTTGCAGCAGTCCAGCTGGCACAAGGGGTAGTGTCCCCAGGTATCAATTGGCTGGACCCCAGAAGCTCCAGAGAGCAAATAGCCCCAAGCTGCTTGCCAGGGCAGCTTTTTGTATGGATGGGGCCAGGACAGGGCAGCCTTTTATACTGCTGGGGACAGCACAGGTGCTGGCCCCAGGCTCTAGCTCCCCATGGCTGCAGATCCAGGAGGAGCCAGGCACAGTTATTTTGCCCTAAGTGGCACAATTTGCTCCACACCGAAGTGCATGTCTGAGCACGTGCGCTGAGGCAAAAAGCCCCGACTCAAATTTGCAGCACTTCTATTTGAGCTGCTGTAAGTACATGTGCTTGCATGTGTGGATGCACCCACAGAGGGATCACTTTTCCCTCTTTGTGATACCATAGCCACTGGATCATTTCTAGCAATAATCTTAACTCTTTTTATGACTGATCCACTCTGAGTTTCAAGAAGAGTAGGAAACTTCAAGCTGGTTTTAAACTCTGCAACTTAATCCTGGTGCCTTCTCTTTGCCTTTCCCCAGCCTGCAGCCCCACGATTTTCAAGCAAGAAAGGCTTACAAACAAGTTTGATTTAAATTTATCTTTCAATTCATACACAATTTCCCCCACTTTTCTCTCAGCTCTACCCAGAACAAATGCTGTGGGTACTCTGATGTGAGTTGCTCCCCTAATGTATCACCAGTGCATCATGGGGTGGGGCATGTGCCTCTCCAGTTTTCTGCACTGGCAGCAGGACATGGGCCACGGGGCTGCAGCCTGCAGGAGCGGGGGTGGTGGCGACAATGTGATTTCTGCACTAACAACAGGGCATGGGACTACAGCCCAGCCAGACCCAATGCTTGACAGCATCAGGGGCAGTGGTAGCAGTGGTGTGGAGTTGTGTCCTGCCACTGTGGTGGTGCAGAGCTGTGCCCCATACACTGTTAGTGCTTACATGCCAGCTATGAGCTGATGTAGGGTACTGTGCTATGGCTGACTGGAAATTCTGTGGAGAGTTAGTTCAGATAAAAAAATTCAACTTTTTTACTGAATAAAAAAGGAAAATGAATAAGGATACAGGATCCCCTGTTATTTACTTTGGCAAATTAATATTTTGTGCTGTTCCCATATTTCCAGTTTTCACTGTATTGATGACTGTAGCTGAAAAATGGAGGCTATTGTAGGGAAGCTGTTGTTCAAAACAAAAGACGACAATTCGAGTTTGTAAAAACTGAAAAGGTACAGGAGTGGGCTTTGGTTTGTAGGGTACACCCACAAACTGAATGTTGCTGCTAATGGTCCCAATTCATGAGAAGAAACTAAACACTCATTTAATAATGTGTTAATCTTGTACTACAAGTTAAGCGCATATTTAAGTATTTTGCTGCATAAATATACTTCCCCAAGTCAAAGCCAGATGATCAAGTATGAAATAGTTAGTAGCTAACATTAAATCTATTGTCCTAAAATGTTGAAATCCATACTCAGCAGAGGTGACTGGAAGCAATTCACACTTCCTAAAAGCTACCATTAAGTGAGGCATTGATTACATTAGTTTACCTTATTTCAACCAGGGTAGTATAAATCCTTTTGAAGATTTAATATTAGATATGTGGAAATATCTGATTAAAGCCTTCTAAATACCTAGGCACTGTAAGGTAAAAAAAATCAAATGACCTTCAACAGGCAGATGGTATATTGATATAGTTTCCTGATAGAGTCTGATGAAGCTAAGAGTTTCAAGTCATTCCAAGATAGTAAGTAATCCAGTATAGCTAAAACAGAAGAGTCTAAAAGTTGAGTATAACTCTGGATGGATCATAACAAAGACTTATGAGGCTAGAAACAGAAAACAGACTGTCACAGAAAAAAATATTCCTGAGACAGTCAATGGTTTCAGCGAAAGTAATGTGAAATACTTAATTACTCAGATGTTGTATGACTAAAAATGTAAGCTAAAGCACAAGATCCGCATCTGTAAAATTAGTTTAAAACATGTGTTACTAAATTGAAATTTATTTGAAATTATACTTGCCTCCATACTTTTCTCCAACAGACTCCATAGCTTGCTGTTCTTCTCGCAATTTCAGCATCTGTTGCAGTTCTTTTCTGAAATCAGAAGAATTTCTACATGTTAATATTTGCATAAATTTGATTGAACCAAGTTACTAATGCATTAAATGTAAATAGATAGATGGAAAAATATAATGACGTTTAAGATACAGTTTAGTAAGCTTGCTTTTTCAAAGTGATTTATAATAAAAAAATTAAAGATTCTTTGGTCTTGTACAGACACTCCCAGAAGAGCTGCTGTTCTCCTAGGAGAAACCAAAGTTTACAAATATTCAGGCTTTTTCTCCCACAGTAAGACTGGCCACTCCAGGAGAAGGGCCAGAGTACACATATCAGAATCAGAGATAGTTTTAACCCTTTCACAGTCACTGCCAAAATGGCAGTAGCTTTTGGCTGCTTGGCCACTGACAATTTTTCAGTGGCTACAAGAAAGTTAAACCAAAGCTTCTGGCTGAGGAGCCAGGTTGAGCAGCGACACTGAAGAGTATACTTTGGCTCTGTGGTCAGCATTCATCCATAATGCTGGAAAAATCTTTTTTTTTAATCCTGCCACCCATGGGCGATGTGTTGGGGGGCATAGGGAGGCACATGCCTTCCCCAGATTTCTGTGCGGATAGCGGGGCATGGGGCTGCAATTTGGCTGGAGCCAGGGCCCAGCAGCAATAGGGATGGCAGTAGTGGCACAGTATTTGCAGTGGTGGTGATGGCAATGGTGATGCAGAATTGTGGCCCCCCCACACTTACGCGTTGTCTGTGCTGCTACTAAAACAAAGTGTATGCCTTATCTGGGGGAGGGAGGAGGAGAAAGAAGAGCATGCAAGAAAGATGGTATATTATATCAAATATGAATTTTATTTTTAAGTGCTTGGACATGTTATATTTTACCTTGCTTCATCTTCCTGTTGTTTCTTTTTTAATGCTTCCTCTTTTAGTCTGTTAAATATCTTAGAATTAATTTCATCCTTATTTGCTAAATAGAGTCTATGCAGTAAACATATTCCTGCAAAACAAATATACAAAAGTAATTTATTTGTTATAACAGTATATAACTGTCATATCTTAGAACCAACATGCTTTTAAAATATAAAAACTATTTCATAAATGGTTGATAACTTAGACCCCACTTCTTTAAATTCTAGAAAAGGAAGATATACCAATGAAAATGTCAATTACAATCTTAATTTTGAAAATGTTAAAACTTTATTTTCAATTACAAGAACCTCATAAGGTTAGTTTAGCACAGTAGAAGCTCTGAAGGGGATAGGTGGAGCGAGGTGTTGAATTTTTTTGTATATCACACACACATTTATGAAAAATGGAATAGCTATATATCGTGAAGTTGTGCCCTTGGATTTAAAGAATTAAAACAAAGCTAAATAAAAATATAGAAACAAATGAGTTTATTGTACTGTTTTAAGATATAAACAAATATATTCTCAATTCTGCAAAATATTTTGTCCATATGAGTGAAGATCTGCTGGTTTAGAACAGCTTTGAGTAATTATCTAGTGAACAGACTCTAAGTGCTGTGAAAATTTAAACTCTAGAAGTGGATATTTTTCATTTTATTCCTTAAAACAAGTAGGTAGACCAGAATTAGTAAAATTCCTACAAGCAAAAAGATTTTTAAAAAACCAAATTCTCACAAACACAGACTTAAGAGACAGGAAATCCTTAGTTAAGCCTTAGTTCATAGCATCTGCTTAAATTAGGCTACTGCCTGTACCTCCAACACCAGAATACAGAGGACAGAACTTCAAAGAGAAGGGAAGGAGAAATGGGTTGTGGAATCGGTATGTTCAGTTCAAGCATGTTGGAAAGTCATACTTATAGTAAGTTAACTAGCCATTCTTTCTTCAAATGTGGTATCTACCCACATACAACACAAACCTTTTTTCTCTAAAATCAGCCCTGCAAAATTGGGGTGCAGGTCTTAAGTGGGGAACATGATTTTTTTCCTTCACTGCAGTGGTGCTTGAACGACTGACAGAATGGCTACCACATCACCGGGGATACACAGGCAGAAGGTCAGAAGGTTAACACTTAACTCTAGCAACCACTAAGGAATTTGCTATAGCATGAAAGCTTGTTTCTGAAGCAGCCATTCCACAAGTTCAGGGCAAGTGAGCTTTAGCATACAGTCTGTAACATCTTGATAAGGCTTGTGTATGAACAACACTTTATTTATTATCTCCCTCCTGGAAAGAAATATTTATTTACAGTAGGAACTAGCAATCTTCCTACTGCCCTGCAAGGATCTGGGGCCTAGCCTTATTGCTGTTCTGCCATATCAGAAAGTTCCTGCTGCTTCACCCACACTGTATCCTGAGATGCCACACTACCTGGAGGACTTATTCTATATTATACAGTGTGCCATGACTCTGGAAAAATCTCTTTTTGTACATTCTGCCTTCCAAAATAAAAGTGCGTCTTACCTGGTGGGGCATGTGGTATGTATGAAAATAGGCTACATGCACACATTTATCTTGTTCACTGGTGATTGGCAAGCCATTTGCCCCTGAAAGTGGTGCAATCCCAGAAAGCATATAAATAAGGATTTAAGAACTGCTCCACCAAACTGAACATCTGATTTAGAAGCTGTGACCAAAGATTAATTGCTAATAAAACATTGATTTGGCTCCAAATGACTGCCCTGCAAATATCTAGTACTGATGTTTTATTAAAACAGGATGCTGATGTAGCTTGTCTTCTAGTTGAGTGAACTCTCATACTGAATAAAGGAACCACATTAGCATTTCCCTTTGATTTGCTAGCATAGGCTCAGATAATCTGAATATCCTACTTATGGATCTCTTCCTACTACTCAGATAGTAAAAGGTGCCCTTTAATCTCCAAAGTATGTCATTTAAATTTCTTTCACTCATGAATTAGGCTTAGGAAAAATGCTGGTAGATGGATATATTAACAGGAAAATCTGATCCCACCTCTGGGATGAAATTAGAGTGTGTGATGTCATTGTAACTGTCCCTACAAGAAAAATTCTGAAAGGGATGTGCCATAAGAGCCTGAATTTCACATATTAATCATGCCAAATGTTTGCTGCACAAATATACTGTTCATCATGTGAAGAAAGAGTCTAACTGACATTCTGAGAATGAAGTCCTTTTGACTTAAGAATGATAGGCTTTATTTCCATAATTCTATGTCCCAAATTTGAGAAAGCAATGCTGTACCTGTAAAAATCGCATGGGCTCTGTCTTGTTTCAAGGATTTAGAAAACCCTTTATTTTTTTTAGAGCTGGTGCTCTTCCTTCTTTGACTGTAAAAAGAAGTTCATCTGAGGGATTCTCCATTCACCTCCATACCTAAGATACATCCATGTCATCTTCATCATGTGGAAACATGGGAAGGATCTCTAGAGCAGTGGCAGCCAAACTTTTCGGTATGTGCGCTACAAATTAAGATCTCCCTCCCCCCTGTGCCGCTCTGATTCCCCACCTCCCAGAGACGCATCTGATCGAGTTCGCACTTTGAGGCACTGGAATGGAAGCAAGGGAGTGCAAAGCTCTGGCGAGAGACACACAAAGTGCAGCAGGTGTAACAGCTGCAAGATGAGATGTTACCACTAATAGTCAGGTTAACATCTCCCTGGACTTGCAAAGGTTTCAATTTTATATCATGAGTGAGGATCCAAAGCTCTCAATTTAGTAGCAGCTGCAGGGCCAGGGAAGGGCTAACTTAGCTCTTAGTGGTGACACCTGACACCTCCACATAGCAACATTCTGCCCTGCTGTGTCGGAAATCAACCAACAACCACTACAGCTACTGCTTTGCCACTAGGTCCCATCCAGGTCCATGGTCTACAGCCAAGATGTACATTACAAACATGTGCTCCAATCCCACAGACAAGGATGCCCACCTTAGGCATCTATGACAGGATTTTCCATACTTGTAACACAATTTCCAAACAATAGCTACTCAAATCAACAGATCCAGACTCAGACTCTGCTTATTTCTGCTACAATACCAAGTCCATGGCAAGGATAACAGAATCTCTCTGGGCACATCTACACTTGCTGATTTAAGGTGCATTAGATAGTTTTAAGGTGCATTACGGATGGGTTTGAGAGATCCAGAGTTTCTGCTTGGAGGTATAAGTACTTATTAATAATACTTGATTTCTTATAGCACTTTAAACCAGAAACTGAGGCACAGAGAAGTCACTAAGCAGGCCACTTGCAAAGCTGCAAAAAGACTCACTAGTAACAAACCCTAATCCAGTGTTCTGTCTACTAGAGCAGGGGTCATGAGTGTATGGCCCACTGGCTGGGTCCAGTCTGCCACTGGATCTGGCCCACAGAGCTTCCAACCTGGTCCCTGCTGCCAGCTGTGTTGCTTCTCTCTGTTGCCCGTGCTGTGACAGCAGGGTTTGAAGCACCAGCCTACTTTATGCCCAATCTGGGTTGACCCAGCCTGTTATTACAAAACCTTGCTGATTGCCGCATTACATACCACACTTTCTCCTGTAAATAGGAGCCTGAACAAATTTTCACCTCAAAGTTTTTAGAAAATGCTCATACTTTCTCTTCTATTGTCAGCCCTAAACCATAGCAAACAGATTCTGACCATCCTTGTTAATCCCTTTGTTGTCTGCTTATTTTTGATATTGACCTCTATAAGACAGTAAGTGGGACACAAGCATGTTTCAACTCTGGTATTTCTAATAAGTGTGTCTTACACACAGACAATGACAATGAAAGAAAAAAAAGGGGAGATTTTAATTTTTGTACTTCATTAGTAAATATTTACTAACCATTATTTTCAGAATTCTTCAGGCAGATCACAACATCAGGTAAGATTCCCTTTTCTGATAAGACTGACCAATGTGCTGAGGATATAGGATAGTTATCCACTACCCATCCTCCTTTTTCAGGAGCACCAGGATACCTGTCTTTATTCGTCTTAGTGAGCTGTTAGGAAACATTAGATTAAGCGGCACAACAAAATTATGCAAGTACAAGCAGATCTGTGAACTGTTTAAAATATAGTAGAACTTTATCCACAGACAAGCAATATTGTTTTCTTCTTTATCAATGGTGTCCATAAGTCCCTACTTGTGAAAATTACTAAGCAAATATTATCCTGAAGGTAACCTAAAAAATCCAAGTTAATAAGAAATCATGTGATGAGTCTTCTAAGGTAAACATCTAATCTAACCTCAGAATCTTATCTCAGAGTCTAGTGTTGCTCATAAAACCTGTTAATTAAATGTCGTGGTATGATGTTGCAGATTTCCAAAATAATGAAATGGTCAAGCAATACATTAAGCAGCCACAGCTTGTAGCTTTTAAGTAAAATGAACACAACTATTCTGGGAAAAGAACACCAGTTTCCTTATTAATAATTGATATTTACATTCAGAATATCCAATTATTGATGCTTTAACACAGGGAAGAGATTATTTAAATCAAAGTGATTAAAATCAGTAAGCATCAAACCATGATTAAAATGACTCATTTTAATTTTGTTTTATATTTGTATTTTTAAGTTTCCTAAAAAAGGCTTATTTCAATATAGGTAACTCTTAAACATGTGTAGCACATTCTCACTCAGCTCTTTATTTTTCTTGGGGCATACTAACTCCCACATGGGAAACAATGTCCATAACAAAACTAATACTTAACAGACCACCATACAACCAGCAGATGGTTAACACCTAGCTACCATCCTCTCTCAGACAGGGAGAAAGGATGCCAGGGCTTCATTTAGTGCTCCCTCTCTTGACACCTCCCTCCTCCCTCTATCCTCTAGCTCCTCTTCCTGGGAGTTTTTAACTTCCTCCCAGCCAGACACTGACTGCTGTCAGCTGCCACCCATCCACAAAGCAGGCGTGTTATCACTTTTAATCACCCGCAGCTGTGCTCCCACCACTGAGCCACACACCGGCTTACAATGTGAATTTGCAACTAAACATAACCTTTACACTAAATTTAACACCTTTTACTAACCAGAAAGTAAAATGTATCTATGCACATTTACTCAGCAATTATATAGCTTAATATACATTTATTTATATTCTTAATTTTAACATATTTTTACATGAGAAAATGATAAAAATGCATTTTTACTAGGTTTTTTTTTTTTAATTTATCACTTCTGTCAAACTCTTTTGGCAGGAAAGTAAAATACAAATTAAAAGAGTACAAACAACACTTACATTTTATTAGCTAAATAAAACTACTTTAAATGAGCTGTATATATTTTTTAAAAGGCTGTCAAAATATATTTTGCATTTAAAACTGATTTATTAATCAAAGAAACTATTATCCATAGGTAATTAATTGAACAGAATGTGTTTGGTGACCAGGGTCTTCAAGAGGTTAGAACTAATAGATCTCATCCTCGCATATCTTGGATTTGTTTTTTTCCCCCCAAATTGTAAGATGAAAACAATATTTGTACTGTAATTCCCAATCAGGTTCTCAACTTTAATTTTAGTTTAATCATTAAACTAAATTAGTTGAACAAACTGAAATGAAAAAATAATTTTATTGCACCTGTGTAGGATGCTGTTTGTTGCTGGCTGGAGCAACTTGCATATGGGGCCCCGACATTGTGGGGTATTGCACATTGTGAAATGGCCCCTGCTGTGGGGAAAAACGGCCTGGGGAAGGGTGCTGACAAGGAGAACTTGCCTTTAGGTCCTGGAGTGGAGAAACAAGAGCAACACGCACCACCAGCGCTTCTTTTTAGAAGCACCTGCTCCCTGCGCATTGGAAGACACTCAGGGAGTGACATCATAAAGATGCGTGGGGGGGGGGGGGGGGATACAAACTGGGAAGAGACCTGCCAAATTGGAAGAGCAGCATAGAGGCTGCTCTGTAAGCCACTGCACACAGGCTCTGACCCCAACACAGGCTGCAGAGCCTATCTGGAGCTGCAAGAAGGGTCCTGAGCCTCACAGGGCTGAAGATACAAAATCCAAGGTTTAGCCCAGAGAGGCTCATTGGGAGAGGGCTTGGATGAGACATCAAGAAAGCAGCAGGCAACCAGTTAAAAGAATGCAATAACTGAAAATCCCAGAAGGCTAGAGGGTTGTCACAAAGGGACACAAATCAGAATCTCGTGAAGTGCCATATAGCTGGTGATGTGAGACAACAAATTTAATTGCCCTGGTATAAGTTTCTTTTCTTCTTCTCCAGCGCACTAAAAGGCTGATGCCAGAACAAGGTGTATATGTATAGTGATAAATTGATTTCATTTATTTGAGTATTGTCAAGTATCTATTGTGGACTAATAAGGCGGATACCAATTTATAATTATTTGATTGGCCAACTGACTTGCTTGACTGTACCCTGCTATGGGGGGGCGGTAGGCCAGGTTGTCACATATCATATGGGTGAATACCACTTAAGCTATCATCTGGTTGGTGTGTGGAAGAGGTGTAGTGAAGGTGAAGCCTTAGAAAACACGCCAAGAAAGGAGAACCATGTATTTAAAGCAACTGTCATCACCCATTATTGGAACCTCCACCTCTGTATAATTTTATTTTGTAGATCATCAAGTTGTGGCAGGAGAACAGAGAGGCATTGTGTCTCCCCTCCTTTTGGCAAAGTCCAGGAGGGCCACACTAGTTTAGTAAAAAAGATGGTTCAGTACTTCAGCAAAACTAGTTCCTGGTGTTTAGCCAATGACTCCTACTGATTCAGTGGTCTGGTTTACTTCAAAACTTCAGGAGCAACATGAAATGCTTGAATGTTATTTTTAACTTTGTTTTTTAATAGATTATAGTAAACTTAGGCCTTATAATAAGTTGCCATAGTTTCAAATTTACTTATAACCAGGCTGATTTTTAAAGAAAAAAATAAATTATCCTAAATATATTAAAATAATTAAAATAAAATCTCTTTCAAAATATTTTTAATCTTCATTTTAACCTTTGAAACAGGTTGGTTCTTGAATCTAAAATACAAGATGACATGGCTGTCTCTTAATTACCTTATTCCTGATCAACACATAGCTTAGCATAGGACAGACTCTTCAGATATGAGAGAGCAGGAAACTGACTTTTTTATAAACAATTCAGAAATTGTATTTTTAACAACATTAGATGATGACTCTTGTAGAGCAACCACTTCCATTAGGCTTTGACTAATTATTTGTGTACAATGCAGGCAATTATATTACATAGAAATAGGAAGTTGAGGCTGGAGAATATTGGAAACCTCAGAGTCAAAACTAGGAAACTAGTCAAAGAATTTCTTGAGGAAGATGAGAAATGACTTTACAGCAGGGGCGGGCAATTATTTTGGGCAGAGGGCCACTTACTGAGTTTTGGCAAGCCATCAAGGGCTGCATGACAGGCAGCCCAGGGCATATAAATATTAATTTTCTAAATTTTTTAGGGGCCCTGTGGGCCGGATAGAATGGCCTGCAGGCTGCATCCAGCCCCGGGGCTGCATTTTGCCCATCCCTGCTTTACAGGATTCAAGCACATTCTTATTTAAATGAGAAGAGAGAGGGAGAAAAAATTGATTTCTGAAAGTTCAGGAGTGATCTCATTAATAAGGTCAATAAAGTTTAGCTTAATAATGAAGTTCTATTTTTGATTTTACTAGACCTAACATTATTTCATATCTGTTATGAATCTGGAAGTAAATTTCACTGTTGACTTCATTGTTGATAAATGTTGTCATCATCGGCAATCCCTGGATATGATGTTGAAAGTATTCTAGTACATAGGGAAGTCATCAGTGAGTCTGGAGATGACTGAGGAGGCCAATCCAAATACTCTCATGTCTGACTGTAGCCATGGCATAAAGGTTCAGAAGGATGGAGTGAATCCTGGTGATGTTGGGTCACAGCCTTTTCCCTTTATCCCTCTTGCCTAATCATCTTCATAGTGAGGTAAGTTTGTGCAAAATGGTCGATGCCTTGTCATACTTTACAGTGCCACTGGGGACCATTCAGTGCTCAGATCTCTCAGGTATTGATGTTAATATCACATTTCTTCAGACTGACCTCCAAGGTGTCCTTGAATCTCTTCTTTTACCCATCTCTAAACAGGGTTCACTGGTGAGTTGGGAATATAGGGCCTGTTTCAGGAGTTGGCTGTCAAGTATCCTTGGGTGTTTGTAGATGACACTTCAAAGCGGATTTAAAGCCAGTTAAATGCCTTTTGCACTGCTTTAATGGCATTGTTGTTTGCACATTCAGTGGTGTATTGCATGTTAATTCCAGCTGTTGTAGCACATTCAGTGGTATAATGTACCTTAAATGATGTTGGGATGCAGCAAATGACTTTGGGGTACTGCAAAGTAAAACACCTTTGAGGAGTTTTAGTTTCCTACCCTACAGCAAGGGAGGGAAGCACCAGGCTCCGTGTGGCTCAGGGGCTGTGCAGACAGACTGTGCAGGCAGCCTGGCAGCAGCCCAGGAAGGCAGGCTCCATTAGAAGTGGCAGGGAAAAAGTGGCAAGCCTGATGTTTTTTCCCCCCTCGGAGCCTTCCTGCCTGCCTGAGCTGCACAGGGGCCTGGTGCTTCCCTCCATGGCTGCAGTGCTCCCTGGGGCTGCCTGAGCCAGGTAACTGCAGAGGAAGAGGGAGGGCTGCCGCCTGGAAGTGGGGGGTTGCTGCTGTCATGGCCGCTGCTTTCTACATTTTAAAAAGGATATGTTAAAAACTGGAGCAATTTCAGGGAAAAAATGATACAAAGGTTAGAGAAAATGTCTTGTACTTAGAAACCTGAAAACAAGACTGAGAGGTGTCCTGATTGTAGTGTACAATAATCTTAACAGGGAGAAAGTGGGTATGATAGAAGTTTTTATTGTAGTGGAGAAGGCCATATAAGGAACCAAAGGATAAAAAGTTAAAGCCAAAAAAAAATAAAATGAGAAATTGGGATTTGTAAGAGTAAAGGTGATAAACTATTGAAACAAACTAACAAGGGAAGTGGTAAAATTCATCATTTCTTGATTGTTTTAAATAAGGATGGGAAAATTTGGTTCTAGAAGATATGGTTAATAGGGCTGTGCAAAGCTTTGGTCGCTGAGTCGATTTGGAGGAGATTCCGCCCAATTCAGCGGCCAAATCTCCAAATCCAAGTTGAATTAGGAGACCCACTAATCTCTCCAAATTGAATCGGAGGCTTCTGATTTGATTTGGAGAGATTCAGACAGATTCAATGATTCAGACATAGACATAGTTTATATGTTTTTTTTTACATACCTCAAGGTACCAGGTGGCTCGTGAAAGCTGAGAAGGTGGGGCTGATGAAGCGTTTCACAGGAGTGCAGGGGGATCCCCAGCATGCTTGGTGGCTGACCTGGAAGTGGATCAGAAGCACTCCTGGTCCACTTCCGGGTCCACCACAGAGTGTCGGGGGACCCCCGCCTCCTGCTCCCTGGTTTGGTAACTGGTGCCTCCTGGGTCTGGGGGCGCACAAAGGGTTGCCCTGTGGCTGATTGCTGAGCCAGGGGACATGGGGGGATCCCTCACACACTTGGCAGTAGACTCAGAAGTGGACTGGAAGTACTTCTGGTCCACTTCTGCGTACACCACCAAGCACGCAGGGCCCCCCCCCACCATGCTCCTGTGGGACGCTCCCTCCTCCCCACCATCTCAGTGTTCACGAGCCATGCCTGGTACCTCAAGGTATGTAGAAAAAAACATATAAAGCTGTTTCTATGGCTGAACAGCTGATTCTCTGAATCAGAATCAAATCTTCAGATATTTCATAGACATCAGGGCTGGAAGGGGCCTCGGGAGATCATCGAGTCCAGCCCCCTGCCCAAAGGGCAGGACGTCAGCTGGGGTCATAGGATCCCAGCAAGATAAGCATCCAATTTGCTCTTGAAGGTGTTCAATGTAGGTGCTTGAACCACCTCTGATGGCAGACTGTTCCAGACCTTGGGGGCTCAGACAGTAAAGAAATCCTTCCTTATGTCCAGCCTGAAACCGTCTTGCAGGAGTTTGTGACCGTTCGACCTAGTCATCCCTTGGGGCGCTCTGGTGAACAAACGTTCCCCCAGATCCTGGTGGTCACCCCTGATAAACTTGTAGGTGGCCATCAGATCACCCCTGAGCCTACGCTTTTCCAGGCTAAAGAGTCCCATGTCTCTCAGCCTATCATCGTAAGATCTGTTTTCCTGACCTCTGATCATGCGTGTGACTCTCCTCTGGTCTCTCTCAAGCTTCTCCACATCCTTTTTGAATTGTGGAGCCCAAAACTGGACGCAGTACTCCAGCTGCGGCCTCACCAAGGCCTAATACAAGGGGAGGATGACGTCCCGGGATTTGCTCGAGAAGCATCTATGGATGCAAGCCAGTGTTTTGGTCGCTTTATTAGCCGCAGCATCGCATTGCAGGCTCATGTTCATCTTGTGGTCAACGATGACCCCCAAGTCTCTTTCTTCTGTAGTGCTATCCAACGTAGCACTGCCAAGCCTATAAGGATGCTGCAGGTTTTTCCTCCCAAGGTGGAGAACCTTGCATTTTTCAGTGTTAAACACCATCAGGTTCTCGTCTGCCCATTTGCTGAGCTTGTCCAGGTCAACCTGGATCACCCGCCTATCTTCTGGCGTGGATGATTTGCCCCAAAGTTTGGTGTCATCGGCGAACTTGGCCAGTCCACTGTGATATGGATTCAGCCAAATCAAATCAGGGCAGTGATCTGAATCAGCAAATTGAATCACTGTCCCCTGAATCAGGCCAAATCCGAATCAAATACAGCCTGCTTTGTGCACCCCTAATGGTTAAAGTCAAAAGACTTGTCTATACTTCCATGCTGTGCCTAGGAGGAAGATAGAAAGCATGCTTCCTATTCGGTCCTCCATATGTGCCAAATGCTAGAAATTAGCCAGTATAGCTACTTTAGAGTTGTCCCGAGTGCAGGTCCACAGCCACTCTCAGCCTCTCTGTCTCAGAAGCACTTGCTGGTGTCTATACAGGGCTGCGCTAAAGTGATTATATTACTTAATTTCTGGAGTTTGGCATTTGCAGAGTGGGAAAGAATGGGCGGGGCTTACTTCTCAGCAGCCCTTCCTAGGGCAGCATGTGGACACTGAAGACATACCTAAATATAAGTTTTAGGCTTAATATAGGAGGAGCTAGCCTTTGTTGTAAAGGACTTCAGTGTAGGTGATCTATTGGTTCATCCTAGCCTTAAAAAAAAATCTGCATATTTATGGATTTTTGCTGTGCTGAAGGACCAATTCAGGAACACACTTAAGCATGTGCTTTAGCTCTTTGCTTTTCAAGAAAGCACCTATGTACAGACTTACAACCCATTGGTTTAAGCACACATATTATGAATAAGAAAACGTTCCTGAATTAGGACCTTAAACGGCATTCAATCTTATTGATTGAACAGAAACTTTGGTCTTTTTAGCATATGGTCAGGGAGTTAACTATCTTAAAAAAAAAATAACTGTTGATCCGAATGCCTTATGCTAAAGTCTTTGCTCAGGTAGCTGCTGAGAACTGTGCCTAAGCCAGTGTTCCCCAATGTTTGTGGATTTACACCCCGCCTTAGGAAAACTGGGCACTCTCATACTCCATGCCTTAGCTGCAACTACAGCTGCCACTTCACTCATGCTCCTTCCATTTCAGCTCTTACTGTGATTCTCTCCTGCCTCCCTAGTTCAGCCACCACCACTACTTCCCTCACCACTGATTTCCCCAGCTGTTGACTGCTGCTGATTCTCCTTGCCAGCATGGGGGGGAATGAGCTGGAGCAGGCGGGGAGGAGTAGTGGTGATGGAAGAAGTAGAAGGGCTGAGGGAAACAGCAGTGCCTGAAGTACAGGGGACATGAGAGTAACTGAAGTAGAGGGATGCCACTAACTGCCACCATGACTCCCAAATGCCTCTTTGGGCAGTGATTTTCAATATGTGGTCTGCGGATCCCTGGGGGTCTGTAGATTATGTCTAAGAGGTCTGTGAAAGATGACTATGATCAATCAAAAGTATATGAATACCCACACTTGCAATTCAAAGGGGCCCATTCAAAACTTTTGGGGGTCTGAATATGAAAAAAGGTTGAAAACCACTGCCTTAGGAGAAGGTCTAAGGCTGGGTTGGGCAAAATATGGCCCATGGAGGGTCTCTGTCTGACCCACAGCGGGTCCCTTAGTCCCACCTGGCCCAAGTGCCATCCAGCCTGTGGTGCATCCTGCCACCCCCTGGCATGCAGCAGGACTCGGGTAGCTTCGCAGCTGGATTGCCTTTCAAGGCAGCCCAGGTGGCATGTCTCCTTCCAGCTGCAGCTGTTGCTGGCCCCAGCCCCATGGTACTGGTGGGGACCAACAGGCACAGCCCTTGATCCTGGCCCGCACCGTGCCTGCTCTGCACTCCCCACCCATACTGAACAGTGACAGCAGTGGCAACAGTCAGACAGAAGTTGCTGTTCAGCACTATGGAAAAGCAGCCCCTCACTGCTGCTGAGCCGTTCTTGCTGCAGCCACCCAAAGCCCATGCCTGGGCTGCCCTGTGGCTCCTCTGCGGGATAGCCCAGAGGTGATGGTGACAACGGCAGAGAGAAGCCATAGGGCAGCCCAGGCATGGGCTCTGGGCAGCTTCGGCAAGAGTTGCCCAGCAGTGGTGAGGGGGAATGGCAATTTTTCCCCCATGCCAGCAGCAGCTTCTCCTTGGCCACTGCTACCACTACTTAGCGAGGGTGGATGGTGCAGAGCAGGTGTGGGCTGGCTGGGGCCACCACCCACAGCAGCCACAGTCTTAGGGCACAGCAGGCCTGTCTTCCCTGCCCTGCCCTATGCATGTGTGTATGGGAAGAGGGGTTCGCCATCTTGGAACCAAAAATACAAATCATACACTAATAATCAAACATCTATTATAACATATTTTATTTCAAAAATTATTTTTGTCCTTATTGACATGTGTTTGCAATCACGAAATAGCTCAAAATAAAGTCTTACATATATATATTGTATGTGGGATGTGGCTGGGGGGGCTGGATGTGCGTGTGGTGGCTTGTGGAGGTGTGGGTGTGTGAGGGGGTGGGATTGGGGGAGATGGCTATAGGTGGCTGTGGTGTTTTTTTGGGGGGGTGATTATGGGGGAGGGTGTGGTTGTGGGGGAGCAGGTATGGGTGGGTATGGTGGGATGTGCATCATACACATGCGTGCACATGCCCTGGGGTGACACCCTCCCCTCATACATGGAAGTGTGTCTCAAAAGGTACACCTGACTGCATTTGGGATCAGGGCATGTTACAGACTATTTCTATAGTTATTATAGCCATAGTCATCAGTAAGACTACTGATAACAGAGGTTTTATACTATAGATTGATAAAGGGCAAAGTGGGAGAGGTTCAATTGATATATTTATTTAAAAGGCTATGAATATAGCTTGAAGTGTGATAATCTACAATATGTTCTGAATTAAATTGAAACTATGTAATGTGAAGTAGAAGTATATCAGGTCAAATGGATCCACAATTTGAAAAGTAAATTTTCTAAAGAAATAAATATTATAAGCAACTCTTATAAATTATATCTAGGAGCTTTGTTATTTAGTGCTGGTATCTTTACCTCTGTTATGGTCTCCTGTAATACTGCAGCATATACATCAGTAGGTAGTGTTATTGGAGACTGCACTGCAATATTTAGAGCTTCCTGTACCATAACTTGGACTTCTGGGTGAGCTGCAGTTACCTCTAGCTCTGATGTTTCTGTGCATGCCTCTTCTATTGACTCTGCAGACAACAGGGATATCATTAAAATAAGATATTAATTAATTAATTCATATGATTAATAATGCAGTAATATAATTATTGATTCAGAGAAATGTAAGACTGGAAGGGACTGAAAGAGAGCATTTTGTCCAAGTTTTTTCATTTACTGAGACAAGATAAAGTATACCTAAAATATTCCCAGCAGGTATTTGTCTAACTTCAGTTTTAAAAAATCTCTAATTCTGTAACATCCCTGTATAGTCCATTGTAGAATTTCACCACCCAATAATTAGAATAAAATATTAATAATAATAGATAGCATCTATCGAGAAGGTTCATAAAGGATTTATAGGTTTTATTTCACTGATCACCAAAATGAGCCATTTCCTTAGGTAGAATTGAACAGCTACCACAGGAACACTGCACAATATTTATTAACATAAACTGAGAAATATATGCCAAATAAAACTTCAGTGATTATATAACAATCACAGTACAATGACCCCTAGCACCATGTGGAGCATTGGTTCAATGCTCTTTCAAATGACACTCTTTTTAAATGCTATGGCTACAACATGAGCCTTATACAACAGTACTGTTTTTGAAGATACTTTTTAAACTGCTAGAACTTCCTATAGCACTCTCAGAATTCTTTTGAGCTTCTGTTATCAAAGTATTGACCATCTCTGACACCTACTAATTTTTCAGTAGTGGCAAAAAACATATTTCAAGGTAACACATCATAGACACTAGGGCTGGAAGGGACCTCAGAAGATCATTGAGTCAAGCCCCCAGCCCAGGGGCAGGAAGTCAGCAGGCATTATAGGATCCCAGCAAATTAAACATCCAAATGTCTCTTGAAGGTGTTCAAAGTAGGTGCTTGAACCACCTCCAGCTGCAGTCTATTCCAAACCTTGGGGGCTCAGACAGTAAAGAAGTTCTTCCTTATGCCCAGATTGAAATAGTAATGGAGGAGTTTGTGACCGTTCAACTTTGTCTTCCCTTGGGGTGCTCTGGTAAATAGACATTCCCCCAGATCCTGATGAGCACCCCTGATAAACTTACAGGTGACCACCGGCTCACCGGAGCCTGCACTTTTCCAGACTGAAGAGTCCTGTGGCTCTCAGCCTCTCATCATAAGATCTGTTTTCCTGACCCTTGACCATGTGTGTGGCTCTCCACTGCACTCTCTCAAGCTTCTCCACATCCTTTTTGAATTGTGGAGCCCAAAACTGGACACAGTACTCCAGCTGCGACCTCACCAAAGCTGAGTACAACGGGAGAATGACGTCCTTGGATTTGCTTGAGAAGTATCTATAGATGCAAAACAACCTTTTGCTCGCTTTACTACATGCAGCATCACACTGAAGGCTCATATTCATCTTGTGGTCAATCATGACCCCCAAGTCCTTTTCACCCATAGTGCTAGCCAGAGTAGCACTGACAAGCCTATAAGCATGCTGCAGGTTTTTCTTTCCAAGGTGGAGAACCTTACATTTTTCAGTGTTAAACACCATCAGGTTCTCATCCACCCATTTCCTGAGCCTGTCAAGGTCTGCCTGTATCTCCCTCCTGTCCTCAGGTATGGACACTTTACCCAGAGTTTGCTGTCGTCCGTGAACTTGGCCAGTCCACTTCTGACGCCGATCTCCACATCATTAATGAAGATGTTGAATAGTATAGGCCCAAGGACAGAGCTTTGAGGGACCCCACTGGTCACAGCGCACCACGATGATTGACTTCCGTCAACCACAACACTTTGGGTCCTACCACAGAGCCAATTCCCCGGCTGGAGGATCGTGGTGAGGCCAAGGCCACAGTTAGTCAGTTTTGCTAAGAGTTGATCATGGGATACCAGATCGAAGGCTTTTTCAAAGTCAAGATATATGACATCAATCTCTTCTCCCTTGTCCAGGTGATAGGTCACCTGGTTGTAAAAGGAAATAAGATTGGTCAAGGCAGACCTACCTGCAACAAACCCATGCTGGCTATCTTTCAGGATGCTGCCATAGGCCAGTCTGTTAAGAATGGTCTCTTTGAGAATCTTTTCTAAGACTTCCCCAGGATAGAGGTCAGGCTGATGGGCCTGCATCAGACTACAAACTATGGTGTCAACATTATTAAGGTGTCTAAGTTAGTAATTCATATGGGCATCTGCTGGGTCTTTAAATCACTGACTTCCAATACAATGTAATTAAAGATCATATGCTAAAATAATTAAAGAAGTTTTAACGTTGGTTTGTTACTCCATTATTTGATAAAAAGTTTGCAAAAAATACTGTGGAATGACTTCAAAATATGTAGTTTGCCCTGCTTGTTTCCATTTGACAAAAAATATAAGACTTACATTTTTAAAATCTAATTATATCAAGATTTTCACTGTTTCTGTCAATCTCAAAATATTTTCTCACAATCCTAGAAATTATCAATATCTTAAACTTTTAAAAATTGTTTTGTAAGTATTTATGCCCAGACCTAATTATAATAATTTATGACATTAGCACCATTTAGTTCTTCTGTTATTTCTTTTCCTGCAGTTCTGAATGTGGAAGTTTCCTCCGTGCTATCTTTAGCATCTATTGTGGGTATGGAATATCATAAGAAGAAAAGAAACATGATTAAAGGTACAAATATTTTTTTTCAAAAAGCTGGAAGAATACAATTTGCTAACTCTATTCCTCCTTTGTAGAGACTTTTACAGTCTCAAATAGCAGACTGTTACATTCATCGTGCTATTTAAAATGGTATTAAGGTGATAATTACAGATCAGATAGTACTTTAGCAGATTCCATTTAAGGTTACATTTTAAAGCTAATTTTGCAAATGGTAACTCTTGCATAGTGTACTTAGTTGTTTGTAAGACTCAAGTAATTGGCAGAACTGCATTTCTGTGAAATTCTTAATATGGGAAAAACCTGCTTAAATATTATTAAGCCATCCTTACTGGACTGGCTGACGCCAACATCCTGAGGGATAGCCAGCACGGGTTTGTTGTGGGTAGGTCTTGCTTAACCAATCTCATTTCCTTCTATGACCAGGTGACCTATCACCTGGACAAGGGAGAAGAGATTGATGTCATATATCTTGACTTCAAAAAAGCCTTCGATCTGGTATCCCATGATCACCTCTTGGCGAAACTGGCCAGTTGTGGCCTTGGCTCCACCACGATCCGCTGGCTGGGAAATTGGCTTCGTGGTCGGACCCAGAGGGTTGTGATTGATGGCAGTCACTCATCATGGTGCCCTGTGACCAGTGGGGTCCCCCAAGGCTCTGTCCTTGGACCCTGTTACGGGATGGGGACCGAGGAGCGGCCGTGATCTCTCCTGGCGACCCTACTGTGCCAAGTTGCCTGTCTAGCACCCTCTTTCTCGCCCGCCATGACTTTGATGTTCTATAATACCAATGGGAGGCTGCCTTATTTGACCCCTTGGATCCGGTGCTCTTGTCCTTCTGGTCCCTACTCTACGCGAATGGACTCTGGTACCCCAACCCTATGGGTGTCACTTGGCTCCTTCCACCCCAATACCACGCCCCAAGCCTCTCAGCTGTTCTGGACATTCTCGTGTCTACCTTGTTCCTAAGTGGCCCCTTCCGGGGTGTCCCACTCATATGCTTGCCCTTCCCGGGCCTCTCTGTGTACGTGCCCTCGCTGGGCTCCCTAATCGTGCGCTTGCCCTCGCTGGGCACCCTAATCGCGCGCTCGCCCCAACTGGGGCCTACGCCTCGCGCTTCTCGTGCTCCCTGTCCGCACGGGGCCTTACTCGCGCTTCTCACGCCCTCCGGCCCGCACTGGGGCCCTGCCTCGCACCTCCCACGCTCCCCACCTGCACTGGGGCCCTGCCTTGCACTTCTCGTGGTCAGGGCTCAGGTGGCCGTAGCTGTGCCTGGCCCCCAAGACCCTTTTCTCTGGGTCACATGCCCCACTGGTCTTCTCCAAATACCGCCCATGCGGTGCTGGGGTCACAACACCCCCAACTGCAGCACCACCCTACAGCGCACCACCTGCTGTGCCCTCCCAGGGCACCAGAAACCCCCACGCCACTGCTGGGGCGCTCCTCTGAGGCCTCCTCCTTCCCCTACAGCCTCACCCGGTCCTCTGGTCTTACACAAACAACCCAACAGAAACTCAAAGCCATAAGCCAACTGGCTATAACACAAAAATAAGCCTCCTGGCTATAACATACGTTCAGCGCTGCACTGGCTACTTCTCATCTCAGCCAGGGCTCTCTCCACCCCATGCCATTCTGCAGACGCTCAGGCGGTCAGGCTGCTCTGCTCTGGTCTGGTCTGGTCTGCAGCAGAGCTTCCGCTACTCAGGCTGCCAAAGGGGAACTGGCTCTGGCCTCAGCCTTCTGTGTTTATATAGGCCAGGCCCTGCCCCCTGGCGGTCAGCTGACCCAATCAGTTACCCTAGCAACTTCTACCTGTGCTGCCCTGGTGAGTGGCAGCTGAGCCCTTATTACAATTACCAGTACCGAGCACCCTAGTGCTCTGCTACACACCTCCCCCCTTAAGTTCATAAACCTCAATAGGAGCAGGGCACATAAGTGCCCTGCGACAGACCCATATTATTCAACATCTTCATTAATGATGTGGACATTGGAGTCAGAAGCGGACTGGCCAAGGTCGCTGATGACACCAAACTTTGGGGCAAAGCATCCATGCCAGAAGACAGGCAGGTGATCCAGGCTGACCTGGACAGGCTCAGCAAATGGGTGGATGAGAACTTAATGGTGTTTAACACAGAAAAATGCAAGGTTCTCCACCTTGGGAAGAGAAACCTGGAGCATCCTCATAGGCTTGGCAGTGCTACGCTGGCTAGCACTACGGAAGAAAGAGACTTGGGGATCATCATTGACCACAAGATGCACATGAGCCTACAATGCAATGCTGTGGCTAGTTAAGCGACCAAAACGCTGGCTTGCATCCATAGATGCTTCTCAAGCAAATCCCGGGATGTCATTCTCCCCTTGTACTTGGCCTTGGTGAGGCTGCAGCTGGAGTACTACGTCCAGTTTTGGGCCCCACAATTTAAAAAGGATGTGGAGAAGCTTGAAAGAGTCCAGAGAAGAGCCACGCGAATGATCAGCGGTCAGGAAAACAGACCTTACGACGACAGGCTGAGAGCCATGGGACTCCTTAGCCTGAAATAGCGCAGGCTCAGGGGTGATCTGATGGCCACCTATAAATTTATCCATGGTGAGCACCAGTATCTGGGGGAATGTTTGTTCACCAGAGCATCCTAAGGGATGACAAGGTTGAACAGTCATAAACTCCTGCAAGACTGTTTCAGGCTGGACATAAGGAAGAATTTCTTTCCTGTCTGAGCCCCCAAGGTCTGGAACAGCCTACTATCGGAGGAGGTTCAAGCACCTACATTGAACACCTTCAAGAGCAAATTGGATGCTTATCTTGCTGGGATCCTATGACCCCAGCTGTCTTCCTGCCCTTTGGGAATGGGGCTGGACTCGGTGATCTTTCGAGGTCCCTTCCAGCCCTAAAGTCTATGAAATCTATGAAACACTCAAAGAAAGTATTGGCATTTAAAAACTCTTATTGTTTTTCAAATATCTTTTTCCAATTATGATTTTTAATATTTGTAACCAAACTGATTTTGACCAGACCAAAAAGTAGCATACAGACATTTCAAGTTATTTTTAAGGTGCTAGAACTATTGAATAATAATCAAAATTATTTTTCAGTAAAGTCAAAAGGTGTATTTTTCTCTTTTGTCTCCAAACTTTAAGCTGTTGAACCATTCTGGATGAAATTTAGACATGTTTCATTCTCATTCAAATCCAGTTATATAAAATGACCCAGATAAATTTGGAACAGCCATGAGCCATTGAGAAAGGACCGTATAATATTGAACATTTATAAAAGCTTAATTACCTTGTTAATTAAACAAGCCATATGAGGAAAGGATGAGGGATCTGGGACTCTTCAGCGTGAAGAAAAGAAGGCTGAGAGGGGACCAGGTAGCAGCTTACTGCTACACTAGAGGAGTACATCAAGGGTTTGGTGAGCAATTGTTCACCAGGGCACCCAAGGGGAAACCTAGCCACAAACTCCTGGAAGACTGATTCAGGCTCAACATTAGGAAAAACTTCTTCACAGTCAGGGTGTTCAGACTGTGAAATAAGCTTCCTCCAGAGGTGGTGCAAGCACCTACCCTGGAAATCTTCAAGAGGAGACTAGACAGTCACCTTGCAGGGGTCACCTGACCCACAGTTATCTTTCCTGCTTGGTGCAGGGGGCTGGACCTGATGATCTTCCAAGGCCACTTCTGGCCTTACAATCTACAAATCTGTATTATATACATATCCAGTATAATAAACATATTTATTTTCACCTTCAGTACTTTTATTTAGATGCATATCTGCCTCTTTTGCAGTTGCTGACATGTATCTGTGTGTGATAAACTGAGTGATTCTACTACCTGTAATGAGCTGCAGTGAGCTAAGTAAACCTTTAAAATATTTTTATATAACTCATGTCTGCATGACTCCAATTCCATTATTTTGTAACTCAAAACTCTCCTATACTGAAGTCCTTCCCTTTCTTTTTTCAAAATCCTAAACCATTAATATACAAATCTTGATAAATTTAACACTTGGCATGATATACATAAAAGTAGTAAGTAGAGTTTGACTCACAAGTGGATGTTCTGAAGGGGTGAGGGTTGGAAAAAAGTCAACAGAATGAAGTCATTTGGAGAACTGTCTATGAATTGGAATCCCTATTTTTTCTGAGTCATTTTTGGAAAACGAAGTCTTAGAAAAAATGTACATGAAAACATCAAACTTTTCACCAAAATGGATGCCTAACCCTTATCAAAGTCAATGGGAAGTTTTTACATAAGGAGAAGCGTAGGGACAGTTTCAGGAGTAAAAAGTCACCATCTTTAGAACAAACTACAGAAGTTTACTTTTATCCGAGAAATGAGGATTTTTGTGGGTAGTATCTTTTATCTTTACATTGTGATCTCAAGCTGTTTCTGTTTCTTTCTCAGACCTAGGGAAAGGTACTTTGTATCTAAAAGCTTGTCTATATCTCTCCCAATTTTGAAATTTGTTCAGTTAAAGATATCACTCACAAAACTCCTTGCCTCTAGTATATTTCCTGAACTAGCACAGCTACATCACTCCAACACTACCAAAATTTACTTTTTCAATTTAACTTTCCTCCAGTAATAATAATGAAGCCTTAAAATATTCCTGCCAATTCAGATGAGGAAAAGGGAAAGGAAACGGTAACTCTTCATTTTTGAAACTGTAAAGAACTTTGATAGCACAGTGTAAGGGATTATGGTTATTTTTTACCTTCTTTGTTGATGTCAGATTTTGTAGTTCCAGCCTCTTTTTCCATGCTTCCTTCTTCCCCAGTTTTAGTGACTTCTGTCATCTCCTCCATTTCTTTGTCACTACTAGTTTCTTGGGCATCCATTGCAGCTGTGAAATAACATTAAATATAGATACATTTTGGGCAGATGATAAACACATTTTCTTCAAATTAACACTCACTCTAATTTCAATAATTTTTATTTTTGAAAAATAAAATCAAAGCAAAAAACTGTACTGAAGCAGTGTTTCTTTAACACAAAGAAAGCAACTCTAATATTTGTGTTAAAAACATAGAACATTACTGATCCACACATATTATAATCTCGATAGATTACAGAGATTTTAAATGTTCAGAAAGTCAGAATTACAAATATTTCTTTTTGTAACAGAAAATGTCCATTAAATGTTATGCAACTGCTGGCTTCATCCACATAATTAGATGTTCTGCCAGTCTGCAGTAGAGTGCCAAGACAGCAGCTTGGACAATTGTAATAGTTAGACTTCTCCAGGGAGATAAAAATACCACTAAACACCTCCATCAATATCTCTGCAACCTACTTGTGTAGAGGGTTAATCTTCTTCAGTTTCTTTTGATTCAGATACGAAGAAACAGAGGTTTTTCTCTGTAGCCTTTCTGGGAAGCATAATTTTTGCAGCATTCTTGTCACAGAGCTTTACCTTTTATGATCTTCAGGTAAATGACACCCAAAAGATTAGCATAAAGCTGCAAAGAGCGTGGGGGCTGGGACTGCAATGGCAGGCATGAACCATTTCATCCCAATTGTGATGGGTAGGAGGAAATAAGGCAGGATGACACTGATATTAATTAAAAACCAATATTAAATACATATTAAGTGTCATATCAAGTCCTGCATGGGTTCTTCTAACAGAGTCACCATGATCCATTTTACACTCATGGATTTGTCCACCAACTTTCCTGTCGTGGCAGACCTTGACTCAATGACTTAAAGATCCTTGTCTTAGTGTGAATTTTATACAGAAAGCTTATAGAAAAACATTTCACACATGTCTTTAGCTACTTCCAATAAACAAGATCTCTAAAAAGAAAATACGATTAATGCAGTACAGGATGTCCTAGTTAATAAGCTGATGATTCAAAGCCTTTAATGAGGGTGATCCAAGCTTGAATGAATAATTTTTTGGTTTCTTTATGTTTTCCTGGAAAGGACAATAGAATTATGGAAATATATCATTATTTTACCACTGTATAGCAGTTAATTTTTGAAGTGCGAAGAGTAGATAGACCTATACCTATGTAATACTTTTAATATAATTATTTGGAAAATGGGCCATTTTTTATTGTGAGCAGTTGTACTTAAGTCTAGAAACAGTATCCAGTCTTCTGCAAGAGTTAGTCTGAGATTAAAATCTGAGATTCTGAATGCTAGGCTTGAAATTGATTTCATCATTATATAACTATATTATGAATTCATATTTATATCCATGTTTCAGGGGTGTAGGTTGTAGCTGTGTTGGTCTAAGGACATAGACAGACAAGATTCTGTGGGTAAATTTGATATTTTATATTAGATCAACTCAAATAGTTGGAAAAAAATCTGCTTTGCAAGTTTTCAGGTACAGATACCCCACTTTCTAGAGCCATCATGAATCTTGCTATACAAAATATTTTTGGGGATATGGTCTCTTCCCATACTCTTGACATGACCAATCCATCACAACCTCCTTTTCTTGATAATGGTTTTTTCAGTGTGTCATTTCTGCCTGCTCTAGTACCTTTGTGTTTGATATTCTGTCTTTTTGCTTTATTTTCAGGATCTTATGCAGACATCTCACACGGAAGCTGTTCTGTCTCTTGATGTGCCTAGTATATGTAGTCCACATTTCTGAACCATAAAGCAGGGATGACAGCATACAAATCTCATAGATTAGCATCTTCACCTGAGCTGATAGTTTGCTGTTATTCTATGCACATTTCTGTAATAGCCTGAAATTCTTAGCAGCTTTTCTGATTCTGTTAGTCAGTGCATTCTGAAGGTCAAGATCCCAGCTGATTGTAGAACACCAGTAACAAAAACTGTCTACTCCAAGAGATTTAACCTCCAGAGTGATGTCAGGTATTAGTTCTTCCACCCCGTGGTACATGATAAAAGTCTTCTTGAGACTAATTGCCATCCCAAAGCTCTTGCATGATTCAAACAATTTGCCCAAGAAATTTTGCAGGGAAGATTCGCTGTTGGCAACCAAGGCCGCATCATCCAACAAATAGGAAGTCTCTCAGTACCAGTTCTTTTACCTTGGTTTTCACTCGAAACCTTGCAACGTTGAACAAGCCTCCGTTTACTTTGGTTCAAAGATAAATGCCATCATTGCTGTCCTTGAATGCACAAAGAAGCAAGAATGAAAAGTATATGTAAAAAGGACAGGATGAAGACACACCCTTTTCCACCCAATTGTCAATGTTAAAGGCATTTGATTCTTTGTTTTCATACAGTACAGCTACCTTTGTACCTTGATGTAATGAGGAAATGATATTCAAGTTTGGGGAGACACCAAGTTTCCTCAGAAGAGTAAAAAAGCACTGTCTATTGATTGTGTTGAAGGCCTTAGATCAATTAAAACTATGTACAGTGGTATTCATTTTTCTCTATATTTTTCTTGCACTTGCTTGACTGAAAATATCGTATCGGTGCTGGAGCATCCTAAGTGAAAACCACATTGACTTTCAGAATAGATTCTTTCACCTAGGTGCCTATACATGAGCATGGAGGCTGCTCCAATGCATTGTAATTACACCATGTCAGAGCCAACTCAATCAAGTCTGCTGGAGCATGGCAATTACTGTGCTCTAGCAGCCTCTTGCATCTTATGTATCTGCCCACATTTCAAAATGGTGGTGAGGGTGCTTGAACTAAAGCTCATTCGACAAGCTTTAGTTCAAGCACCCCTACTGCCATTTTGAAGCACAGGGATGCTGATACATGAGACACTGTGATGTTTTAATTAGAACAGTTCTCAGAGACACTCTAATTAAAGCACTGCCTATCCCCCTAATTAAAGCACTGCCTATTTTACAGAGCACGTATAAAAGTGCCCCTAGAGACTGCAACCTAGGAAGCATGATGCAAGTTACAATTTTTATGGTAATGGTCAACAGAGAGATACCTTTATAACTGTCAGTTGCTTCTATCCCCTTTGTTTTTGCATCCTTGTACAAACTAAGTATCTTTGAAATTTTGTGGTACTGCTTCCTCTTTCCATCAGAGCAGTATAACATCATGCAGGTTTTGAAGTAATTCATCATTGGTACATTTGTACATTCCAGCAGGCAAACAGTTGTTGCAAGATGCCTTATTCCCAGGAATCAATTTCATGGCTTTCTGTAAATCTTCTAATGTAGGCTCACTGTCTAAATCCATCATAACTTTGAACTCTGGTAATCCTTCAATCTCTTCGTGTTTGATTTCAGTCTCACTAGAGTATAGAAAATTCCACAGTGTTCAATCCAACACTCGAGTGTTTTTTGTTTATCAATAATGACATTTCCATTTAAGTCTTTCAGCAGAGCTGTTTTCTTTTTGACTGGACCAATTCCTCATTTGATTCCTTCCTTCCTCATTTGATAACTCTGCTATCACCTGCAGCAGCTGCTTTCTGAATATCATCACAGTGTCAGCCAAAAAGCTTAGTTACACCTCTTAGCCTCCTTTTGCATTTCTCTTTTAGCCATTCTCAGGTTTTCCAGGGTTATGGTTTTAGGAGATTTCTTATAGTTGGTTAGTGCTGTCCTTTTGTTCTCAACCAGTGGTAGAAGGGTAAAAAAATAAATTATACAACATAATTAAATGCACTCTGCTGATAAAGTTGAGAATATTTCCAAGTAGAAGAAGCTGCTTTATTGAATTAATCTAAACATTAGTAAGACAGTCCGAAAGACAGGAAACGCATTATTTACCTTGCTCTTTTAACATTTTTTTGTATTCCAGCTTATTTTTCACTGCTGTTATAGCTGCTACTATTGCTTCAGAACGTGCTTGTTCAATGATTTTTTCCCTTGTTTTCTCCATACTTGGTTGGATAAGTTTGGCTATATCGAGAACCTACAGAAAACGTTTGAGCTCATAGGGATATGCACAAACAAACATACAGAAACAAATTCTACTCTAAGGGTGGCATGAATTTGGAAAGGCTCCAATCGCTTCTGTAAAAGCAACATTTCTCTCAGAGCTTTTTCATGCACCAAATTATCTTAAATTACAAAATCTGATTCTCTTGAATACAAAGGATGACACTCATAGGTACTTCTTGTCATTACTACTATCTAGAGCTAGTTATCCCCCATTTTGTATTTGTTCATGGTTTTTTTACTAGCCATATTGGCTGATACTGATCCGATTGCTGATATGCAGCCCGGCAGCTTGGAGAGCAGCATCTGGCTGGTAAGTCTGTTGTGGGGGAAGGAGAGGTGGGGAGGGAGGGAGTGTGGGGGACAGGTTGAGGCCCCCATGATAAGGGAGGGAGTGGGGCTGGGGCTGGGGCAGGGGCAGGCGCTGCCCAGCTGGGGCAGGGTGGCACATGGGACATAGCCACAGCTTGTCTGGGGGGTGCAGAGTGTGGGGTTCTGCCACGATGCACATCCCTGGGGGAGGTATGGGGGGCATGTGCCCCTGGGATCTGTGCATGAGGCAATGGCAGGCTGCTGCTGCATGCTTGGGGCTGGAGGCTGTGCTGGCATCTTCTTAGTGGAGGGAGATGGGCTGGGGCCATGAATGACACATGCCCCCGGTGGCTGGGGGGACATGGTGGGGGTGGGAGCACGGCAGCAGGAGTGTGGTGGCAGTAAGCAGTGAGCTCCTGCAGATGCTGCCAGCACTGCCAGTAGCAGCAGGGCGGGAGGGGTGAGCACTGACCCAGGATTGGCGACCACCTGCAGATGCTGCTAGTGGTGTTGGCGGTAGGGAGGGGATATGGTGAGTGGCAACTGCCTGCAGGTGCTGCAACAGTGTCAGTGGCACCTTTTTGTAAGGGGTGCACCGCCACGCTCAGGGGGTGCATGTGCACCTGCGTGTACCCCCTACACATTGCCAATGGCTGGGTATGCGCTTGGGCAGGGTGGGGTGGGGCAGGCAGCAGCAGCATTGGGGGGGCTACAGGGGGACTACAGCCACCCCAAACTTTGGCATAGCCCCCCCTCCCATTGCCATGCCCCTCCCAGCATCGCAACCAGCCCTGGCCCTAGCCCAGTGCCCCATCAGGAAGAGGGCAGCACAGCTTCTGACCCTGAGTACACAGTGGCAGCCTGCCCTTACCCTATGCACAGATTCAGAGAGCACATGTGCACTATGCCTCCCCTAAGGGTGCACACAGCAGTTGGAACCCCTCCTCCTCCCCTCACCTCTGCACCCCCCTGGATGAGCCACAGCTCCATCCCACACCCTGCCCCATACCAGCTGGGCACCTGCCATTGCCCCAGCTCCAGCCCCACCCACTCCCTCTCTCACCACAGGGGCCTCGATCTGTTTCCCACATGCTCCTTCCCTCTCCCACACCCCTTTCCTCCCACAGACTTACTGGCTGAATGCTGTTCTCCAAGCTGCTGGGCTGCGTTCCTGGCCACATGCATGCTGTGGTTGTGTGAATGCATACAGCATTTATTGGCAACATTATTGGCCACATCAGCCAAAAAAGCCAATTGCCAATAATGTTCATTTTCCTTTTATCAGTGCCAATATGATATGGACTGAATTACTGATTCATAGATTCACAGATGTAGGGTTGGAGGGGACCTGAGCAGAACATCAAGTCTGACCCCCTGCCCTGGGCAGGAATGAATACTGGGTTCATATAACTCCTACTAAGTTAAGCTCATATGACCCCAGCTAGGGACTTATCAAGCCTCCTTTTAAAGACCCCTAAGGTAGGAGCCAGCACCACTTCCCTTGGAAGCTTGTTCCAGATCCTGGCCACCCTGACTGTGAAGTAGTGCCTCCTGATGTCTAGCCTGAACCTACTCTCAGTCAACTTGTGGTCATTATTCCTTGTTACTCCAGGAGGTGCTTGGGGGAACAGGGTCTCACCCACTCCCCTCTGTTCCCCCTGGTAAGTTTATAGATGGCCACTAGATCCCCTCTCAGCCTTCTCTTGTGAAGGCTGAACAGGTCCAGGTCCCTTAGCCTCTCCTTGTAGGGCCTGCTCTGCTGCCCCCTGCTCATGTGAGTGGCCCTCCTCTGGACCCTCTTGATGCTGGACTCATCCCTCCTGAAGTGCAGTGCCCAGAACTGGACACAGTCCTCTAGCTGTGGCCTGACTGGTGTCACACAGAGGGGGAGGATCACCTCCTTGGACCTGCTCATGATGCATCTGTGGATACATGAAACGGTATGGTTAGCCTTGCTGACCGCGTCCTCACTTTGGTGGCCCATGTTCATTTTAGAATTAATAATGACTCCAAGAGCTCTTTCTGCCACTGTGCTTTCAAGAAGGGAGTTCCCCAGCCTATAGGTATGCTGCTGGTTCTTCCTGCCCAAGTGCAGTACTCTGCACTGGTCAGTATTGAATCCTATGCTATTTACATTTGCCCTCCCCTGTAACCTGTCCAGGTCCAGTTGTATCCCATCCCTCCCTTATAGCATGCCCACCTTGCCCCAGATCTTGGTGTTGTCAGAAAATTTGAACAGGGTACTTTTCATCCCCTTGTCCAAGTTGCTGATAAAGAAGTTGAGCAGTACGGGCCCAAGGACCAAGCCCTGGGGGACTCCATTGCCCACATCCTTCCAGGTCGACTATGACCCATCCACCACCACTGTCTGGGTGCAGCCCCCTAGCCAATTTGCAGCTCATCTGACTGTGTAGGCATCAATGCCAGAGTCACCTAGCTTTTTAATGAAAATGGGGTGGGAGAAAGACTATATCCACCATGACACCTGTGTCCAATGGTTTTGTGACCTGATCGTACAAGGCAATCAGGTTGGTCTGACAGGACCTGCCCTTAATGAACCCATGCCGGTTGCCCTTGAGCATCACCCCCACTGCTGGTCCCTCACAGATGTGCTCCTGGATAATTTTTTCAAAGAGCTTCCCCAGGACTGAAGTAAGACTAATGGGCCTATAGTTACCTGGGTCCTCCCTCCTCCCTTTTTTGAAAATGGGGACCACATTGGCCTTCTTCCAGTCTTCTGGCACCTGTCCAGAACACTATGAGTACTTGTAAAGCCATGCCAGAGCCCCTGCGATGACCCCTGTCAATTCCCTCAGCACCCTAGGGCGGAGAGCATCTGGACTTGCTGATTTGAACACGTCCAGCCCCCCCAGAAATTCCCTAACTTGGTCCTCCCTTACCCTAGGCCTGGCGGACTCACTCCTGTGTCCGTCCTGAATTCTGATGGGGGATGGTCCCTGCTCAGAAAAATTAAATGGCAACTACCAGGAGTGGGGTTTGAACCCACATAGACATACACCCATTGAATTGGAAGTCTAATGCGTTAACCACTCAGCCCTCCTGGTGATTTTGGTACACCTGGAACTATTATGAACTATTATGACTGTAGTTGCCAAAATGCCAAAGCAGAACTCTTTCCTGTAATTGGATTTTACCAAATTATTGCATTTTTTGCACAAATCCAGAGATTTGAAATGTATATGCTTATAAAACCCTCTAAAATCATAAACTAACTAAATGTTAGCCACAGTGTCTGCCTAAAAAAATATCTGTATGAAGAGAGTAATGTGATACAACTCTTGTGATGAACCAGATACCAAATAAATACCCTCAAATGATTAAAATTAATGAGATTGGCAGATACTCAGCTTTTCTCAGGTTCTAGCCTGTATATTTAAAGTACAATATTACATTTTGTTTTGTTTTTTCTACAACATCCTACAAAGAATGCATTATATTCTTTACACCTGTATAATTGCAATGTTTATATGACTAACATAATAAAGGGTAGTAAAAGCAATTGCTACTGATAGTGTTAAAGATATAAATGGAAGTATACATTGCTGCTTCATGTCAGATACATGGGTAGTTTTTTTGCTAAACTGATGTATATTTCACGGAAAGATAATCTGAAGAATAAGCAGTGATTTTTATAAATGAAGGACATATGACTGATATATTACACATCTATCATTCAAATCACTTTAAAAAACAACAGCCTAAAATCTTGAAGTCTAATCTTTCAACTAACTTAAAATATTTATATATACCTACCTGACCTTTATATCTGTTTGCAATCAAGTTACAAAGAGTTGTTTTCCCTGACAATGGAGGTCCAAGTACTAGTATTTTACAAGGAGGAAGTGGCATAGGTGGTAGTAGATAGGGCCGTGGATTCAACATAAATGCTCTCAAGGCTTCTTGAGACGACAGTACATACATTTTACCTAGAAAGCTGTGGGGGGAAAAATAAAAGGTATAGACACTGTGCATTACAAAGTAGAAATACCAGTACACAATACTAGTTTTTGCTTACCTGACAGCCAAGTCAGGAAGCCCCATCTCAATGTTACCCTCTTTTAAAGCTACAGGACATACTCTTCCCCATTGGCTTCTGCACCAGCGGTATTGAGGTGCTATTAGTTTGTAGGATGAAAGAGTCCGGAAAAGTTCATCCTGTATATTAAGAGAACAGTAAAAGAATGTTTAATTTTTGCTAAAAATTATATATGCAGAATTGTATATCATTTCTCATTTTAAAATATTTTGCAAGACAGGGGACAAATACTTGAGTAGTAATTACTTTTATAACCAAAATATGTGAAAAATTGAATTTTTTTCACTACTCAACTTTAAGGAATAACTACTTGAAATATTTTATTTTTAATCTGCTTAAAAATAACCCTTAAAAAATTCCCTCAGTTTACATTATGAAAACACCACAGCTACAACATATTAATTAAATGTAAATCATTTTTAGTAATACTTAATATGTACCCATTTAAAGGAGTACTAAATGCTGCCAACTACTGAAAAACTCTCTCATTAACAACAGGAAGGTTAAAAATCATAGATTTAAAGAGAGGAAGTAAAATCATTGATCAATGGGGAGAAAGGGATATAGTGTTAAATACATTGGGCAACACAAGTAATTCTGAGCTATGGAAATTCCCATTGTACTGTAAAGGAGACCAAATTCTGAGCAATGGAACGAGGAAACAGAAACTTCTATTCTATGCTTATAGAAATGCCAGTTCTGATATGTTATATATCTGATTGACAGAACTGCTTGTAGGAGGTATTAAAACAGACCTCACAGGATGGAAAACAAAAAGGGCTTCCTTCAAAGAAAAGAAACAGTGATTGCCAAATCCTTTTTTTGGGAATTTTTCTGTATGCAGGACTCTTGTTCATTGACCACTTGTAAGGATCTGCTAAAGCTCGATTCTGTGAAAAAGTGCTTTTCCCTGAAAGTATAACCCTAATCAGGAAGGTGCCACTTGCTTTACCCGAATTCAAAGCTTTGAAGATTTGATGACATAGCAAGCAAGACAACCATGCATTCCTCTATGTATAAAAGAAGCTGAAGGAGGATGTTATATTGATCCTACAGTCTATCTGTATGTAAGATTTATGTTCTTAGTTTTACAAAAATGGGGCCAGATAACATAGCTTAGTTATTTAAGGAGAGTTCTCTCTTGAAACCACATCCAATGACACAGGTAAAAGAAAGAGATCACTGGTGATCCACCATATTATAACTTAAAAAAAGAAAGTAAAATGTATTTGTTTTCAGCATCTAAAACTGTAGCAATTCTTTTTTATGTAGTATGTTGAAAGCCTCAGGTAAAAGAGTAGAGACAGTATGAAGCCAGCTTGCTGCTTTGTTCTTTAACCTCTGAAAAAACTATCTTTAAGTACTTTTCTTTTCCTGAGAAATTTTCTTTATATCTCTTCAGACTGAGTCTTGTTCAAAACTTTCTTTTTGAGATCTAGGTACAAAACTATCCTGATATTAAAGTCATGTTTTTCCATGCTTTTTTTTGGAATGTTTATTAAAGTTCTGGCTCTGTACACCTGAAATACATTTTCTTAAACTCACATTTCTGCCACTGTAACTGAACAATAAATGCCTCCATTTTTTAAATTTAAGCACTGTTCTTTATCAATAAGTGTATAATGTAAAACAAAAGTGTTATAGCAAAAGAGCGTAATGTAAAAAAAAAAATAAACAACCAATTATTGTAATTACTGTAGGCAACCAAATTTCTAAAAAAGCATATAACACAGTTACATTTTCCATTGTCTCTGGCAATTCTTCCTCTGGGCTTTGAAGTCTGGTTATCAGTGCTCCATTTGGAAGGCCCATGGATTGAAGCCGGGCTAATACCGACTAAAGAAAAAAGAATGTCTTGGGTAAATCACCATTCAAAATTGTTTTTATGGTATGAAAGCTTTACAACTAACTTCTTATTTATGTAGTACCAATATATGTAATATTTCTCATTGTATAGCTTTGGGCCATCCAACATGTTCATCAGAGCTCTTGCAAAATTCACAGCAGGTATAGACAGTGCAGAAACCCCTGGCTCTGGCCTCTTACCTCATCCATATGTACTGAGGCTTAGATTCCAAAAGGAACAAAAAGTCCTACAAAGGATCTTTCCCCATGTGGGAAGAGGTGTATGCAGGGTAAGAAAAGAAGGGGAAAAAATCTCCCTAAGAGAGCAAAACCTGTCTAAAGAGCCTGAGAAACAGAAAAGCAAAATTTGCTATGATGGAGCTTGGCTTGTAATAAGTTTTGCCTTACTCATAGACAGATGTGGATTTTCCAGAAAATTTTGAATTGAAAAATTTTCCAATGCCCTAAATACAGCGTGACGTGATTTAGCATTTTTCCACTTAACTTATATTTGGAAAACAAAACTAAAAAAGTACCCCCATGTTAATTTTATGTCCCAATAGCCAAAAGTATTTAAACTGAAAGATTTGATTAGGAAAAAAATTTAAATACAGCATACTTAATGTGGTTTAAACGTTATATTCATATATATTCAAAGGTTTATGCAAAAATAAATTATTTTTATTGGAACACTTGTAAAAATGTAAAGACAATACACAATAGCATGTACTTCCTTTACATCGTTTGTTTAAATTTAAAGAAAAAACAAAGGCACTGAAACCTACTGACACACTAATTTAGCACACCCAAGGAACCGTGCATGATTACGCTATGCTTTGGTTTTGATTTGACCTGCACAGCCAATTAGGTGCATTCATAACTTGACTTTGGTTTGGATTATTATGTGAGTGTATTTACCCTCCTGTCTGCAAATCAATAAAACATCTATGTACTCTCTCACACACTTCCTAGGGATAATCACCTGAAAAACATTAATTACAACTTTGAAACTGCCAAGCTTGCCTAATATTGTATTGGCATCCAGTCATTGTTACTATTGAATTTTATGAAACAATGAATTTTGAGAAATGGAAAATTTCTCGTGGAAAATAAAGCAGTGGAAATTTTTTCAGAAAATTTTCTGCCCCACATCTCTGCTCATAGAAAAAAATATCAATTATTACACAACTAGATCTTCTTTTCAATATTGTCTCTATTTTACTGACCATAAGTTATACAAATTAAGGTCCTAATTCTATAAACCTGCAAATACCTAACTTTATTACCATAAATACTACTCATCATAATTAAATGTACTTACAAGATTTAGACCTTAATTTGTATCCAGTGGAGTGCACTGACAGTGGTGACACCTGTTCTATGTAGCTGAAGACACAATTCAATCTTTTTCATTTAATTACTCATTCTTGAGGTGCAACAATGCTACAGCCACTGTGCTTGGCAAAGCAAGAAATAGAACTTCTCCCCTTGTTTATCAACATTAGTCTTTCTTAAGGAAAAGACTTTGCTATTGAGTGACATGAGCTAAAAAGACTAGACATTTTTTATTTATGTTGCTCAGTAGAACTTCTACAAAAAAAGGAAAGTATGGTCCAGACATTTAATCCAAGCCTCTTGTATTGCAATGCCAAGTTAATATCACAAAAGTATAAAATAGTTTTTTATGTGAAACTGCAGTAAAACAATACTATAAAATATATTATGTTAGAATAACTAAATATTAATAAATTCCTTTATAGTTTTATTCATGTTAATAAAGATGCTTGGCAAGTTATCAGATACTGTATATGATAACTCCATGCAACATGATGTGAATTATAGTCAACTAGGGACATGTTTCTGTTTAAGCTGTAGAATGTATAGTAAGTATAATTGGATTTCTTTTTTTAGGTAACAAAGAAAAGAAGCATCTAAATAAGCAAGTATTTTCTAGCAACAGCATTATGAATTATAGGTCTTTGCCAATATAATTTTAATGAATGTGCCAGCTTCAGCAATGGTTCTTTTCTAATAGAATTTGTCTAAATATACATACAGCTTACTTACTGCAATGAGCTCATCTGGGTGCTTATTTCCATCCAGTTCAATAAGATACTGAGAATCCTGCTCAGCCATCAAGTCCTGCATGTTTTTGAAAAAAGACATACTACTTAATTGAATATAATTGACCAAATAATGACACTGGATCAGATTTTATTTTCATGTATGTTAAAGGCAAGACACCTGTAGCAGGGCAGTAAAATATGCCTGCTCCTTTAAGAGAGCAAGCAGCCTGAGAGGCTGCTTGAAGGTGGCAGAGAGGAGCTAATGAGGGACTCACCTGACCAGAAGAGGGCTCAGGCGTGAGCTACATGGGTGCTTGTACATGTGACAGTGGCTTAGTTTTCTATGCCCCCTAAAATGAAATGGTGGGTTTTTAATTATAACCCACCATTTCAATTTAGGTGTTTTATTTTTTTGTCACGTTATGGCAAGGGGCCTGATTCTTGCTTTGTTTTTTGGTGGAGCCTGCTCATAGCCTGTGGGCAAGTTGCCAGCAGGCCAAGAGGCCCCTTGAGCTGTGGGAGGCCCCAGTCCTTTGTGGCAGTGGTGCTCACCAGGGCCACCCAGGCAGGCTGCTAGCGGGCTGAGTACTTCCCCAACTTGGAGGCAGCACCCAGACTGATCCATCTCTTCCCCAGAGGGCACCACCACCACAGTGGAAAGTACTGGGGCCCCCCACAGCTCAGGGGCTGTTTGGCCCACTGGCAGCTTGCCCCCTGCTGCAGGCCAAAAAAAAAAAAAAAAAAAAAAAAGACAGGTGCCTACTGAAGGCAGAAGCAGTGAGGGGCCCAATGCTTTTTTCCTGTGGAGTCTGCCCACCTCTCCTGCAGCTGGGGGACAAAGTAAGGAGCTTATGGCAGCAGGTCTCCTGAAGGCACCTGGACTTAGCTAAACAACTCTACAGGCCTGGGAACAGAGGCAAGTTCCCTGGGCAGAGAAATGGATTTACAGGCAAGTAGCCTTTGTTCATGTTATGTCCCTAGAGGATTTGAGATGTCTGCCAGAGGGTGGTGATGCTTCTTGTTTATTTAAGCTGCACTGGTAGTTTAACCTTGAGCTCTACAGTGACAGGCTCAAGGCCAGTTTAGAAAACCAGTAATCCAGGAGCCCTCAGACTAAAACTGGGACCCAGACTGAGTAGGGGTCCAGGAGACTAAGAAAAGTCTGAGACCTGGGCCAGAGGGTCCATGTGCCCAAGGAAGGGCTGAGCTGGGTCAGAGGGTTCACAAGCCCAGAGTAGGCTAAGCACGACTAGAGGGTCTGAGAGCCCAGAGGAGGGGCTGCATGTGGGACCAGGGGTCCAAGATTCCAGAAGAGGGGCCGAGTGTATAAATAATTTAACATCAAAGACAGATAACATCTGTGAGGATTGGGGCTTGGTGTAGGAGAGGAAAAGGAGCCATGCAATTTGTTCTTAAGGCTACAGGTGCCCTACAGGGGCCTAGCAGGCTGAGAGGAACCTATCAGGCCTGAGGGCTAGATTGAGGATAGTGGAGTCTCAGGAGAGACCCAATGGGAAATTATTGGTATTATGGATCACTCTAAGGCCTGTTGGCAGCGTCCCTTAATCAATCTTTAATGTTAAGAACAAGGCACGGCAGGAGAGCAATCTAGGGAGACAGACATTACAGTCTGAGCTGGGCAGAAGCTGCAATGAGCCTGTCACAACACCCACTGCTCACCTAAACTGTTACTTAGTGTAGGTTATACTGTAGGCTGATAGGAGTTCAAACTCATGTCATATATGTAAGGTTACTTTTTTCTAGATTTTTGAAAAATATCTTGTACTTGATATGATCTATGATTTGACTTACGACATTATTTTAACTATAATTCTGGAATTTTTAATCTAATTATTTTTCACTATTAAAAGAGAAGTTTCTTCCCAGAAGCTCCTGGAGGTCATCAGTTCCAAAAGCAATTTTCATAATTTGCTTGAACCAGAAAATCTAAGCACTGTTTGTTTTTATCTGTGGCATTTGCCATTAGGCCTGTGGCTGAAAGCCAAGGTAACACTGATGTGACCTGCTGGAGATGTTCCTTCCAGGTACTGATGAATGCTACCATGTCATCTAGATAGTTTGCTCACTGTGACAGGGTGCTTGGTATGCCTGTCACTTTGAGAGGCTGCCTGAGAAGCAGCCAGCAGATGGTTGGGGGGAGTTGCAATTAGAGAGTCAGCTGACCAGAAGGAGGCTGGGCTTGAACAATATAAAGCCAGGTCCTGAGCTGGTCAGGCAGTCTAGCCCTGAGAGGGACAGGGAGAGGAGCTCCTGGCAGCAGGGCTGCAGTAGGGCTCCTGGGATAACATTGGAGCTAGGGTAAGCAACTCTGCAGGCCTGGGAATCGGGGAATGTTACCAGGCTCCTGGGTTACTGTTGCAGAGCACCTCAGTGCTCTGCTCCTATAAAGAGGCACAGGTACTGGTTGCTGGGGCAACCGCTGTTGGTCAGCTGACCAGAAAGGGGCAGGGCCTAGCCTATATAAACCCAGGCTGAGGCCAGGGAGGCAGTTCCCTACCAACAGCCACAGGGGTGGGAACTCTGCCAGAGCAACGAGAAGGAAGAGGCCAGGATACTCGGGTACTTGTTATGGGTAAGAGAGGGAGAAACCCTGTCATAGACTTGAATATGGTTATAACTGGATGGTTTAAATTTATGTTTCTGTTTACTGCTCAATACTGGAGGACTGGGCAAGGCTATTAGGGGTTGGAGGAGGCCTCACAGGGGCTCCATGGTAGTGTGGGGACCCTGGCACCAGAGCGGGCACAGCACGATAAGCATCCCAGAGTAAAGGGGGTGACAAGGACCCTGAGGCAAAGGGGGCATCGACTGAAGAATGCCGGTGGGGCGCAAGGTTGCGAGACAAGCCAGAGTGCCGGTGGGGCGCAAGGTTGCGAGACAAGCCAGAGCGCCGGTGGGGCGCAAGGTTGCGAGACAAGCCAGAGCGCTGGTGGGGCGCAGGTTGTGAGACAAGCCAGAGCGCCGGTGGGGCGCAAGGTTGCGAGACAAGACAGAGTGCCGGTGGGGCGCAAGGTTGCGAGACAAGACAGAGTGCCGGTGGGGAGCAAGGTTGCGAGACAAGCCAGAGTGCTGGTGGGGAGCAAGGTTGCGAAACAAGACAGAGCGCTGGTGGGGCGCAGGTTGCGAGACAAGCCAGAGCACCGGTGGGGCGCAAGGTTGCGAGACAAGCCAGAGCGCCGGTGGGGCGCAGGTTGCGAGACAAGCCAGAGCGCCGGTGGGGCGCGGAGAGTGAAACAGACCAAACAACATCTGGTACATCAGCAAGGCTTGGGGCGTGGTAAAGGGGCGTTTGGAGCCATGCATAGCCCATAAGGCTGGGGTGCACTGAGTCAAACAATACAGAATAGGGGCCAGGATACATCAGAGCACTGGGTCCAAGGGGACAAAAGGCAGTCTCCCTTATAAATACATAACATCAAAGACGTGGCGGGCGAGATACAAGGGTGCTTTAACGCAAACTTGGCATGGTAGGGGGCACAAGGGGAGATCATGGCCGCCCCTAGGACCCCGTGCCGTGACAGTTACCAGAGAGAGGTCTGGTTATCCAGGCAGGTAGCCATTACTTAGGTTTGGACCCAGAGAGGGTTTAGTATGGTTTGCCAGAGGGCTTAATACTAGGGTTACAGTTTTAACTAGTGGTTTGTAGAAAGGACTAAAAGGAAGTAAAGGAAGTCCCAGTGAGAGAGAGAGAGAGAGGGCAGAAGAATAAAGGGCCTGGGGCTCAGAGGGAAAATCTACACAGCCCCTCCTGGGCTCCAGCTGAGGGTCTGGGGCCTGAAGACTGACATGGGTGGAGGTGGAAGTGCCCACAGAAGGGTGACTGTGAGAAGGGCCTGAGAGGCTGGAACCCAGGAGGGCCTGAGTAGGTAAAGTCAGAAGGTCTGAGGTTGGGGCCCAGAAGGGGAAGGTGTCAGCAGGGCCATGGAGCCTGGGATGTGGTAGCCCAGGATCAGTGGTTGTCAGCCGGGCCAGGGAGCCTGAAGGTCTCATTGGCCCAGAAGCAGGGCAAGGGCCAAAGTGGGCCACTGCTAGAGATGGCCTAGGAGTGGCCCAGAGAGAGAAGCCAAAGACCAGGGTCAGAGCTGGAGACTGAGGGGGACAAAGAACCTGTAGCCCAGGAGGGGCAAGAACTGGGGCTGGGACTCCATATCCCAAAAAGTACACGTCAGCATATAGATTTCATAGATTTCATAGACATCAGGGCTGGAAGGGACCTCAGGAGATCATCGAGTCCAGCCCCCTGCCCAAAGGGTCAGCTGGGGTCATAGGATCCCAGCAAGATAAGCATCCAATTTACTCTTGAAGGTGTTCAATGTAGGTGCTTGAACCACCTCCGCTGGCAGACTGTTCCAGACCTTGGGGGCTTGGACAGTAAAGAAATTCTTCCTTATGTCCAGCCTGAAACAGTCTTGCAGGAGTTTGTGACCATTCGACCTCGTCATCCCTTGGGGCGCTCTGGTGAACAAACGTTCCCCCAGATCCTGGTGGTCACCCTTGATAAACTTATAGGTGGCCATCAGATCACCCCTGAACCTACGCATTTCCAGGCTAAAGAGTCCCATGTCTCTCAGCCTATCATCGTAAGATCTGTTTTCCTGACCTCTGCTCATGTATGTGGCTCTCCTCTGGACTGTCTCAAGCTTCTCCACATCCTTTTTGAATTGTGGAGCCCAAAACTGGACGCAGTACTCCAGCTGCGGCCTCACCAAGGCCGAGTACAAGGGGAGAATGACGTCCCGGGATTTGCTCGAGAAGCATCTGTGGATGCAAGCCAGCTTTTTGGTCGCTTTATTAGCCGCAGCATCGCATTGCAGACTCATGTTCATCTTGTGGTCAATGATGACCCCCAAGTCTCTTTCTTCTGTAGTGCTATCCAACGTAGCACTGCCGAACCTATAAGGAAGCTGCAGGTTTTTCCTCCCAAGGTGGAGAACCTTGCATTTTTCAGTGTTAAACATCATCAGGTTCTTGTCTGCTCATTTGCTGAGCTTGTCCAGGTCAGCCTGGATCACTCGCCTATCTTCTGGCGTGGATGCTTTGCCCCAAAGTTTGGTGTCATCGGCGAACTTGGCCAGTCCACTCCTGACTCCAATGTCCACATCATTAATGAAGATGTCGAACAGTATGGGTCCAAGGACAGAGCCTTGAGGGACCCCACTGGTCACAGGGCACCACGATGAGTGACTGCCATCAATTACAACCCTCTGGGTCCGACCACAGAGCCAATTTCCCAGCCAGCGGATCGTGGTGGAGCCAAGGCCACAACTGGCCAGTTTAGCCAAGAGGTGATCATGGGATACCAGATCAAAAGCTTTTTTGAAGTCAAGATATATGACATCAATCTCTTCTCCCTGGTCCAGGTGATAGGTCACCTGGTCATAGAAGGAAATGAGATTGGTCAAACAAGACCTACCCGCAACAAACCCATGCTGGCTGTCCCTTACGATGTTAGCCTGGGCCAGTCCCTCAAGGATGGCCTCCTTAATAAACTTTTCTAAGATCTTCCCCAGGATAGAAGTCAGGCTAATGGGCCTGTAGTTAGCCAGATCCACTCTCCTCCCTTTCTTGAAGATCGGCACCACATTGGCCTTCTTCCAGTCTTCGGGCACTACACCAGAGCGCCAGGAGTTTTCAAAGTTCCATGCCAGGGGCTGGGCTATGACACTCGCCAGTTCCTTGAGTACCCTGGGGTGCAGATTGTCAGGGCCGGCTGACTTGAAGATATCCAGCTTCTCAAGGTGTTCCTTCATGAGGTCAGCATTTATGGAGGGTAGGGGATCCCCATCACCCGGATTTCCCTGTCCCATAGCAGGCATGGGCGTCCCATGGGACTGATGAAAGACTGACGCAAAGTACCTATTTAATAGGTTGGCTTTTTCCTGGGCGTCAGTTGTCAGTTGCCCCATCTGGTTTAGCAGGGTTCCAACGTTGCCCTTGCTTTTCCTCCGGCTCCCCACATATCTGAAAAAGGACTTTTTGTTGTCCTTGATGCTTGAAGCTAGTTGGAGTTCAGTTGCAGCCTTGGCTTTCCTGGTTTGCTCCCTGCAGGACTGGACCAGAGCAGAATAATCCTCCTTGGAGGTGAATCCCATCCTCCATCCTTTGTAGGCTTTCCTTTTTAGCCACAGGAGGTCTGCTAGGTCCCTGGAGAGCCAGGAGGGCTGCTGTGCCTTCTTGCTGCCTTTCCTCCGTGTTGAAATAGATTTAGCTTGTGCATTGAGGATCGCTTCCTTGAGGAGCAACCACTCTTCTCGAACTCCCATCTCCCTAGGGTCATGGTCCCTAAAGGCCTGACTGACAAGCCTCTTGAGCTTGTCAAAGTCGGCTTTTCTGAAGTCAAGGACTTCTGTGTTGTTGACTGACTTGCCAGCTTTACGGCGGATGGTGAAGGTGATCAGCTCGTGGTCGCTGTCACCCAGCTTCCTGTCGATCACTAGGTCGGTGATTAGGTTGTCCCCCGTAGCCAGTACCAGCTCGAGCAGTGCTTTGCCTCTCATTGGCCCATAGACTTCTTGAGTCAGGTAGAGGTCATCCACGCACGAGAGAAAGCTTTGTGACCGCTCGGATTTTGCTGAGTGATCTTCCCAGGAGATGTCCGGGTAATTGAAGTCACCCATGACAACCAAGGTCCTGGAGCAAGCGGCCTCAGTCAGTTCCCGGGCGAACTCCTGGTCAAGCTCAGGACTTTGAGTGGGAGGTCTGTAGTAGACTCCCACCGTTGTGTCCCCTGTGCCGTATTCCCCACGAATTTTTACCCAGAGGGTCTCTAGCTGTCCATGCTGGTCGCCAACATCAGCCTGCAGGGACATGTAGCTTTCCTTCACATAGAGAGCTACACCCCTGCCCCTTTTGTCAACACGATCCCTCCTGTATAGGGTATAGCCCTCTATACCCGTGGTCCAGTCATGGGTGGAGTCCCACCAGGTCTCCGTTATCCCAATGACGTCATAATTCTTTGCACTGAGCAGGAGGATGAGCTCCTCCTGCTTGTTGCCCAGGCTCCTGGCATTAGTGTACAGGCAAGTAAGTGTGCCCTTGGGGGCTCTTGCCATGCCCACAGATTGTGCCAGGGCTGGGCTCCCTTAAGTACCTTGGTCTGCTGGCTTTGCAAGGGTTGCTCAGTGGGCCAGCAGTGGCAGTAGTCCCCCCATCCCCCTGCGGGCTTAGTTTAAAGCCCGGTGGAGCAGGTCAGCCAGCCTGGCTGAGAAGAGCCTCCTCCCCAGCGGGGAGAGGTGGAGGCCATCTCTTTCCAGCAGCTCACTGCCTCTCTCGCCAAAGAGCGGGCTGTGATCATGGAAGCCAAAGCCTTCCCGATGAAACCAGCTCCACAGTCTTTGGTTCACTGCGTGGATCCTCCTTTCCCTCCTCAGCCCATAGCCCGAGACTGGGAGGATCAACGAAAACACCACCTGAGCTCCCAGTCCCCTAAGCCCCGCTCCCAAATCCCTGTAGCGCCTCTTGTCCTGGCTGGGGGTGCTCCGAGCCGTGTCATTGGTGCCCACATGAATAAGGAGCATGGGGTAGTGGTCTGTGGGCCGGAGGAGCTGCGGGATCCTCTCCGCAATGTCTTGGATACGGGCCCCCGGGAAGCAGCAGACTTCCCGGGCTAAGGGGTACAGGGTGGCAGATTGCCCCCTCAGTGCCACGCAGGATGGAGTCTCCCACAACAAACAGCTTTCACTTTGTCTTGGGGAGAGCGGGGGCAGTAGCTGTGGTTGAGCCTGGGTTGCCTGCAGGAGCTGGCAACTCAGCAGGCTCTGCTGGGGCTGCAAGAGGTGCGAACCTGTTGCTAAGCTCCGGTGAGGGGGGGGCCTTGGTGCAGCGGGCCTTAGGGCCCTTGACCACCTTGGTCCATGCCCCTGACTGGGCAGAACGGGAGGTCCCAGCGTCCTCCTTAGTCATGGAGGGAGACGGTGCTCTACCTTGCAGCTCCCGGGGGAGAAGGGCCTGGCAGTAGGAGTCTATCTCCTGCTCGCAGTCCCTGATGGCGTGCAGTCTCTGGACTGTAGCCTGGAGCTCCTCCAGCTGGCGTGCCAGAGACCCCAGTAGGGAGCAGACCCTGCAAGGGGAGGTGGCCATGCTCCTGGGCCCCAGAGTCTGAAAAAGGGACAGGCAGCCCCCGCAGCCAAGAGCCAGGGGCTCCGTCTGTGTGGAGCCCGGAACCATGGACTCCGTCTGGGTGGCCATCTCTGAGGTGCCCAATGGGGGGGCCGCAGAGCCCGAGGGGACCCTCGGGGTGCAGCGTGTGCCCATCTGTGTCATGCATCTGGTAGGCTGACTACGGCTGGGGCTGACTACTCTGCGGGGGTCGCAGGCAGGGTCTCGTGCCCTCCCACGCCCTCTCCTGCATGGACTCCGCGCTAACTCAAGCGCCTGTTTACGCAGCCTGTTCACGCGGCTCAGGTCGCGTGGCTCCCTGGGGGACTGGGCCAAGTAGGGGCCTGGGCGGGGACTTGACCTGGCCGGGCTCCACGCAGCCACCTAGTCCCAGGGAGTGAGGAGTTAACCCCTTCCCACCACGAGCCCGCTTACCTCCGGCTGTGCTGGGGGTTGGCAGGGGGCTCTGCGGCTGCTGAGGGGGTGTCTGGGGGGCTACGGGGGAGTGGGGGCGCAGCGGGCTTCACCCGTGCGTCTCTCACTGCTCTGGAGCCTAACTGACCTTTTTTTTTTTTCCCCTGTTTGGCGGGCCCTTTTAAACTGCGCACATGCGTAGTGGACCTGCCGTCAGGGAACGCTGGTTTCTCAGGCCAGGGGGGCCCTGCCCGGGATTTGGGGGGCCTTGCCCTACAGGAGGGGGACTGGTGAGTACCCCCTCCTTCACTCCTCTCTCCCTGGGGGGCTGGGCCAAGTAGGGGCCTGGGCGGGGGCTTGACACGGCCGAGCTCCACGCAGCCGCCTTGTCCCAGGGAGCGAGGAGTTAACCCCTTCCCACCATGAGCCCGCTTACCTCCGGCTGTGCTCTGCGGCTGCTGAGGGGGTGTCTGGGGGGCTTCGGGGGAGCAGGGGCGCAGCGGGCTTCACCCGCGCGTCTCTCACCGCTCTGGAGCCTAACTGTGAGACATGGCCATGGTGTACAGGGGAAGTCAGAGCCACATAACTGGCCCTTAAGGCAATGATCATGGACAACAGTAGTCATGAGAGTAAGATCAGGCTTGGGAAGCCCTGGGGCACCCTCTCTTTTTCTAAAAGTTAACAACTTCAAGGTATGGCAGGAAAGCGAAGGGAAGATTGCACAAAGAGAGCTAGGTTGGCAAGGGTTGAGAAGGCTCCAAGGGGCATCATGGCCACCTTATACATACTTTAAATTCCTTTCCACCTGAGCAGTTTCCCCTTTTTGCTGGATCACACCTCTTTGCACTATAAATTTAGGGGCAGATTTTTTTTCTACCTGTTAGACCCCTAAGGGAATTTGGGTGGATAAGTGCAATTCTATTCTACCCTATTTGAGTCTTGAAAATCCATCTTGAAATGCATCTACTTTTGTAACACATTGACAGGACCAGCCCAAAGGGTGGCCCTGAAGACCTTGACCCTTGTCTCCTTTACGATTCTTTCACTTGTTTCACTCATCTGCCACACCTTGCTGGACTAATGTCTTCAGTACAGGTTACCTATAAGTTTAACAAAGGGGACTCCAGTGGTATGACTCCTTTCCTCTTGCAAGGAACACTCTCACCACTGCTCTGTTCATGGCATCAGGGATTGATGGGAGCAGAGACCCTGATCAACCCCTGTATATGCAGGTTTGTAGAGAATCCTGTTATCCTTGCTGCCTGCGAAGCCCAAGATGGGCTCCAGGAAACTCTTGAGCTGCCCAAAAGCCAGGTTCACAAGCCTGTCATTGAGCCAGCTGAAGTCATAAGAGTGACTACAGGTACAGTCAACTAGCTGCCAAGAGGCAACAGAAGTCCTAATCTGCTTAACAGAGGAAGAGTAATTCTGACAATAAAGAGTAGGGTTTGATCATCACTGTGGCAGGGCACTACTGGTGCCTGCCACTTCAAGGGCCAAGTCAAGCAGCCAGCAGGTGCTTGATTGTGGCAGCCATTTTAGAACCATGGCTGCCTATATAAGCAGAGCAGTTCACTGCTGACAGGCAGGCAGAAACATTTCCTGGCTGAGCTGCTGTATGAGAACATCTGTAGGTAGGAGTGGGAGGCTCTTGGTCCTGGGCATGACTTAAACTGTACCCTGCTGGGAGTGGGTAGCCTGCTGGGGTTCCCAGTGGTGCAGGGGCCTCCAGGAAAATACCAGACCAGTTACCACCCTGGTGGAAGGTGGGTCGGGGTGCCTCAGGCCAGGCACGGCTTGGGGCCAGGCATGGCTACAGCCACCTGAGACCCTACCAGGGAGGGAAGCCCCGTAGCCCCAGTGAGGGGGTAGAAGATGTGAAGCCCCAGTAAGGTTAGGCCCCAGTGAAGGAGTAGAGAGGTGGAGCCCCAGTGAGGGGGCACATGTGGAGCCCCAGTGAGGGGGTAGAAGATGTGAAGCCCCAGTAAGGTTAGGCCCCAGTGAAGGAGTAGAGAGGTGGAGCCCCAGTGAGGGGGCACATGTGGAGCCCCAGTGAGGGGGTAGAAGATGTGAAGCCCCAGTAAGGGTAGGCCCCAGTGAAGGAGTAGAGAGGTGGAACCCCAGTGAGGGGGCACATGTGGAGCCCCAGTGAGGGGGTAACCAGAGGGCTGGGAGCCCAGTGTTTGTGTGAGTGTGTGTAGAGTTGCCCCGGGAGGGGTCAGGGCAAGCTTGGCCCCAGTTGGGTAACTGGCTGGCCACTACCCCACTGAAGGTTGCAGAAGAGGCCCAAAAGACGGTACGTCTGCCACCCAAGGTGTGCACTAGATAAAGCCTATGGCTGAAGAGGCCAACTCTGAGAGGGAGCAAGGCAGTATAAGTTGTCGATGCGTGAAGGAGACCCTGTAATGGGGGTGGAGAATGAGAGGCCCTAGTGAGAGGAGGGTGGTATGCATGTGTGTATGTATGAAGCCTGACAATGAGGGCTAAGCTTGGTTCAGCTGTAGGCCAGGAGTATTTGTCACCTGGATGCCATCTGCAAGGCTTGAGATGTGGTGTAGGGGAGGATTAGAGCTTCAGATAGTGCTCCCTTGCATTGGGGCCAGAATAGGCAGCCTCCCACCTAATTAGAACCAACTATGAAACAACAAGGCATGGTAGACAAGTGAGGCAGATGGTTAGCCCAGGAACAGGTGGGCAAGCCAACATCTAACTGGCCCTGGGAAGGCCTCCTGTTACAATTACAGAGGCAAAAAGAGGCATAAAACTCAAAGTTCTGTGGGCAGACATAAGGGTATGTAGGAAATCAGTTATCTGTCCTGGGTCTGGTATTGTTCAATATCTTCATTAATAGTTTGGACAATGGTTTGAGTACATGCTTAGTAAATTTGCAGACAATGCCAAGTTAGGTGCTCCAGTTTATTCAAGTCTTCATAGATTGTAGCCCTGCCCTCTAGAGTGCCTGCAAGACTTGAATAAACTGAGAAATGTTCAACAATCAACCAAATGAAATTCAACAAGGACAAGTGCAAAGTTAGTCCTGGGATGGAATGACTGCATGCACAAATACAAACTGGGGAATGAGTAGCTAGGCTGCAGTACTGCAGAGAAGGAGTTGAGAGTTACAGTAGGCCATAAGATGAATATAAGCCAACAGTGTGCTTTTGCTGCAAAAAACCCAGAAGCATACTGGGTTGTATTAGCACAAGTGTCATTTGCAAATCAAGGGAAGTGATGCTTCACTCTTTTCAGCACTAGGGAGGCTTCACTGAGAGTCCCATGTCCAGTTTTGGGCTCTATACTTCAAGAAGGATGTCGATAGTTTGGAAAGAGTCCAGTGCAAAGCAACAAAAATCATTAGGGGCCTGAGAATCATGACTTACGAGGAAAGGCTTAAAGAATTATAGTTTTTTTAGTTTGGGGTAGAGAAGATTGTGTGTAGGGGGTAGGGGGGGAGTTGATAACAGTGTTCGAATACCTGAAGGGCAATTTTAGAGATGATGGAGATAGGCTTTTCTCCATGGCAGAGGGGACCAGGACTAGGAATAATGTCCTCAAGCTTCATTTGGGGAAATTGAGGTTGGCAGTTAGGAGGAACTTTCTGACTGAGGGCAGTCAAGCACTGGAACAGACTACTTAGAGCAACTGTGGAATCTCCTTCCTTGGAAATTTTCAAGAGCAGGTTAGACAGACACTTGGCTGGGATGGCTTAGTCATGGATGATCCTGCTTTGAGCAGGGGGCTGGATTAGATGACCTTGTGAGGCCTCTTCCAGCTCTGCTTTCCTATGATTACAGTTTTTTTAAAATCTAGAATTCAAGGTTATGAGGAAGGGTTATGGGTTCTCTCCATCTTTGTACAACGTGAGAGGCCTAGATAACATACAACTTATATATTTTTATGATATATTTATATGATTATTTGTGTACACAACAATATGACAGTAGTACCCAGATGCTTTGCAGGGTTAGGTTCCTCCCCACACTGTGAGGATGAGGGTTTGCAAAGTACCCAGGATTATACACAGCTACAGGGGTCAGCTTTGTAACTTTCTGCAAGTTAAGCAGGTTGTGAAACATTCAGATATATTTTTGCTCTTACCTCTAGAGCATGTAGCATTGTGTCCTTATAGAGTTTAACCCTTTCTTCTGCATTTTCAAAAAAATCTTCAGGCCTCTGCACCAAATGTGGCAAAATATCTGATAACATAAATGCATCTGCTGTTGCCTACAGAAAGAAAAATAAATATTTTATTTCATGTCCTATATAATTAACACACTAAATCAAAGCCTGTCTAGATTGATTAAGTAAGTCTTTGTAGCTAGAATACTAATTTAACCAGCCAGTTGGGGTTTAATTAATTTAGGGGAGTGGTACTTGAACCTATGGTTCCCCCCGGCTAGATCCACCCCACAGAACCAGAGTGCGTTCCACAGGGCTAGAAATTTGGCAGCAATGTAGCAGTGACAATTAATGCTGCCAAACAATGCTCTGCTGCTAAATATCTGGCCCTGAACACTGGATCACACGAGGAGCTAGGATCCAGGGCACATGTCTGCATGTAGGATCTGGCCCATGGGCTGGCTCCTTGCCACTCATGTGGCCTGTGGGACTGGAGACTTTGTGCATCACAGATTTCAGTGATCACAGCTATTCTGTGCACTGGGTTGGGAAGAGGTGTGGCTGGAGTGTACAGAGCTCAGAAGCCTCTAGCCAGTATTTTAAACCATAGCACTTCAGGGTAGAAGTGTTGTTGGAGCCATGATGATCCAGGAAATACATTTCTCTTTGCTACTACTTTACAGTCCTCCTACATTGCTTATAAGTGACTATTTTTCATTTACGGATGGGGTGAATCTGGAGGGGGAGCAGTGGCATGGCTCCACCAATCTCTTTTACTGGATCACACCCTGAGAGCCTCTGGGGACTTCTTTAAAGTCTCCAAAGCACGTAAAAATCCCCCTCCATCCCCTCTTTGTTCAGAGGCATGTCCCCTCTCCTCCCCTTCCCCTCTCTTCCCTCTGCCACTACTGTCTTGGGGTGGGGAAAGCTTCAAAGCCACTCCTTCCTGCTCCACCCAGGCTACGTGGGGTGAGCTCAGGTGGAAACAGTGACAGAGGTGATGGGCAGAGGGGTTCCCCTTTCCTGTTCCTGCTCCCAGGGGGACCAGGCAAGGTGAAGAAATCCACCTCCTGCCCCCCTCTGCTGATACTGGTGTTGTTGTCCCAGCTGAACCCACGTCTCTCGTAGCCTGACTGAAACGGTCAGGAGTGGCTTTGTAGCTTCACCACCATGGGATAGTGGGGAAAGGGCAGAGGGAGGGAAGGGGATGTGCCACAGAGCATGGAGAGATGCGTACCTGATTTGGGGACATTAAAAAAGTCCCCAGAGGCTCCTGCAGCATGGTCTGGTGGGTTGGTAGGGGAGGAAGTTGGGAGCTGGGATGCAGCCTCTGCTGCATTGGGGATGGCTTCTCCAGCCAAATCCTAGATCCACCCCCGGTTACATACAAGCCATTATTTTATCGTTATTTAGCTCAAACTGTGTCTGCTTCTCTCTTGGACCTACAGTAGGACACTTTGTGCCTGAAAGCTTGTCAAGCATTTATCCCAAATACACAGTTGATCCAATAAAAGATATTACTAAAAATATTCTTGCCTGTCCAATACAGAGCAGCTCAGTGGAAAAAAGAATGAATGTAATTCAAGGATGAGGTATGCAAGGAGGACATAAATCAATCTTTACTCTCCCATACCCTAATTACACAAACATTCCTCTGGTGTACCTGAATATTCAGTCCCTAGGATTTTCTGTTAATATCTAGACATTATTTTCATCTTCAGAAAAGCACCAGTGTTCCTAAGACCTTATTTAGGCTAGTAGAAAAAATATGTTCTTGACATTGTGTTAGCTAATGTTGACTGGTGAGATAAATTGAAAAAGAAAGTATGATGCTAATAAAACAGTAAACTGAAGTTAGGAAAGGAAATAAAATGAAATAAACAAGAAAGATCACTAAGTTACATTTTTTAAAATCTAAATAAAAGGTAATCATCAACATGTTGCAACTAAATACAGCACACAATAAAAAAAATTTAACAATTTTATTCCTAAGAACTTCAAGTGTTGTGGCCTGATGTCAGGTGAGCAAAGGCAATTTTCTTCTTGGTAAAAGTTGTCACATATCTTTTTAAAGCCTCTTAAAAAAAAGCCTCTCAGTGTGTTTTTTCTCTTCATCTTTTTGGCACTCAGCAATTCCCTCACCAACCTTTGGACTGACTTTATTTTTAAGTTCTCCATATACATTAAATTCCAAGCTCCTTGAAGTAGGGACACGGTCACATTTTACCTCTGTAAAGTGCCTTTTAAACCTATCAGAGGCCATGGGAGACAATAAATGTGAGATGAGTAAGTGGGGAGGAAGTGGGGGAATGTTGACCTGGTGATAGAATGTAGCTGGTGAAGTGTAGAGAGGTTACCTGGGGTCATCAGATGACACGCAGGTTATAATGTGCCATAAATCCAATGTCTATTGGATTTATTTAGACATTGGATGTATGGCACATTATAACCTGCCTGCCATCCGTTAATCCCAGGTAACCTGTCTACATTTTACCAGTTATATTCTATCACCAGGTCAACATTCCCCCCTTTTCTCCCCCACCTATCTGTCCCACACCTATTGTCTCCCCTGGCCTCTGATGCTCACTGCAATGCATTTGCATTTTCACAGCCCTGCATTTTGCATATTGGCTTCTATTCCATCCAGAACAACACAAAACAACAGCAGCCCTTCTATGCCTGAACATGGGTGCTTGTGCTCAAAAGCTTGCAAAGAACAATTTTTCCAGCTATTTCATTGATCTAATAAAAGATATTCCATTTACCCAAAGAAACTAGTCTGCCTATGTCATTAGACCAACACAGCTACAACCAACATCCCTTTGTAAACCTATGGCACTATAAAAATTACACTATAAATAGTGAAAAACAAAAAAGCATGAAAGTCATCCATGCCAGCAGAGCACTTCTACATGTATATGGTACTCACTCCTATCAAGCCTGTGAAGAGTCCCACTGGAACTGCTCACCTACTTAAAACTATATATACTGGAGTGTCTTGCTGGATCAGGTCCAAAAAATAGAGTGGACCATTCTGGATGAATTCTACTTACTTTGAACCTTTCCTGAAAACATTTTGAAGAAGAATGTATTAGATCTCTTGTCTAGGATCCTGCCATTCTGTTCATAGGCTAACTAAATACACATAAATAATAAAAGAGAAAAATATACCATACAGGCTAACTAAATACACAGAAATAATCAAGAGGAGAAAAAACAAGAAAGATTTTTACTGAAAATTATTTGAGCTGTTAATTGCATCTTAAAGAGTAAACCATCCACACAGTCTGGCAACTACTGAGACAAAATGGGATATCAGCCACAAAAATATTTCACAAAACTTGTGTAATACTTTTTGTGGTTGATTTCCACTGCACCTTGAATGAAACATGTGGCAGGGTCCCATGCAGCCTGATTCCTGGGAGCTGCAGAGTAAACCACCGGACACATTCCAGTCACAGGGATCCTGGTAACAAGAAGATGTTCCCTGATCCCAGGGTCCCCATATGCTGGGACCCTTAAAAACCATGTGTGCAGCTGCACACGTAGTTTTCTAACATCCATGGTGCACATGGATCCTAGAATTATGGAACCTCTCCCCAATCCTGGGACCCCATCATGCCAGGACTTTAAAAAACACACATGTGTAGCTAGGCTGCACGCAAAGTTTTCTGACATTCCTATGCATGGGGCTCTGAAATTGGCCTTAGTGTAGTCCCAGGGCTGGGACCCAGAATCAGCTGACTGTCAGTCTCAAAAGCTGCCTATTGTTTTGCTGGTTCATGTTCCAATTAGAATGCATCAGAGCTGACTCAATTAATTGAGTCTGTTCCACATTCTAAATAGAATGCTCCACCATTGCCTCACCATCATGTCTATTAACCCCCCATGTTTTAAAAATGTTGTGCCCTTCCCCACATTTTAAAATGGCCATTCAATTGGGGGTGCTCATACATGTGATTATGAGCCATTTATTAATTAAAGTGGATGTTGGGGGACTGGTCTAATTGATACGGCCCCTCCCCACCTCTAAGCTTGTGTATAGGCACCCAAACTGGCTCCAGTGTGGTCCCAGGGTTGGGACTGAATTAGGTGACTGGCAGGCAGTCTCAGCCCTAGGGCTGTACTGGTTCATGGTGGGCTGCAGGCACCCACCTTCCGGCTTGCCAGAGCAGCTGGAGCCCAGGATCAGGATCCTGCACTGCCAAATAATAATGGTACAACTGAGATCCGATCCCCAACCCCAAAATCATATGCTTGTCTTTCATGTGTAACATGGCAGAAAGCTCTATTGTTAGGATTAGGGACCGGATCCCATCATGCCATTAAATAAATGTGTTGCTGGGTCATTGGATATTGAAGTTCATTTATGTGCCTAATAGATGGAATAGAATCTGGCTAATAGTCATCCTCCTTGCCTTCTGCAGAGGAAAGAATTTTACCTATTGTGCATATTTTGTAAATTCAAGGCATTGGATTATTTATAACTATTTATACATAATCAGTTGATATTTTCTGTAGTGAGAATATATATTCCTTTTAGCTTTTTCCCGCTCCAGTAAAAATGCTATGCTTTTGTTGTTGTGTTTTGGTTACTGCAAAAATGATTCATTCTGGAGAGGAAAAAAAATACTGGTTAAGAAGTGACAATATGTTTATGATAGCCTAACAAAGAACCAGCAAACAAGCTGACATCCTGCAAATACTGGTAAATAATGTTATCAAACAAGCATTACAAAATACACTATATATATACTAGAATGTTATACTCTTAAAGCAGAAAAAAACACTTGCTTTATAAATGGTGTAGAACAAAACTAATTCAAGACAGGCTTTTTAAAATCTTTGTAGGCTTTTCATTTCTCTTTCCAGCTGCTAACCCTTAGAATCTATTTAACAGATTCAAAATAGTTACCTCCTCTTCATCTTCTTGCTCTTCTTCCTCATTATCTTCCTCATCTTCATGTTTCCTCTGCTCCTTCTTTTTCTTACGTTTTTCAATAATGTCAGGATCCCACTGGTTCCGTTCGTATATCTCCCCTGAATCAGGATGTTGTCTTTGCCCAGAGATTCTTTGGCACAAATCATAGTCAGGACACTAGTTAAGAAAGAATACAAAACAAACCTTTTGATCAGTTGGTTCTCATAATATTATTCTTTTTCCTTGAATGCTGTGTTAGTTTTAGAAGATAATTTCTAAACATCTGGTTTATATATTTTAAATTTAAATTACTTGGTAGGTAAAATTTAAAACAAATAAACAAATGCACAAAATGTCTACTAAGTGAAATGCCAAACTCTAAAACTCTTGGTTCAGAAATGGTACGTTTTATAATCATCTTTGACCCAAGAGCTTTAGAGTTTGGCATTTCTTTTTGTCTCAAACCAACATGGCTACCAAATTCATCCCTGAAACATACTAAGTCAAAGGAAATTTTGCACTATTAAAAAAAACAGTACATGACTATCCCTTGAAGTATTCTTTAAACTTCTGGGTATTGCCCTGCTTCTGTCACAAGTACTGGGGAAGGTTATATGATTCTTACCTGGCATACTACATTTTGAGGTAGACAAAGAGAATTTTTGGTCAAGCCTTTCCAAAGGCACATACTCTTTGCAAATTTTTCTTTGCTGTGCAATAGGATGTAATATAAGTAAGCAATCATAAGTAAAATCTTAAAGAGAATAAATGGACAATGTAACATTTTCACTGGGATACACACAGTTGTTCTGGAAGTCCATTCAATATTTTAGAAGATAGATCAGGAAAAGACCTAAGAGAGAATCTTTTATACCAGAAAAGAATTTGGTAGAAAACCAAAGTGCAGCTTCAGACTTACTGAGTTATCTGACTACTACAGGGTAGCAGCAATTCTGTTATCACCTCTGGGGGTATAAGTATCACCATTATAGGAATAGAATCACCCTCCAAGACACAGATGTTTTTCTGTTCCCAAAGGTATTAGAATTGCCCCTACACAACAGTCAGGCAACGCAGAGAAACTCTTAAGATGCATTTTGTACACCCACTACATGCATTAGGATTCTTTCCTTAAGAAGCTCAGTATATTATCTTATACCTATTATATCACTATATTGTATTGTGAACAGAAGATGAGTACTTTATGCTTGAAAGCTTGTCTAACATCTCTGCCAACTATACAGATGGTTCAATAAAAGATATCACCAAAAAAACCCTTGTTTTTTGCAGTATATTATTTGGACCTTTAAGGCCTTTAGAAAAAGAACACTACTCACCGTATGCATGCAGTTACTTAAATTTCTTTGGGTATAGCAGCATGTCTGAAAGAGACTTGGGGGTCATGAGTGACCACAAAATGAACATGAGCCACCAATGTGACACCGCAGCCAGCAAAGCAAACAAAACTGTGGCCTGCATCTTCCGATGTACCTCAAACAAGACCCAGGAAGTCATCCTCCCACTTCACTCGGCCTTGGTGAGACCACAGCTGGAATACTGTGTCCAGTTTTAGGCTCCGCAATTTAGAAAGGACGTGGAGAAGCTCAAGAGAGTCCAGAGGAGAGCCACACAAATGATTAGAGGACAAGACAGCAGACCTTATGAGGAGAGGCTCAGAGACACAGGACTCTTACTGGAAAAGTATAGGCTCAGGGGTGACTTGGTGGCAGCCTATAAGTATATAAGAGGTGTGCACTGGGAACTGGGAGAATGTCTGTTCTCCAGGGCACCCCATGGGAAGACTAGGTGCAACCGTCACAAACTCTTAGAAGACCGTTTCAGGCTGGACATAAGGAAAAACTTTACTGTCCAAGTCCCCAGGGCCTAGAATAGACTGCCCCCCAGAGGTGATGCAGGCACCTACTCTGGATTTCTTTAAAAAAAATACTTGGATGCTTATCTTGCTGGGATCATTTGACCCCTGCTGACTAGGGGTATGCAAAACTTCAGTCCCTGATTCGATTCAGCGGAGATTTGGCCTAATTCAGTGGCCAATCCTCCGAATCTGAATCAAATCAGAGGACCCTTTAATCTCTCTGAATCAAATCGGAACCCTCCAAATTGATTCGGAGAGATTTGGAAAGATTCGGCAATTTGGACATAGACACAGCTTTAAATGTTTTTTCTACCTACCTCTAGGTAGCAGGTGGCACGTGAGTGCTGCAATGCTGGGGCACATGGAGTGTCTCACAGAAGTGTGGGGGGCTCCCCAGCATGCTAAGCAGCAGACCCGGAAGTAGACCAGAAGCACTTCCGGGTCTGCTGGGGATTGCACTGGGGGCCCACCCCGCATCCCCCTGGCTCGGCGACTGGTGCCTCCTGGGTCCGGGGAGGGAGGGTGCACCCAGGGTCTCCTTGTGGCTGATCACCGAGCTGGGGAGGCATGGGAGGGCCCCCAGCGCGCTCTCTGACAGAACCGGAAGTGGTCCAGAAGTACTTCCGATCCACTTCCAGGTTCACTGCCAAGCATGTGGAGGGCCCCCCCAACACTCCTGTGGGACACTTCATCTGCCCCAGCATTGCAGTATTCACAAGCTGTGCTGGTATCTCAAGGTATGCAGAAAAAACATTTAAAGCTATGTCTACGGCCGAATCACTGATTCTCCAAATCAGCACTGAATCTTCAGATTCAGATTCGGTTGAATTGAATCAAGGACAGTGATCCGAATCAATGAATCAAATCACTGTCCCTGATTCGGGCCAAATCTAAATCCAGATTGAAATGGCCTGCTTTGCACACTGCTACTGCTGACTGCCTGCCCTTTGGACAGGGGGCTGCACCTGATGATCTTGTAAGGTCCCTTCCAGCCCCAGCATCCATGAAATCTATGAAATTTAAAATGTATCTGGTTGGTATTTCAGTGAAAATTTAATTGGGTAATTGAAGTAATTTTTCTGGAGAGCTCTGAGGAGTTTGATTCAGTTTAAATTTGATATGTAAATAAACTGTATAAAGAATATTTTCACAGTACTAGACTAAGAAGGCTAAAGTAATTTGTCTTCTTATTTAAGTGTGAATCTCAAAGTATTTTCCCTAAAATATTTTCACTGCCTTTGATTTAAAATATTGTTAACCTTATAATAATCCTAGGCATAAATTCTGTCATTATCCAAGACTATAATTTCATGGAAATACATATCCTTTATTCTAGTTTTTGAAACTTGTAAGGTGCACAGAAATAACTTGAAATTGTAGGAGTACCATATGTTATCACCCAGAACAACTTCACTGACAATTCCACAATCAAATAGAAGAATTTGACTGTTAGCAACAGACAACATACTTTAAGGGAAAAAATGTCTGTTTCTTTGACTCTTACACTGTATGAATATGACTCTAAGAATAAGTAGGAAAATGAATAGCAAGGTATTAAATTTTACATTACCTTAATGTTAATCAAGAAATCTGGTTTTAATTTCAAACTTTTAATTTTCTCTATTTGCTCCAAAACAGTCATGTATTCTTCTGAGAGAGAAGGAAATCCACTTAGAATGTAACCTGCCAAATATAATTTGTTAAATGTATGTTTTGGTAAATTATTTGAAACATACTAAATATTTATATGCATCATTTTCAAACATCATATCTATAGTGCAGTAACAGAGAATCTATTCTACACAGTTATGGCAACCCAAGTTTATCTGCAACTATCCTGAATAAAATAATAGATGTTAATCTGCATTACTTTCAGAAGAAGTAAAGGGCTACTAAAACATGTTAATTCAGTTAAGTATTAAGTAGAACAAAATGTCAACATGGACACTAGGCAGACAAGGTTCTTTGAGTGAATCTGATATCTTTTATTAGACCAACTTAAATAGTTGGAAAACAATTATTAAGCAAGCTTTTGGGTTCAAAAACCCTTCGTTAGACTAAAGAAGTTTCAGCAGTTGGTGTGTGCTCTTCCTGGATGGAATGAAAAGTAAAGAAGCCAAAGGCTGGTCTGGTATGCATACAAGACAGGTAGTCAGTGAAAATATAGATTGAGGAGTCAATGGGTAAGAGACACCCCTGTAACATGGACACTAAAAATTTTATATATGCTAAATGTTAGCTTGGAATACCATTTTAAAAAGTCAGAATAATACTGAAATCACTAGTCATATACATAACTATCAAATTAAGTCAAGGGTGTACTCAGACCTAATGGGCCATTGAGCCCGGTGTGGCTAAGGTATACCAGCTTCTGTAGCCAATGGCAGAGAAGGGAATGACAGGGTCAGCATCACATCCAGCTGCTTTAACTCTTCAGCCTGAATGAGAAGATACCATTTACAACTGGGTCAATTGAGGGCACCATTTGGCATGAATTCAGCGCAGGGCTGGAACTCACATCCCCGGAACCATAGCAAAATGCTATAACCATTCTATTACCACACCCCCGCTACATAATTTAACATGGTATTCATACTGATAAATGCATACTCAGTACCATCTAATGTCAATATTTGTTTTTTTTGCAGAGTGGCAGGCAAAATATTAGAGCTAATTATGAGTTAGTGAGATTAGAAATGATAGAATACGAGGCCCTGAATGGAAAGAGTTAAAAGCAGAGATTCTCAATCTTCTCAGAATCAGGGCACTGCTCAGGCACTTTTTTGAATGTAGCGGCACCGTTGGTTGAGAACCACTGTTGGCACTGCTTCAACTCACCTTAGTGCTTCTCAACTGGAGGAATGCTTATGCATGTTTTTTACATGTGCCTAAACTTAATGCACATTTGCCTAATGCGCATTAAGGTGATTTAGGCACGTGTCTACACGTGCTAGGGAACATTAATGCAGTGTGCAGACCGACTTGAAACTAAAGTTAGTTCCAAGTCAATTGACATACATAGTGTTAAAGCACCTTAGCATGTCTACACATATGTTAAGGCACTGTAGCTATTCACACCTAAATTTGATACCTGCTTTTACAGGTATCAAATTTAGGTGCAAATAGTCTAAAATTGCCATTTTTAAGGAACATTAAGGGTGTGCATGTGTAGGCCTGCGCTCTTAATATGTCTTAAAAATGGCTAATGCACCTTAAATTGGCACTTGGAGACATACCCTGGGTGTTGATGCCTTCAAATAAAATAGCCCTGCACCTGCTGTGCAGCCAGCCTAGGAAAGGCTACGGCACTTGTGTGCTCCTGCTGCATTAGGGCTCTGATCAGTCCAAAACAGGCAGGAGTTGGCTTGTTCTAAGAAGCCCAGCCCTGTTTGTCCCCCACCCCAGCCCTCCTCCTCCACCTTCCCTTCCTGCAAACAGAGGAGTGCAGGTGGAACTGTCCCAAGAACCACTGTTTCTGGGAGAAGTGTGGGAAAGGCTAGGTCAAGAAGGGCTATTGAAGAGGCAGCGCTTCTGCCTGCTTTAGGCTGATTAGAGCCCTAATGCAGCAAAACTGCATGCAGAGATGTTTCACCTGAGGGGGGGGCTCACAGCAACCCTGTTGAGAATCACCGAGTTAAAGAAAGCCCTTTTTTGGTTTGGAAACAAACAGAGTTGCACTACTTCTGATGGTGAGTTCCACAGGAGGTAGGAATTTCAGAACTGTATTTTGAAAGGTCAGCTCTTATGCTGAGGAGACAGGGGTCCTGAGAGAGTTTATATATATTAAACTATCCCAGGTCTTGGAGGATTATCCTTATGTTGAGGGAAGTGGGAGATCCATGGTATGAAAAACTAATTCCTTGAGCTGACATGGTTTAGAAAGTTGACTTTGTTCTTGTCATTTGGATGTTCCTTGCCCTTTTAAAAGTTAAAGCTCAGGAGAGAAACATGAGTACAGGCATACCTCGGAGATATTGCGGGTTCGGTTCCAGACCACCGCAATAAAGCAAATATCACAATAAAGCGAGTCACACAAATTTTTTGGTTTCCCAGTGCATATAAAAGTTATGTTTACACTATACTGTAGTCTATTAAGTGTGCAATAGCATTATGTCTAAAAAAACAATGTACATACCTTAATTAAAAAATACTTTATTGCTAAAAAATGCTAACCATCATCTGAGCCTTCAGCGAGTCGTAATCTTTTTGCTGGTGGAGGGTCTTGCCTTGATGTTGATGGCTGCTGACTGATCAGGGTGGTGGTTGCTGAAGGCTGGGGTGGCTGTGCCAATTTCTTAAAATAAGACAACAATGAAGTTTGCTGCATCGATTGACTTTTCCTTTCATGAAAGATTTCTCTGTAGCATGCGATGCTGTTTGATAGCATTTTACCCACAGTAGAACTTCTTTCAAAATTGGAGTCAATCCTCTCAAACCCTGCCGCTGCTTCATCAACTAAGTTTATGTAATATTCTAAATCCTTTGTTGTCATTTCAACAATGTTCACAGCATCTTCACCAGGAGTAGATTCCATCTCAAGAAACCACTTTCTTTGCTCATCCATAAGAAGCAACTCCTCATCCTTTGAAGTTTTATCATGAGATTGCAGCAATTCAGTCACATCTTCAGGCTCCACGTCTAATTCTAGTTCTCTTGCTATTTCCACTACATCTGCAGTTACTTCCTCCACTGAAGTCTTGAACCCCTCAAAGTCATCCATGAGGATTGGAATCAACTTCTTCCAAACTCCTGTTAATGTTGATATTTTGACCTCCTCCCATGAACCACGAATGTTCTTAATGGCATCTAGAATGGTGAATCCTTTCCAGAAGGTTTTCAATTTACTTTGCCCAGATCCATCAGAGGAATCTCTATCTATGGCAGCTATAGCTTTACGAAATGTATATCTTAAATAATAAGACTTGAAAGTCGAAATTACTCCTTGATCCATGGGCTGCAGAATAGATATTGTGTTAGCAGGCATGAAAACAACATTAATCTCGTTGTAATCTCCATCAGAGCTCTTGGGTGACCAGGAGCATTGTCAATGAGCAGTAATATTTTGAAAGGAATCTTTTTTTCTGAGCAGTAGGTCTCAACAGTGGGCTTAAAATATTCAGTAAACCATGTTGTAAACAGATGTGCTCTCATCCAGGCTTTGTTGTTCCATTTATAGAGCACAGGCAGAGTAGATTTAGCATAATTCTTAAGGGCCGTAGGATTTTCAGAATGGTAAATGAGCATTGGCTTCAATTTAAAGTCACCAGCTGCATTAGCCCCTAACAAGAGAGTCAGCCTGTACTTTGAAGCTTTGAAGCCAGGCATTGACTTCTCCTCTCTAGCTATGAAAGTCCTAGATGGCATCTTCTTCCAATATAAGGCTGTTTCGTCTACATTGAAAATCTGTTGTTTAGTGTAGCCACCTTCATCAATTATCTTAGCTATTCTTATCTTATCTTCTGGATAACTTGCTGCAGCTTCTACATCAGCACTTGCTGCTTCACCTTGTACTTTTATGTTATGGAGACGGCTTCTTTCCTTAAACCTCATGAACCAACCTCTGCTAGCTTCAAACTTTTCTTCTGCAGCTTCCTCACCTCTCTCAGCCTTCATAGAATTGAAGAGAGTTAGGGCCTTGCTCTGGATTAGGCTTTGGCTTAAGGGAATGTTGTGGCTGGTTTGATCTTCTATCCAGAGCATTAAAACTTTCTCCATATCAGCAATAAGGCTGTTTCGCTTTCTTGTCATTCGTGTGTTCACTGGAGTAGCACTTTTAATTTCCTTCAAGAACTTTTCCTTTGCATTCACAACTTGGCTAACTGTTTGATGAAACAGGCCTAGCTTTCGGCCTATCTCGGCTTTCGACATGCCTTCCTCACTAAGCTTAATCATTTCTAGCATTTGATTTAAAGTGAGAGATGTGCGACTCTTCCTTTCACTTGAACACTTACAGGCCATTGTAGGGTTATTAATTGGCCTAATTTCAATATTGTTGAGTCTCAGGGAATAGGGAGGCCTGAGGAGAGGGAGAGAGACGGGGGAACAGCCGGTTGGTGGAGCAGTCAGAACACACACAACATTTATCGATTAAGTTCGCCGTCTTATATGGGCGTGGTTCGTGGCGCCCCAAAACAATTACAATAGTAACATCAAAGATCACAGATCACCATAACAAATATAATAATAATGAAAAAGTTTGAAATATTGCAAGAATTACCAAAATGTGACACAGAGACATGAAGTGAGCAAATGCTGTTGGAAAAATGGCGCTGATGGAAAAATGGTGCCGATAGACTTGCTCGACGCAAGGTTGCCACAAACCTTCAATTTGTAAAAAACGCAATATCTGTGAAGCGCAATAAAGCGAAGCACAATAAAACAAGGTATGCCTGTAATTGCTAAGAATGGAGCCCATAGAGTTTGATAGATCACTTAGTGACCTGTGCATTTAGAGACTTGCATTCTCATTCCAGCTGTAGCATTGCTATGATGTCTGAACTTGAGTCTTTGTTTCTGTGTTCTCCTATTTTGCTTTTCCCCTTGGTAAGCCTCCACTTCAAGATGGTCACCAGGTCAGGATTGTGTTCTTTCCCATACTAGCCTACTATACACACTGGGAGTACCTACAATAGATGTTTATTGCTCAGATAACTAATTAGTTGTGCTGTAAGCATCTCCATGTTTACATGTGCACCCCTATTAGGCTGAAGGAAATTAATTTACTCTGCAGCAGGATAGTGCTTGTAAATACAAGTACTGCTATAACAAGGATCAGGCCACTCATGGCTCGCCTGCTGTCCACCCGTGGCATACCAACATCTTTCAAGTTGAGATTGTGGGTGTTTTTGGCAGTCTTTCCAAAAACTTTACCAACCCCTGGGACAGCACTTTATAATGCCCTGCTTAGTGTAATCTTTCATTTTTTTCCAGGACTGTTCCAAGCTACTAGCACTACCTTGCTACCACCAGATTGCCAGCTTACACCTACTGTGCTAAGCTGAAGATGTTTTTACAATATGCAGCTAGCGGGTCAGAGGAACATGCATGCATATTCATAGATTCATAGATTCATAGATGCTAGGGTCGGAAGGGACCTCAATAGATCATCGAGTCCGACCCCCTGCATAAGCAGGAAAGAGTGCTGGGCCTACATTACCCCAGCTAGATACACATCCAACCTTCTCTTAAATACCCCCAGGGTAGGGGAGAGCACCACCTCCCTTGGGAGCCCGTTCCAGAGCTTGGCCACTCGAACTGTGAAGAAGTTCCTCCTAATATCTAATCTAAATCTGCTCTCCTCCAGCTTGTGGCCATTATTTCTTGTAACCCCCGGGGGCGCCTTGGTGAATAAATACTCACCAATTCCCTTCTGTGCCCCCCTGACGAACTTATAGGCAGCCACCAGGTCGCCTCTCAACCTTCTCTTGCGGAGGCTGAAAAGGTCCAGTTTCTCTAATCTCTCCTCATAGGGCTTGGCCTGCAGGCCCTTAACCATACGAGTGGCCCTTCTCTGGACCCTCTCCAGGTTATCCGCATCTTTCTTGAAGTGCGGCGCCCAGAATTGCACGCAGTACTCCAGCTGCGGTCTGACGAGCGCCCGATAGAGGGGAAGTATCACCTCCTTGGACCTATTTGTCATGCATCTGCTGATGCACGATAAAGTGCCATTGGCTTTTCTGATGGTTTCGTCACACTGCCGACTCATGTTCATCTTGGAGTCTACTAGGACTCCAAGATCCCTTTCCACTTCCGTGCCACCCAGCAGGTCATTTCCTAGGCTGTAGGTGTGCTGGACATTTTTCCTCCCTAGATGCAGCACTTTGCATTTCTCCTTGTTGAACTGCATTCTGTTGTTTTCTGCCCACTTGATGAATATCTGGAGGGAATAGACCAAGCACCAGTATTTCAGCTGCAGTGGGCACATCTACACATACTATTCATATGAAGCAATAAACCCCAGTGCATATCGTGCTGAAGTTTATTGCTCCTGGGTGTGTCGCTTTTATATATACCCAGGACCACAGCCCATTGAGCCAGGCAGATGTTTCGGGGGTCAGCCTGTCAGCCTGAAGCTGCTCTGGCTCAGCTTAATGCATTAGGGAGGGGCTAGCTGGAGCAGTGGTCTAGCCAGCAGGCAGCCCCTGCACTGAAGCACCCTTGTGCCCCAGCCAGCTGTCACCATCTACACATGCATTGCTACAAAGTAAAAAACAATAGTACTTGCATTTACAAGTATTACCCTGCTGCAGAGTTTATTAATTTCCTGCAGCCTAACAGGGGCAGGTGTGTAGACAGATTCACAGATATTTACGGATAGAAGGGACCTAGTGAGATCATCGGGTCCAGCCCCCCTGCTCTGGGCAGGAAAGACTGCTGGGGTCAAATAACCCCAGCTAGGTATGCATCCAGTCTCCTTTTGAAGATTTCCAGGGTAGATGCCTGCACCACCCCCTGCTGGGAGTCTATTCCAGCATCTGGTCACACAAACCGTGAAGAAGTTTTTCCTTATATCCAGTCTGAAACCTTCTTCTAGGAGTTTATGACGATTGCTCTTAGTTTTCCCCTGGGGTGCTTTGGTGAACAGTTGTTCACCTATCCCACCCCCGATGCTCTAAGCTACCACCAAATCTCCCTGAAGTCTTCTCTCTTCTAAACTGAACAGTTCTATATCTGTCAGCCTTTCCTTGTATGGCTTGCTCTTTAGGCCCTCCTGGATTGTCAGTCTACCCAGAGCTTAGTGTCATCGATGAACTTTGCCAGTGTGCTTTTCACCTCCACATCCAGATCATTAATGAAGATTTTGAAAAGCACTGGTCCAAGTACTGAACCCTGGTGGACCCCACTGGCTACCTTCCACCAGGTGAACACAGATCTGTCTATTAGTACTCTCTGGGTCCAATCCCACAGCCAGTTTCCCACCCATCTGACAGTTGAATTGTTGAGCCCATAGTCTCCTAGTTTTACCTTGAAAGCCTCATGGGACATCAAGTCAAAGGCCTTCCTAAAATCCAAATAAATGACGTTGACCTCATTTCCGTTATCCAGGTGGTGAGTAACCTGGTTGTAGAAGGAAATGAGGTTAGTTAGACATGACCTACCCACGGCAAAATCGTGTTGGCTGTCATTCAAAATTTTACCTTCTACTAACTTATTTTTTCGAGGATTTTTCCTGGGATTGAGGTCAGGCTGATTCTCTCCTCCCCTTCTTGAAGATGGGCACAACATTGGCCCTCTTCCAGTCTTTTGGAACCTCTCCTGACCACCACAAATTCTCAAAGAGGTTTGCCAGCAGTCCTTTGATGACCTCAGCTAGCTTGCTCAGCACTCTCAGATGGAGTTCATTCAGTCCTGCTGACTTATAGATATCCAGCCTCTCTAGCTGTTCTTTCACCAGGTCTACATTGACTGTTGGTAGGTGATCATTCCTACTGTGACTATTCAGTATTGGCATTCAGCAGGCTATCACTTTTAGACTGGTGGAATACAGATGTGAAGTACTCATTCAGGAGTTCAGTCTGGTGTCAGTGATAAGATGTCCAAATGCATTGAGAAATGGTCCCACATTTCCACTGTGTCATGGGGTGGGGTCCCTAGGGATGGCCAGGATGCCCCTAGGGCTCTGTGCCAATCTTGCCCAATGGACACCCTTTTCCTTGCCTGTCACATCTTGCTGGTATTTATAATAAATAGGGAGGCTGCCCTTGGGTATATGTTTGGGCATGGTCCTGATGGACCCCGCTGAAACCTGTGGGTTTCTGGACCCCCTTTTTTGGGTCCCACTTAAAATGGATGCCTCACAGGACACCCTCAGCCTTATGGGTTAGATGCATGGCTCCAAAGCCGCCTCTTTACTATGCCCCAAGCCTCGCAGATGGTATATAAATATTGTCCCTCTGAGGCCTTGATACAGCTCAGCCTCTCCTACATCACTGGGCTCTCTGTGGCCCTATCTCTGTGCCCACACTGGCGCTGGGCTCTCTGCAGTTCTGTCTCTTCGGCTAAACTGGTGCTGGGCTCTCTGCAGCCCTGTGCCCGCTGTGCCCGCTGGCGCTGGGGTCTCCACACTGTAGTGTGTCCCCAATTAGGCCTCCTTCTCCCCACTAGCCTCAGTCCAGTCCACTGGTTTATAAACAACAGCCAAAATTTGAGCCCCTGGGCTATAACATAATACAACCAGGTCAGGGTGTGCTCTGTCCCTCAAAAGAGTCAAACTTCCCCCCAAGCCTTAAGTGCCTTGTATACCAGGGTACCTGGTGAGCTGCTGGAGCCCCATTAGTCCTATAGGCAGCATATCAGGTGGCCACAGCGTCTCTGGGCAATTCTTCTCTGGAGGCTCCTTCCCCTGGCTGCTGTCAGCAAACTAACCCCTGCTGGCCTCAGCCCTGGGGTTTATGTATGCCCAGGGTCCTGCCTTCTTCCGGTCAACTGACCAGGTGCAAGTGCAGGCTAATTCCCTTGTTAGCCTGCTGCCATAGTAACCTGTACCTGTGGGGTTTCTGCCTGGCTCCTAGGGCCCTCTCCCTAGGTGGTTTCTGCTCTTAAAGGAGTGGGCACTTTAGTGCACTGTGACACACTGGTTTTCTTCCTGTTACCTACATACCTATAGAGGGACTGCTTATTATCCTTGATTTTTGACTGATAACCTGAATTCAGTCACCATCTTTGCTTTTCTAATCTGCCACCTGCATGTGTGGGCCAATCTTATGTAATTCTCCTTGGGGTCTATTCCTAGCTTCCATCATTGGTAAGCCTCCTTTTTCTTTTTCAGAAGATCTGTTACTTCCCTATTGAGCCAAGATGGCCTCTCAGCCCCTGTGCCACCTTTTTTGCATATAGGTATGGACAGCTTCTGTGCACCAAGGATCATGTCCTTGAGGAACGACCACTCTTCATCCACACTCTTTCCCTGTGGTCCATGATCCTGTAGGACATTACTCACTAAAGTCCTTAGCTTATTGAAGTCAGCTTTTTTAAAGTCAAGAATTTGTACCTTACTGACAGATTTCCCAGCCCTACAATGGGCAGTGAAATTGATAGTGCCGTGGTCACTGTTGCCTAGGTTACCCCCATGTCGCCTAGGATCACTCATCAGGTTGTCCCCCTTGGCCAAAACTAAATCTAGGAACACATTTCCTTTGATCGGCACATATACTTCTGAGACAGGTAGAGCTTATCAATACATTCAGGAATCTATGCAACTAATCACATTTGGCCAAGTGTTCTTCCCAGGAAATGTCTGGGTAGTTAAAGTTGCCTGCAATGACCACATCCCATGCTCGCGCAGCCTCTTCCAGTTCTCTGGAGAATTCCAGATCTAGCTCCTCATCTTGATTTGGAGGTCTGTAATATATTCCTACAGGTAGGTCCCTTTTGCCATATCTCTTCCCACCCCACCTCACCCCCATATCTTTACCCAGAGGGTCTCAAGTCGCCCTTCCTTAGTTCCAATTTTGGCTTGCAAGGAGGTGTACTGCTTCTTAACATATAGAGCTACACCTCCACCCTTTTTCCCTATGTGATCCCTCCTATGCAGGGTGTAGCCCTCTATACCTATGGTCCAATCATGGGTAGAGTCCCACCAGATTTCTGTTATCCCTATGATATCATAGTCCCTGCTGGAAAGCAGGATGGCCAGTTCCTCCTGTTTGCTTCCTATGTTCCTGGCATTTGTATACAGGTATTTGAGCTCTTTGCTGGAGGTTCGGTTTTCTGTCATGTTGAGGGAGCTCCATTCCTTCAGATTGTGTAGTGTTCTTCCTGTCATCTCCTGTTGTAATAGTTGTTTGTTTGTTGGCCCATGGGCTTCATTTGCTCATTGTCCTCCCGTCCCCCAGCAATCTCAGTTTAAAGCCCTGTCCAGGAGGTCCACCATCCTGGCCAAGAAAAGAGCCTTCCCCTTTGGCATGAGGTGGATACTGTCTCTTCCCAGAAGACCGCTGTCTCTGAAGTGCATGGTGTGGTCAAGGAAGCCAAAACCCTCTCAGTAGCACCACTGCCAGAGCCTTTGGTTCACCTCTTTGATACATCTGTCTCTCCTAGGCCCACAACACGCAACCGGGAGGGTGGAGGAGAAAATTACCTGCACTTCCCACACCCTAAGCCTAGCCCCCAGAACCCTGTAGTTACTCATGACCTGGCCAGGATTGCTCCGAGCTATGAGATGTTTACTGGCTGCATCTACATGAGATGCTTACTGTGTAGTAGCTTGTTAGTACTGCACAGTATTGCACAGTAGCATGTCTGTAGCAAGCATCTCAGTAGCAACCGTGATGCAACGCTATTGTGCAGTAGCATTGCACAAGGTTACACAACACAATGCTAGTGTTGCACAATGCTACTGTGCACAAGCTACTGAGCAGTCAGCATCACCTGGAAGCCGTGCAGGGATGCTTTACTGTGCAGTCATTTAGTACTCGGGTATGCAAGTATTAAATGTCTCATATAGATGTGTCCACTGTGAAGCTAATTAGTCTACTCCACAATAAACATCTCATGTAGATGCCCCCAATGTCAGGAATATTTACCATTACCAGGGAATTTCAAGCCCAACCCACTGGAGTAATCACAGGATTGGGTTGTAGTGTGAACCAGCATATTACATTCCATGGAACTGGAATTGGAGGAACAAAAACAAGTGGTTCCAAAGTTTATCTGAGGGAAATTTTGGTATGGAAAGGGAGACATTTCCTGATGAATGACCAGTACATTTACAGTTAGAGAGGAATTTGGGTGTCTCAGGGTGTGATGTCTCATTGCCATGTTCATCCCAAGCTGATAGCTAAGTGGGGAAAATAATGCCACTGCTCTTTTTTAGTATTGCCCCATTGTTTTTAACCATGCCTATGTGATCAAACACTGCTTGGGGTTTGTTACATAAGATCATATTTTTCCCGCCTACTGCATTGCAAAAGTGTGTTGCTTATGGATTTACAGTTTAAGGAAACATATAGAAATATAATTGTAACTTTGTCTGAAAACTAAAGAGCACTTGCAGGAGAACATCTGTCAGTGTTAAAAGTTAATGGAGATCAGGATCTTGCTGTAAAAGTTTTCCTATAAAGAGCAGAAGATGAAACTAGTAGTTAATGGAAGCGAATCATTATGGCGCTCGGTGACCAGTGCTGTCCCCTAAGGCTCTGTCCTTGGACTGGTTCTCTTTAACATTTTTATCAACGATGTGGACATTGGTGTCAGAAGTGCACTGGCCAAGTTTGCCTATGACACTAAAATTTGGGGTATACTGTCCACATCTGAGGATAGACTAGTGATCCAGGTGGACTTGGATAAGCTTAGAAAGTGGGTGGATATAAACACAATGATATTTAATACCAAAAAATGCAAGGTACTCCACCTCGGGGGAAAAAACCCCACAGCACGCTTATAGGCTCGGCAGTGCTACGCTCACTAGCACCACGGCTGAAAGAGACTTGGGGGTCATGATTGACCACAAGATGAACATGAGCCACCAGTGCGATGGTGCAGCTGGTAAAGCAAACAAAACTCTGGCTTGCATCCATAGATGCTTCTCAAGTAAATCTCAGGATGTTATCTTCCCGCTGTACTTAGCCTTAGTGAGGCTGCAGCTGGAGTACTGCATCCAAGTCTGGGCTCCACATTTCAAGAAAGATGTCGAGAAGCTTGACAGAGTCTAGAGGAGAGCCACACACATGATCAGAGATAGAAAACAGGACTTATGAAGAGAGGCTGAGAGCCATGTAATTCTTCAGCCTTGAAAAGTGCAGGCTCAGGGCGGACCTGGTGGCTAACTGTAAGTACATAAGGGGTGTGCATCAGGATCTGGGGGTACATCTGTTCACCAGAGCACTCTGAAGGATAACAAGGACCAATGGTCATAAACTCCTCCAAGACTGTTTTAGGCTGGACATAAGGAAAAACGTCTTTACTGTCTGAGCCCCCAAGGCCTGGAATAGGCTCCCTCCAGAAGTGGTACAGGCACCTACTCTGGACTCATTCAAGAAATGTTTGGATGCTTATCTTGCTGGGATCCTTTGACCTTAGCTGACTTCCTGCCCCTGGGGCAGGATGCTGGACTTGATGATCTTCAAGGTCCCTTCCAGCCCTAATGTCTATGAAATCTATGAGAAGGGATGGGAGAACTTTATTTCTGGCAATGGTCCTACTGATTCAGTTCCTGTGGAAATAACTTAGTGAATCCCTCAGTGGCAAAGATCAAACTATTCAAACCATTTAATCCCCCAGTGGCAAAGATCAAACCATTTTTATTCCCTTTCCTGTGGTGTTTTTACTGGGTGGGAGAGAATATGTGGCAATCAGTTATACAGTGCTTACACTAGTAATTAATTAAATATTTTTCTAGATCAGGGCGGGCAAAGTCTGACCCGCAGGCCAGATCAGGCCCACGGTGGACTCCATTTCCCAGCACCCCCTGTGTTGCTGCAGCTGGTTTCCATGGAGACAGCATGGTCCGGAGCCTGGGGTATGCGGGCAGTGCATCACAGTTTTGCTCTGGCTTCGGACCATGCTGTCACTGCTGCAAGATGCCAGCCCTGGCCCCAGCCCTGACCCAGGCCCCAAAGCAGCTCTCTGCCCAGCCATGCGCCCTGCCAGTGCTGCTGGGGCTGGTTTCCGTGCGAATCCTGGCCCTGCGCTACCACTGCCCTGCCATTCCTGTGGTCTCCATGGAAACCCACCACAGCAAGGCAGGCAGGAGCTGCTGGAAAACGGCATCCAGCCATTGGCTGAATCTGCCATTTTGCCCACCTCGTTCTAGATCCTTCTCCAGTCCTGGGAGATAATGCTTGCAGATTTGTTATTCAGAAGGAATTACAGGGCAAACTTTGCTGGTCCATCTCATTAACTGATTTGCCTCTCTATTTCTAGATATCATGTGCTGACACCAGGCTCTTTGCCTAGACTGTCATAATTACTCTATTTGCCTGGAAAGTCACCTGCCACTTTCATTCAGCAACCTCCAAAATTCTTAAACCCTACATGGATTACTTATCAGGAAAAAACAATCAGGGAACCCTGGCTAATAAAAGAGAATCTTAATCACACTCCCTCCATGACTGAAATTTAAGGTCCAATGAGGTGGAAGTGCCCTGAACCTTGGAACATGGAAGAGCCTGGAATCCCCACACCCAGGCCCCTTTCTCGCACTCCAGAAGCCACGTCTCATCTGGCTTCTGTCCCAAGCTAGCACCCTCCTGGAAGGTGCTCCATGACAAACGTGTGCAATTTTGAGTGCTTCATCTCAAGAACTGAGACAAAAAACAACTCCAATTCATTCAACCCATAGAGGCACACACCCTATACAAGAGACAGGAGAAAGGAAAACAAATGGGGCAGGCGGCAGTTATCTCTATCAGAGAAGCTACCTGTATTTTTTGCACTCTGGTTTTACAGACTGCAGGTTTTACAATAATTAAGAAAATACATTTTTTTAGTGATCATCAGGCCTGACTTGACTGTTTTTGTTTTTCTGTTCTACAGTTCCGTGAGCAAAAGATGCTTCAATTGTTGACCACTACATTGTAAGGAAAGGAGACGCTAAAATTATGTCAAAGGGTTTTATGAAAGTATATAAAAAAGCAGTAACCTACATGGCACACCATGTCCCTAAACTAGCTAACACAAAGTTCTATTTAAATTGATTTTCTGTTTCGCAAATACATTGTCCCTTACCAAAGGCAATCTATAAACTTAACCAGGCACAAAATATCCTATACACATTAGCAGTCTCCTTATCCCAGCAATTTAAAGAATATGAGCACAGGTGGTACTCTGAAGCCCTGTAACATATCAGTACAACATGTTCCAAGGCATTCTGCTATCCACAAAAGAGCACATGCTAGCAAATGATTACTCATTAAAGTCAATATGTATGATTTGGATATAAGCACCTATGGTGTCTAATTTCTCTTGCTTGGATGTGTATTTGTAAGTTTCCATGGCATTCGCTTGTACACCCAGCTCTTAGGGACCTCTCAGGTTTCATTGTTTCTTTGGGGTCCAGCCAGTTCGATGTTAAAGTATTTGCCTTGGAACGATTTCAGGGGGGGTTCTCGCCTGCCAATTCTTTGATGGAAAAACAAGTTATTACCAGGAGTTGGATGTTACGTCCCACCTTCCCTGAGATCTTCCGTAACCAGGCTTGTCTGGTTTCCCAATTTGGGGCTCCGCCTCCCCTACACCCTGCTTTATGTCAACCTTAAGATGTTATCTTCTGCTCACCTCAAAGGTGGCCTACAGTTGTAATTTTCTTTTGTCTTGGTCCTTTTGGCCTTAAAGGAAAAATAGGGTATGGACCTCACTTGGCCTGGGCTCCCTGCTGTAGCAAAGACTTGCTTGTGGTCCTTGCTATTCCTGGGTTACTGTGTTACAAGTGACGTCCTTGTTTCTCTGTTATGTAGTTATTTTGGTCTGGACTTCCTGGCTCTCTTTTCCCTTTGCAAGGTCCTTGGCCATCCAATCCTGTCCAGAGGCATTTGGGACACACACCTCCTCCTCAGATATGTTCCTTAATTGTGGGCTTTTCCTTTCTTTGTGTGCCCCCTCCTGGGGCAGCCACTACTGCTCCTCTGTGGGGCTCCCTCTTCCTCAGGGCTCTTCTGGCCCCACTGGAAGCCTCACTTCTGGTCCTCCCCACCCTGCTCCCAGTGGAGCTTTTATCTGTACTCTAAGGGGCTGGGCAGCAAATTGGTGCCGGCATGTCTCCACAAAATGGGTCCATGATGGGGCTGGAGCTGACCCTGGGTCTTCCTGGACCTGTTGTGCCTTTTTGTTCTTTTTTTCCTTTCCCTTTCATTGCTTCAGCGTTTTTCTCTGCTGTGGTTTTGCTGCCGCCAGACTTCTGGTTTGCAGCCGTGTCTGACTGGCTCAGGAGCTCCCCCCTCTGTGGTGAGATTTTTCCTTCAGGGCATCATCCCTATCAAAGTATGACTTATAGAAATTTCTACAATTGTGAAAAACAGCTACAGAGTTCATTAGTGTTCAAAGTCCACTCAACAGAAAAATATTCACACTTTGACTCAAGATGCTTTGAAAAACAGCAAGCCACAGTCATGGGTGTGGTGTTTCTAATGTCAACATTCACATTATTTTGGATATAGTGCCATCTTGCCTTCAAGCCTCCAAATGTATACTTCACTGCCATTCTTCAATTGTTAAGAAGTAACTGAATTTTCTGTGCAGCTTCATGTTGTCTGGATATGATATCATAAACCATGGCAGAAGAGGTTAGTTAGGGTCCCCCAAAATCACATGAATACTTGCATAATGTACATGTCATCAGGAGGGAATTAATTCCCAGCTTGCCCAAGCATGTAAATATCAGACCTATATACCTCTGGTTTTGTGCATCTTGCCAGTACTACTTATATAGGTGTTGATGAGGTTGGCTTTGTAGTCTACCAATTCCTGCAGAATCAGAGGATAGGATTGGTTGAAGTGAGCATATTTGCTGGCTCCTTCTGGTGGCAAGCTATGGCTAAATGTGAACTGTCAAAGGTCCCAGTTCAGCATGACATTCTTTAAAAAACAGCTATAATTTTGGGCACATTCCTTATGTCAAATACTCGTGGGTAAACAGTTTTTTGATAGTTGTGTCAACCTCCACTACTACCAGTTCAAGAGTTTACTTGTCAAACAGGTTAGCTGTGGAGCTGCAGTATAGAATTTCCAGTTTCCAGACAGCAATAGTAATATAATTCTGAACCACATAGGCTCTCTCAAACCATACTGTGAACACCTCTCACATAGGTCTTTGAAGGTCTGCTTCTTCATGCAGAAGTCTTTGAGCTACTGTTAACCAAGACACCTTTGCAAAATGATATGGTTCCACTCTACCATATTAATTTTCCTGCTCCAGTAACACTGGCACACATATTGTAGCATTCTTCATGTCTTCCAAAGTTATATATACTTCTTCCTCTGTGCCCCTTGCAACCAGCGGCCTTGTACATTTCTGAAATTCCTGAATCTCCTTCCACTCTCTCTGTCCCACTCCTTTAACTGTTAACTGCAGCCAGGAAGAACTCTTCCTACAGATCCATGATTCTAGCTTCTGCTACAATTACACAAAACTAATCAATGTGTTGGGTGACAAAGCCACATTAAGGAAAGACAATTTATCCCACAATCTTCCACAGAAAAATTCCGAGAAGGACCCCACTCTGTATATTATTAGGGAACCTGAGACAAGCCATGGCTGCCCATGGGTACCATAAAGGTCCACATCTGGACCCAGAAAATAAGCACTTTGTACACATTAGACCGGGGCGGGCAATTATATCAGGCAGAGGGCCACTTACCCAGTTTTTGCAGGCTGTTGAGGGTCACATGGGTAGCCCTGCTCCTTGACAGGTGCCCTGCCCCCTGGTAACCATCTTGGGACCAATGTCCTAGGGCCAGCACTGGTGGGGCCCAAAGCAGGATACAGGCTGGCAGGGGTCAGTGGAGCCAGGCTGGGCTGCACCAGCAGGGAGATGGGGGAGCTGGCCCAGCTCCATAGAGCCCCTGCCAGCCAGGACCCTGTACTCCTGCTGCCCTGCTCTGGGCCCTGCCAACACTGGCCCCGGGACACTGGTGTGGGCCCTGTGCTCCTGCTGGGTCCCGCACCTGCTCACTCCATGCCCCCCAGTCCCGTGGTACAAGCTGGGGGCAGCACACCGCCCTGATTGTCTGCTTGCTGGCAGGGAAGAAGCTGGTGCAGAGCATGGGGAAAAGCAGCCCCTCGCCCACCCCATGGCCAGTGCTCCCTGCTGCAGGTGCTCACAGCCCATGTGGGGCTGTCTGGAGCAGGCACAGGCAGCCCCACGTGGGCTGCAAGTGGCTATAGCATGGGGCCATGGGGTGAACAAGGGGTTGTTTTTCCCTGTGCTCAGCACCAGCTTGTAACCCAGCCCCCCTGCCAACCTGGGCTCTGCGCCGGCTCCAGGCTTGCCTATCGGTGGCAGCAGCTGGTGGTGCCCCCACTTGCCATGGCAGGCAGTGTTGTATGCTGCTGCCCACCCGGAGTGCACACTGGGCAGCCCACAGGTGGCGGTGGCAAACACTGCCCGGTGCAGCAAGTGAGGGGGGCCCGCAGCTGCTGTCACCACATGCAGTCCTGATGGGCGAGCCCAAAATCGGTGTGGGGCTCAGGCTGGCAGTGGGGCTGGGTACAAGGTGGTGCTGAGTGCGGGGGGCAGAGGGGAAAGTCCAGGGGGGGAAAAGCGGCCCCTTGCCCACCCTGTGGCTGGTACTCCCTGCTGCAGCCACTTGCAGCCCACACAGGGCTGTCCAGAGCAGGCACAGGCAGCCCCAGGTGGGCTTAGAGCAGCTGCAGTGTGGGGCACCAGCCATGGGGCAGGGGGCCACTTTTCCCCCCTGCACTCAGCTTTTCTCTGGACTGCTTTTCCTCGGGATCCTTCCCTGCCCGAGGTCCTCCCCTGCCCTTCCCTCACACTTTCCCCTTACCTGAGGTTCTGGCACGGGGCAGCCATGTGGTCCCAGGACAGAAGCCCCAGCTGGGGTTCCTGGCTGGCGGGGGGTAGGGCCAGGTCAGGCCTGCTGTTGTGGAAGCCCACCAGGCTTCCCATGGGTCCTACTGCCCTTGGTTTCTGTCATTTTTGACTGGAACCAAGGGCAGATAAATGTTAATTTTCTAAATTTTTAAGGGGCCCTGCAAACTGGATAGAATGGCCTCGTGGGCCGGATCCAGCCTGTGGGCCATATTTGCCCACCCCTGCATTAGACAAAACAAAGTGAATGAGGGAAGGGCAGTTTGCAAATTTTTGGTCCCAAGCTGCATGCCAAAGACAAATGCATACTTATCAATGGAGATAGACCTTGAAGTCAGGCATTCCTCCTGGCTTTAGATTCATAAGCCTACCATTGTTCTAACCAACCCTGCAGATCCAGAAAACAGGCTGCCTTATAGATGAACACAAGAAACACTTAGAATTTGTTATGCTTTGATTGATTTGATCCTTCTCGTAATGTCATTTAGGTCTTTCTAACTTTTTTGCTCACTGTCTCAAATGGGAGAACGGACAAAGGAATAATTATATTTAAGGGGCCAGATGGTCTTGCATCTGAGATGTTTATGGTTATTGGTCAGAATTGGTTGGTTTGATTTCTTCAGCCTTGCCTGTTAATGGGGCGAGGAATAGTACTGATGGAATATCAGTATATGTAAGCATGACTCATGTGGTAGAGGCATATGCAGTGGGTTTTTTTAATGGATTGGGAAGTCTGGAGGAAAGAACAGTGATGAGGCTCAGCTGGAATACATGGCCTGGACTAACAGGCTGTGTCTACACAAGACATTTACTGAGTTGACTAATTAGCTCTGCAGTAAACATCTAGGGGCGTGTATAGATACAATGAGGGGCATGTGTGCACGACGATTTGAAGTGGGTTAAATGCTTTTGCACTGCTTTAATTTTGTTGGTGTTTGCATGTGTTGGCAGCATATTGCATATTAATTCCAGTCACTGTAGCACATTCAGTGGTGTAACGTACCTTAAATTACTTTGGGGTGCAGCAAACTAAAACACTGAGGAGCTCTGAGGAGCAATGCACTGGGCTCTGTGCAGCTCAGGGGCTGTGCAAGCAGCCCATGCAGGAAGCTTGGCAGCAGCCCAGGAAAGCAAGCTCCACTGAAGAAAAAAGCAGTGAGCCTCTTTTTTTTCCCCCCGGAGCCTGCCTGCGTGAGCTGTGCAGGGACCTGATCCTTTCCCCTGTGGCTGCAGTGCCCCCTGGGACCGTCTGAGCCAGGTGCCTGTGGGCAGGTGCCACTGGGGGTGGGGGGCAGGGCTGCTGCTGCCATGGAGGGAAGTCCCAGTCCACCCCACAGCCCAGGTACCACTCCACCCACCGGCAGCTTGCCCTCCCCTCCCTGACACCAGAGAGGCAGGTAAGACACGGGTGTACATGACACGGCAGTTTACTTTGCTCTAAATTGAAGCGGTGTTTTTAAAAACCCACTGCTTCAATTTAGGGCAAAGTAAATCCCCGTTTCGTCTACACACACCCTTGGTGCCTATATGTGTGGCTCTATTAGGGCACAGGAAACTAATAAACTACGCAGCAGGATAATACTTGTAAATACAGTACTATCCTGCTGCGGAGTTTTTTTACTCTGCAGCAGAACACACATAGACACTGAAGTGTCTGGGTAGAGCACAAGGGTGCTTCAGGGCGGGGGCTGCTTGCTGGCTAGTCCCACTCTGGAGCATCCTCGTACCTCAGCTCGACCCACTGCAGAATGTTGAACTGAGTTGGAGCAGCCCCAGGCTGGCAAGCTGGCCCCACAGGCTCCCTGCCAGCTGGGGTTGCTCCAACCTGGCTCAACATGTTGCAGTCCCAGGTGCACATGTAAACACAGCACCCAGGAGGAATAAACTCTAGTGTGAGTTTATTGCTTTGCCTTAATATGCACATGTAGCTGTGCCCCCCTGAACATTATTTTGGCACTTGATTTTGACAGCTATATCTGTTCAATTGTCATCTAGTGAACCCGTTTTTCCCAAGCTGGCTAACTAGTACCAATACATTGTGGTCAAGTCAAAACAAATGGTTGTAGGGGACCACCCCATCATTGAGGTGTTTCATGGGGAGAGATATGAAAGAAACAAATTTGACTGAGAATTTTCTTGCTTATGTAAACTAGGGTTCAGATGTTCATGCCCATTTCACTGATTTCCCGTGTAGTGATTCCCAAAAGTGTAGAATAATAATAAGTGGGAAGTAGACCCTTTATTTTTTAAACTAAGGTTAGAAGTTGGAGTTACAATAATACACGCCCTTCTGAAGATAAGCCTTCAGCTCTGTATACATAGCCTATATCTGTCTGGATGACTTATCTAGGTCAGGTGACCACAGCTATGTATACAGACAAGAATTTGCTGTTCTTCTTCGAGGTATTTGCTGTTCTTCAAGATGTGTTGACACTCTTTCCATTTTTGGTGTGTGCTAGAGACTTTTGTTACCAGTACCATAGCAGGGGATCCCTGCAAGTCCTAATACTTGGAACCAACCTGCCTCTCTTTCAGTTCCTCCTAACTCGAACTAATGTTTGCATTTTCAAAGATGAAAGAATGGTACAAGGACTCAGAATGTACAAATGTAGAGAACATCACAAAGAACCACATTTACTATGATTGGTAAGTAACCATTCCTCTCCTTTGAGTGACTGCACACATATCCATTCCATTGTAGGCGACTCTCAAGCAGTTGTTAGTAAAATCATTTGTTTCATAGATTTCATAGACATTAGGGCTGGAAGGGACCTCGGGAGATCATCGAGTCCAGCCCCCTGCCCAAAGGGCAGGAAGTCAGCTGGGGTCATAGGATCCCAGCAAGATAAGCATCCAATTTACTCTTGAAGGTGTTCAATGTAGGTGCTTGAACCACCTCCGCTGGCAGACTGTTCCAGACCTTGGGGGCTCGGACAGTAAAGAAATTCTTCCTTATGTCCAGCCTGAAACGGTCTTGCAGGAGTTTGTGACCGTTCGACCTCGTCATCCCATGGGGCGCTCTGGTGAACAGATGTTCCCCCAGATCCTGGTGGTCACCCCTGATAAACTTGTAGGTGGCCATCAGATCACCCCTGAGCCTGCGCTTTTCCAGGCTAAAGAGTCCCATGGCTCTCAGCCTATCATTGTAAGATCTGTTTTCCTGACCTCTGATCATGCGCGTGGCTCTCCTCTGGACTCTCTCAAGCTTCTCCACATCCTTTTTGAATTGTGGAGCCCAAAACTGGACGCAGTACTCCAGCTGCGGCCTCACCAAGGCCGAGTACAAGGGGAGAATGACGTCCCGGGATTTGCTCGAGAAGCATCTATGGATGCACGCCAGCATTTTGGTCGCTTTACTAGCCGCAGCATTGCATTGGAGGCTCATGTTCATCTTGTGGTCAATGATGACCCCCAAGTCTTTTTCTTCTGTAGTGCTAACCAACGTAGCACTGCCGAGCCTATAAGGGTGCTGCAGGTTTTTCCTCCCAAGGTGGAGAACCTTGCATTTTTCGGTGTTAAACACCATGAGGTTCTCGTCTGCCCATTTGCTGAGCTTGTCCAGGTCAGCCTGGATCACCCGCCTATCTTCTGGCGTGGATGCTTTGCCCCAAAGTTTGGTGTCATTGGCGAACTTGGCCAGTCCACTCCTGACTCCAATGTCCACATCATTAATGAAGATGTTGAACAGTATGGGTCCCAGGACAGAGCCTTGAGGGACCCCACTGGTCACAGGGCACCACGATGAGTGACTGCCATCAATCACAACCCTCTGGGTCCGACCACGAAGCCAATTTCCCAGCCAGCGGATCGTGGTGGAGCCAAAGCCACAACCGGCCAGTTTGGCCAAGAGGTGATCATGGGATACCAGATCAAAAGCTTTTTTGAAGTCAAGATATATGACATCAATCTCTTCTCTCTTGTCCAGGTGATAGGTCACCTGGTCATAGAAGGAAATGAGATTGGTCAAACAAGACCTACCCGCAACAAACCCGTGCTGGCTGTCCCTTAGAATGTTAGCCTGGGCCAGTCCCTCAAGGATGGCCTCCTTAATAAACTTTTCTAAGATCTTCCCCAGGATAGAAGTCAGGCTAATGGGCCTGTAGTTAGCCGGATCCACTCTCCTCCCTTTCTTGAAGATCGGCACCACATTGGCCTTCTTCCAGTCTTCTGGCACTACACCAGAGCGCCAGGAGTTTTCAAAGATCCGTGCCAGGGGCTGGGCTATGACGCTCGCCAGCTCGAGTACCCTGGAGTCTATTGGATCACTAAATGGAAAACTGCTTTGCAAATGTCTGCATCATATCAAAAACTTTGAAGTATTGTGTAATGTTTAGAGTAATTATCCAAAGAAGCAGAGGTGTGGCACAGCAGATCTGCAACTGTGAGAACCACCAACACACAGGGCAGCACTGGCTCCTATTGTGCCAATAGCAGCAATGTGGTTAGCTATTTTTGTGCTGCTTCTCTGGTAATCCCCCCACAGCTAGGCTATTGCATAGATGACTATTGTAACCACCTAGAAGCTTTGCATATGTTTATGTATCCGGACATTGTTCAGAAGAGCTGGAGAAGTATACTGTAATCTCACCAAATGAGCAGATGTCTGTATAGAAGGAGTTTTGTAAACTAGAATTTAGCAAATGTTCATGCACGATATAATGTGCCCACTCTGCTGAAGCTGCCTTATCTCTTAATCTGTTGGAGAAGCTCTAAAGAGGTTCATTCTATTGATACAGAGAGATAGGGCCCTGTGAACTTTCAGCAGATTAAGTCTTTTTCGTCTTCATGACAATGAGGCTTTGGAAAAACTACAGCTGAATATATTGTTTGCTTTAAATGAAAGTCATAAATAATTTTGGATGAGATCTCCAAGAGATACTACGTTTGTGAAATAAAGTGTGTGGCAACCTGCCACCGGAGCCTGAACTATCCTAGATGAAGATATTACCACCAAAATTGCTGTTTTCTTGGAAGATAGGTGAGGTTACAAGGTACAAGATACCAAAGATTCAAATGGAGGACCCATACATTGGGAGAAGACAAGATTTGAATCTCCTAGGGTGCGTATACATGTACTCTGATGCGTTCTAATTAGAATATTTAAAAACTAATGTGCTGAGGATTTATAAGATGAAAAACCTTTTACAGGGTTGTGGCAGCATAGTTTGAGAGAACAAAAAAAACAAACCACCTACCAAAATGAGCAGCTTCTGGTGTCTCAATCTTTTTCAGAATCATCCTTGTAACCAGTTCTTCAGGGATACTTTGACCTCTATAAAGCAATTCTTGACACTAAAAAATATAAAATATAACTTCTTAAAATATCTGTGTTCTGGTCCCATTCTACCACCATTGCCTTTAATGGGAATAAAACTGAGCCTGATGAACATCGCGAAATATAATGCAAGAATTAAACGTTTTTTTGGGGGGGTTGTTTGTTTTTTTGCTGCTATTCTTTTATTAAATCAACTGTATAGCTGGGAAAGACAAGCTCTGGGGCATGAAGTGCCCTTCCTTAGCACATTTTACCTGAACTCTTGTCTAACATCTCTTCCAACAATGCAGTTTGTTCAATAAAAGATATCAGAAAAAGGCCTTGCTTCTTACATATCTCCTCAACCATCACAAATAGAATGACACTCCAACCTTACTACATGAAATTTAATAAAAGATACATATTTACCTTAAGTCCATATTCTGTTCCTGTAGAAATATTTTCTTCTATTACTTCCAAAGCTAAAGATTAAAATGAAAACAATTCACAAAACGTATTTTGCATCTATATAGTACATTTAAATATAGAAATCACCTAGAAGGGCTGTCTTAATTAGCAACTCATACTATCATACTGCAACTACCATGAAATCCATTGCTGAATATTTGAATGGAAACATTTTACATATTAAGGATTCAAATTTTATAAGAAGAACAAACAAAAATGTCAGCTCTAAAAACAGCCAGTTGAAAAGAAGTTTATATAAATTAAGAGACACAAAACTGGCAGTAACAACAGGCCTCCTAACAATGTTTTCAGTATGACTTGGTGAACTGCAATGATGGGTTGGACCCATAAGAATGCTTTTATAAATCCTTCTTATGTATGAGTCCTATCAAAGTCAAAGAGAGTGCCCATAAAAAGAGATGGAAAGATCTGTACCTAAATGTATATTCATGATTTTGTCCATTTGGAACAATAAGCACTTTTCTAACCTGTCTATTTTCATGAGTAACTGATCATTAAATAGCTGTACAATTCTTTTTTTCATTTTTTTTACCACATGAAATGTTTTGCATCAGGTATCATTTTTGTTTAGAAAAGTTGTATGAATTTAGAATTCTGTATTTTCACTGATAGAAAAGCTAAGAGATTTAATAAAACTCCAACTTCACTAAGATTTGAACTCAAAGTCTTCAAAATGCAATAAAAGACATTTTATTTGCTAAGTTGTAAGACATTTTAATCAAGAGAATCTGAAGTATTCTTTTGACCAGTAGAGGGCCTCCATTTTTTAATTAATTCAAGAAAAACATTTATAATTTTAAAAAAATTAAAAAATACAACATCCTAAAAAGAGAAGTATTTTCCAGAATTTAAGAAGTATTTCATTTTTTTCACTCTGCAGTAAAATCAGACAATCTCCTTGCATCCCACCCAGTCTACACATAACTGCTTTTAAAACACAAAACAGGGAAGAAGTGAAACACTCTGTACTCAGCAATCCTTGTTGAGCTCTCATGCTCATGCTGATAATTTTGATTATATCTAATATCAAACTTCTGAAGCTGGAGCACTGCTATGTTTTTTTTTGTTTTGCTCCAGTAACTACAAGAAGTTGCTTGATACCTAAGCTCTTTTTTGCCTATCAAAGTTTCTAGCCCTTTTCTTCAAAATGCCTTTAAATGACCAGTGCTTCTAGCAACGCATTTGCTGTGGCAAAGAATTGTGCCAAGAAATTGCTTTGTACCTGCTGACCTTAAGGGCAGAAACAGTCACAGCTGATCCTCTTCACTGGGCGAAATGCACATTGCCCACTGCACTACAATGGGCAAGGGCCCAATGTGGGACAAGAGGTAACATGCTCCCCTTACTAGGGAATTCCGCACCTCCTTCACTATCCCACACTTCCTTGCTGGGACCAGCACTGACTTGTCCCTCCAGGTGATGCATAAATCAGTGCAGATCCCAGCAAAGAGTTGCAGGGACCCATGCAGGTTCCTGTGCTGACTTGTAGAGACATGGGTCAGTGACAGGCAGTACATGTGTTTCCCTTGCCAGGGGTTCCCCACCTTCCTCACTGCCCCATGCTTCCATGCTGGGACCTATGCTAATCCATGTCTCCATGTGAAGCATGGGTGGCACCAGGTCCTAGCAGAGGCAAAAACACCTCATGGGGGTGTGTCTCTTTAAGTGGGGAAAGCCCAGAGTTCCCTGCTTACTATGATGTTCCTGGGGCACATCCTGTAAGTGGGGAAAGCCAGACAGATGCTCCAGGGACTTGAGGGACCCAGTCCTGCCCAGGAATTCCCAGGGTGTACAGGACTGGGCCCCTCAAACGTAGGCAGGGAACCTGTTGCTACCAAGCAAACAGGTGTCCACTGCAATAAAGTGGCCCAATCTATTACCCATAAATTTTGGGCATTTGGGGGCAACAAGTGGTACAGGGATGTCTGTTTCATTCATCCTTGTGCTGCCATAAACATTTTTATGGTGGCACAAGGGCAAGAAAAGGCCCTCTGTTTCCACCCTTAGGGACCTTCAGGAAGAGTAAATTAGGGAAATGAAACTGAATAGTGCAGCAAATCATCTTTCTGTGGGCCAACTGAATGCTGCTGGGTAGGAGAATCTCTCCCTGCTCCCACTGAATGACCCCTCAGATACTTTTTGGCTTGAAATTACAAAGGCAAGAGCACCAATTTCCTTCTATTTTTATTTAGATTACAATATGGTTATAAGCCCAAGACATGGACTAGGAACCCAGTGTGCTAGGCACTGTGCAAACACAGAGAAAGATACTCTCTAGCTCCGGACAGGCCTCTGCACTCGTGTAGACGCCACTGATTTCAGAGAAACTCCACATGAAGATAAGATCTTACAAGACTGGGGTTCTGATTGGGTCATTAAACATTAACATTCCCTTCACAAAAGAGGGGAAAACTGCTTTGTTTAACAGCTTTGTGGCATAGGCAGATGCACTTGCCTGGTTCAGCACCTGTCAGATAATCTGTTGGCCCCACTGAAGTCAACAATGTATCAACCAGCATTGCAGGGAATATGAAGATTACTCTAAACAAAAACTGTTATAAAGCCAGTGCTGTGCTCTGGATACCAATGCTATTTACCTTCTATGAATGTGCATTTCCATATTTGTGCTATTTTTCTTGCTAATGTTTTCTTCCCAGAGCCCTTCAAAAGAAAAAAAAATACATTTTTGCTTAAATCTACTTTGCCATTCCTAATAGACAATAAAATACAAATGAAATTTGAGCCCTATTATTTGTCTTTATATTACAGTTACCAAAAAAATACCAGGGCATTTTTTTTTTAATATTACAATAGCAACTGCAAGCTCTAGTCAAGATTAGGTCCTCTGAGTTAAGCAATGGAGAAACACAACAGGTCACTGAACAATATATACTTCCCATTATCCTTTAGTTGATTTTATTTACATTAAATATGCTTGTAAGTCTATTTCAAACCTCTGCTACAAGTTGACCATACATTTTTACAAAGATTTTACTGGACTGAAATATTAAATCCTTGGTCACAGACCAAACTCATTTTTTTCTTTGCTAAATTTGATCAAACCCCTTCACTTATGCCTAAGTAAAGAAAGATTTGTAAAGATAGAGAGGCATGATATCTGAAATATTTTTCCACTTAAGATGTACCCTACTCTGAAAAGTGGCTCTGCAAAATATTCACTTTCTTACTCCACAGATCTGCTGCCCATTTATATCCAGTCTTACCAGCTGACTTCAGTAATAAAATACTTCTCCTGTGTTTTTATTTTTGTTTTGCCCTGAAAAGCCAACATAGCAAAGAATAACAAACACTCTGATTGCCCTTAATTTATTATGTGTTGCACAATATTAACAAGGTTATTTTACAAGTTTCATGTTTCACAAATATAAGGCCTGCTAAAACTTTGTTATCAATGATGACGATACAAAAGAAAGAAGAAACCCAGCAAGTCACAAAAATGCAAGAAATATGAAGTTTCACAATGACATTTTGAAATAACATGTCAGAATGGAATCACACCAAAGATGTCTGAATATTAAAGCATTAAACAAGACATGTTAGTCATCAATAAAGATTCATAAACCTGGTAAATTTGTAAAAGAATGTTACAACTGAAAACTACTCTGTACATATGCAACATTACACTACTATGTATAACTTATTTTGATAAAAAATAATGCATAATAGTCCTCATTTTGCCTCATAATTTAAGCGATTCTGTTAATTTTGTAAGCATTTGTATCTTACTCCCTTAAACATGCCCTACAATAGTTTTCTGCCCAAAGTTTAGTAAAAACTTAAGTGCACTTCTGGTCCACTTCAGAGTCTCCCGGAGAGTATGCAGGAGGGCCCCCCATGTCTCCCTGGCTCAGCGACTGGGTCTGGGGGTCACCTGGGATCCCCCCATGGCTGACTGCCGAGCTGGGGAGGCACAGGGGGGTCTCCCACATTCTCCCCGGCGGACCCAGAAATGCACCAGAAGTATTTCCGATCCACTTTCAGGTTCACCTCCAAGCATGCGGGGGCCCCCCAGCACTCCTGTGGGATGTTTCATCCACCCCAGCATTGCAGTGTTCACAAGCCATGCTGGTACCTCGAGGTATGTAGAAAAACATTTAAAACTGTGTCTAGGTCCGAATTGCTGATTCTCCAAATTGTATCAAATCTTCAGATTTTGATTCGGCCAAATTGAATCAGGAACAGCGATCCAAATCAACAAATCGAATCGCTGTCCCTGATTTGGGCCGAATCTGAATCCAAATTGAATAAGGCCCATTTCACACACCCCTAATAGCTATGACAGCTCCCAATGGAGACAGACATCGCTTCTACTGGCAGAGAGTTATTTGCCAGTATTTTTATGCCATTTCCCAAATAAAAGAGAATATATAAGCAAGAGGAACTGTCAGCATACGCTATAGCCTGCATATACAATAGCTTTTTGCTAGGCTAAAAACAGTATAAAAATTATGTTGCTTAATTGATATTATACAAACAAAAGTTTCTATGTAGAAGTGGCTAGAGTCTGATACATGTGATGGAAAGGTACCCGCCTTAGTTTTGGCTTTATTGTTTGTTTTCAAGCTAGTATTTTCTTAGCTTTAAAAGAAGTCCGTTGTAATATGGTGATGGATGCTCTTTAAATAATTGCATACATAAAAAAATAGTGTTACCAGAAAAAAATAATGTTTGAATTTTTTGCCTTTTGTTTAAATTCTGGACTTCAGCACTGCACTAATGTACACAGGTTTGGGCCAAATATCATTTATAAAAATTTATTAAAGGCAGCTTTTCAGCTGAGAATACTCTGTGCTTCCATGCCCCTGGATATAATAAAGCATTTTCTTTAAATAAAATACTTTATGTTGTGTTGCCCTTAAAAATATAAAATTCCTCCCATATTTGCATATAGCTATATATCTGGAGTTATTTAAGATTAGGCAACTAACTCTTTCTTAGCTTTCCAGTGAGCTCAATGGAATACAACAAAATGGGTGCTTATTACCTGGCAATTACAAATCATCTTAATCTAAGAGACCGTGTAACATTTCATTTCAGAAAAAGAGAGCTTTTAAATTACAACTGTAATACATTACAAATTACTTAAACAGGATGCCTTGGTTGATCTTTCCAATTAAATGGCTACCTGATTTAAACAGAGATTATCGAAATACTGTTTAGTATTATTATATCATCATGTATCTGTAATGCACTATGATCAACTAAACAGTTTAATGGGTCTATTTACTTATATTTTGTCCTAAACCTGCAAATTTGTCATATTTTAAATATTAAAACATTCACTTGAACATAAACAAATTAATGACCACATTAGGATTTAGGAAAGTAGGGCTGGAAGGGACCTCATAATATCATCTAGTCCAACACCCTGCTCAAGACAGGATCATCTCTGATTCAACCATCCCACCCAAGTGACCTGTCTAACTTGGTCTCAAAAACTTCTAAGTTGGAGATTCTACAATTGCTCTAAGTAGCCTGTTCCAATGCCTGACCACCCTCATTGTAAGAGTTCCTTCTCACCTTCAAATTCAATTTACTCTGCTGAACTTTGAGCTCATTGCCTCTAGTCCTGTCCTCTACTACCACAGGGAAAAGCCCATCTCTATCCTCTCTATAACTGTCCTTCAGGTATTTGAACACTGTTATCAACTCCCCCACTTAATCTTCTTTTTCTTAGACTAAATAACCTTAGTTTTTTCAGCTTTTCTTCATAAGCCTTGTTTCCTAGGCCCCTAACCATTTTTGTTGCTTTGTGCTGCACTGCTTCCAAACTGTCCACATCCTTTTTGCCCAAAGCTGGTCACAGGAGTTTAGGTGAAGCCTCCCCAGTGCTGAACAGAGTGAAAGCATCACTTTCCCTGCTCTGCAAGTGACACTTCTGTTAATACAACCCAGCATGCTGCTGGGTTTTTTTTCTTGGCAACAAGGGCACACTGTTGGCCCATATTCAGCTTATGGTCTACTAGAACTCCCAAGTCCTTCTCTGCAGTACTGTAGCCTGCAGTCATTTCCCAGTCTGTATTTGTACATGTGATTATTCCTTCCTAAATGCAGGAGTTTGCACTTGTCCTTGTTGAATCTCATATGGTTGATTGTGGACCATTTCTCCAGTTTATCCAGGTCACTGTGAATCATAGCCCTGCCCTCCAGAGTTCTTGTAACCCCACCCAACTTGGTGTTGTCTGCAACTTTGTTAAGCATGCACTCAATCCCATTGTGCAGTATCTCCATTAATGAAGATATTAATTAACACCAGACTTAGGGTAGACCCCTGGGGAACACCACTCCATACCTACTCCCAAATAGACACTGAGCCATTGAGGTGCATCAGTCCCCCCAAAACTCATTATCATCATTAAGTACAAAGATCCTTAAGTACTTTCAGCTAGTGTGTGTAGTTTCTCAGTTTGTTAATGAGAATGTTGTGAGAGACAATGTCAGAAACCTTGCTAAAGTCAAGGTACATCACATCCATTGCTCTCCCACCATCCACAGAGCCTGTCACTTTATCACAGAAGGAAATCAGGTTGGTCAGGCATGACTTGCCCTTGCTGAATCCATTCTGGCTCTTCCTGAATACCTTGTTTTTCTTTAGGTGCCTGAGAGAGAGCTGCAGGGAACAGGGAAGAGATGCCAGGAATGGTTGCTCAGCAGCCTGGCACACACCAGATCCCAGAGCAGGCATGCCATGCCATGCTCAATGCACAGCATTTTAAAAGCAGCCTCTCCCTCTGGATTGGAGGAGAGATCCCTGGCAGAGCTATTTAGGGCCCTGGTAAGGGGCAGAATGGGGAGGATGCCATCAGACCACGGTGTGCTTTCACTTCTGGGATAGCTAGAAACTGGAACTGAGAGAGTCCTCCAGCAGGCAGGATTGCAAGCCTGCAAGCTGAGTGTGGCCAGAGGGCCATTGAAGAGTCCAGCAAGATCATCTGGAGAAGGCAAGGAAGATCCCTAGAGCAGCATGCTTATAGGCTCGGCAGTGCTACGCTTACTAGCACCATGGCTGAAAGAGACTTGGGGGTCATGACTGACCACAAGATGAACATGAGCCACCAATGCAATATTGCAGCTGGCAAAGCAAACAAAACTCTGGATTGCATCTATAGATGCTTCTCAAGTAAGTCTCAGGATGTCATCCTTTTGCTGTACTCAGCCTTGGTGAGGCCGCAGCTGGAGTACTGTATCCAATTCTGGGCTCCACAATTCAAGAAGGATGTTGAGAAGCTTGAGAGAGTCCAGAGGAGAGCCACTCACATGATCTCTTATGAAGAAAGGCTGAGAGCCATGGGACTCTTCAGCCTGGAAAAGTGCAGGATCAGAGGGGACCTGGTGGCTAACTATAAGTACATAAGGGGTGTGCATCAGGATCTGGGGGAACATCTGTTTACCAGAGTGCCCCAAGGGATAACAAGGACCACTGGTCATAAACTCCCCCAAGTCCATTTTAGGCTGGACACAAGGAAAAATTTCTTTACTATCTGAGCCCCCACAGCCTGGAATAGACTCCCTCCAGAAGTGGCGCAGGCACCTACTCTGGACTCATTCAAGAAATGTTTGGATGCTTATCTTGCTGGGATCCTTTGATCCTAGCTGACTTCCTGCCCCTAGGGCAGGAGGCTGGACTTGATGATCTTCAAGGTCCCTTCCATCCCTAATGTCTATGAAATCCATGAAATCTGTGAGAAGCTAGAGTCTCCAGTTACTGACATGTGGCTAGTGGACTGCAATGATTACTAGTAAGAGCCCTATGCCAGACAAGAAAGCAAAGAATCCAGATGAGTACTTAAGTTGATATTTTTTGTGCTTTTACTTTCCTTTTTCTTCCTCATGTTAATTATATATGATGCCCATTTTGAGTGAGGAGATATTCCTCCCATGGCTGCATCAAGGACTCAGTTATAGCCCCAACTAAGCTGTGTCAAAGGGGAGGAAAACTAAGGTTTATAATAGGGACGGGGACATCATTCCCAAAGCAGCAGGAGGCCATGAACTGTGTTTTGTTAGTCTGCTGTTTTTCTTTTTTGTCCTGGGTTGAGGTTATGCCTAATGACCAGCTATTGTTGAAAGTCTCATGTGCAGTTGTCCCTTCACTATCAGTCTACACTCAAATTTAGAGCTGCATGGAGCCCACAGAAATAGAAGAGAGGCGGAGACACCAAACATTCCTGCTGAAGTACATCTGATGTGGTTAGCGTGGGGTAAAGGGGAGGTTGGAGCCCCATAAAAGGATTGGCCTACAGCTACTGGGATTACCATTAGTCGATTTCCTCCAGTTCCCAAGAATTTATGTGATAACATCAAAGTCGTGGCAAGTGAGAGCACTCCATCTGAGTGGACTGGACTACAATGCTTCTAGACAAATTAGAAGTGGTGCAGGCCTGCCATATTCTGAACAGGCAGGGTTTCAGCCTCTTAAAGGAGAGTGCCCAGATAGTGCCTCACAACAGATTCTTTGAGGACCTGCTCCATGATCTTTCCAGGTATTGAGGACAGGCTGACTTGTTTATCTTTCCCTGGATTCTCCTTCTTCCAGTTCTTGAAGATGGGCACTATATCTGCCTTTTCTAGTCAGCCAGGACACACCAACCTTCATGGAGTTCTCAAAAAGAATGGCTCAGACATTACCTCAGCCAATTCCTTCAGTATCCTAGGGTATATCTTATGTAGGCCTGCCAGCTTGAAAGCATCTAGCTTCTGTCAAAAATTCCCAACCTGTTCTTCTGCTACTCTAGGCTGCTTGTTTCCTTCCCTGTAATCTATGTTGCCAACTGCACTTGTTATCTAGTAGCCACCCCTATTTATGAAGGCTAAAGTAAAAAAGGTGTTAAATACTTCAGCTTTCTTTGCATCATTCACAACTAAATTGCCTTCCACATTCCATAAGGGACTTATGGTTTCTCCGATCTCTCTCTTACTTTTGACATGTTTATAGAATCCCTTTTTATTGCCCTATGTCTCTTGCTAGCTGCATCTCAAATCATGTCTTGGCCTGTCTAATTGTAACAGCTGCAAAGCTTGCCTGGCTGCAAGCCAAGTGGGTGAGCTGTACTTAAGAGCTCTGCAAGAAAGGGGCGGCACAGCTTTGCAGAGAGTGCATAAGCTTTACTAGACAGGAGGGTATGCAGTGTCAGGAGCCTGGGCAACAAGCAGGACGAGCTCGTCCTCCTGCTCAGTGCAAAGAAATATGATGTCATTGGGATAACGGAGACCTGGTGGGACTCCACCCATGACTGGACCACGGGTATAGAGGGCTATACCCTATACAGGAGGGAACGTGTTGACAAAAGGGGTGGGGGTGTAGCTCTCTATGTGAAGGAAAGCTACATGTCCCTGCAAGCTGATGTTGGCGACCGGCATGGACAGCTAGAGACCCTCTGGGTAAATATTCGTGGGGAATTTGGCACAGGGGACACAACGGTGGGAGTCTACTACAGACCTCCCACTCAAAGTCCCGAGCTTGACCAGGAGTTCGCCCGGGAACTGACTGAGGCCGCTTGCTCCAGGACCTTGGTTGTCATGGGTGACTTCAATTACCCAGACATCTCGTGGGAAGATCACTCAGCTAAATCTGAGCGGGCGCAAAGCTTTCTCTCGTGCGTGGATGACCTCTACCTGACCCAAGAAGTCTATGGGCCAACGAGAGGCAAAGCGCTGCTTGACCTGGTACTGGCTACAGGGGATGACCTAATCGGCGACCTAGTGATTGATGGGAAGTTGGGTGACAGCGACCACGAGCTGATCACCTTCACCATCCACCGTAAAGCTGGCAAGTCAGTCAGCAACACAGAAGTCCTTGACTTCAGAAAAGCCGACTTTGACAAGCTCAAGAGGCTAGTCGGTCAGGCCCTCAGGGACCATGACCCCTGAGGATGCCAGGGAGATGGGAGTTCAAGAAGAGTGGTTGCTTCTCAAGGAAGCAATCCTCAGTGCACAAGCTAAATCTATTCCAACACGGAGGAAAGGCAGCAAGAAGGCACAGCAGCCCCCCTGGCTCTCCAGAGACCTAGCGGACCTACTGTGGCTAAAAAGGAAAGCCTACAAAGGATGGAGGACGGGATTCACCTCCAAGGAGGATTACTCCACGCTGGTCTGGTCCTGCAGGGACCAAACCAGGAAAGCCAAGGCGGCAACTGAACTCCAACTAGCTTCAGGCATCAAGGACAACAAAAAGTCCTTTTTCAGGTATATGGGGAGCCGGAGGAAAAGCAAGGGCAATGTTGGACCCCTGCTAAACTAGATGGGGCAACTGACAACTGACGCCCAGGAAAAAGCCAACCTATTAAATAGGTACTTTGCGTCAGTCTTTCATCAGTCCCATGGGACGCCCATGCCTGCTATGGGACAGGGAAATCTGGGTGAGGGGAATCCCCTACCCTCCATCAGTGCTGACCTCGTGAAGAAACACCTTGAGAAGCTGGATACCTTCAAGTCAGCTGGCCCTGACAACCTGCACCCCAGGGTACTCAAGGAGCTGGCGAGCGTCATAGCCCAGCCCCTGGCACGGATCTTTGAAAACTCCTGGCACTCTGGTGTAGTGCCCGAAGACTGGAAGAAGGCCAATGTGGTGCCGATTTTAAAGAAACGGAGGAGAGTGGATCCGGCTAACTACAGGCCCATTAGCCTGACTTCTATCCTGGGGAAGATCTTAGAAAAGTTTATTAAGGAGGCCATCCTTGAGGGACTGGCCCAGGCTAACATTCTAAGGGACAGCCAGCACGGGTTTGTTGCGGGTAGGTCTTGTTTGACCAATCTCATTTCCTTCTATGACCAGGTGACCTATCACCTGGACCAGGGAGAAGAGATTGATGTCATATATCTTGACTTCAAAAAAGCTTTTGATCTGGTATCCCATGATCACCTCTTGGCCAAACTGCCCAGTTGTGGCCTTGGCTCCACCACTATCCGCTGGCTGGGAAATTGGCTTCGTGGTCGGACCCAGAGGGTTGTGATTGATGGCAGTCACTCATCATGGTGCCCTGTGACCAGTGGGGTCCCTCAAGGCTCTGTCTTGGGACCCATACTGTTCAACATCTTCATTAACGATGTGGACATTGGAGTCAGGAGTGGACTGGCCAAGTTCGCCGATGACACCAAACTTTGGGGCAAAGCATCCACGCCAGAAGACAGGCGGGTGATCCAGGCTGACCTGGACAAGCTCAGCAAATGGGCAGACGGGAACCTGATGGTATTTAACACCAAAAAATGCAAGGTTCTCCACCTTGGGAGGAAAAACCTGCAGCATCCTTATAGGCTTAGCAGTGCTATGTTGGTTAGCACTACAGAAGAAAAAGACTTGGGGGTCATCATTGACCACAAGATGAACATGAGCCTCCAATGCGATGCTGCGGCTAGTAAAGCGACCAAAATGCTGGCGTGCATCCATAGATGCTTCTCGAGCAAATCCCGGGACGTCATTCTCCCCTTGTACTCGGCCTTGGTGAGGCCGCAGCTGGAGTACTGCGTCCAGTTTTGGGCTCCACAATTCAAAAAGGATGTGGAGAAGTTTGAGAGAGTCCAGAGGAGAGCCACGCGCATGATCAGAGGTCAGGAAAACAGATCTTACGATGATAGGCTGAGAGCCATGGGACTCTTTAGCCTGGAAAAGCGCAGGCTCAGGGGTGATCTGATGGCCACCTATAAGTTTATCAGGGGTGACCACCAGGATCTGGGGGAACGTCTGTTCACCAGAGCGCCCCAAGGGATGACGAGGTCGAACGGTCACAAACTCCTGCAAGACCGTTTCAGGCTGGACATAAGGAAGAATTTCTTCACTGTCCGAGCCCCCAAGGTCTGGAACAGTCTGCCAGTGGAGGTGGTTCAAGCACCTACACTGAACACCTTCAAGAGTAAATTGGATGCTTATCTTGCTGGGATCCTATGACCCCAGCTGACTTCCTGCCCTTTGGGCAGGAGGCTGGACTCGATGATCTCCCGAGGTTCCTTCCAGCCCTAATGTCTATGAAATCTATGAAATCTATGCTTCTTATTGGAATGTTTAAATTGTGACCAGAGCCCACTTTGCAAATTGGGGGTTCTGATTGGCTGCTAGTGAACCATAAACGTTGAGGGAACGAAAAGAAGAAGAGAAGCTGGGAGGAACAAACTCCAGCCCTGGAAAGAAGGGGCACAGACTCAGCCCCCAGCCAGGGGTGACTGAGCTAAAACTTGCCCAGGGAGCAGGCATCTGGTTGGGGAGAGTGTGTGTCATCCTGTGAGAAGCTGGTTCTCCACTGGGTTCAGAGATGTGCAACCAGGGACACAGTTGCCTGGGAAAGGGTTGGGAGGGGTTGGTAAGCAAAGCTGGTAGCCTTGCCAGAGATGGAAGAAGCAGCAGAGTCAGAGACCTGCAGAGGGAAACTGTGTCTGTGAGTGAATGTGTTGGGAAGGAGAGAGAGCCCCAAGAGGGAGTAGGCTGAGAGAATACAAACCAGCATTGGTGTGTGGGGGGACACCTAATCACTAGTGTTTGCAGGAAGTGTATTTCCAGAAGGAAACTGCTTAAGGCACTGGTTGTTAACCGGGGTTATGCAGAATTCTGCGTGTATTCACACAGCCACAGTACAGCACGTGGGTGGCCAGGAGCACAGCCTGGCCATGTGGAGAGCAGCTGGGTCTGGCTGGTAAGTTTGTTGTAGGGGGAGGGAGCGGGGCAGGGGCAGGGGCTGCCCAGCTGGGGCAGGCTGTGGGACTGAGCTGCACAGGAAGAAGGGACAGCTCCTGTCTCTACGCATGCCCCAGGAGGGCATGGGGGGCAGGGCATGTGGCCCTGTATCTGCAAATAGGGCAGGGTGGGGCTGGCTGGGGCTCTTCCAGGCTCTTCTTAGTGGAGGGATGGGCTATGCTTGGGGACGGGGGGGGGGTGGCCCTGGGAGTGGGTGTGGGGGGGGCCACAGTGAATTCTGGAGTGGTCACAGCCCCCCCTAGTAGCTCCAATCCCGTAGGCCCCTGTGCTGAGGGAGGGACCAGGGCTGGGGCTGGGGCTGGGGCTGGAGCAGGGGCAGACGCTGCCCAACTGGTGCAAAGTGCAGGACAGAGCCATGAATGGCTCATTCGGGAAGCACAGGAAGTGGTGGCTCCTGCTGCTGTGCACACCCTGGAAGGGCATGTGGAGGGGGTTGCCCCCAGATCTGCATATGGGGCTCAGTGGACTGCAGGCCACTGTGGGCTGGGGCAGCCCTGAGCTGCTCCTGGCAGGGGTGTTGGGCCAGGCTGCACTGGGAAAGGGAGGTTGGGTGGGGCTATGGCAAATTCTGGAGTGGGTACAACCCCTCCCATAGCCCACTCCCAGTGCTGCTGCTACCCGTCCCAAGTGCAGCCTAACCCAGGAACAGCCTGGCGTGGCCCGAGCTTGTCCACACCCTGCGTGCAGATCCCAGGACACGCACTCCCCATACCCTTCTGGGGTGTGTGCAGTGGCAGGAGCCGCCAACCCCTGGATGCAAGTCACTTGCGACTCTATCCCATACTCTGCCCCAGTTGGGCAGTGCCTACCCCTGGTCCAGTCCCAGCCCCAGCCCCAGCCCCAGCCCCAGCCCCAGCCCCACTCCCTCCCTCACTGTGGGTGCCTACAGGAGTGGGGCTGGGGGGGGAGGTTGCAGCCAATCCAGTATTCACCATAGCCCATCCAAGCTTCCTCCCAGTGCCACTGCCACCCACCCTGAGCACAGCCCAGCCCAGCCCAGGCCCTCACTGGAAGATCCCAGCACCCCAGCCCACAGTGGAAGCCTGCTCCCCACGTGCAGATCTAGGGGCACACACCCTCATGCCCTGCCGGGTGAAACTTTGAGACAGAAGGGGTACACTTGTTAAAAAAGTTGAAAACCCCTGGTTTAGGGAATAATTTGCCAATAAAGGACACAAAAGGGAGCATATTACCTGCAGCAGCTGTTCAGAGCCTATTTTGCTGTGTTGACAGGAAGGATTAAAGAAGTCCATTTTCCCCAAAGCAGCAGATGCCTTGCCTTTGCCATCTAGTGGTGGATCATAGTTATAGCTGTGTTGCCATTCATTGTTAAGGGAAGTGGATTATGACCCAAAGTAAATCAGCTGGGTTATGCGGGAAACTAAGGTCCTAACAAGGTGAATTTAATTACTGAGGTTGTTTAACAGAAGTGGGAACAACCACTATGTTGGAATTATCCACCTAATGTTGCAGTTGTAAATTTTACTTAAATTGTTAGTTTTATTATTAACTATTGTTATTACATACTTTTTGTTTATTTCTTGTATATAAATTAGTTGTGTATAATAAAGAATAACGTGTTCATCAGGTCAGAGCAAATTCCTGGATGGTGAGGGTGAAGTACACACCTCTCCATGGGACACATCAATCAGTAGTCTGCTTGCGGGGCTCCCAGGACTACTGGCACCCTGAGGACCAAAAATCTGGCGCATCACCCAGCCTTAGCATGCTAGCATGGGTCACATAATTATCTCCCTGCAGGCCCATGTGATACTCCTATACTCTTCCATAATAATATGATCAAGAATTCACTGTATAGAAGTTCTTTATAGAATTCTTGAGTTTCAGCTCATTGAAGAAATTGCTTTTTAGCCAGGTTGGTTGCCTGTTGTGCTTCTCATTCTTCTGTCACATCACCCTTAACAGGGCCTCCCCTCCTTAAAGTAGAGCCAGTTTTTCTGGACTCCTTTTCCCTTCAGACTTGCCTCCCAGGGGATCCTGACCACCAGTTCCCTGAATTTGTAAAAGGCTGCTTTTCTAAACTCCAGGGTCTTTATTCTGCTGTGCTCCTTCCTTCCTGCACTCTATCATTTCGTGTTCAGTGTTACCCAAGTGACCTTCCATCTTTACATTCTCAACCAATTCCTCCCTATTTGTAAGCAGCAAGTTAAGAAGAGCTTCCCCCATAGTTGTCTTCTTACCATCTGTATCAAAAAGTTATCCCCAGTGCACTCCAGGGCTGCTTGTGAACTGTTGTGAGCTCCATAATTGAAGTGCCATATGAAAACCAGATCCTGTGAAGCTTCCATCACTTCTTTAAAACTATTCACCAAGGTCCTCCAGGGGAGGACTAGAAATAATGGGCACAAGCTGACTGAAGATCAATTCAGACTAAACATAAGAAAAAAACGTCTTTACAAGTTGAGTACTGAGGGTTTGGAACAGGCTACCCCCAGAGGTGGTACAGTCACCCATCCTGGTGATCTTCAAAAAGATCTTGAACCCCATCTTGCTGGTGTCATCTGACCCCAGTTGTCTTTCCTGCCCAAGTGCAGGGGGCTGGACCAGATGATCTGTAAGGTCTCTTCCAGGTCTCTAAAGTCCCTTCTAGAGCCTAAAAAACTATGAAACTATGAATAGAAAGCCTCATCCGCCTCCTTCTCTTGGTGTAGAAGCCTGTAAGAGATGCTTATTCATAGATAGATTCATAGATATTCCAGCTGGAAGGGACCCCGGAGGATCATTGAGTCCAGCCCCCCGCCCCAGCGGCAGGAAGTCAGCAGGGATCATAGGATCCCAGCAAGATAAGCATCCAAATATGTTTTGAAGGCATTTAATGTAGGTGTTTGAAACCACCTCTGATGGCAGACTGTTCCAGACCTTGGGGGCTCGGACAGTGAAGAAATTCTTCCTTATGTTCAGCCTGAACTGGTCACAGTGGAGTTTGTGACCGTTCGATCTTGTCATCTCTTGGGGTCCTCTGGTGAACAGTAGTTCCCCCAGATCCTGATGAGCACCCTGATAAACTTATCGGTGGCCACCAGATCACCCCTGAGCCTGTGCTTTTCCAGGCTAAAGAGCCCCATGGCTCTCAGCCTGTCGTCGTAAGGTCTGTTTTCCTGACCTCTGATCATGCACGTGGCTCTTCTCTGGACTCTCTCAAGCTTCTCCACATCCTTTTTGAATTGTGGAGCCCAAAACTGGATGCAATACTCCAGCTGTGGCCTCACCAAGGCTGAGTATGAGAGGAGAATGGTGTCCCAGGATTTGCTTGAGAAGCATCCATGGATGCAAGCCAGCATTTTGTTTGCTTTACTAGCTGCAGCATCACACTGAAGGCTCATGTTCATCTTGTGGTCAACCATGACCCCCAAGTCCCTTTCATCTGTAGTGCTAACCAGCATAGCACTGCTGAGACTATAAGCATGGTGCACGTTTGGGTCAGTAGTTGGTAGGTTTGGGTCAGTAGTTGCTCAGGTCATTGAGTCCGATGCCCTGCGCTGGGCAGGAAAGAGTACTGGGGTCAAATGACCCCAGCAAGGTGTACATCCAGCCTCCTCTTAAAGACCCCCAAGGTAGGAGCCAGCACCACTTCTCTTGGAAGTTGGTTCCAGATCCTAGCTGCCCTGACCGTGAAGTTGCGCCTCCTGATATCTAGGCTGAATCTACCCTCTGCCAGCTTGTGACCATTATTCCTGGTCACTCCTGGTCATGCTCAGGGGAACAGGGACTCTCCCAATGCCTGTTGGTCCCCTCTGACTAGTTTGTAACAGGCCACTAGATCCCCCCTCAGCCTTCTCTTGTGGAGGCTGAACAGGTTCAGGTCCCGTTGCCACTCCTCGCAGGGCCTGCCCTGCTGCCCCCTGATCATGTGAGTGGCCTCCTCTGGACCCTCGCCATGTTGTCCACATCCCTCTTGAAGTGCTTACCATCACATTCCCCTTTTTGCTCTCTCCTCTGACATGTACCTGGAAGCTTCAACAGGCTTGTCTCCCACTTCTTACTGCACTTCAGAACATATATACCTCACCTCTATACAAGGCCATCCTTGGGGGACGTGATTTGGGGTGACTGCCCTGCGCTTTGGGGCCCCACCGCAGAAATGGGCAGAGTGGCTGTGGTGACACTGCATCGCTGCCGCCGGCTTCGCATCTGGTCGCTCACTACCCCGCCCCCACTGCTAGGCAGCGGCGGCAGCTTCTTCACATCCAGGGCAAGAGGATCAGGTTGGGAGCAGGGCCTTGCATGAGCTGATTTGCCCTGGGCCCTGCACCCTGCTTGGGTTGGCTCCACCTTTATACATAGGGCAATACCTCTGCCTTTTTGTACCCTTCACTATGCTTTCCAAATAAGCTATACTCGTCCATGACTACACTCTAGTCAGGTGAACTATCCCACCACATCTCTGTAACCTCAATTACAGGTTTCCCTCGCTTGATGCAGGTTCTGTATGTGCAAATTCACTCTTATGCAATGAACCTTTTTATACCCAAAATTTGTTATACGCAAGGTAAATTCACTCTTATCCGATCAGTGTGGTGGAAGCCCACAGTTAGCTGCTTTGTGTGGTGCGTTGTGGGAGTGATGCGCACCAAAATATAGTTGCCTGTGTGGATTTGTGCTCCCTGCTTGTTGTCTGCAATGTGTTTGTGTAGTTGCCATCCCAATTATGGCTTCTAAGTGTTCTGCTAGCTTATCTCCCCCTCTCTGCTCTTGGTGAGGACCAAAATTATCTTGTAAAAGTGGTAGAAACGGGCAGCACAGTCAAGGTCTTGGAACATATCTCTTGGAATTTATCCCTATTTGTTACATTGTAAAGTGGGTTCCCTTCATGCGAATTCAAGTTAGGCACCATTTTCCAGGAAAGCAGGTACAGCATAAAGCAAGGGAAACCTGTATATTATACATTGCCACTAAAAAACAGAGGAAAACCTGTAATAATATGTGCCCTGTAGGCTGCTGGCACATATTAATACGAGAATAAAAAATCCTTAGATCCCAATCACATGACTGCTGGGTCCTGCAGCTGGGGACTGGGAATTCCCCAATCCTCAGCTGTCCATGCCATAAAAGGACTTTAAACATCCTGAGTGTGGGGAGTTGATAGGCTGCACCCATGCAGGGACATATAAAACCCTGCACTGCAGCCCTACATTGGCTGTTGTATACAGCTTTAAATGTCCCTGAGCAGGAGAAGTCCCATACTCAGGGACATGTAAATCTCAGTGCTGCAGGGCATAGGACACCAAGATTCCCAGACCTGGGAACTAGATTTGCCTCTGCAGGCTCTGTCAGGCAGCAGCTGCCAGGTCCTGGGACCCAGGGCTGCCTCTGTGGATTCGTCAGGCACAGCCCCAGTCCCACTTTCAGAACCAATGCTTCCCTTTACCCAAGACCCAGACTCCAAGGCTGCCCCTGCCAGAACCCTGGCAACAGATATGGGCAGCTGTGTCCCGTTCCCTGCCTGATGCTGAAAATCTGCTGACTGTCAGCATGAGGCAGAGGGCAGCCCTGGGTCTGGGACAAATGCCATACATTCAATTTGATGCTGGATAGAAACCAGCCACATAGATGCAGCTGGTTTGCCAGTTAATCCCACCATAAATTCCCTGAACTTGTGGCATGTTACAATTTATCATGTCATTAATATGTTAATTGCACAATAAATGTAACATCTGCCAGTGCCTTACTTTAAGTATTAACACCGCTAACTTAATTCACTGGTCATTCAAACAAAGAGTATGATCCTACCAAGGACCATACACAATTATCATCCCAGTAAGATAGCAGAACACTCATTTAACATGAGAAACAGTGTCCTAAAGTTTATTTTACTAAAGCAGTTTTCCAAATGATCTGTTTCCGATTGACAGAGCCAGCACTTAATACTGAGAATCTGACAGTGCCTTCAGCTTTTATTAATATTAATTAGAGCAGAAACCTTGCAAGATTTAGGCTCATGACTGTTCCTTCCCAAGTTTCTCACTGACTTCCACAACAGTTTCGGATATGAAAAGAATGTATTCCAGGCCCACCAGCTTTGACAGTATTTCTAAGCCAACTTTTTAAAGAAAAAATAAAACCTTTATAAAGCCTATTTGAGAAAAAATGACTTTCAATGAAATATATTCATATTCAAATGGGATGTCTTACTGGCTTTCCAAGGATAATTAAGCAGGTCGGTTTGGACAATAGAAAGGCTTTTTCAGTTTCGTCTTCATCGAATATATCTGCAAAAGGGGTGACTTGTTTTTTCTTTTGTGAAGCCATAAATTGTCTGTCAGAAAAAAAACAACAACTTATTTATGTAATACTATACATAGTTGTCTCTACATATAGAAGATGAATAAGTAGATAGCAAACACACTGAATAAAAATTGATCATAGCAGGCAGGTGAGGAAAAGGAAAAAGCAGCGGGTAAACAACTGTTATTGACCGACGCAAAAACAACTGTTGAAGAAATAATGAATTTAGTGGTAACTGGAGAGAAATTACTTCAGAGAAATAAGAGATTATCAGAATCTTCCCTCCCTGCAAATACTAAATGCATCTTCCTTCTCCCCCATCCCTACTCCCAGTCTGACTGCAGCTCTTTCAATTTTATCCTCAAATAGTATCCAATTGTCTACTTATCTCCTCCCCTTAATCTTTCTTCAGTCTCATTGCAGAAGGCAGGGCAGGGTGGCATCTAATTAACAGGGAACCTAGTTTTCTCCAATTAAAAAAAATCCCCAATTTTTGGATTACAAAAAAGTCACCCAAAGTCTACATTTTTCCATGTTTAAAATGAAACACCACTAACACACACACACACACACACAAAATGGAGTTTCATTTTAATCAAGGAAAAATGTGGATTTTATGTTACTTCTTTTAATCTGTAAAGTGGGGATTTATTTATTTTTTTAATCATAGAAAACCAGGATCCCTGCTTATCAACTAAAACATTAAAAAATGCCTAAGCTTCTGTAGGTAAATGCCTACTTGGTCAGATGCTACAAATGGACTAGTTGGTAAAATAGCCTGTTGCTTACAAAAGCTTAAGCATTTCTGAACAAGTTAGTCTACAAGGTTCCACCCTGTCCTGCCTTCCACCTGACTTCAGACTACCATAGCTAACTACCTTTGTCAGTCTCCTTGCTACTTTCCTTCATCTCCGTAACTGGGCTCTGATCCTGCAAAGACTTCAGGGACTTCACCTTTACACACATCAGTATCATTGGAACAAATCACAGTGCGCAAGACAAGCAAGTCTTACACTGTTAAGACTTGGAAAAGTCTAGTCTACACTGCAAAGTTTGTCCAGAACAGTTATGTTTGCTAGGGATATGAAAAGATCAGACCTTTTAGCTAATACAGTGGGGCTGGCAAAACCCCTGATTAGGATGCAGCTTTTGTGACAGAAGAGGGTCTTTGCTGGCTTAATATCATACAAGGAGGTGTTGAGGGGAGACTTTACTGAAACAGCTCTGTTGTACAGCTGTAGGAGCAGCAGCTCCATCATGTAAACCAGTGGGTACAAACCTCTGCAGCAGGCAAATAAGCCCTGAGCACTCAAATAAGCCCTGAATACTCCCCAAGTGCCGCTCCAGTCACTTGCCCCTGCCTGATATGCCGCTGTGCTGCCTGTCCCCTCCCCAGTCTGCTGTGTCTCACACACAGAGGCTGCCCCATGCCACTTGTTTCATCCTGGATGCCTATGATAGATCTCATAAAGCACACTGGGACAGCTATGTCTCAAATACAGATGTGGAGAAAGCTGGTACAGCTTTCCAGATGTGCTTTCTCCAGATGTGGAGAAAGCTGGTACAGATGTTCAGACTGATATCCCATAGGAGAATGAGATAACTTGGTTATGGGGCCGGGACAGAGGAGTCCCAAAGCAGGTTTGGCAGTGGATACTACCAGAAAACAAAAAGAAAGAAAGAAAAACAACCAACTTGATGATGAACACCTAGAGAGCCAGGGTTGGTCACCCCAGCTGTGTCAGGATGAAGATCAGGGTGTGAGGCTCTGCCCTGCAATCCTCCTGCAAGGCCCAGCTCCTTCCCATCCACAATTGATGCAACAGATGGGCTGGGAGTGGGGTGGGAGGGCAGGCAGGATGATCTGGTGTGAAGGCCTGGCAGAGAACAGCAAGGTAGGGGAAATGGTTTGTAACCAATCAATGGCTTGGGGGTGGGGATGGTTAAGAACAAAAGCCGTGGGTCAGGCTAATGGCCCATCTAGCCCAGTATCCCCTCTTCCATAGCAGCAGAAATAGATGCTATATAGGGAGACCACTGGATTGGATCTCTCCAGAGTGATCTGTCCTCCTAGTCCAGCGTTTATCAATCCGTGGGTCATGACCCAGAAGTGAGTCGCAACTATATGAAAGGGTCGAAAACAAACTTTAAAAATGGATTCTCATTTAAAGGAGAAAAACACAGGAAATGGTAGCTTTTCCCTTGTGGGCTGGCAGAGTCCCAGCCTGTGAGGGGCTGCTTGGGCCTCCTCCTGTCTCCCCGCCATGCACACACCTACCCTCTGCCCCATACACTGGGGGGCTGGGGCCTGGGGGCACTGGGTCAGGACTGGCCACTGATGTTTACATATGGGTCCTGATACAAAAAAGGTTCAGAACCATTGAACTAGTCTATGCCCTCCCTGGCATTTACTGGCTTAGAGATGCCAGAGGAAACATATCCAACTGATTCTTTCAACAGCCACAAATGAAAGATCCAGATGCGTCATCCGGGTCAGAGCAGCACTTCTTGCCCTGATGCCTGGGGCCAGGTCCCTGCGGCTCAGCACGGAGGCGGACGCCATTCTACCTCAACCACATACATCAGTTTTGCTCTGGGCCTACTTAACTCTTCAGGAGTCCTCTGTGATTCAGTGGTAGAATCCTTGTCTACCACACAGGAGACCTGGGTTTGCTTCCCAGCCACTTAGACAACTACTACAGCCATGGAGGCACCAGACATCTGGATGCAGTCTGGTCTTTGGAGTCTGTCTCAGTGCCCTAAAAGGAGGATGGAAAGTCTGGGCAGCCTCCACTTCTCCTGCCCAGGCATGCACTGAAGGTCTGGGTGGCCCTCATGCATCCACCATGATCCAGAAGGACTGACGGTTGCCACAAACTTAACCCTCCTGCCCCCAGATGCACACATGCACAAACCCCTGCAAGCACAGACACAGGACACATGTAGACATGTAAATACACACATGCTCCCCCCCCCCCAAAGTGCACACATACTGGCATACACACATGCACATGCATACCCCTCCCAAGTGTGAGCACACGCATATGTGTATCGGCCAAATGCACACATGTGCACAAGCACTCCAAGTGCATGCACACACATGTGCACCCCAAGTGTGTGTATGTACACAGATGGGCATGCATGCACCAGGGGTGACTGGTGCCTCCTGAATCCGGGGTGGGGGTTTGTGGGAACAATTTGTGGGCAGGCCTGGGGGCAAAAGCCCCATATCCACTCCTATACTGTGCAGCAAATTAGTGCTCCCTGCCAACACCATGAGCCCGCATGGCAAAAAAACTGCCCTGAGTGGTGCTGAGTTGGGGACCAAGCTCAGGGTGTGGCACATGCCCCTGTGCCCTCCCTACCTGTGGCACACACATACACAGGAACACATGCACACTCCCAAAGCGTGCACATACACGCATGTACCCCCCCACAACCATGAATACGCACACAGGTGTGCAAACACACGCAACCCCTCCCCCCGCGCAAAAGCGCGCGCGCACACAAACCCAGAGGCGTGTACACGCACACGCGCGCTCGCCCCCTTCCCCCGCTGTGACGCGGAGGTGGGGGTTCAAACGGCCCCGGCGCCGGGCTGACAGCTCCCTGACGAGCCGGGTTCTGCCAACGCCTCAAGTGCTCGCCCCGGCCCGGGGCTGGGCGCCCCGAGAGCCAGACGCGGGCGGCGGTTGGGGGGGGCGGGGTCACTTACGCTAAGAGGCGCGTGGGGGGTTGGGGGGCGCAGGTCTCCGCCGCACTCTGCGCTCGATCCCGGCTCTGATTTGTGTATCGCCGTCACCCCGGCAACCGCCCCGCCCCGGGGCTGCGCGAGAGGTTCGAAGGAGCGCGGGGCGGGCGGCGGGGCTCGGAGCTGTTCCTGGTGCTGATCCCACAGAGGGGCGACACCCCTGATACAGCCCTACCAATCACTGTGCGGGAGAAGCGGCGCTAACCGGCGCCCAGCGACGGCTAGAACCACTCTCACCCCCCACGGCGCAATGGGCTCCGCGCGCTCCCTTTGAAACCCGCGCAACCTCCCTGCAGAGCAGTCCTCCACTGCCCTTTTCCGGGCACGGGCATTTCCGCCCGTACAGGACATGGCCGCCGTGCCTCCCCATCATGTGACCGGCACCCCCCGGAACTAGTTGCAATACCGGCGCTTCTTCGCTCCTAGCCCGCGGGCCCTGGGTGACTTGTCCGTGGAGCTGGGCTGCGTTCCCCACCCTCTGGCCTCGCCATGCCCGCCGCCGCCCCCATCATCCGCTCGATACAGAAGCTGGTGCTGTACGAAACCAGGGCGGTGAGTACCCGCCAGGGGGCGGGGCAGCGACCCCCTGCTCCGACCAAGAGGGTCCCGGGTGCTGCGGGGCCGCTTCTCTCACCCTGCTTTGTTCCCATTTCCAAGCAGAGTATCCCTTGGCAGTTTCTGCTGGCTTCTTGGGCTCATCTGAGGGCCCATGGGTGTTGTCCGGTGTGCTCTGCTCGGTGCCTCCCTCTTGGCACTCTTGTTTTGAACCTTTGGCCTCCACACCTGTCCCCCTTTTCATTACTATCTGACCAGAGAAATCTGTAACTTGTCACTAGTGCCCCCAATACCAAAGTGGGCTTAGTTTCTGTGGTGGGCCTGGCCTGTGGTTTCCCTTGGTGTGTTAAAAGGGGTGTGTGCTGATACTCATGGTACTTGCCTAGCCTTGGGTTCGAGGGAGAAGCTGGTGGCTGGCCAGGTCCTCAGGGGGTGCTCACTGGTTTGGATCCTCTTTTTCACTGAGCTCCGGGGAGGTCTGAGGATGTGTTTAAGAGACTATGTTCTTATCATGGGGATTTTTCATAGGGGTTATGCTCTGGTGCTACACCCATCCTCTTCCCAGTGCCCATGTGTAGGGGGTGAACAGGGGTGCATGTGCTCCCCCTGAGAGTGCTGCTGCACCCCCCCTGTCTGGCCACACTCCCTGTGTAGACGATGGGTGGTAGGGGCAGGTGGGAGCGCTGGTGTCCCTCCCTGTGAGTGCTGGATGTAGGCTGCGTGCACTTCCGGAAGTGCCATGGCCATTTCTGGCAGCACTGTGGCTGCTTGCTGGTTGGTAAGTTTTGCGGTGGGGGGACTTCACCCCCTCCCTTGCCCCCCAATGAGATTGGCCGTGGGGGGAATCCCCCTTCCCCGATCATGCCTCTTCTCTCTCTGTGTGTTCTGTTAGTGTCCCATATCACTGTCTACGGTGCTTACTCAACTCATGTCACCGCTACATAGGTCAGGCTCAGGTCATGTCATGACATTGCCTGTGTTGCTCATGCTGTGCACAGCCTATGATGCACATATTTTCTACAGCAGAGGCAGGCTTTTTGCTTTGGTTTTTCCTTTTTCTTTTATTTTTTCTTTTCACATGCCTTTGGCAGCACTTGACTCATGGAACATCAGGGAAAGAGAGGAAGAGATTTTGCCCCTCTGTCCCCATCCCACATACACATGCACACATATCCTTCCACTCCCTCCCCTACTTTGACTGAACCATACTGTGCTGTCTTTTCTTTGTTTTTCTTTTTTTTTTAAAGCCTGACAACTAATAAAAATATTTTTAAAAAGAAAAGGATTTTTCTTTTTTACATCAGTCCGTAAAAGATGCAACTAAATAGCCTGCAGGTATAAGAAAATGTCTCTATGGCAAGGGCTGCCAAATGCAAGTGGAAAAGAAACTTAAAAAGTAAAAGCCAAGCAAGCCAAAGAACCCACCCCTACCACTTGTTTAGTTCTTGAGGCTTCTCATTGCAGTGATAGTAGCCTGAGGTTTAATCAAGTGCTACCCTCAACCCCTTTACCTTAAACATATAGGAATCTACAATTTAAGTGAAGTGGTGGGTTAAATTTGAGTCAGGTAGTCTCTGGAGATGTGAATTAAAGCTTGAATGCTATTGACACACAGTAGAAATTTAGTGGGGACTAAGCTGCTCGTTGCTGCTAATATCTGTTATTATATCATTACGCAGTGAGTGTGGCCCTAGCATATTCCTGAGGGGTGGCAGTGTAGCAGGGATCCTGGGGAGAGTGTTAGGGCTGCAACAGCATCCTGGCAGCTCTGAGGAGCCCTCCAGATCCAGGCTGCAGCAGCACAAGCGTGACAAGAGGCATAGCGAGCTCATTGCCTTACCTGGGCCTGCCACTGCAGGCAGCCTGAGGGACAGACCCTCCGCAGGGCTTGGAGTTTTGCTGCTGTGGCCCGGCATCTCCCTCCCACCTTCCCCGTAGCAGCAGGATTTGGGCACAGGACAGGTCCACAGTCCCAGGCCCTGCCTGCTGGAGTGAGGGGAAGCTGTGGCTCTGCCGCTGGGCAGTGCTCCCTAACGGCTTAGGCCTGTCACCTTCCTCCTGCGGCTCCCCACCACCAGCTTGGGGCCTGCACAGTGCCTGGTGCACTGTGAAGACATAAGGGGCCAGTGCTAGGGCTCTTCCTGCCGGAGGTCACTAAACAGTCAATGGGAAGCAGTAAATGGTATAAATATAATTGTCATTTAACTGTTTACGTCCCTAGCTTGTATATAAAAATATACTCAAACTTGCTGGCATGTATTACATAATAAACTTTAACATACTAGAACATGATCCAGCTAGCTTTAAAAACCCAGTCTGTCTATTTCTCTGTAGGTAAAAAGTATTTTTATGGGAATCTTGATCTATTTTTCTTCTATGCAGAAGGTATCTCTTCAGAACCTACTTGATTAGTTGCTAAGTAGGTTGTTGCTTAGAGTAGTTCACGCCTCTCTGAACCAGTTGGACTCCAAGGTGCCACCCTGCCATACATTTTGCTTGACTTAACACTAACACTGTTAACCACGTCTTTCTCTCATGATGCAACAGCTGAACAGGTTATTTTTTGCATGTTTTTATGATCCTTTAAATAGAAATTGTCAATTTTTCAATTGCAGGAATAGAAGATTTTCAGCAAAAGAGGGTTGGCATATATTTGCAATGGGGAGGGGTTGATGTCTACAGGCGTAGTAGTTTTTAAGTTTATGAATAATCTAGTTTAGTGGTTTTCAGCCTTTTTTTCATTTGTGGCCCTCTTTGGGAATTTCCAGTGGAGGTGCAGACCCTTTTCAGATGGTAAGTGTGGGTATTCACATATTTTGATTGATCATAGCTATCTTTCACAGATCCCTTAGACATGGTCTGTGGACTCCCACAGGTTGAAAACCACTGATCTAGTTTTTATGCAAAATAAGTACAACATTTAGTGGTACTCCATACAAAATTTCAGGTAAGTATAACTCCTATTATTACTAGTTTTCTCAAGACCCTTTCCAGTAATCCATCTTCTCTTGGTTTTTAAAGCAAGCCTCTTTTTTTTTGGCTACGAAGAAGTTGTATTCATGGATTCATGTTCATGACCTTAAAGGCTGGAAGGTAATATTAGCTTCACTACTCCCTCCTCTTACACACACACAGGAGTATATACAATGTAGGTGTGGATGTATATGTGTGTGTTTCCCTTGTACTGAACACAAAATCCTGGGTTGATTGCCTTTAATACAAACAAGTTATCTTAAATATCAAGTCACTGTAAGTACCTTTCTAGTGGATGTTTCAGTATGCTATTTCTCATTTCTGATTCTTACGCACACTTAATTGTACTTTATTATACAGCTGTGAATCAAAATAGCAAAATATTGTAGCTATGAATCTGTGATGTTACTGCAGAGGAGTGGAAGTTCTGAAATATTTATGGGATAAAGGACTTGTACTGTTTCAGATGTTTAAAAAAATATTTTATGCCTTGTTGGCCATATTTGTTTTCATTGCTTTTGGTTTTAAAAGTGATAGCAAATTCACAAGTCAAGCCAAAAGGTGCTTGCTGCTAAGCAAAGGAAATGTTCGTTTTGTTACCTGAAATGTGCACGGTGAACCACAGAATTAAAGTAAAAATCAAAATTGCATTTGCAAACAAGTCACTTGAGGTTCTTTATTAAGACTTCCCCCACCTTTTCTGTATGGTAAAATATCACTTATGATTTGCATTAATTTCTGCCTTGTGCTCTTTTTATCATGCTTTTGTGGTTTGACTTGTTTTGCTTATTAATTTCTTTGGTGGCATTGTGGCTCTTTGTTGGCTCATTGTCTGCTTCCTCAGTCAACTCATTTATACAAATAAAATTTTCTCTCATATTTTTCTTTCATTTGCTTCACTGTCTGCTTCAGGTTAGGGTGATCCTCCTTCAGCTAAGGAGGATCGTTGGGGAAGCGCTGAGGACCCAGAGGGGAAGGGAATCAGATGTTGAAGGTGAGTGGTTGCTCCTTAAGGAGACGATCCTCCATGCCCAAAGGGAGGTAATCCCAACAAGGGTCAAAGGGAGCAGGAGGGCACATAAACCCCCATGGCTCACTAAGAGCATCCGGGAATGTCTCCTTGCTAAAAGGGAGGCATACACCCAATGGAGAGATGGGGTCATCACCAAGAAGGACTATGTTACAGTCGCCCGAGGATGTAGGGGGGCAGTCAGGAGGGCCAAGGCAGAGTTGGAGATAGGACTAGCTTCCCGGATTAAGAACAATAAGAAGTCCTTCTTCAAATACATAGGGGGTAAAAAGAGGGTCCCGGGTAATGTGGGGCCCCTGCAGGACACGATGGGCAACTTAGTCATCACGCCAGATGACAAAGCTAACATATTTAACGATTTCTTTGCCTCTGTCTTCCTAAGTAGGGACCAGTTCAGCCACCTCCCTGCTGGGCCCCCCTCGGGCCCCGGGAGAGACACGCCTGGGCCAGGGGTTAGCGAGGAGTTAGGGTACTTCTGGAGAGGCTGGACGTGTTCAAGTCCTCTGGTCCGGACGATCTTCACCCTAGGGTTCTACAGGAACTGGCCGAGGTCATTGCGGGACCCCTGGCGCGGCTCTATGAGCACTCGTGGTGCTCTGGTGAGGTGCCGGAGGACTGGAAGAGGGCCAATGTGGTCCCTATCTTCAAAAAGGGAAAAAAAGAGGACCCGGGAAATTACAGGCCAGTTAGTCTTACCTCAATCCCGGGTAAGCTCTTTGAAAAAATTATCCTGGCACACATCCAGGAGGGCCTTGCGGGGGAATGCATGCTCAGGGGCAACCAACATGGGTTCATCAGTGGCAGGTCTTGTCAGACCAACCTGGTGGCCTTTTACGATCAGGTCACCAAATCATTAGACGCAGGGGTTGCTGTGGATGTAGTCTTTCTGGACTTCCGGAAGGCTTTCGACACTGTCTCTCACCCTGTCCTCATCAAAAAGCTGGGAGACTGTGGTGTCGATGCCCACACGGTCAAATGGGTCACCAACTGGTTGGAGGGCCGCACCCAGGGGGTGGTAGTGGATGGGTTCTTCTCGACCTGGAAGGACGTGGGCAGTGGGGTTCCGCAGGGCTCGGTCCTCGGGCCCGCACTGTTCAACATCTTCATCAGTGACTTGGATGAGGGGGTAGAAAGCACCCTGTTCAAGTTTGCTGATGACACTAAGATGTGGGGGGATGTGGGTGCACTAGAAGGGTGCAATAGGCTACAAGCTGACCTTGACAGGTTGCAACGGTGGGCGGATGAGAATAGGATGGGGTTTAACACTGATAAGTGCAAGGTGTTGCACGTGGGGAGGAAGAACCGGCACCACACTTACAGGTTGGGGAACTCCCCTCTTGCCAGCACGGAGACAGAAAAGGATCTTGGAGTCGTCATTGACTCCACGATGAACATGGGCCGGCAGTGTGGGGAGGCAGTCAAGAAGGCCAACCGTACCCTGTCATGCATCCACAGATGCATCTCGAGCAGGTCCAGGGAGGTGATCCTCCCCCTCTATGCGGCACTGGTCAGGCCGCAGCTGGAGTACTGCGTCCGGTTCTGGGCGCCACACTTCAAGAGGGACGTGGACGATATGGAAAGAGTTCAGAGGAGGGCCACTCGTATGATCAGGGGTCAGCAGGGCAGGCCTTATGAGGAGAGGCTACGGGACCTGAACCTGTTTAGCCTCCACAAGAGAAGGTTAAGGGGGGACCTTGTGGCCTGCTACAAACTGGTCAGGGGGGATCAGCAGGTATTAGGGGAGTCCCTGTTCCCCCGTGCGCTGCCAGGAGTGACCAGGAATAACGGTCACAAGCTGGCGGAGGGTAAGTTTAGATTAGATATTAGGAGGCGCTACTTCACAGTCAGGGCGGCTAGGGCCTGGAACCGGCTTCCAGGGGAAGTGGTGCAGGCTCCCAGCCTGGGGATTTTTAAAAGGAAGTTAGATGAGCACCTTGCTGGGGTCATCTGACCCCGGTGCTCTTTCCTGCCAAGGCAGGGGGTCGGACTAGATGATCTACCTAGGTCCCTTCCGACTCTAGCTACTATGAAACTATGAAACTATGAAACATGACCTGGTTTGTCTTTTATCTAAACTTCAGAATATATGTAGATAAGTGAAGAGGAATTAAGAGATCTTTGTTTGTGGTTAAATTAAATGATTATGGACTGAGATGGAAGTCCCAAAAATACTATTTGGGTAATTGAAATGTAAATAGTAATTGGAATTAGCCAAGGAGTGCAATGTCCACATAATAGGAAACTGAAGGAGTTTGTAGGATCTCAATGGGAAGGATGGTTCTCGAAGAGCAATGGCTTTTGCAATCTGGCTCCTAGTTTCAAAGTGGTAAATGAGAGCTATGCATTCAGAAATGAAAGATACTTGACTTCAGTGTTATTAGGACAGAAACAATGGGGATTTCTCCTGACATATCTCATTGGTGCCTTACAGTTTTGTGATGTTATGGTTGATAATATTGTGATGTAGGTTGATGTGAATTGGGTATAGGTATACATTTTATGCTAGGAAATTGAGAGCTTGTTTAGAAAAGGCCAGGTGAATGTACTGAGGAAGCCATAAACAGATGAATGTAGAGGTAGAATCCAGGGGGAAGCAGTGATGCTTCCTTAGGGTAGTTTATGTGTACATTTTACTCTTGAAGTACATATCAGGGGGGCAGTAAAGATAGCCCTACAATGTGCATAATCTGAAGCACAAGAATTTAGAAAATAATCACTTCCTTTTCCTCCTCCTCCCCCTCAAGTCTACAAGACAGATGGGTTTGACTCGCTATGTTTTTCACTGCCTGTGTGCATCATGCAGATGGGTCCTATCTGAGGACCAGTCTGAACCATTAGAGATTACAGGTATTTCCCCGTGTAATCCTCGGAGGGTGTGACTTGTTTGATACTGCTTAATTTGTCTGTGCTATTTATGCAAAGGTTGATCATGTTTTTGGTATTTTGAAGTTAAATTAGTACTGTTCTATTTTATTTACATTTCTAGGCAGCCATCAACATTATAGAACCTGAATGTCCAGAAGTGTATTAAGCAACATGACTAGCAGGTATCACAGAGTTCTTTCTCTTCTTCTTTTCAGAAGAAAATTGTGAAGTCAGGGGGTGGTATTTATTTCTACTTTTAAACCTCAAACACGTAGCCAAGTACCCATATTAGCAAATGTATATACAAACAACAGCAGTTCATACATGTTACAAAGGGTGGTGCATTTTTGGCTCTTATTTTCTTTAATCATCCTTGGGGATCTGCTTCCAGCATGCTGAGACAAAGGAAAAATCATGGGCTGCTCACTGCACCTATCTCCATTTTCACTATCTTTTTGTGACTGGCTGCTTTTTGCGTGGCTGTGTCCCTTGTGGCTGATTGATTGGCAGAGAGGGGCAGGGCCACATGAAAGGCAGCGCTCTCAATCAGCGGCAGAGGGAGCAGCTGCCATCTTGCTTGCTCTCCTCTGTGCTGGTGGCTATCCCCTTCTCCTTCTGGTGGGCTGCTAGCATTTCATTTTTACTAAGTTTTTTGCTTCCCCCAGCAATTCTGCACAAAATCATGGAAACCGCCATTTTTCACAGTGTTCGCAGATACTGAGAAACTGCAATTTAAGTAGGTCCCTGGTCATTCTGTACTCTTGCAGTGGTCTATCTCCTGTATGGACAAGGTGTATGAGATGCTTTGAGAAGAAGTGCTGGAGCAGTGTGTTGTTGATTGTATGATCACTTGGAACTTCAGCAGCACTTATCAATGAACTTGAGCAATTTACTGTAAGCCAGTGACACCCAGGAGCAGTCTTGACTGAAATTGAATAAATTGCTGGAATTCTTGCAGGTGTGCTTGAATTCTTGTCTTTGCCCCATCAGGTCAGTTTGAGAAACATTTTTCCTTCCTCATTGCTGCAGAACTAAACTCTGTGGGGTAGTCTGCCCTTTACTGCTTTGGGGAGGAGAGTGTTCAACTCTCTCTCCCTCAAAACTCACTTTTACTTTTTTCCTCTTTCCTGTAAAGAGGATAATTGTTTTCTCTTGCTGTTGCCTGTAGCCTACCCAGTCAGTAAAAGAGTCAATTTTTTTGTTTTTTGTTTTCCTGCATCGCATACAGGTTTGTAAATGGTAGATGTGGAACTGACTAGTAGGGGTGTGCGAAGCAGGCCTTATTCAATTGGGATTTGGATTTGGCCTGAATCAGAGACTGATTTGATTAATTGATTCAGAGCACGGTCCCTGATTTGATTTGGTTGAATCCAAATCTAAAGACTTGATGCTGATTTGGAGAATAGAGACAGCTTTAAAAGTTTTTTCTACTTTGAGGTAGCAGGTGCAGCTTGCGATTGCTGTGATGCTGGGGCACGTGGAGCATCCCATAGGAGTGCGGGGGCGGGGGCCTTCAACTGCTCAGCAGCAAACCCGGAAGTGAGCCAGAAGTACTTCCAGTCCACTTCTGGGTCTGTCGGGAAATGCACGGGGGGCTCCCCGTGCCCCACCCCCTGGCTCAGCGATTGGCCGCAGGGGGACCCCAGGTGCCCCCCTAGACCCGGGAGGTACCAGTCACCAAGCTGGGGAAGTTTGGGGGTGGGGGGGCCCAGTGTGCTCCCCGGTGGACCCAGAAGTGCTGCTGGTCCACTTCTGGGTCTGCTGCCAAGCACATTGGGGAGCTCCCCCCATACTTCAGTAGGACACTCCATGTGCCCCAGGATCATAGCACTCACGAACCCCTGCTACCTAGAGGTATGTAGAAAAAACATTTAAAGCTGTGTCTATGTCCGAATCTCTGAATCTTTCTGAATTTCTCTGAATTGATTTAGAGGGTTCCGATTTGATTCAGAGAGATTAAAGGGTCCTCTGATTTGATTTGGATTCAGAGATTTGGCCACCAAATCAGGCCAAATCTCTGCCGAATTGAATTGGGGACTGAAGCTTCACACAGTCCTATTGACTAGTCTCAGGGCTGGTAACCTTTTGAAGCTGTTGGCCAGAGCAACCTGGCTCCAGTTCAGCAAGGGTTGGGTGGTTTCAGTGGCATGCCAGTTGCAGAAGGTCGGTTTTCCCTATAACCTTGCTGAAGCCATGCAGCTGAAAGCTGCTCCCACGCTGCTCCTACTTCTCCAATCCCCTTGCTTCCCACCACAAGTTGGAGGGGAGCTGCTCTGGGGCTGGGCAGCTGGAAGCTGCTTTCACACTGCTGCTTCTCCCTGCCCCTTCTTTAGCCTGGCTTTCCCTCTGGCTACATGCGTGTTGCAGTCTTACAAAAGCTGGGGCAGGGGGCCTGGGTGTGCAGAGAGAAGCGGCAGTGGCATGGTAACAACTTTCAGCTTCCCAGCCTGGATGCAGCTTCTCACAACTTAGCCCCTGTGCTGGCATGGGCACAGGCTGTGTGGCTTTCTGGGCTAGATCTTGTGGCTCCATGGACTGGATGTTGCCCACCCTGGACTAGTTAGTTATATTTGCTACTTAGGCCATCTGTGCAATAATGGATTGTTTATTTGCAGACCCAGACAAATAAGTGCTGCATTTGTTCACTTTTTTAAAGGCCTTATTTTCAAATTGATGCATATTTTCTACAGAAAGTTTCTATAAGCTATAATAAAAATAATACTGTTTTTACTTGATTCTAAGACGAGAGGTTTCTTTTCTCTATTTATCATGGGGGAAACGAAGCCTTGTCTTAGAATCGTATATCATAGCTGGGAGCTTGGAGAAATCTCTGTGCAGGCAACCCAGCTGGGGCAGAGATGGCATCAGCAGCAGCAGCCCTGCCCCTACCCAGGTTCCCCTTCCCCTCTCTCCTCTCCCCTTCTCTCTGTTGCTGGCAGGGAATGAGGAGTCTGCACAGCTGCTACTGTTTTCGTCTCTAGCCTGCCCCATGCAGCTGTGCTGGGTGCCCAGCCAGTACTATAGCAAAGGAGGGGGTGAGCAGGTTGACTGCCCCAGGTGCCGAAGTGAAGGGACACTGCGTAGCTAAGGCAGGGGATGGGACAGCTTCAAGCAACTTGTTTTGGTGGGTGCGGAGCAGGGACTGGCGGTGGTGCGGCTCCCACCGCTGCATACTCTTCCAGGCAAGCATGTGGGGGTGCTCCCCCCCACCGGATCTGTGCGTAGGGTGAAGTTGGGCTGCCACTGTGAGCTTTGCCCCGGGCACCAAATTTCCTTGCTACGGTATTGGACCCAGCTAAGCACCCTGCAGATTTCTCCTTCCCTCCTGTCTCCCCATAGAAGAGGGAAGGGAACAGGGCAGGGAAGAAGAAATCTGCCCTATGCACAGCTTGGCTTATACATTAATGTTTATATAGTAGGGCATCTGTTGCTAGCTCTGAACTCCCCTTATCGCCTTGTGGCTTTCTCAGTTGACGCGGTGAGTATCTCCCTGCTCCCTGGGGTGGGCCCCCGACTCGCCTGCCATGACTTGATGGAACTGTAACTGAAAGGAAGCATTCAGTGGTGTTCTTCGCTTGGCCTGGAGATTAGTGGTGACATGTAGGGAGTGCACAGGGGTGCATGTGCACCCCCTGAAAGCGCCAGTGTACCCCCTGATTGGCCGCATTCACCACTTAAGCTATGGGCAGGGGGGCAGGCAGGAGTGTTGGTGCCCCCCTGCAAGTGGCAGCCGATCACTGCAGATGCTTCCGGGCATGGCTGCGGCTGCATCTGAGAACAGCTGCAGCAATTGTCTGGTACTTGCTCCTGGAAGCAGCTGCAGCGATTGCAGTGATCAGCCATCATGGGATCACCCAGGAGGGACCCGCCCAGGTTAGCAGGATTGGTCTCAGGGGAGGCATGTGCCCCTCTTGACAAGGGTAGCATGAGTCACCCGTGCCAGAGATGGTAATACTCATTGGCTCCTGGGGCTCCACCTCCCCTACACCCCGTCCACTTGCCAATTGTGAGGATTGTCGTGCCACCCTGCCAGCTCCTGGCTTTGGCTCCTCAAATGCCACTGATAGGTCTCTGCCTCATTGGCCTCTGCTTGGAGCGCAGGCTTGAATTTGCAGCCTGCCGTTCACACTCAGTCCTTGGCCTGGCTCCGTCCTTATGCCAAGCCCAGGTCAGAGTTGATTATGCCTGTTCTGTGCCCTAGGGGTGGTGGCTGGCCACAAGCCTCTACCCCAGGGTCTAAGGGTTGGGAAGCCTTGGCTGGCTCCCTGCTATTGCCCTCACTCATGCACAGGGGAGGCAGAGTAGTGTGGGGGTTCTGCTCTGTCGGGTAACACTGCGGCGAGCTCGGCTTCTCGCCTCCTGCCTTCCCCCCCCTGCAGCTGGTTTCTGCTTGGGTTTTTAAATCTCCCAGGGCAGTGTTTGCAGCTGACATCATCAGCTGGCCACCACCCAGCTTGATTGATAGCCACTTGAAGACCTGGCACAGCGCCGGCTTGTGAGGCTCCCTTCCTCTCCCTGCCTGCCTTCCGAGTAAGTTTTCTGTGGTGCTGGGGTCCCTGGGCCCTCCTCCGGTAGCATCGGGGTCTGTTCCCGGTGCTTCCAGCCCCTGAGGGTGGCCCCTGCCACCACACCCCTTTACATCGCATCAAAATAATCATCAAATATTTGGATAGAGCAGCCTTTTCCATGAATAACTTTGTGGTTGACTAGAGAGGAGGATAGTGACCTAACAGTGGGCAGCAATGTCTTTTGTGCCACCCTATAGGTTTGTGTTCAGCCTGTTTAAAGCAGAGAGGTCTCCTATGGTGTGTTGAAGCTATTCTGTCCTCTGGGCCTGTGATCAGTTTTCTTCCTGAGGTGTTGCAACAGGAAGCCCAGCAAGTTCTCCCTGTCACTGTTTCAGTTCAGTAGGAGGCATAACAATTGAAATCACTGTTTTCCTTGCTTGGTGCTTGTGTGTTTGGATGCATCAAACTTCTGTGGGTATGGTACTGCCACAAAATTGCTGATGTTTTACATCACTTCAACTTTCTCTGTACATTATCTGCAGCTTTAAAATTAGCAGTGTTGTCCATTTGTATAGGACCACAACAGCCTTCAATTTTTGGTGTTTGATTATACTTTCTGATACAGGTTATTTCAGAATTAAACCTTACCTCTTCTTTGGCATTGAAGCAAGGACAAATCACTTGCATTTATTCACTGATTTTTTTTATTTTTTTTAAATTTTTTTTTAAGGGTTATTGGATAGGCAAGATTAATAGGAAATAAATCTGCAGGAAGTAATCTACAGCTTCTCTCTTAATATTCCTAGTGGGTATAACAAACCCTTTCCTTCCTACAGGTACCTAAACAGCTGTGTAACAAGGACTAGCTTAATACATAACCCCCCGATACAATTTTTTTATATTTCTTAATAATCATTAGATGATCCAAAGTAGGGGTGCACCAATGAAAGATTTTTCTTGGCTGATACTGATAGTAAATTATTAACCACCCATACTGGTGGATGCCAATCTGATAACCAATATTTAGTAATAATGCAAGGCATTTTAAACTACTGATACAAATAAGGCTTTTTGTTTGTTTGTTTTACATTTATAATACACAAACTTTAGTTCAAGTGCTCCCACTTCCATTTCTAAACGTGGAGACATTGATACAGGAGTCGCGGCAACACTTTTTAATTAGAGTCGCTGTGGAAGCCACTCTAATTAAAGGGCTGACCCCCTCCACCCCTACTCTGAGCACATGGAAAGTGCCTGTACCAGTTGCAGCAGATGGGGCTAAACTAGCAGTGCCTGCAACTGGCTGTGTGGAGACCTTCAGCTGCCCTTGACCCCCAGCCTGGGTGCAGCTCCCTGAACTTGCCCAGCAGGGCTGAGGGGAAAGGTGTGGGCCTTCCTGGCTGCCCAGGACTGGGTGGTCTCTAGGCTAAGCTCCATGCTCTCCTCCCTCTGCCCAAGGGCGGTGTCATGGGACTGTTCTAGGCCTGGAGAAATCAGGCCACTTTTTCCCTGCAGCTGGGCCCCAGGTCCTGGGTGCTAGACTCCAGCAGGGGATGGGCCCTTGCCCTCCTGGTGGTGCCGCTGCCAGTGGCAGGGCAAGCCCCTGTACTCCATGGGGAAGACTGAATGGATCCAGCCCTGGGAAGGCCAGGACCTGGCTGGGCTGGAGGAAGGACCCTGCTGTATATAGTTACAGGTGGAGGAGAAGAAGTGGCTGTCATAGCCCCTATCAGGCTCTGTCCCCAGCCTCTGGGGCGTGGACCCCTGGGCACTGCAAACTGAGTCATGCCGGGCAGCTCTGCCCACCCTTCCCTGCCCCAGTCACATCTTTACAGGAATCTCCTTGGCCCCAGCCTGGAGTCTGCACTGAACCAGTTGTGGCAGCTGTTCTGCTCCAGCCCAGCCTTGCCTGCTGGTGAGGGGATGGGGGTGCATCTGGAGTCAGCCCAGCTTGTGGGGGGGAGTCCAGGTGTCTTGGGGTCCAGCCCCACGGGCAAGAGGGAGACCAGGTGTCTGGGGACCCAGCTAGAAGGCATAATTATTGGAAAACATTATTGGCTACAGTGGCCAAAAAAAGTTGATGGCCAATACTGTCATTTCCCTTTTTATCAGTGCCAATCCAATAGGCAATCAGTATATTGGCATACCTCTAGTTCAAAGAACTAAATCCTAGTTCTGTGCCAGCAGTTCAAGGAGCTAATTTTCCAAGAAGAAACATCTTTCTGTGGACTAAGTTTGTAGATTGATCGCTAAACTATTTATCTACCTATCATCATCAAAGAGCAATGCCAAATTATGAGTTTCTGAATTTACCTGGCTTCCTTGTTAAAATTATTTCTATAAGTGTAGTAGAATCAAGGGATTGGTCATTATCTAATTAAGGGATAATATAGTCCTCTGATTCATATCCAGTACAGACTGGAGAGGCCCAAAGGTTGCTTTTATTTTACAGCTGCTTGGTAGCTTATATACAAAAGATAGTAGATCCCAGTGAGCAGGTGTCTGTGTTGCAAAACTGCTTTCTGGTTCATAGTATGGCACCCTTCTTAAACTTCAGCTAGGGCCAAAGATTGAGAAGATGGGGAAACTGTACTCCTAACACACTTCTGCTCCTCCTCCTCCACACCTTCTACCTTCCCTCCATGTCATGGTTAAAGAATATGGCAGAGGAGTATTGGGAAGTTTGCACTGTTTCTGCTTGGTCTATATATTACCATAACAAAGGACATCTCAATTTTGTACTTTTTGAAAAAGGCTACGGTCAATAAAAACTGTTTTCAGGCCTGTACAAACCTAATTCAGTGATGTAATGAACAGAGAAAAGGAGTCTCCTTTTGCACATTCTGCAAGCAAATTTCAGTGAATTTCTATAGATTCTTATTTTTTTGGGGTATTCGTTACTATCTTTCCTTTTCCGTTGAAACACTTACAAGAGTGCAGCTAATTTCTACGACAGCTGTACGAAGGAGCTTTTAAGAAACATTTACTTCCTGCGGAAGCAGGACAAAAGTCATTTCCTAGTGACTTCAGTTTGCATAGGACCAATGCTGGCAAGATTTTAAGATAAGCATTAGTGATGGCTAGAATTTATTCGGGGTGTTTTTATAAGCTGACCTGTTGGATCAAATCACAGGAATTTTTTTAAAAAGTGGAGACCTTCAACGACTTCATTCAATTTTTTTAAAAACAGCTTTAGGCAGCATGTCAGGACTATGTAGGTGTCAACAACTGCTCTGTTATACTTAGATTTCTTTCTAAGCTTTTTGAGGGGGGGAGTTGTTTCTTTTTTAACTTATATAATACATGCTCACTGTTATGTTGTTTGTATTTCTTTTTTTTTCTTGCTCTTTCCTGGTAGTGTGGTAACAAATTGAGTTATAGCATCTGTCACTGCTGTGGTTCTAGGCCTGCAGTGTGTGTCATCCCTGAGCACAATTAGTACCACCACATATTTGTTCCGTTTGAGTTATTCAACCGAAGGAATGCCTATAGATAAAGAATTATTTTGTGTTGTGTTAACATTGTTTGCTTTAGAAATGGTTTAAGTAGATGCCTGTGTTGGCTTAAACACTAAAATGCCAAGAAATGACAAAGGACTGTGCAAAAGTAATGACTGCAGGGAACTGTGTGATGTTTAGGACGTCTGAAAATCAACCTGCTTAGTTGGAAACATGACTTGAAGTTTCTTGTTCAAAAGATGTTGGTTCAAAGTTAGTACAGTAACCTTTAGCTCAAATCTAGTTCTGAGGGATGTTCACTTCTGTCTTGATTCCAGATGAAAATTTTTCTAATACATGCAGTCATCTTTCACAGACCAAATGAATAGGTCCAACCAATTGATCCTTATATCAGACAAAGTTCAGTAAGAACAGTGAACACACCTTTTCACAACCATATTCTTTGAGACGGGGTTTGTCTCTTGTTTTCTCTCAAAGTGCAAGGCCGGGGGATTAATCCTTAATTTTCCTCATGGAAAATATATCATTTTTTCCCATACTGACCTCTGGTTATGATTGGCATTGGTAAATTTTGCAGGCCTGTTTTGTCTGGTTCTAGTTTTAGAAATTTTTTTAAAAAAATTCTGTTTTGGAAGAATCTGGAGTTCAACATTTTCATCTTAGTTTTGGGTCAAGATTTAAACAGCTTGATTTAAGTTATTTGGGGGGAAAAAGTCATGCATGAAGACCTCAGAACAACTTTTCATTATCCAAATGTGTGGGTAAGGAATTGAAAATGCTGCATTGATTTAGCATTTTTTTTCTTGACAGGGTTTGCCTTGGAAAGTGAATTTTTGGCTTTTCCAGTCAATACTTGGGTAGGGTGAACAATCAGCCTGTGTTGTCTCTTGAGATTTTTTCAGGGTATCCTCCTGAAGTATACTACATGTTATGAGTAGTATTGTATTTAGACATCAGGTTTTCAAGGCTAAATCCTAAGTTTCCTATGGTTGTATCTTGCTTCTCCATACTTGTCATTCAGTGCATTCCTCCCCTTTTTATATGTGAATAGTAAGGTAGATTTTTCCATGCTCTTTACTTGGTGTGCTGTATTTTAGATTACATACAAAGGTGCTTGTTATGTGAAATGAATCTTTTTCTTTTGGTAGTTTAGAAAGAAACTTTTTTTTTTGTATGAGCAATGTCTTAAATGAACTTAGTTTCCTGTATGATATCATCTTGTGTTTTTGCTGCTTTTCATTCTGCATTGGTAGTGTCAATGTTAGGATGCCCAGATTCTTTAATGGGCAACTCTTTGTGTTTTTATTAAAATGTGTGTGTATTTGATAACTTAAGACTATAGTATTATATAGGCTGTTTGCTAGCAGAAGGGTGGCCAACCTGTGGCACGCATGTCACAAGCGGCATGGGCAGCCTCTGTAGCATATGGCAGATCAGGAAGGAAGCAGAAAGAGCGGCAGATTGGAGGGGAAGGTGATCGGAGTGGTACATGGGTAGGGTGTGGGGCACATCTGCCAAAGAGATTGGGTTCCACTGTGCTAGTATATACCAATAGTTATATGCTAAACATAAAGCTACAGTGGAGAGGCACAGTGCTTTGTAAGTGAGTTTGATGTTCATTAAGGGAGCAAAGGGACAATATGAATAAAGTTTACTGCAGTGTGATCACATAATTGTGGTTCTGTGGTGGTTGGGTGCTGTTTACTGTATGAAAAACACGAAAAATATAGATGGATCAAATTAATATACTTGAGGCCAAAGGAGGAAGCAAATGCTTGAAGGAATGTAAAATGAAGAAAGAGGTTGACATCTTGGTGAACTAGAGAGCAGTGGTGTTTATAAAGCACTACATGGATATTTACTGTCACACATTGCTTTTAAGAACCATGAGGTGCGTGGTATTTATATCTTGGGCAGGAGAAGGTAATGATTAAGAAGGGATTAAAATACCACTTGTTTTAAAGACCTCCTTTAACATCAGGTGTAAATTTTATAATTGATTTCCCCTCCCACACCTTAAATCCATGTGACCCTTCAAGCTAAGAGTAGATTGACTATAGCAGTATGATTTCATCATGTTTTCCTACCAGGCTAGGCATTAATGGCTATACCCTGTTGGAAATTATTAGTAAAATAAGAGCTGTCTACAGCAAGACAGCTCTGCAGTCTGCCCTGGTTTATTAAGTTACCTTAAATGTAAAAAGTAATTCCATTTCAGTTTCTTGTTTGGCCTTTCATCATGTAAGGAGTACAGTGCAATGTGTTTACTTTTTCTTTCTGCATTCTCATCAAAAGTAATGCAAAATATCACAAGATGCAGGTTTTTAATTACTAAGCACTGTTAAAATCAAACTTTTAAGGAATTTGAACTTGAATTAAAATGGGAAATATTGATGGAGGTCTTTGTTCAGATCATGACAAATGTAACTGTGTACGTTAGTTTGTTTTGTTATTTTTTAAAGAGAAACCCAGCAAACCTTTAAGCACAGCACGTTGTTAAATGTGTTAATTTTAACATGTATATTGTTAAATATAGAGTGTTTTTTTTTAATTGTTATTTTATTGCTTCCCTTCTGGCTGTGCTTGTTTTTCCTTAGCTCCTGTAGAGGGCATACAGATTTAAAAAACTGGCTGTTATTAGGCTGATGAAGGGTCTGATGAAGGTTTCCTCACCACTCAGAGCTACGCTCCATTTAGGATCTTATCTTTGTTTTATCTACATTTAATGAGGCCTATTCTTTGAATCTTAGATTTATAGCTTCCATTGCCTTGGCACTGGCCCACTCTTTGGCCACCCTAAATGGAATACACATACACAGTTGAATGAGAGAAGTTGCTGACCTGTATAGTATCTGGAATTCTTTAAGCTGTGTTTCCTGTTTACATGTTCCAAGATCATTTCTCCTTCTGCTTCAGAGGAGGTTAGCCTACTCCCTGCATCATTCTTTGTGGTCTGTGTTGAGGACATAAAAGTACTTGGGCTGCATGACTGGCTGCAATGGACACTGGCCAAAAGGCTCTTAATTTCAAGTTTGCAGAGTACACACACATCAGATGGTGAAAATGTATTGGGACAGGGCTTCCTGAAGAACTACAGTTACTGTATAGAGAGCAGTTTTCTTGTCCTTCAAAATACCTTCTTCCAATGTTGCTTTTTAAATGAAAATGGTAATCATTTTGACACTGAAACACGAATTTATCCTCCTCTTCTTTGAAATAGACAAGTCAATGGAATGTGCTGAATGTAGCAGCAGGAACATTGTAGAATAAAATCAAGTTCTGGATAGCAAAAAAATGCTGTCCTTTGGAAAAACTGCTTGTTATTGCTTGGCTCTGCAGGGGAGGGAAGCCCCAGGCAGGGAAGGCAGCTAGCTCCAGAGCCTGAAGTTTCTCTCTGGTGCTGCATATCCCTGGCAGGGAAGACACCTGGCTCCAGCACATGGGCTTCTCTCCCTGCTGTGTGAGTGCAGGGGCTGCGTGAGTGGCAGGGAGCACCAGCAATACAGGCAGCCATGCAGCAGCTGTGCCCCCCTGCTGTGGTGTGCAGCGCTGGCTGGAGCCATGCCCCACCGGGTGCCTGTGCCCTGAGTGCCCCACCTGCTGCTGCTGCTGTTACTGCTTGCCAGGGCTACGTACCATGGAGGGTGTGTGGGGATTCCCACACCCCTCCTTTCCCTCACTCCCACGTGCTGCCCATCCCAGCTCTGCACTACTGCCATTCCCTCTCTCCCTTGGCACAGGCCCCACGTTACTGTTAGAAATGGAATATTGTTAGAAATGGAGTATTGTTAGAAATGCACAGCTTGCATCTTGCACCTGATAAGAAAGAAACACTGCCAAGGACTTTTTTTCCTTTCCCAGCCTTGCCACAGCTTTTCTTATGCTAAATCGCAGACTCTCCCCCAGCTTCTCCCTAGCCTTTCTCATACAGATTGCAGAAGCTGGAATGCAACTGACTGTGTCCTTGAAAAGGGGGAAGGGGGGTTGAACTCTTGGTGACCTATAGTAGTTTCTGAGCATGCTTAATTAGCTGATGCATATTTACCTCTCTGCCCTGCATACTTAAGTAGTTAATTATACTATACATGCGATGTATGTAGTGATGTAACCACATGTATGTTTGTATGAAACGGAAGTGAGCTGTAAGAGTTCCTGTTTCTGCACATGTGCCCAGGAGGGAGGAGATAAATACAGCCTGCAAAATTCCTTTGTGGGTTCGGAGTAATCTGAGTTCTTGACTCTGCTCTGACCCTATTTGCAAATATACCTTTTGTGCCATCTAATGAGTGTGTGTCTGTGATTTTTGTGGCCTCCAGAGAAACGAACCGCTTTATGCATCATTGCCACCAGCCCCAGCCCCACGGTTCAGGCTCCCTCCCTGGAGCCAGCAGGAGACCAGGGAAGTGAGCAGGTCCCGGGGCTGCAGCAGGAGCAGCCCTGCATGGAAGCTGTATGCTGGCCGGCCAGGCACTTCTGCCCCCAAGGGTGGGAGCCAGGCAATAGGGTAGTTTTTGAGGCTGCGTGTACATGTGGGAGACTCCATTGCACCCCGGTGGGTGGGGCACAATTTGTTGGCGGGCTCTGTGGGTTGCATGAAAGTGCTTGGTAGGCCAGATGTGGCCCGCAGGCCATATTTTGCCCACCCCTGTTCTAGGAGCAGCTATGCCTATGATATGCTATGGGTATTTCCCATGCTTTTGGGCCTTGTGTGTTGTCCCATGGGCCTGGGAAGAAAGTGTTTTCCCCCTCCTGTAACTACACATCAGGAAGATTTTTTTCACCTTTTTCTCAGAAGCTGCAGCCAAGCCTAGCAATTTTTTACTAGAGTGTGACATTGCTTCTGCTGTGTTTAAAGCCCAGAGGTTCCTTGTTAGAGGGTCTTGCCTCTGCTCAGAGTCAGATCAATCACTACATTTGACATCAGAAGAGACTTTTACCTCATGGTCAGATTGGTACGGACTGCGGGGGTTTCTGCTTTCCACTGGAGCGGGGGGCATGACTCTTCCTTGGATCTCTTGAGCATATTTTAGCAACCCTTGTAAGAGCAGGACATGAGCTCCCTGCTTAACATGTGGCAGACTGGGGTGCTGTGTACTGTGGCTGTGAAAGTTGCCTCTAATTTTACTAATAGGTTAGACAAAGATTTGCTTAGGGTGGTTTAAGGAGGATCCTGTCTCAGGCAGAGTTGGACTAGGTGACCTCCAGAAGTCCCTTCCAGACCTACTTTTTCTATCACTGTGATTCCAAGTTGCAGGTTTCCTTCTCCACATAGCAGCTGACTGACTTTCTACAGCTCTAGGTTGGTTTCTTTCTTCAGTGATGTGCATTGGAGAGAAGAGAGGCATTTTAAGCATTAGGAGTTGATTAGGATCTTCATGTAGTACATATAAAATGATGACTAAAACCAATAGCATTCACAATATTATTTTCGATTAACTTTAGTTATCCTTAATCAAGATGGATTTATTCTAAAGCTGTATAAATGCTATGATTACTGTTAATATCCTCACCTCTTTATAAAAGCTTTTTCTTTTTTTTCTTTTTTTAAACTAGCGGTATTTCCTTGTTGGCAGCAATCCTGCAGAAACCAAATACCGTGTTTTGAAAATTGATCGCACTGAACCAAAGGATTTAGTTGTAATTGATGATAAGGTAAGAGCTTCTTTATTTAGGACAACTGGAAAACTTACATATGAAGAATGTTAAATATGTCAAACTGCTTTGAATTTCATGTGTGTGATCGGTTCTTAATGTAATTTCAAGTCTCCAAACATTTCTCTTGCATCCGGCTAACTTCTTTATTATATTTTCGTGTCATTCACTTGTTAGTCATGAACTCCTGCCACTTAAGCAATAGTTGTTTGTTTTGTTTTATGTACAATTATGTCATTCCTAAATACAAAATAGCGCCCTCAGCTGCTTCTTACTAAAATATTTTGGATCTCTTTTGTTTGAAATCAGTATAGATGTGAAGGAAGGTGAACGTGGGCAATGAGTCCAATACTGTACAAAACAGAATAACAAATTGTACCTCTCTGAGACTTCATGGTTACAAGCCTTAGTCATATTTAACTCGACTTAGCATGAGTACTTCCTCTGAAGTAAATGGGAAATACATGTGCATAATGTGCAAGCGTATATCTTTTTCAGGAACAGGGCATGAATCTTCAGTCCTGTAAAGGCATCAGCCTGTTCCAAGAACCATTCTACTCAGTAGAAATCTGCATAGGTAAAAGGATCTTTTGGTAGTATTAGGGCCCAGGAAATAGAGACAGCAGTTAAAAGTACAGAAAGCACCAAGTTGCCATGTGGTGGATTAGGTCAGGGTTTTTCCTATTCCCTTTTAAAAAATAAATAAATCCACCACGCAGGTGGATAGAGAGTAATGTTGAAAACATTTGAGTGATAAGGAGAGAGAAATTAGTATGGGGAAAATGTGAACAACTAATTATTTTCTATAGATATGATGCAAAGGTTTGTAATTTGGAACAAGCTATATGTTGAAAGGGCAGATTCTAAATTTGTAAATGATTTGTCTAAGACAAACACTGCTTATGTCCTTGGCTGTTTCATAGGACTGTTCTTGGGCTGAATGTAACAATGAAGATCAGTTCCCAAAATATGAAAGCCATGATGCTTTCTTTAGTCGTAATTCTAGTCTAAAAAGTGCCATTAAACAAATACATTTTACCCTTGTGTGCTATTAAACAGTACTGACAATCAACGGGGTGTGCTAATTATGTATTTCTTTTTTAAGCATGTATATACGCAACAAGAAGTGAGGGAACTTCTTGGCCGCTTAGACCTGGGGAACAGAACAAAGATTGGACAGAAGGGCTCCTCTGGGTTATCTCGAGCGGTCTCTGCTTTTGGTATAGTAGGTAATGGTCTCTTTCCTTTCCTTTTTATGTTTAAGAAAGTAGAGGCAGGCATAACACAGCAATTGTCACATTGTACAGATATTATGTTAACAGATATTAAAGTATTTTTTGCACTTTCTGCAGTGTTCTGTAGATGTTTTATATCGCACTTGTACAGATATCAGCCAGCAAAATGTCAATTCTGGGCATCTTCTGCTCTCATTAGTATCACCACTGGGAATGAATAGTACATAAATCATGCAGGAATTTTCTGAGTCAGCAGAGCAGATAGAACAGGGGTGAGCAAAACGTGGCCTGCCAGGCCGCTCTGTCCAGCTCATGGGGCCCCTAAAAAACTTAGAAAAATAATATTTATCTGCCTCTGGCTGCCTGTTATGCAGCCTTTGATGGCTTGCCAAAACTCAGTAAGCGGCCCTCCGCCCGAAATAATTGCCTGCCCCTGGTGTAGAACATAGAAATTTGCCTGATTCTGGAGCCAAGTCTAGGTTTGGGGGCATGTTGTAGTTTCATGTTTTGACCTGTTTCCTATCCTGCTTCTCCTGAAGCACTCGAGCTCACTTTCTAATGTTTGCTTAGTTGATACTTCTTGAAAGAATATTGGAAAAGGTGACAGCCCATCCAGACTGATTAAACCTAATTTACATTGCTATGCTCCCCAGTGTCTGAACCTAAAGCTCTAGAGAATGTAGAGATTGGGCTACTTTGAAGGTAAATACAAAAAACTGAGGCCTCTGACAAAATGCTGCATTCCTGCAGATGGATTATTGCGTGCTTATTGGAGTCAGTTTTCCTGTTTGCTTTCTTTAGTTTTGGTCATTTTATTAATACCTACATGATAATAAAAATGTGCAACTTAAATTGGGAAATGTTAAATTAATTTGAGGAAAGTATCCTCTTCATAAGAGAGAGATGAATACTTTCAGAGTACCCCAAAACTCAGGAATCTCATTCAACATTCATTTTATCCATATATGAAGTAAGTGACTTCCTGTTTAATTAGACCTTGTTCGCTGAAAATTTTGTAGTATATTTTGGTCATCTATGAAAATGAACCTTTTTGATGACAAGAAAATTGCAGTTACCTTACTTAATCAAACCAGCAGTTCATCAGTCTTGTGTGGTATTTCTAGATGCCTCTGAAAAATGCTTGTAAGGGTAACTTCTCTCTAACCATCTGCAGTTATTGGTTCTCTTATGCTGTACGACATGATGTTTATATTCCATATATATTTACCTTATCTGATGTAATCTGGATATGATAGTTATCTAACTTATGTACTACTGAGAGAGGGAGGTTTATGTATTGGGAAATACGTGCTCAAGAAATATTTAGGTATTCAAGTCTTTGACATACACTTTTCTGCTGCCCTGTAAATGCATGCTGGAGGAGATCTGAAAATAACATTAATCTTTGAAGATGTCATAATATGTGCTCTTTAAAAGAGAAAAAAGTCAGAACTTTTATAATGAATATCTAAGCAGCATATTTGATATGAGAACTAAATTTGAATGAAAGCCATGTCCAAATGTCTCTTGCCAAACCACTTAAGTGAATTCATGACCCTTTCCTCTGGACAACAGAGAAATTCTTCCCCAAGTTTCCCATTTCAGAGGAATGAAAAAAGACTGGGTTGACTCCATTCTCTAGGCTCCACTTGCTACTGGGAATGAAATGGACACTATTTCTATTTTTTCTGAAAGCTGGGAAGGAGAGTAGACTTTCTCATCACTTAATTCTTTTAGCTTAGCAGATAAATGACCTTGCATTTTTCCCGCTTCTACCTTATATAAGTACAGTTTTACTCCATCCTATCACTTTGCAAAGCAGGTAGAAAAGGGTTTGCTTCTCATTCTAGAGCCAAGTTAAGACATTTCCCATTTTTAAAAAAACGCAGAAGCCCCTTTTAAATGTAGGGGACCATACCAGGAGGCCAGAAGCTTTATTCGTGATCAAACTCTGGATAGGCAAGAATTGTATTTGATTTTAAAGGGATGCATAATGGACATTTATAGAGACAGTTCAGTTCATCAGTTATTTTTAGTACTTGAAGAACATAGGAAAAAGTTTAGCTGCCATTTAACAATGCAAGCTCAGTAGCCTAGCTGCTGTGAATGGAAGATTTTGATTTTTATTGTTGGCAGGGAGCCTTTCCCTGTAGAGGTGGAAGCATTTTTTTCCAAGGGGACTAATAAAGAAGGCGCAACAAAAATCACTGTACTTTAAATCACATTGCAGACTCCTGCAGTGAAAGGGAAAAACAGCAGAAGCATTTGTTCTTATCTTTTACTTTGAGCTCTGATGTATTGAGTGAGAGCTTGATTGTTTAGCTAGATGCACCCAAAAATGTGAATATTTTGACTGAAATCATCAATTGTGTTAGTAATGTGGTTGTGTTGGTGAATGCATTTCAGATTTGTTAACCAGCAACAAGTGCTCACAGAGATGCATTTGCTTTGAAATTTCTTAAAATGTAACTTTGCGATAAAATGTGTGTAGTGAAGAAGACCATAAGAAAATAAACTTTTAGTTCAGCCAGTTATTGTAAAAACAAGCAAGCAAAGTATAACATACAAGAATTTAAAATTGTGCAAAGGACTGAAAATAGTATCTGATATTGGTCTTCTGAACATTGCATTTGATCATCTCAGCTAACGCATCCAAATCTCAGTAAATGGTGTTTATTTGTTATCTGTCCTCTATTTTGAATAGGTTTTGTCAGATTTTTAGAAGGCTACTATATTATCTTAATTACAAAAAGAAGAAAGATGGCAGATATTGGTGGACATGCAATATATAAAATAGAAGATACAAATATGATCTACATTCCAAATGACTCTGTACGAGTCACTCATCCTGATGAAGCAAGGTAAATGATGCTTTTTACTGAGGTTTTCTAGCTAATGTTGAAACTTTTATAAACTCTGGTTCATAGTCCCAGCGTTGCTGGCATAGCCCCTGGCCCAAAGCCCACAGCAGGCAGCCTGCCCTTGCCCGTTACACAAATCTGGGGGGCACATGACCCCATGCCTCCCCTGGGGGTGTGTGCAGCAGTGGGGAGCCACCCTGCTTCCCTGCAACCCCTGGACAAGCTGCCTGCAGCTCTGTCCTGCACCCTGCCCCACCCCAGTTGGGCAGTGCCTGGCCCTGCTTCTGCCCTATTCCCTCTATCACTGTGTGGATCTCGATCTACTCAACACCCCTCCCCCCTCTCAGAGTTACCATCTGGATGCTGCTCTCCAAGTTGCTGGGCTGTATATTGGCTATAGGATCAGTATGGGCTGATATGGCTAATTAATAATTGGCCATTGGTATTGGCCAAAAATATCTTTATCAGTGCACCCCTAGTTCATACACTTCCCTCTGTTATATACTTCAGAAGGAAGCAGTTTATTGGACATCTGAGCCTGGTTCTTTAATGCTTCTTACTACACTAGTTTTATGTTGATAAACCGGAACAGTAGAGTACAGAATTTGGCCATAAATTCTGCAGACTTTACCCAGAGGGGAAAATGCATCTAAGTCATGCTTCTGCATGGGTTTGCCCACCACTTGCATTGTTTGCGTCAGCTACAACTGTATGGCCTGCATGACGATTGGGAGCATGTCAACACTAATACTGGTTTATACTTTAATGCTGTTCCTTTTGAGTAGCACTGGATTTACTATTGTCATGTTAACTTATTGAAAGGAGTCCCTTGCATTCCACAATGTTTGTTGAATGGATGGGGAAAAAACCCAGTTGCAAAATGTTCTCAGACCAGATACACTGCTGCTGTTGTGGAGGGTACTGGGCTGGCCCAGGATTGAGGCAAGAAATATGCATTTATCAAGATTTAGCAAAGTGGCTTCTCTTAAATGGAGCATTTTTCTTGCAGATGCCCCCTTGACAGGATGTTTCATGTAGAAAGGAATATAGTCCTCTGAGATTTTATAGTCATGAACAATATGCAAATATATCCCAGCTTTATTTTTAGCAGGATTGAGGGTAATTTATTTCTAGATCACAGACAAGTAGCATAGCTAAATTTATTTACTGGTCTTGTACAGTGTGCAAATTATCTAAAGGTCACACATATCACCATAAACTAACTACAGACAATAAATCTAGGTAGTGATGGCTATTAAATAAATGTGGCTATTATGACACATAATTATAAAAGTATAATGCACATTTGGTACTTCTTGTCCAGAACTAACAGGGAATATCAAGATGTAGAGGTATATGACGTTTACTGTTTGGGATTTTGAATTGATTTGAATCTTTCCTACAAAGAGGTTTTGTGGTGCTTGGCATCTAGAGAATTGCTAGGGATATGGTAGGTTGAAGTAGATATTGGGATTGTTTCCTTAAGTGATAGTACTGTATCCTACAGCTGATAATCTTTGGGAGTTTGGGTTAAGTACTGCCAGCTCTGGTCTTTAACTTATAGAAAATAAAATTGCAACAGAAGTGCATCTATTGCAGCTTAGTCGGTCCGGTCCATTGCTGCTTTTGCAAGGTTACTTTTTACTGGAAGTAACAAAAAAAAAAAAAAAAAAAAAAAAAAAAAGATTTGTGAGGGAACTCTGAAGTAGTGGCTAAACAAAGGATATCCGATTCACCCAGCCCTTCATCACATTTATTGTAGCAGGATTGTCTGGCTGACGAAACACAGTGAAAACATATAATTGTAGTAATATAGCTGAGAATTACTGGAGACAATGAGGTTTTTATGTAACTTGATTGGTGAGGTCATCAGACTGATTTTTGTGTGTGTGTGTGTTTGTGGTTTTTCTTTTGCAATAATAACCTCTTGCTGTGTGGAAATAAAACTTGTATTCCCTAATCAATTATATTTTGTTTAGATATCTGCGAGTCTTTCAAAATGTGGACCTATCTAGCAACTTTTATTTTAGGTAAGTGTTTATCATAACCCTTCTACATGTTACAGCTATAATCCAATTAACTGGTTAATTGGGGATCCTGGTTTTCTGTGTTTAAAAATTGCAGATTCTCTGATAAGAATTCCAAATTCTCTGATTTTAAAAACCCTAAATCCAAATGAAACAGCCCTGTATATATGTGTCAGCCGAACACAATGTTTTCTTGATATATTTAAAAATGTAAAGCATTTTGGAAGCCTACCAATGCCTCAGTCACTATAATAAAATTAATTCTAAATACCTATAAATTTTGGCATTTGATTTTGGTTTTTTAATCATGGAAAATCAGAGTCTTCCCTGCCCCCTTCGCTGACCAAGACGCGGGTCTGGCTGCAGCTGTTGTTTTCCCCCTCCTCCTCACCCCCCACTGCTTTAGCAGCACTGATTATGCTGGTGCCCGGCCCATGCCATTGTCGCTCACTCCCCACCCACAGCTCCCTGCTTTACACAGCTCTGATGAGGCTACAGGGCCAGGGACTTAGATCTGCAGCCCCCTACCCACCCCCTGCAGGAGTGCCTGAGCCCTGGCTGCTGCCTGTAAGAGGTAGCAGCTTCTGTGTCCCAAGCAGAGCATGAAGCCTGACTCCCCCTTCCCCACAGATGGCACAGCTGGAGCAGATCACATGGGGGTGGGGGGCAGATGCAAGCTGGCAGCTGGAGGCTTGGGGCTCTCTGTCTTGCTGCCTTCCACACAGGGACCTCCACAGCCCAGTGGGTGGGAGCCAGTGCAGCAGGGAGAGTGGGACAAGGAGGCTTGGTGGTGCTGCTGCTGCGATCTCCACGTTGCCATGGCAAGGCATTTCCTGCCTACCTGGCAACAGTGGGGGACAACTCCATGCTGCCATCCTCTATACTGCTGGGTAAGGTCACCTCACCATGGTGGTGCAGAGCTCCCAGCAGTGGTGTCAAGCCTCCTCACCTCACTCTGCTCTCCTGCCATGCTGGGTCCTGTCCACTGGGCTGTGGAGGCCCTGGAGGGAGGGCAGCAGGGCAGGGAGCCCTGAACCCACAGCAGGCAGCCTGCATCCCCCCCCACCCTCTGCACAAATCTGGGAGGCGTGTGCCCGCCATGTTCTCCCCTGGAGTGCATACAGTGATGAGGAGCCAGCAACCCCTCCAGCCCCTGGATGAGCCGGTCGCTGCTCCATTCCGCTCCCTGACTGGGCCCTGCGGCCGCACATTCCCACCCAGGCCCTGTGCACCAGCCATGCCCAACTCCGTCCCACACTATGGGGGGCCTCATTTCCACACTCCCCCCCCGGCCAGACTTACCTTACCTGTAGGGAACTGTGGGAGCTACTTTCCATGCTGCCTGGCTGCCACATGTGCGCACACACGTGCACATGGCGCCCCCTGCCTGATTGCCCTCCTCCTGCTTCCCCAAACCCCTTGCAGGTTGGAACTCTGCCAGACTGCAAGGGGAAACTTGCTGTTTCCCATGCTTTTCTCATTAAAAAAATAAAAATCTCCATTTTTCTCCTTAAAATGAGAAAATCCATGTTTTACTGTGGTTTTTCCATGGCAAATGGCCATGGGGAGGAGGAGCTGGGCTCCGCAGTCGGCTTGGGCTGCAGCAGCCACCATGTACCATGGGTGGCATCTAGCACTCGGGAGCCATAATTGGAATAACATTTAGATCTGCCCTCAGTAACTGAGTGTTAAAAATTGAAATTGTCTTAGATAATTTAAAACCTTGGTTTGAATTTCATTCATAACTTAGAACAGTTTGGTATAGCTGGATTTCAGGTTTTGCAGTTATCCAGACATGGAGGCTTATGTTGTTGTAAATGCACTATATTAATGTTTATAAAGTATCTTGGGGACTGAACAGGTGATTTAGCACTATATATCTACAGCTTGTCTCTCTTGTTTGTACTTCATTTGCTTTTGTATGCAAAGTAGACAATGCAATATTAAATAGCCATACAAGTAGGGAATGAAAGTTTTCAGAAGAGTTTCATGTTTCTGTAGTTCTGACAAAAGCTTAATCTTGGCATCAGCTACAGCTATGATCTGTCACACTCCCTTCAGTATAATCTTACTATCCTGAGAATGCCACTTGAGGTATTAAAAACTGAAACAACTCAGACTCGACAGGAGAGCTTTGATATCTTTGAAGATGAGGGACTTACAACACTAGGCGGAAGTGGTAAGTGTACTTTAATGTTAATATACTTTGCTGTAATTTTATTTAGAACAGTTTCATTTAAGCCTACTTTTCAGAAACATTTAGCTTTTTGTTATTGATCAAGTCTCAGAACTTTCCTGACTTAATTAAAGATTACATAAAGAACCAATTACAGATATTTGAATTTGAACAGCGCCATTTCTAGAGATGATTGATCATGTATTTTGGTATGTCACATTGTAACTCCTAGAGATAATTGAGCATGCTGACATTTTTCATCAATCAATTATTGAGCCTTTTTATATGAAGTCCAATACATATGACTTCCTAGATGAAATGAGAATCCATCATCAGTGGAGTATAAATAATGCTAGAAATCTTGTTATTCTGTTTGGTGTTGGTAAATATTGATTCAAGAAAAAGTGCTTGCTGTTACCACCAACTAAAACTTAATGGGCTCTATGAGAGATTTCAAGCATTAATTTAAGCTGGAAATGAAAAAGAGTGGAAATGAAATTTTTCCATTTTGGATCTATCAAATACAGACTTGAAGGCCAATAATCTTTTCTTCTTTATTTTTTTTAAATTTTTTTTTTTACAGTTATGAATGCACTGACATGAAAATGCTTTTTATTTTCCTTCTTGCCATACCCCATCTCCAAAGAGATCTGTGAAAGTCTCGTAGTTTTTTAATAGGGTACTTGGTTTTCCTTCCTTTAACGCTTCATACTGATTACATTATCATTGCATCATCAACAAATTAAACTTACAAATCTTGCTTTTCAATTTGTCTATGTAGTGTTTGTATAAGTGGGTCTACAAATTTGGTTTTCCTTTATTTTATTGAGTGTGAGTAAAGAACTGGTTGTTATATGGGAATAGACTTTCATTCCCAATTTTTGGGTGCATGGTTGCAGCAGTTTTCTTTGTGACAGATATGGAGAGGTAATTTTTCTGTTTGAAGGATTTATGAAGCAATGTTTACAAAATTTACAAAGCAATGCTTCTTTTTAATCCAAACAGATTTATATATCTGGAACTGCATGGATGGTTCCCAACATATTATCACTTGCTACTGTGCTAAAAAAAAAAAAAAAAGTTCTTGGATTACGTCATTGTGGAGACTAGTGTGGGAATACAGTGCTTCATATACATGGTTCTAGATTTTTTTTTTTGTGGAGACAGTGCCCTTTGGTGCTAGTTATTCACTCTGTTCTTGGTGTTTTCTACCAAGACAAAAACAGCAGGGTGGCAAGTGAGGGTGTTATGTCTGTGTTGCAACAGGTTGACTGTAGTCTTACGTAGTGTTTAGATTATGGATTGTATAGCATGGTTTGGACAGGGATGATCCTGTGCCAGGCTTGTTGGCTTTATTACCATAATATCTTGCATACAACATATCCCAGAATAAGATTTACACCTTGATTTTGAAGGGCAGAATGAAGATGAAAAAATCTTGCCTTGTAGGATGAAACTTGAATAGCAGCAGCTATGGAGTTGAGCCTGCTCTGTTTTTCTCCCTGTGGATTCATAGTTTCATAGTTTGTAGGGTTGGAAGGGACCTGAGCAGATCATCTAGTCCGACCCCCTGCCATGGCAGGAAAGAGTACTGGGGTCAAATGATACCAGCAAGATGTTCATCTAACCTCCTCTTAAACACCCCCAGGGTAGGAGCCAGCACCACTTCTCTTGGAAGTTGGTTCCAGATCCTAGCCGCCCTGACTGTGAAGTAGCGCCTCCTGATATCTAACCTAAATCTACCCTCTGCCAGCTTGTGACCGTTATTCCTGGTCACTCCTGGCGGTGCTCGGGGAAACAGTGACTTCCCCAATGCCTGCTGATCCCCCCTGACTAGTTTATAACAGGCCACAAGATCCCCCCTCAGCCTTCTCTTTTGGAGGCTGAACAGGTTCAGGTCCCCCAGCCTGTCCTCATAGGGCCTGCCCTGCTGTCCCCTGATCATACGAGTGGCCCTCCTCTGGACCCTCTCCATGCTGTCGACATCCCTCTTGAAGTGCGGCACCCAGAATTGGACGCAGTACTCCAGCTGCGGCCTGACCAGTGCCGCATAGAGGGGGAGGATCACCTCCTTGGACCTGCTCGAGATGCATCTGTGGATGCATGCCAAGGTGCGGTTGGCCTTCCTGACTGCCTCTCCACACTGCCGGCCCATGTTCATCTTGGAGTCAGTGATGACCCCCAGATCCCTTTCCGCCTCCGTGCTGATAAGAGGGGAGTTCCCCAACCTGTAGGAATGGTGCCGGTTGTTCTTCCCGAGGTGCATCACCTTGCACTTGTCTGTGTTGAAACCTATCCTATTCTCGTCCGCCCACCCTTGTAACCTGTCGAGGTCTGATTGTAGCCTGTTGCATCCTTCCAATGTACCCACGTCCCTCCACATCTTAGTGTCATCAGCAAATTTGAACAGGGTGCTTTTTACCCCCTCATCCAAATCACTGATGAAGATGTTGAACAGTGTGGGCCCGAGGACCGAGCCCTGCGGAACCCCACTGCCCACGTCCTTCCAGGTTGAGAAAGACCCATCCACTACCACCCTCTGGGTGCGGCCCTCCAGCCAGTTGGCGACCCATTTGACTGTGTGGGTGTCTACACCGCAGCCCCCCCAGTTTCTTAATGAGAATGGGGTGAGAGACAGTGTTAAAAGCCTTCCGGAAGTCCAGGAAGATTATATCCACTGCAACCCCTGCGTCTAACGATCTGGTGATCTGATCGTAAAAGTCCACCAGGTTGGTCTGGCAGGACCTTCCACTGATGAACCCATGTTGGTTGCCCCTAAGCATGCAGTCCCCTGCTGGCCCCTCCTGGATGTGTGCCAGCATAATTTTCTCGAACAGCTTGCCTAGGATCGAGGTGAGACTAACCGGCCTGTAGTTTCCCGGGTCCTCCTTCCTCCCTTTTTTGAAGATGGGGACCACGTTGCATTCAGACTTTTACTTTCACTTTCTCCTGGCCAAAGTTTAAGCAGGACAAAGTTTTGTTACCCTATTCCCTTGCATATAATGAGCGTTCCAAGTTGGAGCAGCCTTTTTTTTTTTTTGTGAAAAAGGTGCATGAGAAAATAAAGGAGGGCAGGGTTTAATCTTCGTGAACAACAGGCACAGCAGAGGTTTTACTTGACTTTAGGGAAATCATACTTCCCAAGCTTTTATTTGATATCCTAATTTTTGTCTGTAAGGACTCAAGAGGGAAGATACCATGTTGGAACCCTACCGTCCAGAGCACCCTATAAAGGTCTCATCAGACCCAGAGGAAATAAGCTACAGAATCCTACAAATAGACAAACTAACATTATCTAGAGCCACATCAAGCAGATGTGTGAGGCCTGAATTTCTACAGGCACAATGATGCCAAGGTTAGCCCTGGAAAGACCTCAGTATCAGCACTGAAACCAGTCTCAACTTTTTTAGTGATGTTGGCGTTGAAAAGTCAAGTGTTAAAGGGGTCACTCAAGGAGAAGGTAAAGAGCTCAATATCCTCAGGGACAGGCACAGGAAAGCCTCTGGAGAAGAGTTCTCCAGTCCTTTAATTATCTCAAGGGATAGAGGTAAGCAAGCTGTCCTAGGGGAAAAACATGGATAGCACCAGATCCATCAGAGGTACTGAGCCATCCATTGGCACAGGGACAGCTATGATATTGCCAGAGCTTCCATCACCACTGCCTCTTAAGGTTTACTTCTCACTGGTATTTTGGGGATGCATTTTTCTCATTGCTGAGCAAGGAGTTGTTCGTAGTCTCTGATCTCTGAGTACCAGCCCACCTAGACTTACCTTTTTTCAAACCAACAATTTCCAATCTCTTGGTTGTGGCAACCTTCTTGGGGATATTGTGCATGCCTTCACAGACTATAAAGAGCCAAAGTCCACCATCAGGAAAGGAGTTTCTCTCCCCAGTGACATCCATGGTTAGATCACAGATGATGGACGATTGAGTGGAAGTGGATCTACAGATGTAGAAACATCAATAGTGTGTGTCATTATCAGAGGATCTCTGGATGAAATACTATCCTTAACACTACTACTGACATTGGATGACTTCAGAATTCCCACTGGCATCTCTTTGTGTTCCTAGTTGAAATTCTGAAAAATAAGATTTTGCCCTCGGAGAAGTCCCAGGAGTAATTTGACATAATCAGCTTCTAGTCCTGCCAGGATCATCTTCTCTGTGAATGAATAACCATTAAACAGAGAGCAAAATGAGTTAAGAGGTATCAGGTTCCCATCCCTCCTTTCAACATTTTCATACTTTGGAAGTTTCCCTACTCTGAGCCTCTTAGCTGCATCAGTCAAGTAACAGCAGTTCAGATAAAACAAGTTTGCTGAAGGACACAGACTCATGTTCCTGGGAGAAGGCTTTTTTCCTTAGCCTGGCTACAGCTGTGTGTGGCTAACAGTCATACCCTTCTGGCAAAGTGTGACTGGTTTGTGCTGCGTGTGGCTCCCATGTCTTGACTAGTCCTTTGTTCTGGATCTGGCACACAGGGTGGGTCTGTGGTATCTATCAGCTCCAGTCCCATATGTTGTGTGCAGTGTACACCAGACCAGCTCCATATGCTTCATGCAGCATGTGGGTATGGTCTGAGATTCACAGACAACACTGAAGGCCAGATGATAGGCCTCCACAAGCTGGATCTGGACCACAGGCCAGATCTTTGCCATCTTGGTGTACAGCTTGTTTTACCAGCATGGTTAGGGCATTCTGAAAGAGATGCAAGCAGATATCAAGGGACTGATGTTTGAGGTCTTGGAGTTATTTGATGAAGAACTGAGAGAAATAAAGGAGGATCCCACAGTTTTTTCTTCCTGAGCAACATATGCTGTTCCTCTGACACATTAGCAAACTGAGAGGCGGTTGAGAGTCTCATCAGACTCAACCTAAAGAACACCTTCTTTAGAAGCCACATTACCACATTCTACTTTGCATATTGAATAGATGGGTATTTAGGATGCCCAGCCATGATTATTTTCTTGTAATCATAGAGAATGATCATAGAGAAGTAGGGCTGGAAGGGCCCTCCAGAGGTCACTTAGTCCAGCCCTGTGCCTGACGCAGGATTGTCCCTATCCAAACCATCCTATACAATCCATGATCTAAACTCTATGTAAAACTACAGCCAACCTGATGCAACATGGACATAACACCCTAATCTGCCACAGGTAAAGCAGGGGAATCATGGCAGCCAATGTGCTGCTTCTATAAAGGTTGTCAGTATATGCTTAAGAGATCCCAGGTAGAGGGTTACACCTCCCACTACAGAGGAAGGCAAAAACCCCCACAGTCTGTACCAATCTGGATGTTGGGTAAAAAGTCCTTTCTGACCTCAAATATGTCAGTTGGTTTGACCCCAAGTGGAGGGGCAAGATCCTCTAGCCAGGAACCACTTGGCTTTCATTCCAAAAGGGTCACTGGCACACCCCAGTCAAAATCCCCAGCCTTGGCTGTAGCCAACACCCAGTGCCTCTGAGGGAGGCTTAAAAACACCTGGACACACATGGCAGAAAGGGGCAGTGGGGGCAACCAGCAACGCCTAGCAGTATGGGAAATATCTATAGTAGAACATAGGCATGGCTAGACTGGCCTCTTCTTGAACACCTCAAGTGATGGAAAGGCCACAACTTCCCTAGGCTGTCTTTCTGCTTCCTCACTGTTCTAACAGTGAAGCTTTTTCTGACATCCAAACCTCCTCTGCTGCAACTTGAAGCCATTGATCTGTGTCCTTTCTGCAGCAAGAGTGAAAAGGTGCATGTCCTTTTGATAGGAGTCTTCAAATACTTGAAGGGCTGCCATAATTTCCCCTCTTAAGCACCTTTTTCCATAAACTGAACATGCCTAGCTGCTTCAGCCTCTCCTTGTATGACTTGCTTTCCAAGTCTTTTAGGGTACTTGTTGGCTGCCTCTGAACCCTCTCTAACTTCTCCGTGTCCTTTTTAAAATGTGGAGCCCAGAAATTCACACAGTATTCCTAATGATGCTTAACCAGTGCCAAGGAGAGGTACTATCACCTCCCACATCTTGCATCTACTGCTTCTCTTACCTTATTCACCCCTTTTCCCTGTGGATTCAGGGACCCTTCTCAAAAGCCTATTGCAATGAGAAATGCTTCCTCTGTCTAGGAGCCACAGAGGCAGTTCCTCAGGACCGAAGAGGCTTCTACTCTTGATGTTTCCTAATACTAAAGCAAACAATATTTGTCCTGTTGCAGCCTAAGAAAGTGGAGCAAATGTATATACCATCTAAAGTTTGTGATGGGATCATTTGCTTGAGTCACTCCACCTCTCCTGGCTCAAAACAGTGCCATCTATCTGTGTGCAGAATGCATGGCCACCCCCCCAGCACACAGGAGGTAACTAAGATTTCTCATGGAACCAACCATTGTTAATAGTTTTCTGTCCTTCAGAGTCTGTGGCAGATTCTTAGCAGTAATAGTATTGATGCAGGGAATTCACATGTGTTTGCACCTGGGCAACTGTGATCAGGTTTCCCAGCAGGAAAGCCAAGGTCTTAGATTTCCATCTTTCTCCGTTTCATGTTGAGTTATGAAAAATACTCTTGCGTAATCACAGATAATAGTTCAGAAGAGCATTGATTTGAGACAAATTGGCAACCATGCCTGCCTGCCAGGAAACAGGTTTCTGATCACTTTAGTAAAAAAAAATGTACATACAAGACAGATATTGCAAGTCTTTCAAATGTTATGTATGTCAGTGTGGAAGTATGTATGTGACACAGCTTGCCAGCTTTCATTATGACCCTTAAAACTGTGCCTGAAGTCAGTATGGCTGCTTGCAGATGTTTAAAAAACCAAAACAAAACAACCCCCCCCCCCCCCCCCAAAAAAAAAAAAAAAAAAAAAAGCACTTTACCAGAAGCAGCATTATGTTACCTCAGCCTGGCTCTACAGTATTTTTAGATCAGGGCTTTTTGGTGCTTTTATCTAATAGCTGATTCAATCCGCTATTAGATAAAAGTCCCGCTAAAGCACCTGATCTATACAGACACTTGGCAAGCTGGGTCAAAGTGATGTGATGCCTTTTCTGGGCATCTGCTGCGCTCAGTGTGAGATTGCATAGAGGGTAAAGTAAAGCGCCATTTTGTTTTGTTGTCTCTTTTTTTTTTCCCTTAATGTGTGCAGACAGCCAAAATGTCCCATCAGGGATGCCTCTGCATGGCCTGCCTTGGGTTGAATAGACATACCCACCTGAACAACTAATTATAATTCTGCTTCAAGTCCTGTGATAATTTGGAGACTAGATAAAATGAACATAAAGTAGGGATGCACCAATAAAGATTTTCTTGGGCAATACCGATGGCTGATACCGACCCAACAGCTGATTTACAGGAATGCAGCCCAGCAGCTTGGAGAATAGTGTCCAGCCAGTAAGCCTGTTGGAGGGAAGAGGCATTGTGGGGGCATATTAAGGCCCCCATGGCGAGGGAGGGAGTGGGGCAGGAGCAGGCGCTGCCCAGCTAGGGTGGTGAATGGGCCTCCAGGGCTAGAAGCAGGATGGAGCTACTGGTGGCTTGTCCAGGGGGCACAGGAGGGTGAGGAGGTGGGGAAAGCTCCTGGCTGCTGTGTGCAGCCCCATAGGAGGCATGTGCCACTCAGATTTGTGCATGGAGGGAGGGCAGGCTGCCCACTCTGGGCTCGAGGCCAGGGACTGCGACATCTTCTTCCCAGTGGGCGGGCTGCACTGGGGCTATGCTCAGGGTGGGTGGCAGCAGTGCTAGGAGGGGTGGCTATGGGGTGGGCTAAGGCCATCCTAAAATTCCCTGTAGCCACCCCTATCAGCACCACTGCCTCCTGCCCCAGCCCATCTGCTCCCTGCTGGGAAGAGACTGGTGTAGCTCCTGGTCCCAAGCTTGCAGCGGGCAGCTCGCCCTCATCCTGTGCACAAACCTGGGGGGCACATGCCCCTTATGCCTCCCCTGGGGATGTACATGGTGGTGGGGATCCAGCCCCCCCCGAACAAGCGACCCGCAGCTCCAGGGTCACATTCACCATCCTGACTGGGAGCACTTGCCCCTCCCCCCTCACCACAGGAGCCTCAATCTGCTCTCCCTCCCCCACCCCCGACTGACTGCCGGGTGCTGCATGTGGCATTTATTGGTGACATTATCGGCTACACTGGCCAAAAAAGCCAGTCGCTAATGATGTTTATTTTCCTTTTATTGGTGCCAATCCGACTGATACGTGACCGATATATCAGTAGCGTTTCTGATAGTCCTAGTTCTTACTGTGGAAAATCTGATTATACTAGAAAAGTCAAGTTGTCCACCATAGTCTTCAGCTGGGAGTTTTTTATTGATTTAACTTGCCAATTGCCTGTCAAGAATGGTGGGGGAAGAAGGCTGGGATGGAGTGCTGCCACCTAACACCCCATGCTGCTGCTCTTCTGCGTCTTGCAGGGAGCAGGGTGGAGGAGTGACTCCCCCACCCCCTGGCTGGTCCTCGGTGCTGCTTCATAATCATGGCTTGATGTAATGGGCATCTTAGACCCAGTCCCTGAAGCTCCTGGAAGATTAGGACTTGAGGCCTTGAACTTGATTTGGAGTTCAGTGGGAAACTAATCACCCCCTCTTTGCCAGGAAGCAATCAAGTTCCAGAAGCTGTCCTCATCCACATAGTGACTCCAGTGGCTCTACACCTTTCAGTGGTCAGTAGTGACCTAATAGGTTTCCTGAGAAGACTATAACAACTGGCTATGAATGGTTGCTGTGGAAATTGTGACCTAGGCCCAATTTTCTTTACGGAGGGACTCTGACAGAGTCCTCCATCTTTGTCATAGAGATCAACACAAAGTCTCTGGAAGCCATCTCCAGAGGAGGCATAAGCCCAGGGTCCCTGCTTGACTCCTTCCTCATTTTGTTGTTCTTGGGGACAATTTTAATTTTTCCTGTGGATCGGGGGATTGTGCTGAACACTGTTAAAGATGAGATGAGATCAGAATTGATTATCATGATAATCACATGCTGACCAAAACAATTAGCTTTGTACACCTGCTACAGATATCCAGGCAGTCTGTCTTACTTCTTCTTGCCTAACTGGATGAAGGCAGATCTTTGATTAGATATCTTCACCCAGAGCTGGAGGTGTTGCTTTAGACCTTTTGTTTGTTAACTAGCTGAGCACTCCAATTGACAGACTGCCTATAAATACAGGAAATTCTTATACCAAGTGGAAACCTTCTATCAGAAAGAGATACATCTCAAAAAAGTGGAAGTGGTTCTCAACATGGGCGATTAATAACTTGGCAAAGGCCCAAGATTTGTGCTATATAATGTTTTGAAACATACTACGTTATTAGCTTTTAATTTCCTTAAGGCTTGCATTGCAGTTTTATTGATGTTCTGCTTCTGGGTTTTTTTTGTCATAATCAGAATGATCTAAAATTCCTCAACGGCCTTTCTTATACTTAGCTCCAGTCAAGATATTTAAGTGGAAATCAAGTGTCATGCTCCTTTAGTTTATGAACTCATCATATCACATTTGGATAGTCTCTCTTGTGATCATTATCTCAACATATAGTGTTAGCAACCCTTTTTAGCTGAGCTACTTAATGCACCCTTCCAAGTCATCTAGGAGCCAGCACCACTTCCCTTGGAAGCTGGTTCCAGATCCTGGCCACCCTGACTTTGAAGTAGTGCCTCCTGATGTCTAGCCTAAACCTTCTCTTGATCAACTTGTGGCCATTATTCCTTGTTACTTGGAAGGTGCTTGGGGGAACAGGGTCTTACCTAATCCCCTCTGGTTCCCCGGGTAAGTTTATAGATGGCCACTAGATCCCCTCTCGGCCATCTCTTGCAGAGGCTGAACAGGTTCAGGTCCCTTAGCCTCTCCTCTTAGGGTCTACCCTGCTGCCCCCTGATCATACAGGTGACCCTCAAAAAAGGGAGGAGGGAGGACCCAGGCAACTATAGGCCCATTAGTCTTACTTCAGTCCTGGAGAAGCTCTTTGAGAAAATTATCCAGGAGCACATCTGTGAGGGACCAGCAGGTGGGGGTGATGTTCAAGGGCAACCAGCATGGCTTCATTAGGAGCAGGTCCTGTCAGACCAACCTGATTGCCTTCTATGATCAGGTCACAAAATCACTGGACGTAGGTGTCATGGCAGATGTAGTCTTTCTGGACTTCAGGAAGGCCTTTGACACTGTCTCCCACCCCATTCTCATTAAAAAGCTAGGTGACTGTGGCATTGATGCCTACACAGTCAGATGAGCTACAAATTGGCTAGGGGGCCACACCCAGAGAGTGGTGGTGGATGGGTCATATTTGACCTGGAGGGAGGTGCGCAGTGGAGTACCCTGCACTTGTCAGTATTGAATCCCATCCTATTCACATTTCCCCTCCCCTGTAATCTGTCCAGGTCCAGTTGTATCCTGTCCCTCCCTTCTAGCGTGCCCACCTCGCCCCAAATCTTGGTGTTGTCAGCAAATTTGAACAGGGTGCTATTCACCCCCTGGTCCAAGTCACTAATAAAGAAATTGAACAGCATGGACCCTCCTCTGGACCCTCTCGATGCTCTTTTTTTTGAAAATGGGGACCACGTTGGCCTTCTTCCAGTCTCCTGGCACCTGGCCAGAGCACCACGAGTGCTTGTAAAGCCATGCTAGGGGCCCCGCGATGACCCCTGCCAATTTCCTCAGCACCCTAGGGTGGAGAGCATCTGGACTTGCTCATTTGAACATGTCCAGCCCCTCCAGAAATTCCCTAACTCGGACCTCCCTGACCCTAGGCCTGGCGGAGTCTCTCCCGAGTCCATCCGGAATCCTGGTTGGGGAGAGGTCCCAGTCCCCGCTCAGAAAAATAGAGGCAAAGAATTTGTTAAAAAGGTCTGCTTTTTTCATCTGGTGCAACTACCAGATTGCCAAGCGTATCTTTCAAGGGCCCCACATTGCCTACTGGCTTCTTTTTACTCCCAGCGCCAGCCAGTCTCCTCCATGCCAGCTGCTGCCAATGTGTGCCAAGGGCATGGCTTTAATGGTGGGGTCCAGACGCACCAGACCCTAGCCTCAGGCAAGTAGTGCTGAGGCTTCAGTGGCTGCCTATCTCGCCAAGGACATGGAGCTGCTGGACTGCGACCCCTTGGCCTATTGAGCAGCCCGCAACCAGATGTGGCAGGATCTGGCCGTGGTTGTCCAGCGATACTTGTCCTGTCCACCGATCAGTGTTCTGAGCGTGAGGGTGTTCAGCATTGCTGGGAATGTTGTAACACTTCACCACACCTGCTTGGATCCTGGTTTGGTGGAGCAGCTGGTGTTCCTGAAGGTGAACCTCCCACTGCTGGGGTTCTCCAACCTCTACCTGCAGACAGAGTGAGTGCCACCTTCCTCACTCAGTCCACACCTATTTCTGGTTTGGTTTTTTTGGTTTTTTAAAGCATTTAATGCCTCACCCTCAGAGCTGGAGGCAGCAGTTTAGTTTCTCACCAGCCAGCAGGGGAAAAACATCTCCCTGCTGAGCTCCTGTGCCAGGAAGAACTTGGAGGTGTAAGGGTTGGGGCTATGTGGGGAGGAGGTGTCGCCACATCATCCTGGGCATGACCTAAAACTACACGCTACCAGGGTAGGAAGGCCTGGGTGGGACTGCTAGTGGTGCGGTAGCCCCAGGAAATGCCAGGACCATGAACCTCCCTGGTGAAAGGTGGGTAGGAGCAGGAGGCACCTGATAACCTCTAGCCACTGCATAGTCCTGACTGGGGAAAGCCCAGACCTGTAAGATCTTTGAGAGGCCTGAGGCTTACTGGTTGCAGTGGAGTTGTGAGGGTGAGAACAGAGGCTACCATGCCTGCAGTTTTCATCCTACTGTGCCTTAACACATGTGCAAAGTCACACATCACGAGTTTTTCTTGTCAGCAACTTGAGGTGTAGTTTCCCAGAAACCCCTGCACCTATCTCCTTGAAACCTGGCAGGCTTCATGACCTCAGAAGGGGCTACCATCCCTGCTCTTTTCATTCAAATCTGCCAAAAAATGACAAAGGTATAGGTATTTTAATGATTTCCCCATTATCATATATGGCCCAATCACCAAATCCCTCCAAATCAGCACTGAATCTTCTGAAGCCGATTCAGGACAATGATCCGAATCTCTGAATTGAATCACTGTCCTCTGAATAGGCTGAATCTGAATAGAATACTTCCCTATTCGCACAGGCCTGACTCACGGGTTGAATTTAGTGCCAGTCCCTTCCCAACTCATTGCTTCCTACTCTCCCCCACCTCCAGTCTGGAGTGCTCTCAAGTGCAAAAAGCTCCATTGAGGTCCCCTAAGATTTGGCTGTTAGGTTTGTGTGGATACCTGGATGACATAGTGATATGAACAGATTGTAACTTATATTCATCCCTATTCAGCTAAGCCTAAAGCTCATATTTAAGCGCTCTGCTCCATTAGGGCCAAGAATAACCAAATTAAAGCTCAGTTAAAGGAGGTGTGAAAACAAAATTATTGAACTGTTGTTACATTTTTAAATTGCTGATGCATTTTCATTTTAACAACTTTTTAGGTATATATGGGATTGGAAGCAAAGCTTATACAAAGTATGTATGGAATGGTAAACTGCTGGACATAGTAAAAAATACAATTCATCATGACTGGCTGTTGTTTATTATTCATGGATTCTGTGGGCAGTCGAGTATCCTTTTATTGTCATTAACAACTATTGGTTTAATGCATTTTAGAAGTTCTAGAGTATGAGGCAGCTATCAGGACAAAGGGATGTTGCTTCTCTGAAACTCAGTGTTGTTAAAAACATTTGTATGTGTATTATTTGCTTAATTTTTCATTCATTTTGATAGCTTTTAAAAGCCTCTGAGATTTTAAAAAAGGAAAGAAAAGAAATGTCCATATCTACTAGGAGTACATATGTAAAAGATGAACCAAGATGTTGATACCACAATACCAATTATTGTATTATACGTCTTAAAAGCAGAGCAAAAACAAACAAAACCATACCATATAGGCAGACTGCTATGTTGGCAAGGAGCTGAACTAGGGCTTTAACACCCTGATGAAGAAATCTGGCAACTGCTTGAGAACCAGATGATATTTATCAGGGAGTTCTAAAGGGACAAACATCGTACCACAGTTGAATGGCTGATAGCGTTTACTGTGCAAATCTCTAAAACGCAGAGCTTTCTTGTTTTGTAAGTGGGGTGGGAGAGGTTAAAAGTATTGAGCATTGTCTTAACTCTTATTGGGGTCACTGATAAAATCCCTTATTGACTTATGCGGGAGCAGTGTTAAGCCAACAGCAATTAATTTTGAAAATGCTTTTCTGATTCCAATTTTAAATGTCAGTATATAAATATTGAATACAATATTAGTGGAAAATGCATTTAAAATTCAACCACATTTATACATAAATCAGTAATATAATCCTATATGACACATTTCAATGAGATGCTCCCTTATCTTAGCTCATACAAATCTTGTATGCTATAAAAGGCTTATGCTTTAATCCACCATCTTTATCATGTGCCATTAATACACAAACTTGTTCAGCAGTGAGGAAAGAATAGTGTTACTGATTCTGAACTTGTGTAACATTTGCAAAAAACTTCCTGATTTCTTTGGCCTCCTTCTTTCCACCCCTTGCTTCCCCTTTTTCCCACAGAATTCCATGAGCTATTCTATGGATGTGGCTTGATACACTGAACTTAGTGGGACTTCTTTTACATATATAGCATAAAGGCCTAAATTTTTAGCATTAAACTCTCTCCAACTCTGTTCTTTAAAAAAACACCAATTTGGGAGATGGGAGAGGAGGGAATTTTAATACTATGTCGCCATAAACTGAAATAAATATAAATATATATATATATATATATATATATATATATATATATATATATATATTTTTACATTGTATTAGAGCTTCAGGAACTTCATACAACTGAAGCAGTGCAGGAAAGCCTTGACAAATCATTTCACAATTTTGAATTTTTTTCTTTTGAACTATTCTTATGTCTGGCCTACATATTTTGAGGAGCTATGATAGAGAACTATGCAGCACATATTAAGTTGATTTGCACCTACATGCTCCTGTGTCCTGGGTCTGATGAGTGTATCTCTCTTTCAAGGCAAAAATCAGAGCAGTTTTTGGGTTGCTTTAGCTTGTACTGTCTGCTTGTGGCTTCTGCTGCAAAAACAAAGGTAGCTAGGAATTTGTACATTACAGGGTGTGCTGGACAAGCACACTATGCTGTGGTGTAGGTGACTTCTTTGTAACCTATATAATTTCTAGTTGACTGTCTGCCATAAGGGGGTCCCATCCTGTCTTCTCCTTGTCCTTCCCTCTTCCCTCCCCATAATTGGTTATGCCATCTTAATGGCCAGACTATGCTAGGATTGCAGCACAAGCCCTTACACTAGGGTTTGGTCCCACTGCATTTTTTTCTTGTGAATATTAAAACACTAAAGATTTCCCCATGGACATGTTGCCTTCAAGAAAAAGTTAATTTAAGGTCAAGTTTGACAAATAGATGAGTCTTACTTGTGTGATCAAGGGTAATTTTAAAAAGTTATTACTGTTATTGGGTAAGTAATAAACTGAAGTCAAACCACAACTGCTTCTGTAATGATTTTCAGTGCCTTTTAACCCTTCTTGTTACATAGACAGTTGTGTGTTTAAATGTTTTTCCAGGATAAATAATTGGAAGATGGCCTGTATATCTGATTTGGAAAGAGGAATTCCTGAGTTCTAAACCCCATGCTGATAACGGGCTTGCCTTCTATGGCCTCAGATAAGATGAATTTTCTTTGGAGTTCCCTTCCCCGCCCCCCGTATTAATCAGGATTAAAATGAGTGATAGGGAAGTGGCACTTGTAATAATAATGCATGTAAACCTTAACTTTATTGCCAAGAACTTTTAATCTATGGTCGCCCAGTGTATGTCACTCTGATAGCCAGAAGATCAAGCAAATTTGCTGGAACACGTTTTCTGAAAAGAGGAGCAAACAGTGAGGTAAAGTAAATTGCCTTCAGTTTTTACATTGTTTTGTTAGAGCACATGAAGCCCTGCCTCACCTGACTTTAAACTTCTGGTTACTTATTTTTATTATATAAATATCACATCCATCTTATGAACTTCAAGGGGCAGGTGTTGTAAACTAGAAAGGATAAAGTAACCATAAGAAAGAGAATCTGCAGCAAAAAAGTTCTGTTTTAACACTTATAGTGAGACAAACACTGTGAGGCAAATGTTTATAAGGTAGAAAAGAAAATTCTGAGTTGGAAGTAGCAGTAGTAAAGGGGATTCATTTATGTTATAGTTACATTACAGATATTCACAATGTCACAACAGACATGTTTTAAGTTTTATGCATTTTTTTCACAGGTTTATAAAGCTAGAACAATGTGGGGGGAAGCTATATTGTAAAAAAAATTCAGTTTGTTCAAAAATAACTGATATGCAGCATTTAGGGCCAAAAATGCAGTGAGATTTAGTGGCATATGCATCATTATGATCACGTGAGATGCTACTGACATGTTTTAGAATTGGTGTGGGTGTGAGGATTCACATTAGTACATCATGTTGCAGCCATACGTAGGAAAACCAACTACTCCATGTAGATATGCTGATAGAACTGATGGAAGGCAAACTCTGGGCTAAAAATTCATCATCTTAGGACTACTATTACTCACTAATATATATTTTGCTTGTATCAAATAAAGTTAGTTGCTCTCAGGCCCAGCAGTTATGAACTGATTCCTCTTTGCTCCATCGTAGGGCTGTGCAAAGCTTCGGTCGCTGATTCAGTTTGGATAGATTCAATGATTCGGTCATAGACACAGCTTTAAATGTTTTTTTCTATCTACCTCAATGTACCAGGTGCCTCGTGAATGCTGAGATGGTGGAGCTAATGGAGAGTCCCATGGGAATGCAGGGGTCTCTCCAGCCTGCTTCTTGTGCTTCTGGATCTGCTGGGGAGTATGTAGGGGACCCCTACCCTCCAACTCAGTGACTGGTGCCTCCTGGGTCTGGGGGAGCACCTGGGGCCCCCCTGCAACCAATTGCTGAGCCGGAGGGGCACAGGGGACGTCCCCTGCACACTCAGTGGCAGACCTGGAAGTGGACCCGAAGTTCTTTCGGTCCACTTCTGGGTCTGCCCCCAAGCACACGGGGACCCCCTCACGCTCCAGTGGGACACTCCATCTGCCCCACCATTGCAGCATTCATGAGCATACCTAAAGGTATGTAGAAAAAAAATTTAAAGCTGTGTCTGTGGTCGAATCGCTGATTCTCCAAATCAGCATCGAATTGTCAAATTCGGATTTGGGTGAATTGAATTGGGATAGTGATCCGAATCGAATACGGCCAGTTTTGCACACCCCTACTCCATACTTAGTTAGCCAGCAGATCAGCATTTTGGACAAGTCTTATTTTTTGACGCTAAGGAAATAAACAAGCATACACTTGTAGCGGCTTTAAAAGGGGAATGGACAAGCTGCTCAGAAGGCAGAGCAGCTGTTATGCTGTGATTGTAAACATGTCTAATTTGACCAAGGATTGATAGTCCCATTTTTTACTTTGCACCAGTTTTAATCAGTAGAGTTCTGTGCACACATCACCCTTCCAAGAGGCACTGCTGCTCCTTTACCTGCAGCCGGCCAGTGAAAGGACACAGCCTGATAGGCTTGTCCGTGGGATGAACCGCAGTAACCATATAGACATACAGCAGGATATCCCAAGGAAAAGTATTAGTATGCGTTATTTGGTATACTTCAGAGGAATATGAACTAAGATAATAGGTGTGTATACAATCCCAGGACAAAAGGCTTTATCCTGAAACAAATGCAACATCTCTTTGTAGCCTGTAACTGTTACATGTGCATAAGGCTGTAGCATTACCAATGGGCTAAATTCCCCCAACTTTGATCCTGGATGAAGTAGGGTTAAAGTTGGAGTGGTTTTGCTTGACTTGTATTACTATAGGCTTATGCACATGTAAGAGTTGCAGGAAGATAGAAGCTTTACAGTAGGAGTGTCCAACCTTTTTCAGTGTTGTATCATGAACTTTTTATCACCCAGTGGGCCAGCAAGAGTGGGTGCTCGCGTGGCCTGTCCAGTCCGGCTGCAGCCTGGGGGCGCAGGGGTCAAGGGGTGCCGCCTGACCCCGCCATGTCCTCCCTGCCACCTGGGCGGCCTTGAGGATGCTTCCACACCTTTTCACCTGGGCTCAGCAGCCAGGGGGACATGTGGGGACTCTACAGTGGGGTGCGGGATGTGCAAGGACACCCCCTTGCTCCCTCTCCCCTGGGGCAGCCCGAGCCCAAGTGGCAGGGGTCCTTCCCTCCCTGGGGCCCACAACTTACCACCCCCAGTGCGATGTCTGTGGGCGCGGGGGGATGCGGGGAGGTGGGAGTGGTGCCGGCTTCCTGCCCTGACAGCTACGGCAGCCACAGTAACAGCATCTCCTGCGGGCCCAGCCGCAACATCCATCTGTGCCAGCATCCGTGCCCCCTGTGCCTGCCTGCCCGCTCACTGCACTGTGACCTGCTCCAACCCACGTGTCCGGTGGGGACCAGTGCAGGGCGGGGCCAGCATGCAAATGAGAAAGGGAGGGGTGGGGTGAGGAAGGGACATAGTGAAATGAGGGGGGAGGGGAGGAGCTGCACTGCTTCGGCAATGTCAAGCTGACACGGTGCGTGTGGAAACCGTGTCCCTTCCTCAGCCCTTCAGCAGCCATTAGGAAGCTGCTGCGGGTCTGGGGGAGGGACAAGGGGTTGCTGTCACAGCACCGTAGGCCACAGAAAATGGCTTGGCAGGCCACATGGCAGCCCACGGACCATATGTTGGACAAACCTGCTTTATACTTAAATTAACAGCAGCAGCTCCCCTTCCTTTTTTGAAGCTGCTACAAGTGTATGTTTGTTGATGTCCTTGGAACCACTTCTTATACTGGCCCTGTGTTTTAAGTTAGATACTACTATAGCTAGATTTTGGAAGGTCTCGAATATTTTGTGGCTGGTAGCATTATGAAGGATAGTACTGTATACTGTTCTAGGTCTAATCAAAGGCGAGTCGCTTCTAGTGCAGAATTCTTTGGCTTTTATGACTTGACATTTGCCATTATACTTCCATCTTTCACAATTATCATTTCCATTTTAGGTTATGCAGCTCTGAAATGTAAGGTAAAATGCCTGCTACTTCTGTTTATTATTTGTTTCAGGGAGATGTCGCTAATGAAGTAGAAACTGAACAAATACTTTATGATGCTTCAGTGATGTCATTTTCTGCAGGGAGCTATTCTTCTTATGTTCAGGTTCGAGGATCAGTACCTCTCTACTGGTCTCAAGATATTTCAACTATGATGCCTAAGCCACCAATTACATGTAGGTGAAATACGTTCTTCATGGTAGCCTATGGTTAGCAGTGTGTTCTAATAGAATGTACCAGCGAGAAAAGGTGAAGGAACAAGCATGAAGAAATTGTGTCCCTGTTTCTGTTCTTTGTGAAACGAGTTAAAGGTTGATTAGCAATTCTTTATAATAAATATGTTGTATAAAATGACTCTTGGATGAAACTGGATCATAAGTAAAGGGGCTTTAGAGCTTCTTTATGTTTAAGTTTGTATTCACAATTTTTTTTGTGAATATAGTACCCTAATATAGTGCTGCTTTGAACTGAAGATGGCAATAATCTTTGTGTTTGTTATCTTGTAATTGAGTGGTTGCTTATGCCTATGTCTCCCTTGAGAGAATGTTTTGGATGAAATCCTGATTCCATTAAACTCAGTGAAAAAACTCCCATTAACTGTAACCATCTGACTTCAGTGGAACTATATGCCTGTTCAGAGTTAATTGTGCATAACCTTTTACTTGTTTGAGGTTTGAATTTGTTAATCAGAAACTGACCCCAGTTAAGTTCGCTCAGACATTTAAAACAATAAAGCAAACAAAAAAACAACAGTTTTTTTTAAAGGAATAGAATCTTCATTTAACATTTAAATGCAAATGTACACCTTTGCAAATACCATAGTGCATTTCTGAAACTCAGCTGAGTGACAAAATATATTATCTGGAATCTCACATGGCAGAAATCCCTTTTTCTTACAGCCCAAAACTTTCCTTGTAAACATCTCCATTAACAATGCCAGCATAAGCAGTCGTGACATCTTCCTTTTTTTGTTCTTGTTTTTAGTGTATGTGGAGGAAACTTTTTGCTTTTATCCTTTTTTATTTCTTTAAGTAAGAGAGGTATATGCCTGTTATAGTTTGCATTCAGCATCTGTATTGTATATTTTCTTTACTATTATTAGAGAATTAAAAATGTTTGGTAAAGAATATTTTAAAAGAAATAGGCTTTCTGAGTTTGAAAATCCTTGATGCTCTTTTTAAATATATTTACTTTGTTCCAGTGGACCAAGCAGATCCATTTGCACATGTTGCTGCACTTCACTTCGATCAAATGCTTCAGAGATTTGGCTCTCCCATTATCATTTTGAATCTTGTAAAGGTACAGTATTGTGTAGTTTTAATTTGGTGTGATGCAAATAGCCACAAATAACTCATGGTTTTTAATAGGGGTGTACCAACAAAGGTTTTTTGGGCCAGTACCGATGGCCAATTTTTTTGGAGCTCATGAGTTGGAGTTATTTTGACTTAGAAATCCTAAGTCTTACGATGTTTTTGCAACAGCTGGAATTACTGTATGTGCTACTTGGTAACTTTTGTGACGGTTTGAACTATAAACATGATATATTTTGACAAAAATAAAGTTGTGAAACAATAAAATGAAATATTAAACCTATATCAAAGTTAACTAACTATACAATAATGATTTTCCTTCATAAGAAATAAATGCAAATTAAGTGTATAGCTATTATTGATGATTTGTTGTAAATTGTTATATCTTTGGATTTGTATAAAAATCCTTTTTATATTTTTCAGTCAGTAGATACTTCATAGTGGTTTATATAAGAACCATTTTATGTCATTTCATTTTTTTCTTCATTAATGAATTACTTTCTCATTAGTATGATTCATGATCTGTGAAGCTTTGATTCAGACTTCAGATTTCTTTTTAATCCTCTCCATTATTCTTCCAGTACATTAAGCTGTAGGAATGTATTCATTTTAGAAAAAGCCTTTCATATGCATGGGAGAACTTTTTCTGATGGGGGGAAAAAAAACCTAAAAAGATGCAGTACTTTGGCAGTCTGTAAGCTGAAGCTGTAAATAGCAAAGCCTATTATTTTCTTTTGCTAAAAGCTCTCTTATTTAGGAGTGCTTTTAAGGATCAGCACACGAGGCTGGTGTAAACAACTTCAGATAGTATTTGTTGACCAAAAAAAATGATTTTCTGTTATTTATAGATTTAGTTCTCAAAGGCCATCACTTGAATGAGAATCTGGGCATGTGACCGACACATGAATCATTTTGTGCTTTTATTCAGAGGGCTTTAGTAGTGTGCCTGAAAATGTGTGTCTCTGTAGGTGCTTAAAGCTAGGATTCTAAAATTAACGCTCTTTGACCACTTATATATTTTGGGGGAAAACGTATCGCCCTTTACATGTGAACATTGAGGCAGCACCTAGACAAACACTGAACACTTCTATCTCCGAATATTAATATTCTTTGCAGAACTCTTAAAGGACAATAAATTTATAAATGAATCTTCTTTTTTTTTTTCTCTGTAACTAAGAAATGATTAGTAATTAGTAACAGATGCATGTGCTTTTGCTCAGATTTATTTATATAAATGCAATTGCACCCTTTTAAATTGTTTCTTAAATCACAGGGTGAGACTAGCATCTAATTTGAATTAATTTAGGGAAAATGTTAGTTTATAAGTAAGAAGTAAATATACCTTCTGTACAGAGAAACTGTCAACATAAATTTAATTTTTAACTCTTAAAATAATTATTTTCATCCTTCGGAGGAGACTAGAAAGATCAGTGCTCTTTTTTTCATGTCCTCTCTCTGCCATTTCCTGTTAAAGATCTCTTTCTTGTCCTTATTTGTCCATATAAGCCCCAGGAGGGGTAGTTAACCCTGTACACATTGTATACATTCCAGAGAGAGGTAGTTAGCTGTGTTAGTCTGAAATCAGACAGAAGGTAGAGTAGATTTGCATATTAAAGACTAACTAAATCAGAGATGCATAAACATTTGTAAGCAATAGCTTATTTCAACAAATGCTGAAAAGGGACTGCAGGGAAGCCGCTTCTAAATATGAAGCAGTGATTAGAATACAATAGGTAGAAAAGGGGGCGGGAAGGGGGGGGACACTGCTGGGAGAGGCAAAGTGGATAGAGGAGAAAAACAAAGTAGTTAGCCTATTGAGGGATGTAAGAGTTGTAAGAGCAAATCCAGGTAATGGGATAAGAATATGAAGTATTATTATGAGGTAGCTGTAGTGCTCAGTTGGTTTCTGATATTTATAATGTGGTGGTGATATAGCCATTACAAACTTTCACAGTGGTTTCTAAGAAATGACTTTACTGAATATTCCAGGCTCAGTTTGATGAAGTGGTAGAAGTTGTTAAAGTCCCAGTGGAATTTCTCTAACAGTTTCTTCCCATATGTCCATATGATGATGATGTCATCAGTATACCTATATGATGATGATGATGATTTCATAGATTTTATAGATGTTAGGGCTGGAAGGGACCTTGGAAGATCATCGAGTCCAGCCCCCTGCCCATAGGGCAGGAAGTCAGCTGGGGTCATAGGATCCCAGCAAGATAAGCATCCAATTGGCTCCTGAAGGTGTTCAATGTAGGTGCTTGAGCCACCTCCGATGTCAGGCTGTACCAGACCTTGGGGGTTCGGACAGTAAAGAAATACTTACTTATGTCCAGCCTGAAACAGTCTCACAGTAGTTTATGACCATTTGACCTCGTCATCCCTTGGGGCACTCTGTTGAACAAAAACGTTCCCCCAGATCCTGGTGGTCACCCCGATAAACTTATAGGTGGCCATCAGATCACCCCTGAGCCTGCGCTTTTCTAGGCTAAAGAGCCTCATGGCTCTCAGCCTGTTGTCGTAAGGTCTGTTTTCCTGAACTCTGATCATGCGCGTGGCTCTCCTCTGGACTCTCTCAAGCTTCTCCACATCTTTTTTGAATTGTGCAGCCCAAAACTGGACGCAGTACTCCAGCCGTACTGCAGCTGTGGCCTCACCAAGGCCGAGTACAAGACGAGAATGATGTCCCGGAATTTGCTGGAGAAGCATCTATGCATGCAAGCCAGCGTTTTGGTTGCTTTACTAGATGCAGCATTGCATTGCAGGCTCATGTTCATCTTGTGGTCAATGATGACCCCCAAGTCTCTTTCTTTCGCAGTGCTAGCCAGCATAGCACTGCTGAGCCTATAAGGATGCTGCAGGATTTTCTTCCAAAGGTGGAGAACCTTGCATTTTTCTGATGTTAAACACCATCTGCCCATTTGCTGAGCCTGTCCAAGTCAGCCTGGATCACCCACCTGTCTTCTGGCGTGGATGCTTTTCCCCAAAGTTTGGTGTCATCGGCGAACTTGGCCAATCCGCTTCTGACTCCAGTGTCCGCATCATTAATGAAGATGTTGAACAATATAGATCCAAGGACAGAGGACCCCACTGGTCGCAGGACACCATGATGATTGACTTCCATCAATTACTACCCTCTGGGTCTGACCACGGAGCCAATTTTCCAGCCAGCGGATCATGGTGGACCCAAGGCCACAATTGGCCAGTTTTGCCAAGAGGTGATCATGGGATACCCGATCAAAGGCTTTTTTGAAGTCAAGATATATGACATCAATCTCTTTTTCCTTGTCCGGGTGATAGGTCACCTGGTCATAAAAGGAAATGAGATTGGTTAAGCAAGAGCTCCCCTCAACAAACCTGTGCTGGCTATCCCTTAGGATGTTGGCGTCTGTCAGTCCATTAAGGATGGCCTGTTTAATAAACTTTTCTAAGACCTTCCCTGAGATAGAAGTCAGGCTGATGGGCCTATAGTTAGCTGGATCTGCTTTCCTCCCTTTCTTGAAGATAGGCACCACATTGGCCTTCTTCCAGTCCTCGGGCACTACACCAGAGTGCCAGGAGTTTTCAAAGATCCGTGCCAGAGGCTGGGCTATGATGCTCGCCAGCTCCTTGAGTACTCTGGGGTGTAGATTGTCAGGGCCAGCTGACTTGAAGGTATCCAACTTCTTAAGGTGTTCCTTCATGAGGTCAGCATTGATGGAGGCAGGGGATCTCTCTTACCCAGACCTCCCTGTCCCATGGGTATCCCATGGGACTGATGAAAGACCCAGGCAAAGTACCCATTTAATAGTTTGGTTTTTTCCTGGGCGTCAGTTGTCAGTTGCCCCATCTGGTTCAGCAGGGGTCCAATGTTGCCCTTGCTTTTCCTCCGGCTCCTGCAGCTGCCCTCTCATCCCTCTCGTGTATCTAAGGTACGTTGATGATGTCATCAACCTATCTTAGATATGCGAGAGGGATGAGAGGGCAGCTGCAGATGAAGCAAGCATTTATGAAGTCTGTCATAAAGATATTAACCTCTTTGGGTGTTAGATGTGTCCCTATTCTGCCACGTTTCTGTGTTCTGGCAGCATGAGCAGCATTTGTTGAGAATGATGAAGGCTAGTGGTCCTACATATAGTACTTGGTTTCTATGATACATAAAATGTGCAGATCTCTTTCTGTGTCTTCACTGCCTTTCCAGTATTATTGGATTAGTTCCATAATATTGGATGCCAGTAGTTCCTGCTATGAGTAAAGAGCTACAAAACAATGGCCGTTATTTGTCATTGTCAATACAGTATAATATTTTGAAAAAGAAACTTTCAAAGTGAAACTTTTATATTCCATCTTTGCTTAAAGATGACTTTAGAAAAGCTGACAAATTTTTTAGAAGTTTTTTGAGTCAGAAGGTGCACATTGAGTGAGTGTATTTTTTGCTTACAATTATTCTAACCATGCTCTTTGAATAGTTTTAAAGCAAAAGTGGCTGAAGCTGAAAATTATCTGGCAAAATTATTAATTGAGGAGCATACAATCATAGAAAATTAGGTTTGGAAGGTACCTTAGGAAATCATTTAGTTCAACCCCCTGCTTAAAGCAGGACCATCCCCAATTAGATCATCCCAGCCAAGGCTGTCTAGCTGGGTCTTAAAAACCTAAAGCTGGAGGTTTCACCACCCCTCTGGATAACCTGTTTGAGTGCTTTACTACCCTCTTTGTGAGAGGTTGTTTTTTTTTCTAATATCTAACCTAAACTTCCCTTGCTACAACTTGAAACCATTGCTCCTTGTTCTGTTATCTACCATCACTGAGAACAGTCTAACTCCATCCTCTTTGGAACCACTCTTCAGGTAGTTGAATGTTACTATTATATCCCCTCTGTCTTCTCGTTTCCAAACTAAATAAACCCAGTTCTCTTATGCTGTCCTTATAAGTCAAGTCCCCTAACCATTTTTGTTGCCCTCAACTGGACTCTCTCCAACTTATCCACATCCTTTCTGTAGTGGGGGGCCCAAAACTGCACACAGTACTCCAGATGTGGTCTCACCAGTGCAGAACAGAGGGGAATAATCACATTCTTTGATCTGCTGGCAGTGCTCCTACTGCTGCAGCCCAGTATGCTGTTACACTTCTTGGCAACAAGTGCACACTGTTGGCTTATATCCAGCTTATGATCCACTGCAACTCCCAAGTCCTTTTTCTGCAGAGCTGCTGCTTAGCCAGTTGGTCCCCAGTGTATGGGATTGTGCCATCCTAAGTTCAGGACTTTTCACTTGTCCTTATTGAACCTCATGAGATTTTGTTTGATCCAGTCTTCCAATTTGTCTATGTCTCTCTGAATCCTATCCCTACTCTCCCAGGCATGTGGCTTGAAAAATGTTGCTTTTTATGAAAATCTTTTGAAAACCAATTACTAAGTGAGCACTGTAAAAAAAAATAAATAAATAAACAAAACAAAAAAAACAAAAACAAAATTTTTTACTGAAGTGCAGAGTAACATGCAAACTTATTGAACAGTTTGGGAGTGCCATTCGTGGATGTCATGGATTAACTGTTTTTTCCAGAAAGCTAGAAGCACTCCCACCACAAGGTTCAGCTAAGTCCTCCAGTCTAACTAGCTCTGGAATTGAGAAGACTGAAAGATCTCCTAATAGAAACTTCAAGATCTGAGAAGCACTTTTTCTTTCTTCTCTCTCTCTCTTTCTTCATCCCTTAAATTAGCATAGGAAATTAAATGAAACAACTGAAAGGAAAGAAGAATGAAATTAGTACTGTAAACATCAGACTGCACTTTAAAAAGAGATCCAAAAATAGCCAAGTTGCAGAACAATTGTTAACACATTTCTGTTTCATATGTGCTATGTTTTTTTTTCTGGTTAAATATAGTTTAAATATTTGCAGGACTAAAAAATTTAGTATTATCTTTATAATTTAATTAGTGAATGTCCTGGTTGGTGTTTTTTACCTCTCAATATGAAATAAATAATATAGTCTATTATATATTTACTACAAATATTAAATACATAAATACCTTTCTATATACTTATGCATGATGGTTATCATTTCTTTCTCGCATCTAAAAACATGTAATATTAAAACTAGAGGAGTATGTATATGTAATTTTGTGCATGTCTAAATTATTAATTAAAATATTAATAGTAATTATTTGCCTTTTTGGTAAAGGAACGTGAAAAAAGAAAGCATGAAAGGATTCTCAGTGAAGAACTTGTTGCTGCTGTGACATACCTCAATCAGTTTTTACCTCCAGAACATGCTATTGTGTATATTCCTTGGGATATGGCCAAATACACAAAAAGGTAGGCAATTTTTTTCTCTGCATAGACAATGTCCTCTGTTAATTACAGGAATTTTACTTAAGAGGTATTCAGGATAGGAGGTGTTTCACAGAAGATTTCACATTTCAAAATTTGCCTTTGTCCCAAATCTGAACAAAAATGGAAAATTTGGAAATCGGCCACATAGAAAGATTTATATAAGCCCTTTCTTTTCAGCTTATAAAAAAGTAACATTTTGGTATTCTTTCCATTGCAAGCTGACTGCTTGAGTTCGCTTAAAAAAAATTACTGTAGTAAAAGTTAGCCTTATGGAACATTAAACTGGTGAAGATATTCCTAAATATTGTTTGAATTTCAGTGGAAGTAATCTTTTAAGTAAATATGCCTTAGCATCATTTGAAATCTGTACATTTGCAGTAATTGGAATTCTGAAAGTGACATTGATTATACACAAGTTACTTGAACTTGATTACTTTTTCTTTTGTGATACTGTCAACAAAAATCATCCTTTTTTGCAACCTGACTGTCTTTTCTTCTATAAAACAAGCACAAGTTGAGTGACCCATATTTCTGTGCAGTGACTAGTTTCTGTTAACTCTCAGTTTCTTGGGCACAGTCCCAGGTATGGATTCTGTCTGACTCCTTTCTTATGTAATTGGTCTTTGTAATCTAGTTGCCTAAACCCAGAACCAACAAATCAGTCCTTCTGAACCACTAGCTAAATGCTGCAGGGAAAACCCACTGGCAAACAAGGAACAAAGGCCTTGTAAAGGCATTTCTTAACTTCAGATACTTTAGTGTGGAAATCACTATAGAGTTGCAGACTTAAGAAAAACAGAATTTCCAAGAATCTGATCTTATGACTCCGAGATCAGATTGTCATCCTTAAGCTAGATAGCCAATCCTACTTTTTTGTGTGGTCTTTTTCGTATATCATGTTTGTCTGGTCCCTTGGCTCAGATATGCCATGCTTCAAAAATCTTCCTTGGTTTACCTGTGTGCTTTGATAAGGAGTTCCCCTATCTGCTTCCACATCAGCTTCCTTGCAGACATATGAACAGTCAGTGGCCCTGTGCTTCAGGTAGGAAACGCAGTGTTTTAGTGGAAGAGAGTCTTTTGACATTAATGGCTCTGTCATAATTTCCTGGACACCGTTTTTTGTGGTAGTGTCAAACCCCCACCACAAAATGCTTTTTCTTTCTAACCTACAGAGGAGTGTCACATTGTAGACTGAAGGCTACAAACCAAAATACTACCCATGAAACTAAATGTGTGTTCATAGTTAATTTATCATATCCTTTCTTTGTGGAGTACTTAAAGTTATATGGATGAAAAACAGCACTGTTAAATGCACATAGTATTAAAAAGATTTTTAAAATCCCTCTCTAAGTATGCTAAAGGTTTGTTACTAACAGAAATAAAGAAACGTATTTACAGGTTGTTCATGTCCCTTTATTCTCGTGAACTGTAATAACTGGCAAGAACAGTATTGACATAAAGTTAAGTAGCTAAAAGAACAGTGTGAACTGCAGTCACTTTGTTTGTTTTTCAAGGAATTTCATTTTCCAAAGACTATCCAACTGGTGAAAATTAACAGATATTCTGGGTTTGTTTTTCTTTCTCCAGCAAACTGTGCAATGTCCTGGACAGATTGAATGTGATCGCAGAAAGTGTAGTAAAGAAGACAGGATTCTTTGTGAATCGTCCTGATTCATACTGCAGTACCTTGCGGCCAGATGAAAAGTATGTATGTCAATAAGAAAAAACAATTGAAAAAAACACATATACAGGCAGTCCTCACACTTACGACATAATTGGTTCCTGAAAACCGCATCTTAAGTTGAAACGTTGTAACTCAGAACTCATTTTCCCATAGGAAACAATGTTATAAATGGGGGATTGGTTCCTGAACCAAGGCTCGATACCCTATTTTTACCAAAAAATAACCCCAAATTTTGTAGTCAGTCAGTTATAGATGAGTAATATTAATGTATTTGTACTGTAAGTAGCAATCATATTGATTTGGAAGGACTTCTTTGAGGTGACCTTGCTGGACTTTTTGAAGGGCTCTTGGCTGGAGTGTTCTCAGGTTTTTCTGGAGTCTTGTCTGCTTTCTTAAAGAACGTGTCCAAGGAAATTCTTGAATGTGATTGTAAATTACAAATGTGATTACAAATTATGCAATTTTTCATAGCTAATATTTTTATGTGTGAAACAGTCCTTTTTGTAATTGTTGGTTCAGGCTAGAAACATTTTTTACAATGCAACTCTGAAATTAGGGTTTCATCCTAGTTTGTTTAAATATGTAGTGCATTTTTGAAAGATGGGACAAATCTGCTTTTTGCTGCTTTTCAGATCATACACTGTCTGTTGTATTTTGTGTATGAAAACCAGTTTTGCAGTACATGAACAAAGAAAGCAAATAAAATTTGAAATTTAAGGAAGAGGCTCTTCTTGAAGTACCAGAAAAATACCTGCCATTTATAATTGTTAAATGATGTAAGATGTTAGTATGTCTATAAACATTAAAAAATGGCACACTGTTCTAGAAAACAAAACAAAAATTATATATAACTGTCAAAACTGCTGAGGAAGCATAGCAGTCTGATCCACTGTAGGTTCCCAGAACTCTCTAAACGCTTCTGAAAAAAATAACTTTTAATGTTAAAAATGTTATAAAATCAAACTTATGCCTTGAAAAGTCAATTCTGCCTGTTTTGACTTAATGAATTAGTGTAATATAGAGAGTTCTCAAGCTTTCTGATACTTTGGCCCACCTTAGCAGCTGCATAGGCCATGCACTGCATGTGGCGCCGTGCTGCATTGGCCTTGCGCATTGGCTATGGTGTATGATTCTGATCCAGGTCAGACTGGCCCAGCAACCCTTATCTGGCCCACATGGCTAAATTAGTTTTACACCCCTGCCATAAAGGACCCATGGTTTCTTTGATCTTCCCCTTACTCTTTACATACATGTAGAATCCCTTTCTACTGCATTTTCTATCCCATGCTAGTTGCATCACAAAGGGTCCTCGTCCAATGTCAGAGCTTCATACCTGCTCTCTAGCTGAATAACCATGGGTTCAGACAAGGAGTGCTGTCTGTTGCCAGAGGTGACAAGCCACCAGCTTCCAGCTCTCTGAGTATCTGCATCTTTTATATAATCCAGTGCCTTTCCTGGCTGTCCCTTTTTCCTTTTATACATTGAGTTGATGAAGGCCTTATGCTCATAGGTGCTTCTTAAAAGTTTAGGTTAGATATTAAGAAAAACTTCGCCATGAAGGGGGTAGTAAAGCACTGGAACAGGCTACCCAGAGAGGCTTTGGAGTCTCCATCCTTGGAGGTGTTTAAGACCTTGCTAGATAAAGCCTTGGTTAGAATTTATATAGTTTTGAACCATCTTGCCTTGAGCAGGGGGTTGAACTAGATGACCTCTTGAGGTCCCTTTCAACCCTGTTTTTGTATGATTATGACTTATTCCAATGTTGGACTTGGAATTGCAACACTTATTTTACCAACTTGGTATAGCTTTCATTATTTTCAAGCACTCAAAGAATGCTTCTTCCTTTTTCATTAAGCAGACCGTTATAATATAACCCCTCATATTCAAATAAATACAATTTGTAAGGAATGTTGTCTTGTTTTTTTTTCCAGATGGAATGAACTAGGAGGCGTTGTTGTTTCCACTGGTCGCTTACAGGTATTGAAGTAGTACTAATTTACTAATATAGTTGTACTGGTGTCTGAATGAATACTGATGTCAGTACTCTGATAGGTCACCTCAAAAGGGCCATCTAACATAGATGCTTCAAGAAAGTTGCTGATGATTTAGTATGTGGCTGTCTTCCCTCTGAGTATTTCATTAATATAAATATGTGTATTACCAAACTATCCAGAGTCTCATTTGCAAATAAAACCACACTGTCCTTGCATGATACTGTGAAATTGTGCATGACAAGAAGGAACCCTCTGGTAATGCAGCATCTGAGAAAATAATTGCATTTTAAATTTTAATTTCTTAAGCTAGTGATAATGTCACTAGCCTTGCTGAAGTTGTCAACCTTTCTAACATTAACATCATGTAAGGCAACAAGCTGCATGGTATGTAGAAGATAAGATGTATAGTACTTAAGTTTTTAACAATTGTTTACATCTTGTCTAACAATCAGAAGTGTACTTTTCAATATAAAAATTTTAATTTAAATATTAAAATATAAAAGATGTAGGTGGAACATAAACATTCTTCATTCTAATAGTAAATTTCTTTACAATGAATTATGTATTTTTAAAAACATTTTCCTCTTCATTGTTGTGCATTCCATGCATTGTTATGGTTATGATTGCTTTAAAATAAAATGGAGGCTCTTTGAATATAAATAACTTGTGTCTAGGATAGCCAAAGTGTGAATTACCAATTTATGAATTTAAGCATTACTGCCATGATTATATATTCTATAAACAGTACCTGATGTTGTTGAGAAGCATTGTTTCCCTTTGACTTATAGGAGTGTGTGCAGACGAGTGAACTCGAGCAGAAGCTTCATACAATTTGGAAAGCTTAAACTACAACTGCAGCAACATGGCAGCATGTTCTCTTTGTTTTTCAGCATTGGTAGTAAAACTACAAGTTGGAACCTCCATAATAAAATGGCACTCATTATTTTTTTTTTAAATAAGTAAACCACAGTGGTGTTTGAGGGGGAAGACTAGATCAGTGTAGCCTTACTTTTATCAAATTAACAGTATTGAGAATTAAGTTTTTCAAGCTATACAAGCAACTACAGCCCAAAAGTGATTTAAATATTTTACTCTTTTTGCTCAAGTTGCTGTGAATTGACATAAAATTAAGTATTTTAAATTTGACAAGAGTCCTGGAAAACCAGCAAACCCAATAAACATGAGTAATCATTTGGTGACCCACCAAACAATCTCACGGTTATTTTGATTCCTTTTTCTAGACTGGTGTTCTCCGAACAAATTGTGTTGACTGTTTAGATCGCACAAACACAGCCCAGTTTATGGTGGGGAAGTGTGCTTTGGCTTATCAGCTCTATTCTTTGGGTTTAATTGATAAACCCAATCTGCAATTTGACACAGATGCTGTTAGGTAAGGTATTATATATGATAATTGTTAAAGCATGGTGTGATTTTTTTCTTTCCCTTCTGTAGTTACATTTTAAAAGAAATTTAAGCAATTATCTTTCTGTAGTTCTTCATATTTAGGTGTTTTCATAGCTCTTCTTCAGTGCTGACTCAACCACAAAATCCAATATGTGTTTGTAGGAAGTGTCAGAGATTGTTAGTGGGGTGACTGAGTGTTATTGAGGGTGAGGGTTAGCAAGTGGGGAGGTATCAGTTTTAGTGAGGGTGAATGAGTGTTAGTGTGGATGAGTGAATGTCAATGAGAGTTAGCTTTTATGAGAGAGTGTGTGTGTGTTAATGAGTATTACTGAGTGTTATTACAGGTAACTGAGTGTTAATGAGGATTAGTGAGGGTGTTAGTGAGTGTTAATAAGGGAGAGTTAGGGTCAGTGCATGTTAGTGAAAGTGAGTGAGTGTCTGAGAGTGTTAGTGGGTGTCTGTCAGGGTGAGTGAATATCGGAGAGTTTCCAGGGAGTGAGTGAGTGTGTCAGAGAGGGTAAGCAAGGCTCCCCCTGCGCTGGCAATAAGATGTGATGGGATCTAATTTGCAGTCTCACAATGACATCTCTCCATGATTATGTGGATAAAGCATTAGATCTGATCACACCTTTATCTGCACTTATAGTTTTAACGTATTTTGTAAAGAAATAAGACTTATTTCTGGAGGCCTTTTCCATGGGAAAATCATTCAGTTTTGATTTTTGTTTTACTTTATGAATAGTTTTTATGGTCTTTTTAGACTTTATGTAGCTCTATGGGGTGGATAAATTGAAGATCTTTCTGTACATTTATCAGATTTCATAGGGAAGAAAATAGAATTTTTTTCTTTATCAGTTTTCTGTCACCTCTTATAAAGCTAAAGAGTTAGAACAAGGAAGGAGTTCAAAACAAAACTATCATGTCTTGCTTACAGTAACATTTTATATATACTAGATGACCAAAATATTTGGCTCCTGTCATTTCTATAGTATCAAATTAAAAATCTGTCTCCATATCTGATGTGTTTTCTTTTATTCGTTTCCACCTCTTGGCTTCTCTTTCAGGCCTTTTTCAAAAGTAAGTCTAAAACAGACCATATTTTCTTTTCCTCCTTTTTTTCTTCAACACTACATTACAGCACCACCATCTCATCTTCCTCTGACCATCCCCTTCACTTCTGCACTATGTCAAGATCTTTCCACTTCTCCCCTCATGACATTTGTAAACATTCTTACTTTCTCCCAGTATTTCCAGTCTTTATTTTGATTGGTCTAATTTTGTCCTCCATTTTCTGACACCTATATCTCTAACTTCCAGTCCATTGAAATGCAGCTACTAAAATTATCATTCTAATTCAGTCTGTCTGACCACATTTGCTTTTCTGTGAAACTCTCCCTTCTCCATTGCAGCAAATTTGTACTTGTCTGTAGTTCTTGCTGCCTCATACCAGGTGACTTGCTCTTATTTGTTTTTTATTTTTGATATGTAATCCTTAAAGTTTATTCCCTGATCTTCACACCCTAATAAGCAATTAAAAATGTGATCAGATAAGTCACAGTAAAAAAAAAAAAAAAAAAAGGTCTTTTTGACAATCAACACTCCCTCCTCCAAACATTCCCCTCTTCAGTTCCTGCAAACCCAATACCCTATTCTCATACAAAAAAAAATCCCACAATATACAAGTCCTACAGACCTAAGCCCTTCCCAAAAAGCCTGGCCATTATGGTCATGAGAGAGATTCAGTAGGCAGAAGTCAGAGTAGATTCGCATCACTCATTTAGCTAGTCTATAGCAGAAGTTTTCAAGAGCAGGGGCTAATTTCATCAGAAGCTATAAAGATTCAGTAGGCCATTCCATTATCCAGTGCTCTGCAGATTCTCTTTAAAGTTAAGGTGAGTCCAACTATTTAGTTGTTCTAATAAAAGATAAGTGAGTATACTTATTCTCTTTGCCCGATGTAATTACAGTGATGTAAGCTAGTACTGCGTTTATCACGTATGTTACTAATTAAGCCATAGTTATTTATACAAGTACTACAGAGACTTTCAGAAATTATACTGTAGCTTCCTGCCCATAAGATGGGCCTTTACATTCTTTAACATGTTTTAATATAGGCAAAAGGCAAGGTATAAGTACATCTTATAGATTAACTCAATGGTTGCATCCACACATACGTGGACTTTTGGTTTGCCAGGGACAGCTAGCAGTGGTGCTCCTTGTGCCAGTGCTACTTCTTGGTGGGGAATACCTATTCTGCACGCCCTCTGGCATGAGGCAAGTTACCCTGAGTGGGGTAGGGGAGGCTGGGGCCACCACTGTACTGGCCCCAGCAGCCTTACCTGGGGGCCTCCCTGGGCTGCAGCAGTGGCAATCTTGCTGTGTGGAGCCTAGCTAGCAGCAGAGCATGGCTCCAGCCAGCCTGGCTCTGGTTTTAGAGTGGTACACACCGCTCCTGCATCCACCGCCCCACTTCTTTTTTCCACAGGTTTTTTTGAACCCTGGATATCCCTCCCCCGCCGCTTCCCCCCCTGCTGCTCGCTTGCAGTACAGAGAACAACTGAACATGCAGTATGTGGCACCACAGACATATCTGTGTTGCCATATATCAAACAGCCACACTCATCTGGATGCAGCCAGTGGAGGCTAAAGTTTTTGGTAGACATCCCACAAATTAGCCTCACACTCCCCGGGGGTCCTCTCTGTTCCCCTTCCCCTGCCTGATTCAGCTGCTGTGCTTGCTGCCGTCGCCTCCACATGCTGTTTGTGGCATGTGTCACAGGTTGACCACTCCTGAACTAACTGAATAAGAGCTGCATGGACTTTCATGAGGAACAGCTTATTTCACTGGATGCTATGAAAAGACATGCAGAGAGCAAGCTATCAAACAGGAGTGATTTAAATGCAAAAGCTGGCGTGAGGAGGGAGAGTTGAGAGAGGGCAGTGCTGAGAGAGGCAGACGTGGTTGGAGAGAACACCAGAGTATTGACCGTCTTTTAAACGATGGGACGGGTGAAACATTCAAATGGACTGTTGGGCTATTCCAACCAATGTGAGAAGTTTACCAATTAATTGACAAAGCAAGAGTAGTAGCCAAAGATAAACTTAATCTTACTGGATGGGTCTTGACTGCTGAGAAGTGAAGCTGGCCAGGCTCAGGATCTCCACAGCAAAGGGTTCCTCCAGACAGTCCAGCAGGTGTCACATAGAAGTTCCCAAGTCCCCCTCTCCATCCCCCACCTATACCCTCTATTCCACTATTTATAGATGGTCAGTAAGTATAATCCTTAATATTCTAATAAATATTTCCTAATTGGTTTTATATAAATTTCTTTGTTTCACTGGGCACATTTACATGTGTACTTTAATGTGCAGTGTAGCCTAGTTTACTGCACATTAAAGCATCATGTAGAAAACTGTGCAATTACCCGTAATGCTCAATAAAACAGACTACTGTGCATTGTCACTTTAAAAACCATGCACATTTGTTACTGCATGTTAAGGCAGCGTAACACACATTTCTTTAGTACCTCACACTGGAGAGCACTTGTATACATACTCCAGGGTGTGTTTGGGGGAGGGGGGAGGAGCTTTAATTAGTGTAGCTCTGAAAGCCACTTTAAATTAAAGCACTGCAACATCTTGAATATCCATGTTCCCATGCTTAAAAATGGTGGCAGGCGTGTTTGAACCCAGCAGCCTCCATGCTCATGTACAGGCACTTGGAGGTACTAAATTTAATGCACAGTAGAAAAAGTGTCTTAATGCATATGTAGATTCACCCATAGAAACGTTCAGAACTGCATTATACCAGATTTTTTTGTGGACCAAGGAAATGTCAGTTAGTTAAAATTTATGTCCTTAAGAAAGCAAAAGGAGCAGTAAGAAGGGTTTCTTATCTCTTTCCCTCCCATTGTCAAATGCCAGTGGCATGTTTATCACCCAGGGAGGCTGATTTGTTTTTCAAACTCCTTTTACCTAGTGCTCCCTTTGATCTTGGCTAATGAGGCCTAGGGATAGCTTCCTCTTTGCAGATTAAGCCAGCTGCTACAGCCTCAGGGGTTTATGTTGCAGTCACCCAGGCAAAAGCTTCTGGGGCTGTTTCTGCTTAGCCATATTTTGTAGCAAGTCACACAAGCACAGGTTTTGAGGCCTTTTGCTGCTTGGCCACCTTTTACAGGCCAAACTTAGGCCTGGAGGCGCATCTTACAATAGCAATAAACCCATGGGGACACCGAGGTCCATAAAATCTAATCCAGGTAGTAGAATAATAATTCAAAATCTCTGTTTAGACCATACAAAACCCAGTCCAGTCTGTGGAAGATTTCTTGTTCTGTAATTTCACATTCAGGTTGGTTTTTAAAATTCTCTTGTCTAAGAATGGCCATTTTGAGGTCAGTAATGGTATATCCAGGGGGCTTGATGGTGGGGGGGAGCCTGCAGTTCTGCTTACTGTGCCTCAATGTGCCCCAGCCCCAGCTGAACTCCCATGCAGCCCTCATTACTTATCCACCCAGTTCTCCCTCCCTCCCCAATCTTGGAATGGGAGGGAGAGTGAAGCACTACAAGATGCTGGGGAACCAAGAGACCCCCTGTATTGGCACAGTGCATTGTTAAAAAATTACAGGTGGTACTCCAAAACATACCACTATAAAGAAGTTCCTGTTTCATCCAGGGAGGTGGTGGTTGTTGTTGTTGTTGTTTTTGTTTTAGCACTTTCACCATTTTTATAGCATTACAGGCAGCATGCACATGTGAACACTTAGTTTTTGTGGTGCTGCAAGGGTGTATATAGTCCTACAGATATCTGCACATGGGTGACTCTGCCTGCATTAATTGTCACTGTCATGCAGCACTGATAATTAGCCACCCCAGTTGCTGTACAACAACTATACTACTTCTTGTCTAGGAGGTAGCCTGTCTAGAGCAGTGCAGTGCAGGGTAGTAAGTTGGGGCGGAAAGTTTTCTTACCTAGGGTGGTTTTCTTTTTCTCCTAAAATAGCTTGACCCTCTGCCTGTTTACCCTTAGATCTTATTTTGTGTGTATGTATATATGTGTGTATATATATGTATGTGTATATATATAAAATTAGACTGCCCAACAGTTTTGATAACATTATTAAATATTGTTATCAATAATGCAGATTGTTTGAAGAGTTGTATGAAGATCATGGAGACACACTTTCCCTTCAATATGGAGGTTCACAGCTGGTTCATAGAGTAAAAACCTACAGGAAGATAGCACCATGGACCCAGCATTCCAAAGATATCATGCAAACTCTGTCAAGATATTACAGTAATGCTTTCTCAGGTAAATTGCATTTTGTTGCATTTATTTTAGTATTCTGACAGCATTTGGTAGCTACATTATTGTAAATTTACATATATTACTAATCCTTGCTTGTCAGTAAACCTGTCTTTTCAAAATTGGGTTATTTAAAAAAAAACCGAGCACTTAAAACCATTGGTTAGCTTTCTGTTGCTGAATGTCCATGATAAAAAACAAGGTCATGGCTTTAAATTCAATGTTTTAATTGTTTGCTAATTGTGGATTTCATCAAAATAAAATTAGAGTAAGCAAGGTAGTGATTGTGCTGAGCTGTGCTTATTATTGATACCATCTGGCATGTTTTCTCGTTGTTTTCACTGAACTCCTCAGCTCAGTAGTCATGGCCTTATTGTATTTCATATTTAAGAACTTGAAATAGTTTGAAATACTAATTAATATTAATTAATTAAAGCCTTGCAACATGCCTGTATATTAGAGCATATGTGTGTTCTCCCTGCATGCAGGGAGGGAAACTGGCACAAAGATTTATTGACTTGCCTAAAGGCAAGCAGCGTGTAATTTTCAAAAACAGATTTAGAAACTGCCTGCCCACTAATAGGCTTGTGCATACTCTACTAGCTTACAAGGCCTCCCAGATAAGTAATTAAGCGTACTTCCTTTGACCATGGAAAAATTTATGATGTTAAAAAATAAGTTGCAGTTACATAGCACATTTTCATCTGTAGACCTCAAAGCATTAGATTAAGCATTCCTAATCAGTGGCTGCATCTACACAAGTCACTTAGTGGACTAACTGGACTAATTCTGCGCATTAGTGTGCCTGGCAAAAACCTTGCTTAATGCCCATTAGACTAATCTACTGTGCATTAGCATCACAAAAAAGCTTTTCATCTGTGCAAATGCTCAGTAGTGCTGATTATGGTTATGGTGCATTAATGAACATGTAGACATACCCAGTTTGTGCAAATGAGAGAGAAAAGGCGCAGATTGTCTAAGTGACTTGCCCAGAATCTCTGATCTACTAGATCATTGATTCTCAACCAGGGTGCTGTGGCGTCCTGAAATGCCTTGAGAACTTTTCAAGGGTGTTGCGGGTGCCAGCACCATTAGTTGTGCAGTCATGTTTCACAGTATAAACCCAGAGATTTCAAATAGGAATCCATAGTTTTAAATACATTCTAACCTGTTTTGATCTTTCTGTGTTGTTTGCTACAGAAAAAAAGTTATTATTTTTCTGTAATGAAAAAACAAGTGAAAACTAAGAGCTGACATTTTCTGGGGGTGCCTTTAGTCTCAAAATGTCAAGAGCTACTGCATTAGATAAAGTGTGTGTGTGTGCGCATGCACACATACACACATACACGCACAAGCATACACACGATAGTTGACCTAAGTTGCAGGCTTGATTCTAACACTTAGTGTGTGTCTTGACAAATGAAGTATAGAAAAGTTATTTCTGTAAAAAGGAAGCTGTGTCATTTTCCTAAATAATTTGGAGCATCAAAGCTTAAACAGTGTTTCTATAATCAGGGCACTGACCAAAAAGAGTTTGGTCAGTCTGTGGTAACTTGAATAAATAAAACTTCCCCTTTAGTCATGGAAACAAAGCATTAAAAAATTCAATACCAAAGGATTTTTTTTTTTGAGAATATTGAAGGATTATAGTGGAAGTTGGGAACATTTATTTATTGCTCAAGTTATACCCCTTGCGCTAGCCCCAGCTGCAGTAAGCTGTGAAAAGGGATAGCTCCTTTAAATCTTTTTAAATAGTGAGAATAAGAAATCATTTAACATTGTTGGCAACTTTATTGACAAGTGAGCTGACTAATTCTTTTTCCAATGCTTTCTTTTGCTTACTGGTGCTAGGAAAAAATTAGAAGAGCATGTTTAAAGTAGTGTTTTTGGGGGGTTCTGTAGCTTTCATGAAGAAAGGGATGTAGCTTCATAAACTTGAATGTTATTGTTACAACATGTAGAGAAGCTTATTTGCAATAGAAGTAGACATGGGAAACTCCCTTTTAATATGTATTAAAATCAGCTAATTTCTGGGTATGTCTGCATGAGATGCTTCATTGCCATAGCAGCGAGCTACATCACTATAGCTCATTGCTTCACTGACGTAGCATTGGCGGGCATGAACCATGATGCTGATGCTACTTCATGGTACCAACAAGCTAGTGTGCAGTGGCATTGGAAATGACCCATGTGGTGTCACTTAAGCGAGTACTAAATGACTGCCCAGTAACAACTGCACAGTCTACACACATGTAGACACACCCACTGTGCCACTTTAGTTCCAGTTTTGTCAAATATCTTATGATATAGTCGTTTGTCATAAAATAATATTAGAAATTCAGATTGGGACAACTAGATTATTTTAGACTAATTCAGTCAAATGGCCCTTTCATTTCATTTTGGTTTGTTTGTTTTTAAACTGAGTCTAAAAGTGTGCTAGAACACATACTGTGCACTATGTTTTGAAAAAAAATTATATGGAATAATCTTGCCTGCTGAGTATAATTTCAGACTCTGGTACTAGTTTTAAAGGAGATAAAAGGTGTGTGCTCTTCCTTCTGTCTGTATAGCATGGATATGGGTTTTTTGTTTGTTTGTTTTTCTTAAGAATGTAGGATTTATTATATCAAATAAGAATGGTCTACGAAACCCATTATCCTTTTTTAATAACCAATATTTTAAAGGAGGACAAAACCCTCCATTGTATTTGATCCAAAAGTAAATCATAAAATTCAGCCTGAAATCTGGATCTAATCTCTCCTATCTAATAAAATTGCTTGTGGTTGGCTGCTGTGGTTGAAGTCTGTGTGCACCTATTTGAAGAGCTATCAATGGAAGATCTTTCACATTGTGTTTTAAATCTGTTTTCAGACTGAGTTTAGGGATTAAAAAAAACAACCAAGAAATACCAAGAAGTTCACTGATTAGACATACTTTATTTGAGTTAAGGTTCACACACAATTGCATCACTTAATAGCAGGACTGTCCAACTTCTGGGCAGCCAGGGGCTGCCTTCCCACACACAGGCCACAGACCTGAGTGCTGCATGCCGGGAAGGTGGATCTGCTGCCCTCCCCACCCCCAGTTGCACTGACTGTGTAGTGCTCCTGCTTGTCACTTCTTATACAGCACAGAAAGCCTGACTTCCCCACCCTCTCCCAGTTGTTTAAGCTGCCCAATGACCCCCCCCACCACCATACTCATAGCCAGGTTTATCCCCCACCTGCCACTCAGCCATGCATGCTGTGCAGTCAGCCCATCCCCCACAGCATAGGCAGCCTGATGTCTCCCAGCTTGAGGAGGAGATGCTGTGTGTGTGGCTGGGAGCAGAGTGGAGCCTAGCTGCCCAGTGCCTCTCATCCATGCACTTAGGAAGCTTGGCTCCCTCTCTCTACCAGCCACACATGCCTTCTCAGCGTGGCTTACCCTGCTGCATGTGCAACACCCCCTACTCTCTCCTGGCTGCATACACAACACTCCCCACTTTCTGCTTGACCTGGTACTGGCTAGGGGGTACGACCTAATCGGCGACCTAGTGATTGATGGGAAGTTGGGTGACAGCGACCACGAGCTGATCACCTTCACCATCCGCCGTAAAGCTGGCAAGTCAGTCAGCAACACAGAAGTCCTTGACTTCAGAAAAGCCGACTTTGACAAGCTCAAGAGGCTAGTCGGTCAGGCCCTCAGGGACCATGACCCCAGGGAGATGGGAGTTCAAGAAGAGTGGTTGCTTCTCAAGGAAGCAATCCTCAGTGCACAAGCTAAATCTATTCCAACACGGAGGAAAGGCAGCAAGAAGGCACAGCAGCCCCCCTGGCTCTCCAGAGACCTAGTGCACCTCCTGTGGCTAAAAAGGAAAGCCTACAAAGGATGGAGGACGGGATTCACCTCCAAGGAGGATTACTCCGCGCTGGTCCGGTCCTGCAGGGACCAAACCAGGAAAGCCAAGGCTGCAACTGAACTCCAACTAGCTTCAGGCATCAAAGACAACAAAAAGTCCTTTTTCAGATATGTGGGGAGCCGGAGGAAAAGCAAGGGCAATGTTGGACCCCTGCTAAACCAGATGGGGCAACTGACAACTGACGCCAAGGAAAAAGCCAACCTATTAAATAGGTACTTTGCGTCAGTCTTTCATCAGTCACACGGGATGCCCATGCCTGCTATGGGACAGGGAGATCCGGGTGATGGGGATCCCCTACCCTCCATCAATGCTGACCTCGTGAAGGAACACCTTGAGAAGCTGGATACCTTCAAGTCAGCCGGCCCTGACCATCTGCACCCCAGGGTACTCAAGGAGCTGGCGAGCGTCATAGCCCAGCCCCTGGCACGGATCTTTGAAAACTCCTGGCACTCTGGTGTAGTGCCCAAAGACTGGAAGAAGGCCAATGTGGTGCTGATCTTCAAGAAAGGGAGGAGAGTGGATCCAGCTAACTATAGGCCCATTAGCCTGACTTCTATCCTGGGGAAGATCTTAGAAAAGTTTATTAAGGAGGCCATCCTTGAGGGACTGGCCCAGGCTAACATTCTAAGGGACAGCCAGCACAGGTTTGTTGCGGGTAGGTCTTGTTTGACCGATCTCATTTCCTTCTATGACCAGGTGACCTATCACCTGGACCAGGGAGAAGAGATTGATGTCATATATCTTGACTTCAAAAAAGCTTTTGATCTTGTATCCCATGATCACCTCTTGGCCAAACTGCCCAGTTGTGGCCTTGGCTCCACCACGATCCGCTGCCTGGGAGATTGGCTTTGTGGTCGGACCCAGAGGGTTGTGATTGATGGCAGTCACTCATCGTGGTGCCCTGTGACCAGTGGGGTCCCTCAAGGCTCTGTCCTGGGACCCATACTGTTCAACATCTTCATTAACGATGTGGACATTGGAGTCAGGAGTGGACTGGCCAAGTTCGCCGATGACACCAAACTTTGGGGCAAAGCATCCACGCCGGAAGATAGGCGAGTGATTCAGGCTGACCTGGACAAGCTCAGCAAATGGGCAGATGAGAACCTCATGGTGTTTAACACCGATAAATGCAAGGTTCTCCACCTTGGGAGGAAAAACCTGCAGCACCCTTATAGGCTCGGCAGTGCTACGTTGGTTAGCACTACAGAAGAAAGAGACTTGGGGGTCATCATTGACCACAAGATGAACATGAGCCTGCAATGCGATGCTGCGGCTAGTAAAGCGACCAAAATGCTGGCTTGCATCCATAGATGCTTCTCGAGCAAATCCCGGGACGTCATTCTCCCCTTGTACTCGGCCTTGGTGAGGCCGCAGCTGGAGTACTGCGTCCAGTTTTGGGCTCCACAATTCAAAAAGGATGTGGAGATGCTTGAGAGAGTCCAGAGGAGAGCCACACGCATGATCAGAGGTCAGGAAAACAGATCTTACGATGACAGGCTGAGAGCCACGGGACTCTTTAGCCTGGAAAAGCGCAGGCTCGGGGGTGATCTGATGGCCACCTATAAGTTTATCAGGGGTGACCACCAGGATCTGGGGGAACGTCTGTTCACCCGAGCGCCCCAAGGGATGACGAGGTCGAACAGTCACAAACTCCTGCAAGACAGTTTCAGGCTGGACATAAGGAAGAATTTCTTTACTGTCCGAGCCCCCAAGGTCTGGAACAGTCTGCCAGCAGAGGTGGTTCAAGCACCTACATTGAACACCTTCAAGAGTAAATTGGATGCTTATCTTGCTGGGATCCTATGACCCCAGCTGACTTCCTGCCCTTTGGGCAGGGGGCTGGACTCGATGATCTCCCGAGGTCCCTTCCAGCCCTTATGTCTATGAAATCTATGAAATCTTGGCTGTATCCACCACCCATCTGCAGTGCTGGCAGCTGAGCTTCCTTCTTTGTCGTGCATGCAACTCGGGCACTCCAGCTCTCTCCCAGGCACCACAGCAAGAGTACGGGGGAAGTAACAGTTGGGTAAAAACCCATGGGGTACATGCTGGCCATTCAGGGGCCTCCAGTTGAACAGCCCTGACCTCACGGTGTAAGTCAGAAAGAAGTCTGGAATGTTGATGTGGAAATGTTTTAATGTGTATACAGTTGCTGTTGTGTATGCATTTGAGTGTAGTGATGCTCAGCTAGGATGCCATGGCACCTGGGGGTGCCTTGGAATCCTGTCAAGGGTGCCATGGGGTGCCGTGCACTGCATGGTGTGCAAATATGATTCATAAGAGAAAACCAGAGTTTTCAAATAGCAATAGAAAAGATGTTAACCCTTCTGCCCTGCTGTGGGCTATCTGAGTTCTTTGCGACGGAAAAACTGCTGTATTTTTTTTTCTGTAGTCAAGAAGAAAAAAAAATGTAAGTTAAGAGCTGACATTTTCTGAGGGGTGCCTTGAATCTATTGACAGTGTATCCCAAGTCTGTGAACGTTTAAGAACAATTGTTAGAGATTTGTCTTACAATTCATTAAGACATGTTGGTCTTGGCTCCAAAACAGGTTTTAACTGAACATAATACAGCTTGGCTTTGTTTATCATGCTTCATATAAACAGTAAGATACTGAGTGAGTTAACTAAATTACAGTGAAACATGATAATTCATGTCAACGAATTTTGTGTTCCTGGCACTTGGAAACGGTAATTAAAGTTTACCTTTATCTAGAGAAAACTCTTCACACTAAGTAATTTTTAAGCCCTTTGTTCTTACTAACTCATTTGGATTCAGGACTTCTCTCTTCCAGAATCTTATGCTAACTGTAGTTGAGAAAACTATACTGTGCTTTATTTGGCACCAGCTGTACAACTGCAAGTGACCCTGTATCTGGATTGTAACTCTGCCTTTCTTTAGTCTTTAAAAGATGGTATGCCATCATCACACTCTTCTAAACTTTTGTTGGTTTTAGCTTTGCTACCTAGTCTTCCTCATTCTCTTACCATCCCTAAGTTAAGTCATAACACTGAACATTTTACAAGAAGACCTGCTCTATTGTTGTTGGCAGTCCCTCAATTTGAGAATCATCTCTACCACGGCACATTGATGGTTCTTCAGGTGGATGGGTCTTGAGGTGAAAGGAAGGCAAGGAAATTAAAAGACATGGTGAAGAGCAAGAACACACATTGAAAAGCAGAATTTTGAGGACCATACATATCAAGAATTATGGGGAAGTGTTGTGGAGGTGGCGCAGCTAATACAGAGTCAGAGGAAGGGATTGGGTGTCTTTGGATAAGAAGCTTAGGAGCTATGCCAGTGGCTCATCAAGAGTTTTCCCCTTCTATTTTTGTGTGACCCAGCCCCTCCCAGGATGCACTTTGCTTCCATACTCTCTGCACATAAACCTATTTCCAAAAATCCTGCAAAAGTAGAGGAAAGAGGAGCTTCGCTTATGGCTTGTTGAGTTCTCCCTGCTGCTGTTCTCACCACAGCCCCTCAAAAAGGGCACTTGGCTTCTCTGTCCTCATACAAGCATACTTTTAATGCCTCCTGCAGTCTCCACTCGCTTCCTCCTGCATATCATGTTAGTCCTCTGAAGTGCCTTGCCTCTTCATAACCACATTCCCACCAGATTTCCATATATTTCTCTCTTCACTCTTCCCACTCCATTCCTCATATGAATGCTTATGCATTTGTTCCCCATAATGAGGTTGAGTGATGCAAAGGAAGGGATATGAGCAACTAAATAAAATAGAGAAAAATGTTGTAAGGAAAGTTGCCTGTGCTGTTGGCTGGAAGCCCAATGAAGAAGTGTCACCATTTCATGAATTCTTTGACACTACTCTGCCCCCTGCCCTACTGTGGTATCAAAGACAGGGCAGTGTCATTGCTTCACGGTCTGTATCCATATGTATTCAGTTCCTATAATGCTGCTCCTAATATGTTGTAGAACTAAGGCAGCAGAACAGGGGAGCCAAGTGTCTCTCTTGAAACATTTGATGTTTGTTTCCCAAATCATTATTGCTTCACTTGATCTGGTTCAGAAAAGTTAAGTACACTGCTGCTTTCTCCATTTCCTATAGGAACCCATTTGCTAGAGACTCAATGCAGATAATCCGTACCCCTTTTTGAGGTAACCCAGCATAGGAACCATTCTGTCTTCCCAGAAGTTGCTTGCTAGAAACCTTCTTCCTTCATTTCTCTCTCCATCATCTAAAACCCCTTTTCAACCCTGTACCATATCCCTATCCCCTTATTAACCCAGCCTTTCTTCCTGCCTCACCAACTGGTTAGTGAGAGAGAGAAATATGTGAAAATTTTTGACTAACCAAAGTTTTCATTCTTATGTTTTACCTAAAATAGCATTAGCTAATGAATCTGAATAACAGCGTTGACTAAGCTTGGTTAAACTCAGGTTATGTCAAAGGGAGTATATCTTTTGCACGTGGCTTTACCAGTTCAAATGTCTGAGTTACTGAATGGTGGTTGCATGTTTAATCAGAGTCCTTTCAAGCATCACATTTAGGTAAAAGTGTTCAAAGAAACGTGAAGATAATAAGCCAGATATTCTAAAAGGGAGCACTTGAAAAATGTTTGCTGTAGAAGTTAGTAAGTAACATACTGAAAAATTGCTTGGAGGTAGGGAAGGGACATATGAACCCGTGGCTGTGGTCACATTTTACAAACTTGGGACTCGCAGAGATAAAGGGCATTTGAGTAGAACAGAAGGGGGCTTTCGTAGGTGTCCAAAAGGTTGAGCTTTATGAGGGTTCTAACATCAAGTGGTCCTCTTGTCTAACAGATGCTGACAGGCAAGACTCAATTAACCTGTTCCTGGGAGTTTTCCAGCCAGTGGAAGGGAAACCTCATCTCTGGGAACTTCCAACGGATTTTTATTTGCATCACAGGAATACTCTGAGTCTCTCACAGACCAGGAGAAGGTATTTCGTTTAGCTCTTATTCAATTTATAATAAACATTCAGAATTAAACTGTTTTAGATGTATTCAGCTTTTTGGAAAGATGCTAAGTAAAGTGTACAGTGGAAGGGACATCATGTTTTAAACATTAGTAAAAACAAGAAATTTCTTCAGTTTTGCAAACAGGGCTGTGCAACATCAGACATTGAGTGTTTTGAAGAATTTACTTTGTAATCTTTCCATTCAATGGAAAAAGACTTTTTTTAAAAAAGAAAAGGATTTTCCTACAAATTAAACTTGCAGTGTGAAATGATCTCTTGTTTTACAGAAATGCTATTACCAGCATTTTGTTACTCTGTACACAAGTACTTTGGCTGGTGAATTTGAAGCAGATTTATTACAGTAGCAATGTATTTGAAATTAAGTGATAAGCATTCTTTGTTTTTTCTGGCTGCAGCCAGTAGTCAGCTGTGGAGATGAAGACATTTACATTTCTGCCTCTTACCCCATTTGCATCCCAGCCAGACTGAGTCCATTCTAAAAACTGCATCTACCCAGTTCAATATACCTCCCACACATCATAGTTGTGCAATGGTATAACAGGTGTAAAAAGATAAAATACTTAAATTCCAGGAAGGTTTTTTTTTGAAAATGATAATCTCAGCACACTGACCTTGTTACGTACTGTAAATATGGGTCACACCTCTGATTCACTTCTTACACTGTAAAGAAAGGTAATGATAGAAACAGGTACTGAAAAAATTTCTAAATTGTATTTGGTATTTCATCTGACTGTTAGAAATTTGCTATTACTATATTTGCGTAAATCCAAGATGGCTCTGAATTTAAAATTACTCCCCTAGAAATTAGATTCTATACATGAAAAATATATACATTTTTTAACTTTTCATGTGTAGAATCTAATTATTGTAGGGTCATTTTCAGTTCATCAGTCAAACTGACAGTTAGTAGGCTGCATGTGGCCCATGAAGGGTTAAGTTGTGTTCCTACTCCGCCTGTGGAGCTGCGAAAGCATTGGCAGGGGACAGGTGTGGGGGTGGGTGGGAGGCAGTAAAGGACAGAGGCTGCAGTGGGGTGGAAGTGGGGAGGCAGGCAGCAGCTGTGGCTCCAGCCCCGGGCCCTAGCTGTGGCCACAGCAGCAGCCACCTGCCCCCGCTCCCCAGACACTTTGTACTTGATTCCAAGATGAAGGCCTTTTGTCCCTCATGTTAAATGGAGGGGGGACACATCATCTTGGAATAAAGGAAATACGGTACCTTGATCCTGCTATTCTTGTAGAAACTTCATCTGTGCAGATAAAAGTGCAGTTTAACAAAGATAAGTACAAAGTACTGCATCTAGGGAGAGAGAATCACCAACACACCTACAGACTGGGAAGTGACCTTCTAAGCAGCTCAGCAGCAGAAAGGGATCTCGGAGTCCTAGTAAACTCCAAAATGAACATGAGTCGTCAGTGTGACAAAGTGATAAGTAAAGCCAACCTTTTTCATGCATTAGAAGTTACATCACAAGCAGGTCAAAGGAGGTGATACTTCACCTTTATGTGGCATTGATAAGACTGCAGCTGGAGTACTGCATCCAGTTCTGGGCACTGCACTTCAAGAGGGATGTGGATAACCTAGAGAGGGTCCAGAGGTTAGGGGCCTGCAGGTAAGATCCTATGAGAAGAGATTGAGGGACCTGAACCTCTTCAGCCTCCACAAAAGAAGCCTGAGAAGGAATCTTGTGGCTGTCTACAAATTCACTGGGCGGAGGGGGCAGCAAGGAATAAGGGATACTTGGATTACCAGGGCGCCCCTTGGGGTTACTAGGAACAATAGCCATAAACTGACCGAGAGCAGATTTAGATTAGGCGTTAGAAAAAAATTCTTTATGGTGAGGGTTTTCAGAATCTAGAATGGGCTTCCAAGGGAGGTGGTGCTCTCCCCTACCGTGGGGGTCTTTAAGAGGAGACTGGACAAGCAGCTAGCTGGGGTCATTAGACCCCAGCGCTCTTTCCTGCCGAGGGTAGGGGGTCAGACTCAACCTACTGAGGTCCCTTCCGACCCTAAAAATCTATGAAATCTATTAAAAGATCTGAAAGTTTACTTCAGTGTTTTTTATTTTGTTTTGTTTTTAAATCTGGAGAAGATTCCAGTGTCTTACATATCTGCTTTGTTCATTTCAGTTGATAGCCAAAAACAACTATTTCTAAATTGTGATTTATTTATTTTTTAATTTTTTTTATTGTTTCATCGATTTTCTTATGCAGCATTGTCTCCTGAGGCTTTTTTAGATGCACATTCATTGCAGTCACACAGCAAAGTTCTGGTTAGACTAGGCACATAACATCTATATAGCGTTCACGTTCATTTTGTTGCCTGCTTGTCCTGACTCTTGCTCTGTGTAAAAGTAAATCCGACTTGTATGTTTCTAAAATGAATTCCTTGGTCTTCCTTCAATCCATTATCTTATTTGTACCAAAAGCAGTCTGCTTCTTCATTTATACTCTTAACTGAAGAATATAAATGAAGAACTGAAGAATATATTCTTAACTTGAAATAGAGTTCTTAAAACTTGCTAGCATTTTTTTTCTTGTCTCTTAAGACTTCTCATATTTCTTTGTGGTTTTTTCTGGTAAAATTCATAATATACAGGCAACATTGTTCCATGCGGAAATAATGACTTCTGAATACAGTAAACTGATGGATTTTTGTTTTGCTCATTTCCTGTTAAATTTCTATTTGCACCTTCAAATTGTAATTTCTTTACATCGGATCATGGGTTCTGAAGTATCCATAGAACACCTAGATTGGGGCCTTTGGCCACTAAAGCAATACAAAAAGTAATGAAAAGTAATATGCTTGGATACCTTGGAATAAAGTTGTTTACCCTAAAGTCTTTATTTCTCAAGTTTCTCATGTTACTTAGCTCTCTCCTTCAGAAAGAGAGGATTTCATAAAGAGTTGTGTATATTTTGTTTTCATTGTCTGTCTTCATGATTTTAAGCAGAAGTACAGAATCATGGAAATAGGGACCTCCCCCCCCCCGGTTACCTTGTATATACCAGTGCCAGCTGTAAGACAACATTCTTCTGCATAGTGCTTAAAAGAACTAGAAGAGCTGGCTCCACTAGAACACTGTCTCATGGCATCTTCTAGGGGAATGGCCATAGTGCAGAGCCAGCTATGTAGTATATATGCTGTTGTCCCAGGAACACTGAACTACACAGTGCAGCTTGTTCCAGAACACTGTACTGACCTAGGCAGAATTTGGTCCTTAATAATAGGACTATATGCAAGTATTTGAAATAAAAGCAAAAAGATAACATTTTTTCTTTATCCATAGAGAGAGATAATTAGCTATGCTTGTCTGAATTCAGGCAGAAAAAAGCAGGGGAGGTTGGCCCCTTGGGAACTAACTTCATCAGCCTACTCGCGAGTCCATTTATAGCATCTGACAAAGTAGGCTGTTGTCTATGAACATGCATGTTTCTGACTCGGTCTATAGGTGCCATCCTTCTGTAGCCCTACCTTCTGACCTTTTTTTTTTTTTTTTCCAATTTTTTCTCCTTCTAATAATGTCAGAATAATTTAGAAGAAAATAAGCAGTAATTGGAATACCTAAGTCCCTGAGTAGGTTAAAAAAGTACAACCATGCTCTTTCTGTTGTCCAGGTATTTATTGATTTCAGTTGGTTGTTCTTTCATTGTGTAAGCTGCTAGAGCGCATTGCCCTTGCTATTAAAAACTCTAGCAAAGAAATGCATTCTAGTTCTCAAGCCCATATTAACATCTTCTGTTAAAATTGTCATTTCACGTTTCTCCTACCGGGAAACTAGCTGATCTGGATTTTTCACGAAGCACTGATAATCTGCAAAGTTTATCTAGTACTTGCTCGTAAGAATTATTGAAGACGCACCATCAAACCTCCCCAAATTTTGAGACTTGTGATATGAAGGGTATTTTGTAAAAAGAAGCGTTGGAATTAGCTTTATCTTATTGTCTTGCAGTCTGATGACTGTCGTCTTCTCAGTTACCTTCTCCACCTGCTTTTGTCCTTCTTTGTTGTGGTATGTCCTGAAGTCCGGTCCTGGAGCCGTGTTATTTTGAGTAACCTTCCTGAAGTCAACACTTCACTATACAGGCAGAACTCTTGTCTTTATTGGACCTCTTTGAGTTCAGCTATCTGTTAAGAGGGAACTAGTTGCAGGACTGGGGCCTGTTCAGACTTCTCAAACCAAGGATGATTATCTTTCTGCCCTCCTGGATTATAAAGCATCATGTATAGAAGGGCTGTCCAACTGACAATTTGTAGGCTGCATGTGACCCATGAGGGGTTAAGTTGTGGCCCCCAAGCTCCTGCTCTACCACCTGTTCCCCTCCACCCCTTGCTTCAACTGCAATAGCAGCTGGGGACTCTGAGCTCCCCCTCCCTCTCTGGCTGCTCCTTCCTGACCCTTCCCCAGGGTGGTGGGGCAGCACAATGCAGGAAACATAGGATGAGTCCAGGGGCCTTGTGGATATTCAGTGCAGCAGTCAAGCAGGAGTAGCCATAGGGCCCAGGGGTCTGTGGTTTGCCCTGGTCAACACAAGCAGCATGTGACCTGTGCTGATGCAGTATTCAGGACATGTGCCCTCTGGCCACGTGGAAGTTGGACAGCCCTATTCTACACCATAATATGGGTGTGCAAGAAGGCTAAAATTAAAGAAAAATAGGGACTTGAGCCAATCCTGTAGTCTGACTCCCTGTATGCAGCAAGATTAACCCTGTCTAAACCGTGTATACTTTTTATATAAGAGTTCATATGTTATGTTATTTGTTTGTACAATTTCCCCCTACAGCTATACTTATTGGTGGACACAAGGTGTATTGAATCATTTACCACTGCCTTATGATGAAGGTAAGTCTTCAGTTTGGTGCTTGTTTTAGAGAATACCTTGAAAAACATTTATTTTAATTTGGCCACTAAATGCTTTGCAACTCTTTTATCACAAATTAACAAACTCATTATGAAACTGTGCAGCTGTCATAACAGTTGACAAGTGATCTCTCTAAATATGTGCAAGAGATACCAGCTTTTTGTGCTAAACTGGCTAAATGTCTCTCACTGAGTTATGCAAATCTACAATACCTGCTTGTACATGTGGTGTTTGCCTTCCACAGGATTAAACATAAGGAAGTGTTTTAATAGCTTTTGCCTTGCCCATTCAATTGTGGATAGCAATATAGCAACTTGCAAAAGAATATTGTAACTAATGATAGAGATGTTTATGGAGTGTTGTCCAACTATATTTTAATGATCTATTAGATACTGTGACACATCCTGACCCCAGACATACCCTGGGTAAGGCAAGCATCTTTGTGACACGCTTCCAGGGTGCTTCCACGCTTTTGGAGTGCCCTTCTGCCTCTGACTGCTGCTTCTCTCTTCTCTTCTGACTGCTGCTTGATCATTGAGAATGAGCTGAGATGTGCCAGAGGCCTGTTCCTTGGCCTGTGGTACCTCAGTGCTACCCATCTCACTCAAGCCTTGCCAGTCCTTAGCAGAGGGGATTTACTGGCGAGAAGGGTCATACCATTGTCTTGTCAGGCACTCAGAAAAGGTGGATCCTTTGTGTAGAATCGGTGAGCCTGTGTGGTCAAATGCCTTGGAATTACAGTTAACACTGACACTAAGTGGGTAAAAAGATGATAAAAAGGACTTATTATAATAAAACAAGAACAAGTGTAAGAAAACAGTAACTATATGTTGAGATTTAAATAGAGATATAAGAATGAACAAACAAAAGAAAATATCAGAACAATAACCTGTTCTTACCTTATACCTTAAATCCAAGGCTGCAGTCCCTAGCTTCAACAGGTTAAAAAGCTGTTTGTCCCTGATCTCTGTTAGAGGATCCCATGTACCTGAGAGACTGAAGACAAAATCATGCTCTGGAGGCAGGCTTAAGTACAGTTGCTTATCTGGCTACTCGCATATGTCATCTTGGGGATTCTTGGGGAGCCAACAATATGCATATACATTTCTGACCCCCAAAAAGTACGTTTGCCAGAGCAGAAATCTTTCCTGATCTAAACCAGGCCAGGATAATATGTGCATCCTTTCAGACATGGAGATTGCTAAAGATGCTGTCTTGGGTAACTTCCCTCCACAGGGAGGAATTTCACTCTTCCCAGTAGCTTTACTGGCCATTTCTGACAGAGCCTAGTTCCTGTGCCTCAGAACACTCTCGTGGGAGACAAGTAAGCAAGTCAAATGCTAATTCCAAGCCATTACTGCTCTTCAGCCACTTGGGCTTGGGGTCTTTCCTAGGAATCAAATAAGTTCAATGTTTGCTACTTGAAAGTTGTTATCTTACTGTGCAATCCTGAGCCTATTAGAACATGTAAGAAATACATTTCATATCAAATACACTAATACATGCAAGCATAAGGCTGATAAGGCTAAATATAGCTTGGTGCTACCTTAATGTGGACACTCCACATGCCATATCAGTAAAACACATTTGGGAAGTCATGCATGACACCTTATAAACCCTTAGGTTCATGACACTCTCCAAATAGGAATTGTAATTTTTTTAAGTGAATAAAATTTGGATAGTTGTCAACTTTGACATTTATGGACAGGACTACAATTGTATGTCTTGTTCTGTATATGATGTTTTTCTGTCTTGTAGAAATATATATATAAAATATGTAATTGTCTCGCTAAGTTACTATAGGACCATTCACATTTTCCTGAATGTGCTAATGATTACAAATTGGATAAGTTGTCTTTTGTTTTTTCCAGTGACATGTTCTGAAAACAGGCAGAAGTTAATAGTAAAAAAATTCCATAAATATGAAGAAGAGATTGATATACACAATGAATTTTTTCGGCCCTATGAACTGAGCAGTTTTGATGAAACCTTCTGCTTGGCAATGACCAATTCTATACGGTATTTATGTGATGTTTTACTATTCTAATAACTTGAAACTTGTTTGCCTAAAGTAGTGCAATGGACTGCACATGATCTGCTTTCTAGAAATGACTTTGAAATATTTGTCTAATTAATTTTTTTTTAACAAAATTTCCTAAAATGAAATGAGATTTCTAAAATTCAGGTGCAGTTTGTTGGAAAACTACCTAGACCTGAAGAATGGTGCTTTATGACCAAAAATTTGTTCAGCATCTTTCCCATCTATATATTTCGTCCAGTAAAAGATAACACACAAAACCCTTACCTCTTATACATTTCATGGTCCATTGTGATTACACTACTCTAACATTACTGGAACAAATGTTCTCTCATTGGATTATTATTATTATCATAATCATCATCATCTTCATTCTCTCATTCCTGGACAGTTCTTCTTTGTCTCTGAAAGATGCCAATTGGTTATGGATTTATGTTGTGAAAATTAAAAATATTGGAAGGTTTTTAGGAGATTTTGTTATCATGTTCCTTGACCATTTTAGAATGTTGGTTGCCTCTAGCTTTTTCTTTTCACCTTACTTTACGCTCATCAGATTGCTTTGATTTCTAGAACCTATTTGATATAACCGTTATAGTGCAGCCACATCTGGTACACTTGGTTATATCTGTCTCTGTCACCAACAATCTTACAACTTACACTCCAACTATAATATACTATGTGCACAGAGAGGTTGTTACCCAAGTTGGTCTGAAGTCAGGCAGAAGGCAGACAGAGTGGCACCTTTTATATATTAATTCAGAAACTTGTGGCAGGCTATTTTAACCTTCCTGGACAAGTCCATCACTGACCTCAGAAAAGGTGTTCTTAGCAAAACTTTAAAAATGGACTTAAGGATGAAATTGCAGAACAAGAAATCATCCACAGGCTGGATTGTGTGAACTTAGTCTTAACAGAAACTACAGATTCTTGTTCCATTACCTGGGTTAGCTTTTATAACCCCTGTGTTCCAATGGTTTTACTGCTTCATTTACCTTTAGGTACAGCCAATAGAATCATGAGGACAAGTGACTGACATGTGTTTTCACCAGTGAACTGAAAAATAGGATTTTTTTTGCTGTCCGTTCCTTATTTAGAAATGGACAGGGGACAAAGGATTTAACAGGGTGGTCCAGTATAAAACAGGACCAGTGGCCACCTTACTTGCCGCACCATGCTGTCTGAGCTCCCTCCCCTGTTTCACTATACTGCGTACACCCTAGATGCACACTGCACAATGCCGTGTCACATGGATGACCCCCTACTGCACCCCACCAATGCTCCTGGATCTTTTGGTATGTGCTTCTCAGCCCAGTGGGCCATGCTGTATCACGCTGTCGCCAGGGTAGTGGCTGGCAGCAAAGGGAGGGGAAGTTCAGAGACTCTGGCAACAGCATCAGGAGAGCAACCAGGAGTCCAGGGGCCACAGGTTAACCTCTTGAGGGCTGGATGTGGCCCACAGGCTGCCAGTTGGAGAGCCCTCATATACCATGTTTGTATTATTTGTCTAATAACATTCTTGTATGAAGGTTCCTGCAAACGTTTTGCTCTGTTTAATTTGATCTCAGTACTGCTTTGCTTGAATATGTTGATTGCTTTTTGACTTTGCCAGTCACCCTAATTATAATATTTGCAGAGGTTTACTTTGTGGTTGCTCAGGAACAGGACTGAGATATCTGCTTTAGTTACATTTCTGCAGCTGTAAACTGAAGCCTTACAAAAGGGCTAATATTGGTAACAGTATATACTTCCTGCTTCTCAGTTCCTTTCAACCACCTGTCTAGAGACAGTTCTTAAGTTCCCTAGCAGTTTTGAGCCTTAGGAGGCACTCCAAATCCATGTTTTCTCCTTCTCCTTTTCATTCTTTCACTTCCCTAACACCTTTTGCCTTGTTTGAATTCAAAAGCAGATGTTGGAAAATAGCATTGGTAGAATATGTAGACTTCTTGGTAGAAAGAACTAACAAAACCTGACAAAATATAATTTCAAATATTGAGCTCTTTGTTTTCTCTCTTCCTCCAGAGACTTCATGCCTAAGAATGTTGGCATTGATCCAAGTCCATTTACCGTCCGTAAACCTGATGAAACTGGAAAATCAGTGCTGGGGTAAGACTGGTCTTAAAATATAGAATTCAAGACATTTGTTCTGGCATATCATCATCAAAATTCCGGCATATAAATGCAATTAACTGTAAAAAGGTATGAGAGAAAGAGCTCTAAATGAGTAATGACCTGGATAAAGAAGCCACACATACACTTAAATTATAAGATACAGGAGTATACAAGAGGCCAGGGAGAAGGAGAAGTCCAAAAATTAGACCAGGCTGTGGGTCTGGATATAGGAAATGGAGTGAAGAGTTAATTATGTTGAACACAGAAAGTTAGGAAGAGGGAATAGAACAAACCAGATCATCAGTTCAGTTGTGAAGAAGCTGGGTGAGAGTATGAGAGAAATTGATACACAGAGTTGAAGTTATAAAGTTGTATCTCCTGAAAAGAGCTCTCCAATTTAGAGACCAAGCAATGTTGGGGACAATGAATGAATTACTTGCTTAATAACTGCTAGCTTTTTGCTGGCACAATCTGGAAAGAGGACCTAAGAGAGCCAAAGATAAGAATTTAGAATCACAGGTTTGGAAGGAACCTCAAGGTTATCCAATCCAGACTCCTGTAATTTTGATGGCAGGATTTGCTATTTTGTTACCAGATTTGCTTGTCACTTTGTGGTGCGCTCATTTATTAGGGGTACCTTTTTGGGGTCTCTGTAATTCTATCCACGTGCTGCTTCTGTTACTTGTGTTTCTGTATGGAGCTGTATCTCTCCCTTCTGCAAGTCCTCACCCCCAATGGAGCTATCTTGCAGGACTCAGTTTCAGTGGTGCTGGGTTTCAGCCACCAAATCAGTCAAATGCACATGTACACTAACATGACAGACCTGGCCTGGCCCAGTTGATCAGTACATACAGGCTGACCACCCTATTATGCCAGGAATCAGTTCATTAGGGCAACAATAAAATGCAGTCAGACACAAGCACACAGGTGAACAGAATACCACTGAATCAGGCTGGGTGTCCAGCTGACACCCTCATGGGCCAGCATTCAGTTCATTAGGGCATGTGTGAGCCAAACTGGCTCAGTCAGCCTGTACAAGCTGATCCCCTTGTGTTTCTCAAACTCAGCACATCCCAGTCTTTTGCCTGAACTGTCCTACTGGTGGTAGTCTCTTGATGAGCGAACCCCACAGTATTTTGGGGCTTTACAGGGATCTTTGGCTTGGGTAAAAGAAGCATTGCTGCAGAGCAAGTGGGGAAGGGGAAGTAGAGAAGGAAAAATACACCAGGTTACCACCAGTTTGACTATAAAAAATATTTCTTGCTAAGTATATGAAATGTATGATGGTTCTAGTAATAATAGCCATGCAAGGAAAAACAAACAAAAACAATTACAATATTACCCTGGTTCAATTGAGTATTTGGGGAAACCTAGTTCAAGCTTAACTAATAAAATTCAGGTTCAGAAAGCTATTCCTAGAAAGAAAAAGAGAAACAGGAAGAGAGAGAGCGAGCTGGGATCTCACTATTCCAATGCACTGTTTTGTTGACAGGCACAGTTCCTAGCACAATTACTGAAGGTTAAATAAGTGACAAAGAGAGAACAATGGATGGTGTCAGAGAGCCTTCTCTCTCATGAAGCACACTGTTTGCTGCTTTACAGCTTTCTTACACCCTTAGTCCAGCCTCTTCAAAGCATTCTTTTAACTGTGTAGTCAAGAGAGTCCCAAGCCGTAATCGACAGGAAAAATCCTGTTATGTAAATGGTTTCATTTTAAATGAATTACCTTTTTCAGTGACAAGCGGTTATCTGGTTTGGAACATGTCAAGAAACTGATTAACAGCCAGGAAAAACATAAGGTTTTAAGGAGTAACCAAACACCTAGGAGCCAACTTGAAATTATTATGAATATAGAAGATAAACTGGATGGGATACTGCATTATTTCTTCTCAGATGGCCTAGCTGTGCTTGCACTGTGAAGTCAGCATCAGTGTTTTGTATTTTACCTGTTGTGAATAAGCTTCAGTTTAGCATGACTTTCAGATCTTACTGTAGTCTTTTACTGGTGCCTTGATTTAGTCTGTTTTCTAAAACAGGAAATCCCAAGGGTATATGGAACATACTTAAGGGGATTACTTGGAGTGTTCATAAACTTTGTGGGTAGGACTTCCACCAGTCATCCCAGGAAAAGTATGGGAGTGTTTGTGGTCAGGGCTCCAATGGGCTGGATGTTATGATGACCCCTTAACCATTGTTCAAATGTCGCTTATACCTCCTCTGACTTTGGTCTCTTGCCTCAGCATTCCCTAACCTGGCAACCAAGTTTTAGTCAATTAAGTTTAAATAGGCCTCCCATACTGGGACCAGGGAATGTATGGCCCGAGATGCCCATTAAAGTTTTCTTCTGCTTATTTCTGATTAGGTGAGATGTGTGTCAGGGAGGGGGAGAAGAAAAAGTCCTTTTTAAGTCCAGCAAGCTGGGTGCCAGGGTTCCCTCAAGAACACAGAGCTGATAGGTAACAATTCCTAAACTATCTCAGACGTATGCCCATCCACAGTGTGTTGGTTACGAAAGTATCTATCAAGAAATGTAAGTGTTTAGAAAGAAAATGAAAAAATAACAAAAATGAACTCAATAGAGGAAGTCTTATGTAATCATAGAGCTTTCTTCAGCTTTCTTCAACTACTGAGTATCTGAAGAAGGGTTTCAGAAATACCAAGTACCCAGGGGAAATTGAAATAGGGGATTCACAGGATAGGCAGAACCTGGCTGCTCCACTCCAAAGGTAATGTAGAGGGCATGGACACATAATGTAGAATGATTTAAATGTGGTTTTAACCTGACTCAGACAGATATACAAGCCTGTTAAATTGGCCTGGGATGGCTCAAAAAGATGAATGGAAAATCTAGTACTATTTTGAACCTGTTCACTGTAAGCCAGTTCAGTGTTATGTGTGGACACCAAGCATTCTGTGACATGGGTCTGGTCAGTCTTCTAGGTGTCCAAGGCTTCATTGGTCTTTATCCCTCCCCAACACTGCTGCAATAGTCTATTCTGATCCATGGCCAAAACGTACTGCCCCCCTTTTTTGTTGGCAGTCTTTATCAACCATCTCCCTTGTACTGCTTGCTCAATAAAAGCTATCTTTCTAACAACCACCTCTGTCCTCGCTCCTTATTTGACTGCAGTCTCTCATCATGCTTCCCCAACCCCTGAGAAGCAATACATGTGAATCTAAGAACCTCCTCCTCTCCCTGCCAAGTCAGGCAAGCATACCACAGACTTTGGTCTTTTGCAGGCTGTTGAACCTTATTGAACTCACATTTAGGAAACAAGGGAAAACAGAAAAGTGACAATGCCCCAAGCCACAGATCAGTGATCATCCACCCCTGAGGACTTCCAAAGCATGGGTACAAGCACTCACTCCTCCCCACCAACTCACTCATTGCAAGGCATGCTAGGCTGGGTGCTCACTACCACTTCCTGGTGTCAGAGCCACAAGACTTCACACAGTTGTGACCCACTTCCCAATTAGTGACATTTTAGAACAGATCAGTTGTTACGTGTGTCCACACCCAGAGGCTTCCGAGTTTCCCCCAAATGAGATGGCAGTCAAAATTTGGGAATGCATACAGTTGAAAATACTGTATGTTCATCTGTTTGTGAATGTATGTATTCTCCTTCTTTTTAATAGAAACAAAAGTAACAGAGAAGAAACTATGTTGCAGCGCAAGACAGCTGCTAGTGCCCCCCCCCCACCAAGTGAGGAAGCAGTGTCTAGCAGTTCAGAGGATGATTCTGGAACTGACAAGGAAGATGAAGGTGCTGTTTCTCAGCGCTCCACTCCAGTAAAGATGACTGATACAGGAGATAATACAAAAATAACTGAGGTAAGAAATTGCATTGACCTGTGGTGAAAGGGAGCCATCCTCTTAAGATTCACATTCTTTTTGAAAATACATTTTATCTGATGATGTTTACAACATCTGTTTGGATGTCATTGAAAGACTGAGAAGAAAAAAATATTTCTCCTGCTTACTTGTTTTGTACACTTGACAGCACTTAGTGTAACTATGAAACAGATTATATGCAATTGTCAGTTTCTCTGCAGTGCTAGGGGTCTCTCATGTTGTATTAGGAGAGAGAATAACATTTAAAAAAAAATCTGTGGACGTAAAGACTGACAGGGTCCCAGGAACTGGCAGCCCCAAAAGAGGGTCTAGTCCTCTATAATACCAAAGCTGTCAAAGCCAGAAATTTTTCCTGGTTCTATGCAATGGGTTTCACTACATCTCTTTTTAAACTTTGAACTGTTGCTTGGTAATTCAGCAGTGTGGTGAAACTTTTTTTTAATAGAACTAAGTTATTTAAAATCATGCTTGCTGATTTTTGTTGGATAATACTTTGCTAAATATTTTCATAAAAAATATCTTCATTGCCCTCCTGCTCTAGATCTCCATCCCTAGATTTCGAGATATGGTGGTTTAGTAAAAGCTACACTTATTTAATCAGGACTTTAGTAGGCTTTTTTCTTTATGTCATTATTGTATAATGTTAGTATTAATATTATTTTCTTTATAAAGTTTTGGAGCTCTGTAACAGTAAGGTTTGTACTAGCATATAATAAGACAACTCTGTCCCTTAATGCAAATAGCTTACAGTTTAAATAGATAATGTAGGCAAAGAACTTAACCATTCCAGCAGTGTAGTCAGTGCTGTTTTGCTAATCCAGAACTCTTGCGATTCACTTTAAAAATGCCTCTTTACAAACATCTTCCCCTTGGGTCTAGTTCAAAGTGTTGTTTTCTGTTTCTACCAGGTAGACATCTGGGATGCCACTGAAAAATTAGAAATGAGGGTAAAATGCTATACAACATTAAACTGTAAAGCAAATACAAACTTAAACTGTAAAGTGACAGTGAATTGAAATGGTCAAGATTCTGATTACAGTTACCCCTTTACAGGGAAACTTCCATATAAACAGCATCTTATCTATGGGAAGTTGGCAGGAAATTACAATTGCAGCTTTTCTATATAGCTTTTAACATTTTACCTATGACATCATGATTTGTTTTATAGACAATGATTAGATTCTCTGATATGAAAGTTGGCTTCATATAGAGAGCTTAAATTTTCCTGAACCCAGTTAAATTATTTTTTATACTTGTGAAATAGTGTGGTACAGGAACAGTGTTTGATACCAGTGGATATATGTCTTCGCTAAATTTATGCCAAATTTTATAAATTGCAACAGATATTTTATCATCTCAAAATAATGAAGTATGAATGTCATCACCAGAGAGCGAATGTTTATGTTGGTCATAAAGACCAGTCAGGGCTCCTGTGGGCTATCCCTTACTCTTGCCACTAAGTACATCTATAAAATAGGTAACTGTAGTATTGATTCTGATAATTTTTTTGTAAAATACTTTTGAGGTTTGTAAATGAAGGGTACAAGTAAATAAATGTAAAATATTATTTATGGCATCTTTGAGGTGTGTTGGCTTACAAATAGAGGTAAAGTATTTTGTTTTTGTTAATATGTAAAGTCCTATTTTCTTCTTTATTCCTACCTTAACTTATATAAAATTATGAATTCAGAGTTGGATTATTAATTTGTACAATTATTTACTAAGAGCTATAATGTAAATATTTTCACAGACAGGCACTATTGTATCCACCTCTAGTCGGTTATTAATCTTGGGCCTAATCCATGGCTGCTATTATAAATTAGGATTTGATAGTTTTGATCACTGTGGGCATCTATACATGTGCTCTAGGGAAGGTGAGGGTGAACTTTAATCAGAGAGGTTCTGAGAGGCACTCTAATTAAGGCGCCCACAGTGTCATGTATATTCAGCATTCTGCACTTCAAAATGGCGGCAGGGGCGCTTTAACAAAGGCTTGTTTAACAAGCTTTAGTTAAAACGCCCCTGCTGCCACTTTGAAATATGAGGACGCTGAATACACATGACATGGAGGCCACTGGAGCGCACTAATTAGCATGCTTCAGTAGTCTCGCAGCAGACTTGATTGAGTCTGCTCTGACGTATGTTAATTAGCACGCATTGGAGCAGAACTCTGTCACATGTATAGGTGCCCTGTGGGTTTAACTGCTGGTTTTGGCTGATTCAGACTGTCTTTAGGTTTTGACCACTGCCTTTTTGGCCTTTTCAAAAAATGGTTTGTGAAGGTTGTCCTACTTAAGAAAATATATGTCATAACTTACAAGGCTATAGAAATGATTATTTTGAAATGGCTATCAACTACTCCCATGGAGGAAGTTTTAGGCCCCTGGCAGATGTTACATTTGAAGTGCGAGTAATGTGTTAATGGACCAGTACGTTGTAACATGCCACATGTTCAAGCAATTTAGCCTAATAACCAGCCAGAAAAATGGGCATCCAGCCACAAATATGCTATTTGTAAAATGTAAAATGATCTTTGAAGCTTGTTTGCTTTGCACTTTAATTTGAATGTGTGGTATTTTATACAAAGGATTTGGGAGTTAGTCAAAATCCTTGCTAAACTCCAGATACACTATATGCACAGCATGCCCTTCATTCACCCAACTATTTTTCTTGTCACAGAAGGAAATTGGGTTTGTTTGACATGATTCATTCATAGTAAATCCATGCTGGCTGCTTGCAATCAGCCTTTTCCAGGTGCTTGCAAGTAGACTTCCTTAAGATATGCTCCAGGAACTTTCTGGGTATTGAAGTAAGGCTAACTAATCTCAGAACTTTTCCTTAGTGCCTCTCTTTAAAAAAGGCAAAAGTATTTGCCCTTTTCCAGTCCCCTGATATTTTGCTAGTCTCTTATGACTTTGTACATGCTATTGTCAAGGGCTCTGAGATCACCTATGCAGCTTCCTTCAGTAGTCTGGGAGGAAGTTCATCAGGCTCTGCTGACTTGAATTCATTCAGACCCATGAAAAGCTCTCTGACTTTCCTTTATTTCATCCCTTAGGTTGTCCCCTTCCTTAGCCAAATAATCCTTGTTAACTGCTGGTTGCAGCCTGATTTTATTTATTAATTTATTAATTTATTTTTAATGAAGACTGAGACAAAGTAGTTCTTGAGCAGCTCTGCCTTTGCATCATCCTTGTTCACCGTGGCTATTTAATTGTAGACAGCTTCCTTGGTCTTTCTGCTCTGGCCAGCATATTTCTAGAATATCTTCTTGTTGTCCTTAACATGCCTTGCCCGGCAAAGTTCATTTTTTACTTTTGCCATCCTGATTTTTTTTCCCCTGTAAGTTCCTACTATTTCTTGGGATGCTTCCTTGGTAACCTGCTCATTTTTCCATTGCTTGTATACTGTGGCACAAAGCATTTTCTGGCACATTACCGGTTTGATTGCTTTCTTCACATCTCACCTATTTCTTAATTTATTCTGGATAATACTACCATTCATAAAAAGCTTTCTACTGAAGTGCTCAAATCTATTTATCACTGAAGACCACCAGGTTTCTGTTTTATAGTCATCCTTATATTATCTGGAAGCAATTTAAAGTAGGGACTTTTACAGGGCTGAAACACTGTTATCATAATGGAGTGGAGAGGAGTGAGACTTGGTTTGTAGTTTGAGGAGTTTCTGCAGTGTTAAAAGCAGACGAGGTTCTTTGGTTAAATGTGATTATCTTTTATTAGACCAACTAAATAGCTGGAAAAAAATGTTCTTTGCAAGCTGTTGGGCACAAACACCCTACTTCCAGCAGAGGGAGAGTTTGCAAATTGGTCTAATAAAAGAGATCACATTTACCCCAAGAACCTTGTCTGCCTATGTCCTTAAACCAACACGGCTACAGTCAACATCCCTGCAACATGGAATGTTTCCCGAACTTTCTGAAATGTACTTAATGTTTGAGAATATTTTAGAAGGTTGTGTGGAATGTTTGATGAAAACCAGTTTTGACCACAATACTGGTCAAACCTAAATAAGTGGGTTTTTTGTCAACCCTATTATAAATCTGCTTGTCCATTTCAAAAGCAAAAAAATTGTAGGTAGTACCTGCTTTACTTATAAAATAAAAATGTATTCTGCTTTATGTGTAGAAATCACAAAAGAATTATGACTATGAGATTTTTGGTTAGACAACCTAGTTTGTATTCACTAGCTGATCTAGATTTAGTCAGCCAAATGTCATTTGTTCATAGTACTTAGCTAATTGGAATATCAGTTTTCAGCCTTTTAGTGCATGTGTTTTGGAATTAATGTTCCACCATTAGCAGATATTTGTCAGGAATTCCAGCATTTACTCATCTAAAGAGAGTCTATAATGCGGGGTTTCAAATAACCAAAACTTTATAGCTAAACTAATAAGAAATCAGGAAATAATTTTTAATAATCAAATTGTCTTTAATTATCAAATTGATTCAAGAAATACATACTTGAGAAAGCATTTTAACTGCAGGATTTGTCAAATATATTTTGGTTCAACTTCTGTAAAAACCAGAAACTTTTTTTTTCTGTTCGCAGAAAATTCTGTCATTGCATGAATTAATAGACAACCATCAAACTTCTGGATCCTGGTGTACATGTAAGAGATCTAGCAGGTGCCACAGCTCAGTTTGTGGCTGAGAAGCCCAATTCAGGAGTGACACAGTTTGTTATAAGTTTCACATATCCATGTGTTGTTTGAATTGGAGTCCGAGCTTACTGTTGACACTAGATTTTAGGAACCCAGCCCTTTATACCTTTGTTCCGGGCAAGCACAACCCTCAGACCAATCACAACACCAGCCAATTGATAATAGGCGAATTTATTCACACAGAATAAGAACAGAAAAGCAACAATGCAAACAATCAAACAATTTTATATCTACCGATCCTAGGGCTGTCATCAGAGTCAAAGTACTCCAAAAGGTCCAAAGGTCGGGATGCAGACTCCATTCTGAGGCTCTTTCTTAGGTGTCAGCAATCTGGAGGTGGGATGCCGAGGCCCAAAGCCCTCCTCCAGTGGGGTGTATGAAACAGGCTGCTGGTATGCCCTTGGTCAATGGTGGCCTCAGGGACCCTTCCTGGGGGATGGGATGGGAACCCCTCTCAGGGAACGAGATGTAGAGGAACAGGGAGGAAGAAGTGGGACAAGAAGGAACAGGGAGGGATGAACAAAGGGATGGGAGGGACCCTTTGTTAATCTCAAGTCTCTGCTTTTGTATTCTCCCCCCTTGATGACTCATGATGACTCTTCATCTGTGGCTGTCTCTGGTTGGCTGTCCATCTGTGGTCACACATCCACAAAGCCTTCTTTGCCTTCTCCTAATTTGGGCTGTTCCCCCAAAACCAGGACTTAGGCCCCTCTGCTCTCTGAGGCCTTGTTGTTGGTGTCACTTATCTTCTGTTTGGGACAGTATGGTGCATACTTCTTTGCTTCCTAATCTGTGTCCCCTTGTTGTGTTAGACAGCCTGTGTGCCTTGAAGGCTCAGATTTCATGTTATAGTATGCCCCCTCCCCCCCCAATTCTCAGGCTGTGTCTATTAGGCCTGGGCTAAGCAGCTAGTATTAACTTTGGATTTGGACTCGGCTGATTTGGGGGACAGTGATTTGATTTGATGATTCAAATCACTGTCCTGAATCAGTTTGGCTGAATCTGATTCGGAGATTCAGCCACTACCAACTCTGAATCAAACAGGCCCTATCCCCTGCTCAACCCCAGTGCCCCAGCAATTTAAAAAAAAAAAAAAAAAAAAAAGCTCACCAGCTCCTGCCCTGTGTGAGGAGGCTCTACCATGGGGCTCCCAGAAGCCTGGATAGTCACCATAGCAGCTGGTGAATGTAAAGCTTATTGGGTTTTTTTAAGAGCTGAGATGTTGGGGCCAGGCAGGGCTCTCATTGACGGGGCTGGGAAAGTGGGCAGGGATCTGGAGGCTCTCAGGGGAGCTGGGGGAGCAGGCAGGGGAGGGGGCCTGCTGGAGGTCCCCCCCCATGGTCCCTGTCCCCCTCCCCTGCCCCCTACTTACCTGCACAGAGTCCAGGTCCAGCTCCCTGCAGTGGCAAATGGGGACTGCCCAAATCTCCAAATCTTTCTCAGAATGTTTTCTAAATAGATTTGGAGACCTTGAATGGAATTGGACCTTTTTATTGGTCTCCCAATTCAATTTGGAGATTTGGCCAAATCAGATCAGCACCTGAAGCTTCGTACAGCCCTAATGTCCATCCATTGGCCTTGTTGTGCTAGACAGCCCACCTGCTTTCAAGACCATGAGAAGCTGAGTGCACATCTCCCAAGCTCTTAAAAATCCAGTTAACCCCTGCTGCCCATCTTGAACCCTTATAATTCATATATCTATACCTATAAGCCAATTCCCCAAAAAACAGACCTTTAAATACTGTTTTCAAGCCAACATTTACAGCACGCTTTCTTCTTTCTCACTTTGGTTCCATCCTCTGGATCAAAGCTGCTTCATATTGAGCCTGCACCCAGTGCCAGATGTTCCCCCCATATCAGATAAGATTCTACATGTTTCTCCCAGCTTTCTACACTGATGCTGAACGACTTCCTATCTTTTTGCATGCATCATGATGTCATCATAGAGAGCAACCCTGTTTTCTAGAGCTGTCTTGAATCTCGCTGTACAAAATATTCTTGGGTATACGGTCCCCTCCCATTCTTCTGACATAGCATAGCCATTGCAACCTCCTGTTCTTGATAGTGGTTTCTAAGTATGTCAGTTCTGTGCACTCCAGCACCTCTGTGTTCAGCATTTTGTCTTCCTACTTTATTTTTAGGATCTTCTGCAGAATATGTAGATCATCAAATAAATATTATTTATACAAAATGAGTACTAATGTACTCATTAGACATGAAGTTTTATGTATTTTGAAAATAGCTGACTTAGATCTAAGTGTCAGTGAATTGCTGATATAATTAATAATTTAAAGGATATCTCTCTCATACTTTAAAGCTCATGCTTTGAATATATTATTCAGTGAATACTGTTGTAACAAGAATCAGTTACTTATTTGATTAGAGATTTGAATGATGATATTTGACTCAAATGTGGCAAAGATGGGAGAAATAAAGCCACTTAAATGCTATCTGTTGTATGTGACTTAAACTGGCTTATCTGTAACTAGCAAATTCTTAGTCCAGTAAAAAACATTGCTTTTTTCACTGAAAAATAACTTAAATACAGCTGTTATTCAAAAAGGAAAAACTTCTAGGATGGACTGTGACCATTTTAAGCATCTATTTGGTAGGTGCTGATAAATCCAGATTGGCCTTGTGAGCCCCTCCATTTAAGCTTCAGCCCACCTAGGATCCTTTTAGTCAGTGGGAAGGGCTAAGCAGCTCTGAAGGATGATATAAGAGTGCTGAGGCGCACACAACTGGCAAGCAGGAAACACTAGATGTAGGAGTATGTCTGTACTACACCTCTCAGTAGCATAGATACCTGACTAAGGCTGCACATTTAACAACCTTTATCAACTGGAGATGTAGAGTGACCTGTAGGTGAGCGCTAAGGGGGTGTGAAGCAGGCCTTATTCAATTCGGATTTGGATTGCTGATATAATTATTAACGATTTTAGGGGACACTGATTTGATTCGTTGATTTGGATCACTGTCCCAATTTGATTCAGCCGAATCTGAAGATTCGATGCTGATTTGGAGAACTAGCAATTTGACCATAGACACAGCTTTAAATGTGTTTTTTCTACATACCTCGAGATACCAGGCATGGCTTGTGAACACTGAGATGGTAGGGTGGATAGAGCATCCCACAGGAGCACAGCAGTGGACCTGAAGTACTTCTGGTCAACTTCTGGGTTTGCCCCACACACATACACACACACCCTCCCCCCTCCAGCTGGGCAGTTGGCTGCAAGGGAACCCCAGGTACCCCGGCAGGCCCAGAAGGCACTAGTTGCTCAGCAGGGGGGGAAGGGTCCTCCACACGCTTTGCGGTGGATTGGAAGTGCTTCTGGTCCACTTCTGGGTCTGCCGCTGAGTGCATGAGGGATGGCCCCTGCGCTTCCTTAGGACACTCCTCCATCCGCCCCACCAGCTCAGTGTTCATGAGCCGCATGATGCCTTGAGGTGTGTAGAAAAATGTAAAGCTGTGTCTACGTGCAAATCGTTGAATCTGTCCGAATCGATTTGGAGGGTTCCAACTCAATTTGGAGAGATTAAAGGGTTTCCTGTTTCAATTCGGATTCGAAGATTCGGCCACCAAATCGAATCAGCAACCGAAGCTTCGCACAGCTCTAGTGGGCACCTCAGTGACTGGTGTTGGTAGTACCCATCTGTTGGCTAATAGCTGAGTTGTTAAGAGTTGTTATCCAAGTGGTGGGAGATCCAGGTTCTAGGCCCTTACAAGCTCCAGTCCCTAGTGTCAGACTGTTTATGCATTTGATATTAGATAGGCATTGGTTAAAGAAACAACAGTGGCGGCAAAGACTGCTAGACAGCTCAGTCTATAACATGGTGGTTAGAGTGCTGTCCTGGAAAGTAGGAGTTATAAAGTTTGAATCCCCTCAGTCTAAGAGCATAGAAGCCAGATCTCCAAGTTCTTAGGTGAATGCTCTAATCCACAGGTTGTAAACATTTTGGAGCAGGGAGCCATTTCAGGGGAGTTTAGCTCCGAGTGTTTCCAACCTGGCTGATGCCATCGGCACTGCTGCAGGTTCAGCCACTGTTTCACACTGCAGTGCCACTACCATCACTTCTCCCTGCTGCCTGAAGAAGCTGTGCCACTGAAACACTACCAAAGCCCCTGGGGTCCACAGGGCTGATAAAATGAGTGTGCAAGCCATAGGTTGCCACCCCCTGCTCTAATATATAAGTGATTATGCAAAATAATCAGTAGTCTGCTACCCAAAAAGTGGACACCTTCAACACTAATATTTTCAAGTGAGAGTGATAATGGTGGTACTTTCGTACTGAGTTAATTGTTGCCAGTGTGAGTCAAGCATTCTCTGTGGTACCTAACAGATCGGGTTTTGCTGGACATGGGCAGAGATTATTAGCTGCTTTTCCAGCTCCAGTCTGGATTGCAGTGGAGCTTATTTAGGAGCTAAGCACCTAGCTGATCAATTTGGATCATTTCTGAGCATGTTAAGAAACCTGTGTCTAGGGGTGATTTTACACATGATCCTGACAGCTGCAAGTGCTTTTAATTAGCAAGCCATGCTAATTGAAAGCATGTGTGTGTTGTATGAATCAGCAGCGCCATGCGTCCCCCTCACTGAGAAAATGGTGGCAGGGCGCTTTGAACTAAAGCACATCTAATGTGTTTTATTTCAAAGTGCACCACTGCCATTTTCTCAGTGCAGAGATGCACTGTGCGACTGATACACTTGACATGTGAGGCTGCCAGAGCCCATCAATTTACACGCTCCAGCAGACTTGATTAATTGAGTCTGCTCCAACGTGCTGGGTTTCCAGTGTGTTGGAGCAGGCTCCCCACATGTGTAAGTGCCCTAGATGGCAAGAAATTTTCTCAGGCCAAAATGGAGGCATCTAATGGAGATGGGTACCTAAATGGTTTTACAGCTGCTGGAGAAGGATTGCTCAATCATTTGTTGTGACTTTTTTTGTTGACTGATTTGGATCTGCTGCCTATTGCTAATAAAGTGAAGAACATGACAGGTAACTTATGAGATTCAGCATAAATATAGAAAGGTTGGCAGACAGTACAAGAAAAAGGCTTGGTTGATTTCTTATTTATATTTATTAAAAGTACTTTTTTCTGATCTAAGAGTTAGTTATTTCTGATGAATTACTTTCCTAGGTAGTATGCTAGGTCTAAAGATGTACCGTGTTTTGTTCCAGAGCGTAGTCCAGTCCATGAAAGATGTTTATGGGATTAATCTCTCAGATGTTCCTTCAGAGGATGATCTCTCAATATATACAAGGTAAAATACTTCTCTGTGGTCAACAATAACAGGTAGACAAATGCAATATGTGAAAAATGCTTTCTTTTCTTCACAGAACTTATTTTAATGGATTAAAATGCCTTCTTTAGAGGTAATTGGAAGATGGCTTTCTTACCGATTACCGAAAACTGAGATGTTTTCTTCAAAATCTAGATTTTTGGCTAAATTTCAGATCATCCTTAAGTCACCTCTGTAGTTTTAACTTGGAAGAGGTAACATTCTTGAAGTACAAAATTGTTGGTTTTCACAGTGAGACCTGAGATAGATAGTTAGAGGTGCAACGATATATCGGATTTTGACCAGTGTAACTGATAATGTCACTGATTAAATGCCACATCTATGCATGTAGCCGGGAATGCAGCCTGGCAGCTTGGAGACCAGCATCCAGCCAGTATGTCTGGGGGAGGAAGGAGCATTAGAGGGAGGTGGAGATTGAGGCCCCCATAGTGAGGAAGGGAGTGGGGCTGGGGCAGGGACAGGTGCTGTCCAGTTGGGGAAGTGTGGAGTGTGGGACAGAGCCAGGGGTGGCTTGTCTGGGGGGTGTGGTGGGGTAGGGGTGGCAGCTCCTAGCCACTGTGCAGACCTAAGGGTAGCTATGGGGTGCTACAAAAAATTTGCGGGTGGCTGTAGCCCACCCTGTAGCCACCCTTACCAGCACCACTGCTGTTCACCCTGCCTGCCCCAAGCGCAGCCCTGACCCAGTCTCCGGCCCCAGGCCCACAGTGAGCACCCACCCTCCCTCCATGCACAAATCTGGGGGACATGCCTCCCCTGGGGGTGCACGCAGTGGCGAGGAGCTGCTCCCCCTTCCATGCCCCCTGGATGAGCTGCCTGTGCCCTGTCCCCCACCCCAGCTGGGAAGTGCCTGCCCCTGCCCCAGCCCCATTCCCTCCTTCACCATAGGGGCCTACATCTGTCCTCTCCCCCAAGCCCCTTTCCCCCACAGATTTACTAGCCAGATGCTGGTCTCCAAGCTGCGGGGCTGCATATCAGCAATTGGATTGGTATTGGCTGATACGGCTGGTTAAAAATTGGCCATCAGTTTCAGCCAAAAAAATCTTCATCAGTGCACACCTATAAATGATTATTAAAACTGGCATGTGGACTACAAGCAGAAGCAGCAGGAAGATTGAACAAAGTAGAATAACTAGTATTAACAGTGGCTTAAATGATAGAAATACTTCTTCAAGCAAGTTACCAAGAGATGATTGAAACCCAAAATGACTATGATACCCTTATGATGAGTCGGTGAAGTAGCTACTGCATAGCCTACTATATATGTCACCATTTTAAGAAGGAATGTAGCCTCCACTTCATGAAAGCACTTATGTGACTGTTTATTCAGGAGAATATTTAAGCATATGCTAGAGTATTGTCCTGAACTGAAGTGTTTTTTTTGAATTGGGATATTTGTCTCAGTAAATTATAGTGAAGAAAAACAGGAGAAAAGGAAGCAATATTAGAAATTAGTAAGGAAAGTTAAAGGACCAAATTAAAACTTTTTTCTGCTTTGGAAAGGTTTGTATTTCTGTTGCCAAGAGAGCAATTGCTTTTGCAGATACCAAGTGTGCAAATCAATTATGCTAGCCTAGTAAATCAATATTTCAAACACCTGTTTGAGCTTTAGAATTGACAAACATGAGGCATAAGAAATCTACGCCTCACAAAAATTTTAGACATATATGTTTTTCAAGCAAATTACTACAAGCCACGAATTGAATGTAGTTAATATTTATTTTGCTTTCTAATATGTAATGGTAGGTTAATTTTATTATCCTGTGTTTCAATGAAATATTTTTGAATTGGGCAGGAATATTTAATGTATTATACATTTCTGTTCATATGAGGGTCCATTTTATACTAACCAACTAAAAGAATTTTAAGAAATGAGTGTTTTGTACTGATAAAATAGATGCTAATTTTAGCATCCTGGAAAATCGGAGTATTTCCCAAGTCAATTGTCCAGGATCACCTCTTTATCTTATGTTAAAATGGCATGCCTTCATCAAGAGCCTTGAAGTTCCCAATTCTTTAAAATGAATCACATTTTCTTTGCATAATCTATTATACTCTGACTTGTATTTTAATAAGCAGTTAGCATAACGGTTCTGTAAATTAACACCTTCTTAACTTTTGCCCACTTTTGATACTGGGAAGTTTGCAAGATCCAAACATACAATGACACTCCTTATCTCTCTAGTCTCTTGATTAGTGTTTAGTTTAGTTGGTTGGTTAGTTGGGTTCTTAGATGTATGGGTTGTCCTCCCAAAGAGAGAGTCAGAATAGCTTACAATAAGTGACAAAATAATTTTCAAAAGCAAATAGGATATAAAACAAGAATGCCATAAAAATATCCCAGATTAGCTGTGCTTGCTAAATCCCTACCCAGGCAGGAAGGTCCCAAGAACTGCAAGATGTCCAGAGTCAGGCTCTGGCAGGTCTCAATGGGGAGGGAGTTCCAGATTTGAGGAATGACTACTCAGAATGGCCTTCCTCATGTTTTTGTCATGCTGGTCATGCAGATAGTTATATCTATAATTTAAGAATAACTATTAATTCTTTCACAAAATAATTACTATTCACTCCAGTTTTGGGTTGTGTTTTTTTTTTCTTTTAATCATGGAATGGAGCCATACAACAAAATTAAGAGCCAGGTGAAGTCAAAGGATCTTTTGCTATTGACGTCACTGGGTCCAGAATGTCATCACTTATAGCAGAAATGGCCAGTTTTCTACAGAATATTGGATAATTCAAAAGTCAACCAAAACTATTTTCTTAAATCCAGAATGTCTGTTTTTTGTCAAACTGCAGTTGCTGTATAACCGTATTAGCTAAAAGCCTTTGTTCCCATTTAGTTATTCTTCATTGATCTATTTTTCAGTTTGTTTTCTCCATCATTCCAATAGTAGTCTCCAGCACTGGAATTAAAATTGAAAACTAAAAAGCCAAACTTTGTAATAGATTTCTCTTAGTTTTCTGCGTAATTGATTTAGACATAACAATGTTTCTAAATATGCATGCAGCAGGCTATTTTATCATCTCATTTTATTCATATATTCATAAATGTTGGGGTTGGAAGGGACCTCAGTAAGTCATTGAGTCTGACCCCCTGCCCTGGGCAGGAAAGAGCTCTGGGGTCAGACAGTCCTAGCTAGGTGCTTGTCCAGTCTCCTCTCTAAGCCCCCCAGGGTAGGGGAGGGCACCACCTCCCTTGGAAGCCCATTCTAGAATCTGGCAACCTTTACTGTGAAGAAGTTCAACCTAATGTCCAACCTAAATCTACTCTCCGTCAATTTGTGGCCATTGTTCCTAGTTACTCCAGGGGGTGTGCTAGTAAATAGAGCATCTCCTATTCCCTGCTACCCTCCCCTGATGAATTTTTAGAATCACAGAATCAATCAATGAGTCAGAAGGGACCTAGACAGATCATCGAGTCCAACCCCCTGCCATGGGCAGGAAGGAGCACTGCGGGTGGGAGGGGTCGTAAGACCCTAGCCAGGTGCCTATCCAGTCTCCTCTTGAACATTTCCAGGGAAGGTGAGAGCACTACCTCTCTGGGAAGCCTATTCCAGGCTCCGGCCACCCTTATAGTGAAGTAGTTCTTCCTAATATCTAACCTAAACCTATCTTCCCTCAGCTTGTGCCCATTGTTCCTGGTGACTCCAAGGGGGGCCCTGGTGAACAGACTTTCCACAAGTCCCTGCTGGTGGCCCCTGATAAGGTTGTAGGCAGCCACAAGATCCCCCCTCAGTCTCCTCTTGCAGAGACTGAAAAGATTCAGGTCCCTCAGCCTCTTCTCATAGGGCTGGCCACAGAGGCCCTCAACCATACGAGTGGCCCTCCTCTGGACCCTCTCCAGGTTCTCCATGTCCCTCTATAGGTAGCCACAAGATCACCTCTCAGCCTTCTCTTGCAGAGGCTGAAGAGATCTGTGTCCCTCAGTCTCTCCTCGTAGGGCCTTGCCTGCAGGCCTCTGACCGTATGAGTAGCCCTCCTCTGAACACTGTCGAGAAGATTCTCTGCATCCCTCTTGAAGTGTGGTGCCCAAAACTGGACTCAGTACTCCAACTGCAGCCTGACCAATGCTGCATAGAGGAGAAGCATCACCTCCCTGGACCTGTTTGTCATGCATCGGATAATACATATAAAGTGCAGTTAGCCTTGTTGATCACTTCGTCACATTGACTTATGTTCATCTATGACTCCAAGATCCCTTTCCACCACTGTGTGCTGCTGAAAAGGTCATCCCCCAGCCTATAAGTGTGTTGGTGGTTCTTTTTACCCAGGTGCAGCACTTTGCACTTGCCTTTGTTGAACTGAATCCTATTTTATTCTTCCCATTTTTCCAACCTGTCCAGATCCACCTGAATCCCCCCTCTGGTGTGTTACCTTTCCCCATAATTTGAACTTGGACAAGGATGTGGCAAGCACCCTGTCCAAGTCACTGATGAAGGCATTGAATAGCATCAATCCAAGGACTGAGCCTTGTGGGACTCCACTGCCCACATCTTTTTCAGGTCAATATCAACCCGTTCATGGCCACTTTCTGGGTGCGGCCCATAAGCCAATTTGCCACCCACCTGACCTTGTAATCATCTACATCACAGCCTGTCACTTTATTTATGAGAACAGAAGGAGATACTGTATCAAAGTCCTTCTTAAAGTCTGGGTAGATAACATCTACCTTGACTCCTGCATCCAAGCATTTTGTGACGTGGTCATAAAGAGAAGGTTAGTCAGGTAGGATCTACCTGCAGTGAATGCTTGCTGATTTCCTTTAAGCATTATTTCCCCTGCTGGGCTCCCACAAACGTGATCCTTAATGATTTTTCCCAGAGTTTTCCCAAGGATAGAGGTGAGACTAACTGGCCTGTAGTTTCGTGGTTCCTCCCTCCTCCCCTTCTTGAAAATAGGGACCACACTGGCTCTTTCCCAATCCTTGGGGACCTGACCAGGGCACCACAAGTGCTCAAACAGCTGTGCCAGCACCTCTGCTATGACACTGGCCAGTTCCTTCAGCACCTTTGTATGAAGTTCATCTGGGCTGCTGATTTGAACACATCCAGTCCATCCAAGTGCCCCTTCACTAAGTCTGTGCTAACAGGTGGTGGGCTTCTGTGTCTGTCTATGATCAGTTTGGGAGATTTGTCTTCGTCTGTGTCTAGGAATATAGATGCAAAGAACTAATTGAAAAGCTCAGCTTTGTCCCCACCTCTCTGTCACCAATTGCCCTAGTTTGTTCTGTAGAGGTCCTATGCTACCCTGCACCTTCCTTTTGCTCCTTATATATCTGAAGAAGGACTTTTTGTTGTCCTTCATTTTTGTCACCAGCCTAAGTTCTAATCTTGCTTTGGCCTTCCTAACTGATGGCCTGCAAGTGTGAGCCAAAGAGGTATAATGTACTTTCCACAGCCTGTATTTTGCCTTTAGGCTTTCCTGGACTTCTCTTTTCAGCCAAGAGTGCTTCTTTGGCGCCTTTTCCCCCTTTTATGCACAATGGGATTGTCTCCTGCGCCCATAGGATCGCTTCCTTGAGGAATGACCACCCTTTCTGGACCCCATTTCACCAATGCTCTTGAGTTTTAATGCCTCACTAACTAATCTAGTTCAGTTCATCCTGTAGTGCCAGTTCTGCTTACCAAAAATAGCCCACTAGGCACTCATATTCCATGCCTGGCTCCATACCAATGAACCAGGCTTATTACCCATTCCTACTATACCGTAAAATTCTTTGGAAACCTTAACTAGAACAAAATTGTAAGAAGCAAGGAAAAAGACAGGTCTTCAGCTTATTTTTTTAAAAGCATGCTCTGGTTTAGATGACTGCACATTTTCTTATGTATATAGGACTGGAGAAATGGAAAGAAGTATACAGATGATATTCTTTTGTAAAGACCTGGCGTTAGTCATGCGTATATAGGACCCTGAAAACAGAAAAAAAAGTTAAAGCCACATAAAAAAGTATTCATATAATGGAAAAGTACATGATGAAGCATACTGTATTCTTCTTGCATACAACAAATACCTTTTCCCTCCAAAACGAGTGTGTTTCCTAACAGGAGAAGCTGATTTTCTTACAGGTATAGAACCACCCTGTTTTAATTCCTGCTCTGCAGGAAGGGTTGCTTTGCTGAGAGAGTCAACTGACTTAATCATAGGGCCTCTCCACATGTGCAGGCATGATGGGATCTAACATGCGATCCACACAATCACACTTCCTGCTATGCTACACATGCATGGCAGGAGGCATGATTGTGGGATTGTGACCTTATTGCTGGTCTAGGGGGAGCAGGTTTGCATAGCTTGGAGCCCCCTCAGCTGACAGTGCTCTCAGCCATGTGAGTATCTGGTACATTCCCTGGGCTGGCAGATCACACTCCATATACCCCCACAGCTGGGAGATCGCAGCTGCACCCTGTGATTGCTGGGACCCAGCATCCCACAGCTGTGGACATGGTGTCTTGGCAGCTGTGGGGCACTGCTAGGGCCCAGAGTATGCAGCTGTCTGGCACTGCCAGGGCTCAGAGTTCCCTTAGCTATGGGACTCCTATCCCTGGCTGTGCTTGGTGCCCTGCTGTAGCTGGGAGCCTGGTCAACTGATGGGGTTCCCAGTCTCAGGGGCATTCCCTGCTACATGTGCAAATTAAAGCAAATTAAACCAGCTATCAAGTTATTATGTATTTTCCAGCAATAACTTTATAGCTCATAAAACTTGTTGTGGTGCAGTTGTTAATTTGCACATGTAGTGATCTAAATTAACCTGGTTAATTGCATGATACAGGTAACATGTAGAGGGGGCCATAGAGTCATAGAAAAGTAGGGCTGGAATAGACCTTCAAAGGTCATCTAGTCCAGCCTCCCACCAGAGACATGATCATGATCATGGTTGCCAGTGTGGGTATCAGCCCAGCCCCACAAAGGAGAAAAAATTAACCCTCAAGGGAATACGAGTTCCCTAAGGCGCTCTGCTTTAAAGCACTTTAATACTTGATTTGACAAGGGTTAATTTTTGCGCAATTGGCCATTTTAGAAGCACTCTGCAGCCGCTCACTTGTGTTATGTCACACATGCACATGTTGCATCATGGCTTTCAAGGGCCCGATTGCACAAGAAATGTAACTTGTGTAAGCACCATAAGTGTACCATCAGATGTGCATTTGAAGCACTTTTGAGGGTCATTTCTGAAGCACTTCTTCAACCATGAACATCTATACTCTCACTGAATGTAGTGCTTCAGAGGCACTTGCAAGTGTCTTTAGGTCTGTCTATGGCCTAAAGAACTCAAGTCTGTCATATATGATAAAATTTACTTTGAGTTCCTTTCCACTTTCCCTGTGTAGCAGCTTGCTTAGTTCATTCATTCATTCATTCATTCATTCATTGCCAGGGGGGATCCCAGCATGTGTTTCTATCTTAAATTCCTTCTTACAAGTTTTGGGAACCAGGAAGAATCTTCTACTCTGAAAGTATTAATTAAGTAGGAGAAAGACAGACAGCTTGATCTGTGATGTGGCTCCCTTTCTCCACAGGCCTGAGAGGTGGTGGAATCTCCATCCATGGAAGTTTTTAAGGCCCAGCTCGACAAAGCCCTGGCTAGAATGATTTAGTTGTGAATGGTCCTGCTTTGAGCAGGGGGTTGGACTAGATGGCCCCCTGAGGTCCCTTCCAGCCCTAATTTTCTATGATTCTATCTGCCATCAGGAGGAAATGGAGTTGAAGCGGATGAATAGGGCTATCAGCTTTTTAGAGATCTGCCAGTCAAGAGAGAAATTAAGTTTGGGATCACATTAATTGCATGCAACTGAAGCCAACTTACCATCTCTCTTCCTGGATTTTTTCAAAAGTTCCCATGCCACCTGACTTCTTCTGAAGTGATGCAGGTGCTCTTCTTTCTCCCTCTCCAGGACATAGATAGTAGGCAGCTCATACTATGAAAGCAGTACATCATTCCAACTATCTTCTTTTGCTGATAGTCCTGCCTTCTCTCCCTGTGAAATAGCAAGCAACACCTACAAATGGACACACCTTGTTCTAGGTGAGGGGAGTCAAACTTACAGTCTACAAGCCAAATCTGGCCCATGGGGGTGGGTCATCTGGCTTTTAGGGCTTCTTGCCACAGCTGCCAGAGATGCCGTGTTGGCTCAGCCAGTACCCATGGGTTAATGCAGTCACTACACAAAGTAAGTACTCTCTTACCCCCTTTCCTGCTGCTGAATTAGCTGTTTTCAGCCACTGATGATGATGAAAATTGGTGGCAGTCAGTGGCAGAAGTGAGTGGTTGCATTGTTAACTCCTGCATGCCGATAGGGAATGTCTTGCCAACTGATTTTTTGAGTTCAACATCTCTGTTGTAGATAATGCAAAGGAGTCCTCCTACCTAAAGCTTTAAGCATATGCTTTTTTCCCCCTTAGAATAGGCCAAGATTGATCCATTACTCAGCAAAAGCTTCACTTTTTGCACATCATTTTTATTGACTCATTAAAGTTATTATAAGTAGTTTTCTTACTCTGTCCTCCTGTCCACTGCTGTTCACAGGTTTGTTCAGTTGGGACAGAGTCGGCATAAACAAGACATGATCAGCCATCAGCTTTGTTCAAAACACTCCCTAGATGGGGTTATAAAACTGTAAGTACTGCTTGTTCTTGTCATTCTTATTTTTTTTCTGTGGGTCCCTCATCTGACTCAATTCTTCAGAGTCTAACATCATCCTTGAAAACTCATTGGATAAATTTATAATATGAAAACATCTTGAATGCCACAAATATTTTGTAATTCTTCTACCTTCATTACCTGTACTGAAATGAGGGCTGTGCAAAATGTTGCCAGCTGTTTTGACTCATTTCAGGCTCAAAACCGGGAAATTGAAACGAAACAGAGAGCTTCAAAACAGCCTCAAAACAAAACGAGGCAAGTTGAAACATTAGAAATGTTTTAAACATTTTGAGTTTTGAAGCACAAGCCGGGCTTGCCTGCAGGGAAGCAAACTAAAGTAAGGAGAGGGAGGGGGAAGGGGGGGGAAGGGGTGCTCTCATTGACTGTGTAGCTGGCCAGTGACTGTCACCGTTCCCTGAGGTCCCTTCCAATTCCAGTGCTCTGGGGGAGGGACGGAAAAACTGCATAAAAAGCAGCATTGTTTTGCCTGTCAGCAGCCAGAGGTGCGGGGCCCTAGAACCCAGACTCCCCCTGCACCTATCTTTGAAAGCTGGCAGGTTTTGTGGCCTCAGCAGGGGCTAGCATGCCTGCAGTTTTTACCCTGCTGCGCCTTAACATACACACAGTGTCACCCATACCACAAGTTTTGCTTGTCCACAGCTTGAGGTGCAGTTTCCCCCAAACCCCTGCACCTATCTCCTTGAAACTTGGCAGGCTTTGTGGCCTCAGCAAGGGCTAGCATGCCTGCAGTTTTGACCCTGTTGTGGCTTAACACATACACATAATATGAGTTTGGTTTCAAGACTTTGAGGTGCAATTTCCCCCAAACCCCTGCACCTATCTCCTTGAAACTTGGCAGGCTTCATGCCCTCAGAAGGGACTATCATTCCTGCAGATCAGACCAGAAATGACAAAGATACAGGCTGTTTTGAGCTTCCCCATTATAGCCTATGGGGGGAAACTGTTTTGACGAAACAAAATGGAACAGCAGTTTTGATTTGAAACAAAACGCTGTTCCGTCAAAATGCAAGTCGAAACGGAATGGTGCTGTTTCGCACAGCCCTACTGAACACAAGGTTCAAACACTAAATACAGTGGCAACCTATATAAATACTCCATCAGATGCTCAAGCTGTTTGTTTTCCTCTGAAATAGGCAACACATTTATACCTTTTCTGTCAGTAAAATCTCATTGCATTTCACTGTTAAAGGGAATTATTTAAATTATGAGAATAAAACAAGATGTGCCCTTCCAAGGCTGTGATTTAGTTTTCAAATGAAAATTTGTTTCAAATATATTCTTTTTATGGTAAGAAAATCTAGTGTTACTACTCACTATAATGTTTGAATATTTTAAGCTACTAATTGAAAGTAAATTAAGCCCTTCCAGCTTGTCTCATTGCTTGCCCGCATCTTGTGAACCCCTTCATCATTTGCCTCTAGTTTGATGCATAACTCCTTTAACTCACAGTGCAAATGGCTACTGAGAATAACTTCCAGGTACTTTTGTTTTACAGTGCTGGTCCATTGTGCTAGCTATCTTTGGGTCTGTGCGCAAGGGATTTTCTATTAGTTTACTCTGTCTTTTGGTTTCCTGTGGTTAAGGACAATAATTAGGTAGTAACCTTAAACCAGTGTGGGCCCAGTGTAGCAAACTTGCATTTTCTGTGTATTATAAGAAAATAATAGGATAAGGAAAATAGTCAGAGGTTGTTAATCTTCACAAGTTATACCTTGACGGGCATAGACATTAATAGAAACCAATGGGAAAAATATGGAATCCTACTTATAAAGTTAATGTTGGAATTATGTTGGAAGCTTGATTGTAAAATTTTGCAGTGTCGTGCTACCCATTTCACTTGCCCCATTTGTAAAATAGGATGCAGCACCTCTCGAGTGAAAAGCCTTTCTTATACTGAGGTCAAAAAACAGAGCTTGCTTTTGAATATAAGTGTCTAAACTGTGCAGTAGCCTACTTGCTGGCAGCAGGATTTTAATATGAAGTTGTTTGTCCAAATTATATTCAGTTTTATTTTATGCTGGTAGTGTAGTTGTGATCAGTAAACCAGTCAGTTTATTAAATAACTTTATCATAATCATCATTATATTTTGTAGTTATACATGACATGACATGGTATTGTTGTACACTTTAACTACTTTTTTAGGTTGGGAGTAAAAAAAAACTTGACGAAAGCATTTTATTTAATATATTCTAGCAGACCTGCAAAAGAAAAAAAAAGGTACAGGTTTGTGTATAGAAACGAGTCTTTAAAATATATTATTCATTAAAAGTACAGTGGTTGCAAATGGTAAGATTTGCTCCTAATAAAATTTGAGATGGCAAATGACATTTGGAAAATAAGGACATTTGTCAAAAATTAAAGTAGCTACAACCGTTCTATTGCAGTATTGGTGCCATAAGCATTAAAAATTGAGTTAGCTGCCCATCTCCCCAAATGCAGTGCTGGCATAAAAATCATGAGATTTTTCAAAATAGTGTATCTTTGGATTTTTTTATTTTCTTGTTTTTATGTTCTTTAGAAGTCCATTCCTCAGTGAAATATAATGCCTTTGTACATTTGACAGTGAGAATGAAAGCACCTAGGGAGACATTAAGAATATTTTTCAAACATTGGCTTTCTTAAGTCAAATTATACTGTATTTACTTAAATTTGAGATGAGGTTTATTTCCTGCTCCCCCCCAGTCATCCTTAGGTGGGAGGGGGGACAGACACTTACCTTGGACTCAAACCTGGGGCAGGTAGAGGCTCAGCTCTGGCTTTGTCCCCAGGGCAAAATGGCTTGTTTGATCTGGGAGGGGGCATGTGACTTGGGGAGTGCAGGGGAGAGTGCTGGGGGAGGGGGGACCTACAGTCTGGCCCCCTCGCCACCCTCTGCCTGCTGTACCTGTGCTTACCCCCACACATGCACACTGCTCCCCACTGCAGCCTGTCTTCCCCCCACCACCTGCTGCTCCTTTCTTCTCCCTTCCTTCCCCTCCCCTTACCTTCTACTCCAGCTCTGTTCCCTCCAGCCCCAGTCTGGTCTGGAGCTGCTGCCACTTCTTCCCTGGGCTGGGGCTGCACCAGGACAGTGCTACTGTTGACTGCCCTGGAGGAGCAGAGCTGCAGCAGAAGGTAAGGGGGGAGGTGGATGGGCAAAGGGTCGGGGGACAGGCAGTGGGTGATGGGCACAGGCGCTGGGTAGATGGGGAGCAGGAAGTGGGGAGGCAGGCTGCAGGATGGAAGGCAGGGAGTTGGGGCCAGTAGGTACAGACAGGGGGCAAAGGGTTGGGGGACAGGCTGCAGGAAGAGACAGGGAGTGAGGTGCCAGGCAAAGGCGTAGGGGGCAGGTGGCAAGGGGGCATGTGGCCGGTGGGGGGAGTGCAGAGTGGACCTCAAGGATTGCCTTTCCTCTGCTGGTTATATCAAGTATCTGAACACTCCCAAGATGAGGTAAAATTTTGTATGTTCAAATTCTTCATGAATATATCTTGAATGAAGAAAACCAGAGAAAATTAAACATTTCTTATTAAAAAATATATCTCGTGTTATTATCCTATATGGATAGTTTGTGATTGTTCTTTGGAGGAAAATTGTAACTAATCGTTATTGTAAAGCATGCTTTTTACTTTTGGAAGGAGGCAGTAGATTCCCAAAAGGAAACTAAATGTTGAATTGCTGGTCTGAGGAAGGAGCAGCTTTTGTTCAGGGAGTGCTAACCTCCTAGAGCACACAGTAGAAAATTATTAAGAGCTTATCCAAGGCCCAGATCTAATTAGCTAGATAAGGAGCAGGTTGAGAGAGAGCGGCAGTTCTTAATAACAGTCCGTAATTGCAGAAAGGTAACTGAGGACAAGAGAGGACAAATTGAGTAAAGCAAGGCTTACATCTTGTAGACCATGCAGTATTCCTAGAGAGAAAATGAAATTCTAACATATTTCATAGTAAAACTGTTCTCAGGTGTTTTCTTGCATCCAAATGCTATAGTGTGTTTTATTTGGAAGTGGTTGGGATATTGGAGTGTTAAGTGTTTTGAAAGGCAAGTGCAATAAGATCAGCCTAAGATGAGAGAGTTATCTACCTTCAGTTTACAAGTGGAATGTTTTGCAGACACAAATGTAAGATCAAATTAAAATTTGTCTTTTGAAAACTCACTCTCTCAAAAATATTTGAACTAAAAAATAGCTATTGTAAAAGAGTTAAACCTAACCATTATGGAATTCTAATATATAACTAAATGTAGTTCTTCAGACAGTCCTGTCCTTTCAAGAAACTTGTCCACCATTGTGTTATTATATTTAGGAGTTGTATTGTATTTTACTGTTTGAAGATTGATCTCTCACTAGCAAAAGTATTCTTTATATACTGTAAGGTTCTTTTAGGGTATTTTCTGTGTGTGCATCTTCTTTCTTGTGTAATTCAGTTCTTATGTCAGTAGCTTATTAATCCAATTTGCCCCTCTGTTCATGAGAGAATCAAATCATCCTGAATTGTACAGAAGTTTTGACATGTACACTAAGGACAAAGAAGGAACCACCAAAATAGTTAGACACTGTCTTCATAGTGTTTGAAGGGTCTTGTGCCCTGAGACAACACAACGAGATATATGTAATTCTTTTTTGCTTGATGAGGCAATAGAAGGAAAAAGAGAGTCTTGTCCATTATTTAGCTGCCATTAATTGCCACTTCCTTAGTCCTTGCAGCTTCCTAAATAGCTTCTGAATTGTATAGAAAAAAAGATTCCATATAATTCAGTTAAGAAAATTACGAGCATATTAGTAAAAGCTGAAGTACAAAAGCTGTTCCAAAACCAGATCAAGGAACTTGACACACAGATCCCAAGAATAAGAATCCTGCGAGATAATATCTTCAAAGAAACAGGCATACAAATATGCAATTTTCTCTTTTGCTTCTGTCAGAAGTAGTGATTTGAAAGCACAAAAGCTGAAAGGTTTGTTCATTATGCCATTATATAAAAATATTATGGACAAATGAAACAAATTGTCTTTTCAAAGCTGAGGAATTGTAATGACTCCAAAAACAAATATTTTGTAACTGAATATAGCTGCAGTGTTCAGAGTAATACTTTATTAAATATAAAGTTTTGTGCATATCACGGTAATATGTTCTAATGATCAAAAGAAACATTTTGTAGCAGTTGATGCAATTTAAAAGAAAGTTCTCAAAATTTTCCTTATCATATAAACTTTACTGCCTTTATTGTTGAACGTCACAACTCCTAACTGTACTAATAAAGAGAAGTATGCTGTTTTTACTTTCTCTAGATTAAGGAAGTTTGTTACTCTGGAGCTTTCTAACATGACAAAAGTAATCAAATGGTAAGCAAGTAAATCTATTTAAGGAAGGACATCTTAAAACTCTTACTTGTCCATCGTTTTGCATATCAGAGGAAAGTAGAATAAATAAATACTGTATTTACTTAAATATAATGATGTGTCCCACCCCCCCCAATCAACATAGTAGAAAAAAGTCCTTCGTCTTACATTTGCATACAAGGAAACTTCATTGTCTATCATTAAACTGCTGCTAAAAGCTGCATGTACTCAGTAATGGAAAACTTACTAGCATGAACGCTGTGTGCCCCCAGAGGCTGGGGGCACACAGCAACCACCCACAGAGCGCACCTGAGCCTTCTAAATAAAACTGCTCCACTCCATCATTAGCTGTCCCTAGGACTGTTTAGGTTCAACTAGGCTGTGGGCATCCAGCTTTCAACTTGCCAATGCAGAGGGAGCCTGGGATTTCAGGCTGTCTCTGCACTGATAAGTAGAAATGGGAGCATTAAGACCTGTTCTTTGATCCCAAAATTGCATGTCCTGCCATGCGTGTCCCATCATGCCGTTAAATGAGAATGTGTCAGGGTAAAAAAGATTTTTTTATTCTGTGGTTACTGTGGATCTTTGCATATATTCTCTTATCTGCCCGCACCCCCACCACCCCATTCATATTGTTAGAGGCCTGTGTTACCTAGATGCTGTTCTGGTTAAACTGAGCAGGTGCAGTCCCAGTGAGCACTGGTATTGAAATGGTATTACAAGTCTTGCACCTGAAGGGCATTTGTGCATCCAAAGTGGAATATTTTGAAGAACCACAATTATAATAGGGTGAGTAGCTTTTCATTTGCAGTTGTGAACAATGCATGAAAAATATTTAAATGACTAAGAGGAAAGTATGACTTGTCTTAAAAAAATTAAGTCCTATTAAGAGCTATGAATTAGCATTTAGTTGTAGAAAAAATTGCACCAACAAGCAGAATTAAGGTACATTTACCTCTATCTTCATTTTTTTATTCTTACGAACAAAAGCGGAGGCTAAACGCACTGAGAGCACTACAGCTCTATGCACACTGAGAGTACTTAATAAAAGTAGCTTGGCATGCTGTGAGATCTGTGAGGAACACAGCTAATTAAATGGATCAGGGTGTCAGTATGTCAGCTTCCAGATTTATAGTTTAAAAAAAAGAGAAAAATAATTGCAGTACATATTTATGTAAACTGTTTTTAGGACACCAGAATATTATCTGAAACACCAGATCAAATTTAAGGTCAGAGAGACTTTCTGTTGGGCAGAATTCCTGCATGAGAGCTGTGCATCACTTAATCGTATTGTCAGGATGTAAATCTCAAGGGGAGCATTACTCTAGGCCTCTTTACACAGTTTGTCTTTCACACTGTCCCGTAGCTTCAAACCCCTTAGTGAGTAAGGCACATGATACCAAAGAGACCTGGCTCGTGTTCAGTGACTTGCTTTGGGAACTCAGTCCTCAAAGCAACAGATGAGGTAGTTCAAGACAAAAATGTCATTTTTCAGAGCTAATTCTGAAATTTACTACTCCAATTAGGCCTTCCCACAAAGCAAAGCCAAACTACCATTTACTGAAATATATAAACTTATTATATAAGTGACATTGCATAATCCATAGAAACCTGGGGATGGGAAAGAGAAGGTGCTTTGACTTGTTGATATGAACTATTTTGTATAGGTCTGGAATGTGCGATCCAACCTATGTTCATGGGAGCAGTAACAAGAAGTAGATAGAAAGGGAGTATAGAAGAGAGGCTGTAGCAGCTGTGTGGTTGAAACCATCCTGTACATCCTGTGCACAGCTCAGTTAAGAACCTTGCCATTCTAAAATCAAAATCAGATCGTTGCTATTTTAAAATCAAATGGTTGTGATTCATTCCTTTTTCTTATTTCATCTACAAGGATCTGTTTTGCAGATGTTACTGCTTTATTTACAAGCAAAGACCTACAAATAAATATTTTTTCTAACTACTGTATGGTATGCTCAGGAATAAGTAATGTATGTTTTGTGGGGAGTGAATTAGCATGATGGCATACTATATCATGAGGAAATAATTTGTTTGAATGACCCCATCTTGGCAGGAGTCTTATTGTTACTTCCCTCACTAATCTTACTTCCCTATTATAAAACAAGTAATAGGGAAGCTCTACACATTTTTGATCTCTAAGGAAAACAGTAAAAGGAAAGAACTTGTGCATTTGTGGTCTCATGCTGTCCTTGGAACCTTCTTTTTTCGAGGCACTCGGTCATGGGAGACACAAATTGCTAGGTGCCACGTAAGTTCTTCAGTCTACTCAGCTGTGAATCTTGTTTTCATTACATTTTGTTTTCATTACATCTTAAAATATAGCAATGAAAAACAGTCATCAGAGTGTATATAATTCATTGAAATAACCTAATTACCTTGAAAAATGTTACTTCAGTTTTCAGAGTGTTCATCTTGTTTCTTCCACACATCCTATTTTTAATGTATATGGGTTAGTACCATGCTTCATTTCTTGAAGGGGCAGAGATTAAAATCTACTTTTGTTTGCTGAGTAAACATGGCATATTACTACTGCTTCATGGTTACGTTAAAGATGTGATTATTATTGAACTTGTCAATTCTCGGTCAGTTAAAGTCCTGTCAGTTGCTAAGTTTTCTTCTGTTGTTAAGAGTTAAAAGAAGTAGCTTGACTAAATATTCTTAAAATGATGAAATACGTTTACTTTTAATGTTGGATTTATGATAGGAGAATCATCTGAATGGTCTCTTGATTCTTGTACACCTAGTGAATAGAAGAAAAATGAATTTAACTCCTGCACAGGTGGCTCTTCAGTAACTATAGTACCTGGGCTAAACTCAAAATCATCTGATTGTAAGCAAGGAGAATTCCATGGGAAATTGTCTTTTCAAGAGCTAAATCAAGAGTTAGTTATTTTTTCCTTCCAGTAAATGCCCAGGCTAACTAGGTTCTGCTAGGAACTTTTAGATTAATAGTTTGTAGGTTGGATGATTTTGCCTGTGGTATGAGCAGAGCAGTAGGGTACCATGTCTCTTACTTTTGTCCTACTCTTGTTTTTGGAAAAATCAGGCAACATGGAAACATTTATGGTGGCTTTTTGATGGCTCAGTGATCCTTGTTTCTTTAAACTGTAGTGCATCATACAGACTTCTCCTTGGAAACTGCCCCTCAGGTCATAATTTCTACTCACAGTCCTGACAGTTTCTCCAGCTTTGAGCATTATGTCCAGTGGATCGTAGCAGAGACCATACTTAACTATAGATTTCCCAAAGGAATTGTCATTCCTGGTGAAGACATAACGCCATAAAAAGAAGATGACTATGACAGACAACTCCTAATCAGTATGTTTCCTGTGTCAAGGGCACCTTTGCAATGACCTCATCAGTTATAATCCTTTAATTTTATTTTCATAGATGGGTGATAGAGCAGCAGGTATCTCCTGAGAAATTCACCAGTGAAGTTGTGTATAACGTATTCTCATTCATCATGGCACTATTGCAAAATACTAAGCATATTTAATAGATTAGCTCTTCACACAAATTGTCTTATTTAATGAAAGCCCTTTACTCATTTTACTAATTGGAAAAAATGAGTATTGTCCAAACCTTTGGAACTTAATGTGGGGTTATTAATCAGCAATGGCGTGCATGAACTTGCAGTTATTCAAATATGTCTTTTTAGCATGCTGATAAAGATAGGTGGAAAATTGAAATTTAGTTTGCTCAGTGCTTAAAATGAAACACTTTGCTATATAGTTGCCATCACATCTAAGAGAAAGGCTGTTGACTCATTAAGGCTCGAGAAATGTCAGCTCTTTAGAAGCAAAGCAATAAGTGAGGTATCAAATTTGTTCACTGTTTGCCTTGTTAGTTAATAATTACTACTGTACTTGGAGCAGTTATATACAGCAAAAACACTAGGTTGTGTGGTCTTTTATGGTATTTAAAAATAATACTGGGTAAGTTAGTTTGGTGTAACTACAGTATTTGACATTAGCCCTGTAAGACCATAAAGGACAAATTTTCAAACTCTGAGTTTAGAGGTAAGCACATAACTGAATTGTCTCTGAAAATTAAACTACTTAGGCATCACAACATGGTGCTAACTAGGCATCACATTCTAGAAATCTGTCTTAATCTTTCATAAGAGTCTAGAAAGACATTGCATTGGTAAAGGTGGGTAAAATATCAGATACTTTAGTAAACTTCCATAGAAGTTATATACCATATTTACTCAAGTCTTGTCTTAAAATCAAATGTGGGTGGTGGGCAGGCAGCTGCTGTGGCTTGGGCCCTAGCTCCTGTCTGAGGTTGGAGCCATAGCCACAGCTGCTGCTGCCCCTTCCCCCCCAACCTTGACTGCTGTTGTACCCCACCATCCCCCCCAGCGACATCTTCCCCCTCTTGCAGCCTCTGTTCCCCAGCCTGCCCCTTTCCCTCCCCCCACCTTACTTTTTGTTCAGTGCTAGCAGACTGTCTGTGCTATGTGAAGCCTGCATGGCTGCTATGGGTTCAGGCTGGGGCCATGCTCAGTGTCCCAGGTTAGAACAGGGATGGATCCTGCCAATGCGGAGCAAGGTATGGGGAGGGGAGAGGGGGGAAGCAGAGGCTGAGAGGGAGGGCCTAGAGGGAGGTCAGGCACAAGCAGGGGGCAAGCTGTTTGGCCTCCCCACACCACTTCCCCCCTCCCACACACACACACGGTCTGTACCCCACCCCTGCAGTGGTGGGCATGATGAATTAGAGATGACCCTCCAGTAATTAGATTTTATACATGGAAATTTCAACAAATGTATACATTTTCTATGTATAGAATTTAATTATTGGGGAGTTGTCTTAAATTAAGGGTCATCTTAGATTTGAGTAAACATGGTACATTCATATATTATTCCATTCAGATTCCTCCAAAATAAATTACTGAGTTGATTGATACTGTGGCAGAGATTCTTTTGTATCAAATATCATGTAGGATTTGGTTAAAAAAAAATAGAAGTGAAAGAGAGAGAGAGCAAGAGAGATAAAAACTGGAAAGTGTTCTCTTTCCCTGATAAAATTCGGAACACATTAGTGAAACTCATTCATCCCTATGTGATATCATAAAATGATTAGATTAAAAAGTAAAAACAAAGGCTAAGTATAGACATTCAAAAAAGCCCCTGGTCGAAGCACTTTACTTAAAGTGGTATAAGTTGGAGCACATTCTGACTGAACAGATGTGCACGGTTCAGTGGGGGAACTTAGTGCCTGCCTACCCTAGCCAAGGCCAGCAGGTGGGTGGGCACTTCCTCACGCCTCCTGGGAGGCTGCAGGAGCAGGCCGTTCTTGGCTGTGACCCCTGTTAGCAGTGCCCTTTGGGGGTGAGGGAACCAAGCCAGGTCCCTGCAGCAGGGTTGTGGGGGGGAGGGCTACATTGCCCCTTGCCCCGGCCTCTTGAAAGCAGCAGTCAGCAGCTACAGCAGAGCTTTCCGGCCCCATGTCTTGATGTACCAGGAACTGGGGTTGGGGAGCCCCTGTGCCCTGCAAACACAGACTGACCCTCACAACCCCTGAGCCTGCAAGCTGTAGGGGCCCCTCATTGCAAAGGGATTCCTTTCATTCCCTTGACCACAGTTTCCAGCATGGCAAAAAGCTGAAGCAGCCCTGCTTTGCAGCTGCCAAGTCGCTCTGGAGGCTAAATGGAGCCCTCCTGCCATGCAGACCCAGCCTGACCCCTCTCCCTGAGCTCCAAGCCAGCAAACTGTGGGGGGGACCTCATGGCAGGGGGGCTCCACTCACCCATCCCCGTCTGCTTGAGCAACCTGGCAGCTAAAGCTGGAAGCATACAGCACAGGACTACTCCAGCTTTTTCCTGTGCTGGGAACTGCAGTGGGGAGGGGGGAGGCAGAAGAGGAAGGGAGCCTCCATGTAGTGTGGACCCAGCCTGGCTCACCACTGAGCCAGCAAGCTATGGAGGAGGCTTCCCTTCCCCAACTCTTCCCCAGCCACTGCTGACTGTTGCCAGCTGGCAGAGGGGCAGGGCTGTGGAGAGGGGCAACTCTGGCAGTGGCCAGAGACGTGCTGGGAAAGAGATCCCCAACTCCTTCCCCCGCAGCACCCCCCTGGCTGGGCTGTGGTATACTGCAAGGCCAGGGTAGCTGTGGGGTCAGAAACCCACCTTCCCCAATCCTCCTTCTCTGCCACCCAGGCTGTGGGTGGGACTGGGATTAAAGGCTGTCACTGGCTCAGGTCAGTGACAGCTGAGGGGGCCAGGCTAGCCCAGCATTTGGGGAGAGCAAACAAGCTCTGCCGAAGACTGGAGCAACCTGCGCAACCCTCCTGGGATGGTAGCAATTGCACTCTAAGCTAACCCTGGATGGGATCTGGCATAGATGTTTGATGCAGCAGTTTTACAGAATCCATCTAGGGTTAAGTTAGAGCACAAACTACTATTTTTAAAGCAAATTGTGCTGTGAATATCTGTTCTGTTACAGCTGTAAAGCACTTTCTGAGGTTTTTAAAGCACATTAGGTACAATGTCTGTTCCTAGCCAAAAACTGTAGCACAAAAAAGACTTAAATGATTATATTCTTATTTTTCCATATTTAGAGGTGCACTGATATATTGGTTGCATATCAGATTGGCACCAATGAAAGGAAAATTAACATTATTGGCAATAGGCTTTTTTTGGCCGGTGTAGGTGATATTGTTACTGATAAATGCTGTGTGCTTGTGCGCAGCTGCAGCATGCATGCAGCCAGGAACATAGGTGGGCAATGTAGAGAGCAGTGTCCTGCCAGTAAGTCTGTGGGAGAGAAGGGATGTGGGGGTGCAGATCGAGACCCCCCACAGTGAGGGAGGGAGTGGGGCAGGGGTTGGGGCAGGGGCAGCCAATGTGGTGAATGCAACCCCAATAAACAGGACAGACCTGCGGGCAGCTCATCAGGGGAGGGGGGAGCTCCCAGCCACTGCATGCACCCATGGGAGGCCATGGGGGGCATGTGCCCCCCCCGGATTTGTGCGTGGGATGAAGGCAGGCTGCCGCTGCTAGCTCTGGGCCAGGCTGTGCCAGCCTCTTTCTGGCAGGGGGAAGGGAGGGGGCTGGGATCCAAGCTGAGATCCATGTACCCCCCTGGATTTGTGCATGGTGTCGGGGCAGGCAGTGGCAGCACTGGGAGGGGTGGCTACAGAGTGGGCTGTAGCCACCCCTCCCAGCGCTACTGCTGTCTGCCCAGGCCCCCCCCCCATCAGGGAGAGGCTGACACAGCCTCTGGATCCAAAACCGCGGTGGGCAGCCTGCCTACTCATGCCTCCCCCGGAGGTGCACAGAGCAACAGGGAGCTGCACCCCCACTCCACCCTCCTGTGCCCCCTCGATGAGCTACCTGCAGCTCCATTCCACTCTTCAGGCCCCTGGGTCACATTCACCACCCTGGCTGGGCAGCTCCTGCCCCATTCCCTCCCTCACCATGGAGGCCTTGATCTGCCCTCCTTCCACCCTTTCCCTCCCCCAAGTCCCTTCCCCCCACAGACTTACCAGCAGGACACCATTCTCCAAGCTGTCTGACTGCATTCCTGTAAATCAGTTATCAGATAGGTATAACCCGATATGGCTAGTTAATAATCAGTATCGGCCAAGAAAATCTTAGTTGCACTCCTAATTATCACAGCCATAAGGTTTCAAGTTTGTCCATATTCTTGAACCACAGAATTTTAATGCAAAATGCTTATTTCCTTTGCTGAATCTAGAATGGAACATTATATGTGTAACACATTGACATGTCTTATATTCATATTTGCAGAAATAAACAGCTCTAGGAAGACTGCCAAACTTTGTGGTTCATCACTGGTTTTTTATGTCTTGTGCCAGGAGGTGATTGATTTTGCCTGTTCCCCAAACTAGTGTGACCTGTTTGTCCCAGTTTCCTTGCAGAATTGTGTACCACTACTGTATCTTTACAACTCTTGCAGTCAATGTAAGATTTAATTTCTTACTTTGACTGTGTTGATTGCAAGGAAATACAGTTGAATTATGATTTAAGCATTTAGGGCTAGAGTACTGATTACCTGTGAGCTTTAACTATCAGACTTACAAGTATGAGCTCTTCCCATAAGAATCGTTGTTCCTCTGAATGTATATATCTTCCCCATTTTTATTATGATCTCTGCAGAAATTAGAAAAAGCCTTTTTCCTATTTCAAAAATGCCAATGGCAAATGTATTGTACGGTTGTTTTCTCCTGATTAAAGATATTTTATTCCATTTACCTGAACATTTAATAAATACTGCAGCATTTAATGGAATTCTAAGAACAATTTTGCAATTTAACATTTCTAACAAAGAGGTGGTTACAAAGGATGAGGCCATGGTAATTAAATGTGAAAGAATAAGCAATTATAATTTTTTATTATAAAGCACACATGCTCTAGTTGCCTTAGGCAAAAATGCATTTCCTGTATCCGAGTGCAGTGTACTGTTGCTAAGATACCAAAAAAGCATGAAACAAAAAAATTGAAGTATACTATAATAAAAGCATACAGCAGATAAAAACTACAGCATAGGAAGATCTAAATATATGCTGTGCTTAAAAAAAACACACTAGATTAGATGATGAACTAGATATCAGTCTGGATAACTGGTTATGGTCTATATTTTTCTTACAGAAGAGAGTAGTTATTCCCACTGGTAAAATCTGATATAAATAGAAGGTGAAAGTTTGTAAATGTTCCTGAGGAAAAACTGGTTGTTCGTAGAACAACTTTTATGCTGTAGGGCAAAATAACTTTGTATGCTGTAGGGCAAAATTGAGGCTGCAGCTGATTTCCTATAGATAAAGCATGAGACCCGTTTTATTTCACCTCAAATCAGTGTACTGTAGAATCAATTAGAGTAATAAGGAGGAAGATTTTTATGGCTCCTTTTTCTGGCATCAAGACCTGGGGGATAATTTGTCATTGCTCATCTTCTCTACTGTGCCCAAGCAAAAATTTTGGGGGAAACTGGTCAGTCACAGCCAAGTCAAAACAAAGATTTGCAGCTGTCTATGAATGTTTTCTCTTAGAGCCATATTCCTGGAGCACCAGGATCTTTGAAGGATAACTTTGGTTTCCATTTTAGTTTTGACCAGTTATTGCAAAATTTAGAAGTGAAAGAAAATAAAATTAAGTCTGACTTCACAAATGGCTCCTTGGTTTGTAAGTGGAGAGCCTGTATGATCTATAGGTGCAGAACCTCCAAGGGCAAAATTAGTAGGTTGAAATCTAAAGTGACAATGCAGTAGGAAACTGTGATTGCAAAAGCTGAATTGTGATATATACCACCCAGCATAGCATACATGCTTTTAACCCTGGGGCTAGGGACAGAAGTTACACATACACCGGTTTAAGTGATCAGAAACTGGTTTAAACCTGTAACAAAACACAAGTTCAGTGCATAGAAACTAGTTTCAAAATGGCTGAAGCTGGTTTAAGATAAACCTGCTTACATGTAGTATTAGACATAAATGATTTAGGTCAAACCAGTTTATGAAACTTCAGTCCCAGACCACTTCCTAGTTCAAGTTAGATCACAGTCCCCCAGCATCCCAGGATGCTTTGCAGCCTTGGGCTGGACTGTGCTGTCTGCTCCAGAGATTAGGGCTGGCCCTGCCCCTGTGCTCCCTAGGCAGAGCAGTGAGGGTTGGTTGACAAAGGGGTGGGGGTGGGAAACCTGGCTGGGGACTGCAGCCAGATCTGCCTGAGGGGAGCAGCAGCCCCTGCCGGACTCTTTCTCACTGGAGTGGAAGGGGCAGGGGCAGGCAAGCTAAGGCAGAGGGGAGGGAGGGGTGTTTAAACCCCCTTTCCTATTGGCACTGGACTACAGCTGGGGTCTGCTTGGCAGGGGGCTGGCAGGACCCCAGAAGACTCCACCCATCCCACCTGTGGCAGAGACTGAGGCAAGCAGCTGATAAGAAGAGAGGGTGTAATTCCCCTCAGCTCCCTCCAGGCCGTAGGGGAAAGGGAAGAGGCTGGGGAACCACCAGGACTGGAGGGACTGGTCCTGTGCCACCTGTGAGCACAGGGCCAGGCCCTGCAGGACCAGACTTAGAGGTGGGAGGTGTTGGCAAAGACCTGGCACAGTCATCACATATATATGCTGGAGACAGAGCTAAGGGAACAGGAAAGGGACTGCTTGGGCTGGTGTGACCAAATAAAATGGAAAACTACATTTACATTATAAAGCAGATCCTGTAAAAGGTAGGAGACTGGAATACCTAAGAAGAGACAAAAGACACTGAATGCTAGGGCTGTGTGAGGCTTCAGACTCTGCTTCAGGTCCAGAGAAGCTTCAGACGCTTCGGCGTCCAAAGCAGCATGCCCAGATCGAAGCGCTGGCTTTGTTAGGCTTTGGAGCCTCTTCGGAGATCCAGCCATAGGATATAATGGGGAATCAGTGAAATATCTAGAACCTTGTTGTTTTTTGTCTGATTTGAATGAAAGTTGCAGGGGTGGTAGCCTCTGCTAAGAGCATGAAGCCTGTCAAGTTTCAAGAAGATTGGTGCAGGGGTTTGGGAGGAACTGCACCCCAAATTCTTGAAAGCAAAACTCATGTCACGTGTATGTGTTACACCATAGGGGGATGAAAATTGCAGGGATGGTAGCCCACGGTGAGGCCACAAAGCCTGACAAGTTTCAAGAAGATAGGTACAGGGGTCTGGGGGGAACTGCACCTCAAGCTGCTGACAGGCAAAACTCATGACATAGATGACTCTGTGTGTGTTAAGGCGCAGTGGGCTAAAAACTGCCGGGGTGGTGGCCCCTGCTCAGGCCACAAAGCCTGCCAGCTGTCAAAGAGAGAGGTGCAGGGGGGATTCTGGGGCCCTGCACCCCTCGCTGCTGACAGACAAAACTGGTGACATGGGTGCTTATGCAACTGACTGTGTCTGTCTTGAGGCAGTTGATTGTCTGTATTAATTATTTCCTCTCCTTAGTCTGTGGTTTTGTAGGTGTTAATCCTTGCTCCCTAACTCATTATGTAGTAGCTAGGTATTGTGTATTGAGCCAGTCCCTGAGTGAATCATGATTAATTGGTAACTGGTAACACATTAGCTTAGCAGCCAGGCTTTCAGTAGTCGTGTCCCAGAACCCAGAAGCCCTGCACCTATCTCCTTGACAGCTGGCAGGCTTCGTGGCCTATAGCTTTCATCCTGCTGTGCCTTAACATACACAGTGTCACCCATGTCATGAGTTTTGATTGTCTGCAGCTTGAGGTGCAGTTTCCTCCAAACCCCTGCACTTATCTCCTTGAAACTTGCCAGGCTTCGTGGCATCACCAGGGGCTACCATCCCTGCAGTTTTGACCCCACTGTGGCTTAACATATAGATATGAAATGAGTTTTGCTTTCAAGAATTTGGGCTACAGTTTTGCCTGAACTACTGCACCGATCTTCTTGAAACTTGGCAGGCTTCATGCTCTAAGCGGAAGCTACCATCCCTGTAACTTTCATCCAAATCAGACAAAAAACAACCAAGTTATAGGTATTTCATTGATTTCCCCATTATACCCTTTGCCTGGATCTCCAAGGCGGCTCTGAAGCTTCGTAGCAGCTTCGGCCAGATCAAAGTGGGAAACCAATTCAGAGCTCTGGATTGGATCCCTAGCATCTGAAGCGGCTGGATCCGAAGCCAGATTGAATAGCTGCCTACTGGCACAGGCCTACTGAATGCATGAGAGTCCTGCCCCCAAGGTACTATAAGTGACAAGCATACTCATGTCAAAACACCCAAGGGGGTGCAAGTGCTCCTGTAAAAACGCAAGTAGAGATGAGGCCCGTGGGATCTCCACTCCAGCACCTAAGACCACCTGCTGACTCCCCGAGAAGGACTTTCAAATGCCTGGCTGTAAGGCGACACCCTGTCTTCAGATTACATAAGACTTTTACGCAAGGCTTTCCCTTGTCTTGGTTTACATTTTAAGTTAGACTAAATTGTATGCACTCTCAGTGTGTTTTACTGGCCTGTATCTTAGCTTAGGCAAAGATTTTTGGTTGTTCTTTGCTGTGTCCTTGAGGTTGTAAATCTTTATGTTCATACATGCTCACTTCAGAGAGAGGACTATTCTTGTTCAAGCTTTTATTAATTTAGTGCCACTACCTTTTTAAACCCCCATCCTCCAGTGTGTTAGCCCTGGGCTGGGGTCTGGTCACACTTTTCCCCTGGAGCAGGGTTGTGGGGAAAAGCCTCATAGGAGTTGCAGTGATGTAACTGAGGGTTAGAATTTGGCTATAGAAATCTCCTCTACGTTATTTCATTTTAATCTGGGCAATATATTAATATATTTTGCATGAAAACAGTATAAAAACAATTACTTATTTTCTTCTTTGCATTCTCAAATTTAAAAAGCTCAGTGATATCTTATTTGAAAATTTGGCTTGGAAAGACTTTTTTGTTACAGTACTTGGTCTTTTGCTTTAAATCAGTAGTGTTTAACTCTTTGTCCCTGCTGGCATGGGGCTGGTCCACTGGCTGAATCTGCAGGCTTGGCACCCAGATGCAGCCCTGTGCACCTGGATACTGCCTCGTGCTTCCTGGTTGGGCTCTCATACCTGGATCTCATTTCTGGCCTCAAATGTCTGACCCAGCATTCAGGGCCACGCTATCTGGCCTTCAGGGTTCCCATGGGACTGGAAACTTGACAGTGAGGGAGCAACAATTAATGCTGCCACTGCTTCCCCACTGAAAATTTTTTGAACCCATGAGGAGCCCTGCAGGCCAGATGACGTGGCTCTGTGGGATGAACACCTGTTTTAAACCAAAGAGTTGCTTTTTTAGCTTAGTGTAAAATTATCCCAGTAACATTGTAGTAAAACTATCCTATTATATTACAGTTGAGGTCTGGGGGATTGCTCATGTACTTAAACTTGTGCACTTGCAAAAATACAAGCAGGTTCAGGGCCTTATTGTCTTAAGGATTTAAGAGGTAACAGCTAGTACTTGACTTTCACACTCTTCCAAAGTACTACAAGCAAAATCAGTTTCTTAGTATGTCTGTTGCCAAGTTTGATATAGTTTTCTGCATCAAGGAAAGTACTTTGTCTTTGAACTATGATTGTATTGTTGTCAGAAATGAATTTCATATCTCCTTGTCATAATCTTGAAGACCAAGACAACAGAGATTGAGGGAATATGCTTTCTAACCATAGAATGTCAACAGAAAGAGGAGGGTGAGAAGTTCTGCTTTTTATCCTTTCAGCAACAAATGATTGTCACTACAGCAAAAAAAAAGCCAAGTAGTTTGGAAAATGCCTCTGATATTTGGTGGTTTAGGTGATTGGAATTGTTCTCTGTCTACCTTTTCCAGGGAATTTGCTGTGAACAAATGGTTCCTTACACAAAGGTCCTTTGAAATTGAGCTGCCATAAATCAATCGCATTGATCTTTTTATTCCTACAGCTTTCAAAATTACAGAGTGGTCTCAATTATAGAGTGGTCTCAATATTGGCTGTCACATGAATATTATCTGGTTCAGTAGTTTGCTCATGTGTATTCTTCTAAAATATGCCTCTTACTGTAATACATTAGTGTCCATCTATTTTAAAGCAGTAGGTAATTTTATTATAATAGTCCAGGTGTATTAACTGAGTTACAAGTCACTTAAAACACCAGTTCCAGAGTATGAAAAAATTAATACAGACATAAGCTTACAAAATGTTACTACTTTTAATATGAAAAAGAAACAATATTCTTTATTGCATCAGAACTAGATTGTGCAGCACCTTTTGTAACACACATGAGAAGTTGTGCATAATGTAACATTGAATGTCTATCATGATACCACAGTAAAATAAAATAAGGGAGCAGGTTTCTCTTGGTTTTAATAGAAATCATGGTTTGCAGGCTAACTCAAACATTAGTTCATGCTTGTACATTGAATGGAACAGCATGACTAAGAGCATTTAAAGAAGAGCGCAGAAAACCTTTTTGCTATATTCCATGCCTGCTATAAATATATTCGTAATTGCAGTGAATTCCTGTTAGCTCTTAACATGTAGCATTTATTTTCTACACTATGGCTGCAACCAGGATTGAAAGTAGAATTTTTTTAATGCTATTAAGAGCAATTGGGGTATTGGGAAATACATTTTTAATAACACAGATGCCTTTTGGAGAGAACCAGGTAATTTTTCCAAATATTAATCTAAAAAAAGAAACATTCTTTCTGGAAAGAACTTTGATCTGTCTGGAATTAAAGCTTATTTTCACAAGAAAATAAGATTCCCCAAATCCATTTGTCTTTGTTTATTTTAAGGACTTCTAAAGTGGTTCAGAAAAGGTCTAATTCTACATTTGGCTATTCATGAGTGAAAATAAAATAAAAAATACACACACACCCCTTCAGAAAAGGTCTAGTTCTACAAGACCTTTTCTGAACCACTTCTGTTGTATTGACTTGCTAACTAAAAATCGTATTGTGGTGGTTCCTTGCACAAAAGTTCAGTGTGTATGCAGGGATGCCTCATTTTGCTGTTCTGCTACTTGATAGATTCTTATCTTCCTGCAGGCTCAGTTAACCACAGAAGAAAGGGAGGGCGAGGTCAGAGTCTAGTTCTACACTAGCCCACAGAGTGAAGTTAGCATGGACTGCTGAGCCGAGCTTTTCTCAGCAGTCCGACAGCCTTTGGGGTCTATTTCCAATGACCATGGATTAGGACAGTCTACACACTCTCTCCATTTATATCATGAACATCTATAAGTCTGTAAACCACCATTATTCCATCAAAGGTTATACCCACTTCACTGTGCCCAATGGAACCTGGACCAGAAGATTTTTTTTTAATCTTCCTTTTTGAAAATATATTATTTTTTCCTGTTTTTACCCAGTACCATGGGGTCTTAAGCCATGACTGGGCTTTCCAGATAAGACTGTGTTATAAATAATATTGCTGAACCTGTGAGAAGCAAGGAAGTGTGTAGGTGATATCTTTTATTGGACCAGCTCCATTGTTGGGATAGACTTAGACAAGCTTCCAGGTATCACAATACCTTTCCTCACTAAGTCTATCCCAACCATGCAGTTAGTTCAGTCAGAGACATCACCCACAAAAATTCTTGCCTCCAACATATTTCCTGGACCATCACAGCTACAACATGACTTCAACACTATCAATGCTAAATGTGACATTTGATTGCAATATTGCAACAGGTAATACCAAATTTGCTTTATCACTAAAAGAAAACAACGGTTCTGACAGCATGGTGCTACTATGATTGCCTATCACGCCGTGATTGCCTATCCAGGACAAGTCAAACATCTACCTGTTTCTTTGTCTAACATAGTGACATGCTGACCTTTCTTTCCCAAACACTGGCTGTTACCAAAATGTTAGCATAAATAATTGAATAGTACAAAGTTACTATCAGTAGGTAAAATAACAGAAAGTATGAGTGGAGATGAAAGAGTTGTCCAAACTTAAAATCATGTTCCAATAAATGATGTTCCCAGGTTGTTTTCAAAGCTTTTTTTTTCGCAAGTAGATGCTTCAACATTCTTCATTTTAACAGACATTCAGGAAGTAGATCAGTTTTGTCTTCTAGGATATGAGCCAGACTGTATCAAACTGGTGATGCAAAGAATTACCATAATCCCCCTGAAGCTTCTGTACCAAATTTCTAATTACTACAAAACATTTGCTTGCGTCCTGCTCAGCAGTTACAGGAGAATTTTTTTCCAAATGTTGTAGACAAACCTTAATTCCCTCAGTTAGTTTGCATCTAAAGTTGATCTCAGAATTTTATTTCCAGTAAATTTTTACACAAAACAGAGGTCATTTATAAATTGGCCTAAATTTAGATAGTAATGTTTTTAACTGTTGAGTGTTTTGTTACCAAATCCAAATACCATCTCCTATATTTTCTGCTGTGGCAACTTCTCTTTACTGATCAACTCTAGGATTATTTTAATGACAAATTATATAAATATTTACAATGAAAACAAACTTACTGTATATGTAGGAATAATGCCTCTTTTATGATGGCTAAGGCTGTTTGTTAATGGTGCTAGTGTTTGACATGCAGAGTGAAAATGATATACACCACTATCACGTTCAGAGTTTGCTCAGAAACTTCCATTTTCATAGATTTCATAGACATTAGGGCTGGAAGGGAACTCGGGAGATCATCGAGCCCAGCCCCCTGTCCAAAGGGCAGGAAGTCAGCTGGGGTCATAGGATCCCAGCAAGATAAGCATCCAATTTACTCTTGAAGGTGTTCAATGTAGGTGCTTGAACCACCTCCACTGGCAGACTGTTCCAGACCTTGGGGGCTCGGACAGTAAAGAAATTCTTCCTTATGTCCAGCCTGAAACGGTCTTGCAGGAGTTTGTAACCGTTTGACCTCGTCATCCCTTGGGGCGCTCTGGTGAACAAACGTTCCCCCAGATCCTGGTGGTCACCCCTGATAAACTTATAGGTGGCCATCAGATCACCCCTGAGCCTACGCTTTTCCAGGCTAAAGAGTCCCATGGCTCTCAGCCTGTCATCGTAAGATCTGTTTTCCTGACCTCGGCTCATGCGTGTGGCTCTCCTCTGGACTGTCTCAAGCTTCTCCACATCCTTTTTGAATTGTGGAGCCCAAAACTGGACGCAGTACTCCAGCTGCGGCCTCACCAAGGCCAAGTACAAGTGGAGAATGACATCCCGGGATTTGCTCGAGAAGCATCTATGGATGCAAGCCAGCGTTTTGCTTGCTTTACTAGCCGCAGCATCGCATTGGAGGCTCATGTTCATCTTGTGGTCAATGATGACCCCCAAGTCTCTTTCTTCTGTAGTGCTAACCAACGTAGCACTGCCGAGCCTGTAAGGAAGCTGCAGGTTTTTCCTCCCAAGGTGGAGAACCTTGCATTTTTCGGTGTTAAACACCATGAGTTTCTCATCTGCCCATTTGCTGAGCTTGTCCAGGTCAGCCTGGATCACCCGCCTATCTTCCGGCGTGGATGCTTTGCCCCAAAGTTTGGTGTCATCGGCGAACTTGGCCAGTCCACTCCTGACTCCAATGTCCACATCGTTAATGAAGATGTTGAACAGTATGGGTCCCAGGACAGAGCCTTGAGGGACCCCACTGGTCACAGGGCACCACGATGAGTGATTGCCATCAATTACAACCCTCTGGGTCTGACCACGAAGCCAGTTTCTCAGCCAGCGGATCGTGGTGGAGCCAAGGCCACAACTGGGCAGTTTGGCCAAGAGGTGATCATGGGATACCAGATCAAAAGCTTTTTTGAAGTCAAGATATATGACATCAATCTCTTCTCCCTTGTCCAGGTGATAGGTCACGTGGTCGTAGAAGGAAATGAGATTGGTCATGCAAGACCTACCCGCAACAAACCCATGCTGGCTGTCCCTTAGAATGTTAGCCTGGGCCAGTCCCTCAAGGATGGCCTCCTTAATAAACTTTTCTAAGATCTTCCCCAGGATAGAAGTCAGGCTAATGGGCCTCTAGTTAACCGGATCCACTCTCCTCCCTTTCTTGAAGATCGGCACCACATTGGCCTTCTTCCAGTCTTTGGGCACTACACCAGAGTGCCAGGAGTTTTCAAAGATCCGTGCCAGGGGCTGGGCTATGACGCTCGCCAGCTCCTTGAGTACCCTGGGGTGCAGATGGTCAGGGCCGGCTGACTTGAAGGTATCCAGCTTCTCAAGGTGTTCCTTCACGAGGTCAGCATTGATGGAGGGTAGGGGATCCCCATCACCCAGATCTCCCTGTCCCATAGCAGGCATGGGCATCCCGTGTGACTGATGAAAGACTGACGCAAAGTACCTATTTAATAGGTTGGCTTTTTCCTGGGCATCAGTTGTCAGTTGCCCCATCTGGTTTAGCAGGGGTCCAACATTGCCCTTGCTTTTTGTCCGGCTCCCCACATATCTGAAAAAGGACTTTTTGTTGTCCTTGCTGCTTGAAGCTAGTTGGAGTTCAGTTGCAGCCTTGGCTTTCCTGGTTTGCTCCCTGCAGGACCGGACCAGTGCAGAATAATTCTCCTTGGAGGTGAATCCCATCCTCCATCCTTTGCAGGCTTTTCTTTTTAGCCGCAGGAGGTCCACTAGGTCCCTGGAGAGCCAGGAGGGCTGCTGTGCCTTCTTGCTGCCTTTCCTCCGTGTTGGAATAGATTTGGCTTGTGCATTGAGGATCGCTTCCTTGAGAAGCAACCACTCTTCTTGAACTCCCATCTCCCTGTGGTCATGGTCCCTGAGGGCCTGACTGACAAGCCTCTTGAGCTTGTGAAAGTCGGCTTTTCTAAAGTCAAGGACTTCTGTGTTGCTGACTGACTTGCCAGCTTTACAGTGGATGGTGAAGGTGATCAGCTCGTGGTTGCTGTCACCCAGCTTCCCATCGATCACTAGGTCGCCAATTAGGTCGTCCCCCGTAGCCAGTACCAGGTCGAGCAGCGCTTTGCCTCTCGTTGGCCCATAGACTTCTTGAGTCAGGTAGAGGTCATCCACGCACAAGAGAATGGCATAGCAATGGATTGACATGTAGCATTGCTGATTTTTGAGGGAGTGTTTCAGTCTTTTGTTCCCCAGAGGTGCAGTTCAGAAGTCTGGCTTTTAAATTTGGAGTGAATTTGATTCATGCTGGAGCTAACAGAAGAGAGTTACTGTTTGGCACCAGATATGTAACCAGTGTCTATGTAAACTTCCAGACAACAGCGTTCATTTTTTAAAGGCTGGGAACTTTGTGTTTTGAATTTAGGACCTCAGAATGAAAGCTTAAAATGCTTGTGTCACTTAGGCTTCATGTCAGGTTTAATATTTTCATGGAATGTGTATTCATGTCTTGAAAACTTCATACCTGGTAAATCCTTTGTACAGATTGGGTCCACAGGTGTGGTTATTTATTCTTTTACTTTTGGCTAAATGGCTGATTTAGTTAGGTTTTCTTACTATTTAAGTTACGAAGTGTCAGCTTTGGAGCTGGTTGATTTCTAACAGATTTGAGGAGCAATGAAGAGAAAAAGGGTGGGACTAATGGTAGAAAGTGAGGGTCAATTTTATTGCAGGGAGAGCTATACAGGTCTGTACTGCTGGTATCAGTCTTTGGAAGTGAATTACTAGGTAAGAAATTCTCTTTTCAGGAATTCTGATTTATCTTTAAAGGATGTGGAGTAAAGCTATTTTTCTTTCCGGAGATTTTTGATTTAATGATTGAATTGTGCTGTTTCTTTTTACTTTTACAGTGTTCCCATCTCTTCTTTTTCCCAAGACAACATTTATGAAGTTCAGCCTCCTAAAGTTGATAGGAAATCAGTTGAGATCTTTCATGCTCACATTCAGGCTGGCAGAGGGATCATGCAGCAACTTGGAAAGGATGACTTCCTTATGTACAGAGAGTATATTAGAAACCGTTACATGTAAATACAAAGAGGATTCATCTGCAAAACACAGTGCACTAATGGATTTATAAATAACTTTGTAAAGGAAATCCAGTTCAGCTGTTTTGTAGTTAAGATAAAAATAATATCAGGCCTGTGTTTTTGGAAGACTTCATTGCTGGACTATTGTGATTTGCAACAGTAAAATGAAACTTACTGTTTTCTGTTAGAAAAAAAGTAGATTTTAAGTGAGAATAACTGCAGCTATGTGTATGTATATGGTAGAAGATACAAAGAAAACATCAAGCATTTAAATTGTTGGTACTGAAGCTGCTACTGTATGTAACAAAATTAAGTTGATCAGGCAAAGAAATAAAAAAACTTCTTTGACATTAGCTTATGATAGAAAGATCCTTGTTAAAAAGCAAAAAACAGTTTACTGTTGTTTTTTGAATAATGGTTAGCAAAATACAGGCTTTTGCAAGGTTGTAAAAGATGTCAGTTTGACTCATGCATCAAACTCAAAAGTTTCACCTACTTTACTTAACAAACTTAACCTTCATCTCTATTGGGTTACGCTGGCAGGGTAGCAATGGTGGATCATGCAGCATAGGTGTGCTAAAGATATTCTGGCACTGTTAAAGTGGTGAGCATCACCATTATGTTCAGGAATGTTAGGATTTCACCCCTAGTTTTACTTTACAAAATTTTGTTTTGCAACTTGCAAGAATGCTTGTATAATTTCAAAGAATACATACATTTTATGCACTACTATATTTCCAATTAAGATCATGTCTATTCTGTACAAATGCAAGTAGCTTTAAATAGATTAAGATCATGTTTCCATGAGTACCCTCTATTAATGTAGTGAGACTAGACTATTTCCTCTGCAATTTACCACTTTCATAGCAAACTTACTCTCTTTTTTGCAATTGATTTAGTTCTTTAAGTAATCAAAGTGTTTCATTTATAAATAAATATTTTTTATTTGCACTTAAAAATCAGGAGTTGAGTTGACCCCTACAAACACTACCATTTAGCCTGAAATCAGGCAGCAAAACTGAAACTGTTCTACAACCTGTAGAATAATTAAAGCAGCTGTCTTTACAACCTGTAGAATAATTAAAGTATCTATAAACTTGCAATAAAAAGAAAGAGCACACTTTAAAGTTTAAAAAATCCACAGCAACACTGCTTATAACATAATTGTTACAGGGGGGTTTTCTTAAAGTTATAGATATAAGCTTTTTCCCCAGTCCATTACTTCTGTATTAATGTGGAGGATTCTTTGTGTTATATTAAATATATATATTGTGACAAGTCTGTTTTGTAATGCTTTTGTCTTTTATATCTCTTATTACATTTATTCATACTCTTCATGGGTCTCCTTTCCTTTTCTCTTTTTCCTTTTTATTTAAAAAAGTTATACAAGGCAGGTACTTTCTGTTTAGGAGATGAGTCATGCTCATTATCTGCAGTACCTTTGCATGGAGAAGTTTCTGGACTTTCATTATTAGGTAGTATGTAGATAAATTATCCCTTGTCTTCAGGTTCTCAGGATAATTCAGCGACTACATACTACCTACAATGCCGTGAATGTAAATGAGGCTTTCAGGTGACTGCTGGGGTAGCCAACAACAAGCTTCGCTTTAACTTTCTTAATAGAGCTGTTCCTGGACAACCAGGATGGATCAACAAACAAAATGTATTTGTTGCATACAGAACAAATTCAGCTGTTGTAGGGAGGACTCTGTAAGTCTTCTGAAAGCACTTTTTTTTGTAACACATAGGTCCAGTCCCCAGCTGTGCCAGAACTTTACCATGTCAGAGATAATATGTTTATTTTTGTATATACAATGTTTTGTAAGATCAGTGGGATTCATGAAATAAAATGGCAAAATGTACTTTGACTCTCTCACCCTATGGATTAAAATTTTGTGTTTCTTCATTCATCTGTTAATAATCTTTCTCACTTTTTGCTCTATGAACTGATAATGGGCTAACTCATTTTGACCTTAGAAATGTGTTTTCCTTCCTCCAGAAGAGAGAGCTTGTTTGGAGACTGCACTGAAATAAATACCGAAGTGTGCAACCTGGGTGGATGGGCTCAGATTCTTTCCTGTCCTTAGAAAAATACTCTGTATAGTATGAGGATGCATACCCATCAGTCAGCTGAGCTTGAGCCTTCACTCTCCTTCAGTCTTCATTAAACATATTCCCAGAGCCTAAATACTTTTATGTCTCTACTCTTTCCTAGCCTGACATATCAGCCCTCAGGCTACAGGAAGCTGAGGGACAATCCTATCCTGGATCTAGACCAGTAAGAACTGTTCAGGAAGATAACAGGTGTTTTTTTCACTTCCTGAATGCTACAACAATGGTCTTGTTCCATGAAAATCTTATCACGTGTATTCTCTCCAGAGAGGGAAATTCTCAAGTTTAACCTGTTACTGCAGAGGATTTAGTAGAATATGGTATGTGACCTTTCATGTGTTGATGTGAGGACAATTAACTTTGTATTTTAAAAAAAATCCATTTTACTCTATATACCAGAAAGATTTGAGGAAATTAATAGAATTTAATTCCATTCTAATATGAAGGAAATGAATAGAGATTCATTCCATTCTAAACTCCAGTCTACAAGAAGCTTTGGGGATCTGTCTGCATGAAAGTCCTAGAAGTAAAGGTATTATTATAGCAGTATGATCTTATTACTGTATTAAGCTTCACATTACTTATAGCCATTAATTTCTTGGTTTATTAAAATCTGAATGTAAATCAAACCTGATTATTGGAGTTGACATTAATCCAAATGAAAATCCGTTCTCATTTCAGTTTTTATTATTTCTATTAATTCCAGGGATAGAATTGAAGATTATAGCTACTAAATGTTTCACATTATTAGTTGCACATTTAAAGCACCTGAAAATGTTTTTAAAAATCCTAAGAGAGCTGTTAATGATTGGTTCAATTTATTCACACAGATAATCAGAACATAGTACAAGTTTATCTTATCTGTGGAGGATTTAAAGTCTTCTATCTCCCTTTGCAATTCTGAGAAACTAAGAAAGCATAGCTCAGAAGGGTAATTATTAATACTAAAAAAAAGTAAATGCCAATTTCAATCCTTCATTTTCTACAGCTGAAGATAAACTTATTATAATAGGAAAAAAAACCATGTCAACGATGTTTTAAACAAACTGACATGTATTAATAAATAAAAGATTCTAACCAGTATTCCTACTTAGAGAAAATATATATATAGATATATATATAGTTTCATAGTTGGTAGGGTCAGAAGGGACCTAAGCAGATCGTCAAGTCCAATTCCCTGCCATGGCAGGAAAAAATACTGGGGTCAAATGACCCCGGCAAGGTGGTCATCCAGCCTCCTCTTAAAGACTGCCAGGGTATGAGCCAGCACCACTTCACTTGGAAGTTGATTCAAGATCCTAGCCACCCTGACGGTGAAGTAGCGCTTCCTGATGTCTAGTCTGAATCTACCCTCTGCCAGCTTGTGACCATTATTTCTAGTCACTCCTGGTAGTGCTTGGGGGAACAGGGACTCTCCCAATGCCTGCTGGTCCCCTCTGACTAGTTTGTAAACGGCCACTAGAACCTCCCTCAGCCTTCTCTTTTGGAGGCTGAACAGGTTCAGGTCCCGTAGCCTCTCCTCATAGGGCCTGCCCTGCTGCCCCCGATCATGAGAGTGGCCCTCCTCTGGATCCTCTCCATGTTGTCCACATCCCTCTTGAAGTGCAGTGCCCAGAACTGGACACACTACTCCAGCTGCAGCCTGACCAGTTGCGCTTAGAGGGGGAGTATCACCTCCTTGGACCTGCTTGAGATGCATCTGTGGAAGCATGGCAAGGTATGGTTGGCCTTCCTGACTGCATCCCCACATTGCTGGCTTATGTTCATTTTGGCATCAATAGTGATTCCAAGATCCTTTTCCGCCTCTGTACTGACAAGAAGGGAGTTCCCTAGCCTGTAGGTATGGTGCTCGTTCTTCCTCCCCAGGTGGCACTTGTCAGTGTTGAATCCCATCCTATTCTCATCTGCCCACCCCCGTAACCTGTCCAGGTCCGATTCCTCCCTTCTAGCGTGCCCACATCCCCCCACATCTTAGTGTTGTCAGCAAATTTGAATAGGGTGCTTTCTACGCCCTCATCCAAGTCACTGAAGAAGATGTTGAACAGTGTGGGCCCGAGGACTGAGCCCTGGGGGACCCCGTTGCCCACATCCCTCCAGGTCAAAAATGACCCGTCCACTACCAATCTCTGGGTGGGGCCTTCCAGCCAGTTGGCAACCCATTTGACTGTGTAGGTGTCAAGACCACAGTCCCCCAGTTTTTTAATGAGAATGGGGTGAGAGACAGTGTTGAAGGCATTCCTAAAGTCCAGAAAGACTACATGCACTGCTACCTCTGCATCTAAGGATTTGGTGACCTGGTCATAGAAGGCCATCAGGTTGGTTTGACAGGACCTGCCTCTAATGAACCCGTGTTGGTTGCCCCTAAGCATAACTTCCCCCGCTGGCCCCTCATGAACATAAGCTAGGATAATTCTCTCAAAAAGCTTACCCAGGATCGAGGGAAGACTAATTGGCCTTGTTGTATATGAATCTTGTAGGGGTTAAAGCAAGGCTTTGTAACGCTAAAAGTGAGGTCATTTCTTTGTCCTTTTGCCTCCATTTCATAAAAGCGGCCACAGCACTTACGAGACGGCATGGAGGGAAAAGGGTTACTGTGTGAGGGTTACTGATAAGATATGAAACTAAATGAATCCAGTCAACAGGGGAGTCTCATCAACAAGAGAACCTTGAAAGTCGGGCATGATTTGTTTTTGTTGGATAAAGAAACATCTTGAGACAAAATATAGGGGGCATGTAATTCACGAGAGTTAAACTTCTGTGTTCATGCCCACAGTGCCACTTGATTGGACAGAATAGTGATTTAGTTAATAGATGATGGGTATTTTTACAAGCACGAGCTAATCACGAACTAACACTTACGTACTTATAATACTTTTTTATATTTTCTAAGTAGTAGGCAGGGTCCCTCTCCGGGGGCACCTCGCTCGAGCGATTAAAGATTCTGTATCTGACTTTGAATACTTGCTCTGTGTGATCATTGCCCCAGCCTAGAGCGAACTGCACGTGGCTTTAAGAGCGTAATTCGTAACAGTTCTTGGTGAATCAGGCAGGACTCTAGGCTCATTGGCGACGGAGTGCCACACTCGTCCTCCCGGAACGACTCCACAGCCGGCACTGGGTGAGTTCACCACGGACGACTCCAGGGAGGAGGAGCGAGGACCGTTGCTTTGGCGGTAAGGGGGCTTAGTAGATATGGGTCATGGGCAGAGTGTTGTTAAGGAGACTCCTTTGGCTGAAATTCTGGGGAATTGGAAAAAAATAGATGGTACTCAGGAGTTGTTAAAACAGCGGACAGTTATTTTGTGTAAAGTAGAATGGCCAACTGGTACCAGAGGGATGCCCCTGGAATGGCCCGCAGGTGGAAGCTTTGATCAGGACAGGCTAACATTTCTCAGACATGAATTGGAAGACAAATTTCCTGGCCAGGTGGATTATTGGTATGTATGAGATAATTGAGTTACTACATGGCGCCAGAGAAAGGAGAAGCAAGAGTTAAAACGGCAGGACTGTACCAGTAATCTTTGTGCACAGCTTGCAGGATCTGCTCCACCCGATGCAGCACTTTTGCCTTCTTTAACCCCTTCAGTTCCTTCTCCTCCTTCTGTACCTCCTTTATATCCCTCCTTGTCTCATCTTGTTCCCACTCCTGTCACTCTCCAGGACCCTTTGGTCTGCTAATTGTTTTACTGTGGTTGACCTTTGTCTGGCTTTTTTCAGCATCCCGCTCCATCCTGAGTCGCAATACTTGTTTGCTTTTACTTAGAAAGAGAAGCAGCTTGCATGGACTAGATTGCCCCAGGGGTTTGCTGAGTCTCCCACGATTTTTTCACGTATTCTGACAGATTATTTGAAAGATATTGTCTTACCTGCAAGGTCTATTTTGGTTCAATATGTTGATGATCTGTTGCTAGCCAGCCCTGATTGTAATGCATGTTTGTCTGATTCTGTAGCTTTGCTCAAAGCTTTGGCATTTAAAGGTCATTGTGCATCTTCATCCAAGTTAAAGCTGTGCAAAACTCAGGTAAATTATTTGGGCTTTGTAATTTGACCAGGGGAGTGATTGTTTTCCCCTGACAGGGTGCAAGCTATCCAAGATCATCCTCGCCCTGTCACTAAAAAGCAGTTGCGAGCTTTCTTGGGGGCAAAGAGGTTCTGCCACCCTTGGATTGCAGCGTTGAGAGAAACCGCCAAGCCCCTAGTGCAGGCAACTACCTCCATAGCCACAGACCCGCTAATCTGGACTCGTGAAATGGATGCTTCCTTTGTAACCCTGAAGAGATCTCTTATGTCGGCTCCTGCTTTAGGTTTGCCAGATTACTCTAAGGCTTTTTTCCGTTTCAGTCATGAGCGGCAAGGAGTTGCTAGTGGTGTCTTATTACATCATCTTGGAGACCGCCCGCGCCCTGTAGCTTACTACTCTGTACAACTGGATCCGGTCATTCAAGGCTCTGTATCCTGTGTTCTTTCCATTGCGGCGGCAGCTGTGATGGTGGAGCTGTGATGGTGGAGCGGTCACGCCCTATTTTTTTGGGGCACCCATTGACAGTATGGGTTCCCCAAGAAGTTAAGATTTTGCTGAAGCAACATACTATACAGGCTTTGTCTCTGCAACGCGCTCATAAGTAAGAACTTATTTTATTTTATTAGCAGCGGATAATGTTTCTCTTCAGAGATGTAATGTTCTTAATCCAGCTACCCTTCTGCCACTGCTGGACGATGGAGAACCACACCATGTGTGCATGAACGTAATTGCTGAAAGTGGTAAGCCACGCCAGGATTTGCAAGAAAACCCCCTGTCGAATTCTGATCTGATTTTGTTCACAAATGGATCCTCCTTTTATTCAGACGGTCGCCGCGTTTCCTCCTTCGATGGGAAGTTGTTGAGGCTGCCACCTTATGGGAAGTTGTTGAGGCTACCTCCCTCCCTCCTTCGATGGGCACTCAGGCAGCTGAATTACATGCCCTCACTCGGGCATGTTTACTTGCTTCTGGTAGGTGGGTCACCATTTTTACTGATTCCAAGTATGCGTTTGGCGTCTGCCATGCTACAGGTCAGTTGTAGAAGCAACATGAGTTTCTCACTTCTTCAGGCAGCAAAATTGCTAATGGTAACTTGATCTCTGCTTTGTTGGCCACCATCCTAGCACCCTTAGAATTGGCAGTTGTTCATTGCTACGCACACCTTCAATCAGATTCTGATGTCTCACGTGGTAATAATCTAGTTGATGCTGCGGCCAAGGCGGCCGCTTTGCAACCGATACAACTTTCTGTCTCTGATGCAACAAACGCGACGGATATGATGTTTCCCCCTCTCAACTGGTGTCACCTTTATGATGACGTGCCTGCTGATGAACTTGCTGACTAGAATCGCTGAAAGGAGAAACTGAGTCCTGACAATATCTAGCGAATTAGAGGTAAGCCTGGTCTTCCAAAACATTATCTTCTGCAAGCTGTCCACTATTTCCATTCTTTAGGCCATGCTGAGATTGAGGGCACTGAGAGTGCGATTCTCCGATAGGAGTCTGCACCCCATGTTTATCCAGCTGTCAAACATGTTTTGAGCGCCTCCAGTACCTGTTTAGCCTTTTCAGCTTGACAGAAGCTCGATGCTAAATCAAAAGGGGGGAGACCATGGGCAGTTTTTCCTTTTCAACGCATTCAAATTAACTATACAGACATGCCAAAGAGCGTGAGATACCAGCACCTTCTAGTTATTGGTCGACCTTCTAGTCGACCAAATCTCAGGTTGGCCGGAAGCAACTACTACTAGAAAAGCAGATGCTTGCTCAGTTGTGAAGTTTCTCATGAAAGATATTATACCGTGCTTTGGAGTACCAGAAATAATTGATTCTGATCAAGGATCACACTTTACTGCAAAGATTTTGGAAGAAGTGTATTGATGCTTAGGAGTTGCTAGGCAACCCCACACACCCGTATCATCCACAATCAGCTGGACAAGTGGAACAGATGAATCAAACTCTTAAAACTATGATAGCTAAGTATTGCAAAGAAACTGGACTTAAGTGGCCAGAGGTACTGCCAATAGTACTGTGGCACATTAGGCGTACCCCAAGGATGACCCTAGGCTTGTCCCTGTTCGAAATTCTTTTTGATAGACCTGCTTTGGTCCCAGGAATGTATGTTCCTGCACATGCCAGCCTCTTAGATGGAGATGAAATGTTGTCTAGGTTTGTTCTTATATTACAAAAGGAGTTTAAAGAGAATAATACTCAAGCACAACTTTTCTAGGCTCCACCTTTAAGTTTACAAATAAATGAATACAGACTGCGTAACTAAGTACTAGTTAAAAAAGATACCACGAACTTCCCCTTTAGAACCTCAGTGGGAGGGGCCCTATCAAGTTTTGTTATGTACTTATTCTGCTTTAAAGCTTGCAAGCAAAAGCAGCTGGATACATCATAGCCACGTGAAGAGAGCACTGAGCCCAGACCCGATATCTAAGCCTGAGTGAAAATCAACTATCTACTGCATACATAACTATGAACCCTTGGGCCGTCGTGAGAAACTACTGAAATCCTGGATCTCCACAAGGACTTGTTATATTAATTACAATAGTAATTGTCCTAACTGTGGTAATTGTGTATTGGCAGCCAGGATACCGTGGCAAATTAGGGCAATCATGAGAAAGTCTACATCTTTGGGGCTATTAGTCTGTGCCTTACACCTAGGAATGTCTTTACCAATATACCCTCCCCCGTTAAAAAGCAGTATGAAATTGCAACCCGTGGAGAATTATTATTACTGATTCATTCAGAGTTTCACTCATGCTTATAATTTTTCACAGTGTTAGATTAGATCCTACTAGTTCGCCGTACATTGATGTATCTGGCTTTTTTGGTTCAGCTTTTCTGTGGTACAGGGCAGCTAAGGCTTTACTGGCCATCAATAGTGTAACTCTTTTCTTACAAGCATTTGTCAATGAGTCTGTTGGGGCCTTGAAAGATATCTCTCTAGAATTATACTCACTCCGCCAGGTTGCTTTACAGAACTGCATGGCACTCTATCTTTTGGCAGACTGTGGAGGTACCTGCCCAGTAATAGGGACTGAATGCTGCACCTGGATCCCAGACAAGAGTGAGTCTCTTCACGCCCACATTGACTCCATTCAGCAAGCCTGGACAACCTTTGAACAGACTAAGGATTGAGACTCTAGTTCATTATGGACTTGGGTGACCTCCTGGTTCCCCGACTTCAGACTCATAGCTAAGAGAATCTTATGTGTTTTTATCCTTGTGATAGTAATTTTTGTTGTACTGTTTGTTTCCCTACAATGTGTTTGTATGTGTTGCAAGACTATTATAAACGTAGTCCGTGGCTATAGCTATTCCTCTGTTCCTGTATAACTCTCTGATGAGCAAAAGAAAAGGGGGGACTGTTGTATATGAATCTTGTAGAGTTAAAGCAAGGCTTTGTAATGCTAAAAGTGAGGCCATTTCTTTGTCCTTTTGCCTCCATTTCATAAAAGTGGACACCACACTTAGGAGACGGCGTGGAGGGAAAAGGTACTGTGTGAGGGTTACTGATAAGATATGAAACTAGCCGAATCCAGTCAACAGGGGAGTCTCATCAACAAGAGAACCTTGAAAGTTGGGCATGATTTGTTTTTGTTAGATAAACATCTTGAGACAAAATATAGGGGGCATGTAATTCACGAGAGTTAAACTTCTGTGTTCATGCCCACAGTGCCACTTGATTGGACAGAATAGTGATTTAGTTAATAGATGATTGGGTATTTTTATGAGCATGAGCTAATCATGAACTAACGCTTATGCACTTAGAAAGTATAAAAAAGTATTATAAGTAGTAGGCAGGGTCCCTCTCCGGAGGCACCTCGCTCGAGCAAATAAAGATTCTGTATCTGACTTTGAATACTTGCTCTGCGTGATCATTGCCCCAGCCTAGAGCGAACTGCACGTGGCTTTAAGAGCGTAATTCGTAACAGCCTATAGTTTTCTCCCTTTTTTGAAAATGGGAACCACATTGGCCCTCTTCCAGTCCTCTGGCACCACACCAGAGCACCACGAGTGCTTGTTAAAGCCGTTCCAGGGGTCCCACAATGAGATCGGCTAATTCCCTCAGCACTCTGGGATGGAGATCATCAAGACCAGCTGATTTAAATACGTTCAGTCCCTCCAGAAGTTCCCTGACTAGATCCTCACTGACCCTTGGCCTGGGTGCACCTCCCTTGGGGCCTGAGGGGGTCCTGGTGGGGGTGCTGATCCAGTCCCTGCTCAGGAAAATGGAGGCAAAGAAATTATTAAATAGGTTAGCTTTGTCATCTGGTGTGACAACCAGATTGCCTAGCGTGTCTTGTATATATTTTTAAAATGCAACACTACAGTATTTTAAAGTACAATTAAATGGATTGGTGGTCTGATTCAATAAGGTAGGCTGGTATTTAGGTAAATAGCTGTGTTTTAAAAATTATGATAGCCTACTGTAAAATTATAATTTTTATTTTTAATTGAAAGGAGATTTAAGTTAACTTTAAGCTTATAGACATATAAGCTTGTATATAATGCCCTAAACTACAGAGTTACACTGGGCATCCTGCTTGAATTTCTTTATTGAGATCTGTGCTCTAATGATATTTAAAAACTTTGCTTAATATTCTTCTTCTCCCTGACTATAATTTATGTAAATTGAAGTCCCCATCTGATTCCTGTAATATGCACAATGCCATGGCATCAACATTTACCGACCTTTAAAGCAAAGGCATAGCAAATCATTTTCATGCAAGTCATTTCAGATTGTCAACAGTGAAAGTATTGCAAGCACAAGAAAGGATTAAAAGAGCAAATTACACCAGAAGGAAGTGGAAAAAGTGTGATGGGTAAGGTGAATTTTCAAGTGATGCATTTCTCCTATCACTGATTATTTCATTCTTTCATTATGACGTATATTCATCAAATTCCTCTGTTGTAGGAACTGATACAGTGCAGTTTAAAATATGCAAAAATAAGTGCGTTTTTTATTTTTCTTGGGCTGTCAATTAATCGCAGTTAACACACATGATTAACACATTAATTGGTGTTCACATTAATTTTTGTAATGCATTAATTGTGCACATGGTTTTGGAGCCTGCACTTGGGCTGCACTCCGCTGCTGTCACCACTGCCTCCAGGCCACTCAGTGGGACAGCAGTGGCAGCACAGAGGACCATATGGAAGCCCTGATGCAGGCTTCGGGCTGCTGCTGCAGGGGGTGAGGGGTGCGCGCACACAGACAAGCAGCCACACCCTGCACATGTCCAAGAATGCAACTCAGTGGCAAGTAGAGCAGTGCCCAGCAGGTAAGTGTGGTGGAGAAGGGGTGCAGGGGCAGATGAAGGCTCCCATGGTAAGGGAGGGAGTGGGGCAGGGGCTGGGATGAATGGGGCCTCAGGGCTAAGGCGAATTGTGGGACAGAAGGGCATGTGCCCCCCAGATTGTGCACAAGGCGGAGGTGACCTGCACGCTGCAAGCTTGGCTTTTCTGTGCCCTGGTGCCTTTGCTCCAGGAGCCACGTACTGGCTGCACCATGTGTCCTGTGCCCAGCTGGTGGTAGGAGGCACAAAATGGTGCCTCATGGCTCCCAGGGCAATAGCAGCAGGGCACAGAGCCCCAGCATGCAGCCTGCCTCTGCCCTGTGCACAAATCCAGGGTTCATGTGCCTCTTGTGCCTCCCCGGGGGTGTGCACAGCAGTGGGAGCCATGACCTCCTCCCATGCCTGGACCATGGCTCCATCCCATGACCTACTTCTGCCCCACACCCTCACTGTGGGGGCCTTGATCTGTGCCCCCACACACACTCATGCTCTCCCCCACACCCTTCCTGCTCCATAGGCTTACCTGCTGGGTTGTGTGTGTGTCGTGGTGGTGTGTCTGCCCCTCACTCCCAAGCTACAGCCTCTACTAGCTCTGATGCTGCCCCTCACTCCTGACCCACAATACCCCACATCCTGCGAGGGCATGCAGGGACCCCCATCCCCAGGCTCCAAATACCAAGAAGCAAAAAGTGGGCTGGAAAGGTCAGTAGAGATAAGTAAAGATAAGCAATAAATAGGAGCTGAGATAAACCAGGTAATGGGATAGGAACCCATAGTCTGTTGAGACTGTTTAACACAATTTAGTCTGGACACCAATTTGACATCAATTCCAGAAACAGGCAAACAAAAGCCTGTGGCATCTGGACTCAGAGCATCTATCTTATAACTAAATAACTTTAAAAATCAATGTGAACATGAAATTACAGAACAAAAAATCATCCACAGCTCCATCTTAGTGTCCTCAGGACTGCTTTGCTTTCTGCTATTAGGGATTTCAACAGCCCCTGAAGTAGGGCCAGAGACCTGGGTACCCAGTCTCCCATTCCTCAGCCTCTTCCACCTCCTGTGTCCACATGGGCTCATTTCCCAAGTTTGAGGCATCCCTAGATTCCAGGTGAAAATGTGGTGAATCATGGACACTGTTCTGGGTGAGTGGACAGCCCTACCTGCTCCTCACCTGGCAAAGGAGGGAAGTGTTATTTCAAAGTCTGGTGACTCCTGTTGTTTTGGCTCTCCAGGGCTTATCAGAGGAGGTTACTGAAGCCTGCCAGTACAAAGGCTAAAGAGATGCTTACACCTTGAAAGTCTCAAGAACTACTCTGCATTCTCTGGTAGGTTCTAGCGAGCAGGCCATATGCAGGCTCAAGTACTGCTCATTTTGCACACCTTCTGGGTGTCCCTAGCTCTCACCTTATCTCTTCCCTGAGATGCATACTATACTCTCAACCATCCAAGTTCCACAGAGAGAAATATTTGTTGGCTGCCCTGTCCACCTCTGAGCATGCTCCTAGTCTTTAACAGTATAATCAAGAAACTTGAGCAGCCTTCAGAACCTCCCTTTCACAATCACTTGACTTTTCACAATTCTGTAAGGGCCATAGTTACTTTGCACAAGAGGATCCTGAATGCTGTAGTAATCAGCTGTTCCATGTAGTTCTGTTTATTACCTATTCTTTTGATGAGAACCAACTCCCAACAGGATATCCTTTCTCTGTTGGCTCTGGGAGTAATAGAGTCTGTAAAGGTAATTCTCAAATGAAGAAGGGAGGATGGTGGTTAATCTTGGATCTGGGAAAGCTCAGTTCATTAATTCATAAACACAAGTTTAAGGTGGTCACCCAAGCTGCCATTATACTATCTCTCTAGTAGAGATCATTCACATCTCTTGACTTGTAGGATTATTTCCATATCACAATAAGACTTTTGCACAGGTGATACCTGAAGTTTGTTATGGGACGGGAGTACCTTACACTACAAATATAAAGTCACTTTATTTGGCATAGCTATGGCTCAGAGTCTTTACCGAGGTGCACTCAGTGGTAGCAAAATGTGCTGGAGGGGTGGGGGGGTGGAAACAAGGGGTTGTAGCAAGCCATCCCAGGGTTACTGAAGGGGACCATTTCTGAGCAGGGGCTGAAGAGACTTCAGGTTACTAGGAGGTTCTTTCATTTCCTGGGTCTGCCCATCAATTTGAAGAACTTGGTAGCAGTCCATTTGCACAGATTTTAATTAAGACAACCCACTCTGATTTCCATGACAGCATGTATTTCCTTCCACAGGGTCTCTTCTAATCCAGTCCTGTTGGGGGAAGATGAGGGCGGAGGAGACGATGAATTACCAGGCCCAACAACAGCCAGCGAGCCCAGACCAATGGTCAAAAGGGAGAAACAGGTAAGTGATGGGGGACGGGGCATTGCTGAGACTAGGGGGTCAGTGGGCACAACCATTGGAGGCCTCAAATGCCTCTACACGAATGCTCGAAGTATGGGGAAGAAGCAGGAGGAACTCGCCCTCCTCCTAGCTGTCACCAGCCCTGACATAGTGGGGATCACAGAAACGTGGTGGGACTCATCGCATGACTGGGCGGTGAGTGTCAAGGGCTATAGGCTATACAGGAGGGACAGGATAGGAAGGAAAGGTGGAGGAGTAGCACTCTACATCAAGGAGGAATATACTTCCTCGTCAATTAGCAAGGGGGTAGAGGGGGGGCACTCTGAGGTGCTCTGGGTTAGAGTAAAAGGCAGTCCAGGGGATAGAGACTTAACGGTGGGAGTCTACTATAGACCTCCCAACCAGGGAGAAGAGCTCGACCAGGAATTCTTAGGTCAGCTCACAGAGGCAGTGAGGGCTAAGGATGTGGTCATCATGGGGGACCTGAACTTCCCAGACATCTGCTGGGAAGAGCAGTCAGCTAAGTCTGACCGCTCACGTCGGTTCTTAGCCAGAGTGCAGGACCTCCATCTAACCCAGGAGGTGCACAGTCCCACCAGGGGAGACGCCTTGTTGGACCTGGTGCTGGCCACGGGTGACGACCTAGTGAGGGGGCTGCGGGTGATGGGCCACCTGGGAGACAGTGATCATCGCTTGCTGGAATTCACCATCCAGCGTAAGGTGGCAAAGGGCTGCAGCAAGGCAACAGCCCTAGACTTTAGGAGGGCTGACTTCAACAAGCTAAGGAGGGTCGTTGGGGAAGCGCTGAGGACCCAGAGGGGAAGGGAGCCAGATGTCCAAGGTGAGTGGTTGCTCCTTAAGGAGACAATCCTCCATGCCCAAAGGGAGGTAATCCCAACAAGGGTCAAAGGGAGCAGGAGGGCACATAAACCCCCATGGCTCACTAGGAGCATCCGGGAATGTCTCCTTGCTAAAAGGGAGGCATACACCCAATGGAGGGATGGGGTCATCACCAAGAAGGACTATGTTACAGTCGCCCGAGGGTGTAGGGGGGCAGTCAGGAAGGCCAAGGCAGAGATGGAGATAGGACTACCTTCCCAGATTAAGGACAATAAGAAGTCCTTCTTCAAATACATAGGGGGTAAAAAGAGGGTCCCGGGTAATGTGGGGCCCCTGCAGGACACGATGGGCAACTTAGTCGTCATGCCAGATGACAAAGCTAACATATTTAACGATTTCTTTGCCTCTGTCTTCCTAAGTAGGGACCAGTTCAGCCACCTCCCTGCTGGGCCCCCCTCGGGCCCCAGGAGAGACACGCCTGGGCCAGGGGTTAGCGAGGAGTTAGTTAGGGTACTTCTGGAGAGGCTGGACGTGTTCAAGTCCTCTGGTCCAGACGATCTTCACCCTAGGGTTCTACAGGAACTGGCCGAGGTCATTGCGGGACCCCTGGCGCGGCTCTATGAGCACTCGTGGTGCTCTGGTGAGGTGCCGGAGGACTGGAAGAGGGCCAATGTGGTCCCTATCTTCAAAAAGGGAAAAAAAGAGGACCCGGGAAATTACAGGCCAGTTAGTCTTACCTCAATCCCAGGTAAGCTCTTTGAAAAAATTATCCTGGCACACATCCAGGAGGGCCTTGCGGGGGAATGCATGCTCAGGGGCAACCAACATGGGTTCATCAGTGGCAGGTCTTGTCAGACCAACCTGGTGGCCTTTTACGATTAGGTCACCAAATCATTAGACGCAGGGGTTGCTGTGGATGTAGTCTTTCTGGACTTCCGGAAGGCTTTCGACACTGTCTCTCACCCTGTCCTCATCAAAAAGCTGGGAGACTGTGGTGTCGATGCCCACACAGTCAAATGGGTCGCCAGCTGGTTGGAGGGCCGCACCCAGGGGGTGGTAGTGGATGGGTTCTTCTCGACCTGGAAGGACGTGGGCAGTGGGGTTCCGCAGGGCTCGGTCCTCGGGCCCGCACTGTTCAACATCTTCATCAGTGACTTGGATGAGGGGGTAGAAAGCACCCTGTTCAAGTTTGCTGATGACACTAAGATGTGGGGGGATGTGGGTGCACTAGAAGGGTGCAATAGGCTACAAGCTGACCTTGACAGGTTGCAACGGTGGGCGGATGAGAATAGGATGGGGTTTAACACTGATAAGTGCAAGGTGTTGCACATGGGGAGGAAGAACCGGCACCACACTTACAGGTTGGGGAACTCCCCTCTTGCCAGCACGGAGACGGAAAAGGATCTTGGAGTCGTCATTGACTCCACGATGAACATGGGCCGGCAGTGTGGAGAGGCAGTCAGGAAGGCCAACCGTACCCTGTCATGCATCCACAGATGCATCTCGAGCAGGTCCAGAGAGGTGATCCTCCCCCTCTATGCGGCACTGGTCAGGCCGCAGCTGGAGTACTGCATCCAGTTCTGGGCGCCACACTTCAAGAGGGACGTGGACGATATGGAAAGAGTTCAGAGGAGGGCCACTCGTATGATCAGGGGTCAGCAGGGCAGGCCTTATGAGGAGAGGCTACGGGACCTGAACCTGTTTAACCTCCACAAGAGAAGGTTAAGGGGGGACCTTGTGGCCTGCTACAAACTGGTCAGGGGGGATCAGCAGGTATTGGGGGAGTCCCTGTTCCCCCGTGCGCTGCCAGGAGTGACCAGGAATAACGGTCACAAGCTGGCGGAGGGTAGGTTTAGATTAGATATTAGGAGGCGCTACTTCGCAGTCAGGGCGGCTAGGGCCTGGAACCGGCTTCCAGGGGAAGTGGTGCAGGCTCCCAGCCTGGGGATTTTTAAAAGGAAGTTAGATGAGCACCTTGCTGGGGTCATCTGACCCCGGTGCTCTTTCCTGCCAAGGCAGGGGGTCGGACTAGATGATCTACCTAGGTCCCTTCCGACTCTAGCTACTATGAAACTATGACCTGTGACTTATAACAACTACAAAGACTTGTCTTTCCAGGCTTGGTTATGTGGTCTTCTGTAATTTCATCTGGATCCCATACCAGACTTCACTTCAGTGGTATGAAAGCCTGGGTACAAACTTAATTTTCAGGCTTATTTCTCATATGTGAAAGTAGTAATTCATGACGCTGTGTTGTTTTTCAGTTTGTCCAGGTTGTGCAAAAGACTGCTCTTCCTCTCTTCATACCTACCAGTGACCACAGTGATGCATGCTTCTGGAGGCTGGAGGAGATGAATCTCTATTTTGGCTCAGAAGGGTATGGAGAGTTTGCAATGCCTTTCTCTGTTACATTTGGGGCCACATCAAAGAGAACAGGGTGGCATGATCTTGGTGATGAAAAAATACAGTCTAGGTGCATAACTAGTTAGATAATCTTATTCAAAGATTAGTACATACAACTCAGTATAAAATTAAGAAGTATCAGATGAGGCTCCCCAGCAGTCTATCCTGGGTCGAGTAGCATTCCATATCATTGTTAATATCTTGGAGCAGTGGTGCTCAATCTTTTCATCCACTGGGCTGGATGTGTTTGGTGGAGCTAATGTGGTGCCTAAGGCAGGCATAGCAGTGCCTGGTGCACAGAGTGGAGTAGGGAGCAGCTGCCACCTGGTAGGCCAGCTCTGATCCAGCTGTGCACAGGAAGGGGGCTTGACCAAGCCCTGTGGGGCAGGGGGGAGAGGACAAGTCATAATTGTCCCACAGCCCTGTGGGGGGTGCCCCTTCCCTCCCCCACCACCCGCCAGGAGAAAGGGGGCATGGCCCAGCCCTAACCTGGCTGGGCAGGAGGAAAAGGGGCATGGTCTAGCCCTGCTGGGGTAGGAAGGGCATGTCCCTGACCTGTGGGAGGAAGAGGGTGCAGCCCAGCCTTGGCCTGGCCAGGCAGAGGGAAGGTTGCGTGGCCTGGGTCTGTAGGGGTAGGGGGGAGGACTAGAGAAGACGTGGGCTGCCCCAAAACCAGCTGTGCCACAGGAGGGTGTATGGCCCAGCCCCAAACCCAGCCTCAGAGGAAAAGGTGTGTGGGCCGAGCCCCAATCTGACCTTGCCGGGGGTCATGGCCTGGTTCTGATCCACTGCACAGGGCTTGGGATTTTGGCAGTGTGGAGGGGTGATGATATTGCCACTGCCCCCCCACTACCCAATTTACAGACCCTTAGGGAGTCCTGCAGGCTGCATTCCAAGGCTTGTTGGGCTGTATTTGGCCCACGAGCCAGAGGTTGAGCACCTCTGGCTTGGAAAATAAAACTAAGTGCACAGTTAACTTGCTAGTAATCTTCCAAAACCCTTCTGAAACTGTCACAGCTGCTTGTTTCCTTACCTGGGAGATCCAAAGATTATTATCTTGGAGACAGTCCAAATGGGATACTGGACTTTGTGAAACTATGCCATGAAACTGCCATGCTTGAGCTGTTCCCTTTAATTGGGCCCAGTCCACCACCTTTCTTACATGATTTTTTTATAAGGGACATCTGCAAGGTGGCTACATGGACCTGAGTTCATACATTTCACAATATGTTTGTGATTGAAGAAGCTTGTATAACACATGTCATGTTGGGTAAGTCAGTCCTGTTTGCCAGGAGGGACTCTGTGACCTGCCTCCTGAGTATACACAAGCGTATACTGTGTAGGGGATGGGTACTGCTTACGAAATGCCCACCGCACATACGTACATATGGACATTTACTCAAAGGAGAAAGAGAAGGTACCAGTAACTGAAGTTCTTCTGCATTGCCCACATCCTGCCCTCATTCCCCTTTTCCTTGAAGATGCACAGAGGTTAAAAACTGCAGTTGACAAGAAATGCAGAAGCAGAAAATGTATACCATCCTTCATCCCCTGGCATGGGAGCCTGAAAAGCAGCAAAGCTACTATGCACCCAATGGATGTTGCTACAGCAAAATGTCTCCAGTCACAAGGTTCGTGATGCGCACACATCTACAATGCAAACAAGCATAAAGGTAATGCATCTCAATGAACGCAATTATCAGTAACTTCTCTGTTATTCTAAACTGCTGTTCAGATGATGGCAGTGTACAGTAAATAACAAGGATTTTGTGCAGATTTTGTTTGAATTTGTGTTTTATATGCTCACCATTCTAATGGAAGTTAATTACATTTAAAAAAATCCTTACCATTTATAGTCATTAGGATCTTATAACATTTTACAAAACAAGGAAACAGTGGCCATGAAAAAGATGCAGTTATTTCTAGTGCCTTTAAATTTCCCATAATTACATTCTGCTTATATAAAATGTTGTAAATAGGAATGAAAAATAATTGAAACAATGTGTAGGGTTGTTTTTGGTCCTTAATCATGACTATATTTCACTTCAGTTAACTGGAAAGCTTTGGGATCCTTCTGCTTAAATGATGCAACAATTTATAAAAGCAAGATCATCATACAATGACCACTCAAACATTTATTTTTCTAGATTACATGCACTTGTTAGAATCATAAAAATGATTGTGAAGAGTAGACCTAAAGCCCTGATTAGCATAGCACACAAACATATCTTTAAGTTCAATGGGTTTAAACATGTGCTTGTGCTTCCGTGACTCATGACCTGAAAAATCTATCCACTCAGGTAAATCAGTCCATCATCATCATGAGATTACTACTGAGTGCGCCACGGGTAGAGCTGAAACTACTGTAGTATCTGCACTTTTCATTTAACTATATGAGTGTTTTGCTCTCTCTCTCTCTCTCTCTCTCCTTCTCAAGGAGAGAATTGTGGGTAGGTGCATTTGGTTCTTCAGTGTACATATTGCTCCAAATGTGTGTGTGCTGTGGAATATAAAAAAAATACGTAGTTTGGAGAGGAAATTGGTGGGGTTTGTGATGGTCTTTAGTTCCTGAGGAGGTTCATTCCACAATTGTAGACCAGCCTTGAGGAAATTCTGTTGGGTTTCCACACAAAAACAGGCTCAAACCAACGACCAAACTTTGCTGAAATACAAACTGGTGATAGCATGGGAACCAACAAAGGGTTGTTGGGGTTTTTTTTAACCATAAGATAGATCATTATCACACTCTCTCACCCTGAAGATCATTTTTTAGCAGATGAGTTTCCCTTTATCAAAATTCTCCAGCAATATACATTCTGTTTAAATACTTTCATGCATATTACTGTACATTATATCTCTCCATAACTTAGAATTTGAATTTGGAATAATTTGGCATTTGAACAATCAACTAGATTGCATTGAAAAAAATGTAGTGTGATTAGATCCCAAATGTGTACAGGTTTATGGTATTACTGAGATTTCTGCTTTAAAGATTCTAATGAGAAGAAAGTTGCCATTTATTTAAGGGTTCTTTGGAGAGAACAGAGAATGAGCGCATGTTGCCACAAATGATTCATGAATAAAAAATAACCCGATAACATTTGCAAATATTGATATTCAGCAGCTACAGGTTGTAGCTTTCAAATCTCTGTACTAGGTTGAAGACCATTAAAACAATACATCTACTAGAATCAGACAAAAGTTTTCAGTTAGAAAAGTCATGAAAAGCAATGACATTTTAGCTTTATTTAGATTCTTGTGGAGGCACAATACAACTTTGTTGCCTTACCTGACCCAAGATTTAAATATAGTATTTAAATTCCATTTTTCTGAATATATTAATGCAGAGAAGTCTGGAAAGATGATGCAAAAAAAGTGTGATGAGCAAGTGTCAGGGTTACCAGAGATTAATAACCAGTCTTATGACAAAGGCAAATACCTGGGAATTGTGTGTGGGAAACCATAATTCTTATTGACCAAGCAAATATCCACTTTTCTCTTTAAACTCATTTTCTTGCAATAGCCTTGTGCTCTGGCTGCACAAATACCATATTTATGTGACTCCAAGACAACTCTTAATTTAAGATAACCCCCTTTGTTGACTTAGAAATGGTTTTTAAAGGCCTGTTTTTTAGTAATTGGCTTGCAGGTATAGATATATGCATTATAAGGGGTCAAAATGGGCAGCAGGGATTAAATGGATTTCTAAAGAGCTTGGGAGATGCGCACACAGCTTCTCATAGCCCTGGAAGTAGACGGGCTATCTAGCACAACAAGGCCAATGGATGGACACAGCCTGAGAATGAAGGGGGGCATACCGTAACACGAGATCACAGCCTTCAAGGCCAACAGGCTATCTAACACAACAAGACCAACAAGGACATATAGTCTAGAAAAAAGCCTAGGAACCAAAGGAAGTGTGGACCATACTGTCCCATAACACAAGATAAGTGACACCAGCAACAAGTCCTCAGAAAGCAGGGGCCTAAGTCCCGGTTTGGGGGGAACAGACCAAATTAGGACGAGGTCTAGAAGGCTATGTTGATGTGTGACCACAGATAGACAACCAGCCAGAGAGAGCCACAGATGAAGTCATCAGGAGTCATCACAGGGGAAGAAGAATACAAAAGCAGAGACCTGAGATTAACAAAGGGTCCCTCCAGTCCTTCCCCATGTCTTGTCTGTCCCTTCCTGTTCCTTCTCATCCCTCCCTGTCCCCTCTTTGTTTTGCTTCCTGTGAGGGGTCCCCATCCCTGTCCTCCAGGAAGGGTCCCCAAGGCCACCATGGACAGAGAACATACCAGCATCCCATTTCATGCACCCTACTGGAGGGGGGCTGTGGGCCTCGGCATCCCACCTCCAGACTTCTGACACCTAAGAGAGAGAACCTCAGAGTGGGGCCTGCATCCTGAGCAGATGTACTTTGACTCTGATGACAGCCCTAGGATTGGTAGATACAGAACTGTTTGATTGTTTGTATTGTTGCTTTTCTGTTCTTACTCTGTATCAATAAATTCACCTATTATCAACTGGCAGGTGTTGTGATCGGTCTGAGGGTTGTGCTCGCCTGGAACAATGGCATAGGTACTGGGTCCAAATCCAGTGTCAACACCCTCCAATAATTAGATTCTATACAAGGAAAATGTATACATTTATTATGATTTTCCATGTATAGGGTCTAATTATTGGAGATTTGTTTAGATTCGTCCCCACGCCCCACTTCGGCAAAGGAGCAGGCAAGAGGGGGCAGGTGAGGGATGGTTAAGCAGCTGGAACCTTGCCCCTTACTGTCTGTCCCGTGACTACAACTTGCTCCCCTGCTGCCTGTCCCCCTGCTACTTGCCTTTCCATGCCTGCCCCCTAGTGCCTGCCCCCTGTTTGGCCTTCCCTGCTGTCTGCCTCCCCCCCTTCTCTCCTTCTTACAACCCTCATCCTCCCACCACTTACCCTTGCTCTGGCAGGCTTCAACCCTGCTCCAGCCTGAGGCACAGAGCATATGTTTGCTCTGGCCCTAGCTTGACCCAATAGCAGTAGAGGTGTTGGCAGCAGCTCTAACCCAGGTTCAGGGGCCCAGGTGGGATTCAGAGGTAGTGGAGGGAAGGCAGTAGCTGCGGCTCTGCCCCCAACCTGTGATCAGCATCAGGATCGGAGCCAGAGCCACAGCAGCCTCCCGTCTCTTTAGCACCTCATACTCAAATCCGAGATAAGGGGCCTTTGCCCCCATGTTAAATCCTAGTGTCTTGTATTTGAATAAGTATAGTAATTTGGTCCCTAATTGGATCATCTTTTAACTGCCCTAGTCCATACAATTTTATTGTATCATAATATCAATAATCTCATCTTCAGCTGGTCTTGGACGTTTTTTTAAGTTGTTTTCCCAGCTGACATGCTTTCATTTACTCAAGGATTCTTGAAATTATTGACTGACTTTGGCCATTTGCTCTTAAAGGAGCTGTATCATAATCCTGTGTGCTTCTGGGACTGTTACTCTAAACAGCACGGAAAATTGCACATGCTCTGGTTTCTTCAAAAGATTAGTTCCAGCCAGGAACAGTGTTGGCAAGCGCTGTATTCGCTTTTCAGTTCTCTGCATAATTTTCTTCCAGGCATGGAAATTCAGGTCATTTGCTGTCCAAAAATAGTGCCCTTCTTACACTGTGAAATCAAGGCGCAACACACAGATGTTCCAGGTGAGCTTTTATTTCCTGGTCCTGACCTGATGTGTGCCAACAGTGTGCATAGCAGAAGGTTAGGATCCCCTCACTTGAATATGAGCACAGTACTGACTCGACAAGTCAGGACGTGAGGAAGGGATTTGCTACATAGCAGATCTTTGTGCAGGAGACCCAGAGACATTATGGGAAGAGGATGAGAAGATAATAATGACTAACTTTGAGGTTGGCATCACTGGTAGAAGGGGGAGCGGGGTGGAAATGATCAATGAAACCATGAAATAAACATAATTATATGGTAAATGTAAAGCATGTATTTCAAGCATTAAGCTTAGATGACCTCAAAATACTTTGCCCCTTTGACTATCAGCAATGACAGCATAATTGCTGAGGCTAGGTGGCCTTTGTGCCTGCTGTAAGTGCACTGCACTGGTGCAGGAGCCCAAGGCTGCTATTTAAGGTCCGAATTCTCTAGTTCTGAAGTATATTTCTGAGATTGTTCCCTAATTAAAATCTTGCCCTCCTAAACTCAGAGGTTCTGAAGCCCTTGGATTTTGGGTTATCTTCTGAGGGAAGAGGCACTGCTGATTCTCTTGACCTGTCAGTGTGCTCCCTTTCGGACTGTGGAAGGCTCAGTGATTTGGCCTTCCCAGTGACATGCTCACAGGGACTTCAGGACACAGGTTTAATAAAATTCAGCCTCTAAGCTAAAGGCAGGATTAAGGTGATATGGACACACTAAAATTGTCTTTACTAGTTCCAGGAGTCAGGGGTATGGACAGGCTGCCAAGCTCCCAGCTGGCCCTGAATACTGGAGTGGACATGTCAGTAGCCTAACAGCATGCAGCTGGTTCCAGTTAGCTGCATGGACATTGCTGCCTGCATCAAAGCTTGTGATTCTAGTTCAGACCCTTGTTTCCTGACTTGTGATTCTTCGATATCAAACCCTGACTGTCCATGTCCCTGTGTTACCCTTGATCCCTAGAGATGGCTTGTCCCTGTGGCTCATTTCTGAACAGCAGTCCTTGTTGTTGCTGGAAAGGATTGGATTCCACCAAAGGACTGGCATTTAATGCATTTTCTCAAATAAGAAAGTTCTGGGCTCATCTAATAGGTCTTTACCCAATTGTTATTGCTGTTGCAAGACCCCTACTAGATTGTAACTGAGCCTCCTTCCCAAGTACACAGGTTGATGACAGAGAGAGATTCTAAGTGAGGTATTAGATATATTTTTCTGTAACAAAGTATAATTACCACCAGCCAAGTGCACTTACTGCTAACCATTTTGCTAAATGGTGTTGCTTCCCTCAGTTACACTAATGAGAGAACTTGTTTACATAATAAAACAAATTCTCTAGGCTCCTTCTCTTTGAATGCAACACAGGTCCGGAGCAAAGAGCCATTGAGAGGTGGCAGCAGACCTGCTTGTGACTGCTGCTGACCAGCTTCGTCACCACCAGGAACCTTCTTCACGTCTCTGCCTCGTTTCCCCCTGTACCTTTTTTCTGTGTTGATTATTTGAATTACCAGTGTTGTTGAGGCAGGAAATGAATCACTTAGTATGTATTTGCAAAATCTCCAGGTGATCCTATAACGCACACTAATAATCACAATTTAAAATGCATGCAGTGGAAGGGGAGTGGATTTTTACTGAGGATGTTAGTTAAAGTCACTAGTCTCATTTCAAAAAAGAGTTGGAATCATTTCGTTTATGGAAGGCACTTGGCACCACGTATTTCATTTTTCATGGGATTTTAATTGTTTTTATTGCATATTTCATGAGAGGAGTCCGGAATCCCATGACAGATAGGAACTTAATAAATGTACATGCTGATGATCATTATCATCACAGGCTGAAGGAGAAAGATCCTCTGATGCATTCCAGCAGCTTTCTACGTCACGTGTATCAGTATCGCCACGTGATTCCACGCTGAAAAATGGCAGTGGGGTGCTTTGAATTAAAACATGTTTGATGAGCTTTAGTTCAAAGTGCCTCAGTGCCACTTTTTCAGTGCAGGGACGTACCATGATACTGATGCGGGTGCTTTTAATTAGCACAGCTCGCTAATTAAAGCACCCGGTGCCACATCCCACACCACATGTGAAAATGCCCATGATTTTTTGTGATGCTTTAATGTACATTAAAATAGGCTAACGTGCATTAAAGCACATGTGTAGATGTGCCCGCATGCCTCACTGAAAAATTGGCAGCTCCCAGAGTAGTGTCAGTGTTCCAGGTTCATATGATTGCTTATCCAACCTTTATGAACTGACAGTGGGGGCAGATCTCCTTTGCATAAATTATTGTTGCTAAAACAGGCTCAGGAAACACTGTCTCTGTTGACAGCAACAATTACTTTCAGTGTTTCATAGTTTCATAGTTTCTAGGGTTGGAAGGGACCTGAGTAGATCATCTAGTCCGACCCCCTGCCATGGCAGGAAAGAGTACTGGGGTCAAACGACCCCAGCAAGGTGTTCATCTAACCTCCTCTTAAACACCCCCAGGGTAGGAGCCTGCACCACTTCTCTTGGAAGTTGGTTCCAGATCCTAGCCGCCCTGACCGTGAAGTAGCGCCTCCTGATATCTAACCTAAACCTACCCTCTGCCAGCTTGTGGCCGTTATTCCTGGTCACTCCTGGTAGTGCTCGGGGGAACAGGGACTTCCCCAATGCCTGCTGATCCCCCCTGACTAGTTTGTAACAGGCCACTAGATCCTCCCTCAGCCTTCTCTTGTGGAGGCTGAACAGGTTCAGGTCCCGTAGCCACTCCTCATAGGGCCTGTCCTGTTGTCTCCTGATCATAGGAGTGGCCCTCCTCTGGACCCTCTCCATGTTGTCCACATCCCTCTGTTACTTTTTTGCACTTTGTGGGGCCTGCAAAATATTCTGTATCATTCAAAACTAACCAACCTCACCATGCTTCAGCCGTTTTGTTTTCCTTTTCAAGAAACTGATTTAGAGAACCAAAGCAAGGAAACCAAGTAACTGCAAAATTCAGTAGTCTAATCTAGGGGGTGCCAACCCATGGCATATATGCCACAAATGACATGGACAGCTGCTGTGTGTGGCACTCAAATCCTAGATGCTCACTAAAAGGAAGCACTGAAACTGAGGGAGGGGGCTCAATCCTTCTGGTCAAGGAAAAGGCCCTGGGCAGGAGCAGGTGCATCCTGCAGATCAACACCTGGCTGTCACCAGCAAGGCTTTGGCTTCTTTAACCATGGCTTCCAACAAGAAGGATTGCTGGGAAGAGATAGGATCCACCTGGTGAAGAGAGGGAAGAGCATCTTCACAGACAGGCTTGCTAACCTAGTGAGGAGGGCTTTAAACTAGGTTCACCAGGGGATGGAGACTAAGCCCTGAGGTACGTGGGGAAGCAGGAGACCTTGAAGAAGAGCAAGCAGGAGTGGGCAACAGGGAAGGTGCTTTCATACTTCGTAAGAAATCAGGGCAATCAACTAGTTATCTCAAGTGCCTGTTTACAAATGCACGGAGCCTGGGAAACGAGCAGGAAGAATTGGAAGTCCTTCCCCAGTCACAGAGCTATGATGCGATTGGAATAATAGAGACTTGGTGGGACAGCTCACATGACTGGAGCGCTGTCACGGATGGATACAAACTGTTCAGAAAGGATAGGCAGGGGAGAAGTGGAGGAGGAGCTGTACTTTATGTAAAAGAGCCATATGATTGCTCTGAGCTCCAGTATGAAGATGGAGATAGACCTGTTGAGAGTCTCCAGGTTAGGGTCAGTGGGGAGAGCAACAAGGGTGATGTTGTTGTGGGGGTCTGCTGTAGGCCACTAGACCAGGAGGAAGTGGTGGATGAGGTTTTCTTCAAACACCTAGCAGAAGTTTCCGGATCACAGGCCCTGGTTCTCATGGAGGACTTTAATCGCCCTTTCATCTACTGGGAGGGCAATACAGCAGTGCGCAGGTAATCCAGGAAGTTTTGGGAGAGTGGTGGGGACAACTTCAAGGGAGTGCTGGAGCAGCCAACTAGGAGCCATGCTCTTCTTAACCTGCTGCTCATGAGCAGGGAAGAATTGGTGGGGAATGTAGTAGTGGATGGTAATTTGGGTAACAGTGGCCACAAGATGACTGAGTTCAGGATCCTGAGGAAAAGATGGATGGAGAGCAACAGAATAAGGACCTTGGATTTCAGAAAAGTAGACTTCAATTCGCTCAGGGAATTCATGGGCAGGATCCCCTGGTAAGCCAGATGGAGGGGGAGAGGCATCCAGAAGAGCTGACTGTACTGTAAAGAAGCCTTACTGAGAGTGCAGGAACAAACCATCCCAATGCGCAGGAAGACTAGCATGTATGTCAGAAGACCAGTTTGGCTTAGCAGGGAACTCATCAATAAACTAAATCACAAAAAGGAAGCTTATAAGAAGTGGAAACTTGAACAAATAACTAGGGAAGAATATAAGAACATTCTTGGGCATGCAGGGATGAGGTCAGGAAGGCTGAAGTGCAATTGGTGTTGCAGCTAGTAAGGGATGTGAAGGGTAACAAGAAGGATTGCTACAACTATTTCAGTAGCAAGGGGAGGATCAGGTGAAGTGTGGATCCCTTACTGAATGGGGGAGGCAACAGATGTCTTTTTTGCCTCAGTCTTCACTGGCAAGGTCAGCTCCCATACTATTGCAGTGGCAGCACAGTCTGGGGAGGAGGTGAGCAGCTCTCAGTAGTGAAAGAACAGGTTAGGGACTGCCTAGAAAAGCTGGACATGTACAAGTCCATGAGGCTGGATGGGATGCACCTGAGGGTGCTGAGGGATTTGGCTCATGTGGTTGCAGAGCCATTGGCCATCATCTCTGAAAACTCATGATGTTCAGGAGATGATTGGAAAAGGGCAAGAATAGTGCCTATATTTAAAAAGGGAAAAATAAGGATCCAGGGAACTACAGACCAGTCAGCCTCACCTTGGTCCCTGGAAAAAAATCATGGAGCAGATCCTTAAGGAATCTGTTTCTAAGCACTTGGAGGAGAAGGTGATTAGGAACAGTCAGCATGGATTCACCAGGGGCAAGTCATGGCTGCCCAACCTGATTGCCTTCTATGATGAGATGACCAGCTCTGTGGATGCAGGGAGACTGGTGGATGTGGCGTACCTTGATTTTAGCAAGGCTTTTGATACCGTCTCCCACAACATTCTTGCAGGCAAGCTAAGTATGTATGGGCTGTAAGGTGGCTAAAAAACTGGCTGGAGTATCAGGCTCAGACAGTACTTAATCAGCAGCTCGACATCTAGTTGGTAGCTGGTATCAAGTGCCCCATGAATCAGTCCTGGGGCTGGTTTTGTTCAAAGTCTTCATCAACAATCTGGAAGACGGTATAGAGTGCACCCTCAGCAAGTTTTCAGATGACACCAAAGTGTGGGGGCAGTAGCTGATATGCTGGAGGGTAAGGCTAGGATTCAGAGTGACCTAGATAACTTGGAGGATTGGGCCAAAAGGAATCTCATGAGGTTCAACAAGGGCAAGTGTAAAGTCCTGCTCTTCAGACGGAGCAATCCCATGCACAGCACAGGCTGGGGGGCTGACTGGCTGGGCAGCAGCTCTGCAGAAAAGGACCTGTGGGTTACAGTGGACAATAAGCTGAATATGAGCCAGCAGTGTGCCCTTGTTGCCAAGAAGGCTAACGGTATAGTGGGATACATTAGTAGGTATGTTGCTACTGCTAGTAGGTCAAGGGAAGTGATTGTTTCCCTTTACTCAGCACTGGTGAGACACATCTGGAGTACTGTGTTCAGTATGAGCCCCCCACTACAGAAAAGATGTGGACAAATTGGAGAAAGTCCAGTGGACAGCAAAAAAAATAGTGAGTGGTTTGGGGGGCATGACTTACGAGGAAAGACTGCGGGAACTGAGCTTATTTAGTCTAGAGAAGAAGAGACTGAGAGGGGACTTAAAAGCAGCCTTCAACTACCTGAAGGGGGGGTGGGGTTTGAAAGATGATAGAGTTAGACTGTTCTCCGTTGTGGTAGATGACAGAACAAGGAGTAACGGTCTCAAGTAGCAGCAAGGGAAGTTTAGGTTAGATAGTAGGATGAATTTTCTCACTGGGAGGATAGTAAAACACTGGAACAGGTTACTCAGAGAGGTGGTGGAAGCTACATCCTTGGAGGTTTTCAAAACCCAGCTACACAAAGCTTTGGCTGGGATGGTTTTGTTGGGGATGGTCCTGCTTTGAGCAGGAAGTTGGACTAGATGACTTCCTGATTTCCCTTCCAACTTTGACTTTCTATGATTCTATGATTTATTCCGCATTTAGTATATAATGTGCACTATTTTCCAAGAGAAAATTGATATTTCAGTTCCGTGCAAAGCTGGTTGCAGCAACATAACCAAATCTGTAGCTGAAGGGGCTCCTAAGTTATGAGAATCCATTAGTGTTAGTGTTGTATTTGCCAGGCATGGAGAATAACTGGTTTGGGGTCAGCAGTGTTTGTTAATGATGATTGGATTGACAATCTGTGGAATCAGGATATCTTGAGACATGCCTACAAGGTGACCAGCTGTTCCCAGCAGCAATGTCCTCAGTGCTTTGTTCAGTACCTTGTAACTTAGAAGTGTAGTTGCTTTTGTCCAGTACTTTGGGTGGGCTAATTAGCACTAGTGAGCCATGGGACCAGTTGACCCACTCCTTAATTAAAGAGTCTCCCTGTGGCACTATGTAAACAGGGCTTTGTTGCTTCCTGTCTAGGAGACAGTCTGTATGGATAAGTGCAGGTTGCTTTAGGGTGCCACTGTTAAGCCCGAGCCGTTTACCATATGAACGTATCCTCAGTGTTTGCAGTTCTGACAGACTGTGTAGGATGTCTTCCAGTCATAGAAGTGTTAAGCATCTACCAACCAACTCTCCCTGACTCTTCTGAGGCACTCAAACCATGGATGTATAGCTTCCTTGTTTATAATGTGCTTGTCTACACAACACACTGACTGCACAGCAGCCTGGTACTACTGCTCAGTAGCATTGCATGGCAAAAATGATGACATGATACTACTGCACAGTAGTATTAGGTTATGGTGCAGTAGCGTCACAACAAAGCATTTTCCAGAGCTACTGCACAGTAACTTGGTTTACTGCACATTTATTTAGTACTTGTTTAAAGAAGTACTATATAAATATGCAGTAACAATTGTGCAGTAGTGTCTCGTATAGATGCAGCCAGTGAAAGGAATGTATTAGGGGTGTGCGAAATGGGCTGTATTTGATTCAGGTTCAGCCCAAATTGGGGACAGGGATTTGACTCGTTGATTTGGATCACTGTTCCAATTTGATTCAGCCAAATCCAAATCTGAAGATTTGATGCACAGAGAATCAGTGATTTGGCCATAGACACAGCTATAAATGTTTTTCTACATACCTCGAGGTACCAGGTGTGGCTTGTGAATGCTGTGATGGTGGGGCGGATGGAGCATCTCACAGGAGCACGGAGGCCCTCCCCACGTGTTTGGCGGTGGGGAGGGCCCCCCGTATCCCCTATGGCCCCTGGCTCAACGACTGGCTGCGGATGCCCCCCCCCAACCCAGGAGGCACCAGTCACCAAGGCTCCAAGTGCTTCTGGTCCACATCTGGGTTTCCCGCCACATGCGCTGCTCCCCCCACCCCACCAAGCTCCTGTGGGATGCTGCATCCGCCCCACCATCTCAACATTCACAAGCTGCCTGGTACCTTGAGGTATGTAGAAAAAACATTTAAAGCTGTATCTATGACCAAATCACCCAATCTCTCTGAATGGATTTGGAGGGTTCCAATTTGATACAGACAGATTAAAGGGTCTCCTGATTCGATTCAGATTTAGAGATTCAGCCACCGAATTGGTCCGAATCTCCACTGAATCGAATCAGCGACTGAAGCTTTGCAGAGCCCTAGAATTTATCTTTAGCTATCTTGGCTTTGGTTTCTGTCATCTGTGATCGGCACTGTGTTATGAAAGAAGTGGTAGGACATGTATGATAATAACAAGGCCGGCCAGCAATCCATCCAACATAAGCCCTAACTCATCACGTTTTCTTATTCAGATCTTTGCAGTTAAACTACACTTTACAGTTTCCATCTGGAGCCCATGCTCTAAGATGACAAGTTCACAAGAATCTGGCATAAAAACAAGTGAATCACTTGATTTGTCTCATTTGTCTGAAGACTTATATTTTTTATACTGCATTTTTCTTGTTTAGAAGCAACCAGTGAGAATGAACACTGATGCCTTTTCAAGGGAATCTCCTTGCCTTCCAGACGGCTGTTGTCTGCTTCTTCACCTATATAGAGCAGAAGAAATGTTAACTCATTGTTGGGTTTTCCATTGTGAATACAACCAAAGATCCTTGACTCTGCTTGTCCAGTTTTGCCTCAACTCAACAGTTTCCTCATCCTCCTGGTTACTGTATGTTTGTTTTGAATATAACTAGTACCATATTATTTTTATTTTTTCCTTCTTATGCCTTTTTTCCTCCTTTAGTTTTGTGTACCTCTACTACTTCAGATTTTGTGAACACCTGTCCATATTTCCAATATCCTAGGTTTGGACATTGACCCATGTTACACATACATGTTATACATTTACAGTTAGTTTGTTTTATACTTGATAAAGTAGTAATGCCATGCCACAGCTATCTTTATTTTCCTTTCAGATACAACAGTGGCAGCAGTTAAATGGGCTTTGCACAACTTGGGGCATGGTGAATAAGGCAATGAGAAGGATATCTTATGCATGATGCTAGCCTACAGCCTCCATCCCTTTTGATACAATAGTTGAGAACAGCCATTTGGAATGGGGGCAAATTTTCATGGAGCACTTTTATTCTTCTATTGAAGGAGATGCTTTATTATGAAAAAAAACAGAAGTAAGAAACCATTGCTTCACAAATACTATAAAAGTCTAATGCAGATGCTGATTTTTCATAGTTTCATAGTTGGTAGGTTCGGAAGGGACCTGAGCAGATCGTCAAGGCTGACCCCTGCCGTGGCAGGAAAGAGTACTGGGGTAAAACGACCCCAGCCCTGTGTTCATCAAGCCTCCTCTTAAAGACCCTCAGGGTAGGAGCCAGCACCACTTCACTTGGAAGTTGGTTCTAGATCCTAGCCGCCCTGACCGTGAAGTAGCACCTCCTGTGATGTTGGATGATGAGTTAAGGCTAGATCCTATCAAGAATTTCAAAAAGTGATTTTTAACAATGATTTATTTGCAAATCTTCAGGAAAAAATTGTCCTCAGTGTACATACTGTCATTCTGGGAAGGATATATGTGTGTCTGGTATTTTTCACGCATGAGTGGTATAGAATTACTGCTTTGCTTGCCCAATAACTCTATTGCTGGCACCTCCAAAATGGAAAGCTAAGGCCTTATGGCAGCTTGTACCATACTACCACGTACTTCCCTGTTTTTCAGTCCATTCTTTTTTGCTGGCGAGAAGGAGATCCAGCTTTGCTTTTCAGATGTTCTAGATTTGTCCTCTGCCTGGAATCTCATTGCATGTTTGTCTTTGTTACCTTTAAAGGTGTGAGGGTGGGTAAAATCCTTATAAATGCAACACTAAAGTATTTTATTTTTGGTCAAATTCTTGGTTTTGTAGTAAATGTCCACAATAGTCTCCTTATTTTTCATTCTTTGAATCCTAAGTTGAGTACTTTACCTCTATTCTCCTCACTGTCAAATGATATTTCATAAATATGTTTAAGACAAATTTACTTATGCCATTACTACACCTAGACTGCCTTCTTTTATTTCTTCCTTCTCTAGTAGTTTATGCCCATCATTGCTGACATTCTACTATACTGACATTCCACATTATATGAGCTGTCTCAAATGCTGCTGCTGTAACCTCAAGGGACTTTTTGAAACTTGCTACCTGTCTTAATATGGTTGAATATTGTTCTGTTTGTGGTTTTGTCTTGACAAGACATGTTTCATTTAAAATAACACCACAGAGGACCAAACACCAGTTCAAAATGAGACTCTTATACTTTAGCAACCTCCAAAACTGCTGTGGGGTTTCAATATCAGAAAGAGCACAGTAGGAGGAAAAAGTACAAGTTACTTTGCCTAAGATTTATAGGGCAAGACCCTTTTGTTAAAGACATCATAATTTAGGTCCCAATCTTTCCCCCGTTGAACTCAGTGGGAGGTTTGTCACTAAGCTTAAAGGTGGCAGACCCTAGATTTTTAACACACAAACTTTCCAGTGGGCTGATGCCCTCTTTCATAAATCTTGATGCATTCATAGAGGGGAAAGTTGCAATATTTTATGTGCTCAGTGTTTTCATCACCTGGTTTGGCAGCACTACTTTTGGCATCCTAGTGGTTATTCTTTAACTGGGGAGATTATTTCAGTGACATGGTAAAAATGCTCTGAACTATACAAGGATGTAGGTTGTAGCCGTGTTGGTCTAAGGACATTTGTCTGCTACAAGAGTATTGATTTTTCAACATGTCAGACAAGAATGACTGGAGAAATATACAGCAAAAGTCTTTCCTTTACTCAGTACTTGCAACCAACAAAATAATTTTCCCTAAAAAGTCTTTGTAAAAGCAACTGCCCCAGTGCGTAGGCTAAATTCCAATCTAGGTAATTGTTTTTGTCTCCTTTAGATCCCCGTGCATTTTCAGATGGAAATGCTGTTCATCATTTCTCCCACAATGGCTATCTGATGTTGATGTATGTGATCCGGTATCCCAGTAGCAACTATGTTTCATTAGCAGATTAAGTTAATCCAGCACATTGTTTACAAATTGGTAGATAAAGTACTCTAACATCGTTTCGAGAGAGGTGCTATTAACATGATTTTATGCTGGTAAACTTAGTAACACACAATGGCCATATTATTGCTATAAATTCCTGAAGGCCTACTGATGAGGGTGCTGAAGTAGAACTCAAGTGACATCTGTTCAGGTCCCAGCTCTGATACTGGCCTCTTATGTGCTCTGAGGCCAGTCACTTTGCTCTCTGATATCTGTTTCCCTGTCCTTAAAATGGAAATGAGACACTTACCTCTTCCGCAAAGTGATTTGAAGCTTATGCATGAGAAGACCTAAATAAACACTCATAAATACTGTTTATGTGCTGTGTATGATCTGGAAATATTCTTGGATTCTGCATAGTTACATTGTTACAGTGAACAGAAGAAAGCCCTGCTGGTGAGGGTGCTGAAGTAGAACTCAAATGACCTCTCTTGAGTTACCCGTGTTACTTTTTAGCTTACCATTTAACTTTGCAGATGTCGTGTATAAATTGCTACAGTATGATAATAAATGGCCCTGAGGTTTCTTGACTTCCTTTTGCTCATTGCAGTTAGCATAGACTTGACTTTGTCCATATGAATTAGGATGTTCTGTAGTCAAAGACCCTGGCATACCAAAAGGTTGTCTTACATACAGGCCATGTCTACATGTTCATTAATGCACAGTAGTTAGTGGCAGACAAGATTTTTTGGGTAAATCCGATATCTTTTATTAGACCAACTAAAATAGTTGGAAAAAATAGTTACTGCGCATTTACTTTAGTAGTTGCTTAAAGAAGTACTAAGTAAATAGTAGTATTGCTGATGAATGCCTTTTTAGTGATACTACTGTGCAGTAGCCTAATAATAATGCACAATAGTGTATTAGCACTGTCTGTGCTGTGACACACTACTGTGCGGTGTTATTAGACTAGTACGCATTAAGTATCTTGTGTAGATGCACCCACTGAGAGGCAAATCTATACAATAATGTCCGTAATTGTAGGCCAGTAATACAGTTGGGTAATTAAAAACTGTCATAAAACATACCCAAGATGGACAAATCAAAGTTATGCAATCAGCCTTAATTCTGGCATTTTCTGACTCAGCTGCTTGGCGGTGCATCATCATTAACTTTTTTTAGGACACTTAATTTTTAATGCATTTTTCTAAAAAGCAAATTCCATTATATGAAACTGTATTGTATTCCATGTGCTTCATCAGCAGAGTTGGAACACTTGGTTCACAGCACAGGCCTTTGCCACTTGAGCTAACAGCATAATAGCAGTAGCAGGGCGTTATCTTCTCTGCTGACCAGCCACTGTAAGGGGATGACGTAATGTTTCACAGGGCTGCTGAGAGTCAGGGAAATTTGGATTATATTTCACCTTTGTTAGAGACCTTTTTCAATGATCCTCCTCTCTCCTTGTCCTCACTGCTTATATCCTACTCTGGTTTTGATTCCAACCAGTTTTGCTGCAAAGATTTGAATCCTGCACTGTTCCCACTCTGCTCCTGCTCCCATATCCTCATCCCATCCTGCTCATCTTTGCATCTTCCTTCTTATCCTCTATTCTGTCTGAGCACCAGTGGCAAGAGCATTGAGAGCACAATGAAGATATCACTTGGTTACAGTGCTGTACTGAGCAGCACCATACTAAGACATCACACACCTTCTCCCAAATCAGAAGTAGGGGAGCTGTAGGAACCCTGGAGTAGGCTCTGACTGGTCCCTTGGAGTGGGTCAGACTGGCTACACCTAGACATCTGACTGGTTGGCACAGGCAGCAAGTCTCCTATTGAAGTTCACTTGTCACAACTGACTGCCAGGCTTCTAATGTTTGTGATGGAGCCTACCTCACCTCCTTGTTCCTGGCTTAAACCCTCTGCTTTCTGCCCTGGCCCAGAGCACTGGTAGGCCACCTACACCTAGTGTATTACAGCAGTTGCTGTAATGCTGTGCTGCACATACACTTACGAGCTTTGCCCCTTTCTTTTCTGAGGTGAGAGGTATTGTTACAGATCAGCACTGCAGGTCTCAGTATGAGGCTGCTTGGCACCATCACTGACCTCCTAGTGTAGTGCTGGGAACCACTCTTGGACCTCTGGCATTGAGACGCAACAGCTGCAGGAAAAGTCCAGCTGGGCCCTGGGGCGTCTGGCAGAATGTGTGGAAAGTTATCTGCTACCCTCTACTGAGTGTGTTCAAAGGGTGACTTTCCAGGGTTTATAAATCAGCCAAATTTGTAAAAACCTATCCAGGAATGGCCAAAGGCAGCTTTCTGACCCCAAGTAACAACTCTGACATTTCAAATCTTTGCAGCAAAACACAGAAAGTTAATTATGGTTAGAATTTTCTAACAGAAGCAAATTGCTGAGATTGTTGCTAAAAAATTTTTTTTTTTTGGCTAGGGGGGAATCAATCTGGATAGACTCCTGGCGTGGAAAATTTCATCCCAAGCAGCAATTGTAGGAGGTTTCCAGTTATAAATATCTATCTCCCAGTTTGATGTGAAAGGAAAGCAGGGCTTGGGAGCAAGCATGTGTTCATAACAGGAGGGCACAAAGTAGAGACCACCTACACCCAGTTATACTAGGAAAGTATATGACGGTACTGTATAGTTTTGGCATACATAACAAAGCATCATGGGCTTATAGTGCATTAATGAATGGTTTACTTAGATAATAAGACACTTAACTGTCTTTCTAAGGAAAAAAAACCCATATTAATCCCTGTAGATCAGCGCAACACCCCCAACCCCCCTTTTTTTTTTCCTAAAAGGGAATTAGCCTTATCTTCACTGGCCAAAGATCTGGATGTCAGTGTGTTAAAATTAATTCACTCAGAGTTAATTTGCTATCACAGGGAAGATTGAGAATGACAAATAGTTTTGCAAATGATTTAAAAAGATGTAGGTCAGTGAGATGCTGGCAGTATTGCTGACCCAAATAATGACAAACAGAAGTCATTGTTGAAAATATGGGTAAAAATCTAGGATGAAGCACTTAGTGTTAATAATAAATTATCATAAGGTAATTATTTAAATGACCAATGTAATTTCTATTCAGATTATTCAGCAAGAAATTACTGATTTGCATTTTGTTTTCATTCCTAATAGTATTAGAAGAATATTGATAGTTTTGGCTTAACAAGTGACTTATTTGAAGTTCAGAATATTCCTAAAGTGCTTATCTTGTGGAATCCATTGCACATTTTCAAGACTCTGTAGTCACAGGCATGCAAACATAAGACATAGTAAACAACCATGGGCATTCAGCCTGTGACAAAGAGAGGCTGGCTCCTGATTGGTATAAAATTCATAATCAGTATTGCACATGCATAAAATGTTTGTATATGCAGGGAAATGTGGACATGAAAGAGTATGCCAGGGTATATAATCAATCAGGTTTGCTCATTAGTAGAAACACCAGTAACTGCAAATAGTGAAAGTTTCCTGACCATGTTTGTGGTTGCTTAGACCTGTTCTATTTGGAGTGTGACTTTATTTTAGTAAACTTTACTATTTGGAGTGTGAAATAAATGTTACCTGCCAGAAACTAAAATCTCAGTCATGATGACTGTTCCCTCTCTTCCTGGATCTATCAAATCTAAATACATTGGAATAGAGATTGTTCACAAGGTTTTCTGTCTTACCACAGTTTACAAATCCCAAGATGAAAGTTTGCAACCTAGCAGCACAAGACAGCTGATGTGTTCTACCTGTTTGCTGGGGCTTTTTTGTCAAAGGACACCACTTCTCCAGCCAGCTGCTTGGGGCTGCTGCTGTGCTCTAGCTGAATGGAGAAACAGCCCTTTTTAAAGTAAAATCTGCAGCAAACAGCTAAGCAGCTCGTCCTTAATTGGGCAACTCATTGCAAAACAAGTGTTTTGAACTACCTAGCTACAAATGATCTGTGTTCTATTGTACATACTCTCTCCCCCCCATCCCTCCCCCCACCCCCATGGTCTTACAGTGCAACTTAAGCAAATCTTGTATTTTAGGCATGGGCTATAACAAGTGACCAGGAATGAGATGGGACCTGTCTTCCCATGGTGCAGATTTGTTTGGCAAATGTTGGAACATTGCCAAAAAAATCTGCTTTTTAAGGTCTAGAAGAAAATGTCTCATAAGAAAATATTCCTATGAACTTTGGTTAGAATCCTGAGTGCCTAGTACTAAATGCTTCGTTCTGGGTTTGAAATCAATGGGATTACTTGAAATCAACCAGCCTAAGCCATGTGAGCTGCCCCATTCCCTCTATGCCTTGCCTTGTGACCTTCAGCAAAGCTTTCCTCACTGCTGCTTTCCTCAGCACAGCTTTTCCTCAGCCTTTCCTCATCAATGTGCTTTCCTCAGCACAGCCCTTCTAGGCACCTGTCTATAAATTACAGGAAGGAGACACAGCAAGTGAGGTACAGAAGGATCAGAAGCGAGGAACAGAAAGCTTGGGATTGTAGCTGCTGTTTTTTCTGTGCTTTCTTATGCACTGCAGGGAGCACAGGCTAGGAGAGGCTCTACAGCCCTGCAATTTCAAACAGTTTCTGGGGTTTGGCCAGTCTGCCCTGGGTGCCTGTATAATCCCGAGGGCAGCCTTAAAGTTGACTCCAACTACTGATGTAAACATATCCTTAGGTGTGTAAAATTAAGCACATCCTTAAATGCTTTGCTGGCTAGAAGCCACAGGGATCAGCAGTTTTCTAAAGTGCCCTATTTCTCTTTATGTTCATTCCCTTCAGATCTGTCTACCCAAAGAAAATTTTGTCTGTGACCAGATCAGAGGTTCAGTTTTCTAGCACAGCCAAGATTTTCATAGGTCTTAATACTTTTGATACTGATCAGGCTTAGATCAATACCCCTTTATTCAAGCTTTGCTGCTGGACTGCAGATAGCCATTAGATAAGTCGTCATTTTTTCATAACCTGATGCAGCTACAAAGGTTATTGAACATTGATTTTGGTTATGATTTTCCTTTGTAGAATTAAGTTACTATAGGACTGTTGCAAAGAGTGTCTCAGTATCTGCAACAGAATTTCACTCCAGAATTCCTTATGGGAGGAATCTCGAGGACGACTGTAAAAAGAGAGCCTAATCTAACCGTAGTACGTTCCAGGATGTCAAATTTGCAGGTATGCTCTTCTGCAAGGAGTTAAATAAACTCTTCAGAGAAGTATGGAGAAAATGTTTTGACCTGTAAGACCCTACATACCTAAGGGGCTGTCTTCTTCCTTAGGCTTCATCGTGATCCCTAAGGCCAGCTGAGAGCAACCTCATCAGTACACTAGGTCTGCTTGGTAAATACATGTGGGAGAGCGTTCTCCACAGCTGCTCCTCAACTTTGGACCAGCTGTGGAGCTCCATCCCTCCTGAGGCCTGCCAAGGCCCAACCCTTGCCGTCTTTTGGAAGTGGTATAAGACCTTTCTATTTGGGCAGTCGTTTATCAAACAAAGCTAGGCTGAGTTGTTGTTTTATGGGGTCTCTATTTTATCTTGATATTCTAGTTCCCTTTTACATTGTTTTTGTTTTCTTTTCACGCTCCTGTTTTTAAATTGTTTTGTTTTCTTTTTGTAAGCTGTCCTGAGCCTCTGTTAAGAAATTCATTTGGTTTATATGCTGCCTAAATCAAATGCCATGAAATAAACAAGTGAATAATTGCCGAGTGCGTAATTGTACTGCTTTACTAATAGAACAATACTACATTTGGAGCAAAGGGCTTCTGCAACCTCTAGAAAACCAATAAACTCTTAAAAAGTGAAATAGATAACACATACAGTTCTTAAATAAAAATCAATATGCTTTGAAGGCAAGAATCTACCACCTTTACTCATATGCTTTCCTCTCTAAGTAGGATGTTCATATGTCCCGTTTCACTGTGACGTCCCATTTTAAACACCTGTCCTGGGCATCCTATCAGTTTGACCAAATGCACGCATTTGTCCTGTTTTTAGCAGGATGCCTAGGGATAGTGTTTAAAATTGGACTGTTTCACTTTCCCCCTCTACTCTTCAGCACTCCACACCCTCCTCCTATCACTCTTGGGTGTGCTTAGCTGAGACCAGAGCTCAGACACTTGAGCATATCAGAGCGTTGTGTCCATTTTGAAACTAGAGAAATGTGGTGACCACATCTGTAAGCAGTCCTATCAATTTTAATAAGACTAGTCAAGGAGTAAACTACACTTCAGAGTAGGATTGTAGACACTGGCTCTGAATAAATACTAAAGTATAAATCAAAAAGACAGACTTATAGTATAAAGTGATTAAGAGAAACCAAAAAATAATGTTATATAAGTCTGAAATCCAGCCTAAATGCTAAAAATTCAGATTGTGAGCTCAGTTCCTTAAGTACATTTAGCTTGTGATAAACAAGTTGAAAGTAAAAGGATGCAAAATTAATTCATATACAAAATGCAACGCAACCACTGTTCATTATTATGAGGGTACAAACAGAAAACAGTCGTCCTTTTTTACACAGAATAAAATAATGCGTTAGATGTTCACCTATGTTAAAGTGAAGGGTTACACCACAAAAGATGCTTATCTGAAGATCCAGTTTCACAGCCAGCTGGATGCCAGGTATCACAAAGAAACTGGGCACATAAAGGACTGTAAATGTACAATAAATCCTATAATAACTACAGAAAGGGACACATGGATCTTTTTGAATAAAGATGACTGGAAGGAGGGCACAGCTATCTTTGAAGGATCATCATGTAAAGTGCTGTCAGCAATATTAGAATAGATAGTGATTCATGAGTTCACAGCAAGGTAGCCAGGTCTAATAGAGGTGAATAAACATCCAGAATCAGCATTTAATAAGTTTATTCAGCATCTTTTGAACTGAACTGTCTTCTTACAGCATTTTTTTTCCACAGAACAGGAAATAATAACCTTTATTTAAGTGCTTATATTTAGCTGTATCAGCACTGTATGTTCCAGCATTTAGGCTTTGAAAGGGATATTCTATATCCATGATGATAATTTGCTAAGCCATGTAGCTCAAGAGCAGATTTTTTGGGAACAGGCATTGTTGCAAAACTGACCTGTGACTCGTTTTTTAAAAACCCAGCAGCTTTTCCACTCGGCATGGGATGTCTCAAATTAATATGGTATGATAAGAGTTGAGATTCATTTCTGAAGGCTGATATATTCAGTTCTCACAGTCCTTGTCTGGCATAGCAGTTCTTAATAGCTAATTATGTAGTTTTGTAACTTCTCTTTTGAGGTGCTTCATCCATGTTCCAGCACAACCCAGCCTTGTTTGCGATAGATCAGGGTCCCTAATGGTTTGGCTAATGTCTAAATGGCTTCCCAGGGTTCCATGTGCTAGTAGAGGCTGCATACAGATGTTCATTTCTACCAGTAATTCTTACCAGTAGAAAATTAGGCTGGGAGCTGAAGTGTGCCTACATTGCAGATCCCTGGCTGAATGGCTACACAGGTGAGCTCTCCAGCCAAGGGGCACTAGAGGGCTCCTCCCTGGGCCACCCCCACCCTTAGGGGAGCCATTACTCAACAGCCTGTCCTCTCCCCTGCCTGGGAAGGGGGCAGTCTGTCAGTAGACATCCCCCTAGCTTTTAAATTATCTCATGTGCAGTCCATAACCCAAATGGGGTGATTTAAGCTGGAGTCGCAGGGAAGCAAGGCCAGGGACAGCTTCCCTAACCCCAGGTCCCAGATCTCCAGTTCTTGAATCGCTGCAAGTAATGGATATTGGGCGTGGCAGTCTCCCACAGCTATAAGGCTGCCCAAGCCCAGACAGCCTTCCAGCCACGGGAGCCACCCGCTGCTTGTCTCCGATTCCACTGGGATTCATGTGGGAAGGCAGGAGACAGCTGTGCAGTGGCAGCAAGGACCCCAGGGTTTGGCACTAGAGGGCTTGCAGCTGTGGGAGAATTATCTCCCAACCCCACATTTGGTCGAATGGAAGGAGTGTAGCAGGTGGAGGCTCTCCTTCCACTTCGGGAGCCCTCCAAGAGTCACAGGAGGATGGTGCCCTTCCACTCCCATTAATCAATAGATTCACAGGCAGTGTGGTGGAGATGGGGGGGAATGAACTGGTTATTTTTTTAGACTGGCTGACTGTCTAGGCTAAGTGCAGACATTTGGGAAGGTTTAATCTGGTTCAAAATGGCCTCCCAATTTAAACTTAGCTTGTCTCAGTGCCAACCTTACACTTACGGATCCAATCTCAGTGACTGGCAGTCAATCTAAACTTGTAACTGAACAGATGCTCCAAGCACACAAACCAGCCTAAAAATTACAGAACCCAGTTTAAGATAAACCTGGATCTCTGTAGTAGCAGACTAATTTGATTTAGGTCAAACCAGTGCATGGAACTTCTGTGCGCTCCCCCATGCAGCCCCAGGGCTGGAAACCCCAGCCACCGGCCCCCGCCCCAGGGCTGCTCTTTTCACTCTCCCCTCCCCACATCCTGGTCTATTTTTTGCACCCCCCCAACCCCATACTCCCCCTCCCCACCAGTCAGGCCTCTCAGCCCCTATCCCACAAACCACTCTGGGTGCAGATGCTTTTATCAGCATTCACTGCTGCTGGAACCAAGCAAATAAGTCCTGGTGGATGAAAGCATGGCAGGGATGGAGGGTAGGTTTTCTAGGGGGGACCCTACCCCACCCATGGGTCACACCTGCCCACCCACCCCTCATGGGTTGAGCCTATCCCCTTACCCCACCAGCAGGTCATATCTCCCCCCTCCACTCCACCCACAAGTTGTTCCTGGTCCCCCCACCCTACCCGTGAGTCGCACCTCCCTCACCCTTCATGGGTTGTGTCTGCTCCCCTCCCCCATCCATGAGTTGCACCTCTCCCCCATCCCCTGATGGGCCCCCAATCCCCTCCAGCCTGCTGAACCACCAACCCCTCAGTTAGTTCCCCCCTCCCCCATCCTGATTACCTGATATAGGACAGCCATTTTAATTGATTTAACTTCCCCCTAGCGCCCCTGAATGTCTGTACCTAGAACCTGGTGTCCACCTTTGCCCATTGAAAATACTGGCCCATTATTATTCAGTGAAGGAAACCTGACTCAGTATCTTTTTAAAAAGTATTAAAACACTTAAACATAAAATCAAGAAAACAACTTTGCTTCAGCAACGTATCTTTAATAATAAACTAAACCAAAAATAAACCATCAAAATAGAACTATCACATAACAAATGAGTTTAAGATCAAACCAGATCAAATTAGTCTCCAAAATGTATTGGAATGAAATTGTCACATTAGTTAAATCCACACGTTAATACCAAAAGCAATCAATCTTTATATATTTTAATAGGATCTAAGAATGTTATAACCATTTAACTATAAATCCCAACTAAGGAACTTTAGTCAAATCAATCATATGCATTATTTAAAGCTGATCAAAGGCTTAACACTTAAACTGAATTATCTGCTGTTTAAAACAGGTACCTCCGGCCAAATTTTAAAGTTTCCATCTTTAGCTTTCTATTCTTCCATAGTTATCAATCGTTTCCTTCCCCTCCATGTAAACCTAGCAGTTGTGAGTGTGGGTAAATCAATTATGCTAAATTAAAAAGGTTGGATAAGAGGACTTGCTACTTGTCAGCATGAATCAGCAGATCTGTTGTAAATGTTTTTCATTGGATCATGTGCTCACAAAAGGTAGGAGCTGAACAGAGGCAGTCTATCCCTGCCTGGATCACCTGCTAAATTAGCACAGGTTACCTTCTACTTGGGAGGAGATAGAGGGGACATGTAAAATGATTACAGTGAATCAGTTTAACACGTGGTAATTTCCCAATTGTCCACATCCAATAACACAGATGTCAATAAAAACTCTTGCTAAGCAGAACTTTGGCAACTTGTATTCATCAGAAGTTATAAATAACGATCAGAAATCTCTCAGAAGTTTAAAATGCAGAACGCACAACCAGCCATATTTCAGGCTCTTTATACCTGAACATTTTTCTGGCAGCTGGTAGCTCACACATATGCATTCACACAGCCTTTTTTTTTCATACCCTAAAATACAATGAGTATGCATGTCCAGTATGGGAATGATCAGATCATGCCAAGAAACTAGACCCAGTTCTAAACGACAGCTGTCATGAAATACCAAAATGTCTAAAGCCAACACTAAAGGATAGCAAGCCAAAAAGGTAACTAAGGCAAATGGAAGACCACAGGCATCCACTCTGTAGTCATACAGAAGTAACTAAATACCTTTACGTGAGAGAGAGTTTTGTGACCAGTGTTGCACCGTTGGACACAATGGCTGACAGGGCACAACTGAGGTTATGGAAGGAAAGATTACAGGCAATCAGGTGCTCTGAAATGGACCGAGAACCCCAGGAGGACCTTCTAAAGGCATGGATCTAGATTGGCCAACATGGCAATGTCTGAATTGCCTGCACACAAAAACTGGAAGATCAGAAACAAACATGATTAAATGGGGCTAGTCTAATGACAGGAATATATGTGAGTGCAGACTATAGAGCATCTGCTTGTTTGAGACCTGTACAAAGGAGGACGTCACTGCAGCAATGGAAAGAGCCATTGCTTGTGCACAATTCTGGAAAAACATCTAGTTAATGACAAGGACATGAGAAGAAGAAGACCCTAAGATTGAAAAAATATAAAGACATGCTGTCTACCAGTTAATAAGAAAAAGGAAAAATAACATACTGGTACTTAAGATGCAGAGGCTTGGCAAATTCTGCAGCTTTCTGACTTTCATAAAAGGCTTTGAAACTGTAGCTAAGTAGCCAGAGGGTGGTGGTTTTCTAATACATACTTTGCATTAGCAGGTCTCCTCCAGGTGCAAGGAGAGACCAAGCTAGTGAGCTGATGTAGCCTGTTGGTTGTGTGATGGGCTGGCTGGCAGTAACCTAGCCCAGGGGTTTTGAAAGGGCAAAGATGATTGAAGGACTTGGGATTCCCTTTCTGCACCAATAAGGCCCCAGGGACTCCCCCCTCCGTCCCCCCATGTCCCGATTGGCCCCTTGGGTCACCTGGAGGGTGATAAAAGGGGCAGCGTGAGCTGACTCAGGGGAGACCAGCGAGGGACAACAAGGAAGGGGCTTCACAGAGCTGAGCCAGGGGGGCAGGAGCAGTGCCCCAGAAGAGCCTGAAAGGGCAGGACCTGCAGGCAGCAGTTGGATCTTCAGCAGTGCGGCGTGTGGCCGGCAGGGGAAGCTCCCCACTGGGCTTCAGGATCCCCGAGGAGAGGCTGCAGCCAGCAGGAGAGGTCCCCAGCTCCAGCAAGGATCTGAGCAGCGACCTGAGGGGTTCCCAGCGCTGCTTTCAGCTCCTCCAATCAGAGGCCAGGCAGCTCAACGTGAGGCCGGGGCGCCAGGAAGGTCAAGACCCCTAGCAAGCTAATGTACTACCACTAATGATGGCTGTGTGGCAGTGTTCCTGCCTGCTATGTGGAAGGTCTGGGTTTGAGTCCCAGCAGAGGTGACTTTGAATGAGTGAGATCACAAGAAGTAGATTTTGTAGTGGAAAGGGGCCACTGTGTTTTGCCCCCTTTCTCCCCCTCCAGGTACCAAGGCCTTATGTTTGCTTGTCATCTGACATTTTGCATCTCATGCCTTTTTATATTTCACCAATCCGTATTGTTTGTCCTGCTGTTTGTGTTTTATATTTTGTTAACCTTTTTTGTCAATGATTATAAGTGCCTAACCTTTGTTGAATCCTGCCCCCTTGAGGCATTGTAGTGTCCACTATACCCTCTGACTTATAGACATCATAGACATCAGGGCTGGAAGGGACCTCGGGAGATCATCGAGTCCAGCCCCCTGCCCAAAGGGCAGGAAGTCAGCTGGGATCATAGGATCCCAGCAAGATAAGCATCCAATTTACTCTTGAAGGTGTTCAGTGTAGGTGCTGGAACCACCTCCGCTGGCACGCTGTTTCAGACCTTGGGGGCTCAGACAGTAAAGAAATTCTTCCTTATCTCCAGCCTGAAACGGTCTTGCAGGAGTTTGTGACTGTTCGACCTAGTCATCTCTTGGGGTGCTCTGGTGAACAAACGTTCCCCCGGATCCTGGTGGTCACCCCGATAAACTTATAGGTGACCGTCAGATCACCCCTGAGCCTGCGCTTTTCCAGGCTAAAGAGTCCCGTGGCTCTCAGCCTGTCATCGTAAGATCTGTCTTCCTGACCTCTGCTCATGTGTGTGGCTCTCCTCTGGACTCTCTCAAGCTTCTCCACATCCTTTTTGAATTGTGGAGCCCAAAACTGGACGCAGTACTCCAGCTGCGGCCTCACCAAGGCCGAGTACAAGGGGAGAATGATGTCCCGGGATTTGCTCGAGAAGCATCTATGGATGCACGCCAGCATTTTGGTCGCTTTACTAGCCGCAGCATCGCATTGGAGGCTCATGTTCATCTTGTGGTCAATGATGACCCCCAAGTCTCTTTCTTCTGTAGTGCTAACCAACGTAGCACTGCCGAGCCTATAAGGGTGCTGCAGGTTTTTCCTCCCAAGGTGGAGAACCTTGCATTTATCGGTGTTAAACACCATGAGGTTCTCATCTGCCCATTTGCTGAGCTTGTCCAGGTCAGCCTGAATCACTCGCCTATCTTCCGGCGTGGATGCTTTGCCCCAAAGTTTGGTGTCATCGGCGAACCTGGCCAGTCCACTCCTGACTCCAATGTCCACATCATTAATGAAGATGTTGAACAGTATGGGTCCAAGGACAGAGCCTTGAGGGACCCCACTGGTCACAGGGCACCACGATGAGTGACTGCCATCAATTACAACCCTCTGGGTCCGACCACGGAGCCAGTTTCCCAGCCAGCGGGTCATGTTGGAGCCAAGGCCACAACTGGACAGTTTGGCTAAGAGGTGATCTTGGGATACCAGATCAAAAGCTTTTTTGAAGTCAAGATATATGACATCAATCTCTTCTCCCTTGTCCAGGTGATAGGTCACCTGGTCATAGAAGGAAATAAGGTTGGTCAAACAAGACCTACCCGCAACAAACCCATGCTGGCTATCCCTTAGAATGTTAGCCTGGGCCAGTCCCTCAAGGATGGCCTCCTTAATAAACTTTTCTAAGATCTTCCCCAGGATAGAAGTCAGGCTAATGGGCCTGTAGTTAGCCGGATCCACTCTCCTCCCTTTCTTGAAGGTCGGCACCACATTGGCCTTCTTCCAGTCTTCGGGTACTACACCAGAGCGCCAGGAGTTTTCAAAGATCCGTGCCAGGGGCTGGGCTATGACGCTCGCCAGCTCCTTGAGTACCCTGGGGTGCAGATTGTCAGGGCCGGCTGACTTGAAGGTATCCAGCTTCTCAAGGTGTTCCTTCACGAGGTCAGCATTTATGGAGGGTAGGGGATCCCCATCACCCGGATCTCCCTGCCCCATAGCAGGCATGGGTGTCTCATGGGACTAATGAAAGACTGACGCAAAGTACCTATTTAATAGGTTGGCTTTTTCCTGGGTGTCAGTTGTCAGTTGCCCCATCTGGTTCAGCAGGGGTCCAACGTTGCCCTTGCTTTTCCTTCGGCTCCCCACATATCTGAAAAAGGACTTTTTGTTGTCCTTGCTGCTTGAAGCTAGTTGGAGTTCAGTTGCAGCCTTGGCTTTCCTGGTTTGCTCCCTGCAGGACCGGACCAGCGCAGAATAATCCTCCTTGGAGGTGAATCCCGTCCTCCATCCTTTGTAGGCTTTCCTTTTTAGCTGCAGGAGGTCCGCTAGGTCCCTGGAGAGCCAGGAGGGCTGCTGTGCCTTCTTGCTGCCTTTCCTCCGTGTTGGAATAGATTTAGCTTGTGCACTGAGGATCGCTTCCTTGAGAAGCAACCACTCTTCTTGAACTCCCATCTCCCTGGGGTCATGGTCCCTGAGGGCCTGACTGACAAGCCTCTTGAGCTTGTCAAAGTCGGCTTTTCTGAAGTCAAGGACTTCTGTGTTGCTGACTGACTTGCCAGCTTTACGGCGGATGGTGAAGGTGATCAGCTCGTGGTGGCTGTCACCCAGCTTCCCATCGATCACTAGGTCGTCCCCCGTAGCCAGTACCAGCTCGAGCAGCGCTTTGCCTCTCATTGGCCCATAGACTTCTTGAGTCAGGTAGAGGTCATCCACGCACGAGAGAAAGCTTTGCGACTGCTCAGATTTTGCTGAGTGATCTTCCCACAAGATGTCCGGGTAATTGAAGTCACCCATGACAACCAAGGTCCTGGAGCAAGCGGCCTCAGTCAGTTCCCAGGTGAACTCCTGCTCAAGCTCAGGACTTTGAGTGGGAGGTCTGTAGTAGACTCCCACCGTTGTGTCCCCTGTGCCGTATTCCCCACGAATTTTTACCCAGAGGGTCTCTAGCTGTCCATGCCGGTCACCAACATCAGCTTGCAGGGACATGTAGCTTTCCTTCACATAGAGAGCTACACCCCCTCCCCTTTTGTCAACACGACCCCTCCTGTACAGGGTATAGCCCTCTATACCCATGGTCCAGTCATGGGTGGAGTCCCACCAGGTCTCTGTTATCCCAATGATGTCATAATTCTTTGCACTGAGCAGGAGGATGAGCTCCTCCTGCTTTTGTTGCCCAGGCTCCTGGCATTAGTGTACAGGCAGGCAAGTGTGCCCTTGGGGGCTCTTGCCTTGCCCACAGATTGTGCCAGGGCTGGGGCAGGGGTGGGCTCCCTTAAGTGCCTTGGTCTGCTGGCTTTGCAAGGGTCGTTCAGCAGGCCAGCAGTGGCAGTAGTCCCCCCATCCCCCAGTGGGCTTAGTTTAAAGCCCGGTGGAGCAGGTCAGCCAGCCTGGCTGAGAAGAGCCTCCTCCCCAGCGGGGAGAGGTGGAGGCCATCTCTTCCCAGTAGCTCGCTGCCTCTCTCGCCAAAGAGCGGGCTGTGGTCATGGAAGCCAAAGCTTTCCCGATAACACCAGTGCTGCAGTCTTTGGTTCACTGTGTGGATCCTCCTCTCCCTCCTCAGCCCATAGCCCGAGACTGGGAGGATCGATGAAAACACCACCTGAGCTCCCAGACCCCTAAGCCTCGCTCCCAAATCTCTGTAGCACCTCATGACCTGGCTGGGGGTGCTCTGAGCCATGTCATTGGTGCCCACGTGAATAAGGAGCATGGGACAGTGGTCTGTGGGCCGGAGAAGCTCTACGATCCTCTCCGCAATGTCTCGGATGCGGGCCCCCGGGAAGCAGCAGACTTCCCGGGCTAAGGGGTGGGGGCAGCAGATTGCCCCCTCAGTGCCCCGCAGGATGGAGTCTCCCACAACAAACACCTTACGCTTTGACTTGGGGAGAGTGGGTCCAGTAGCTGTGGTTGAGCCTGGGTTGCCTGCGGGAGCTGGCAACTGAGCAGGCTCTGCTGGGGCTGCAAGAGGTGCGAACCTGTTGCTAAGCTCTGGCGAGGGAGGGGCCTTGGTGTGGCGGGCCTTAGGGCCCTTGACCACCTTGGTCCGTGCCCCTGACTGGGCAGAGTGGGAGGTCCCAGAGTCCTCCTTAGTCCTGGAGGGAGATGGTGCTCTACCCTGCGGCTCCCGGGGGAGAAGGGCCTGGCAGTAGGAGTCTATCTCCTGCTTGCAGTCCCTGATGGCATGAAGTCTCTGGACTGTGGCCTGGAGCTCCTTCAGTTGGCGCACCAGAGACCCCAGTAGGGAGCAGACCCCGCAAGGGGAGGTGGCCATGCTCCTGGGCCCCAGAGCCTGAAAAAGGGACAGGCAGCCCCCGCAGCCGAGAGCCAGGGGCTCCGTCTGCGTGGAGCCCGGAACCATGGGCTCCGTCTGGTTGGCCGTCTCTGAGGGGCCCAATGGGGGGGGGCCGCAGAACCCGAGGGGACCCTCGGGTTACGGCGCGTGCCCATCCATGTCATGCCTCTGATAGGCTGGCTACGGCTGGGACTACTCTGGGGGGTCGCAGGCAGGGTCTTGTGCCCTCCCACACCCTCTCCTGCGTAGACTCCACGCTAACTCAAGCGCCTGTTTACGCAGCCTGTTCATGCGGCTCCGGTCGTGTGGCTCCCTGGGGGGCTGGGCCAAGTAGGGGCCTGGGCAGGGGCTTGACCTGGCCCGGCTTCACGCAGCCACCTCCTTCCAGGGAGCGAGGAGTTAACCCCTTCCCACCACGAGCCCGCTTACCTCCGGCTGTGCTGGGGGTCGGCAGGGGGCTCCGTGGCTGCTGAGGGGGTGTCTGGGGGGCTTCAGGGGAGTGGGGGTGCAGCGGACTAATCAGCATGCTCCAACAGACTCAATTAATCAATTCTGCTAATTAGCATGCATTGGTGCAGGCATCAGGTACATGTATAAGAGTCACAATTATAAATCTATCACCACACTTCCTCTCTCCAGTCTTACCTTCCCTCCAAAATGCCTAGACACAAGGCCATCCCTGAAGAAGGTGGCATGCTTCTCCCAGATAGAAAGGCTTGAGCTGGCATTGTAGCACCAGGTTCAAGCCAGCAGTCACTCCACATTCTTTCATTCATCAGCAAAACTAAAAATGTTTATTTCCACTTTTACCGCCTTTCAGTTCAGTCTTCTAAATGAGGCTTTGTGTCTTATATTTCAGAGAGACCTTGTCCAATTGAAGGACTGAACCAAAAGAAATCTCATGAGGTTCAATAAGGTGAAGTTCAAAGTCTCGCACTTAAGACAGAGCAATCCTATGCACTGGTATACAGGCTGGGGACTGACTGGCTAAGCAGCAGCTTTGCAGAAAAGGACCTAGGAGTTACAGTGGACAATAAGCTGAATATGAGCCAACAGTGTGCCCTTGTTGCCAAGAAGGATAACATCATACTGGGCTGCATCAGTAAGGGTGTTGCCAGCAGATCAAGAGAAGTGATTCTTCCCTTTTATTCTGCACTGGTGAGGCCACATCTGGAGTACTGTGTCCAGTTTTGGGCCTCCGACTACAGAAAGGATGTGAACAAATTGGAGAGAGCCCAGCAGGGGGCAACAAAAATGACCAGGGCAGGAGTGGGGAGGGCCTTCCCCCTAGTATGGGGCTTATGTGGGCATGGCAGGTGTGTTCAGTGGCCCAAGTCTATCCCCACTAGTGGGGATGAAGTGTGGCTTCTCATGATGTCCTGAGGTGCAGGGGCATGGCACCTGACTGCCTGGGCAGAGGCCCCCTCCAGGGAGGACCTGGAGCTCCTGAGGGCTGGCAATGCCATGGCCAGGCTGGCCTCCTGGGTGGTGCTGTGCACCTGGAGCTGGCAGGGCAGGCACTGGCCCAGGCTGCCAGAGCTGGATGAGGCTGGAAGTGGGGACTGTGGTGAGACAGGCCTCTGGTGCCCCCAGGTTCCTTCCCCTGCTGATGTGACATCACAGCTGCCAGATCGTGTTGGAGGTTTGGGCCGGCCACCCATGCTGGAGTACATAGTGCCATTCTGGTCAGGGTTCTAGGGTGTGAGGATCTGATCCAGGTGCCACATAAAGGGCATGGACTTGAAGGCAGTGCCGACTCACTGTGATGTTGACTCACTGTGCCCACAAGGCTTTGATCTTTATGTGGCATTGGTATGCCAACTGGTCATGTCTGTGCTTCCACATGCGATCTGACAAGCCCTCATACACATGGGTGTTGGAGCGCCTGCTCCTGGCAAACTAGCTGAGGATCTTGGGCTCACCCCAGCTCCATGAGGTCTGCAGTCTCCTCCTGGGACCAATTTCGGCTCCAAGAGAGGCATGTGACATTGGGGATAACACCAGCATGGCTTCCTTGATGGCCTACAGGGGCTGCACATGACAGTCCAGGTGCTGCTGGGCCTGGGCAGGTGCCTGCAGCACCCAGTGCAGGGACACAACATGGGACAGGCAGGCGGGCAGTAGGGCTGTGCCAGGAACCAGCATTGGGGTCCAGGAAGGCTGCTGTGGCTGGTCAGGGACTGCTGTTGTGGGACCCAGTGGTCAGATGCAGGTGGCCCAGAGCCCCAGAGTTCTCTGCAGCCTTCTAAGGGCCAGGGCTGGAGCAGGCAAACAGCCATCTCAACCCTGGGGGCTGGAAAATCTCCAACCCTCATGGCCCTGGGGCTAGCCCAAGGGTGGCTTCCTAGTGGTGGCACTGACCAGGGGCAAATTTGCTCCCAGTTGGCAACTATACATGTGTTACTGCACAGTAATTACTCCACAATTAATTCACTACCTGAATTTGAAGATAACAAATTAACCATGCAGTAGACCAATTTACTGTGCAACAAGCTTCTGTTCATGTAGATGGTGATGCTTATTGTGCAGTAAATTAGTCTACTGTGCAGTAAAGCATGTCATGTAGATGCACCCAGAGGCACATCCACAACAATTACTGTGCAATATATTAGTCTAATGCACCATTTTCTAATGCCAGTAGATACAGGTACCAGAAAAACTGTGCATTAACTAATGCATCATATTGCATGTGTAGACATTGACCAGGAGCAATTTGCTCCCAGTCAGCCCAGGCAGCAGGGAGTCACACTGTCCCAGCTGGGCAGCTCTGTCTCGGCCAGGGGGAGATCAGGCTGGTCCCAAGTCCTGGCAGGGTTGGGGAAGCTATCCTGACTGGGTGAGCAACTTCCTCCCAGCCATGTGGAGATCACATGGCTGGGATGGAGCTCTCCTGACTTAGTAGGCTGCAGGGAGCCTAAGCCCCATGCCCCCTGCCAGCCTGGGGCTGGCACCTGGCAGGGCAAGCAGCTCCTCCTGGCTGTTACAGGGGGGGCAGAGCAGGGCAGGAGCAGCCCTGGACTGGGCTGTTCCTGTCAGGCTCAATTTGGTCCTGATATGGGCACACATGTTGACATGTGCTCTGCTTTAATGAGCCAGAATTTTCTGTGCAGAAAATTCAGGTGAATTAATTGCATGTGTAGATGTGCCCAGAGAGGACAAAAAAATTCTGCATGATGCTAAGGAACATCTTGCCCCTCTCAGACCATTTCAATCTTATCCTTCACAGGGACAGCAAACCCAGTGGATTCAGCCAGCAGATGAGTCTCTGCTTCTAAATCCCAATGTGTAGATCAAAGCTGGGAAAACAAAGCCTATGGATTGGACAATTTCTGATCTCAGGTCGTCTCTGGTTGCTGGAAAGGTTCCTAAGGACTGTTGTCAGCTAGTGTAGTTTAAAGTAGCCAACTGAAGATCAGGAAGTCACTTTTTTTTATTTCCTTGCCCCTTTTCTGCTGTGTAGTTTTTGATCACAACAGAGCATTTTGCCCAGTATCTCTGGTAGACTTCCTCATGTCTGTGATAAAAACCTTAGGTGAATTCCCAGTGGAAAACTCGCCTGCCATGGATAGAGCAAACATCCATATCTTGCTGAGAAAAGTTCAAATTTATTTTAGTAAAAAATGTGACCCAGATCAATTTGCCATTTTTTAAATTATTCTTTTTCATTTTACATATGTGCTAATAAACTGATTAACATATTTTAGAAATTTGAATGAAGTAATACAATTAATATAATCTCATCAGAGCACTGGAAACAGTTAGTCAGTCAGTAATTAGGGACTGTAAAGTGCTTTGAGATATTAAGTGTCACTGTTATCTGGCTGTCATTTATTCATTCAGTTTAATTCTTTTGGCACCCAAACAGCTCTAGCTAGAGCATGTTGTTGTCCTTTAGTATCAGTGGATCATCCAAACTCTTTATTTTCTATATATATTTAAAACAATAAATATAAAAATAAAGACTTGGGGGCAGTCTGAGTAAAGGGGATTCTGATTTTGTAGGCCATATGTGCATTGTAGGCCATGTGCAGCCTGGGCCATGGGTAACATGGGCCATATCATAACATGACCTGACTTTGACTTAGGTAGCAATGATGTGAGTTGAGTATGCACAGTGGTAAGGAGCACTAACATAATACAAGCAGGTGGAAAAGGATTGGTGTAGCGGCAGAACATAACCAAACATAGAAAACCCTGTGTTAATTATATAATAATCATGGTAAAACCATGCGACTCTGGACTTCTCTAAAGCTCAGCGAAAAAAAGGATCCATATCAGCAAAAGTCCCCAGGGGAACAGAAGCCTGGCTAGTGGACCTGTTTTTCCCTTGAATCCAAGGCTACATAAGTACTGCCTTTATTAATACAAATAAGTCTTTGCTGTTGTGTATCCTAATAAACAGAGATCTGGGTTTTCCATTCACCGCAGAAAACTGAAGAAAAGCACACATTTTCTCCTTTAATGAATTTTCACTTTTAAAGGGGAAAATCATGGATTTTCCCTTCTAAAGGAGAAAACTATGGGAAACCATGGGTTTTCATTTGCAGGCTGGCTGAGTTCCAGTCTGTAAGGGGCTGCGGGGAGCAGGAGGAGGGCGATCAGAGGCAGGGGGTACCATGTGCATGGCCGTGTGTATATGTGTGTGGCAGGGAGGAAGCAGTGGAGAGCAGCTCCCGCAGCTCCCTCCAGGTAAGTCCACAGGGACAGTGAGGTGGTGGGGGAGAGAAGGGCACAGGCTGTGTGTTGGGGTTGGGGGGCAGGGAAGGTATGTGCCCTCCAAGATTCCTGTGCCCAAAGAGGGACATAGGGCTGCAACCTTGCCAGGCAGCTCCTGCCTGGAGCTGTCCTCTGCAGCCATGGCCACCCAGCAGCAGTGGGGGACACAACTCTGCACCACCACCACTGCTGGACCTCACCATGGTGGCACAGTGCTCCCTCTAGCACTGGATTCTTTCCACTGGTCCATGGAGATGGCTCCTGCCTGGAGCTGGTCCAGCCCAGCTGCAGCCCTGCATCCCACTGAGGGTGCAAAAATCTTGGGGGGGGGGCACATGCCTCCCCATCACATTGCTAGTCTCCCCTGCCTTCCTCACACAACCCTCTGTTTCTCACAGTCGGGGAACTGGGGGTGCGGGGCAGAGGGTCACGAGTGAGATGCACTACCAGCAGGGCTGTAGGGGCTGTGGATCAGGAGTGAGGGGCACAGTAGGGCTGGGGAGCTGGGAGTCAGGAGTGAGAGGCACCAGCAGGGCTGGGGGGCTGTGGTTTGGGAGTGACGGGCACCGGCATGACTGGGGTGCTATGGGTCTGAAGTGAGGGGTACTGGCAGGGCCAGAGGGCTGTGGGTCAGGAGTGAGGGGCCCAGCTGAGGGGGGCTGTGGATTGAGAATGAGGGGCAACAGTTGAGGCAGGGGCAGGACACTGGCATATCAGGGCTGCTCAGCACCACAAAGTAGTGAGGGGGACAGCTGCAGTTGGACCCACATCCTGGTGAGGAAAGGAGGCAGGGGGAGCTCTGATTTTCCATGACAAAAAACCCCAAATCAAATGCCAAAATTTATAGGGATTTAGAATTTATATAATTATAGTCATTGAGGCACTAGTAGGCTTCCAAATTGCTTTAAAATTGTAAATATATCAGTAAAACATTGGGAACCTATACATGTGATGGAACTCTGCTCTGACACATGCTAATTAGCACGTGGAGCAGACTTCATTAATTGAGTATGTTGAGAGTCTGCTGGATGGTGCTAATTAGCACACTCCAGCAGCCCCTGCATCATGTGTATTCAGTGTCCCCACGTTTCAAAAAAGCTGTGGGAGTACTTTAACTAAAGTTCATTGAACAAGCTTTAGTTAAAGTGTCCCCACCACTATATTGAAGCCCAAGATGCTAAATACAGATGCTGTGGGCACTTTAATTAAAGTGACTCCCCCTCCACCCCGGATCACATATATAGATGTCCACTGTGTTCAAGTAATACCTATATATATAGTAGCATTTCATTTTAATTGGGGGAAGCGGGGTGAGGGCCGTGGATATTGTTTTTTTTAAATGGATAATTTGTGATTTTTAAATCAGAGAATTTGCAAATTTTAAACGGAGAAAACCAAGATCCCTGGTAATAAATTTTTTGGATTGTGACCAGAATAGTCTCATTGGTCATCAGTATTACATGGAATCATAGAATCATAGAAGTAGGGTCGGAAGGGACCTTGTAGATCTTCAAGTTCGACCCCCCACCTGGGCGGGAGAAAAGACTGGACTCAAATGAGTCCAGCCAGATAGGCATCAAGCCTCTTCTTAAAGACCCCCAGGGTAGGAGCCAGCACCACTTCCCTAGGAAGTTGGTTCCAGCTCCTAGCCACCCTAACTGTGAAGTAGTTCTTGAGGATGTCTAATCTAAATCTACTCTCTAATAATTTGTGTCCATTGTTCCTTGTCATGCCGGGGGGCGCTAGGGGAAACAGTGTCTCCCCTAAACCCTTCCGGTCCCCCCTAGTGAGTTTATAGACAGTCACCAGGTCCTCCCTCAGCCTTCTCTTGTGAAGGCTGAACAGGTTTAGGTCCCACAGTCTTTCATTGTAGGGTCTGCCCTGTTGTCCCCTGATCATGCGGGTGGCCCTCCTCTGGACCCTTTCAATGTTGTCCACATCCCTCCTGAAATGGGGCGCACAGAACTGGACACAGTACTCCACCTGTGACCTGACCAGCATCGCATAGAGGGGGAGGATCACCTCCCTGGCTCTACTTAAGAGCACCTGTGGATGCACGACAAGGTCCGGTTAGCCCTGCCAACAGTGACCTCACATTGTCAGCCCATGTTCATCTTGGAGTCAATAATGACTCCAAGATCCCTTTCTGCCTCCGTGCTCTCAAGAAGGGAGTTTCCCATTCTATAAGTGTGCTGCTGGTTTCTACTGCCCAAGTGCAGCACCCTGCACTTGTCACTATTGAAATGCATCCTGTTTATGTCAGCCCACTCCTGTAACCTATCCAGATCTTGCTGCAATCTTTCCCTCCCTACTAGCGTGCTCACCTCACCCCAAATTTTGGTATCATCAGCGAATTTAAACAGGTTGCATGTCACCGCGTCGTCCAAATCGCTGATGAAGAAATTGAACAGTGCAGGCCCAAGAACCGAGCCCTGGGGGACTCCGCTGCCCACTTCCCCCCAGGTCGAATATGACCTGTCCACCACCACCCTCTGAGTACAACCCTTGAGCCAATCTGCAATCCATCTAACTATGTAGGCATCAATGCCACAGTTGCCTAATTTTTTAATGAGGATGGGGTGGGAGACGGTGTCAAAGGCTTTGCTGAAGTCAAGAAAGACTATGTCCACAGCGACACCTGCATCCATTGCCTTTGTGACCTGATCATAAAAAGCAATCAGGTTGGTCTGACATGACCTGCCTCTAATGAAACGTGCTGGTTGCCCTTGAGCATCATCCCTGAAGCCAGCCCAGCACAGATGTGCTCCTTGAGGATCTTCTCAAAGAGTTTCCCAAGGATAGAGGTAAGACTGACGGGCCTATAGTTGCCAAGGTCCTTTCTCTTCCTGTTTTTGAAGATGGGGACCACGTTAGCTATCTTCCAGTCATCTGGCACCTGGCCCGAGCACCATGAGCGCTTGTAAAGCCGTGTCAAGGGTCCTGCAATAACTCCAGCTAGCTCCCTCAACACCCTGGGGTGGAGAGCATCTGGACCCGCTGACTTGAACACGTCCAGCCCCTCCAGAAGCTCTCTAACCCAGTCCTGCCCAACCTGAGGTCTGGAGGCATTCCCCTCAAGTCCGTCTGGCATCACAGCAGGGAAGTCCCGGTCCCTGCACAAGAAAACGGAGGTGAAGAATTGGTTAAAGAGTTCTGCCTTCTCCTCCGGCACAACTACCAGATTGCCCAGCGTACTTTGCAGGGGTCCCACATTACCTGGTGCCTTCTTCATCCTCCCTATATATTTGAAAAAGGACTTTTTATTATCCTTGATCTTGGAGGCTAGTCCTAGCTCTATGTCCACCTTAGCTTTCCTGACAGCCCCCCTACAGGCCCGAGCAGAGGAGTTATACTCCTCTTCGGAGATATCACCCCCCTTCCACTGAGCGTATGCCACCTTTTTGGTAAGCAGACATTCCCAGATGCCCTTGGTAAGCCAGGGGGGCTTTCGGACACTCTTGCCCCCTTTGCTTCTTGTTGGGATGGTCATCCCTTGGGCCCTGAGTATCGTTTCCTTAAGGAACGACCACTCGTCCTGGACACTGAGTTTTCCTGCCCTCAAGGACCCCAGTGCCTCTCCCACTAGTCTCCTCAACTTGTTGAAGTTGGCCCTCCTAAAGTCTAGGGCTACCGTCTTGCTGCAGGCCCTTGACACCCTGCGCTGGATGGTGAATTCCAGCAAGTGATGATCGCTATCACCCAGGTGGTCAAGAACCTCGCCTCTGGCCAGGACCAGGTCCAACAGGGCATTTCCTCTGGGACTGTGCACCTTCTGGATTAAGTGGAGGTCCTGTATCTCAGCTAGGAACCTCTTAGAATGGTCCGTCCTGGCTGACTGTTCCTCCCAGCAGATGTCTGGGTAATTAAAATCACCCATGACAACTACATCCCTTGCCTTAAGTGCCACTGCAAGCTGGACCAAAAATTCCCGGTCCAGCTCCTCCCCTTGGTTGGGGGGTCTGTAGTAGACCCCCACCATCAAATCGCTCTCCCCACAGTCCCCTTGAATCTTAACCCAGAGCACTTCAGCCTGCCCTTCCTCTGACCCCATTCTGCTGGCAGAGGATGTGTAGTGCTTCTTGACATAGAGCGCCACACCCCCACCTTTCCTTCCTTCTCTATCGTGTATGTAAAGCCTATAGCCCCTAATGCTAACTACCCAATCGTGGGACGCATCCCACCACATTTCTGTTGGCCCTATGACATCTGGGTTTGAACTAGCTATTCTGAGGGCGAGTTCCTCCTGTTTATTCCCCATACTGCGAGCATTGGTATATAGGCATTTAAGGCCTTGCAAGACTGTGTGTGCCACCCCCTGTTTAGGGGGACTGTCTGGACCCCTGTTCCTTACTTTAGCACTCCTTGTCTTTGTCACCTGTCTTGCTCAGATGGCATCTCCTCGTCTTCCTGTGGCCCCCTCCCCCGGTGAGGCTAGTTTAAAGCTCGCCGTACGAGATCAGCCAACCTGGAAAAGAAGACATGCTTGCCTTTGGGAGGAAGATGAAGTCCATCCCACCCCAGCAAGTCCCCCGCCTGAAAGCATGGGTCATTATCAAAGAACCCAAAGCCTGCCTGGCGGCACCAGCTGCATAAGCGCCGGTTGACCACGCCAATGCCCTGTGGCCTCATGTCACCGTCCCCGCCTACTCACTGGAAGAAGAGAGGAAAATACTACCTGCGCCCCTGTCTCCTTCAGCTTGTCTCCCAGAGCCTTGAACCACAATTACGCTCAAACCACAGTTAAAACTTGGAGTAAGTCTGAGGGAATTCTGTTTTGTTGTATGATACCATGGGTAATTGGTGAAATATGATTATGAATTGTGGGCGTATCTACTTGAGATACTTTACTGCACAGCAGCATAATTTGCTGCACAGTAAGCCTGCATGTCTACATATGCGTGTGCTTACTGAGCAGTCAATGACGCTACTCAAATTTACTCACAATTAGTTACTGTGCAGTAACACGTGTAGATGCCAACTGGGAGCAAATTTGCTCCCAGTCAGCCATGCCACAAGGGGGCTGGCCTGAGGCTAGCCCCGGGGCTCCAGGCTGGGAACCTCTCTTGCCCCAGGTCTGGGCTGCCTCTATGGCAGCCCTTGACTCAGGCCATTTAAAAGCCTTTAGACATTTTGAGCCCTGGGGCACACGAGCAGGGATCCTGAGGGCACTCCAGGTACCTGTGTTCCCCTGGGCAGGCCACAGTCTAGCTATGCCAACCTCCCTGCACCCTGGTGCCACTGCCTGCCACTGTAGTGCTGTGTGGCTGCCAGGCCCACATTGTCCAGGGCTGCAGGCTCTACCTAGGCCTGCCAGCACCTGGGCCCAGCTGCAGGCAGCTTCCAGCTGCTGGGCCCAGCTCCAGATGCCCACAGCCCATCACCAGCAGCTTGCCTAGAGTCTGTAGGTGGTGTGGGGTATTGCCTCAGCCATACAATTGTCAGTCCCATGCTGTGCCCCTGTGCTGGGGCACTGCAGGCAGCTTTCCGGGTCTGGCAGCACAGGAACAGCCACGCGGAGACCCAGAGAGCTGATGCAGCACCCATGATGTTGTATTCACCCACACTGATACCTGCTACCCGAGGCCCCAACTTGTTCATGCGGGAGACTGGTGACTTTGTGTCACTATAGGGTGAAGTGGAGACTGAGCACCAGTTTGTGCAGGGTGAGTGCTCCAAAGCCTATGTGTATACATGCTTAGAAGCGTGGGTACAACCTGTCGGCATCATAGTGCCACATAAAGGTCAAGACCTTGAGGGCACAGTGGGTGACTGTGACCAACCACAATCATCACCAGTCAGGGGGTGCCCACAAATCTATGCCCTTTATGAGGCAATTGACAGCCACTCTTGTGCCCTGGGACCCAGGCCATAGCCATGTTGTCTACAGCATCATGGGCAGCCTGCATGAGCCCTCGCCGCAGCCTGGTACCCACAATGACACATCACCGGGGAAGGGGCCCTTGGGCCTGCAGCAGTCCATCCTGCCACGCTCCCCACCTGCAGCCTCCATCAGCAGCTCATGGAGCCCAGGCCAGCACCTGCCCCAACAGCTGCTCAGCCTCAGCCCTGGCCACAAGGCATGGCTAGCCATGTCACTGCTGGCTGCCAGCAATGTGAGCTCCTCCCCAAGGGTGGCCCCTGGCCAGATGCCTGTACGTCACACCCCACCATCTGAGGAGCCTGCCCAGAGATGCACACTGTTGTTACCAGCCAGGACTGAGTGGAGCTGCTGGTCATGCCAGCCCTGGTAATGTGGTAAGCCCTGCACTGGAAAGAGGACCCTCCATGCCCCCGCCCTGCCCCGCCTCTGCCCCCCCACCCTGTCTGGCCCACCTGCACTCTCCTGGCCCCAGGTCCCTCCCAACCCCCACAGAATACAGGGAGGCAGGAGACAATGCAAAACTTCATTGAGCAGCCTGTGCCCCTGCAGCTAGGTGGCCACAGGCCTTTCACATGCTAAGGAATGTATTGATGCCAATGGCAATGTCCCCCTCCAGGTGGTGGTGGAAGTTGCAGGCCATGGAGAGCTCAAATACTTTTGAACCTCAGGTTCCCATGCCAGTTGCACAGGTGTGCCTGGAGCACTATGGCAATCATCAGTAGCAGGGTTGGGCACCCCTTGGTCTGTGCAAACAGCTCCTCATGCACTGACTGTGACACACACAGCAGGGACACACTCAGTTCTCAGCACTGGCACAGGAGGGCTGCCCCAGGGAATATCCCTGTAGAAGCCTTGTGCGGGAAGTGTGGGGGCATGGGCAGCTCCTCATCCCAGTTGTCTGAGAGCTCCCCTCATCCAGACTCCCTGGGCTGGGTGGCAGTACAGCAGAATGGTTTGCCTCCAGGAGTGAGGGCGCAGTGGGGTCTGGATTCACATCAGCAGGTGCTGCCAGAAGCCTGGCCTGTCATGATCTGGGAAGGGGACGGGAGAGGCAGGCTTCCTGTTGGCTAGCAGCCCACTTGCCCCTGTGGAGTGAGTGGGGATGGGGGGCTTGGCCAGTGGCTGCCTGGGCCTGTCCAGCCATCTTACCATGTTCCCTGGGCACTCATGCATGCCTAGCCCCTGATCTGAAGCCAGGCAATGCACGGCCCTGGTACAGAGCATCTTATTTCAGAAATAGTTTCATAGTTTCTAGGGTCGGAAGGGACCTGAGCAGATCATCTAGTCCGACCCCCTGCCATGGCAGGAAAGAGTACTGGGGTCAAATGACACCAGCAAGATGTTCATCTAACCTCCTCTTAAACACCCCCAGGGTAGGAGCCTGCACCACTTCTCTTGGAAGCTGGTTCCAGACCCTAGCCGCCCTGACTGTCAAGTAACGCCTCCTGATATCTAACCTAAACCTACCCTCTGCCAGCTTCTGACCGTTATAGTGACCACTGGTCACTCCTGGCGGTGCTCGGGGGAACAGTGACTCCCCCAATGCCTGCTGATCCCCCCTGACTAGTTTATAACAGGCCACAAGATCCCCCCTCAGCCTTCTCTTTTGGAGGCTGAACAGGTTCAGGTCCCGCAGCCTGTCCTCATAGGGCCTGTCCTGTTGTCTCCTGATCATAGGAGTGGCCCTCCTCTGGACCCTCTCCATGCTGTCGACATCGCTCTTGAAGTGTGGCGCTCACAACTGGACGCAGTACTCCAGCTGCAGCCTGACCAGTGCCGCATAGAGGGGGAGGATCACCTCTTTGGACTTGCTCGAGATGCATCTGTGGATGCATGACAGGGTGCGGTTGGCCTTCCTGACTGCCTCTTCACACTGCCAGCCCATGTTCATCTTGGAGTCAATGATGACCCCCAGATCCCTTTCCACCTCCGTGCTGACAAGAAGGGAGTTCCCTAACCTGTAGGTATGGTGCCGGTTATTCCTCCCGAGGTGCATCACCTTGCACTTGTCTGTGTTCAAACCCATCCTATTCTTGTCCGCCCACCCTTGTAACCTGTCTAGGTCTGATTGTAGCCTGTTGCATCCTTCCAGTGTGCCCACGTCCCCCCACATCTTAGTGTCATCAGCAAATTTGAACAGGGTGATTTTTACCCCCTCATCCAAATCACTGATGAAGATGTTGAACGGTGCGGGCCCGAGGACCGAGCCCTGCGGAACCCCAGTGCCCACGTCCTTCCAGGTTGAGAAGGACCCATCCACTACCACCCTCTGGGTGTGGCCCTCCAGCCAGTTGGCGACCCATTTGACTGTGTGGGTGTCTACACCACAGCCCCCCAGTTTCTTAATGAGAACAGGGTGAGAGACAGTGGCAAAAGCCTTCCGAAAGTCCAGGAAGACTATATCCACTGCTACCCCTGCTTCTAATGATCTGGTGATCTGATTGTAAAAGGCCATCAGGTTGGTCTGACAGGACCTGCCACTGATGAACCCGTGTTGGTTGCCCCTAAGCATGCAGTCCCCTGCTGGCCCCTCCTGGATGTGTGCCAGCATAATTTTCTTGAACAGCTTGCCTCAGATCGAGGTAAGACTAACCGGCCTATAGTTTCCCAGGTCCTCCTTCCTGCCTTTTTTGAAGATGGGGACCACGTTGGCCCTCTTCCAGTCCTCCGGTACCTCACCAGAGCACCACAAGTGCTCGTAAAGTTGTGCCAGGGGACTTGCAATGACCTTGGCCAGCTCCTTTAGAACTCTAGGGTGGAGATCAAGACAGAGGCAAAGAAATCGTTAAACATGTTAGCTTTGCCATCTGATGTGACGACCAAGTTTCCCATGGCGTCCTGCAAGGGCCCCACATTACCCGGGACCTTCTTTTTACACCCTATGTATTTAAAAAAGGACTTCTTATTGTCCTTAATCTGGGAAGCTAGTCCCAGTTCCATCTCTGCCTTGGCCTTCCTAACTACCCCCCTACATCCCCGAGCAACTACAGAATAGTCCTCCCTGGTGATGACCCCTTCTTTCCATTGGATATAAGCCTCCTTTTTAGCAAGGAGACATTCCTGGATGCTTTTGGTGAGCCACGGAGGCTTGTGTGCTCTCCTGCTCCCTTTGATCCTGGTTGGGATTACCTTCCTTTGGGCTTGGAGGATCGTCTCCTTAAGGAGCGACCACTCTCCTTGGACACCTGGCTCCCCTCCCCTCCGGGACCTCAGTGCTTCTCCAACTATCCTCCTTAGCTCGTTGAAGTTTGCCCTCCTGAAATCTAGGGCCACTGCCTTACTGCATGCCTTTGCCACCTTGCGCTGTATGGTGAATTCCAGCAGGCGATGATCGCTGTCACCCAGGTGGTCGAGCACCCGCAGCCCCCTCACTAGGTCGTCACCCGTGGCCAGCACTAGGTCCAACAAGGCATCCCCCCTGGTGGGGCTGTGCACCTCCTGGGTTAGATGGAGGTCCTGCACTCTGGCCAAGAACCTACGTGAGCGTTCAGACCTGGCTGACTGTTCTTCCTAGCAGATGTCCGGGAAATTCAGGTCCCCCATGATTACATCCTTAGCTTTCACTACCTCTGTGAGCTGACCCAAGAATTCCTGGTCAAGCTCTTCTCCCTGGTTGGGAGGTCTGTAGAAGATTCCCACCGTTAAGTCCCTTTCCCCTCGACTGCCTTGTACTCTAACCCAAAGCACTTCAGAGTGCCCCTCCCCTGACTCCTTGCTAATTGACGAGGATGTGTATTCCTCCTTAATATACAGCGCCACGCCCCCACCTCTCTTTCCTATCCTGTCCCTCCTGTACAGCCTATAGCCCTTGGCATTCGCCGCCCAATCATGCGTTGCGTCCCACCACATTTCTGTAATCCCCACTATGTCCGGGCTGGTGTCAGCCAGCAGGAGGGTGAGTTCCTCCTGCTTGTTGCCCATACTACGAGCATTTGTGTAGAGGCATTTGAGGCCTCCTGTGGGTTCGTGTACTGACCCCCTAGTCCCAGCGTTACCCTGGCCCCTATCTCTTACCTGTTTATTCGCTTCGCTCATTGGTCTGGGCTGGGCTGTAGTTGTGGGTGCTGTTTGGTCTGGCGTTCTGACGTTTCCTCCGCCCTCATCTTCCCCTTCCCCCGATGAGCCTAGTTTAAAGCCCACCAGAGGAGGTCCGCCAACCTAGAAGAGAACACACGCTTACCTTTAGGGGAAAGGTGGAGCCCATCCCATCCCAGCATGTCTCTCGTCGTGATGTGCCAGTCGTGGCTGAGGAAGCCAAAGCCCGCCTCGAAGCACCATTCCTGCAGCCGCCAGTTGGTCTCCGCGATGCACGTTTCGTGCTGTCTGCCTCGTCCACTCACTGGCAGGATAGAAGAGAAAACCACCTGTGCGCCCATCTCCTTCAACACGCACCCCAGAGCTTGGTAGTCTTCCATCAGGCGATCAGGGCTCCTCCTGGCCGCATCGTTAGTGCCCACATGGACTAGGACCATGGGGTAATAATTGGTGGGCTGGATTATGGTCTGGAGCATCCCTTTCACGTCCTGAATCCTCGGTCCAGGTAGGCAGTATACCTCGCGTGCCGAGGGGTCCCGGCGACAGATGGGGCCCTCCGTACCTCTCAGAATGGAGTCACCAATGACGATCACGCGACGCTTCTTCCTCCTGGCCTTCTTGCCTCCTTTAGCTTGCATGGGACGCGGTGAGCGTGGAGTTGCCCCCTCCATGGTTTCGTCCTCTCCGTCCTCCTCCTCCAGGGCTGCCAGGGCTTCATACCTGTTCTCCAGCCGGACTGTAGGAACTGGTGCTGCCGTGTCTTGAGCAGCCCTGGCATGGAAGTGACCGTCTGCCACTTAGCAGTGGAGGGCTCATCTTGAGGTGCATCCTCCTTGGTTGTACAACCCTGCAGGGAAAGAAAATAGCTGTCAATTCTTCCTCTGCCTCCCTGATTCCCCTCAGTCTGCTAACCTCCTCCTGGAGCTCCCTCACCCATGCCTCCAGGGCCCTAAGGTGGGCGCCTACAAATGTTGCAAATTCTTACAAACATCTTCTTTCTCATGGCTCTGCAGGTCCTGCAGCTACACATGGGAGAGAGGCCACACTTGGCAGCTAGGATATGGGTTCAGGGTCTACACTACCCACAGCTGGGGCTCTGCAGATGCGCCAGCTCTGCCAGAGGTTGACCCAGAACTGCACCATCCTCCTGGACTGGTTGGTGATGCCATTGGCGGACTGGCAAGTAGACGCACATGCCTGGTGGGCAGACGACATTCCCCCTAAGAGGCACATAACCAGTGCAAGGAGGCATGGGACTGAGTGGACAAGGGGTTCTAAGCACAGCTCCTGGCCCTGGAGTGCAAGCGGGTGGGGGCGCTGTGGGAGCAGAACGCAACCCTGGACCAGGCAGTGCAGGCTACAGATGACAATAGGTGGGTGCTGGACACTGTTCTGGCCCTGGCAGTCACCTTCATAGCACCCACTGCCCCACAGCCCCCAACCCTAGCCCTGTCTGCCCCCTGGCAGCCACCCAGGAGCAGGCCCCTCCATGGGCCTGGGAGGAGGTCCTGCACCACCTCCAGCAACCAGAAGCCCCTGGCCCCTGATCCAGGTCCCCTGCCACCCAACCCTCCCCCCCCCTCCTGGGCCCTGCTACTTGCCCTGGCTCCATGCGAGTGCAGAGCCAGAGCTTCCTGCAGTGGAGCCAGGACTGCATGCCGGCCTTGCTGTCCCTGGACACCAGCTGCTGGAGGGAGACCCACCCATGCCAGATTACCACCAGTCACCATCACCCCCGGGCAAGCCCCCCACCCACTGGGCTTGCTGCGGCATATACACCCATAGAGAAATGGCCAGAGGCCAGGGTGCTGGCCACCTGCCCCAGGCTCTGCCTCCTTGGTGCCCCCACCCCACAGCTCCCTTCACCCTGGGACAGCACACACAAAGCACATTCTGTAATTAGCTTGCACAGGGAAGAGGGTGTTTTATTGTTGGTGGGTGGGGTGGGTGGTGTAGGGTCTCCATTTGATGAATAAAAACTTGCTTTTGTGAGATATCTGAAGTTATTGTGGTGCTGTGGGTGCTGAAGTTATTGTGGTGGCCAGCAGTCCGAACAAGCTACAGTGGGGTGTGAAGTAGAAGGTGGTTGGCTACCACCTCTCACACCCAGTGTTCTGGGCTCCACTGGCAGTTGTGTGGCTCTCCTGGGGCCTTATCATGGGGCGTCCAGCTGTCATGTGTCCTCTGCCCACCATGCCTCCTTCACCCAGGCCTCATGGAAAAGTTCCCTGGGCCTCACAGATGTCATGCAGCACATAGACTGCAACAGTGACCCAGGGGAGGTTGTCCTCAGTGAACTCAGTGTGGGCACTGAGGATGTGCTGGTGTCCCTTGAGCTGGCCAAAGGCACATTCCACAAGGGTGTGGGTCTGGCCCCAGAAGTGGTTAAAGTGAACCTGGTAGCTTCATGAGCCAGGGCAGGAGCAGGTAGGTAGGGTCCCTGATGAGGACGGGCAGAACCACCATGGTACCCAGCTGCAGGTCCAGCACCCCCAGCATGATGTAGCCACTCTCTGCCAGAGCTGGGAGGGTGGAATTCCTGAAGATGTGGGTGTCATGGACACTGCCCACCCAGCACGCATGTGCTTGAAGGGCCCACAATGGTCTGGAGCACCTACAGCCCCTCTAGCTGTAGTAGGGCCAGTCACTGTAGGGTAGGCAGGTGACAGGGTCCTGTCCAAAGTCCCAATACCCCGGGGGAATCCCAGGGTATGGAGCCCTACCACTATCGCTAGGGGGTCACGCACACAGAGCACCATGTACCCCAGCATGTCCTGGAGGGTGCCACACACCTCCAGGATGGCCTCCCCAGTGGTGGCCTTCCCCTTGCCAAAGAGATGACCATTGTACTGCAGGGTGGTGGTCATGGTCAGGCTCAGCAGAGTGAGGGCCAGTTGGGTGTTTATGTGGAGGCCGACCACGTGCCCATGTCCTGCCACTCCAGGTGTGGCCAGAGCTGCTGCAGGAGGTCCTAGAAAGTGGCCCAGGTCATCCAGAATGCCTCCAGCCACTGCTTATCATCCCAGTGTGCAGCCATCAGTCCTGGCTGGGCTGGAGGGCCCAGAGGTCGCAAAACTGGAGGTCCAGGAGGACAAGGGTAGCCCCAGTGGTGGCACCCAGCAGCATGTCGTTAGCATCCCTGCCAGCATGTAGCCAGCTGGATGGGGTCCAGGTGGCAAGTGCATGGTGATGGCAGTGGCCCTGGGATGGTGCATGGTGGTCTGGTAGGCAGTCACTGCTTATGAGGGAGCTGGGAGGACCCAGACAGTCATAGGCCAGCTGGAGGTCACTGCAGTGAGCTAGAAGGGCCAGCAGAGTGACCAGCAGGAGCCTGGAGTACTGGTTATCGCTGCCAAGGGCAAGGTCTGGAGCATCCATGGCATGGGGAAGCAGAGACAGTGAGGAGAGCGCTGCCACATGCTCCCCTGTGCTGTGATGTTGCTCCTGGCCAGGAAAGTGGCCAGGGAACTGGCAGCCATTGGCAGCAAATCTGCTCCCATTTCTCTGCACATGTAGAAGTCTGCCCAGAACCATTCACTCACGAGTATTTTACTTGTGAGTAAACTGGTCCTACATCAAATGCACATGTAGACACGCCCAATGAGTACAAACCAATGCTGATCTGTGCTCCTTTACGCACTTGTGCAAATATGGCACTGAAATTTAATATGGGCCTATAATGTTTTCATCTCTGCTAAACCTGAGGCAAGTATCTTTCTAGAGACTTTTCACAAGCTGGAATAAATAACCAGGTGAAATAACTTTTAAACCAGTAGTAATTTTGCATTTGACTTCACTGGGTCAGAATGCTATCTATTACTTTCTGTGGAGTGAGCTATTTGTTAGAATAATCATACGTCTTGATCAGGTATCAATGTGACTGACTCACATTCTCACAGCAGGGGATAGAGATATAGTTTTGAAATGAGCTCTGTTGTTAATTGGCCCTTTCACTTTGACACTGAGAAAGAGGTTTGTGCTACAGTAAATGCAGAGTAGTGAATTACTTCACACAATTTGGACTCCTGGTACCATGACCATTTTTAGCTTCATGGAGAAAATGTTTAGAGTCTCAAAAAGAAGCTTGAGATGTGGCTTGAGTGCAGGCTTGTGAGTACATTAAGGGGGTGAAAATACTGAGCACTAAAGAGCTTTTCAATCTAACAAACATAGTATTTAAAAACCAGTAGTTGAAAGCAAATGCCAGACAGGTTCCAAATAGATTTTTTTAATGGTGAGAGCAATTAACCATTGGAACCACCTACAAAGGGCATGGGAGATTTTCCACCTCCTGGTACCTTTAAATTAAAACAGGATGTCTTTGTGGAGATGTTTTAGCTGAATATGGTTTCTTTAGCTCAGTAGTGCTCAACCTCTGGCCTGTGGGGAGCACCCAGACTGTGAACCTCTCTGTAGGTCCAAAAATTTGGTGGCAGGGTAGTGGTGGAAGCATTAATTGTCACAGCTTGGGAAGTGGCTCTAGAAGCCACTGAAATTAAAGCTGCTATGACTCCTCCACCACCAAATTTCTGGACCTGTGGGAGCCCCATAGGCCAGATGACATGGCATTTTACCCTGGTTCACTTCCAAAAACCAACCCAGTGCTGGATCCAGCCCACAGACTGGTGCTGCATCACTAGTCTGGCCCAACAAGCAGGATGGTTGAGTACCACTGGTTTAGCTCAATACAGAGGTGTTTGGGTGATGCTTAATGGCATGGCCTCTGATGCACAGAAGGTTACTTGGCTGAAGTTCCTGATTTCTTGACCTTCAAGGTTTGTTGTTGAAGCCAGCATCTTTGTGCAGGTGTGTAGGAAGTTGAAGTCTGCGGGTACAGAAACCTCAGTGGGAGGCACAGCGATCAGCATGTCTTGTCTTTGCTGACTAGCTGCTCTGATGTGCTGGGAGTTTGGATGCACTTCTGTATCTGTCTCGTTGCTGCTCTGATTTGCTGTATTTAGTGAAAACCCAGAGTGCCCAAAGCCTAAGGATAGCCATCTTATAAGTTTTCACTGAAAGGAAGAAATACAGGCTATGTTTACCTGCATCTTCTCCTATTCTTTTATTTTCTGTTAAGGGACATGTTCTGCCCAATATTCTATTGATACATCATGTGCAATGGACCTGCCAAGTCACACTTTCCCTCTATCCACAGGAAGGCAGAAAGTGGCACAGTGTGTATGTAAATGTAGACCACTATCTTCTAGCAAAGGGATTTTAATTTTATGTGTCATCACTTTGAGCTTTTTGGGAGGATTCTAAGAGGAAAATGCCTAACACTTTTCTACACTCATGTTCTAACACATAGAGCTTAATTCACTACAAGCATAGTCTTTTTGCTATTTTCCTTCCTTCCACTGACACAGGATGATGAACAATTCAGCCTCTGTGCCAAACATTCTTTGTATTAAGTGCCTATAGACATCAATCCCTATAGTAACTAGGCAACAAGATAAATAAAAAGAAATGTTAGTTTCTAAGAGAGACACTTTTCTCCAGATTGCAGAGGTCCAAGAGTGCCAGAGGCTCTCTCAGAGAAAAATGCATGATATTTCTGCTGCTTACACAGTGTACACAATGCCATGGGTTTCCAAGCCAGCACAGAGAAATGGTACAGAGCATCTTCAGAGCTGAATAAATTATAATCTCAGAGAATCAGTGGCCCTGGTGATTAGATCACTTCAGTCTGGATGACTGCCTCCTGGATATGCAATCCCAGACAATCAGCTGGGACAGCAGTATCATTTCTCATGTTTGGTTTGAAGTGCTACTAGCTTCAGATGTGGCACTGGCCATGCTGCGCATCTTACATTCTAGAATTGCTTTCTGTCCATCTACATCTCCATGGTAAACGAGAACCTCAAATATTTAAAAAAAAAAGCAACAACTTTTCCTTTACGGTCTGTATGGGAGGTTGGGATTGGCTTGTATGTTTGTGAGGAACTCAGTGAGGGAAATCAAAAAGGGGGAAATGAGTTGTTTTCATTTAATTCTGAAAACATTAAGGTCTGTGACTATCATTGTCTGATGGTGAGCTCACAGGCCAGATGCAGCATCTATGGAAATTAAACTTCCTCCCATCGGCCAGCAGTTGCAGATTCACAATGCAATATAGTTCAGTATGATGAAGCAGTCTCATTTTCAATAGCCAGGGCTGGCCCTAAGGGGAAGCTTTGACTGCAGAATCCTGCTCACCCTGCCTGACTGGCCTCCCATGGCCAGACAGAGTAATACAGGCAAGTCTCGCTTCATCTTCCCCTGTGGTTTGGTAGGGGTCATGAGGTTGTCCACCTTCTCCATTATGCATCTGGCCTACAGTCATCTCCTTTTGCCCAGGAAAGGCATGTCAGTCTTCTTACAGTCCAGTTCACACTCTGTTTCTGGGCACAGTTTTTTAGGATCTAACCATTCTTTGAAGTCAATATGTTCACAGTCTCCCCCTCTCCTCCCTGAACCCAAAACAGGACAGGGAAGTGGGCAGCAGTTCTCTGATCCCTTTTGGCCCTTATTCTAGGACCACACTTTTTGCCCTGTCTCCCTGACAGCTAACCAGCATGTTTCAACTACTTCTCTGACACGCCTGTGACATCCTTGGCCACATCCACATGAGCATGGACATTTGATTCCCCAGGGACAAGAAGCAGCATCACACCTTGTGCCACTGCTACTTGTCCCCAGGGAATGCCTGTGCCATGAGCCCTCTGGCATACAGCAAGTTACCCCAGGTGGGGTAGAGGAGGCTGGGACCAGCACTGGGATGGCCCTAGCAGCCTTACCTACGTTCCTGGGGACCTCCTGGGACTGCAGCACCAGCAATCCTGCCGCTCGGAGCCTAATGGGCAACTGGAGCATGGCTCCTGCTGGCCAGGCTCTGGTTTGGAGTGGCACGAGCTGTCCCTGCATACGCTACTCTGCTGCTTTTTTTGTTTTTTGCTCAGGTATTTTTGACCCCAGGATCTCCTGGGGTCAAAAACACCCCTGCACTGCTACCCTGCAGCACAGAGAACAGTTGAATGTGCAGTATGTGGCACCTCAGACATGTCTGCAGATGTCCGCTCGTTTGAACACTGCCCTTAAGGGCACCCTGTTCAGGTCCCAGGCCTCCAGTTGCTACCTTTTTCATTTGGGATCTGCCAGGGGTTTAACTGCAGTCTGCTTGCAATTCACTGTGACCTCCTTCAGGAGGGACATGGATAAGCTTGAGAGAGTCCAAAGCAGAGCCACCCGTATGATCAAAGGCCAAGAGAGCAAGCCTTATGGGGAGAGGCTGAGAGACATGGGACTCTTCAGCCTACAGAAGAGAAGGCTCAGGGGGGACTTGGTGGCAGCCTATAAGTATATACATGGGGAGCGTCAGGATCTGGGAGAACAGTTGTTCAGCAGGGCTCCCCAAGGAATAGCAAGGTCTAACAGCCACAAACTCCTGGAAGGCCGATTTAGACTGGACATAAGGAAAAACTTCTTTATAGTCCAAGTGTCCAGGGTCTGGAACAGACTCCCCGCAAAGGTGGTGCAAGCACCTTCTCTGGACTCAGTTTGGATGTTTATCTTTCTGGGATCATTTGACCCCAGCAGACTTCCTGCCTATGGCAGAGGGGTTGGACTTGATGATCTTGCGAGGTCCCTTCCAGGCCCTAATGTCTATGAAATCTTAGCAAGTCTGATGTGAGCTCAGTATCTGTAGTTATGGATTTTTCTCTCAGTGATCAACCAGCCTTCACAGAACACAGCACCATTCAGTTATGACAAAAGCATTACAGAGGAAAGAAATATCCCAATGCAGTGATCAATCTGCATGCATGCTAGCCTATCCTTGCCTGGGATCCTGGTAGGTTTGATCACAGTCTCATCAGTTCTTTATTGCATTCAGTGACTCTTTGTCACAGACTCATGCTGATTCTCGAATCAAGCAAGCAACCTATGCCCTCTCGTACCTGCCAATGTGCCATCCTCAGGGATGAGGCTGTTCTAGACTTGTTTACCAGTCTGAGCATTTGCATTAATCATCCCCTACTCTTTCTAGGAACTGAAAGACACATGACGCTTTTAATACAGACACTTACATGTGTCTGTAGTGCCTGATACACCTCAGAATAATCATCTCAAACATTTCTCCACTTCCAAGGTCCCATGTTTATCACAGGGATTCCCACACAAAAGGTTCTTACCATCCCTAGTCTTCTTTACCTGCAAGCCCTGCCCTGGTTGAGATCTTTGTCCTGGGAAGCAATTTTCATTATTTGCTTCATCCCCAGGCCTTCCAGTGCTCCACAGCTCTCCTGCTCCCACTCTCCAGCATGATCAGCTGCAACTGCAGCTCAGGGACAACTAACTGCACTGGACTGTGTGGTGGGGGGAAACAATGCGACACATTTTGAGAAATACAATCACCCTATCCATTATCAACCAACGTTTTCTTGGATCCTGCCTACCTCAACTGGGCTAGTCTCCCAAGTCTCCACACAGCCCTTTAATCAGATGTGTCCCCCAGCTCTGCCAGTTTTCTCCGCCAGAGCTCTTTGTCTGCATTAATGCTCTATGCTGCTGCTCTCTCCAGTCATACAAACAGCTGTCATCAGATCACTACCATTCCTTCCTGCTTTGCTGTCTCAGTCTATACCAGGGGTGGGCAATTATTTTGGCAGGAGGGCTACATAATGAGTTTTGGTATCTTCTCATGGGCCACATCTCTCCCTCCCCTTCTCTCCCACTCCTCCAAAATTGCAGCATGCCCCGATCCCCATCCCGGACCCAGAACTTGCTGGGCCTGTCTGCAGCATATGCCACCACTCACCTGGTGGGGAGGAAGCAGCCCTGGGCAGGTGCTGGCATCAGTTGTGGACACACCCAGCATGTTGCAGGTCAAACTGGGGCATCTGCCCTGGTCCACAGCTGACACCACTGTGTCAGCGCTAGGAAGAACCAGTCCCGCACACTTTCCTTGCACCACATGGCAGCCTGAGCTTCAACCACTGGCTGCCCATGAACTGGATCCCATGAGTAGGTGGCCTCCTGCCCATGGGCCAGATCCAGCCCATGTGCCATATTTTGCCCACCTCTGGTCTATCTGTTAATCAGGTCTGCCCTATCAGATCCTTTTAGAAGGTAACTAACTAGTCACAGGTGAACTGGGCTCATTTCCTCTTAAGTGGGTCAGTAACAGAGAGCCAGTGCAAAGCAGAGTATTACAAAGACAGATTCTAGGCAATTTGTATTGTTAAGCAGACAAGACTTTTGTACCAGGCAGACTGTGTGTGTGAATATTGGGGGGTGTTAAAAATATCAGTAATGAGTCATAAAAATCAAGCCTTGAATTCACAGGCTCTTAGAATGTTTTAACGAAATCTGTATTGCAAAGGATAGGGCGAAAATTTGTTTAGTCACCCCCCTCCCCCACCCCCCCGCAATGGCAATTTGGGCATCCAACAGCAGTGGGAAGTCTAAAAGGGCTCCAAAGCAGGAAACAACCTGACGCCTAACAACAGAGGCCCCTGGATAGTGGGGCATGTGACAGGGGAAGCTGGTTCCTTTGAAGAGTCTTTCTTTTGCTACTGGCATCAACCCTTGTGTGGATTCAGCTTTTGTCAGCTTCTCTTCTCTCATGTGCTAACTTTATTGCAGCACTGAGAAAAGAGAAAACGTACTTCTTCTCTGCCACAAAGGTGGAAAAACCATACTGTGAAGACCTTTTCTGGACCATAAATCACTTTTGAAACCTGTCTCCACTCAGCCTCTGGACACACCACCTCTCACTGCCAAGAATTACCACTTCATAAAAACCAGCAGTTAGAGTCAGGAGAAGACAAGGACAAAGTTGATAGTGAGGTCAGGACAATAGTGGGTGGCAATAAAAGGACAAAAGGTCACTGAGGAACATAAGGAAGAATGAAAAGAATAAAGGAGGATTGGGCGAGTGTAGGCTGAAAACAGAGGGATTTTAGAGACTAGAATGCAAAAAAATTAGAAAATCTACTCCACTAAAAATAGTGCCTTTTGTCAGTCGTACCCAGAACTACATATTCCATTTCAAATAATCCATTCCAGACAGCTGGATGTGGCAGAAGTCAGAGGAGCATGTGTATTACCTCATGAGGAATGACAAAAAGGAATTGAGACCATGACACTTCCTTTTGCTATGATAACCCCAAGTGTTGTCCTTGTTTCTTCTGAGCCACAGATCCACTGTGACACGTTTCTGAAATGCATCCTGCTACCCAAAAGTCTGCCTTTCCTCCTCCTCCACAGAACAATCTGTTACAAGGCCAAGAGCCTGTGCAGAGATAACAGAAATAAAGAACTTTGCTACAGGTGTTACGGGTAGAGACAGCGAGTGCTATAGGACTAGCTGTGCCTGACTTGTTCAAGCTAAACTAATATATAAGCAGAAGAGTTGAGAATCTGATCTGCTAAGTGATTTGATCAACCAGGTCAAGGACTGAGACTGGCCAGCCCATTGTGGAAAAGGAGGTAAAGAACCTTTCTCTCTTCAGCATGTGCAAAACTTGCTGTGAGTGATCAAACTCCCCCAGTCAATTTGCTGCAGATTAGCTAGCGAAGTAAAAAAATTAAACATCTTTATGGCAGATGAGCACAGCCATATTCATGGCACTGCTGATCCATCCACAGTCATGGCATACCATACAGGCAGAGCCAGGGTTTTGAAAAGGTGGGGTGCAGCTGGTGTGGTGCATCATCACATAATACAATGCATATTTTTCTCTAATTAATAAGAAACAAGAAGCTTTACTAATATGCTAGGGGCCTAGGGCTATGTCATTTGTTTTTGCTTGGGTCTTAAACTGAATAAAACTGAGTTGGGGGCGGGGTGGGGCAGAGAACAGGAAACTTCCTGTTAGCTCCAAGCAGTGGCAATTAAGACTTATTGGGGCCCTGAACAAACAGAAAATTGGAGGCTCCCCCCCCCCATTATAAACATGAATGTATGGACTCCAATGTCCAGGAGGGCCCCTCCCCCTCCTGGTGCTGCTGCTGCCAAAGGTGGGGCAGGCCTCTATGCCCTGTGGGGGGAGGCTGGGTGGACCTGGCTGGGCTGGGGGTGGGATGGCTTATACCTGCTTTTCCTCCCTACTCCACTCCCCCCACCATGGCCGGAGTCAGGTGGGGTGAGGGTTGATGTGGGCTGCTCACTGTGGGCTTGGGGCTCTCCACTCTGCTGCCTTTGGTCCAGGGACCCTGCACCAGCCGCACACCCCTGCCTGCTGGGCAGCAGGAGGCACAACCTGCCACCCCCACTGCTGCCTGGCAGAGCAGGGGTTGTGTGGAGTGGGGCTCCCATGGCAAAGGCAGCAAAGTGAGCCCACAGCAGGCAGCCCAGCTCCCTTGGGGAGATGTGCACCGCAGCGGGGAGCTGCCCCCTGTGTCCCCTGGATGAGCTGCCTGTGGCTCCATCCCACGCTCTGCCCTGGCCCCAGATCCCATGCACCACCCTGGCTGGGCAGCACCCCCAGCCCCTACCCCACTCCCTCCCTCCCTGTGGGAGCCTTGATTTGTGCCCCTCCCCCCATGCTGCTTCCCTCTCCCATTCCTCTTCCTCACTTACCTGCTGGGCGTTGCTTTCCATGCTACACAGATGTGCTCCTGGCCACGTTCATGTGTGTGGCTGTGCACATGCACACGGTGCCCCCTGCATCTTGCTCAGGCAGCCTCATGCAGGACCCCTTCCAGGCTAGAAGGCTTCCCGCCTGCCAGGGGAAACCCACTGTTTCCCAAGGGAACCTAGGCACCCAGGGGCCCCTGATTAGCACCCCCACAGGCCTGTGTGTTAATCTATTGGCTCCAAGGTGGAGCAGGCACCTGGCACCAGGGAGAACAGCTGTTGCCCCCATCCTGACCATGGAAAGAACTGCTCCCTGCACTTCCACACACGGGTCCCCCAGACACACCACCATGGCCCAAAGTGCTCTTTACTGTCCTTTATATATTGCCCCTGCCGCCTCAAATTGCCCCTGGCTCCACTCTATCAACTGTTATCCTCCATTCTCATTCCCACACCATCATGCCCCAAACCCCATCAGACCTCATCATCCTTTCATGACCCTTTGCGTAGGCACCAATGTTATTTTTGCTAAACAGGGTGGAGCTAAGTTGATGCATGCCAGGTGACAGGCTTCTTCCCGAGGGGCCCAGGGCCCTCAAGCCGCCACATACTCAGCACCCATGCCCCATTGAGACCTGCTCTGCACCATCACTTCCCCCATGAACTCCCTCCACCCTGCACATACCTGTTCCCAACACAGCTCAGCCCCCATAATTTATCATCCCTCTCACACCCCATTGAGCCTTCCCCTGGCCCTCTGAGCATGCAAGCCTCATTGTAGCCTCTCTGCCACCCTGAGCTCCCCTCACCCCAAATCCCTTTTGTTCCCAACTCCCCTCACACTCCACTTCACTCCCACCACTTCCTTCAGCCCCAAACCCCATCTGCTCCTCCCACTCCCCTACCCCTACATTGCCTCAGCCTCTTCTAACCCCACAGCCCTCTACCCCACAATACCTTTCCCCACAAAAGTCCTTTGTTGCCCACGACTCCCCAGCCAGCTCCTCACATCACTTGGGAGTCCCTTCCCATCAGAAATCATCCCAAATAGTTCTCCTCACTCCACCCACTCCCCGACCATGGGGCAGGTGGGGGGGTGGTCTGTAGCTACTCCCATTTCTCCCCCACTCCTCACAACACTCCCACACCTGGCCTTCACTTTAACATAGAGAAACAAACAGCTGGAGGCCGGGGAGCACCCCGACCTGGGGAGACCAACCCCTCTGAATCCACCAATGCCCAGTTTTATGCCACCCTGGTTGGACTGTTGGCTCACCCTCCCATAACCTCCACCATCTGTTGCAGTGAATAACCCAGGAAAGGGTCACTGCATAAGTTACTTCTTCATCTCATCTTTGCAACTTCCTCCTGCCTCTGACCACTGCACTATCACACAGCTCAGTCTTCACCCCCTGCCTCACCCCTCCCTGCCTCTGATCTGTTGTAGGTTTTTAGCTCCCAGAAGGAAAGCCCCCCAGTACAGGTTCCTAGGTAGCAGCACACCTTTATTGGACATGATGGGGAGCGGGGTGGGGGGAGCAGAGAAACATTACTAGGAGTAGATAACAGGCAGGATAATTGTAGAAGAAGGGCAAGCTTGATTAGTGAAAGATCAAGTGTTTTGACACCTATGGCATGAAGATATTAGCAGGAATCAAGTAAATACTAATAAACCATAAAGTCATTTGACACCCTTAGCTCCATCCAAATAGACATGCAGAAATGCAGCTGCTTTATTTTAAAATTTGAGTGGAGCAGGAATAAAAAAAAATGATGGAACTGCACCACCAAACTTCTCCCTGGATCCACCCCTGGCTGGCTGTTGCTTTATTTAGAAAGAGTTGAAACCAGGAAACAAACAGCCTATGATTTTGTTAATGTTTGTTTTTATGCCTCATACTCTTCTTTTTCTAATTTTCTTCCCTACTTTTCACTCTAAACTTTCATTACCAACCAAGGTTTTTTATTATTTAAAGAAAAAGATGAAGAAAAGAAAATTAGATTGCTCAGCAGGGCATTTCTCCCACTTTTCTGGGAGAATAAAAAATGTTTCCTGATGCTGCAAATGGCAAAATAAGAACAAATTCAGACAGTTAAACATTATAGTCAGCATGAGCAATGGAGGTGGCATATGCAGCATATGGGCAGTACTATTTGACTGGCAAGCCTCATGATTTTAAAATGGGAGAAAACTATAATAGCAAAAATTAAAATTTCACTAAATCTAGAATTAGATTTGTTGGATGTTAGATATTTGTTATTTGTTAGATATAGACAATCATGTTTTATCTTGGGAAGGCTTATATTTCTGAGCATTTTTTTAAAGGTAAACAGTGAAACCAACATACCATATTTACTCAAATATTACACAATGCCCCAATACCTAGATTCTATATATGGAAAATGTGTAAATTTGTAATAATTTTTCAGGTATATATAGAATCTAATTACTGGAGATTTGCCTTGACTTTGTCCCCCTCATTGCTATAGCAGGGAAAATAAATCTGGGGGGGTCAGGTAGCCCCCTTGCTCTCTGCCCACTTCCAACTTCTCCCCCCTGAAGCCTCTTCCCCCACTCCTTGTTACCTGACCCTGTTTTCCCTGAGCACATGGAAATGAGAAGCAATTTTAAAAACACTGAGGAGGTGGGGGCACATGGCAAGAGGGCTACCTGGCCCTCCAGATTTATTTTCCCTGCTGTTGCAGTGGGAGGGGGACAAATTCAAGGCAAACCTCCATTAATTGCTCAGTATGTATGTGAGTTCTAGATACCCACCACAAAGGATCCATGTGCTAATTACCCCCCATTTATGACTGGAAACTGGCATTTTTTTCTTGAGTCCTAGGATCCTCCAGAAATTGATATGCAGATTAGGTGCAGCCCTCATGGAGGGCAGAGCTACACTAATCATATGTGACAGGCTGGGGTGAGGGGTGACAGAAGTATTCTGGATAAATTGTTTTGGGCCCCCTTTGATGAAGTTTGACAGACATTTAAGGCTGGTGAAGAAACAAGAATGATTGGAAATGGGAAAGAAAAGCACAGCTCAGCTGAGAAGTTAAGAGGAAGTCGAAATGTGTGCCGTGCTTTGGCTTGCGAGGACTTGGAAAAGTTTTAGTTCTGAAGGGGACTGAGCTCAATATGTACCACTATGTATCTTCTTCAGATAGTTCGTGTTAAATTATTTTTGCAGTACCTTACCGACAGGGGGTGGTCCATGAAGACTGTTTTCCTTAAGCGTTCCTGGGGATAACTGTTATTCTGGTGTGGTTTATTACCTGCTGAGGTGTTGGGGCTTAAAGCCTGCTTTATGAAAATGGGAGGCTTCTCCCTAGCTTGCTTCTATGGCCATATGGCTGAGGGCAGGTGAAACTTGGGGGCATCTGAACCCCAAGTCTCCGGGCTTGGGCCTGCATGTAGGATGCCTGCCAAAAGACTTTGGAAACATCTGAAGCCCCTGATGGGGGTGAAGGATGATTGCCAGTTGTAGGGCCATTTATGGTTCTGGACTGACTCACAAATTTGGACTTGATTTGGCTGATTTGTCTTGGAACAAGAAAAAATTCTTTAAAAAAAAAGGTAGGTTTCTATCAGTATGTTTGCCCAATATGGGACATATATTTTAATAGTCATGCTCTGTGTTGGCTTCATAGTTAGTTTCTATTACTGAGTGCATGCTGCTCTTGGCTTTTGCTGCTTTTGGCAGCAGTTTACTGATACATAATGTATTTAATGAGGTTTCCTTGTATGCAAATGTAAGGTGGGGGTCTTTTTACTCCATGCTGATTTGGGGAAAAAAGTTGTCTTGTATTTGAGTAAATATGGTAATAGCAGTTCAATAATAACAAAGCTAAAATCAACTTAATTGCTGTAAATTGATATGGTATTGTGTATTTGCCCAGCAAAGCAGTCTAAAGGGTTGGCAAAGTATGCCCGTTGGACATTGGATCCAGCCTGCAGAGACTTTGGATCTGGCCAGTGGAGCAGAAGCTATGGTGATATTCAGCATTTGGGGGCTTTACCCATACCACACTGCACCATGCCTGGGCAACCATGGCACCATGGCAAGGAGTTTCATCCATGCTGTGTCAGAGCTGGGTGGAATGAAGAAGTGTGGCAGCAGCTGAGTCCTAGCACCAGCCTACCCATGGACCTGAGCTGGGCCATTTTGGAAATCGCTGCCAGCCTCTTCTCTAAACAGCTATAGGCCGCAATTCCAAAAATAAGCTCCAATTTACATTTGCATAAAAATTCACACTCACACTGGCAATTGTGCATATATCAGGGTGATCAAATATATGGCAGACAGGATGTGTTTATACGGTCCTCATGCCTGTGGTGATGGCCCTTTTAATAGGACTACAACATATGCAAAATGGAAACATGCTGCGAGCGTGACACAGCACATCAGAGGTGTAAACTTCCCTCTCCCCTGCCTGTCCATCAATTCATTTGGCCGATCAACTTTGAAGTGCAATATTTATACCAAGCATGAACCTTAGCTACTTAATCACTTATAATTTTGGGAGATGAAATGGAGATTAGGAGTAGGAATTAAGCTTGCTGTGTTGCAAATAATTAATGCAGGGAGGAAACAGAAAAAGAGGGAGGATTCAAAGGTTGGGAAGCAGGAGGGCTGCAAAAAAGGAGAATAGCCATTGAAACAGACCAACATCTATAGGTTCAATGCAATGGTGCTGCCCCCAAAAATGCAGGCGAACTTGACTAAACTCACCCTGTCTACTTTGCTACCGTCTTCCCCAGAGAGACCTTCGTCTCCCCTTCCCTGTTCTCTGCTGTAGCCTCTGGGGGTCAGATGACAGTCAAGAAGGAGCCATCTGTATGGCCTTTTGCACCTGTAAGGCTGTCTGACATGCTTCTTCTTTCTGCTTCTTTGGAAGTGCAACATGGAAGTCCCCATGTCAAAAAGTCCCTCAACATCAGTGACCCTCTTTCCTCACAGTGGGCCATGGTACTATTGGAAAACTTCTAATATGGAGATTTCCTGGTGCTTTTGTGTACTTTGGAGTCACTTGGCTATAAGATAGGTGTAGGGACAGATTCTATTCTATCTATTAGTAGGGACCTACATTCAACCCCCACTTAACACTGTTTCACTTAGCGCTAGTTCGCTATAAGGCGCATTTGAAATTGATACCTGATTTCACCTAGCACTTAGCGAGTTTTGTTATAACACTGGCAGTCATCATCTTGGGTCATCAAATACTTTCAGTTTTGTTTAGCGCTCATTTCACTTAATGCTTAGTTTTTCAGGAACCAATTAACTGTGCTAAGCAGGGGTTGCCTGTAATTAATTTGCAGTTTTGCAGTTTTTGTGGAAACCACCAAAACCATCAGCATCCACGATTGCTGGGAAATATTTCATTAGCCATGATTTCCTGCAAAATCAACCCAACCCCTCTCCCCCCACCTCCGTACCTTATTATATATATAATACACTGTTTTGGAATCTCCAAATCCTTATCATGATACTTATAGATAATGCATCAATCTTTGTAGCCACTCTCACATGCTTGAGATGTACTATCTGCAGTGATGGCAGGGCCTCTCTGCCAATTAGCAGTGAGGGGCAAGGCTGCCAGGAAAATGCCTGCAAAACTGGCCCTTCATGGCATGAGCAAGCCATGAAAATGACTGTGTCTTGCTGTGAGTTAAGTAGGTATCTATTAGACATCTAAGTGGACTTAGGCACTTATACATAGGAGTCTATTCCAACCAGTTCAAGTCCTGAAACTCCATTAATGCATCCACTTCCGTAAAGCATCACAATCATACCCTTAAGACCGAGTCACAGAAAAGCAGTGAGGGGAAGAAGGGGGACCCATGCATTTTGTACATATTTTTCCAGGAACTTGAACAGAGTGGAGCAGAATAATATTTAGGTGCCTATGTCCACTTATGCACCTAGAAGTGGGAATCGAATCTGGACCGTAGTGCAGTAAGATAACTAGAGCTGAGCACCTGCCCCGGGCACCAGCTACCCCTGGAGTCTTTGCTGCAGCCGTGGAAGTCCTGCTCTGCCCCTGCCCAGCAGCAGAAGGCAGGAAGCACAGCACTGTACCAAGCAGTGTATCTTGTGAGGGGTGAATGCAGGGAGCACCACGGTACTCCTCCCTCAGGAGCCTTTGCCAGAGTAGGCCTAGTCCTGCTCCCAATGTGTGTGTGTAGGGGAGAGAGAATGGGCCACCTGGATCTGCTCAGAGGAAGCCTGGCCATGGGAGCTGACACTGATGCTGAGCAGCAGCAGCACTAGTCTGGGCAGGTAAGACTACTCTTCCCTTCACTCATGCTGCTGCATGCCTTTCTCCTACCCTATCTACCATAGGCAGCATAGTCTTGCGCCCTGCCCCATGCCCTGTCCCAAGCATTTAATGAGCTCACTGCACCACTGCCCTGGTGGATCTGTGTTGTAGTATGCCTCTGCATGGTCCCATCCAGGTGCACAACTTGCGCAAGCAACTTTCTTGTCAGCAGAGCTAATTAATCTGAGCACAGTGATTCATTGGATAAGCCCAGTTCCATAGCTTAGCACAGGTTAACTGCATGGCACTGCTATGTCTTTACAGACATGCCCTTTGAGTTTGAAAACCTGGCCCTAAGGCTCTGACACAAAGGATGATAGGACAATGGATGACACAAAAGATCACAGGGACACAACAGGTTTTAACAAGTAGAAAAGAACCCTTTGTTCTATATGATCATTGGAGTATGACTCTTCCTGTTTTTGTCCTTTTTCACAGGTTCTTAGTGTTCTGATAGTGTAATCTTGTTCAGGGTAATCTGTTTTCTCTGATGAATCTCTATGTTATGTGGATTCTATATAACGAGTTCTATCTGTCAGCTAAAATTGTCTAGGAGCAATATTAGTACAGTCTCCCATTACAGCCTGGCCAAGGTAATAAAAATCTACATGGGAACTAAAAGCCATTTGACTTTGGGCAGTTAACACAGTACTTAGAACATGTAAATTTTTTGCTGATAAAAAATTGATACAAAATTGGAACTTGGAGATATAAATCTCTTCACCTAGTCCAGCTAATAATAGCTCTATTTGAATCTTTTCAGATATATTCAAATAAGTTAGATCAACTTTTTGCACTACTCTTGAACTCAAAATAATTTGCAAGTTGCTCAGGTTGTTTGACCTATTGAATTCCTTTAATTAGAAAATTAGTTAAGTGAACTCCCAAACCTTTTGAACTTTTCAAAATAAGCATTTAAAGTCATTTAGTTAATAAATATGGATTAAACCAGGGAAATATTTTAAATGCCAAAAAGCTAACTGGGTGTTGTTTCTAATGTGGTCACTGCAAATGTTCAATAGCTATTTTTCATACTGATTTTTTCTAGCTACTGTGAATTCACAAAATGTTCTTCATATTGTGAACAATTAAGATTTATGATTAAAATTCATAACTAACATACAAGGGGAAGACTTCCCAACTGGAAGTGTTGTTGTACTTATAACTGTGAGCTGGTTTAGTATATGGTATGCATCTTTATCAATACACAAAAAGGTCAATCTTCTCTGGAATAAACAATTTGTAACATTTGTTCATGGTTGGTGGAGGAATCTCCATCTGGGAGGTTTTTATGGCCCTGCTCAACAGTCCTGGCTGGAATGATCTAACTGGGAATGGCTCTGCTTTGACCAGGGAGTTGGACAAGATGGCCTCTGAGGTCCCTTCCAACCCTAATTCTCTTATGATTTTATGATTGTGTGCACTATGGATATGCAGAGAGTGATACATAGCAACATAGCCAAATCCTAAGGAAATCTCTGACTTGTGTTTGATGAAGCCTAGATTGTCCAACACATTTTTAAAGTTCTGATATTGCTTGCTTTTCTGAATTTCAGCGGCACTAAAGTAAAGTAGGCAGAAAAAAAAAGTTCATTGTCCACCTTCCTCCCACAGAGTCAAGGAAATTTAGAATTAAACCTGAAATGCCATTGTCAAGCCATTCCTCTGGGCCCAGGTGTTACACATAAATCCAGAAAGTAGAGTTGTCTATGATACAGTATGGCATTTGCTGTGAGACACTGACACAGACAGCTGGAAAAAAATTGGAGCCAGTTTCTTCATTTTGAATATCCTTGATCTGCAGGTTCTGGATCCAATCCCTAACATTCGCTTTAGCTTGGGCTTTATGTGACTGTGTGAGCTAAGAGAAAGTCTAGACAGTTGCTACCCAATTACTTCAATACACGTGACTGAATTCTTACTAAGGTTTTTCTGAGGAGCAAGACCTGTTCATTGCCATTCTTAATGTGTGCCTGTGCAGCAGCAATATAGTAACATTAATTCCATTTGTTGCTATGGGAACACACATTTACTCTCTAATTCTTTACACTGATACAATGGAGTAAGATTAACAAGCTCTTCTGTTTAACAGATGTGCTTGCATCTTGTCTGTTCAAAAATGTGCTCAAAAAATAAAACAGCAGCACATGTAGATTTAAAGCGGGTTTGGACATCTTTGTTCAACTTGTAAATTAACCAATATTCACATGCTAATATTAGAAGCTCTGGCAGAGCATGCAAATTTGCACCTCAGGCTTGTTTCCTAGGTGACCAATGATTGGTTAGGTAGGTGACAGAGCAAATGTGGAGAACACACCATTTGAACACCTCTTGATAATAAGGATTCATGGAGAAACACTTGAGCTGCAGTAGTTCACAGAACTGCTGAGGATCCCAAAGTAACATTCATCGCATGCCAGGTGACAGTTAACTTGATGACTTTGTGTTCCAGATAGTTCCCTAATTCCTGCCTCTAACAGGGTAGCTAAAATGTAGTAGCTCAACCACAGGTCCCAGAAATAAGGCACTAAATTTGGGATCAGGACAACTATGGTTTAGAACAGGGGTGGGCAATTATTTTGGCTGGAGGGCCCCAAGGGGACACTTGCCTGCCTGTACACAAATGCCAAGAGCTTGAGGAATAAGCAGGAGGAGCTCGTCCTCCTGCTCAATGCAAATAATTATGACATCATAGGGATAACGGAGACCTGGTGGGACTCCACCCATGACTGGACCATGGGTATAGATGGCTATACCCTGTACAGGAGGGATCGTGTAGATAAAAGGGGCAGTGTGTAGCTCTCTATGTTAAGGAAAGCTACATGACCCTGCAAGCTGATATTGGCAACCAGGGAGAATGACTGGAGACCCTCTGGGTTAAAATCCATGGGGAATACAGCACAGGGGACACAACAGTGGGAGTCTACTACAGACCTCCCACCCAAAGTCCTTGACCAGGACTTTGCCCGGAAACTGGCTCCAGGACCATGGTTGTCATGGATGACTTCAATTACCAGGACATCTCATGGGAGGATCACTCGGCAAAATCCAAGCTGTCACAAAGCTTCCTCTTGTACGTGGATGACCTCTACCTGACTCAAGAAGTCTATGGGTCAACGAGAGGCAAAGTGCTGCTTGATCTGGTCCTGGCTACTGGGGATGACCTAATCAGCGACCTAGTGGTTCATAGGAAGCTGGGTGACAGTAACCACGAGCTTATCACCTTCACCATCTGCCATAAAGCTGGCAAGTCAGTCAGCAACACGGAAGTCTGTGACTTCAGGAAAGCCGACTTTGACAAGCTCAGGAGGCTTGTCAGTCAGGCCCTAAGGGACCACGACCCCAAGGAAAGGGGAGTTCAAGAAGAGTGGTTGCTCCTCAAGGGAGCAATCCTCAATGCACAAGCTAAGTCTATTCCATCTCAGAGGAAAGGCAGCAAGAGGGCACAGCAGCCCCCCTGGCTCTCCAGGGACCTAGCAGACCGCTTGAGGCTAAAAAGAAAGGTCTGCAAAGGATGGAGGATGGGATTCACCTCCAAGGAGGATTATTCTGCACTGGTCCGGTCCTGCAGGGAGCAAACCAGGAAAGTCAAGGCTGCAACTGAACTCCAACTAGCTTCAAGTATCAAGGACAATAAAAAGTCCTTTTTCAGATATATGGGGCGCTGGAGGAAAAGCAAGGGCAACATTGGACCCCTGCTGAACCAAATGGGGCAACTGACAACTGATGCCCAGGAAAAAGCCAACCTATTAAATGGTTAGTTTACGTTGGACTTTCATCAGTCCTATGGGACACCGATGCCCACTACGGGACAGGGAGGTCTGGGTGAGGGAGATCCCCTGCCCTCCATTAATGCTGACCTCATAAAGGAACACCTTGGGAAGCTGGATACCTTCAAGTCAGCCGGCCCTGATAATCTACACCCCAGGGTACTCAAGGAGCTGGCGAGCATCATAGCCCAGCACGGATCTTTGAAAACTTCTGGTGCTCTGGTGTAGTGCCTGAAGACTGGAAGAAGGCAAATGTGGTGCCTGTCTTCAAAAAAGGGAGAAAAGTGGATCCGGCTAACTAGAGGCCCATCAGCCTGACCTCTATCCTGGGGAAGGTCTTAGAAAAGTTTATTAAAGAGGCCATCCTTAATGGACTGGCTGACGCCAACATCCTGAGGGATAGCCAGCATGGGTTTGTTGCGGGTAGGTCTTGCATGACCAATCTCATTTCCTTTTATGATCAGGTGACCTATCACCTGGACAAGGGAGAAGAGATTGATGTCATATATCTTGACTTCAAAAAAGCCTTTGATGTGGTATTCCATGATCACCTCTTGGCGAAACTGGCCAGTTGTGGCCTTGGGTCCACCATGATCTGCTGGCTGGGAGATTGGCTCCATGGTCAGACCCAGAGGGTAGTAATTGATGGAAGTCACTCGTCATGGTGTCCTGTGACCAGTGGGGTCCCCCAAGGCTCTGTCCTTGGACCCATACTGTTCAACATCTTCATTAATGATGTAGACATTGGAGTCAGGAGTGGACTGGCCAAGTTCACTGATGACAACAAACTTTGGAGCAAAGCATCCACACCTGAAGACAGGCGGGCGATCCAGGCTGACCTGGACAGGCTCAGCAAATGGACGGATGAGAACCTGATGGTGTTTAACACCGAAGAATGCAAGGTTCTCCACCTTGGGAGGAAAAACCTGCAGCAACCTTATAGGCTCGGCAGTGCTACGCTGGCTAGCACTACGGAAGAAAGAGACTTGGGGGTCATCATTGACCACAAGATGAACATGATCCCACAATGCAGTGCTGTGGCTAGTAAAGCAACCAAAACGCTGGCTTGCATCCATAGATGCTTCTCAAGCAAAACCCGGGATGTCATTCTCCCCTTGTACTCGGCCTTGGTGAGGCTGCAGCTCAAGTATTGAGTCCAGTTTTGGGCTCTACAATTCAAGAGGGATGTGGAGAAGCTTGAGAGAGTCCAGAGAAGAGCCATGCACATGATCAGAGATCAGGAAAACAGACCTTACGACGACAGGCTGAGAGCCATGGGGCTCTTTAACCTGGAAAAGCGCAGGTTCAGGGGTGATCTGATGGCCACCTATAAGTTAATCAGGCGTGACCACCAGTATTTGGGGCAATGTTTGTTCACCAGAGTGTCCCAAGGGATGATGCGGTCGAACTGTCATAAACTACTACAACACCGTTTCAGGCTGGACATAAGGAAGAATTTCTTTACTGTCCAAGCCCCCAAGGTCTGGAACAGCCTGCCATTGGAGGTGGTTCAGGCACCTGGATTGAACACCTTCAAGAGCAAATTGGATTCTTATCTTGCTGGGAACCTATGACCCCAGCTGACTTCCTGCCCTTTGAGCGGGGGGCTGGACTCGATGATCTCCCAAGGTCCCTTCCAGCCCTATTTAATAGTCTATGAAATCTATGAAAGGGAATGTTGGTGAGTGGTTGTAGGCTGGGTTAGCACCTCCCTCCCACCCCCTAAACAGGTCACCAAAACTCTCTAAGTTGTTGATAATGAGACCAGCCTGGGACCCCTGCAGGCAGGGTGTGTTCAGCTGGGGGATAGGATGGGCTGTGGGTGGGTGGGGAGCAGCATTCAGAAGTGGGAGGGGCTGGAGCCAGGATTGTGGGCGGTGTCAGTGCAGAGCTGGGGTGGAGCTGTGATCTGTAGAACAGGGGGAGTTAGAGAAAGAAAAACTATGCTTGCTCCTTTTCCCTCAGCATCTGTAAGGCAAGTTGCCTTACCAGTGAGGGGGCTAGTCCCAGGAGTGGCTGAAACTGGGCAGCTGGAGAGTCTATCTCGAGGGAGCAACCCCAAGAAGTGCCAGGGCAGGTCTGGGGACATGATGGAAATAAAACCCTTACTTTCAAAGCTGTACTAAGCTGAGGTGCGAACTGCCACAGCAGGAAAAGCATGGGTTGCAGGGAAGCTCTGGGGAGCACAGCTGCAGTCTCACCCCTTTAAGGTTCCCTCCAGGCAAAAGAGTCCCTGGGAGGGAAAAGTCCTTTTTGGGAACACTAAGGCTGGGCTAGAACAGCCCGGGCAGTTTATACCCTCAAGAGAGAAATCACCTGATTTCAGTTCTTCAGGTGCTTTGCATTAATACAGAGCAGACAAGCAGCAGCTGGAGACCAGAATCCCACACTGATAGTCTGGGACTACACGGCAGAGAGCCCAACAGGACATGGGAAGCAGTGAGAGGGAAGACCCTACACTGGAGAGCAGTGGAGGCAAGGGGTAAGAGAAACCCCTGCCCATATTTCTTTATTTTTGTTTCTAATGGACTGCAGAGGATTCCTGGAAGTTGACCAGGAAGATACTGATAGCCGCTCCTGGCAGTGACTCCTTAACAGCCCTTGTTAATACCAGAGGACTGTGGTGGGGGTACTGGGGTTGGAGGAGCCCCCTGTTAGGCCTGCGAGGCTCTACTATAGGCCATAACTAATTATTTTGGATTATTAAAGACATCCCTGACAGCAGAGCCTGTTATACCAGAGAGAATTCTGGTATGGGAGAGAATTCTTCAGTTATACCATCAAGTCATGGCAGACGAGTATCCCGAAAAGGTGGTGTACTCTGTAACAGGGTGTGCGGGGTTGATCGAACCATAGACAAAGGGACCCAACCACAACCCTCCTTTGTAAAGCACCTTGAGATCTGTGAATGAGAAGTGCTACACACAGGCTAAGTCATCATTGTATGTTTCAGATTTTTTATACCATGTTCATCACTTTGACCTTTCCACTATGGCTACAGGCCTCATTCATATGCAACCGGTATTCCCAGATTTTCCAGGGCAGTCCTGAATTCAGAGTTTATGCCCTCAAAAATGTCTTAAAACAGGACTTTTGTCTCAAATTTGAAAAATTGGTCCTGGGCCAGCACCAGGCAGCATTTTTCTGCATTTGCTGAGAAGACACAGCACAACATGGCCAAGCCTTGCATTCAGATGGCATTGCTTCCAGGCTAATTATTTTTTCTCCTTAGGAAGCCAGTTAATTTGTTCACAGTGCTGCATGAATGCAGCTATATTAATTAACTCAGCTGACAGGCAGAACTCTTTTGCTTAGGTGCAGAAGCACATGAATGCATCTATACTGCTTCTACCATCAGGGGCAGAGCTTCCCTCACCCACAGAGCTGCTCTGTGGTAAAGATACTCACTGAAACCCAAAGTGGTATTGACCAGGGGTCAGGACTATGGTCTGGCTGGATTCAGGCTGGGAAGGTCTGACCCAGCCTTGGCAGCAGGTCATCAGATGACCCAGCACAGATATGCCATGCTACCCAGCCCCTCTGTAGTTTCCTTCTCTGTAGCCCTTCCTGCTACTTTCTTGGCTTGAGCTCATTGGGGTGAGGAGATCTGTAGCCTGCAGCAAGGGGCTAGTTGCAACCTCTGGCCCGTGGCAGAAATGGTTGCCGACCCCTTGTATAGACTATGGTCCATACAGGAAGTTTATGGGGCATCTTAGACTCTATCCCAAATTTTGTTTTGTGAAGTTTGGTCAGTTTATTCATGTATAATGAGGCTTCATCACACATCCTTTGCAGGTGGTGAGTGCTACAGCTATCTGGCCCCTGTCTTGCAATACTCCATCTTAATTTGAGCAACACCATTCAGAGGAAGATGGAAAATTACACTCTGAAACCTGCCTGAGGAGAGCAGCTTCAACTTGCTCCAACTCATGAAAATTAAATGCTATTTTCAGACTCCTGGCTAGCTGAATGAAGCCTGCAGTTGGAAAGTTTGACCACCCTGACTCATTCACCCCTTGTCATAGGTGAGTAGCAAGGTCATATAGCATTGTTTGCAGGGACATATGTTAGGCCATATTTCTCTTTTCCATAGTCATATTTGTACTAAAAATCCTGTAAAGCTCCACATTTTAACAAGCACATCAAGAAGGACCCCAGCTACTTTTATCTTCCCTTTCATTTCTGTTTCTATTTCAGGCACTTCAGCTCAATACAACTCACATCCAGAAACTGTGTCTCCATCTGTCCCCCTCTTCAGAACCAAATGCTTTTATTGACTTTGGCAATCAGGCTGCATTTGCAGAGCTGAGGCTTAGAACAGTGTTACTGTAACTGTTACTGGCTTTGATGTATTTGCTAGGGTATTGCACCAGCTTCGTTTTGAACTGTTTTTCCTGTTTTGCTTATTCTCTTAAGATATTATTTACAAAATGTCAGTGTATTCAGAGGAGTTTTTTAACTGTACAAACATGTCAAATGCCCTTTTTCAAGGTGTGAACTCAATTAAAAGTTTAGCTGTCCACAACTATTCATAGCAGCTGCAAGTCAGTAGCTCAAATAATTTTAAATGGGTCTTCTTGATCCAGTACAAAATGTGTTGTTATGCACTGGAGATTCAGAGCGATAGACTACCACACTGTGTGCACTGTGTTCCTCCAAATTTCATTTAATTTACGTAAATAAAGCTTTGCATTGAAAGATACTGAGAAGTACACTCTGGAGACCTTACCTGTTATGGAAAGGGTTGGACAAATCATACAAATAGGATCTCGTGAATCTGGAAGCATTTATTAAACTAGTCCACAACAAATTTTGCAAAGTCCATGCCAGAATTCGGGTTCAGTGGTACCAGAATGCTGGTTAATGATGATAGTTAATGACCTCATAGGGAATCATCTGTACAGTTTTGTATTTTTAGTCATTAAGTAATTACCTATGTTTGATAGTCCTGCCCTCCTTCCGTACCTCATAAATGTTATTCATGCACAGCTAGCAGTTACACACCAACAGGGAGGTCAACACCTCATTTCTAGCTATTTTATTCAGTTTCTTAAAATTTAAGACTAGAAGGGACCAATAAATCATTTAGTCTGACCTTCAGCATGTCACAGACCATTACACTTTCTACAGATCCCTTATCATAAACCCAGAGGCATTAGTTAGACCAGTAATATTCAACCGGGGTGGTATGCTTTTTAAGGGTACCACAGGATGCCACACAATATTAGCACTGTTAGACGTGGAAGCCTCTTGATTCCAAGATAAATTCAGATTGCAAGTAGGAATCCATCGTGTCAAAAACATTCTAACTCATTGTGATTTTTCTGAGTTCATTGCAGCAGAAGAACTGCTCTATTGTTTTTTTCTGTTGTCAGGAAAAGAGCTGGAAATTTTAAGGGGTGCCTTGAGTCTAAAAGGATTGGGAACCTCTGAGTTAGACTAAAGCATTTCAGTCCTCAGAGACCTCTGCAGGACATCCTGATCTCTTCAAGGTGCGTAAAGAAAGTGGGAGAATCATAGCTTCGTGGATTCCAAGTCCTTGGCCTGCCAGCCCAACACCACGCGTGTGTGAATAAGCCATAGAATTTCTCCCAAAAGCTAGTTGAAAGCATATTTTTTAGAAAGACATCTAGCCTCATCTTGCAACTTCCAAGCAGTGGTGAGGATACCACCACCTCCTGTGGGGAGCTGTGTCAGTGGTTTTTGTACCTTTGCAACTAGGGAACACTGTCTTATTTCAAGGTCGAATTGGTCTAACTTCGATTTTGAATCATTGTATCTAGTTATACTCTTGTCAGCAAGGTCAAAAAGCCCTATCAGATATCTTGCCCAGGTAAGTATCTAACACAGTAATCCTGTCTCCTCTCAAACCTTTTTTGATTAAACTGAGAAAGCTGAGCATTTTAGACCTCACATAATAAGGCTGGTTTTCTAGCCTCTGGATCATTTTTTGTTGCTATCCTTTGATTTCTCCCCAATATTGCCACATTATTCTTGAAGTATGGAAAGCAAAACCTGACATGGTGCTATGTGCAGCAAAAAAATGCATCCTTATTCCTATTTGATATTCCCCATGTTATCCATTCAAAGACTGAATGTTTCCTTTTGGCTACGTTGCTCTTGGAGCTCAGCTGAGGCGGTTATCCACAACACTGCAGAGTCTTTTCCTGAGTCACTGCTTTCTTTGTCTCCCATGCTGTAAGTTTAACCTTCACTTATATTCCCAAATGTATTAACTAGCATTTAGCTGTAATCAAGAAGCATGTAACCAGGCGAGTCAAATCTCTCAGAAGAGGAACTTGTATTTCTCATAATTTTCTACCCCACCGGCAAAGATTTTTAGATCATCTGGATCAGAGGTTCTCAAACTGTGGTCCACGGAGCACTACTGGTCCACAAGGTCCTTTCAAGTAATCTGCAGAAAGGTTGCAGAACAATTGAGAATATCTGTATTTGTAAGGTAAGACTACTGATATTAAAATATGAGTTGTGTGCTTTGATCTGTAGAACAAAAAAGAGTTTAAGTGGTCTGCCAAGACCCTCAGCAATTTTCAAGTGGTCCACAAAAAAAACCATTTGAGAACCACTGATCTAGATCACTGAACATTAAATAGCATCAGACCAAGAACCAATCTCTGGGTAACTCTTCTTATTGATATTTCCCCATTAACAGCTACATTTTAAGATCTACCAGTGAGTGAGTTTTTAACCCATGTAAGATGTACCTGGTTAATTCCAGAGAAGGCACTTTTTAAATCAACATATCATGTGGTACTAAGTCATAGGTCTTAGAGAAATCCAGGTTCACACAATCAGACCTGTAATCCTATTAAAACGACAACAGATGGTTTGATAAGACCTACATTCTAGGAAACTGGGCTGACTAGTATTAATTATATTTTTACCCTTGAATCCTTTGTTGATAAAATCCCAAATTAGCTATTTTGTTGTTTTGCCTGAGATCAAAATCAGGCTAATTAGTCTATAGTTCTCTGGTTTATCCCTTTCTAAATATTGAATAGGCCTTGAACCTACTGGAATTTCCCTGTCTTACAGGGTGTTTTAAAATGAACATTAGTGGTTCAGAGAACTCCTCAGATACAGTCTCAAAGACTCTTGGGAGTGAGTTGATTATCTTCATCTGAAAATATTTAATTTTAGGAAGCGTTGCCTCCAATATTCCTTTGTTCCAGATGTTCCATCCACCATACAGGGGTGATACGGAATAAAATCTAATTCTTTATCTCAATTATGAAACAAAGTATCTGTTTTGCACACTACATTTGCTATATTCTATTTCTATTTCTAATTGTAGGTATCTAGTAAGATGTGCTCGAACAGCTGTCAGTTCTGTTAACACTTCCTGGTTTAAATTTAAGATTCCAGTCAGCTATGTTAACAATTGCTTTAAGATTTGGAAAATTGCTCTTTTAAAGTTGGAAGTAGGCATATTACTGTATGGTGTTAGGTTCTGTTTGTACAAGGTAAATGTAAGCAGATCATGGTCACTGGTACCTAGGCAACCGCTAATTTTAGGTCAGCAATTAACTCTTCTCTGTCTGTTAGAATGAAGTCTGATATTGAGTGAACCAATGTTGGGTGCACTATTTCCTATATTAAGAAATTATCTGCTATTTTTAGAAACTCATAAGGAAGTTTTGTTACTGCCTTAATGACATGTCTTGCAAATAGTAACCAGATTGAATTTACCTATAATAGGACAGGTTTTCTCCCTCCCCTCACTCTTTTCTTCTACCTCTTCAGTTATTTACTTCACTGCTTATGACTTACTCTACAAATTGACTCATTTTCCTTGAGCTTTCAACTAGTGACTCAACCTGTAATTTTTGGTTTAAAGTTCTATATACTATTGCAGTGATCTAAATTACTGGGACTTTTAAATTGGTATCATTGCCACTTACAAATCACTGAAAATTATGGAATATAATAGCAAAAATGGCCAATGACACTGAATGATCTCATTGCCACATTGCTCTTGAAAATGGGACATGTTGCTATGTGCAGCAAAAAGAATGCATTCCTATTACTATTTGATAATCCCCATGTTAGCCATCCAAAGGTTGAATTTTATTCAGAGTTATAGCCGTTAAATAACCATCTTTCCTCCATGAACAGTAATCCACATTAGCTCAAAAATTTCTGGGTTAGCCACAAACATTGGACATCAAATTGGATGAGGTTTTATTATTTCATTTGCCATTTTGTAATTTAAGTTTTCTGTGTGAATTTTTGGCTGGATGTCTGCAGAATGGAGACATGCTCTGTTAGCTGATGGCATGTGCATGTGTTTTTAGTCTGTGGACATTTTCCAGAACACCTGTCTGGCTCCCTTGGTAATGACACAGTTCTATACATTCTATTCACCATCTGATAATAATCATTTTGATCATGCCAACAGAATTTACTTTTGCTTTAGCTGTACTGAACCTGATCCAATGAATACCGTAAACACTTCCTTCAAACTTACAGTTCCCTGTAATCTTACTGTTTCAGATGCAAAATCATCTGATTGTTCACATTTGCCTTGGACATAGAGTTTCAAGTAATAAGGAATTTATTTTAAAGTTACTTTTAGTTTCTTCTTTCGTAAGGCATTCGGCAGGGCTGTCCAAATGGTGGCCTGTGGGCTGTATACAGACCCTGTGGTGGTAATCTGTGACCCGCAAGCCCCCACCCAGCCACTGCTTCTCCTCCTTGCTCTGGTGCATGCTTTTCTACCCTCCTCCAGTTTCCACTTCCTGCCCCTGCCTGAGGAAATAGGGCAGTGTAGCATGGCACAGCCTGCCAGGCCAGGGGAGCCCATGGCCCAGGTAGCTGAGGCTTGGGTGCTCATTTGCATAGTGCATTAGGGGGTGGTGCCCAGGTGGTGTGCAGCTCCCACTGCTGCAGCCAACAAGATGTGCAGCCACCAGTGGTTTAAAAGCTGAACAGCCCAGACAAGCAGTATCTGTATACCAAGCAAACTAGCATGGAAATTAAAATCTTTTCCATACTTCAGAGATTTGAATAAAATATCTAAATGTCATAAGCAGAAGACTATATTTACAAGATCTTAGCTTTAAACTGGAATGAGAACCCCCATCCTTTGTATCCCTGAGTGACCTCTGTCATGATAAATAATAAATTCTATTGGGATACAGAAGGGCTGTGCCGGCTGAGTGGTTAAGGCAGGGGAGGTGGAGGGCCACATAACAAGTTTTGGTGAGCTGTTGAGAGTTGCATGGGTAGCCCCATCCCCTTGACAGGTGCCCCACCCCCTGGCTGCCATCTTGGGACCAGAAGTCCCACCCCCTAACCCCTGACCTTTGCCACCAGAAGTCCCTCCCCTTGTCCCTGGAAGTACTCCTTTCAGCAAGGGGTCTTGCCATCTCTGAACCAGAAAAATACCAAATTATATTCTAAAAATCAAGTATCTACTACAACATTCATTAATTTCATTTCAAAAAATATTTTTGTCCTGCTTTACATGTGTTTGTGTAGTGTACATAGAGAGGATTGTACAATGGCTTAAAATGAAGTCTTACTTTTGTATATTGTGGAGAGTGGGTATAGGTTTGTGGGAGGCTGTGGGTGTGTGGGTATGTCAGGGAGAGTGTGGGTGTGTGGGGGGGTTCTGTGGGAGGTGGATAGGTGTGAGGGGTATGAGGGGTATGGGGGTGGGGTGAGGGAGCATGAGGGTGTGTGTGTGGATATGTGGGGTGTAGGTGGGTATGGGGCTTGTGGGGAAATGTGTGGGGGAGGGTGGCTGGGGTGTGTGGGGGTGTAGGTGTGAGGGTTTGCATGTATGGCAGTTCAAGGGGTGATGTGGGTACATATATAGTGGGGTGTGTGTGGGACTTGCCTGATGAACATACACACACACATACACACACACACACACACCCTGGCCCCCTCTCACTGCATACACATGCACATACTGTCCCTCCATCATTGTACACATATGCACGTGTACATACACACATACATTCTGTCCCTCCCTTATTGTTGCCTCTGTCTGTCTCTTCCCCTCTCTCCCTCCCTCATTGCATGGACATGCACATGCACATACCCCTGCCCTAATCTTGGCCCCGGGGTACCAGTGCAGGCCCTGTGCTCCCGTGGTCCAGCGATGCAGTTGGGAGCCACATGGTGCTGGAGTGGCTTGTGGGTGGGTGGGCAGCGGTGGGCAGGAAAGCAGGGAAATAGCAGGTACAGGTTGGGGGGAGTGGCAGTGAGTGGATGCACAGGAGCGTGACAGCTGAGTGGAAGTGCAGGGTCCATGCTGGTGCCCTGGGGCCAGGGCTGGCAGGAGCCCAGGGCAGCAGGAGCATATGGCCCAGGCCAGCAGGGGCTCTATGGAACTGGGCTGACTCCCCACTCTCCCTGCTGGTACAGCTCATCCTGGCTCCATGCAGTCCCTGCTGGCCCAGACCCTGTGCTCTGGCCAACCTGCTCTGGGCCCTGATGGCCCTGGCCCCAGCCCACCATCTGCCATCACTTTCCCCACTTTCCTGAACACTGCTGCAGTGCTCTGGCACCACATGGTTCCTGGCTGCATGGCCACAACTGCAGGACTCAGCAGGAGTTGGCCTGGCCCCCAGGACTGGAGCAATTGCCTCCCCTGCCCCCCCCCAAACTCCCAACCTTTATCTGAATGTCTCTCTCCAGTGGAGGGAGGCAGGAACAGCCCCAGGGTCCTACGCCAGAAGACTCTGCTAGGCAGAGACTTCTGGTTGGGGGGACAGGGGTGGCGGGGCTGCAGGTAGGCCAGCGCCTGGAAGGCCTTGCTGCTGGGTCCTGCCATCAGCTTCCCCTGCGTCCTACTGCCCCTGGTTCCTCTCATCTTTGACAGGTAGCAAGGAGAAGATAAATATTCATTTTCTAAATTTTTTAGGGCCCCACAGACTGGATAAAATGGTCTGGTGTGTTGGATCAAACCTACAAGCCATATTTTGCCTGCCACTTGGTTGAGATGTCTTGCTGTGATTCTACAAGTGTAGGCTTGAGTACTACTGTGGTCTTGTGTCAAAGCCTCCTCCCTCACCAAGTCAGTCCCACTCTAAAATGGTTATTTAGATGAAGGGACAAAGGCATCCGGACAGAATGCTAGCCATTTTACTCCCTTGTGTATGGTGGGCCATAGAAATTGGTGGGTCTTATCCATACTAGCCTAATGGACCACTAGGTTTGGGAGGACCTTTGACCCTGTTAGGAATGGATGCATTCATGTTCTTCATATGTGATCTACAGCCTTTTCACAGGAATAGAAAGGTTTTAGTTGGTTACAGTGGGCTTTGGATCAGGCCCTTAATCCATCCTGGTACTAAAAGTACACATTCTTCTACCCAATATCTCATCATACACATTGCTGCTGCTGGCAGGATGACTTCCATGTGTTTTCCTTGATATCTGCCTAGGATACCATCTTCTGTGTTGTTTAAATGCCAACTGTGTGATTAAATTAATCAGCTGGAACCACATATTCAGTAACTTTACCAAAAATTTGCAATTATTCAATAGTTTGAAAACAGGAACTTGATTCACCAAAATATTTAAGTCTGTGCTTATCAATCTTTTATGACTAAGCATTATCCTAAATGCTTTGCTGTATAGAATTGGGGGCTTGGGGGTAAAGGTGTTTATATACTTTGAAAAACTGAAGCTCAAATACATTGATTTGAGCTATAAATACATACATTTCCAAATTTCCTTATTTCCTCAATGTCGAAAGCAAATAAAATCATCAGTTTATGGCAATGCGAGAAATAAAGAATCATTTGAGCTTTCTGTAAATGGCCCAGCAAGTTCCATCTCTATCTGCATTTGCTAGAGTTGTCTGTACACCATCAAAATGAAATAGCTTATGTTCTTTGTTTGATAATTTATTATGTCTGGCCTCTAAAACTAACATTTTCTTTTCAGCTACTCTGACAGCTTCAGAAAGGTAAATATTAAATTAGAAAAGAAAGAAACCAGGTGCTTTTTAATGTCCCAAACTACAAGTCAGTGTTCAGTCAGCTAAAAGTGCCTCAGTAGCTGACAGGGCTGAGTAGCTCAACACCTGACTTTGGCTAAATGTTGATTAGGATCCAGGATGTAGGTGTTCCCCCGGCTACCTCCCTTGACGAGTGTGGCCAGGCACTTGATGGACCTGCCACTTTAAAAGGTCAGGCAGCCTGCTGAGCCACCAGCAGGTGGAGGTCAAGGCTAATTGCAGATTCAGTTGACCCAGGGGCTGGCAGGTGAGGTGAGGCCTGATCAAGGGAGTCACCTGATTAGAAGAGGGCTGAGTTTAGACAGGGTATAAGGCCAGAGCCCGAGAGCAGGGTTGATTGTAACATCTTGGGAGCTGGTGTAGGAACATTACACAGTTGGAAGGCTGCAGCTCCTGAATGCCAGCAAGGAGAATAACATCTGGAGGTTTGGGTAGGACCTCAGGAAATGGAGGAGGTTCCTGTAGGACCCAGTGTAGGGGTCCAGCGTAGGGTTACCATACATCCAGGTTTTCCCAGACATGTCCTGTTTTTGGATCCTTCAATCTCCGTCCAGGTGGTTTTTTGAAATCTGAACAAACATCCAGGATTTTATGCTTTGCTCTGCTGGTGGGAGCAGTGGGAGGGCAATTGGAGGGGGCACCACGTGTAAGTGCATGTATATACATACGTGGCTTGCATGCAGCCAGGCAGTGATGGGAGCAGCAGCCTCAGCATCTGGATATAGGTAGGTCTATGGGGAGCAGGGCTTGGAGGGCCAGGATTTGGGGCCTGTCTAAGGTGTGTGTATGGGGCAGAGTTATATGGAGCGGGATGGATGTGTAAGGGAGGATGAGTATCTGGCAGTGCTGGGGGAAGGTGTCCAGGCACTGGCACCGTGGCAGGGCAGGGAGGGTGGGGAGAAGGCACCTGCCCCTCCAGTGAGGGAAAGGAGAGGGGGGCCTTTTGGGGGCAGTGGGGAGCTCTGTGGCTGGGATGGCAGCACAGGGGCTGGTACCCATGCTTATAGGGGTGGAGTACCCAGGAGACACTGTCCAGGAGGGAGGGAGAGGGAGGGCCATGGCCAGGCTGCCTGGTGCAATGCTGGAACCCTAGCCCAGGGTGGAGGGGTGCCACAAGCCTCCCCTCCTCCTCCCTCCCACCCACACCAGGGCCAGACTCATTCCACTGCCACCTGCATGAATCAGAGTTGCCATGCTCTGGCCGGGTCAGTTCGGGGATAGCTGGGGGCCCCTCCAGCAGGGCTGGGGGGAGCAGAGGGCTATGGGTCAGGAGTGAAGAGCAATGATAAGGCTGGAGGGCCTGTGGTTTGGGAGTGAGGGCACAAGTTGGGGGGCCTTGCGGGTCGGGAATGTGGGGCACTGGCAGTGCCAAGGGGCTGCAGATCAGGAGTGAGGGGCACCAGCATGGCCTGAGGGGATGGAAAACTGTGGGTCAGGAGTGAGGGGCACCGGTAGGGCCAGGGGTCTGCAAGCTAGGAGTGAGGAGCAGCAGCAGGGATGTGGGGGCTGCAGGTTGGAAGTGATGGGCACTGGCAGGGCCAGGGGGCTGTGGGTTGGGAGTGCAGTGTCCCCACAACAGGTGTTCTGTTTTTTTTGGAACTGGAAATATAGTAGCCCTAGTCCAGAGCCCTGAGAAGGGGGCTGAGTGCCTGGGGCCTGTTGAGAGGCTGGATGAGTCCAAACAGAGAGGGGTTGAGTGCACAGGGGCCTAGTGAGAGGTTAGATTTCACAGATTTCACAGACACTAGGGCTGGAAGGGACCTCGGGAGATCATCGAGTCCAGCCCCCTGCCCAAAGGGCAGGAAGTCAGCTGGGGTCATAGGATCCCAGCAAGATAAGCATCCAATTTACTCTTGAAGGTGTTCAATGTAGGTGCTTGAACCACCTCCGCTGGCAGACTGTTCCAGACCTTGGGGGCTCGGACAGTAAAGAAATTCTTCCTTATGTCCAGCCTGAAACGGTCTTGCAGGAGTTTGTGACCGTTTGACCTCGTCATCCCTTGGGGCGCTCTGGTGAACAGACGTTCCCCCAGATCCTGGTGGTCACCCCTGATAAACTTATAGGTGGCCATCAGATCACCCCTGAGCCTGCGCTTTTCCAGGCTAAAGAGTCCCGTGGCTCTCAGCCTGTCATCGTAAGATCTGTTTTCCTGACCTCTGATCATGCGCGTGGCTCTCCTCTGGACTCTCTCAAGCTTCTCCACATCCTTTTTGAATTGTGGAGCCCAAAACTGGACGCAGTACTCCAGCTGCGGCCTCACCAAGGCCGAGTACAATGGGAGAATGAGGTCCCGGGATTTGCTCGAGAAGCATCTATGGATGCACGCCAGCATTTTGGTCGCTTTACCAGCCGCAGCATCTCATTGGAGGCTCATGTTCATCTTGTGGTCAATGATGACCCCCAAGTCTCTTTCTTCTGTAGTGCTTTCCAACGTAGCACTGCCGAGCCTATAAGGGTGCTGCAGGTTTTTCCTCCCAAGGTGGAGAACCTTGCATTTTTCGGTGTTAAACACCATCAGGTTCTCATCTGCCCATTTGCTGAGCTTGTCCAGGTCAGCCTGGATCACCCACCTATCTTCTGGCGTGGATGCTTTGCCCCAAAGTTTGGTGTCATCAGTGAACTTGGCCAGTCCACTCCCAAGGTGAGCCTTGGGAGAGGGGCTGAGAGTCTGTGGGCCTATTGAGGAGCCAAGTGAGTCCTGAGAGAGGGGCTGAGTGTTTGGGAGACCTAGTGAAGGGTTTGGGTGAACCCAGTGTATGGGATAGAGTATGGAAGGCCTAGTGAGGGGTCCAGATGAGCCAAGAGAAGAAAAGAGGCTGCATTAGGGAAGATCTGTACAGGGCTCTGGGTGAGCCCATAGAGGAGTGATCTATGGAGGGGCCCAGAGTGGGCCCACAGAAATGAGAGTGCTGACATCTGGAGGATACCCTGGGAACTTCAACTGGCCTAAGCAGGGCCAGGGCCAGGGCCCAGGAGTGGCCAAAGGGTGAAATAGAGTATGGCAGAGACTGCCGAAGCTGGCAGAGCCTGGCCTGAAGCAGGGCCAAGGCCTAGGAGAGGCCAAAGATCCTTGTGTGTCCACAGCCAAGAAGAAGGGGTCAAGTGGTATGCAGCCTGGGATGTTGATGGCTGCTGCTAAGCCATCAAAAGAGGAAGAATCAAGGAAAGATTCCAAGAGTGAGATGGAGGCCAGAAATGGACTCTATTCAGAGATAGAAGATTCAGATGGGAGATGGATCCAGGGCCAGGGGGCCCCGTGGTAAGCAGCCCAGGAGGGATGTAGGACATCTAGGGGGAGCCCAGAGAGGGACGAGTAAAATCGGGTGCACCTGAAGACTGATTCTGGATAATACCTGAAACTGCATGCTACTGGGGCTAGTTAGAATGGTAGTGCTGCCTGTGGCAAGGCGGCCTCCATGAAATGCCATGCATTCACTCCAGCGAAAGGCAAGGATAGGGCACCAGAAAGCCTCAGCTCCCATTACCTTGTGGGTTACCCCATGGAGGAGGAAGGCTAGAAGAACATAGCCTGACAGAAAAGCACTTGGCAAGGAGACTAGGACCTTGCAGGTCCTGTGGCCCAGTGAGGGACCAGAGAAGACCAGGACCACATGGGTCTAGTGACCCAGTGAGGGGGCCAGGTAATGGAGTGCAGGACCAAGCAGGTTGAGCACCTGGATAGTGAGGCCTAGCAAGGAGCCTGAGGTATATAATGAGGCCCAGTGAGGTTGGTGGGACCAGAGGGGTCCAGCGGCCCAGTAAAGGGCCTGGAATAGAGTGCAGGACCAGACAGGTCTGAAGGCCCAGAGAACAGCTGGGAAAGTGGAGATCTAAAAAGATCCAGGATGAAGGACCAAAAGGGGCTGGCACCCCAGAGAGGAGCCAGGAGGGAGACTGAGGGGTCTGGTAGCCCAAGGAGTGGTTGTATGAGACCAAGGGCTCTGAGGGCTCAGAGGGGGGCTGGAGGAGAGACTGAAGGGTCTGGCATCTCAGGAATGGGCTGTACAGAGAGACTGAGAGATCTGCAGGCACTGACTGGGGCTGAGAGAGCCAGACAGGTCAGAAGGCCCAGAGAGGGGCTGCATCAGCAATTGGTAGAACATCTGTAAAGATGCCATCTGCAAGGCATGAGGCATGATGTAGGGAAGGTTTGGAGTCATACAATTGGGCCGTAAGGCCAGGACCACAATCTGGGTGCTTATTGTAATAAGACCAGGACGGCCTCCTGCACTCTGTGTAACAACTAACATCAAGGCATGGTGGGCAAGAGCTGAGCAGGCTGCCCATAGAGCAGGGATCTCAGAAAAAATTTGGGGGTACCCTGTGACAATGGGCTTAGTGCAGTAGGCATTCTGAGAGCATGCCTACCAAAACAAGAAGATTGGACTCCCTACAGTGGTACTCGCAGGTTTCTTTCAAACTACAAGAGATTGGGAAGACAGTTGTAATATCCCTCCACCTCTCTTATACAACAGCATAGCAGTAGAGTAGGCATCCAGGAAGGGCGAGATTTGGATTACAGCTCATCCTGAGGAGGTGCAAACACACATGTCCCACCTTGCAGGACACTGCCTTAGCCACCTGCCTATAGTCTAGCCTGGATGGGGGCATGCTCCACCCTTTCTGCTGAAGCTGAACACATGGAGGATATAATTCAAGATTTATTGGGCCAGGAGAGGGAACATGACTGTAAACTAGAAATTTAAGCACTCCCCTGGGAGGGTGGAGAGCCAGTTTATGTTCCCCATTGTGGTTACAAATAGATGTCACATTTCATAGAATCACAGGAAGAAGGACTGGAAGGACCAGAAGGAACCTGTAAGATCATCAAGTCCAGTCCCCTGCCATGGGCAGGAGGTAACTGGGCTCAAACAAGCTCATCAAAGTATTTGTCCAGCCTTCTCTTAAAGAGTGCCAGAGATGGAGATGAAGTGTGTTCCAGATTTTAATTACCTGTATGGAAAAGAAGATTTTCCTTATGTCTAGTCGAAACTTTTCCTTGACTAGCTTATGTCCATTTTTCCATGTCTTCCAAGGGTGGGGGGGCCCTTTCTGAAAAGTTGTTCTCCTAGATCCTGGTGTTCTCCCTTAACATATTTGTAGGTGGCTATCAATTCACCTCTCAGCCTTCTTTTGCTCAAGCTGAACAAACCCAGATCCCAATGTCTCTCGTAGTTTCATAGTTTCTAGGGTCAGAAGGGACCTGCACAGATCATCAAGTCCAACCCCCTGCCCTGGGCAGGAATCATAATACCCCAGCCAGATATCTATCCAACCTCCTCTTGAAGACCCCCAAGGTAGGGGAGAGCGCCTCCCTTGGGAGTCCCTTCCAGAGCCTGGCAGCCCTAACCGTAAAGTAATGTCTCCTGATATCAAGCCTGAACCTGCTCTCAATCAATTTGTGGCTGTTATTCCTTGTTATCCCAGGTGGTGCCTGGGGGAACAGAGCCTCACCTATTTTTCGCTGGTCCCCCCTGGTGAGTTTATCATCAGATCCCCTCTCAGTCTTCTCTTGTGGAGGCTGAATGGATTCAGGCCCTTAGGCTATCTTTGTAGGGCTTGGCCTGCTGCCCCCTTGACCATGCGAGTGGCCCTCCTCTGAACCCTCTCAAGGTTAACCACAACCCTCTTGAAGTGCAGCAGCCAGAACTGGATGCAGTACTCCAACTGTGGCCTGACCAATGCTGCACAGAGGGGAAGGATCACCTGCCTGGACCTGTTTATGATGCATCTGTAGATGCATGACAAAGCATGGTTAGCCTTACTGACTGCTTCCTCGCATTGGCGGCTCATGTCCATCCTGGAGTCAACAGTAACTCCAAGATCCCTTTCAGCCACTGTGTTGCTGAGAAGGGTGTTCCCCAGCCTATAGGTATGTTGCAGGTTCCTTCTCCCTAGATGCAGCACCCTGCACTTGTCTGCATTGAATTCCATTCTATTCTCATCCACCCACCTCTGTAACCTGTCTAGATCTAGTCGGATTCTTTCCCTCCCTTTCTGTGTGCCCACTTCTCCCCACATCTTTGTGTCATCAGCAAATTTGTACAGCGTGGTTCCCACGCCCACCTCCAAGTCGCTCATAAAAATGTTGAATAGCACAGGCCCGAGGACCAAGCCCTGGGGAACTCCACTGCCCACATCCCTCCAGGTTGAAAACAACCCATCCACCACCACTCTCTGGGTGCGACCACTGAGCCAATTTGCCACCCATCTGACTGCATAGGCAACAATGCCGCAGTTCCGTAGTTTTTTTTATGAGAATGGGGTAAGAAACAGTGTCAAAGGCCTTCTTGAAGTCCAGGTAGTCAATATCCACCTCAACACCTACATCCAAGGACTTTGTGACCTGGTCATAAAAGGAAACAAGATTAGTGAGGCAGGATCTGCCCACAATGAACCCATGTTAGTTGCCCCTGAGCATTGCCTCCCATGCTGGGCCCCCACAGATGTGCGTCTTGATAATTTTCTCAAAAGTCTTCCCAAGGACTGAGGAGAGACTAGCTGGCCTATAGTTACCCAGGTCCTCCTTTCTCCCCTTCTTGTAAATGGGGACCACATTGGCCTGTTTCCAGTTCTCTGGAACCTGACCAGAGCATCATGAGCACTCAAACACCCATGCCAGGGGCCCTGCTATGACCTCCGCCAATTCCCTCAGTACCCTCAGATGAAGAGCATCCGGACCTGCTGATTTGAACAAGTCCAGCTCCTCCAGAAGTTCCCTAGCTAAATTGTCCCTGACTCTAAGCATGGCATCGTGTCCCCTGAGCCTGTTTGTAATCCTAGTGGGGGAGTTGTCCCAGTCCCTGCTCAGAAATATGGAGACAAAGAACTCGTTGAAGAGATTAGCTTTTCCCTTTGCTGCAATCACCAGATTGCCAAGCCTGTCCTTTAGGGGCCCCACGTTAGCTAGTGCCTTCTTCTTACTCCCTACGTGTTTGAAAAAGGACTTTGTGTTATCCTTAATTCCAGTTGCCAGCCCTACTTCCATCTCTGCCTTGGCCTTCCTAACTGCCTTCCTGTAATCACAAGCAACTGAAGTGTAATCCTCCTTGATGATAGCCCCTTGCTTCCACTGATTGTATGCCACCTTTTTTGCCCTCAGGCCCTCCTGGATGCCTTTACTGAGCCAAGGGGGCTTTTTAGCACTCTTGCCCCCTTTGGTTCATGTTGGGATTGACTCCCTCTGAGCTTGGAGGATTGTCTCCTTAAGGAACCGCCTCCTTAAGGATCGTCTCCTCATAGGGCCTGTTCCCCAGGCCCTTGATCATGTGGGTGGCCCTTCTCTGCATCCTTTCGAGCTTGTCCACATTGTTCTTGAAGTGCAGTGCCCAGAATTGGACACAGTTCTCCAGCTGTGGCCTCACCAACACTGTATAGAAGAGGAGGAGCACACTTAAAGAGGTAAAGTCCCTTTCTGTTTGTCCTAGGAAAGAAATATCCTAGATTGGGATGTATACACATTACCCTTCGAAATCAGGGTTAGTAAATGGTTGAATGCACTGCTGCTTTTCTGCCATTGATTCTGTGGTGCAATTCTGGAATAACTGTTCAGATGCACTTTGCAATGTTTGGGGCTGTGCATCACCCCCTCCCCCTCCGCTCTGCGTTTGCCCGCCGCGGGTACCCTGCTCCACATTCAGCCATTGGGGCACACTAGTCCAAAAAGGCTGAGACCCCCTGGACCAGAGCCTGGAAAGGGAATAGCTGAGCTACTTTGGTGCATTCAGGTCTGCAAGGACAGGAGAGAGAACAGCTCAGCTATCTTTGAGGTACCAGGGCTCTATGGACTGACTGGTCCTCCTTAACCCAGTGGTTTTCAAACTTTCTAAAGTCATGGGACTCTCTCTATCACTTCGTCTGCCTTGGAACCCCTATGCCTTAAGAGTGATGCAGAGCCAAAAGACCTGGCCTGGCAATAGCAGTGCACCATTTTCCAACCTATTCCACCATTGCCCCCAGTCTTTTTGCAGAACTGCTAATAACCCAGCATGGAGCCCCAGGGTTCCTTGAAAATGTTTGAAAATCACCATCTTAACCCTTTGGAGTGGGCAAGGGTCTTTTTGCTTTGTGGCCTATGCCCTTAGTAATACCTTTATTGAAGAGGAGCCACCAGCTTTGTTGCTTGGATCTTGGGCTTTGGTCCTTTCCCCCTTTAAATAGGTAAAGTCTCTCTCTCAGGAACTGCACTGGAAGGTAGGTCTCTCTTCTTGAGAGAAGGCTGCCAATAATCATTGAGGGTTGAAGAACTGAAAGATCAGGTACTTAGAGCTGGAAGGAGCCAGGGCTCCCCCCACTTGAGAAGCTGAAACAAGGCTAGTTCAGGGGGTACTCAGAGAGACCTGATGAAGCCAGGAGCCCTGAGCAAGCAGAGGGAAAGCACAATAGCCTCCAAGTTTTTAAAACATGGAACAAGCCTTGCTCAGTTCCTTTAAAAAAAATTAAATACTGTAAAAAAAGACATTGGTGCCTTCTTCAATAGAAGGTTTCAGCTCGGGTATCAAGTGGCCCAAAATATCTGCCTACAGGTACAGGGGAGCAGGTGTCCAATGGGTCTCATTTAAGACTGCCCTCTGTCCTCAGCATTTCTCCACTGGCTGTCTCTAGGTAGTGCAAGCTGAGTGTCCTGACTTTAGGCACTTCCCCATTCATCATTTTGCCCATTTTTGAATCCTACTTTTAGCTACCTAACTCTCTCCAGGTATTGTATACAGTCCTTGTGCAACTTTAAACTTTAATAACTTGGGATGTACACATGATAGAAGCAAACTGTGAATGCTGTTTGAAAGCATAATTCATTAAGTTTTAACACAATACAGCTCAAATTTCTAGACTTCAATGTAACTGCCATCTTTTGTGATACATCATTCAATCTGATTTTCCAACTCGTAGAAAATATTGTCCAGTTGCTGCTGAGTGATTTCATGAATTGCATTTGTTATCCTTATTCTATGCATCATTTACACTATGCTAAAAAAATAATGAATTATGCTTTCAATCACCATTGACAGTTTGCTTGTATCATGTGTACAGGCAGTCCTCAGACTTATGACGCAATTGGTTCCTGAAAACCATGTCTTAAGTCAAAACGTCGTAACTCAGAATCAATTTTCTCATAAGAAACAATGTTATAAATTGTGCAGGAGGGGATCGGTTCCTGAACCAAAGCCCGATACTCTATTTTCACCAAAAATACCCCAGAATGTTGTACTCGAGCAGTGATAGATGAGTAATATAGCTACATTAATGTATTTATATTGTAAATAACAATCATATTGATTTGGAAGAACTTCTTTGAGGTGACTTCACTGGACTTTTTGAAGGGTTCTTGGCTGGAGTCTTCTCAGGAGTCTTGGCTGCAGGTTTTACCGGAGTCTTGTCTGCTTTCTTAAAGTGTCCAAGAAAGTTTGGACAGATGTTCTCTAGAGAGATTAGCGATGCAGCAAACTTGTTCACTGGTGTGGCGTGGCGTGGCGTGGCGTGGCATCGGATCAAGCATTGTAAAGTCGAAACAGGGTGTCAATTTATAAACGTTGTGAGTGTGAAACATTGTAACTCAAAACATTGTAAGTCGAGGACTGCCTGTATATCCAAAGTTATTCAAGTTTAAAATTGCACAAGGACTTTATAAACACCCTGTATATAGGGACTGTGGGCCTCTCACTAGGATGCTGGATTCCAATCTGGGGGTTGTGCACCTAACTTGGATGCTCAAGTCCTTCAACAGTTCAGTCCTACAGAATCTGTGATTTTGGGCACTCCAAATGGGGAATTTGCTAGTTGGGCCAATTGGGACTGTTTTGTGGCAATTGCTTCTGGGAGCAACTCTCTGAACTGATGAACTATAAAAAAAAAATAATAAGACTGGTACATTGCATTATGGTGATGCAATTCATTTCTAATGCCTGAAAATTTAATCTGAGACTTGCTATTAGTTTTTATTGTAAAAATAAATACAGAATCCATATAGCCCAATAAAAGAATTTCAAGAAATTAAAGTTATATGAAACAGTATAAATGCTTTAATACATCAGTTTCTAACTTTGTTCTTGCAAAATTGCATGTGCATCTACTCAAACACACATTGGTTAGCTAAGCACATGATTTGCCAATTTATGTGAATAAATGGACTCGTGAACAAAATCAGGTTGGTTTGAAGCCACCTGGAAATGTGACCAGCATTTCTGGATAATCTTCAAAGAGCAAAAATAATAGAAGTACTTGTTCCAGCGTCCTTACCAATTTGTCTCAGGATGCATAACCTCTACTGATGTTTGCTTATTTTTGTTGTCCAAAGCAAACAGCTTAACTCAAGGAAAACATTGAAAAATAAATCTATTTAGCAGCAGGACATGCAGTACTTAAGCAATCAGAATAAACAAAGTGGTAGCAGAGATTACTCTGTTGTAGAAAAATAAGCAATAAGAAAGCTTTTTTTAACAAGTTGCACAAAACTTTAACCACAACATTTTCATTACAGTACTAGCCAATTGCCCATCAAGAATGATGGAGGGGGGAGGGGGGGAGGAGGGGGGAATGGAGCCCTGGGCTGCCCCCTGTTCAGGCCCGTTCTCCCTTCCCTCCTGCTGCAGAGGTCTGGGCCCACGACCCCCCTTCCCGCTGCAGTGGTGGGGGGAAAAGAGGAGTGGGCCCAGGCTTGATGCGGGGCAGGACCGGGTCCAAGAGTGAGGAGAAGCTGGGCCGTCATAGCGTGTGGGAGCAGCAGGCCTGGGCCAACCCAGCGATGGCGGGGGGACGAAAGGGGTGGGCTCAGGGCCTATGCAGGGGAGTGGGAGTTGGGGAGGAGTGGGCCCAGGCCTGACAGAGGGCAGGAGGCTTACTTCTCCCTTCCCCCTGCAGCTGTTGTGTTAGGCTGGGCCAGGCCAGGCCCACTGTTGCCCCCCCACCAACTGCCATGGTGGGCTGGCTTTTCCCTCAGCTTGGGCTCTTTCCCCCCACTCCTCCCCTGTCCCCACCATCACCAACGATGCCATGGCACACCCACTCCTCTCCCCCCCGTGTCAGGCCCACTTGGGGATGGGAGAAGCAGGCTCGGGGCCAACCTGAGGGAGGGGGGTGGGGAAGGACTGGGCCTGGGCCTGGGCCCAAGGAGGAGACTCCTTGCTGGACCTGCTGTTCCCCCTCCCCCTGCTGCGGCGGGCCAGCCTTTCCCCTGCTTGGACCTACTCCCTCCCTGCGTTGGGCCCGGGCCCACTTCCCCCCCCCCCCCGGCATGTTAGCTGCAGGGAGTGGGGTGGAGGGGTGAGGCCAGCTGTGCTGGCCTCGCCACCCCCCCACCTCATCCCCTGTATCCCCACCACCATGGGGGTGGGATGCCTTCTGTCAGAACGCTTCTTCATGCTCTGATTGGCTGTTTGTCAGCCAATCAGAGCACAAATAAAGCGTTATGGACAGACAGACAGACAGACGCATCTAGGCTTTTATAATATTAGAATTGCTTATGAATATTACTTGGGAAACTGATCTATCAGCTTAATTGTCTGATAGAAGTGGTTTCAGTGATCTAAATAGAAGTGCACATTGTTTTCATAGTTATGGTTTTCTTGCACAAGACAAAAACGCGTAAAACTGCTCTATACACTAAACCCCCAGTGATTCATTGGGTACAAGTCACAGCCCAACTAATCTCACCATGTCTATTGGACTAGAACTGTCAGTGCCAAAGTGCAACACAGCTGAGGAAAGCTAAGATGGAAAAGATAGGTGGAGGCATAAAGGAAGGTGGGGATAAGGATTGTAGGCAGGCAACCAGGGAAGCAGATGGGTGAGAAAGGCTAAGAAGGCGGGATGCACAGCAGCTGGGTAGCAAGAAAAGTAGCTCTATGGAAGTGTAACAGGGCACCATCTCCAGGGTTGGCTGTGAAGCCCCTGAAGGCACTGTTTTTCCTCATTTTTCTACCCTGCTCTATGGGCAGCCAGCCCTCTTTTCACCCACCATGCCTTGATGTAACTGTAATTTACATATGGGAGGCTGCCCTGGTCTTACAGTAATGACCCTAGGTGTCTAGGGTCAGAGTCTTATGGGCTAACTTCCTGGCTCCAATTTCACCCTACACCACATCCAATGCATCATGGGTGTTAACACTCATTATTTACCTGATCTCCCTCAGCTCCCTGAGGCTCTCCACACACTCCAGCCTTTCTATTGGCTCCTGGACCTTCTCTGGTCCCACACAGTTGTTTCCTCCCCCTCCTCCCACTCGGCACTGGACCTTTGTGTGCCTAGTTCCCCCGGGCACCAGACCTTCATGGTCCCCCTCCAGGCACCCGACTCTCTCAGAATTGCTCAGACCCTCTGGGCTCTCAGGCCCCTGAGTCAGTCATTCAGCCCTTCACTGGGCCTCTGGATCCTTCTGGGCCTACTAGAACCTCCTTCCCATGCTTTTATCTCAGAGTGTGACCTCCTAGCTGTTCCCTACCAAGGGGAGGGACTTCTGGTGACAAAGGTCAAGGGTTAGGGGGTGGGACTTCTGGTCCCAAGATGGTGACTAGGGGGTGGGGCACCTGTCAAGGGGCAGGGCTACCTATGCAGCCCTCGATGACTTGCCAAAACTCAGTAAGCAGCCCTCCACCCACAATAATTGTCCACCCCTGTTCTAGGCCCTGGCCTCAGTCTCTAGGCCCTAGCTGTCCTACCCAGGCACTTCACCCTGCTTGGCTACCCCCAGTTGTCATGGTCTTTATTCCCAGGGCTATGCTGTCCTGCCCAGGCACTTCACGTCTCTTGGCTACTCCTGGATGTCATAGCTTTAGCCTGGGCCATGGGCTTCCAGTCTCATTCCTTGCCCCTCTTGGACTGCAGACCTGCAGGCCTCTTGGGCCCAGCTCTGTCTGGCCTCCTTTGGGCCCCCTGGGACTGGCCCACTTTGGGCTAGTGAGAACCTCTGGTCTCCAGCAATGGTTCTCTCAGACTTTTGGCCTTGGCCCTGCTTTGGGCCAGCAAGACTTCTGGTCTCACCAGTGGTCCTCTGACCTTTGGGCCCCTTTGGCCCTGGCCCTTCTATGAGCTAGCAAGACCCCTGGTCTCAACAGTGGTGTTCTCAGACTTTTGGCCCTGGCACAAATTCTTTCTGGGCTTACTCAGACCCCACAATAGGTCCCCAAACTTAGCTCTGGGCTCTGGACCCCTCCCTGGGTCCCCCACAGTTGACCTTTCTCCAGGCTAAGTCTTGCACTCAGCCCTTACCCAGGCTTGGGTCTTACACTCAACCCTGCCCTGGGCTCTGAACTCTCCATTCACTGGGTCCCCAGGAACCTCCTCCATCCCTTTAGTTTCTCCCAAGCCTCCAAACTCTTCTTGCTGGCATTCCAGAATTGCAGCCATCCTGCTCAGTAGACATTTCCTAATCAGCCTCCAAAGCCACATCCAGAGGCATGGGGATGTTTGGCTCCCTGTGGACAACTAGCAGCAGCACACCTTGTGTCACCACTAGTTGTCCCCAGGGAATACCTGTGCCACGCTCTGGTGAGTGGCAAGTTACCCCAGGTGGGGTGGGGGAGGCTGGGGCCAGCACTGGAAGCATGGGAAATTTCATACTTTGCAAGGGTTCAGATCAAAGGGCACTTTTACATGTGCTCTGAGAGTGGGGTGGCACCACTTTAATTAGAGTGGTCCAAGAGCTGCTGTAATTAAAGCACTGCAGCTTCTCATGTATCAGCATCCCCACGCTTCAAAATGACTGCAAGTGAGCTTGAACTTGTAATTACAACATGTCGGAGCAGTCTCCACACTTGTGTACAGGCATCCAAAGAGTCCATGTAAAAAAGCCAGGTTGGTGTGTGAATTTACATTAGACAGAGGCCTCTGCCAGTGCTGAGACAGCCAACTTGAAATTAAAGTTTGCCTGGGAATTTGGCTAATTCTGACCCAGCCCTGAGACCAAGCTTAACCTTGATGGTATCTATTCCAACTTGGAAAGATTTTTGCTTGGTGTAGACCAAAACACTTTTCTAACTCTCTGTTGTTTTGCTTTAGTTATGAACTTTAATTGCAAGAAATCACTAGGGGAATTTTATAAGATTGTCCCCCCTCTGTACTGGTAATGCTCCCCAGTCTTTTCCTGTCCTTTTTTTCTTCATGGTATTTTGGGTTTTTGATCCTCATTCCATCTGCATTAATTCACTTTGTGACCATGGCTATGTCCACAGCTCATTCCCTGCATGTCAAGGGACCATTTCTCTCAAGCATGCTCCATCCATCTGCTTTAACTTGCATACACCAAACCCGGACTGGAGGTGGATATCCATGTTGCTGCTCTCAAAATCACTTTACTTAAGGGCCTCTCTACACATGCACATAAAGGCATACTGAGAGCTAATGCACGATCCACACAATTGTGCCTCTTGCCATGTCACACATGCATGTCAGGAAGGGCAATTGTGGGATCACATGTTAGATTCCATCATGCTTTATTGCCAGTGCAGAGGGAGACTGGGATTGGAGATGCAGGATATGTGTTGTGGGGCTTGCAGCAGGGACAATGCTGGGAATGCTGCCCCTGCTACAGGCCTTGTGGGCTGTGAGGCTCACAGCACCTCACAAGGATCACAGTGGCAGCAGCATTCTCCCCACCGCCCCTGCTGCAGTCCCTACAGCCAACAAGGCTCACAGGTGGGACAGCGTTCTCCCTGCTGGAAGCCCCACGGCTGATGATGCTGCCACTCCTTGCAGAGCTGGCAGTGGGTGGTGCACCCCTGTGGCTGGGGTGTCCCTCAGTTAATGGGGCTCCCAGCCACAGGGGAGCACTTGGCCACATGTTCAATTAGTGGAGAGATTAGAACAAGCTACATAGTCATTCCACTTTTTTGTAGAATAACTTTGTAGCATATTGCTCGTTTATCACTCAATTAATTGGTTGACTGTTCAGCTGGCCCACAACTTAAGACATGATGATGTGGTTAATCACACCTCAAGTGCAGTGTGTAGAGGGGGCCTAATGTGCTTGAAACTGGAAGCTGCAGGCTCCCTCAGAGTGGCTTTCACTATCTTATTTCCAGGTTTGGCACACATGAATTTGGAGCAGGTAGAGCGGGCATGAGAAGAATGCAGTCTGGAGCACCACGGAAACCATGTAGACAACAAACCAAATGTGTCTTAAACAGAGAGACTATAGCACAGAAGATTAACCAGAAATTTCAGAGACTAATTGTTTACTTAAGCTGTGATTTTTCAGTGGATCTCTGTGATGCCATTAATTACTGTAGTGCAGGAAGAGGACTAGTCAGGCCTCCAGGATACTCACTTACTGACCCTGAGGAAGTCAGTCACTCTCTCTCCAAACTCATCTTTAAAGGAATATAATCACTTACCAAGCTCATTATGCAGGTGGGCAGGTTCTTTATTGTTTGCAAAACATTTTGAGATTCATGAATGAAAAGTTCTGTATTTTGTCAAGGTGTCCATTAGGACGCAGATAGAAGTGACAACTTGCATCCAATCTGGCCACAGAAAACAGTCTATAGCCATGACCAAACACAAGTTCACGGCTACAGACTGCTTCAAAAATGATGGATTGGGCAAAAATCTGAACTCTCATTGAAAACTTTTCAAAACAGAGCATCTTCTGTAACTTCTGTCTGTGCTGCTTGCCAGCCTTGAGCTGTTTTCAAAATGGTGGAGGGGGGGAAGGAAGTGGAGGGAGTTTGGTTTGGGGGTTTTTCACCCCCCACTGGAGGGTGGGGTGGGTGTATTGGAGCCCTCCCACCAAGGTAGGGGAGCTCCAATTCAACCACCCCACCCTCCAGTGCTGGCTCGGGAGCCCCTAGAATGGGATCCCTCTGCTCCTTTTCCCCCCTCCTATTCTGAAAACAGGGACAGGCTGGGAGGGAGGAGTGGCTATTGCTAGGGGAAATCAGCTGCAGGCTGTTAGATTTCCCTCCTGCTGGAACCAGCAGTGAACTTCTTTTTGGTCTGGGGGATCATTGTAATTCAGAGAGCTTCCCGCAAAGTGTTCTCAGTTACAGTGGGGAGCTACACTTCTGTCTGCACCCTTAGTTATGTGGAATTATATCACGTTGGGTTTGGGGTTTTGTGGTTGTTTGGGGTTTTTTTTACATTTTCGTCATAGTATGAAAAAAATATGATTGTTCAAAAGCTGGATTTATTTCAGCTTAGAACCCCAGGGGGAATTAAGACCTGACATACACATCTGTACTGCCATATCAATCATATTTTCAGCTGCCTACACCAGGATTGAGTCTTGATTTGTTTAATTTTAGTAGTTCAAAGATCAGATAAGATATGTGACTACTTGCAAAAGTACTTATAACAATCCATTTGAAAAATGCAACATTACTCACATTGTAAAACAAGACTTTCATCTTAAAACATATGCCAAAGGAAATGGCATAGTTGTGTTTCAGTGCCTGAATGAATCATCAACAATTGCGTACCAATGAAGTGTGTTTTGTGGAAATATCCACAAAGGAAAAAGCAGTAAGTGCTTGAAAAATCTGCACAAAAGGAAACAAAGATACAAGATTTTCTATACTCCCAAACACTCCAACAATAAGCATGCCCTAAAACCCACATGGAAACATGTAGGAAGGGGAAAATGTAACTGTGAGTTGTGATTTAAATTCTGAATCCAAAACATTTTTTTCTAAACAGCAGCTGGATACCTGTTAGATGTGTTTTTCCTAGTAGCTTCAGCAGTGCAATACATTTACAGGTAGTCACCTACATCTAAATTTAAAAGATCAATCAGGGAGAAATGTTAACAAGGAGATAGTAATCAATGACACAAGGAGGTGGGGTAAGTTCAGCAAATGGGAGAAATGGTGAACTATTTAAGAGGTATACAAGTGGACTGGGAATGTTTAAAAAGCTCTTTCACACCAGCTGGGTGGAAATAGTTAAAATGTCAGCACTGTGCAGCTCATCATCTGTGTATACTCATTCTTTTTTTTTTTTTAAACTTGTTCCTTCTTTTAAGGATTCCTTATGTTAGAGAAAGAAAAATGACTCAGTGGGCACATCTACACATTACTGCACATTAATTTGTACTTGGTTAACCAAGTACTAAACTTAATGTGCAATAATTACATATACATGTTCATTAATGTGCCATAATTACTGCGCATTGGTTAACCAAGTACAAATCAATGCGCAGTAACACGTGTTACTGCACAGTAGTGCCAGTGCATGACTTATTTAGTGATGCTTACTGCACAGTAGCCAGATACTACTGTGCAGTAGCATATTTGCATAGGTTTTGCCTGGCACACTATTAGGCTATTGTGCAGTTAGCATCTCATGTAGATTTGCCCAGTATTTCAAGTGTTGGTGTGATGTTGTAGCCACGATGGTCCAGGAAATATGCAAGGGGCAAGAATTTTGTGGGTGCTGTGTTCTACTGAATCAACAGCATGATTGGCATGGATGAGATTTCTGGTACCTTCCAACTGAGGAAAGGTATGTGGTACCTAAAGCTCATCTTAATCTATACTCACCATGCTGCTGGTCCAATAAAAATTATCACCCACATAAATCCTTGCCTTTTCACATTTCAAGTGGGCTAGTGAATTATTTTAAACTTGCTTCATTCCAGAGAATCTTATGTAAAACAAAAAATTAACAGTGAGTAAACTTTCTTTTAATTAGTAATGATGCTTAGCATTTTTATGGATTAAATGTATCATCAATCTTATTTACACATAGTATTTAATCATCATGAACGTTGCATGCCTTCTGAGGCTGGGAGGGCATGGTGACTGCCCGCAGGCAGTGGCAGCAGCAGGGGCATGGCAGTGGTGAGCAGGGAGCTTTTGCAAGTGGCTGCAGGAGTGTCAGCAGTGACGGGGGGTGGTGAGTGCCAACAGGTGGTCAGCGACCACCCACAGATGCCACTGGCAACGTTGGTGGTGGCCAGCCGCAATTGGCAACTGCCCACCAACACTGTCAGTGGTGTCAGCAGAGAGGGGGAGGGTGGCAAGTGGCAACTGCCTGCGGGTGCTGCCAGCAGCATCAGCAGCAGCCAATCTAAGGGAGTGCACGTGCATCCACATGCACCCCCTATGCGTCACCAATGTCCATAATTAAATAAAGTTACATAATGGCTTATTGAAATGATATTACTCAGGCTTTAGCACAGATGGAAAAATGTAAACAGTATTTTTTCTACTTCCAGTTCATTGCAGCAAGGTTTTTATTGTATAGCTGTTTTTGTTTGAGAAAAATTGCCTGTATGCATCCTGGGTTGTATGGTACTCAAGTTTTCATTTTTAATATTTAAATTCTTCCATTGGGTTCATGGATCTGATCTGACATAAGCGACAAAAATGAAGATATTTTGGTTGCAATATGGAAATTTTGGGCCTGATATCCCATTACCTTGGGCATGTCTACACAAGATGCTTTAGTGTGCAATAGAACCAATTACTGTGCAGTAAGCACCTACATCTACATGTGCAGACACTTACTGTGCAGCAAATTGCTCTAATCACAAGTAAATTTTCTACTTGCAAATGCAAGTAGCAAATTTACTTGTGATTAGTTACAGTGCTGTAGTGCATGTGTATATGCTAACCAGGAGCAAATTTGCTCCTGGTGAGACCTGCCACTATGGGGGCAGCTTCAGGCTAGACCTAGGGCCCAAGGGCTGTGAGTGTCTCTTGCTCTGGGGCTGGGCTAGCTCTGTGCTGGCCCCAGCCCCAGCCCCAGGCCTGGAGGGGGTCTATCCTGGCTCTATGCCTGGCCCCAGGGCCATCCAGGAGTGGGGGGGGGAGGGAAGGGGGCAAATCAGGGTGACTGCCCTGGGCCCCATGCTTTGGGGGCCTGTGGAGCCAGCTGGAGCAGGGGAGCTGGCAGGGCCCAGGCTGCCCTGAGCCAGACAGTGATCACTGCAGCAGCCAGCAGATCCAGCACTGTGGTAAGCAGCAGCCCGGGGAAATGGATGTCACAGTGAGGGCCAGGGGGTGAAGCAGCCATGCCACCTGGGGGGCAGAGGTTGCAATGATAGAGCTGCCATGTGCTGCCACCATGCTCTGCATGCTCCTCCCACCCAGAAAAGCGGCTGGCCAGGGAGCAGCACGTGGGGCTGCCTTTTGCAGATGGCTTCTGGTCTCAGGCTGCTGCAGCCTGAGAGCCTCCAGCTCCCCCTACTGGCAGCAGGGGCCCAGTGCAGGGCTGCAGGGAACAGGAGCAGCAGCTAATCTGCATCCCTGCACATGTAGATGCATGCCTGAGAGAGTTTACTCTGGAGTAGTTTATTCTAGAGTAAACTGCTCACAGATTATTTGCATGTGTATGCGCTCCTTGATTCTTATGTCATCCTTTACCCGGTGGAGAATGAGTGCGAAATGCTACTGTCACTGTAAACAAGTGGAGAATTCTGATATTGTGGTATTTACACCCATATGTGTGAGTGACAACACTAGGGACAAAGCAGTGGAAAATGAAATGTGGGTATTCATGCACTTTCTGTATGCCAAGTATGTAATCTGCATGGCTGCCTAAAGTAAGTGTGTTGTAGAATGAAGCTCACAATAAGCAAACACAGATCATAAAGTAGAAGTTCAGCCCTGCTTTCTGTTTTGTCACAAGCTGAAATTAAGACCAGAAAAATGATCCATCCCTTGCTGTAATCTTTTCAGTCTCTTTTTAGGGAGGGTCAGTAATTGCCCAATGTCCCTCTGAGCCTAACAGTGCCTGCTCCAGGCTAGTATGGTTAAGACACACTCGTTTCTTTGGCCAGCAGCACACAAGGGAGCAATGTGGCTAGCATCATATCCAACTGCCTTTGTCTCCTCAGCTTGAATGACCAGATGCCATTTGGAACTGAACTGACTGGCAGCAAGCTTCAGCACAAGTACAGAGCAGAGCAAGAACTTACTGGTATGCCTCCGAGCAAGACACTTCAACTATTCACCCACCATGCCCCTATGCATTAGTATAAATAGTTCTCAGTGCAAACAGTAGCATAGTTAAGAAGTTTGTGGACTTGAATACTGAACTAAATCCTGCTTGTGCTGTATCAAAGCATAAAGGATTTGTAGGGGAAATGGCAAGACTTGCTCAGACAGCCTAGTGTCAGGTGTGATGGATGGAGATGGGTGTTAGGGAACATTGTTCTCTTGCAAAAACATTAGAACAGGGACTCTGCATAACACTCCAGAAAGATGCCAAGAATAAATTGTCTTAGGTTCATTGGGAGCATCCTGCCCTCATAACGGGTTAGCATGTGTGTAATAATAAGCTGTAAACTCTAGGTGGGAACATGTTTCTCTTGTTCTGAAGAGCACAGTGTATGCTACAAAGTGCATTCTTTCCCTCCCAATCAATATTTATGTCTTGAACTGGCTGTCATGGATTCAACATTTGGCCACCAGTTAGGGTCTGATTTAACTCTCCTTGGAGGGTTTTTGCTTCATTTAACTGATTCTACAGCTTGGCACATTGTTTTCATGCCTCTGATTCAAAGCATGGTTCTCAGCTGCAGATCAGAGATCTCTAGTACACTAAACTACCTTTTGCATTCTCTTGATCCTGGGAGACTACCCAACCCTTGGTATAACTTGAGGCTGTTTTAACTTATACCCAGTGACCTGTGGCTACAAGAGGCTATTCCTGAAGCCAGGGATATCAGAAATGTAGAGAGAACCTGGTTATAATCCTTTTCTCCTGGGAATGACTCAGTGACTCCTGCACCAGCCAATTTTTTTTTTTACAGAAAAGGAGTCCCTGGGGAGCCAGCTGAGAAGAGTTTCCAATAAGCATGTATCAGCTGGCTGGACTAGAGACTTTAGCTCCTTGTTTCAGCATATGCAAATGCTGTATTATTATATTATGGCTTAAAGGTAATTGTGTTGAACTATTGAGATTGGCAACCTGGAACTTCAAAAAACACCAAAAGCTTTGCAGCATGATTAAAAATAGAAATACAAATGAAAATTGATTTCATATCATCATTTCAAATTCCAGACTCCTAGAATGGGCAAGGTTTATTTTTAATTGAAACCAACCCATTAGTGAATCAAGCAAGATCTAAAAAATATATTCAAAATGTAAGAAAAGTGTGTATCAATTTGTGTCATATATGTCAATATAGCAAAATACATCACACTTACTTTTCAGTGGAAACATATCATTCAAGGTTGTGACATGTCAGGCACTACTGAGAGCTTTCACAGCTTGTCAATGCATCTGCTTTTCAGCAGTGAAATAACATGTGTTTCACTTCCCTGACATTGATGCCACAAACATCTACAATTCTTAGTGCTTTCTTTTGAACCCAATCACTTGATGTCTGTAAATATGATGTGATAAACAGAAGTGACACAATCTTTTACCTATTTTGAAAATTGTTTGGAATAATTTCTTCTATATTAAGCCACCTATAACCATGAGGTTTAAGATACTAATTGTCCAATGGACAATTCCAAGATCATATATCACGGGATTTCTTACACTTTTCTCTAAAACCCCTTGTACTGGCTATGGTGCCAGCACCATTGGTCTTATTTTTTATAAGTTCACATGGGATAAAAAGAGTATATTTTGTATTTGGTAACTGGAATGTGGCATCTTCAACCCACTTCGATATAGCAGAAGTATTTGACTATCATGAAATGTTTTGTGTGGCTATGCAAAAACCTTCTTAGAGCCCTCTTACAGCAAAACTTGTAACTTGCAGAATTGGATGATATCTGCAGTGCCTGGATTTGGTGACAATTAGGCATTTCATCTTTGAAAAGCTACTGTATAGATTTGGAAAGTCCTGAAAGCCACTGCTCGTTGTGCTGAGAGATGAATGAGGTGGCTCATAACTTGACCCTGACAAGAGGGTCTAGCATTTAATGTATTAGTCCAGATTGGAAATAATGAATTTGGAAAGTCCAACTCTTTTTAAATAAGTGTAGCTTTTCATGTGAGCTAAGCAAAAACTGAGCCTGCGAAATAATTCCTCTGTTAGGCAGCAAGACCAACTCCCCTCCATTTCGATTACATTATTTTGGAGTCAGCCTTAAGAAAAAATGTGGCACATCCACATTGCTAAGCAGGCTCTGAAATATTCATTCTCAGTACAAAAGGAAAGCAAAAAGACCCTGTATGGTTGATAACCACACAACCATAGCCACTATTATTGTTTAACAATCTAACATGTATTTTGCAGTAGTGCTTAAACTTCAAAGCCAGTCAGGTCCCATTCTGGTGGATGATAACACTTCTGGTGTCTTGCCTGTAAAAAAGTAAGGGACAGAAAGGAAAAGCATCCAGGCAGAGAGGGAAGGAGAGTGCCAGGTGAAAAGAAAGAAAGGAGATTGCTCTTATTAAGCAAGTGGTGCTCCAGAGGGTGCCGTCTGCCTACACTGCCTTGCTTTTATGTCATGGTGACAAACTTCAGAGTCTCACTGATCAGGGTCTAAGCCTGAGGGAAAAAGCTGAGGGCTGACAAACGACCCTCCTTCGTCCAAGAGCAGTGGCAAAAGGAGCAAACACAACTCGGGTGGGGGGCGGAGGTTGGGGGCTGCTTGTGCCGAGTGAGCATGAAGCGGATTTAGGCTTCGTGCCCCCTGAGGGGGCAGAGCCCTCCCAGAGCTGTGCTGCTCATGCCGGGTGCTCCCACTTCCCAGCAAGCTGCCAAGGTACTTGTCATGAAAGGTGACACCCTCAACCCCCACGGCTGTGGCTGCCCACATGGGCAGCATGTGCAGCGGTGTGCTTTGAATGCCAGGGCCCCTGTGTGGGGTGGCACGGGGCTGGCAGCTGCTTGCACAGGCGGGGAGGGACAAGGGGCGGCTGTGCTGCGGGATAGGGGTCTGGGCTCCTTCCCCATGCCTGTCCCCCATGGATTTCGGTAGGGGGGGATGTACCTTCCCCTCAGTGTATGTGTGTGTGTGTGTCTTCCCCTCAGTGTGTGTGTGTGTGTGACTGTGTGCGTCCTCCCCTCAGAGTTTGTGTGTCTGGGTGTGTGTCCTCCCCTCAGTGTGTGCGTCTCCGTGTATGTGTGTACGCTTCCCCCTCAGAGTGTGTCTGTATCCTCCCTTCAAAGTGTGTGTGGGTGTGCCTTCCCCTCCGAGTGTGTGTGTGTGTGTACCTGATTGTGTGTCCTCCCCTTAGAGTGTGTGCGTGTCTGGGTGTGTGTGTATGTGCACAAGTGCGCGCCTTGCCCTGAGCCGCGGCCGGGGCCGAGTGGAGCCGAGCGGCGCAGCCCGCCCCCCGCGCCCCGCCCCCGGCAGCCGAGGGTCCCCGCGCCGCTGCCCTGGGCTCCGCCACTGACGTCAGCGCCCCCCCCTCCCTGCCCAGCCTCGCGCCGGCTGCCGGCTCCGCGCACACGGGCTCCGGCACGCGCCGCTCGCCCTCCCCGCTCCGCTCCGCGCCGCAGCCCCGGGCGGCCGGCACCGGACAGCGGCGGCGGCGGCGGGCTGTCAGCACCGCGGACAGGGGCTCCGCGTCGCTCCCCGCGCTTTTCCCGCCACTTCGGCCGGGCCATGGAGGGCAACGCGTCGGCGGGCGGCAGCGCGGCGCCCCTGCCCTGGAGGGCGGGCGGCGGCCCCAACGCGTCGCTGGAGCTGGCGTCCCGCCTGGCGCCGGGGCCGGGCGGCACTATCAGCCCGTGGGACATCATGCTGTGTGTGTCGGGCACCGCCATCGCGGCCGAGAACGCGCTGGTCGTGGCCATCCTCGCCTACAGCCCGGCGCTGCGCACCCCCATGTTCGTGCTGGTGGGCAGCCTGGCCACTGCTGACCTGCTGGCGGGATGCGGCCTCATCCTGCACTTCGTCTTCCGCTACGCCGTGCGCTCCGACACCGGCAGCCTGCTCACCGTGGGCTTTCTGGTGGCTGCCTTCGCTGCCTCGGTCAGCAGCCTGCTGGCCATCACAGTGGACCGGTACCTGTCGCTGCACCGCGCGCTCACCTATGGCTCAGAGCGCACGGCGCTGCGCCTGCACGCCCTGCTGGGCGCCACCTGGGGTGCGTCCGCCTGCCTGGGGCTGCTGCCAGTGCTGGGCTGGAACTGCCTGGGCGAGCGTGCAGCAGCCTGCAGCGTGGTGCACCCACTGACCCGCAGCCACGTGCGCCTGTTGGCCGCCTCCTTCTTCGCTGTCTTCGCACTCATGCTGCACCTCTACGTGCGGATCTGCAAGGTGGTGTGCCGCCACGCACACCAGATAGCCCTGCAGCAGCACTTCCTGGCCGCCTCCCACCTGGTGGCCACCAAGAAGGGCGTGTCCACACTGGCCATCATCCTGGGGACCTTCGGGGCCAGCTGGCTGCCCTTCGCCATCTACTGCGTAGTGGGCGAGCCAGGCTACCCCTCCATCTACACCTACGCGACCCTGCTCCCCGCCACCTACAACTCCATGATCAACCCCATCATCTACGCTTTCAGGAACCAGGAGATCCAGCGGTCCCTCTGGGTCCTCTTCTGTGGCTGCTTTCACTCCAAAGTGGCCTTCCGCTCCAGGTCCCCCAGTGACGTGTGAGGGGCTCTTCTCTGGCCAGCCCCTTGTGGCCTCTGAGGCCCAAGACTGGACTCGTCCCACAGTGGCAAGGTGCTGGCCACATGCTCCAACACTGGCACTTTATACATAGGGACGGAAAGGAAGCAAGCTTTGTTTGTCAACCAAGGGGCGGTCAGTTCTGTGGGATGTGTGGGGACGCATCTGGGAAGCTGCATCACATGTGTCAAGCGAAGACAAGGAAGTGAACATGCTACATAGGAACTGCCATTGACTGGGGCAGCCCCTAGGGCCATGCAGCCCAGCCTCCTGTCACAGTGGCAGAGACCTGAGGCTGACACAGAGGGAACTGGGCCTGACCAGGGTGGGGTTTCCCCACTATTTCTCATTTGCAGCCTCCAGCATTTCATATAGTCATAGAGAAGCAGGGCTGGAAGGGACCAGCCCAAGGCAGGATCAGCTCTATCCAAACCATCTCATACAAACCATAATCAAAACTCTACATTTAAGGTCTACAAAGTTCTCCTTCAGAGGCTGTGCTCCCTAACTCCCGCTTCATGATAGCACTTTATTTCTAGCTGCTGAACTGCCAAAAACAGTGTTGCCCTGTTCCAGGGCAGGGAGAAAAGTGACCATGTTTTGTTGGTGTGTATGCGTGTGTGTGTGTGTGTGTGTGTGCACGCGCGTGCGCGTGCATTTAAGTATCTTTTGCTGCACCCCATTGATAAGTTATAACATTTTGTATGCAAAAAAATTAATAATAAACCTACTGAACATGTTTTGTTATTCTGTGTGTTCAAGTGATTCCAGGGATATAAGCCTTGAGAATTGACCAGATGAATAAGCACTCCCTGCTTTCCTTTTAAAAACTTGACTGTTTCTTTATACCCAAAGACACTGTGGTTTGCCTCCACAGAGGAACTCTCTCATAAAAGAAATGGTTGTGTTAGTTTTGTTTTGTTGCTTTCCCTATATTTATTTTTTAGCAAGAAAGTACTTCAATAAACATGGATTATTTGGTTCTAGTTCTCAGAAGCTCCCACCTTTTATTTAGAGGTTAGTTCGAAATTAAAATGATACATCAAAAGAAGTCTTATGAGAAAGAAAAAAAAAAAGCACAATGCCAGCTTAAGTCTAAGCTAGCAAAAAATAAATTAATTAATCAATCACAATGTGTTCCCTGAAAGCCTGTACATAATACATTGGCTTCCTTTGCCATTCACAATTCTGAATTTAACTGTATCCCATTTTCTACCCTGCTTGATTGAACCCTAATGTAACACTCAAATGGGAGCAATCATTTAAATACAGTTTTGATGTCTGCTTGGAGGAATTTAACAGTTTGGTGGCAACACACTGATTTTTTCCAGGAGCCTACAAAGGTGAACACTCCTCATCAGCTTGTAAGGATTTGTTCACCAGAGTTCAAATTTCAGACAACTAATTTACTGTTCATGGAAAAATACCCCTGGGTGCTTAACTGATCTCATATACATTTCATTATTATTTAAACACTGCAAGTTAATTAATGAGCATGATGATAAATATTAATACCAAAGATACTAGTATAAAAATATTGATACAAATACAGAAAAACAAAAAAGCTTTAAATCCCAAACTTATACCAAGGCCATCAAATGCTTATATCCTCAAATGAGTAGGGTTGTAAGAACAGAGAAAGCCATAAAAAGATTCTGGATCAGTTTTATTTCATATATGTATGAAAATAAACATACCCTTAGTATCAACATAAATGACAATAATGCAGTGCAGTTACTAGGAGAGCTAGTAATGCTTTTTGCAAGTACTATGTTAAAAATTAGATTCCAGACTCTGTTTGCCTCATGTTTGTATTGTTATTTATTGTATATCAGTTGCAGTCTTTTGAAACCAAAGTCTGGAAGTCCCCCCAAGTAAGGTGGGGATATGACTGCAATAATCAGTCATTAAAAAGACAGCACCATTAATTAATATCTTCCTGAGTTCAGTTGATCAGGGTCTTAATCTGCTGACGTTTCAAAGATGTCAAAGAGGATATAAAGGCAGACTTGTGATATGCTCAAATACTTACCAAATGTGAAGTTGGAAGGTGTTAGTAAACCCATAGCCAAATCCATCCTTTGAAATACAGTGTTCCCCAGATGTCTCATATTCTACCACACTGTTAGCAAAATAAAATGCCAAGAGTGGTAACCAACAGGTGTCCAGGACCCTTCAGTTACTATCTTTCCTGGTTTTGGCTCCATAATTCTTTATTATCCCAGCCTGAACTTCAGCAAAAGTTCAAGGACAAGACTGCAATACATTTTCTGATTTAGATAGGGACTTTTACACTAGCCATTGGAGTTGCTTAACAAAGAAGTGGAAAGGATTCATAGTTTTTTATGTTCATACAATCTCCAGCTGTGTTTTATTTACATCTTTAGACCAGCATATGAAATACTTAGTGATTCACTTCATCCGAATTTATTCTATGTAATAAAAACATACTTTTAGTTTAGCACTGCTACCAAATATTTACAATAATCGATCAGACTGAAAATAAGCCCTCCTTTAAAAAAAAACCAAAAAACAAAAAAAAACCCACAGCCCTTCTAAATGCAAGGTATTTTAATAAACATTCTTCCACTGTAACGAGAGGGGTGAAGCAAATTTATTTTGTAATGATGAGAGCCACGTATGTGACTGTGCTAAAACAAATTATTTTTGCATATACCATGTTCAGAATCTTCTTGATGGCATAATAATTCCCAGGAAGAAATAACCCAAACTGGGGGAAAGTATTTTGATTTGGGGTTATCCTTTGGACTGGAACTAACATCAATCTAGTTACAGTAAAATATGGCTTTTCATTTCCTAACCTAGTCTTGATCTGCAGGGATACCTGAGCAGAATAACATTAACACAGGCTACATGATCTCTACCTCCCTATATCAGATCTCATGCCAGAGAAAGAAAAGCTATGATCCCCAGTTATATTTACAAATGCTGAATGCACCTGGAAAAATAAATCAAATACTTTTATATGAAATACATTTTTCTTGCTGAGATTGTTATTTTAAATACAGAATCCTAATCCGAAATAGTTAGGCTGATATTTCATTTGTAGCTCCTGTATACATGGACACACACAAACCTCTTAAGCTGTCAGCCTCCTCGCACTTGTACCAGAATTTTTTATGGGAAAAAAACGTATTCTGGAATCCTCATTACCACGTGGCTATGCAAGGTATCCTAATTATCCATGTAAAACTTCTGCTTTGAGGGCCAGGTGCAACAAACATCTCTGCCAACTGTGCTATTATATGGAGTTCCACTGAAGTCAGTCACATATCAGTTCTAACCCTGAAACTCACACTAACATCAATGGAGCAATTTTAACTGTTTAGGGATTGAAATAATTAGGATGGCAATTGCTTATAACAAAATTAGCCACTTTACAGTCCATTATGATTCTCAAGCCTACTTCCAGAAATAAACAGCAGTCCTTGTTTGCAAGTATAGACCCCATAGTTGTTATTTCTATTAAAAAAAAAAACAATTGCTCATCTCATTCCTGCAGGCCCTAATTGCACAAAATTCCAATTAAATTGAATTCACTTGATACAATAGGCCTGATGTGTGATGATGGGATATTATATGTATCCATAAAGTTTATCCTTGTACGCCTCTTTTACAGTTACTTACTCTTTTCATAGCAAATAAATTAATGTAACATCAAAGGAAACACAGGTGAAGAGGTCCTACTCTATTCCTCTGAAGTCAGTATGTGTTTTTGCTACTGATTTCAAAAAAGCAAGAAAGCCACATGCACAAAGGTAGTGATTATGCCACATTAAACACTTTTAAACTTGATTCAGGAACCCTTCAGTGTCAGATCTAATTTTCTTTAGCAACTGACTGCTTGTTAATAGCCTTGAAAGTCATGAGAGAAATGCAATATTTGCAAGGGCCAGATATGGCTAGCTTTCCACCCACAGAGAAGCATTTCTCTCTAATTAGCTCCAGCAAATCAGAGTAATAACAGAGCAGGGTGCTACTCCAGTGGTAGAGTGGCAGAATCTGATCCTAAAGCACCATACCAAGCTTAATTCATTTCTGACGTATGGGAGTAGCTTCAATGAGATCAATAGAGGTACACAAGTGTAAATGAAAGGAGCATCAGGTTGGGGGCCTCATTCTGTGAATTACTGTGTATTGAAAAGTCAGCTGGATTCAAAAATCACAGGTCAAACAAAAATCCATATTGAGTTAAACAACACAAAGCAAAAAGAGTTCCCATGCTTTAAATGCAGTGAAAAATAATCTATATTTTAATTATCCCCTTGTACCAAATCACAGCCAAACAAAAAGAGGCTGAAATCTCCTTTCTGTAGCCAGTTTTAAAGGGATACAGTCCATTTACAACAATCAGGTAAAAGTAACTTCTGGTAGTACAACTGCTCCTAAATTACCTTGTCATCCTCTCTGGTTTTCCCATTTTGAAGAGATTTCTCTTTCTTGCTACTATATAAAAGACCCATGCAATCAGAGGGGAAAACTGATTGACCAAGGAGGATGCAGTTCACTTCTCTATGAAAAACCAACATATTCAAGACTTACTTATATCTCTTAGGTCTTGCTCATAGGTGGCTAGACTGGTGGCAGTGGTTGTGGGAGGCAGGCCTGCACTTGTAGTATCTTTTATGCTTCTGCTCTCTCAAAATTGGCTGGTGTCTTTCACCTGGTTAATGCTACTGATGAGTTCTCCCAAGACGTCACATTCAATAGGTACTGTTACAGTTCTGGCCACTAGGGGGCTGGGGAGGTGGTTTGCACAGAGCAAGAGGCTTTGGGATTAAATTAAACTAGAGGAACAGATACATAACAGGGTATAAGCAACAACATTCCCAGGTGGTAAAATTACCACACATTTTTCAATAGATAACTACCCTTGATTTTAATGATTTACCATTTAGCAGAGGCATGTGTCATGTGCCTTCCACACTTTCACTGCAGCAAAACTAACACAAATCTTGTTTTCCCATGTAATCTCATCAGATTACAGTAATCCTTGGGGATTACTTGCTTCTGATCAGGAAGTCCTAATGAGTGTATCCCACTCACGAGGAATTATTATTTTTCTATATCCTGCTCCTGGTCCTACAGGGAGCAATTTATGCAGCTCAGGTCTCATCTCTAACTGGAATACAGTTACATAAAAATGCATCTATTATAAATCAGTGCTCCCAAAGAAACAGTACTTTAACTGGAAAAACCCTCAGATACACACCTCACCCCTAGAAGATCAAAAATGACTATCAGGCTTGAAATGTAAAGACCAGATAAATGCATGCACTTGCCCTGCATTAGGCTGTGTCAGAAACCACTCATAAATTAATAAATAAATCAATAGCCTCTAAGGGCAAAATTATATAATCTATAATATGCAACTAAAATCCCAAAGTCCTTATTCACGGTTTATTCATTCTTTATTCAAAGGGAAGTTTGCCTTAATAAGGGACTGAAGGTTAAATTCGCCCTGGTACAGAGTATCAGCACAAGGTTTATAAACTGCTTGGGTCAGATTTATAGAAGTATTTAGGTGCCTAAAAATGCACACGATTGAATTTCACCCTGCCTGAATATTGATATCAGTCAGGGTTCTTAGATTTGTTCTGCTTAAATCCATAAATGATTGTTAATTCTGTATTTTACCTATTACTAGTTAATAATGTATGATGTGATTTCTAACAAAGCCAAGGGTTCAAGGGTTATACAGATAAATTTCTGCCAGTTCATAGTTAGCTGTTTGGAAAGAGAAATCATCACAAATGCCTTGAGGAAGTAGTTTTCACAGACAATATTCTCTTGTAGGGCTAGAATATGCCTTGAATTTAAAAAAAAGCCTTTTGATGTTCAATTTATTTATTAATTTAACCTAAACTTTTCAACGAGTCTAACAAGCAGAAAAAACAGCAAATTCTGTTTTAAGCCATAATGTTTTTAAATAAGGAGTAGATCTGTAACAAATTTGAAAATATAATATAATATAATATAATATTATTCCACATTTTTTCCAGATGAAACTATGAAACCCATTGTTTACTTCAAGAGTATATAAAGATTACATTTGTGGTTCCAGTATAAGTAGTAGTTCTAATGATGATTTTTATTATGTCTATTTAAAAAATGTATATATGAAAAAAGAGCAGCATTTTACATAGAAATTAAAATTAACAGAATTTACATTATCTTCCTCAAGATACCAAAGGGCTCACTGAAGAAATTCATAACTCATTTTACAATTGGTAAAATGGATCATTATTGTATCATTATTTTGCAACCTAACATCCTTAAGCTAGATACCTATTCACATTTTAGTATTTTCATTCTCTGTTTCTGGAGGCAAGAATCTTTTCTCCATGTACAAGAGTTATCCTCTAATGTTTCTACTGAATTCATAAACCAGGACAGTTTTATTTGATGTGGCTAGTAATGTTGCATCAAAATAATCAAACTGTTCCTGGAACTCTTGGCCAGCTGTAAGGATTGATCCAACAATGATGTTAAATATGATAACAGGTTATCTGTTTGATGGCTTGGCTCTTATGCAATGACAGCAAAAGTCATAAACCCTGTGTGCTAAGTCCATGTGACACTGTAAGACTATCTTGTGAACAATCTTTTCAAAGAAGTCACATCTCAAGTTTTTATCTGCCCTGTGATGGCATGATAATATGCACACAGTCACACATGCACACAAAGAAAAAGAAAAGAAAAACAGATTAGTGCCTGCATTAGACAGGGGGGGCGTGATTAGAAGTATTACATAATAAGAAAAACAGTTCCTAAGTTAAGCTGCCTGGGATGCATCAGCTAAATATAAAGCTAATTAAAGAGCTTCAGAAACATAAATATTATTTACAGCTAACGGATGAGTAAGACACGAAACCCAGCCTGGAAAGAACCCAAATGATCACAGCAGCTAGAGGAGGAATGGAAGTTCCAGTCCCAGCTGCCAGATGTTGCTCCCATCAGGAAGATTGTTCTGGGAGGCAGACAATAGGTTGAAGAGGAATATTTTCCTGCACACACAAGTACTGATGACTAGCACCATCATTTTCAGGCTGTCTAGTAAAGCTTTCACCTTGTTGAAATGAACAGGCCTGTGTAAGTTCCCTGTCCTTGCCAGCATCACAACAATCTGTTGAGGGAGGTGTGGTTTTTCCGACAGCAGTTGGAGGAGGACGGGAAGGTTTTCTCATTGCATTTTCAGACTCATCTCCATTAGGATGGCAGGGCAGGACAGAAACGAGGAAAGGCTGTCGGCTTTCCTGACAGTCTTTTTATGTTCTCTGTTGTGAAATGGTGTGCTTACTGCTATTTGTGTATTTTTAAATTCAAGGCATATTGTAATCCTACAAGAGAATATTGTCTGTGAAAACTACTTCCTCAAGGCATTTGTGATGATTTCTCTTTCCAAACAGCTAACTATGAATTGGCAGAAATTCATCTGTATGACCCTTTGTTAGAAATCACATCATACATTATTAAGTAGTAATAGGTAAAATACAGAATTAACAATCATTTATGGATTTAAGCAGAACAAATCTAAGAGCCCTGACTGATATCAATATTCAGTCAGGGTGAAATTCAATCGTGTGCATTTTTAGGCACCTAAATACTTCTATAAATCTGACCCAAGCAGTTTATAAACCTTGTGCTGATACTCTGTACCGGGGCGAATTTAACCTTCAGTCCCTTATTAAGGCAAACTTCCCTTTGAAAGCTTCCCTATCCTAAGCATAATGTAATTCTATCCCAGCTCCTAGGAGTGGATCCTTGCAGGTAGACTCCCTGCATCTGCAAAAAAAGCCCAATTCAAGATTATGGCCTTATCCTATAAATGAAAAAAATACATACTGGAAATTCATTGTGGACCTTGGTCATTGAAATAGTAACGTAGTAATCAGCTGTGCCAAGCAGACAGTCAGCATAGTATGGTTCCCCCAGATCCATTGCCCTAACATGTACCCAGATGTAGTAGGAGTGGTGCTGAACCAGCTGTGCTAGCTCTACACAGTCTGAGGATTCCTTAGGAGCTGTGTCTTGGGAGGGAGTGGGGAAGGAGGATGGATTTCCTATCTGCTGTAAGCAGTAGGAGGAGCTGAAGCTAAGTGTTTCACTGTGGTTCACCAAAGAAGTAAAAGGGATGGCTGTGAGAGAGAGCAAGGGCAACAATAACAGCCAGGATAGGAATTTGAGCTAAGTGTTCTTCAAGGTTCTTTTCCACTGAGTTTAATAACGATACTGATGGGTTTTTATTATCTTGTGGGCAAGGGCCTTCATTATTCTATTCATTAGTCTGTGTTGCTCTCTTTAAGTATATACATGATATAAGGATGTAGCACAAAACACAAATTCTGATTTGATGCATTCAAGTGAAATTTGAAATGCTACAGATGTACACTGAGTTTGACAAAAGTGGGCCATGGACACGCAGCAATTGAATCTCTTATCAGATCTGAAAAGAAAAAACTACCAAGAAAAATTATATCAATCGATTGATCTCTATAGATATATAGAATATATATAGATAGTTCAATCTATCATACTACTCCAAAAAACAGTAGTATGTTTATGGAATATTTTTTTTACAATAGGACATTTCTCACATATTTTCTCACTCTGAGATAGTGTATAATGTGGGGTTAGTACACATATTCATAGATGACTTCTGATTAGAACACGATAAATATCTTGGACTAAAATATTGAAAATACACTTATCAGAAACCCAGAGTTGCTATAGTTCACACTCCTATAGTTCAGTGCTTTCAGAAACTAATTTAATTAGAGAGACATTTCTGAGAATGGCAAATTTAAGTGAATGTTAAGGAATGTATATGGAATACTGATTTTGAACTCAGGCTTCTGAGCAGTTGGACTAAAAGCTATTCATTTCAAGTGCCATCCAAGCAGGAAAAAGAAACAATACTATATGGTTTAAGACTGTGATCCTACATTCAGTTATACACGTACTTAACTTTAGTTGCTTAACTTTAGTTGCATGAGTACTCTCACAGTAGGAAATGACATTCATACTTAACATTGAGAAAATGAGTAATCTCAATCTGGAAAACTAGTGTGTATGAGCTGGATTTTTAAAGGTATTTAAGGGTTTATAGATTCAGGCTAAATTCGATGAGCTTTAGTTAAAGTTCCCCCACTGCCATTTTGCAGCATGAAGACATTGATATATGTGACACTCTGGGTGCTTGTAATTGGAGCAGCTCTCAGAGTTGCTCTAATTAAAGTGCACCCTGCTCCCCCTCTCCACTCCTGGAACATATGTATAAATGCCCCTGAGTTGTGGCCCTGTGCAGGGATTGTTTCTGTATTTTATCTGTGACAGGCTAGCTGGTAGTGATTTGGCTCAGGGGTGTTGAAAGGGTAAAAAACGATTGGAGGGCTTGGGACTCCGTTTCCTCATCAATCAGGCCCAGGAGACTCACCCTTCATATCCCTTGATTGTCCCCTCGGGTCACCTGGAGGGAGATAAAAGGGGCAACACAGCTGATTCGGGGTTGATGAGGTAGGAGTTTCAAAGAGCTGGCAAGTGCTGGGCCAGCCGGGTGGGAGCAGTTGCCCCAGATAAGCCTGAAAGAGCAGGACCTGCAGGCAGCAGTTGAACTCTCGCTAGTGCAGTGTGCAACTGGCAGGAGAGGCTCCCTGCTGGGCTCCAGGATCGCCAGGGAGAGGCTGTGGCCAGCAGGAGAGGTTCCCTGCCCGGCACCAGCAAGAAGCCGTGCAGCGACCTGAGAGGCTCAAAGCTCTGCTTCTGGTTTCTCCAGCGAGAGGTAGGGCAGCTTGACATGAGGCAGGGGCTCCCAGAAGGTCAAAAGTCCTAGCAGCCTATAGCAATTCTAGCACTGGTAGCTCTGTGGTACAGCTTCTGTCAACTATGTGCAAAATCTGAGTTCAAGCCCTTGTTGGGTCAAGTAGAGGTGAATAAAGTGATAGGGTAAAATTCTTGTTGGAGTGGAGGGGGTCACTGTGTTTTCCCTCTTCCCCCCTCCAGGTACCTACACCCTATATCTCTTGTTATTTGGCATTTTGTATTTTGTGCATTTTATATTTTGTCAACCAGTATTGTCTGTTGTGTTGTTTGCATTCTATACTTTGTTAAACCTGCCTTTTGTTAAGTGGATGAATATGTCTATAAATGTGAATGCCTAACCTTTATTGAATCCCATCCCCTCAGGGTAGTGTAGTGTCTCCTATATCCCCTGGTTTATATATGTTATGTTCCCACCACTGTGTCTCTCATTAAAAGGTGTATGGTTAGGTCCCCATCAGTGATCTGGCTCTGCTGTATAGGGGAAGGAGGGTCCCTACACCTCCCACAGCACTCGTACACCTGCTCTAATCCCTTCTATGGGAGAGAGGGTACGTCTTGGAGTACCACTCAGGTTACATATCCAATGACTATTTAATATATAGCCTATTTAAAAACGTATGTCTACATCTTATAGTGGATAAAGCTCTCAGGTGTCCATAGGTAGTTTAAAAAATCCTATCTTCATCCTTAGCTGTTTAAATACCATTAAAGTCTGGACCTAGTGTCCATTCGAAACTAACAAACAAAACACACATCTTGAATATTGAATTCTAACAATGACCTGGTTCTGAACAATTTGTAGACTAAATATTATGCATGAAAATGATCTGTAGATAATTTTGAATCATGAATGCATGTAAGAAAATTTGTAAATGGTCCATGGACCATTCACAAACAGTAAAAGGATCTCTGTTCACCAAAAAGATTTTTCCATAATTGTTTGCTTAATTCTTCCTCAATATTTTTGGGTCATTGAGCACTGCCATTTAAGTACAGAAAAGATCCAGGGTTATTTTAATATGTGGACAACATTTGCTGTTAAAATGCCAGAATTTCAAGTGGATCCTTCTTTCTTCTATAGAGTTAGCCCAGGCCCAAAGTTCTCAACTATATGTATATTATAACTCAATACATTGTATAAACATAAAACTAAATATCATCTACATATTTTTACACAGTGAACATTAACCAAGGTCAAACCCTAAATAACACTATTTACCCATCACAATAAAACAATTTCAGCAGAACCAACACAATACAACATCATAATACAACATTTCAATTACAAAACATAACATGCAAACATGAACAATCTTAATATCATCTCTTCCATCATATAGACCCTGACCCATGGCAAGAGATAGTCCTTCTTCCAATGGGGTCCCTTGGGTGGGGGTGTCCAGGAAGCACCAAGGGCCCCTCCCCTTAGGGCCTTGACTGGGGGCGCTGCTTACCCAGCCCCTTCTCTGGGGTTGCCTGCCCCAAACATCTTTCTCCTGTGGGACCCAAGGGCCCAATAACTCACGCTTCCTCAGGTGGCAGTGGTCAGGGCAAAGCTCAACGGGGTCTCCTCTAGTGGAGCACCTTTCCAGGCCTCTCCTGTGCTGCTGGGTTCCTCCCTACCCTGTCCCCTGCTCTGTGTACTGAGGGCTCAGTTCCTTTCAGCTGCTGCACCACCGCTGCTGGCTTCTGGGTGCTGGGCCTTACGCTGCAGCACTGCTATTTCCCCATACCCTGGCTTTGGCACCGAGGGCTCTTTTAGCACAGGCTGGGCCCTTCAGGCTCTGGCTGTTCATTCTCACGCCAGGTGGCTAGCTCAAGCAGCCTCTGCTGCTTCCTGGCTCCCAAGGCTTGGGCTCATGTGCCACTCTGTGCACTGTAGACCCTGGCTGCTTGCCAGGAGATGGGGCCTGAGCCACCCCACTGCGGTCCTCAAGGCCCTTGTCCTGTGTGCTGCTCCATAAATCGTGTAGCCCACTGGCCCTGCCAGGGTTGCAGGCTCGAGCCGCCGCTAGTGGCTCCCAAAGCCTGGGCTTCATGCACCAAACCATGCACTGTGATGGGCCCAAGTGGTCTCACACTGCTCCCAGGGCCAGGTCTCCATGCACCATCCCTGTGTGCCATCAACAGCCCGAGCAGTCTCGCACTGCTCCCAAGGCTGCTTCTCCAGTGGCAGCTTCAGGAACCTTGGGCCTACTGCCTGCTGGGGGAAGAGCTCCCCAGCTTTTCTTGGCTCTGCTCTTCTTGAGTCCCTCACCGCATCTGCCTAGCCTGCTGAGCACACTCCCCTTTTATACTCTTTAGGGGCTCCACCCCTGAAGTCCTCCAGACCTGGCTGGTGCAGTTCCAATTCAGGTCCAGCTGCTCCTTGCCCCCTCCCTTTGGAAAAGGGCAGGGCATTGCTTCCCTTGTGCTGCCTCCAGATTGGTAGGTGGTCTCCACCAATCAAACAACAGACCTTCGATCCTGGGACTCAATCCAAGCTCTGAAAAGGTAAGCCTGCTACATATAATATCTATAGTTTCAGTTGTTTAGGGAATTTCAGGTAAGGATCTGGGTCAATCTGAAAACACCAGTAATAACAGACAAGTGATGTGCTAATAGCAACATAGGCTCACACAGGTGTTCTAAGAATAGGAAGAGAGAACTGAATGTAAATTTGTGGGCATGGGTAGGAAATCCTACTTGTGGGGCATACTTTGATGTTTACTCACTGTTTCTCTGTTGTTAAGCAGTAAAATTTCACTGGAACTTTATTGCCTGTGACCTTTCCTGGTTTTTATTTTTGTATTCCTTCATGAGCTTACAGCCTCATTAAGAGAAATAACCGTCTTGTGCTGAAGAAAAAATAAGTTTGAAATTAACTAAACTATTATTGTGCACTTTGAAATTTGATGATCATATGATAGCATGTAGATTTACAATAGATTGAAAGTAAAGAGATGGGCAGAAAAAGAAGAAGAAAAAAAACATTCTCCAGTATGTGGGGTTAACTTGGCTATAAATTGTTATTAAATTCATGACACATTTTGGATGACTAAATATTCTTTTGATAATCACAGTAGTGGAATGTTATTCCTATGCATCACAGTAAGATAATACTGCAATCATGTATCTGCAGGAAGATATAATTTATCACTTTAGTTATCATTTTTTTTCTTAGAATAATCAAGCATCTGGTTATCATTAGGGGCTAGCCAAAAGATGTCTCTTTAATAAGGAATTAGTCATAAGAAAATTGGGAATGTGGGCACTCACACATCTTTGAAGTTTCAGATGCCGCATTAAAGTTCAATTAGTTAAGACAGGAGATAGTCTTCATAAAAACCGTTTTTTTTTCAAACACTGTTTCCCTTTAAACTAAGTTATTTCATGGTGAAGGAGCAAAAAAGAGAGCAATGTCATGACTTTGGACCTTTGTTGAAATAAAATGTCAATAGGTAACTAAAGTTGACTGAATTATACTGATAGTATAATACATAACGCTATCTTCTACATAAAAGCCTATGCTCACATATGATTTTGCCAGGATGTGATGTGACCTCTGTTATTGGGTTTCACCCTAAGAATTCAAATAAATCCTCAACTTTGTACCATTCCTGGTGTGGGAAGAAGAAAAATATTGTGGCCCCAGAAGAAAGTATACAATAATAGTTCAGTATTCAGAAGAAAGTATATAATAAAAGTTTGAGAGCTACTGGCTTGAAGCTTATTCTGGCTTGAGAGTGAGAGGCCAATTGCTCCAACTTTGAAGGCAAATGTGTACATTTAATGGCACCCCATGACAACACTGCTTATACATTTTGAGATGGATACTTGGGTGCAGGCTGCTTATTTAGCTTTCCACTTAGAATCATAGAGTCAGAGAGAAGTAGGGCTGGAAATGACCTAGTCCAGCCCCCTTCCTGAAGCACAATTATCCCTAACCAAATCATCTATACCAATCCATTGTCTAACCTCCTAGCAGAACTACACAGATGACCTGGACACAACCACAAGATATACCTCCCTAACATGCCACAAGTAAAGCAAGAAGACCAAAGCAGCCAACGTCCTGCTGCTGCAAAAGTTAAGATACTCTCAAGAGATCTAAGGAGGAGGGATCATGCTTCCAGTGATGGTGGAAGATGAAAAATCTCCACAGTCCATACCAGTGTGACCATAAGGTCAAATTTCTCCCTGACCCCAAATTTGGCAACTAGTCTGACCTTGAGCAGAGGGGCAAGACGGTCTAGCTAGGAATTTCCATGTTTAAGTCCCAGCAGGATGACTAGTACTCTCCAGTCAAAATACCCGGCCTTGGCTGCAGCCAACACCCAATGCTTTTGCGGAATGCTTAAAAAAAACCCAAAAAAACAACCCCTGACATATAGCAGCAGGAGGGAAAAAAATTCCTTCCCAGTCCCATGCAGCATCCAGAAAAGCCCAGAAGCATGGGAAATATCCTCAGTAGAACATAGGCATAGCTACACTTAGATCATCCCTAGCCAAATTTTATCTAACTTCTTTGTGAACACCGCCAAAGATGGAGACTCCACAACTTCCTAGGCAGTCTGTTCCATTGTTTCACTGTTATAACTGATATCCAGTCTAAACGTACTTTGCTGCAACTTCAAGCCATTAGTCTATGTCCTACTCTCTGCAGCAACAGAGAAAAGGTGTTTTCCCTGGTTGTTATAGCAGGCCTTCAGGTATTTGAAGACTGCTCTCATGTCCCCTCTTAAACTGAACATGCCTAGCTCTTTCAGCCTCTTCTCATACAACTTGCCTTCCAAGCCACTTACCAGTTTTGTCTCATACCTCTGGATCCTCTCTAACTTCTCTAGGTCTTTTTTAAAATGTGGGTCCCAAAACTGCACACAGTGCTCTAGAGCGGTGGTCTCCAAAGTGGGGTGTACGCACCCCAGGGGGTGCGCAAGACAATCCATTGGGGTGCGGGAAGAAAATATTAGAACTTCTATTTATATTTATATAAATAGACATATATTGGGGGTGCATGCTCAAATTTTTTTTACTGATGGGGTGCATGAATATAAATATACATATATTGGGGGAGTGTGCTCAAAAATTTTTTACTAATAGGGGTGCGCAATCAAAAAAGTTTGGAGACCACTGCTCTAGAGGAGGCCCAACTATGCCAAATAGAGGCACTATCACATCCCATGTCTTGTACCTAATGCTTCAACCATTTGTACTGCTGCATCACACTGCAGACTCATATTGAGTCTGTGATTTACTAAGATCACAAGATCCTTTTCTTTAGTGCTGCCACTCAGCCAGGTGTCACCCACTGTGCATGTGTATTTTTGATTATGCTTCCCACGATGCATTTGTCAGGACTGAGCTTCATCCTGTTAGCTCCAACCCAGCTTTCCAATCTGTCAAAATCTTTGGGCTCCCATACATGCGCAGAGAGCCTGTTTCAACGCACTGCAATTCCAGTGCATTGGAGCAGACTCGATTAATCGAGTTTGCTGGAGCATGGATATTACTGCACTCCAGCAGCCTCCAGTGTCATGTGTATCAGCATCCCTGCACTGAAAAATGGTGGTGGGATGCTTTAAATTAAAGCTCGTTTGATGAGCTTTAGTTTAAAGGACCTGTCACCATTTTCAGCACAGGGATGCTGATACACATGATGCTCTGGTGCTTTTAATTAGTGTGGCTCTCAGAGCTGTGCTAATTAAAGTGCTACCTCCCTCCCCCCCACCTCCTGGAGCATGTGTATAAACACCCTTTCAAAATTGTATTCCCATCCTCTAACATGTTCACAATCCTTCCCAGTTTTGTCATCTGCAGACTTGCTCATAAAGCTCTCAAATCCTGTGTTCAAATAATTAATAAGCATGCTGAAAAGCACTGTGTCCAAGACAGACCCCTGTGGGATGCCACTTGAAACCTCCTTCCATCCTAACATGGCTGTAGTGGAGCTACTCAACAGCTACTTTGAACATATCCTGAGGAAATCCATTTGCAGTCCCCTGCAGGCTGTAGAACTAGCTTAGGCAACCCCTGCATGGTTACTTTAGCACAGTGGGCATCCTCTGGTAGAGAAAAATCAGCATAGAGACTCCTGTGCTACCCACACTGATGTAGGTGGGATATGGAACGTGCTGAGAGACAAAAGAGTATAAGCAGGACACCACTAGTTCCTGAGAGCTCCTAGGGAGGTGCGAGCCCTTTATAGGTCTGAGTAGCTTTATGCTATTCAAAGATAAACTGCATATCCCTTTGTTCCCGGTGTTCTAAGCAGGAGGCATTTATAATGTGATCCAGAAACTAATCTCAGATTATCACTTAAATGGCAAACACAAGGATATTCAGTTACTGTACATAAATTAAATAGAGCAACTAATTGTATTGTTCTCATTTTGAAATAATATTAAAAATTCAGCTATTGTTATGATAAAGTCACTCTTTTGTCAAAATATTGTAAATTCCATGTGCTTACTCTCCTGAGAGATTTGTTCTTGAGGAATAAATGAGCTGCCTACAAAGCATCACAATTTTATCAGCCTTAAGTATTCAAATGCTTCGTCTGACACCTCGTGCTCTGAAGCCCACTGCTAAATTAACACCGGGAGAGAATTATTGTGTGATCAACAGTGTTTCTACCTTTCTTGCTTTGAAGCAATTGTTCATGTTTAGGAAAGGGCACTGAGTACACAGCTATTAAAACAGGTCATCTGTTTAGTCAGATGACCAGTAGCAACAGTGCAAGCTTCCCACCACTGACCTTCAGATGTGCTACTTGACCTGAAGGGACCACTTGTCTCATTTGTTCTACAAAGAGGCATGCTAAATATAACTGTGTGTGTGACGGCTAGAGTTAGTACAGCTCATCATTCATGCCTCAGTATATTTTCCTGCCCAAGCCTTTATCTACCCTGTTGAGGTAGAACAACAGAACAATATAAGACTGTATGCATCTATCCCTACTGTTTTGGTGGCTGATACCAGGAGCAGAGGATTGTGTTTTTCAAGACACAGCCTCTTCCTCTCGAACAGTGTGTTAGTTTTGGAAGAGATGGCTTTTCCTTTCTTGGTAAATCAACTAATCTATCAGTCCCAGAGGGCAGGTCCCACAATAGTGGGGGGGTCCTGCCTGGCAGTACAGAACACTGCATTCCAGTTGTAGTGATTTAATGCCTGACTAGTAAGAAGACAAATTTAATGGAAATGCTCTTGGGAAGGTGTCATAAGTTAAAAGGCCACATCCAGTATGCCCCTTATATCCCAAGCTGCCGAAGGCTGATTCAAGGAAAAAGAATCGGGCATGTAGGCTCCCTATAAATTCAGTGGAGAGAACTAGATACTTCTGAAGAGTGCAGGACAGGAAGCTGCCAAAAACAAGTCACAGAGCTATGTCTGAACTGCCATCCCTTAGGTGCTTCCATCTGCTGGGATCCAGAGCACAGGGTCTTCAGGGGATAGTCACCTAACTGATGACATGGCGATGGCCACAGCGCCTACCTTTTGTGAGAGAGCTCAACAGTCAGAGCGCTTGTCTACAACTTTACACCTTTGTCAGATTGAGGAATTCAAGCCTGCATCTCCCACCTGCCAGGAGAGTGACTGGCCTATGAAATAGTCTTCCTGTTGAAGCTGGGCTATAAGAGTTATCAGGCCAGAACAGACAAAAAAGAGCTACCTGGGTTTCTTGTTCATTAGGGCACCAAGCGGAGGTGGGGAGGGACCGAGGTTCCAGTCCCTCCACTCAGGACTGTTCACATGTTTTATACTGGCAGTCATCAGTTAAACAGATATAGAAGTCTGCATGCTTCTGCCTCACCACTACCTCTGTGGGTACTGATTTCTACTAGTGCTGATTGCTGTCCCTGGCTTGTGTGTTCAGTGTAGGCAATTTTGTGGTGGGTGCTGTGGCACTGGACACATGCCTAGCAGTTTGCTAAGTCATGCAGCATGATATGGCCTCCATTTCAAATTAATCTGAGTGTTTAAAGGTGGAAATCTAAACAATACAGACAGAGGTCTGCTCATGCAAACACAAGAACATTAAATAACCATCCAGAGTAATCTGTGAATGCATCATCCCTTGACTAGAATTGAAGAAACGAAGGTAGTTCTGCCCCAGCAGCCTCTTGGAGGAGGTGTGCTTCCATGTGCACCAGGATTAAGCCAACTATCTAATAAAGGGTACCCCAGATCACTGTTTTGCCACCAGTTTGACTGATGGGGGTGAGGCCAGGGACTGAACTGTCTGCAGTTCTGGTTTTCTTGGTCTGTGTGTACCATTAATTATTATCATACAGCTGCTAACACAACAAATCAATTGAAGATTTTCTATATAAATGATAAGCCTTATTGGAGCTGCTTCTTCTTTCCATGGGAGGCTTTTCGTTTTTTGCGATTAATGGCTTGTTTTCTCAAACAGTTGTTATAATTTTTCCTTCTATTCCTTTATCGGTATAACTGTCATCAGCAGTTACTCTTTACCCCTTACAGCTGCTTTTCTTTTAGTTTCTTAAAAGATGTCAGTACAATACCTGTGAATTCAAGGGGACAAACTCCTTAGCAATCAACTCCCTAAGCAGCTATAGCAACAAACATAGCACGTGACTAGAAATTGCAAGGCAGGTTCATCCTGGGAGTTTGTTGCCCCAAAACAGCACCAGACTGGAGCTGAAGGGTGATATGAAAGTGTGCATTTTGTCATCCTGCGGCAGAAGCCAGCAAATGAGTCAGTACTGATGAACTCTGTCTGGATGCTGTGAAGAAACTGAAGAAGCCTTCAATTTTGTTTTAATGTACAAAGTCTTGGCAGGTTAAAGGCAGGCATTGTGAATGTTTATTGGTTTCTTTCTTGGGAGCTGACATGGGCCTGATGCTTCAGTTTGTCTCTTTTCTTGGCTTCCCCATCTTACGCTCCCCTGCCTTTCCTTTGCCTGTGCCTTCAACACTAGGGGAGGATTGTCCCCTCTTTTTCATTGAGCAGCATGGGGCAGGCCGTCATGCAGCATTTCCTCCCATGGTCTGTCTCTCCTTAGAGTGTTTGATGTTTCTTTCTCCAGAGCTTTCATGCTTGTGGCAGTAGCTGGACACCAACCTTTTTGATACTGATCCAAGTTGTCATTCTTCCCGCTCATTGCTCCATATGAACAATGAGGATAAGAGACAAAGGACACTGACGCTCCATGTTCAAAGGATATGTTTGCAAACAGATGGGTTGCAGGGCATTGATGCAAGCAAAAATAGTATGTTCAGCTATGTTACAAAGTATTTTTCCCATATATTTCTTTAAAAAAATCCATGAAGTTCTTGGTTTTATGCTTTGAAGGTATTTTCGCCCTGTCTCCTTGCAAAACAGCTACATTTGGTGGAGCCCAGACTCAATGGGAAATATATTTTGCATTCTAACATAGCATATTTCCTATTTATAAAAGACTCAATGTCATATAGGTGCTGTGCCAAAGCTAAGCATTGCATTTCATTAAACCAAGATAACTGAGCCATCAGTTGATACAGGCTGATTCACTGCAGATATCTCCATGCTGAATATGAGACTATTTGTACAGGTACTAACTTAAAAAATAAATGTATTTGCTTTGGGACTGTTGAAACTCATCACTTGAACCCATGGCGATGTAGATGTCTGACAGGATTACCAAGAAGCTAGAACATGAGTGGGGGTATCAGCCTGGCCTCAGAGCAGGTACATACCTGCAGCATCTTCATTTCGGCAAATCATTAGCACAAAGGTTTAGTTCTCCAGCTGAGGTGAGTACTAAGAACTATGTACAGGTCTAACAAATTCTAGTGACTTTAACCAGCTCAACACTCTCTGGACAGAATCAGTCTGGAGAAGGAAAACAGGGATCTGACTAATTAAAAGATTTGCCTTCAGAGCAATCCTGGTGAGGTAACTCATGGTACAATGCGGAACCTCTTTTCAGAGAGCTGAGGAGGGGGATGCACTGATAACCAACACCATTGTCAGTATATAGTAGAATAAATGTGCAGAAGCCAACATACTTCCCCCTTACTATACTATGGGAATATGTATGGGGGACATGAATTGTACCAGGAGGTGCCTGTGCTTTGACATGTTTACAAACGTGGTGAATAACGCATAGCTTGAGAGAAGCAACCAGGGAATTTAGACCACAATCCCATTTTGCAAAAGTCAGAGCAAAAAAGGAAAATAGGAGAAGGGAAGCTTAAACTGAACCACTTACCAAAGTTCTGCGTTTGGTCCCAGGATGTACCAGGGATGCAATAAATACATATGCATGATATTCCATGAGAGGTGGCTGTCTTGGTGCTCCCAGACAAGTCATACCAATCCTGGGGTGACATACTGAAGAACATAACTGAAATATCACTCTGAGCTTTCTGTGTTGGTAGAGAGTCTCTGCTGCAAGGCATGTTGTAAGGATCTGCCATTTTATGTTTCAGAGGAATTAGAAAACAGTAAATAGTGAGATAGTCTAGGCTTACTTTCCCTGTGTCTTTCAGGGACTTTAGAGTTGTGTTCCATGTTTCCTCTATAAGAAATAAAGCCATAAAGGTTGTCAAATTTATGCTCATCTCAACCTTTAATAAATCTTAGGCAGATTTTATATGGTTCTGCCTCATCTCAGCTCCCAAAAACCTTTATGTGAAATGTTCAACTTTTGCTGTCCTCATATCACCCTTATTTGTTTCATTCCTGAAACTTTACTATTGCCTTTCCTATTTCTTAAAATTATTCTCAGGTGGCCTCACTTTAAAATTTATGACCGCACATAAATCCATAGCAACAATTTCTTGACTGTTCCATTACTTTGTTATATTGATTGGCTGCAAACTGCTCACAGCATTGTGGTTAAACAGGTCTGTTTCCCCAGTTCACCTCTACAAGACGAGACGGGAGGATCATTCCTCAGCGCAATTTCCTGTCAAGCAGCATTTCTCAAGAGCTGCTTGTATGCTTCATTCCTCAAATAAATTTTGTCTTGCTTTCTGCAAGCTCCTCTCCACTGTGGTTCTGTAACGATCATCTAATGTTCCATTAAAAACTTATGAAAGTATTTTGTGGTAGAAACTGTTCTGGTAATCAACACATGTATACATTGTGTATCCCTGTCTGTCTGTCTGTCTGTCTCTCTCATTTTAATTTAATGCAAAGGCATTATTTGTACCATAGTCTTAGTGGACATATCCAGATGAGTGCACACATGCAGTATGCAGCACTACAGACCCATCTGCAGCACCACAAACTGCACATGTGGCACATGCAGGCATTCAACATGCTGCTAACTTGCAGTGTGACAGGGGTTTTCTGGCAATGGGAGATCCCGGTGTCAAAAAAACCCCATGGCTGAAAAAAACAGGGCAATATGTGTGGCGGCAGTTTGCACCTCCTGAAACTGGAATCTGGCTGGCCAGAGTCCCACTCCAGCTGCCAGCCGGGCTCCATGCACTGGATCACCATTGCTGGAGCCCCAGGAGGCCCCCAGGACCCAAGGAAGGGTGGCTGAGGCCAGCCCAGATACACCCCACCTGGGAGCATGTGCATGGGCATTTCCCAGGGACAAGTAGCTGCGGCACAGGTATATGCTTCTACTATTTGTCTCCCTTTGTTTCCGGGATTTGTCAGAGAAATGCACATGCATATTCTTCTTGATATGGCCAGTGGGCACATCTGCATGTGATATTAGTGTGCCTGAATAAATTCCAGGACAGTTCATGCCAGAGTTTATTGCTCCTGGGTGCAGCATCTTCATGTGCACTTGGGATTGCAGCACTTTGAGTCAGAGTCGTGCAGCCGCAGCTGGCAGAGGGCCTGGGGGGTGAGCCTGCCAGCATGGAGCTGCTCTAGCCCAGCTCAATGTGCTACAGAGGGGCTGGCTGGGGTACAAGAGTGTTTCAGTACAGGGCAAGCCAGCAGGCAGCCCCACACTGTAGCACCTTCATGCCCCAGTGAACCCTGCTCACTGTCTACACATGCATTGTGAAGCACTAAATAACCCTGCCACAGAATAGTACTTGTGTCAGGTAGTACTATCCTATGGCAGAGTTAATTAATTTACTGCGGTCTAATAGCACCTCACATGTAGATGGTGACACTTTAGTATGGAACTAGTCAACTCCACAGTAAAACACATGTGTAGATGAACCCAGTGGGTGTAAATCAGCACAGCTGCTGATGTATCAATGGGACTATGCTGATTTATACCCTTTTCTAATGTTTAGTTAATCTTCTACCCATACTGATTTCCCCCACCACCAAATCAAACAGTCACAGAATTGCCACTCAGACTGTCAGTTCTCTGAAGCCAGAGCCACCTCCTAGCTCCACATTGGCTCAGTATCTAGAACATGACAAGGTACCTGGTCCCTGACTGAGGCTCCTTGACACCTCAGTAACATGACTAATAATAAAAGCTGCTTAAAACATGAATTTTACTTAACTATTAGAATGAAGGGAAAAAATTAAAAATGAAACGTGATACAGAGCCTAATCTTTCTACTTACTGTCATTACTAACCTAACATCAAAGATCAGAGACAAAGGTCCACAAAGAGCTACTAGCCGATCAGGTGACCATGGGTAAGACATGACAGTTTCTAGGCATGCAAGGGAATGATGTGGTCGGCATCACATTACGTTGCTTCTGAGTCACCAGCCCCAATGACCAGATGCCCATTTAGAGCTGGGTCAAGCAGAGATAAGACAGACAGATATAAGTGACAATTTTCACCTGATCTGGTCCCTGAAAGCATTTGACAGCCATGACCAAATAAAACTGCATGGCTGCAGAGCACTTTAAAAGGACCCAATTCCACATTGCATGAGGGTTCAGATGATGATGCTCCAAAATGGAGCACCTTCAGTAACTTGTGTCTTCATGTGCTGGGAGCAGGACAGGGCTGACAGAGCTCAGTCCTGCTCCCAGTACTGTCTTCAGAATGGGAGGAGGCGAAGGGAGTGGAGGGAATTCAGTCTGGGATTTTTTCAGCTGGTGCTGGAAGGTGAGGAGGGTGGATTAGAGCCCCCCCAAGGTGGGTCCTGAGAGGGGGGTGCTCCAATTCGCCCTCCTCACCCTCCAGCTCTAGCTGGGCAACTCTCAGAATGAGCTCCCTCTGCTCCCTTCCCCCCTCCCATTCTGAAAACAGTGTCAGGGCTGAGAGAGGGCAGAAGCATTGCTTGGGGGGAGCAGCTGCAGGTTCACAGCCACTCTAAACAGCAGGTCAATTCTGCAGCCCATGGGACCCAACAGTGAACATCTGTTGGGTCTGGGGGATCGTTGTAACTCATGGCACTTCCTGCAAAGCACCATGCATTACAACAGGGAGCTGCTCTTTTGTCTGTGCCTGCAGTGTTTGTCATGAATCTAGAGCAAGGCTCAAACTCACGACTCTTTCTGTAATGGGATACCTCCCTGCTCTGGTACCATGCCCCTTGACATTTTAATTAACAAGCAAATTATACCTGCTCATTAAAATAAAAATCACTGCTTCTGATATATAAGTAACACAAGCAACTGATGGCCCATAGTTTTCTATCCTATACTAAGAACAGGAAATAATAAAGGCAGCTTTATGTCTGTTGATAAATGAAGACAACTCCTTTGCATCAAGACACTGGAACAGAATCTACACAAGCAAAACGGTTTATACTTAGAGAATATTTTCCAGATTTCCCATGAGATGTCAGCTGCTCTGTAATCAAGCCCTAGGCTTTGCACTTTGCTATGTATACATCTTAAGTCACGTGGATTTTTTCATTGAATTTCCTTGTGTGTAAACACATTGGCATTACTGAATTCTACAAATCATCCCCCAGGGAAGGAGGTACTTCGTTACATTTCCTGTAGTGATTACATCCAGCTGAACTTGAAGTTGTTAGAAATTAATGAAGCCATTTAAGGACTACTGTACAGCCACTACTGTCTGCAGGGTAAGAATCCTGAACTCTACATTTTCTCACAAGTTCCATGCAGTCAAGGTTAAAGCATGAGCCACTTTTCACTTTACCTAAATTATAGTTTGAAAAAACTCTTAAAGACAATGCAATAACATTGCCTTCAAAATATTCTAAGCTAAACAATATGCATTTGAGGTGCTGTTTTTTTCTCAAGTTAGTTCACAAGCTACTGGTTGGCAAGAGTGTTGGGATCACACTCTTGGGACCAAATTGCAAGCCCCTTGATCATACTGAGGGCAGTCACTCATATCAACAAGTCCACTGAAGCTGGCAACAAACCAAGTGAGTAACTGCTCATTACTCTGAGAAAGGGGCTTATAGGCAATCAGAGATGGCTCCTTGCAGAAACAGGTAGTAAATAAAAGTAAATTGTGCTTTGTTTTGTTTTTTGAGGTGCTTAAGAATGGCAATCCTCAGTTTGAGTTGGGGAGGGAAAAACTCCAAGAGAAAAAACTAAAGGAGTATCTGGATGATCAAACTGGATCTGATTCCACTTTCTTCCACCAGTGCTAACACATCACTGGGATTGCACCAATACATGAGAGCAGATTTAAGCCCAATATATATCTAGGTATTGGAGGACAGACACTGATCTTTTCATAGAAATGGAAGGCTAAAAGCAATCTTAAGCAGAAGGATAACTAGGACAGGCAGAGCAAAGTACCAGCCCTGGGTGCCAACTATTGAGGGGATGCCAGAACCACTCTTCAATCCTAGAAATCTTGTCCACACAGCTCTGTACTGCCCCTACCCAGCCATAGGAGCCAAACAGAGCAGCACTGTACTCAGCAATATTTTTGGGAGACAGTGGAATGGTGCTCCTCTCTGCTGCCAGGGAGTCTTTGCCACAGCAAATACAGCCCTCCATCAAGTAACATAGCTGAGAAGCAGGGGGGAATAAATGGGGCACCAAGAATGGCTCTCAGGGAGCCTGGCCATGAGGCTGCTGCCACCTGAGCCAATGCTGCTATAGCAGCAGTCTCAGCAGTGCAAACAGCAATGGCAGGTAAAACTTTGCTCCTGTTCCCTTCCCTTCAACCCCCAACTCAGCTCTCCAGTAGCTAGCATACCCCGCTCCCCACCCCACCCCCTCCCAGCCCCTATGCCAGGTACTGAAGGAGCTCAATACACCCCTGACTTCAAGACACCATCTAGTCCACTCTGCTTTTCTGAAGCAGGGTCAGGTGTTAGACCATCCAAGAGACCTAAGCTAACAAGCAGAAGTAATTGCCAAACCTCTTGCCATCATTTCTGCCATACTACAAGAAAATGGTGGAAAAAGCAAGAATATCCAGAAAGTGTGACCTAAAATATTACCAACCAATTCAACTAACTCCTGTAGCAGGTAAGTATGAACCAAATAAGGAGGGAATCAATGTGTAATAATGCAGCAAAGAACAGGCTGATGAGTGAGAAGCAGCATGTGTTCATATGGGATCAATTGCATTGGGCAAATCAATTGCCTTTCTTTGACAAAGGTATAGGTTTTGCGAAGAAAGGAGCTGTTTATCCAGAAGTATAGCTTTTAATATTGAACCATATAGAAAACCTAGAGGGAGATAAATGTGTTCAGGTCTCCATGCTCTCAAGTTTGAATTAGTCAAACTTGGTTTGCAGAAAAGCAAACACTGTGCATTCAGGGAAGCATTGCAGGGGAGTGAAAATGGAGCATTGTGACTAAGAACAGGCTCTCAGTCTGACATTGGCCTTTATAGCTGTGTGCAGTGTAAGGCAGGTCCTGAGGCTACTTCCATTGTGTATCCCACGTGAAAGCCAGGCAGGTCAGGTTTCCTGTGACATGTGGTATTGTCAGAAGCATAACAAGCAATGTTTGCACCCTGGGCAAACCCTGTGGGAAAGCCGGACAGCTGCTGGGGGGGAGGGGCAGGGGGGGTGGATTGGGGAAGTGAGGAGGTGCTGTTGAATGCCAGAGAGGTGGAGGTTCTGAAAGCATAGAGGGGGTGCAGGAGGTCTTATCTATGTCAGGGATTCAAATGCTGCTGCCACCGCCTTGGCTTGCCCAGCCTGGCTGTTACTTTTACAGTAGCAGATTGATGTCCACGCACCCAGCTGCTGTTGCAAAAGCAATGACATGAGCTGCTTTTGCTGCTAAGGTGTGGACACCATGGTAGTGATGCTGGTGCCCCTCGTAAGTTGGTGCCTGGGGCTAGTGCCCTGCTCACTCACCCCTAGTTGCACTACTGAGTATTGTACTCTCGGATATTTCAAAGATGTTTCATAATTTACCCATTAGCCATCACTTATATGCAAACATTCTGAATAAAACCTCTGATGAGGTATAATGAGTGTTAAGGATGCCGTGCAGTAACTGCACTCCAAGAATCATGAGTGGTATTGTGTGGGATAAAGCACTCACCTCCATCTGGCATTTAAAGCTCTCTTTTGCAACACAGCTAAACAGAAAATAGGTAGATGCTTAGGTTCATCTTTTGAGGACTTGTAATCTCCAGAACTGACCTTGAACTGAAGGTTTTTCCAAACAAAAGTGCAGTCAGGGAAGAAGGGGGAAAAACATTTAATTAGGTAAAGTTGCATGAATCTATGGGTAGAGAGGGCAGCACAAACAAGGAACAGTGAAAAAGTACTGCTGTTTCTGTGAGGTGGCTGTTTCTGGGTGGCCCTGGATGCCCCGTGCACAGTCCTATATTCCTGCTTTTATGCAAGATTATTTCCATGTGCATGTACTTTGTTACTATCATACATTTTTCTAAATATGCATGTTGCACTAAAAAAGTCCTTGACTTCCTGTCATTGATTTCTGTTCCAGACAAGAAACTGATGTGCAAGAGTTCAGACTCCATGACTGTTCTTTAATGAAAGTGCCTTTATACTAGAAAGTATCTACTCCTGGAGACACAACACTAGCCTAGAATCCCCGTTGTTATTGCCTGTCCCTGCCTATACAACAAAGCACACTATCTCCAGATCCTGGAAGCAAATACCCCTAATACTAGTGTAATCATTATGCAAGTCACAGCTGCTTCTACCTAAAAGGATTCCTTTTTCCTCAATAGACAAACAACAACGGTCCATCGCTATAACAGTAACTTATCTACTAAATCTAATTAGCCACATCCAGGGTCCTCATCATTACAGGTAAACATAGCTTTTGTCTGTGTTGTCTGATGTAAATGAGACTGTGGCTATATAACTTTACAATAGATGTAATTGAGAGTTACACATGCAGGTACATGTGACATGTGAAGCTGATTCTATATGGTATCAAATGTCCAGCATGACAAGGTGTCCTATTGATATTTCTCCCTAGCTATTTATTTCTGAACATTGAGTTAATAAGGACATTTAAATCAATCATGTGCTTGGCAATGAGAGTAGGGTGGCCATCATAGAGGACATTTCGGTTTTCTGCTACTCTGTCCCCTGTCCTCTATTGATACAAAACCTGATGCCTTTATGTCCTCTATTTTTCTCTTGAAGAAAATGAGAATCAAGAAAAAAATAGAGGACATAAAGGCGGTGGGTTTTATATCAACAGAGAACAGAGGATAACCGGACTGTCCTCTATGATGGCCACCCTAAATGAGAGTCAATATTATATTACAATGTGCTTTTTATGTTAGTTTTTTCCTTGAGGAGAAGGGGAAGAAGTATTCTTATAGGACTGCCTTTCATGTCAAATGTTAGAAAAGGAATGTGATGTATTAATATGTGCCAAGTTATCAAAGAAGGCAAAAATCTAATCCAAAGACAGCCAGTCAACAGAAAATTGCTTCTATAACAAACATAATCAGACTGTTTATTATAGTCATATAAAGGAAAATCTGTGCTTAAACAAGTTGATGAAATCATGAGAACTGATATCTCAATATCCGCTCACTGATAAAAGTGCAGCAACTACTGTTTACAATAAAGAGTCTGTAAGGAAGGAAGGAACTGCTTATTTAATTTAAAAAGGATCAGAGGGTTATTTGTCTTGTCAGCCACACTTATTTCTAAATGATGATATCTTTTGTTTGAAACCAAGCCATCTCATACTGCAATCCTGTCCCCAATTCACAAAGCAAGCAGTCTGGCCAGGTAAGTACCCAGGTCGGCCCCACTAATGAACACCTAAATGCTGCAGGAGGTTATGTTGACTCAAGACATGGAGCTGTGTGTGTGAAACTCAGCAGAAGGGCAGTTCAAAGCCTATGTGCCCCCTGAGTCCACAAAACAGGGTTATTAGACTTACACTCTGTCCTCTAACAGTCCTTGGGCTGGTTTGCTGCAATGGGGCGAGCTTTGACCTCTGTGGAAGCACTGACCCACTGTTCCCCATGCAATTTCAGTTGACTTCAGTATTGTTCTTCAGTTCCTCTCCTCTACCCTTGGCCAGTGCAGGTTTCTATAGAAGCCCTGTTTTATTCTCAGAAATGTCAGGGCTGTAAGACAGTGCTGTACAGAACTTTAGTAATTCAGCTTTATCAATATGATTTATCAAAATAGCAATAGTTCCTAAACACAAAGACTGCTGGTCTTTAATGGTGGCCAGTTGTGCTATAAAAGTGTCTTAATTATCTTACCTCATTTTTTCTGTCACTATCCATGGTGGTGGCAGTCCTTCGATACAAGAATGACTGTTTTCCAGTAGATAGAGAAGTGATTGGTGAATCCAGAGAAGATTGAAGAAGCCAATCTGAGATCTACATGTTTGACTGCAGACATGGCATATAGTACGAGAAAGAAAGAGTGGGTCCTGGTGATGTCAGGTCACTGCTCTTTCCTTTTGTCTCTCTTACCTATTCACCACCATAGTGTGACAAGCTTGCTCAAAAAAGTCAATGCCTTATCATGCTTCATGGCATCACTGGGGACGATTCAGTGCTTGAGTCTCCCAAGTATTGACATTAATATTGTATTTCTTCAGATTGGCCTTCAACATGTTCTTGAATCTTTTCTTTTTGCCCAACTCTGGAGTAGTGACCAGAAGTGAGTTGGGAGTATAGGACCTGTTTCAGAAGCCAGTTGTCAGGCATCTTTATTACATGTCCTGTCCAATGGAGCTAGTATTGGATAAACATGGCTTCAATGCTGGTAGTGTTTGCTTGAGCCAGAACTCCGGCATTCATTCTTCTGTCTTTCCAGTTGTCGTGGAGGATTTTCCAAAGACAGCACTCACGGAAACATTCCAAGGCTTTCAGGTGTTTCTGATCCTGTTGTCCAGGTTTCGCACACATACAACAGGGTAGGGATGACAACAGCCTGCTAGACGAGAAGCTTTGTTTGAGACCTGACATCATGAACATTGAAGACACAATTTCAGAGACATCCAAAGGTAACTGGCAAATTTTATTTGGTGTTGAATATCATCATCTATGTTTACTTTTTGGGAAAGGTGACTACCCAGGTAGGGCTAATATTTGGCATTCTCCAAGTTTGCCCACTAAATGTAATATGTGGAGAAGCAGCTGGTTGGTTTGAGGTAGGTTGGTAAAAGATCTTGATTTTTGTGCAGTTGACAGTGAGTCCAACTGTAGCAGGCCCTGCTATGCTCACTGCTCCAGGTGAGTTTGACCCAGAAATCCATACAGTGGAGTTGTATCTTACATAGGGGTTACACACTGAAGTTAGTGTGTAAGGTGAAAATCACGTATAGTTGAAGTCGCCCTTCCTGCTGCACTCCTCGCCCCTCTTGTCCTCTGCTGCGTTGTCCCGCCAGGGCAGCCAGCTGAGCGTGGGTGAGCTGCCGCCCCCCAGCCATACCGGCGCATGCAGGCACATGCAGGCAGTACCACACAGCGCTGCACTACATGCCGTGTCCCTGCCAGCACCCGGTGGCCATCCCCCAGCAGCAGGGCGCGTATAGCTGAATTTGTGTAAGTTAAATACGCATAAGATGCAACTCGACTGTATTCATAGGGCTACCGAGCCAGACATGAAGCAGTTAAATTACATGCTTCTCAACTCAGCGAGGGGGATACAAATTCCCAGAAGGCCCCGGGAGTTCTGGACATCCTGGGAAATCATGGAAGGCACCTGGCTGGGGTTGTCCCCTAGAAAGGGGCAAAACAGGGAGTCTTACCCTGGACTGTGTGGAAACACGGGTTGACCACCACCTAAGAGCCTGGAGGACTTCACTTGCTGGGACAGCAAAGAGGCAAATGCTGAGGCTGCTGCTGTGTCAAATTGTCCCACAGGCTGGTGGGAAAGAGGTCCTGCAGCCAGAGGAGATTGGGGAGTGCCAACCCCTCTATCAGAGGATATGGACAACCCTTGGAAAAGGGGAAATCCAGTGTACTTACCTGGGGTCTGCACAGAGGTGTAGACAAGCTGTGAATATTTTGAACCATGAACCCCAACTGCTGTGGGAGTTACAAGACACAACCTGTGTCTGTGGCTCCACCAGAGTGATACTTACCGATATGGACACAGCCTAGGCAGTAAAAGGAGGAGAGCTGACTGACTTCTGTGCTGGGGAATGAGGGTGGCCCTGGAAGGGAAAAGAAAGGAAGAAAAACAAAAGTCTGCCGTGGAATCGGGTGACAGCCTGTACACAGCCTGACCCTAATAGGGTACTTAATTGAAACAGCGAGGTCCACTGAGGGCATATTGATTGAGCTGAATACAGACTGTGTTGGGCACAGCTCAGAAGGTAACTACCTCAACCAATGCATGGGTTGTGCCGGGTTTGGAAGAGAACCCTTATTTGACCACAGAAGTAGAAAATGAATGAATTAATCACTTGGAGCATGAGTGGTATTCCAAGGATTCAGAGAGACATTTGCTGGCTCAAGGCATGAACTATGATAAAGAAACCCTGAAGTCCTTGAGCTTAGGTGAGCATAGAGGGGATTAATTGATCAAGAGGACAGGCTCTGTTAAGTGGGACTCAGAAGTGTTGTGAGAAGAATAGAGTGGGGTGAGGACTATCGGAAAAGTGACCAGGACCATGAGAGGGTCTGAAGTTGATAGAGCCTGAATTATGATGAGGAAGTCACTGAAGAAGTCCAAAATGAGACAAAGCTGTTAATTTCTGTTTTGATTGAGCTTATATATTTGTAGAATTGAACCTGACCAAGATAAACCAGAGGGAACCCCAGGTCAAGTGAGAAAAGGAGGTTGAGAGGATAAATATTAAGATCAATAATTGTTGAACATCCTGGGTGAATGACAGACCAGGGTGCAGGGAAGGAGGAGCCCTGGGAAAAAAACAATTGCAAAAGCTAGCAGGGAAGGATCCATCCCACACAGACATTCTTTCTGTGCACAATAATAACAGCAGAGTATGGTGGGTGATAAATTAAACGACAGTGGAGTGTTAACCCTACCTTGGAGATTGAGTGGCTGGTTAGCAGGGATTCTGGTTTTCTCCAATTTAAAAAAATCCACAATTTTTGGTTTAAAAAAATAACCCAAAATCCACGTTTTCCGTGATTAAAATGAAACACCACTCGTATGTATGTATGTATGTATGTATGTATTAGCAGCGTTTCATTTTAATCACAGAAATGAAGGTTATTTTTTTTAAACTGAAAATTAGGGATTTTTTTTTAATCAGAGAAAACCAGGATCCCTGCTGATTAGTCACTGCCTCCTGCTACAGCAACCATTTCATATGCTTCACAAAAGAAGTCAAGAGTGATCTGGAGCTCTTCAGTTGAATGGGCACATGACACAATCATCAGCATACTGACGACCAGGAATGGAGGTGTTGGTTATCTTGGATTTGGAAGTAACCAGTTGATGTTAAAGGAATTCCCGTCCATGTGATGCTGATTCCAAATGGAAGTCTATCAGCAATGCAATGCAAAATAATTGTGATATAGATTTAAAAAGTGTTGGTGCAATTGCACATCCTTGCATGAGTCTTGTTCTATTGGCAAAGGTCTAAACATCTATTACTTAGGATGACTGCTATCATGTCATGAAGAAGTCTGATGATAATAAATTTGTGTGGGCATCCAAATCTTATCATGATCTTCCACAGGGCCTCACTGTTGCTTGAATCAAAGGACTTGGTCAGGTCAATGAAGGCCACGTAAAGATCTCTGTGTTGCTCACAGCACTTCTCCTGCAGTAGTTTGTATTGTCGCTCTGTGTATTACAGATCATGTACATTGTACCTCTCAATGGTCTGAAACCACATTGAGGCTCAGGTAGGAGCTCCTTAGCAAAGGGGAATGAGTCTACTGAGGAGAATGCAAGCAAGGATCTTCCAGCTATCGACAGGAGTACAATGCTACAGTAATTGCTGCAATCCAATTGATCTCCTTTCTTAAACATGGTTACAATTGTAACCCGGGCAGTACTCCAAGAGGTACCCCCTCCCCAATTGAAGGGATCAAAGCAGGTGCACAAGTGCTGTGGGAGGTGTAGGGACTCTCCTCCCCCTATACAAAAGAGTCAGACTACCAATGGGGACTTAACCATATACCTTTTAATGAGAGAACAGTACTGGGAACATAACAGCCTATCCGGAGCTTGTCTGAGGCCTCCACCCAGACAGAGCCCATGAGGGAGCTGGTGTCCACCCACCCCCTGTCCTGCGGGGGTTGCCCAGCAAGGCCTGGGGGGGGCAGGGATTGAGGACCCCCATACCTGTCCTGCAGGGGCCTGCCTTAGGACCCTGGAGAGGCAGGTGAGGGAGCTCGAGGAGGAGCTTAGCAGGTCGAGGGGAATCATGGAGGTGGAGGAAGAAATTGATGGCTATTTCCTTTCCCTGCAAGGCCACACACCCAAGGAAGAAGCACCTCAGGAAGTGCCTTCCGCTGCAGAGTGGCAGACAGTCACCTCCAGAACCAGGGCTGCTTGTAACACAGCAGTACCAGTTCCTGCGATCCGGCTGGAGAACAGGTACGAGGCCCTGGCAACACTGGAGGAGGAGGGAGAGGAGGCAACTCCACACTCTCCATGCTCTGAACAGGCCAAAGGAGCTAAACAGTCCTGGAGGAGAAAGCGTCGAGTGATTGTCATAGGCGACTCCATCCTGAGAGGTACAGAGGGCCCCATCTGTCGCCAGGACCCCTCAACACGCGAGGTCTACTTCCTACCCAAAGCAAAGATTCATGACATGACAGGGATGATCCAGGCCATGATCCAGCCCACTGATTACCACCCCATGGTCCTAATCCATGTGGGTACTAATGATGCGGCCAGAAGAAGGCCTGATCACCTGATGGCAGACTACCATGCTCTGGGGGGTGTGCTGAAGGAGATAGGTGCACAGGTGGTTTTCTCTTCTGTTCTACCAGTGAGCGGACATGGAAGACGGCATGAGACATGCATTGCAGAGACCAACTGGTGGCTTCGGGAATGGTGTCTCAAGACAGGCTTCGGCTTCCTTGACGACAACCCGCACATCACGACAAGAGACATGCTCGGATGGGATGGGCTCCACCTTTCCCATAAAGGTAAGCATGTATTTTCTTCTAGGTTGGTGGATCTCCTCTGGTGGGCTTTAAACTAGGCTCATCGGGGGAAGGGGAAGATGAGGGAGGAGGAAGCCTTGGACCGCTAAACCAAGCAGCATTCACAAGTACAGCCCAGCCTAGACTGACAAGCTGAACACATACACAGGTAAGCAACAGGGGCCAGGGCAATGCTGTGATTAGGGGGCCAGTGCATACATCCACAGGAGGCCTCAAATGCCTCTACACAAAAGCTCATAGTATGGGAAACAAGCAGGAGGAACTTACCCTCCTGCTAGCTGACACCAACCCAGACAAAGTGGGGCTCACTGAAACATGATGGGATCCAACGCACGACTGGGCGGTAAATATCAAGGGCTATAGGCTGTACAGGAGGGCTAGGACAGGTAGGAAAGGTGGGGGTGTGGCACTCTACATTAAGGAGGAATACACATCCTCATCAGGTAGCACAGAGTCAGAGGAGGGGAACTCTGAAGTGCTCTGGGTTAGAATACAAGGAAGTTGAGGGGAAAGAGACTTAATGGTGGGGGTCTACTACAGACCACCCAACCAAGGGGAAGAGCTAAACCAGGAATTCTTAAGTCAGCTCACGGAGGTAGTTAGGTCAAAGGACGTGGTCATCATGGGGGACCTGAACTTTCCAGACATCTGCTGGGAAGAGCAGTCAGCCAGGTCTGACCACTCACGTAGGTTCCTAGCCCAAATGCAGGACCTCCATCTAACCCAGGAGGTGCACAGCCCCACCAGGGGAAGACGCATCGTTGGACCTGGTGCTGGCCACTGGTGATGACCTGGTGAGGGGGCTGCAGGTGTTGACCACCTGGGCGACAGTGATCACTGCCTGCTGGAATTCACCATCCCGCACAAGGTGGCAAAGGCCTGCAGCAAGGCAGCAGCCCTAGATTTCAGGAGGGCAAACTTCAATGAGCTAAGGAGAATAGTCGGGGAAGCACTGAGGTCCCAGAGGGGAGGGGAGCCAGGTGTCCAAGAAGAGTGGGTGCTCCTTAAGGAGACGATCCTCCAAGCCCAAAGGGAGGTAATCCCAACATGGATCAAAGGGAGCAGGAGGGCACAAAAGCCCCCATGGCTCACCAAAAGCATCTGGGAATGTCTTCTAGCTAAAAGGGAGGCCAATGGAAGGGAAGGAGTACACCCAATGGAAGGGAGGGGCCATTACCAGGGAGGATTATACTGCTGTTGCTTGGGGATGCAGGGGGCAGTCAGGAAGGCCAAGGCGGAGATGGAACTGGGACTAGCTTCCTGGATCAAGGACAACAAGTAGTCTTTTTTAAATACACAGGGGGCAAAAAGAAGGTACCAGGTAACGTGGGGCCCCTGCAAGACACGCTAAGAAATTTGGTTGTCACTGCAGATGACAAAGCTAACCTATTTAACAACTTTTTGCCTCCATTTTCCTGAGCAGGGAACAGATCAGGCCCCCCACCAGACCCCCCTCAGGCCCCAGGGGAGGCGCACCTAGGCCAAGGGTCAGGGAGAATCTAGTCCGGGAACTTCTGGAGGGACTGGAAGTATTTAAATCAGCTGGTCCTGATGATCTCCACCCCAGAGGGCTGAGGGAATTAGCTGAGGTCATTGTGGGACCCCTGGCACAGCTTTACGAGCACTCAAGGTGCTCTGGCATGGTGCCAAAGGACTGGAAGAGGACCAGCGTGGTTCCCATCTTCAAAAAAGGGAGGAAGGAGGACCCGGGGAACTATAGGCCAGTTAGTCTTACCCTGATCCTGAGTAAGCTTTTTGAGAGAATTATACTGGCACATGTCCAAAAGGAGCCAGCAGGGGAGATTATGCTTAGGGGCAACCAACACGGGTTCATTAGAGGCAGGTCCTGTCAGACCAACCTGATGGCCTACGACCAGGTCAGCAAATCCTTAGATGCAGGGGTAGCAGTGGACATAGTCTTTCTGGACTTTTGGAAGGCCTTCAACACTGTCTCACCCCGTTCTCATTAAGAAACTGGGGGACTGTGGTGTCGACACCTACACATTCAAATGGGTCGCCAACTGGCTGGAGGGCTGCACCCAGAGACTGGTGGTGGATGGGTCATTTTCGACCTGGAGGGATGTGGGCAGTGGGGTTCCCCAGGGCTTGGTCCTTGGGCCTGCACTGTTCAACATCTTCATCAGTGACTTGGACGATGGGGTAAATAGCGCCTTGTTCAAATTTGCTGATGACACTAAGATGTGGGGGGATGTGGGTATGCTAGAAGGGAGGAATAGGCTACAATTTGACCTAGACAGGTTACAGGGGTGGGCAGACGAGAATAGGATGGGATTCAACACTGACAAGTGCAAGGTGATGCACCTGGGGAGGAGGAACCAGCACCATACCTACAGGCTGGGGAACTCTCTTCTCGTCAGTACAGAGGCAGAAAAGGATCTTGGAGTCATCATTGATGCCAAAATGAACATGGGCCGGCAGCATGGGGATGCAGTCAGGAAGGCCTGACATCCACAGATCCACAGATGCATCTCAAGCAGGTCCAGCGAGGCGCCGCACTTCAAGAGGGATGTCGACGGCATGGAGAGGGTCCAGAGGAGGGCCACACGCATGATCAGGGGGCAGCAGGGCAGGCCCTATGAGGAGAGGCTACGGGACCTGAACCTGTTCAGCCTCCACAAGAGAAGGCTGAGGGGGGATCTAGTGGCCGTTTACAAACCAGTCAGAGGGGACCGGCAGGCATTGGGGGAGTCCCTGTTTCCCCAAGCATGACCAGGAGTGACTAGAAATAACAATCACGAGCTGGCAGAGGGTAGATTCAGGCTAGACATCAGGAGGCGCTACTTCACGACCAGGGCAGGTAGAATTTGGAACCAGCTTCCAAGCGAAGTGGTGCTGGCTCCTACCCTGGGGGTCTTTAAGACAAGGCTTGACAATCACCTTGCTGGGGTCGTTTGACCCCAGTACTCTTTCCTGCCATGGCAGGGGGTCGGACTAGACGATCTGCTCAGGTCCCTTCCAACCCTACTAACTATAAAACTATAACCAGTATAAACCAGTGGGTATAGGGGGACACTACAATGCCCTGAGGAGGCAGGATTCAACAAAGGTTAGACACTTACAATCATTGACAAAAGACAGAGCTAACAAAATATAAAACACAAACAGCAGAACAAGCAATATGGGTTGGTGAAATATAAAAAGGCACAAAATACAAAATGTCAAATGACAAGGAAACATAGGGCCTAGGTACCTGGGGGGGGAGAAAGGCGGGAAAACACAATGGCCCCTTTCCACTGCAGAAGACTTGCTTTTTGTTAGCACACTTACCCCGAGTCACCCCAGCTGGGACTTGAACTCAAATCTCCCACATGGTGGGCAAAACTGTTGCCACACAGCTACTGCCGGTGGGACTGCTTTGGCCTGTGTAGGGTCTTGACATTCCTGGAGCCCCAGCCCCATATCAGACTGCCTGGCCTCTGATTGGAGGAGCTGGAAGCAGTGCTGAGAATCTCTCAGGTCGCTGCTCAGATCCTTGCTAGAGCTGGGGGCCTCTCCTGCTGGCTGCAGCCTCTCCTTGGGGGTCCTGGACCCCAGCAGGGAGCCTCCCCTACTGGCCGCACGCCGCGCTGCTGAGGGTCCAACTGCTGCCTGCAGGTCCTGCTCCTTTAGGCTCTTCTGAGGCAACTGCTCCTGCCCCACTGGCACAGCTCTATGAAGCTCCTTCCTTGTGGTCCATCACTGGTCTCCCTGAGTCAGGCGTGCTGCCCCTTTCATTCCCCTCCAGGTGACCCAAGGGGCCAATCAGGGGACATGGAGGGTAAGACTCTGGGGCCTGATTGGTGTGGAAAGGGAATCCCAAGTTCTCTGATCATCTTTTACCTCTTCAAAACCCCTGGGCTAGGTCACTGCCAGCCAGCCTGTCACACAATTTTGGCATCTTTCAAGTCACCCAGTTAGGCTCTTTCCCTCTTCTTCTCACCAACCTTCCCCACAGTGTTGTGAATGCCTTTCCATCTACTTTGTCTGCTTCTACCAGGTGCTCAGACTCCAGTTGTAACAGGCTGGCTAATGAATAAAGGCCCAGTGATTTCTTTTATGTGCTAGTCTGTGTGTGTCACCATAGTGCTTGTTATCAGGGGCAGAGTTGACAGTTTTGTGCCCTGGGTGGCAGTGATGCTCATGGCAGCAGCAGTGGCTGGGTCACCATTGCTGGAGGCAGAGCTGGGCCAGCAGCAGTGGCAGCTGCTATTTTTGGGCCTTGCCTAAGATGACATCTGGACCTGGTGCCCTGCTCGTTCCTCCCTTAGTTATACTGCTGCTCATTATTTTAACTTGATTAATTTTCTTAAGAACTGATGTTTGAGAATCAATGGATCATTACTTAAGGAACAAATAAAGGCACATTTTCTTCCAAGGACTTATGAATATAAAGGATACTGATATTTAAAGATCCTTCACCAAATTTCAGCCATATTTCTTTAAATGAAAACATTTAAATAATCATTTGCTATTTTTCAGTAATGCATGCAAATTAAATCAAAATGTAAAACAGCTATGTGACCAACATTTCCAGAAATAGAAGCCTGCCTTCAGGCTCCTGAATCCATATTTAAGCACATGAGGGTAGAACTATCAAAAGCTTTTTAACTCACTTAAGTTAGAGCAGAGCAGATTTGTGATATTCCAGTGAAACAAGGAAAGGACATAAATACACCCCAGAAGAGCCAATAGTCCAGTGTTAAGAATACTTACCTAGGATGTGGAAGACTGGGTTCCAGTTCTGCTCAAGTCAGATCATGGGCTTGAACCTCAGTTTCCTACATCCCAGCTAAGTGCCCTCTCTGCCTAGTGGTTATTTAGGTTTTGGGCTCACCCAGTCTTTCTATTTGGGAGCTGTTTCACCTTGTAAAGACAGGTGAATATGGAACAGATCAAGAGAGAGGGCCTAGAATGTGGGAAACCCACAAGTCTGTATGCTATTGCCATGAATATTTTTATACAAAATGAAATGGGTCCACAAAGCAAAACTGAGAAAAGGCCTCAGCCCTAGAACAACTCAACAGTTACAGCATTTGCCTTGAATACGAGACCCATATTTAAGTCCTTGGTCTAACTTGGATAGAGCAGAAGGAACCTGGACCAGATCTTCTGTGCACTAGATGAGTGCCCTAGCCACAGAGATATTGATTTCTTTCTCTCAAACCTTTGAAAGGTCTCAGTTTCTTCCTAATATAGAGCAGGATTCCCCCAAATCTTCATGAGATGGAATAAATTGTCTCCTACCTGACTTTGTTCTGGAACACAAGTTCTACAGAAGTCTGTGGCAGCTGCTTCTTCTGTACCCAAAGAGAGACTTCATGCTCAGAAGTGGGGGAGAGATTTCAAGATCTCAGGTACTGAGCAATACCTACCAGCATATCCTGCATCTTGAACTTGAGGAATTTCTTGAACTATATTAATGGTAAGGCTAATAATCAATGTACATGAGCAGTGCACACTAAATAATTGTCATTCCAGACTGTGAAGAAAGCAGAGATATACTTACACATTTGCTAATGCCATACATGGTAGAACTGAGGTGCTCATTATAGACTTACCGTACATTTAGCTGGAAGTTAACTTTAGAAATAGCTGATGGCTTGTTCTTCCCAGATAGAAGGATGCTCTTGCCACTAAATCAGTCAGAGATTCAGTTTCTGCCTTGGCTACAGACTTTGACTAATTCAAATTGGCTCATCTATGTGCCTTTGAAAAAATTGTGTAAGCTGTCTCTGTTCAATTCCTTCCTGTATAAAGGGCTATCACAGGGTTTACAGACCACTTACTTCATCAGAGCAGGGCATGACAGTCTCATCTACATAAGAACATTCAGGAAAATGAATCTGGATTAATTTTTAAAGTGGATTACCTAAACTTTATTAGCCCAATGGATGGGCACTTTCATTCAGAATTAACATGGCCTGTTTGATTTAACTTGTTACATTTCCATTCACTTCCAAAGTGAATTAATCTAAAATGAAGCAAGGTCACCTTTAGTCTGAATAAGATTCTACACAGTGATCTAATGCTGCTAAACTAATTCACTTTCAGTTCACACCTTTAGTTAATTTGGATTCCCTTTCCCAAGTTTCCCTACGCAGACAGCCATGAGTGGTGTATATGTGCTGGCCCTTTTTCACAGGGAGGAATCGTCATATGGGGATCTACATCTTTACCTGACAGGAGGACTGTTAGGACAAACATACTAACTCCTATGAAATGCTTAGATGCTGTAGAGTACGATGTAAGCAGACAGAAAGCATTTTTTTTAAATTCCTAAATAAAAAAATACTGGAGAAAGTAACATTGTGCTAAATACTTTGATTTCAAGAGCTCAGTTTTGTCTATGTTAAGAGCTCTAGCATTCCACTTCCTTCACTGTATATAACTCCATGCTATTTTTAATATTCACCTTTGTCTCCACTTTGCTAGCAGAAAATATTAAGTCAAAATAATAACCGCAAGTGTAAGGGCCAAGAACAGTGGGTTTTTAGAAGTCAGAGTCTTCAGGGTTTGTGCTGACTTCCCATCTTGTGTTGCAATGAGCCAAACTCATTCTGAGTCAAAGCTGTGCAAAGCTTTCTGGGTAACTGTAGGGGACATGGTGACTGCATGGTGGCTGTTCTGGTTTGATCCTGAAACCCTTTCTTCACGTGGTGCTGCTTGTGTGAGTGAGGACTGCTATGGGTCTGTAAAAGCTGACACACCACAGCACTAGTTGAGTTGCATTTCTAGAGCTGAACACAAGTCATTTGCAGAGTCTTTCTGCACTGTACCTAAGAGCATCTTACAACGTCTGTATTTTATTTCAGTGACCACTCAAATTGGCAATAAAGACATTTCTGAAATCTTCAGAAGATAAAACAGGCTGCAAGTTATGCTTATACTGAACATTGCCTCCCTGGCACCCTAAGTGGGTGAGAAGGAGAAATGGTATAGTACTAGGTAATTGGACCTGGCATGTCTAGTTTCTTTGCATGCAGAGAGAGTTTTGAAATGCACAGACTGCGTGGTCTAAGTCCTCATTATTAATAGGTACTGAAGGAAATAAGTTATGTACAATTTATGCTAATTATAAGACTTAATTTTAATGGTACTATCCCCCAAGATGACATAATTTACATTACATTGTTTTGTAAAAGCATCTTGGAGATTGAATATTCAGAGGGGGAACAGCGGTACTCTCAGAAATGTGCAGCTGATATGCATGGAGACAGCCAGCTGAGAAGTAGTAGCGGTGTGGTCAGTACTGGAAACGAAGCTGGGAGCTAAAACAGTATAAGAGAAACATAGGAAAACTCTCCAAGGAGAGTCGTCCTTCTTTAGATGCTGATGGAAACATTTACAGGTTGGTACACATGTGAGAGGCCAGACAGTCAAAAGCACTGGTAGTGTCAGGTGGATACAGCTTTCTGAGGCTCTCAAGTACAAGATCTGCAGCTAACAAAGTTATTGCCATCCTTGACTTAATCAGAGAGGATTTGGGACATATTACATATCTGGCTGGATGCTGCCACAGAGACTTCTTATTAACGCAGTTGTCTTCAGTTGGGTAACTCCTTCCACACTGATTGTGAGATGACAGAGGAGATGGTTTAGCTGTGCTGGTTGCATCTGACTTCAAATTCAGGAGGTCACCAGCGCTAAACCTGGACCTGACAGAGCATTTCTTCTAAGTGTGCTAGTCCTGGGGTGAAGCTAGAAAGGGGGTGGGGAGCAGACAGGTTGTGTCATTGCCTCTTGGAGTCCTGAGAACTGATTGAGTTAGATGCTTTGGCATCGGCATTAGTGTCACACTAACCCCACTACCAACTGTTCCCTGAGACTCAAATGGCCATCTGAATGAATACTCATTGGGATTAGCTCAGGAACTCACAATGTGTATGCAACTCCTGGGCCTCTCCCAGGTGGTTGCTAGCACAGCACACACCAAATATTGCTTTTGGTCTTGTTCCGATAGTTGGAGGGATGAACATTTTTCTCTGCCTTAAGCCAACCCTCACCCACTCCATGTTAATACTAGTGTGAAGGACCAAGAGAAAGTGAATGCCAACAGAATCCCATTGGTTTTGGATGCTCAGGGTAAAGTACTTTCCTGATGATGGGATGTTCTGCCAGTGGCCTAGCAGAGCACTATAGCACACTCACTATGTTGGCAGACAGTCACCATCTTCCTTGCATCCTTTATCACTTGATAGGTAAATGGTCTGACAAAGATGAAGCAGGAGGGAAGATGGTAAATGCAGAGTAGTGAAAGTCCTGGTTTGAACACAAACAGCTGGTTCATATAGGGCTTTTGAAATCCTGTTCCATAGGGGTGTGGGAAACAAAGATATGTTTTCTTGCTTCCACCAGTTCTCCAAAGAGCTTGGTCTGAGAGCTACATAGTTTGGTAAACCCTCTGCCTCAGAGTGACAGTAGATGCTTTTAGGGGGGAGACTGGCAATGCCTTTTGTCAGGAGGGCAGACTGGCAGCTTCTCCCAAGAGAAAGGTACCTGCAGGGCCAGATTAACCCTTTAGTGGGCCTAAGGCAAACAAATTTGTGGGCCTTGGGCCAGTTGAGACCCCTCCTCCCCACCGCGGTGCTGCCGCCCGCAGGGAAAGGGGATCGGAGCCACCGCTAGCAAGCAGCCACCATGGTGGCAAGGCCAGCAGAGAGTAAGGGAAGGGAAGGGAAGGGAAGGGAGGTAAACAGTGTTATTTGCACTGCCAGCCCAGAGGGAAGGGCCAGGTCCCCCGCAGAGCTCAGGGCCCTAGGCATGTGTCTTGTTTGCCTATGTGTTAAGGTGTCCCTGGGTGCCTGCCCATTGTTTGCTGAAAAAGCCACCTCCAGACATTTACATTCTTGTTATCCAGCATATGACACCTGCTTTCTTTTACAGAGAAGGATATAGGGAAGATGGTGTTAAGAATTTTGGCAGTGTCTGAAGCCAGTCCTGATCAGTCCTATATGGTTTGTGGGCTGTGCTGGTTTCACTGGTCAATAAATGTTCATTGACAATGAGGTGAGCATCTGTGTAAGTATTTGAGAATAGGCAGCTGCCTTCCTTGTCATTGACTGAACAGTTGCAGACGGAGTTGTTTTAAGTGTCTCTGCTACTTTCTCTTTTAAGAAGATGTGCATGGTGGTGGTAGCTAACTACACATCTGCTCCAAGAGTGCTCTCTTGTGGTGGAACTACAGCAGTCTCCCTACCTCTGGCTCCTTTCCTCCTCAACATGTACATAAGGTCACTGGGGGGAAAAGGAGAAGGCAAAATGGGTTGTGATGGTCTCCATATTCTGATGGTTTCAGCATGGTATTTCATGTGAACTGGCAGCTGCAGGTGACTTGCTTAACCAGTTTTGTGGCAGGATCAAAAAGGACCTGTGGACAAGCTGAATGCTGCATAGTACGCCCAAGTAGATTTAGGACTGTAGTAACTGCCTGCAGGAAACAGCCAAGAAAAAGTGTGGAGCTGACCCTGAATCTGCAATTTCCCCTCCCTTTATCTAAGGATGTCCCAACAATAGTGAGAATTCTAGTTAACATGAATCTGTGGGATTGCTGAGCTAACTCTCTGAGCCTTGGTTGAGTAGGTCAAAAATGAAGATCTTTTAATTCAAGTCCTGACCTTTAAAGTAACAGATTTCAGAGTCCCAGTTCTCTGGGCAGTGTTCTTTCTCATGTCCTCTGTGCACATGTTTGGCACCTATTCTGTCTTCTCCTTGCCTGGCATCATTCCTTTAGGGAAAAGAAAACAGCTGAAACAGAGCCAAGAAGATGAAGGTGCTTGAGACCAAACTCAAGCACAAAAGAAGTTGTAGAAACTGCTCTGTAAGGGAAAAACATGTTTTTCTTGTGAGCCTAAAGCAGCTGAGAAACTTTTTTACAATTTGTGACATATTCCTGGTAAATTTGAAGACATGCTTCCAGGACCTCACTAGTGTGGCAGTCTTGTAAGAAGCAGAGAAATGCTGCCACCTGTTGATGTATAATTTCACTTTAGCAAATGCTGCCTGGTCCTATTCAGACACCTGTCTTTTTTGCTTAAACCTGTGACAGATTTGTAAAAACCTGTACAAAAAATAGGCTCATCCCAACTCAGGAAGTAAATTACTTTTAGCACAAGCAAGCAGCCAGCTGAGAGACACTGTAATACCCCACCTGCTCTCTCAGCAAGCCACCAGCAGAGACCTGTAAAATCTGAAACCTGTTACTCCATTGCCTCTTAACAACACTCAGATTGCCTGGTCAAACACTCACAAATAAAATACAACAGGAACCAAATGGATCATGAAACAGCCTTTGCACAGTAAGTAGTAAAATAAAAAGCAGACATATTTTGAAAGTCATCATTTCTCTTTTCATTGGATGTTCAGAATACAGAAAAAATAAGATAGTAGAATAGACTAATTGGTGGATGTTTTCTATCAGTGCCAACACCATAATGCAAGGTGCTGTGCAAGGCACTGTGGAGGGAAAGAGAAAAAGAGGTAGACCCAAGAAGAGCTGGAGAACCAATATCAAGGACTGGATGGGGCTTCAATTGACAGAGTGCACAAAGCTAGTGAAACACAGGATGGAGTGGAGAAGGGTTGTTAGAGCATCTAAGGGTGCCTATATACAAGCAGCAAGGCTGCTCTGATGCGCTGTAATTACAGCGCATCAGAGCAAACTTTATTAATTGAGTCTGCTGGAGCATGGTAATTACCACACTCTGATGGACTCCAGCATCTTGTATCTCAGTGTCCCCATGTGTAAAAATGGCAGCAGGGCACATCAACTAAAGCTTGTTTGACAAGCTTTCATTAAAGCACCTCTGCTGCCATTTTTAAGTGTGGGGACACCGATACACAAGATGCTTCAGGTGCTTTAGTTAGACCAACTCTTGGAGCCGCTCTAATTACAGTGAACCCACTCGCCTGCCTCCACTCCTGGTGCACATGCATAAATGCCCTAATGGTTACAGTGGCCTCGGGACTGACTGACTTGAGTGGACTTTCTATCCATGCTACTATTGGACATATATCTACTGTCCTCTACTGGCTCTTATTCCCTGCACGTGGAGAAGGAAAGGTTCAACAGGCATTTCCCATCTGAAACAGCAGTAAATTCATCTGCTGTTAAAACTTCTTGGGAAGTTAGATTTCATAGATTTCATAGACATTAGGGCTGGAAGGGACCTCGGAAGATCATTGAGTCCAGCTCCCCACCCAAAGGGCAGGAAGACAGCTGGGGTCATAGGATCCCAGCAAGATAAGCATCCAATTCGCTGTTGAAGGTGTTCAATGCAGATGCTTGAACCACCTCCGATGGCAGGCTATTCCAGACCTTGGGGGCTCAGACAGGAAAGAAATTCTTCCTTATGTCCAGCCTGAAATGGTCTTGCATTAGTTTATAACCATCAGACCTCGTCATCCCTTGGGGCGCTCTGGTGAACAAATGTTCACCAGGTACTGGTGGTCACCCCGATAAACTTATAGGTGGCCATCAGATCACCCCTGAGCCTGCGCTTTTCCAGGCTAAAGAGCCCCATGGCTCTCAGCCTGTTGTCATAAGGGCTGTTTTCCTGACCTCTGATCATGTGCGTGGCTCTTCTCTGGACTCTCTCAAGCTTCTCCACATCTCTCTTGAATTGTGGGGTCCAAAACTGGACGCAGTACTCCAGCTCCAACCTCACCAGGGCTGAGTACAAGGGGAGAATGACATCCCGGGATTTGCTTGAGAAGCATCTATAGATGAAAGCCAGCATTTTGGTTGCTTTACTAGCCGCAGCATTGCATTGCAGGCTCATGTTCATCTTGTGGTCAATGATGACCCCCAAGTCTCTTTCTTCCGTAGTGCTAGCCAGCGTAGCACTGCCGAGCCTGTAAGGATGCTGCAGGTTTTTCCTCCCAAGGTGGAGAACCTTGCATTTTTCAGTGTTAAACACCATCAGGTTCTTGTCCACCCATTTGCTGAGCCTGTCCAAGTCAGCCTGGGTCACCCTCCTGTCTTCTGGTGTGGATGCTTTGCCCCAAAGTTTGGTGTCATTGGCGAACTTGGCCAGTCCGCTCCTGACTCCAATGTCCACATTGTTAATGAAGATGTTGAACAATATGGGTCCAAGGACAGAGCCTTGGGGGACCCCACTGGTCACAGGACACCACGACGATTGGCTCCCGTAAGTAACCACCCTCTGGGTCTGACCACAGAGCCAGTTTCCCAGCCAGTGGATTGTGGCAGACCCAAGGCCACAATTGGCCAGTTTCACCAAGAGGTGATCACGGGATACCAGATCAAAGGCTTTTTTGAGGTCAAGATACATGACATCAATCTCTTCTCCCTTGTCCAGGTGATAGGTCACCTGAGCATAAAAGGAAATGAGATTGATCATGCAAGACCTACCCGCAACAAACCCATGCTGGCTATCCCTTAGGATGTTGGTGTCGGCCAGTCTGTTAAGGATGACCTCTTTAATAAACTTTTCTAAGATCTTCCCCGAGGTAGAAGTCAGGCTGATGGGCCTCTAGTTAGCCAGATCCACTTTCCTCCCTTTTTTGAAGATAGGCACCACATTGGCCTTTTTCCAGTCTTCGGGCACTACCCCAGAGCACCAGGAATTTTCAAAGATCTGTGCCAGAGGCTGGGCTATGATGCTCGCCAGCTCCTTGAGTACCCTGGGATGTCGATTGTCAGGGCTGGCTGACTTGAAGGTATCCAGCTTCTCAAGGTGTTCTTTTATGAGGTCAGCATTGATGGAGGGCAGGGGATCTCCCTCACCCGGACCTCCCTGTCCCGTGGTTGGCATGGGCGTCCCATGGGACTGATGAAAGACCGGCGCAAAGTACCCATTTAATAGGTTGGCTTTTTCCTGGGCATCAGTTGTCAGTTGCCCCATCTGGTTCAGCAGGGGTCCAATGTTGCTTTTCCTCTGGCTCCCCACATATCTGAAAAAGGACTTTTTATTGTCCTTGATGCTCGAAGCTAGTTGGAGTTCAGTTGCAGCCTTGACTTTCCTGGTTTGCTCCCTGCAGGACCAGACCAGTGCAGAATAATCCTCCTTGGAGATGAATCCCATCCTCCATCCTTTGTAGGCTTTTCTTTTTAGCCTTAGGAGGTCTGCTAGGTCCCTGGAGAGCCAGGGGGGCTGCTGTGCCCTCTTGCTGCCTTTCATCCAAGATGGAATAGACTTAGCTTGTGCACTGAGGCTCGCTTCCTTGAGGAGCAACCACTCTTCTTGAACTCCCATCTCCCTGGGGTCGTGGTCCCTTAGGGCCTCACTGACAAGCCTCCTGAGCTTGTCAAAGTTGGCTTTCGTGAAGTGAAGGACTTCAGTGTTGCTGACTGACTTGCCAGCTTTACGGTGGATGGTGAAGGTGATCAGCTCATGGTCACTGTCACCCAGCTTCCCATCGATCACTTGGTCGCTGATTAGGTCATCCCCAGTAGCCAGTACTAGGTCAAGCTGCACTCTACTTCTCATTGACCTGTAGACTTCTTGAGTCAGGTAGAGGTCATCCATGCATGATAGGAAGCTTTGCAACTGCTCGGATTTTGCTGAGTGATCCTCCCATGAGATATCTGGGTAACTGAGGTCACCCACGACAACCATGGCCCTGGAGCATGCGGCCTCAGCCAGTTCCTGGGCAAACTCCTGGTCAAGCTCTTGGCTTTGTGTGGGAGGTCTGTAGTAGACTCCCACCATTGTGTCCCCTGTGCCATGTTCCCCATGGATTTTAACCCAGAGGGTCTCCAGTCGTCCACCCTGGTCGCTTATATCAGCTTGCAGGGACATGTAGCTTTCCTTAACATAGAGAGCTACACCCCTGCCCCTTTTATCTACATGATCCCTCCTATACAGGGTATAGCCATCTATACCCATGGTCCAGTCATGGGTGGAGTCCCACCAGGTCTCCGTTATCCCTATGATGTCATAATTATTTGCACTGAGCAGGAGGACGAGCTCCTCCTGCTTATTCCCCAAGCTCCAGGCATTTGTGTACAGGCAGGCAAGTGTCCCCTTGGGGGCTCTTGCCTTGCCCACAGATTGCACCAGGGCTGGGGCAGGGGTGGGCTCCCTTAAGTGCCTTGGCCTGAGGGCTTTGCAAGGGTTGCTCAGTGGGCCAGCAGTGGCACTAGTCCCCCTATCCCCCAGCGGGCTTAGTTTAAAGCCCGGCGAAGCAGATCAGCCAGTCTGGCTGAGAAGAGCCTCTTCCCCAGGGGAGAGAGCTGGGGGCCATGTCTTCCCAGCAGCTCACTGCCTCTCTCGCCAAAGAGCGGGCTGTGGTCATGGAAGCCAAAGCCTTCCTGATGACATCAGCATCTCAGTCTTTGGTTCACTACCTGGATCCTCCTCAGCCCATACCCCGAAACTGGGAGGATCAACAAGAACACCACCTGTGCCCCTAGGCCTTTTAGCCCTGCTCCCAAATCCCTGTAGCGCCTCATGACCCAGCTGGGAGCGCTCTGAGCCGTGTCATTGGTGCCCACATGAATAAGGAGCATGGGATAGTGGTTCATGGGCTGAAGGAGCTTTGGGATCTTCTCTGCAATGTCTCAGATGTGGTCACCTGGGAAACAGCAGACTTCCTGGGCTAAGAGGTCAGGGCGGCAGATTACCGCCTCAGTCCCCCTCAGGATGGAGTCTCCTACAACAAACACTTTATGTTTTGTCTTGGGGAGAGCGGGGGTGGTAGCTGCCGTTGAGCCTGGGTTGCCTGCAGGAGCTGGCAACTCAGCAGGCTCTACTGGGGCTGCAAGAGTTTCATACCTGTTGCCAAGCTCTGGGGAGGCAGGCGCCTTCGTGCAGCGGACCTTAGGGACATTGACCACCTTGGTCCATCCCCCTGACTGGACAGAATGGGTGGTCCTGGAGTCCTCCCTTGTCCTGAAAGGAGACGGTGGTCTACCCACCGGCTCCTGGGGGAAAAGGGCCTGGCAGTAGAAGTCTATCTCCTGCTCACAGTCCCTGATGGCGTGCAGTCTCTGGACTGTGGCCTGGAGCTCCTCCAGCTGGCACGCCAGAGACCCCAAAAGGGAGCAGACCCCACAAGGGGAGGTAGCCATGCATCCGGGCCCCAGAGGCTGAAAAAGGGACAGGCAGCCCCTGCAGCCAAGAGCCAGGGGCTCCGTCTGCGTGGAGCCCGGAACCATGGGCTCCGTCTGGGTGGCCGTCTCTGAGGTGCCTGGGGGGGGGCCACAGAGCCTGAGGGGACCTGAGGGGGCCGGTACGTGCCCATCCGTGTTATGCCACTGGTAGGCTGGCTATGGCTGAGACTGTCTACCCTGGGGGGGCTCACAGGCAGGGCCTCAGGCCCTCCCGTGCGCACTCCTAAGTGAACTCCACGCTAACTCATGCACTGAGCAGGTCCAGGGAGGTGATCCTCCCCCTCTATGCGGCACTGGTCAGGCCGCAGCTGGAGTACTGCGTCCAGTTCTGGGCGCCACACTTCAAGAGGGACGTGGACGATATGGAAAGAGTTCAGAGGAGGGCCACTCGTATGATCAAGGGTCAGCAGGGCAGGCCTTATGAGGAGAGGCTACGGGACCTGAACCTGTTTAGCCTCCACAAGAGAAGGTTAAGGGGGGACCTTGTGGCCTGCTACAAACTGGTCAGGGGGGATCAGCAGGTATTGGGGGAGTCCCTGTTCCCCCGTGCGCTGCCAGGAGTGACCAGGAATAATGGTCACAAGCTGGCGGAGGGTAAGTTTAGATTAGATATCAGGAGGCGCTACTTCACAGTCAGGGCGGCTAGGGCCTGGAACCAGCTTCCAGGGGAAGTGGTGCAGGCTCCTAGCCTGGGGATTTTTAAAAGGAAGTTAGATGAGCACCTTGCCGGGGTCATCTGACCCCGGTGCTCTTTCCTGCCAAGGCAGGGGGTCGGACTAGATGATCTACCTAGGTCCCTTCCGACTCTAGCTACTATGAAACTATGAAACTATGAAACTGGCAGGCTGTTCACATAGCTCCCTGGGGGCTGGGCAAAGTAGGAGCCTAGGCAGGGCGAGACCCGGCCCGGCTCCCACTCAGCCGCCTGCTCCCACTCTCTAAGGGTTAACCCCCTCCCACCATGGGCCCCGCTTACCGCCGGCTGTGCTGGGGGTCGGCAGGGGGCTCTGCAGCTGCTGGGGGGTCTCTGGGGGACTTCAGGGAAGCAGGGGCACAGCGGGTTTTCACCCACGCATCTCTTGCCACTCCCGGAGCCTAACAGTTAATGGAGTTAAGGCAGGGAAGAGTTCTGTATATATAGCTAGTCTGGATTGGAGATCACAGGTCACTTGGGGTGTGAACTTACAAATGTTTCTGTGTGTGAGGGAAGATGTTCCTGCCATTGAAGGGCAGGGCTGTGCATTGGGAGGTCTGGGTTTGACTTCTGCTTTTGCCATAGACTTCTCTCATGACACTAGGCAGGTCACTCATTCTGGTGGTCTGTTCCCCAGTTCCCTGTCTGCAAAATGGGAATGTTAAACATCTTTAACTCTAAGTGGTACAGGGAAATATTCACCAGACTTTAGAAAGTCTGCTCACACAGACAGGGATCAGGTCAGTACTGAGGAGTCTTTACTAGTAGTCATGCTGGTGAGTAAAGAAATGAAAAAGAAAGGGTGCAGCATGAGGCTTGGAGGCCTCCCACATCACTCAAAGACAGGAAAGGATCCAGTTTCAGTCTGGACAGGAAGAATGCTATGAGGCACTGGATTTACAGAAGGGGCAGGCAGCAGGGCTAGTGGAGTAAGCACTGGTCTGAGACCAGGAGACTTTTCTCCTGGCTCTGCCACTGGTCCACTGGATGACCTTGGGCAAGCCACTTTTCCACCCATCACTTAGTTTCTCCATTTTCAAAAGGGAGTGCTTGGAGATGTACACAGTGCTTGGAGATGTACTAACGAAAAGCACTATGTAAGAGCCAGTTGGGTGTTATCACTTCTATGTCCAGCTATAGTGATGCACAGCTATAGTGCATTAGTGATGCAACCCTTGCTTGCTTTAATGGGAGAAGACCTTGAGCATTAGCACTGTCAGGCTAATGTATGTACTGAGCTTCAAAGGTGGAATATCCAGGGCCTGGGCCCTAGAGGGTTGTAATTGCAAGGCCTGAGCTGGCAGTGGTGCTTGTGGCTGCTGGATGCACCTGGATGGAGGCTGCTGCTGTTCATATGCCCCTTCTAAGTGGGTGCGTGGGGCTGGTGCCCCAATTGCCTACTGCACATTATGCTCCAGCTGAGACCAGTTCCTTTATTAATCTCAGATCTGTGTTTCCAGCAAAGGGGGTGACTTCACCAGCAGAAATAGATTTGAACCAGGGGGTTTTAGGACATCATCAAAATTTGCCAGCTTTGTTTGTGTGGATGGGTGGGAAAGGGGGAAATGGATTCCAGTTTGGACCTAGTTCAGGACTCAAGTTTGAGAGTTTGGACTTGGCCTTCCCCAGAATTCAGCCATGGGGTCCCAGCCTGAGCTTAGCTCTCATTCACAGTGCTTCACCCATGAGATTGTTGTCATGTTTGCTTATTGCTCTAAGACTGAAAGATGCTATGACACAGATTCAACTCAAGGGTCTAGACCAGTGTTTCTCAACAGGGTGCATGGTGCCCTGGGATGCTGGAGATTCTTCTCAAGGTGCTGTAGGGTGCTGTGCAATATTAGCATTGTTAAGCAAGACAGCCCCTATATTTGATTCATGAGGTAAACCCAGGGATTTCCAATATTAATCCATAGTGTCAAGAACATTTTTTCCCGCTGTAGCCTACAGTTTTTTGCAGCAGAAGAATTGCTCTATTATTTTTCTGTAGTCAAGAAATGAGTGAAAGCAAAGAGCTGGCATTTTCCCAGGGTTGCCTGGGTCTAAAAGGTTGAGAACCACTGGTCTCAACAGTCTCTGCCGTGCTGTGCTCCCCAGGCAATGCAGGAAGAGAGAGCAGCTGCAGGCACTTTCCTCAGAATTGTATAGGCTTGGAAGAAGTCCCAGGTGGAAACTTTGAGAGCCCTACGGTGGGATGAGGGGACAGTAACCTTCCCTCTGCTGGAAATGGCCAGAGCAGCTAAGAAACTGCATGGCTGGGGCAGGGAAGGCAGCATAAATTGGGCAGCTGGGAGGATACACTGATCCATTGTCTCCTTTCTGTAGCCTTTGCCTGCAACTGAAAACTGCTTCAGCCCTCCAAGTAATAAAACCCTGAGGGGGAACAGACCATAGGCTCCTGATTTCTCACCCTGCTGCTTTGGGCTGTGCTCCCTGAGGGGCACAGGCAACCAGGCTGATGTTGGGGAAGAAGGTAGGAATTTATATGGATAATTATAAAGCTTCACCACCATTCCTCCATTATATAAAATGCTTGCTGCCAGGATATAACAGCAAGCATGTATCAAAGCTACTTACAATATACTGATTGAATCTTTACACTTTTAAGCTATGAGCTCTCGGCAGTGCTTCTAATAGGAAATCTTCCTGTGTATGCCTTGCGGGCTTGTTAAAAAGATGTTTTTCAGCCCCCAAACAAAAATGCTGAATAGAAAAATAAATAAATAGAATCTCTTGGGCAAACCGAGAGTGTGCTGGAAAGTGTGTGTGAGAGGAAAGGGGAGCCTACATATACTGATTGCCTGACAGAAGGACTTAATTCTGAAAGAAAACTGGTTTTGTGCACAAGACAAACAGTAGAGGGCCTTTCCTTTGCCTGTACTATGGGGGTCACACAGATTGAGAGTATGCTTAGACTTGGGGATGAAATGCAAAGGCTAGCAGCAGAATAGCCTTCTCTGAACTGCACGTATACGCATATACTAAAAACATGGAACAGATTTACAGCTCGGCTGCTGCTGAAGAGAGCTGCAAGTACCAGCTCAAGAAGGGCAGGAGGAGAGAACCTGAATATTTTGCTGGCACTGCTAGGTGCGGGCAAATTCACATGCTTTCTCTGTGACCCTCACTTTGTCATTGTAGGAAGGATGATTTAACTCTAATACTTGTGTTTATGATAAGGGGGTTTAGGAGAGAGGAAGAGGAATTGTGAAATGGCAAAGAGAAAAGAAGGTACATAGAGGGTGCATCTACATGTTGCCCTTTGGTGACATAGCAACATGCTATGTCGCCTTATCATGCTACAGCAACATAGCGATCACATAGGTCTACACATGATCACCAGCTACATTGCCATAGTGGCATGCTCCCCGAGTTATAGTGCGCCACTATTGTGATGTAGTGGTGAAATCTACCACGCAGGTGCCATGGCAATGTTGCCATATGGCAATGTGTAGACACACCCAAAAAGAGAGATGCTCAGCTCCCCCGGTGGAGAAGGCAGATCACACACAGGAGCTGACCTAACCAAAAGAGTAGGATTGGAAGAGGAAGGGACTGTACAAAGAACCCCAAGTTGTGGCTACCTTTCTGCAGATAGGTGTTCATCTATCCCCGGTAGAGCATTGGTGTCTTTGTAGAGAGCCATTGTGTATGCTTGTGCAAGGGATTTAGTTTAAAATCCATCTCTCTTGGGGTGGGAGAGTCTGGGGTTGGGGTGAGGGGAATGAGGGTTAAATTAGAGGAAGTTAAATCAGTCAGACTCTACTGATTCCTTTCCTATCTCTGTGTGAGATGACTGTGGACAGCTCTAGTGTGGAAGTGTGGAACTCATCGCCACCAGATGTTGGGAAAGCTGACAGTTTAGCCAGATTCAAAAAGGGATTGGACACATTCTTAGAGGAAAAGCACATTGGTAGCTATTGAGCATGGGAGTTAGGGATACAGCATCTGAATGAGAACTTCCTAGACCTTAAATGGCGCAGTCTGCAAGCAAAAGAGGAACAGTGGGAAAAAAAACCCTGGTCATACTCAGTTCACTCCCCTTCAGCATCTACTTTCTGCCACTGTGTGACACAGGACACTGGGCAAGATGGACCTATGGTTTGACTCAGGAATTGACAGTTTTTCTGTTATGTTCTTACTATGTTCTGAAGCTGTGGCAAAAATAGTTGTATTCTTCTTGCACTTTGAGTGAGTAACTTTGCAACATTTCATCAAGCCTCATTTGTGGCTTGGCCCTTCAGTATTCTGAGTACTTGCAAATGCCACTGAGCTCATGGAGTGATCAAGATACCTGTGACCCTTGAGGACTGAAGGCCTAAAATCTAAAGGTCTGCCAATTATGCAACTAGTTATACAACTTTTATAACTCTCTCTCTTGAGTGCCCGATATGCCCTCATACTTAATGTTTTTAGACTAGAAAGTATGGCCCAAGCTGGAAAGTTCAGACTCATATTGAGATCTAAACCTCCCATAGGCAGATCTGTGTGTTGGCTGCACAGTGTTTCTCAACATTTTGATACCTAGGGCACACCTTTTTCTGGATTAAAAATTGGCAGCACATTCCACTCATACCCAGAAAGGGTGAGACTTACATCATGCAAGACTTGCACAGTGGTGCCCAACCTTTTGGCCTTGTGGGACAGATGGGCAGCACTGGGTTGGTTTGGAGGGCAGATCCGGTCTGTGGCCCCAATCCCATTGCATGGGGCTGGAGCCCCATCCTGCCTCATGGGGCCTAGAAATTTGGCAGTGGGAGAACAGTGGCAGTGTTAATCACCTTCACCTCCACAGCAAATTTCCAGGTCTGTGGGGAGCCCCACGGACCATATTTGTTACTACCCAAGTAGAATTTTTCACTGCACACATCTGCAGCTCTTGTGGTACACTAGTGCACTGCAGCACACCATTTAGAAATCAGTATCTTAGCCTATTTCTGCTTTTGGATGCACAAAAGCATGCATTCCCCAACGTGCAATCTGTTCCTGTTTAAATTAATATCCAGTTTGAGATACACAGGATTTGATTTTCAGCAGTTCTGAGCACTGGCACTACTCCAGTCATACTAGAAATGGCAAGGAAGTATGGAAGGGAAAGGATTAAGAGAGGCAGAGAAGGAGAGAAAAGAAATAAAGAAGGGATAGGGGTGCATGGATGTGGAAGGCAGGAAAAGAAGGTATGGGAAATTCTGTGGGATCAGATCTGCTCTTATGGTCCAGAGCTACTGGAAAGCCATAAGGCTGGAAAGGATGCTTGAGAGACAGAGATAGGCTAAGTAAATATATGGTATCATCAGGGATCATTGCATAATGAACACCCCATGCTGAAAGGGAGAGATTCAGTACGAAAGCAGTACTGTCTTAATTCTCTGTGCTCCCCTCCCCTCAACCAGAGCCCAATGACCCAGAAGGAGGAAAAAAAAATCATGCCCTTTAAAAGTCCTCTGTTAGAGAGAAGTGGCTGAAATCTCATTCCAACAGTACTGAAGCTGACATATATGATCAAAAGGCCTCAATCATCTCTGGGGATTGTGAGGCTGCTGAAACTTTGTTGCAAAAAATAGAGTAAGAAGGGAAAAGCCATTTTGAAAATTCTGGAGTGGATGAGAAATTGCACAAAGTCTCGCTCTCTTTGGATTATGGTCTCAGAGTCAAATTTCTGTCAAAAGCACTTCTAGTTCACTAACCCTTTCCTAATATGTTTAAAAATCTATTTCTGGATCAAATGCTAAGCATAAGAGTTTGCAAGAGTTTCTGACCAGATCTAATTGGAGGCTGTGATTTCCAGGGATATTTTACATAAAATTGAATGGAAATGTACAAATAGAATCCAAGGAATTTCTACTAACCAACTGAAATGCACCTAAGCCTTCCCCCTCTCCCCCTTTTTGTAATGAAACAAGCACCTGAAGGCAGGGGGAGGAGGAGGATGGCAGTGTTTTCCTGTCCACTGCTTTTCACTTTAAAAACTATGAGGAAATTCAAATTCAGTTTTCCCTAGTGCATTTGAATTTAGTGTTGACAAAAATGAGAGAATTGTAGAAAGGTTGGGTGAAGAAAAAAGCCCTTCCCCTTTCACTTAAATCAAGTTTCACTTACACTCTTACATGCCATGCCCATAGCACTGGAATTCTCCAGGCTTCTATTCCAGAAAAAGGAGATAGATAAGAGCCAAATAATTTGGACTCTAACAAATGGAGGGGAAAAGTGCTTTTTCCCACCACGGTACACCTAACAAGGCAGCAATATGTGGTAAAAATCCCCTTCTTTTTCTCCTCTACATTTACATTTATGTAAAATCCATTCCTGCGTCAAAGATTGTATGCTGTTTTAAGTGGGACTTGCACAATACATTTTATAAGGCCTCTGGACAATGGGGTATTCAGTCCCTTAAAAATACTATAAGCTAGATTGTCCTGCATGGGCAATCATGACTCTGCATGTGTGTGCACAAGTGCATGTGCATTTAAATACATACAGCTTTGCAGTAACGATTTTAAAATAGCACAATTGGAGTACAATTCTGCAGTGTACAAAATATAATACTATTCACAGTACAATATACAAAACAAAACGAGCTAGTACATATAGATATAAACTATCACCTTCCTTCCCTCCAAAATATTAGTGTGTTCTTTAATGTAGTTAACAAATTCAACTCAGCCCACATCCCACTCTTGCATCCTGTAATTTACTGTATAAACAAGATGTTCATGCATTCACTTATTTTCTTTTTTAGAAGTTTACCAAGCAAACAGTGTGAGACCAAACAATTAAAATCCTAAATTAATCTGCATACAATCAGGCATTATCATGACTAAAAGCCTCTTTCAGTTCAGCTGGTTATAATTCTTTATGCTGACAAACCACTTGGGGATGCTCATTTTTCCTCGAATGCAAATTATTTCCCATTGTGAATACAATATTGCATCAAACAACTTAATGGCCACATACATCCATTTAATGAAATTCCTATAAAAATAGAGGTTTTAAAGACAGTAACTGCTAGAAGAATACAAAGTAAGTGATGGTTTGTATGTATGTATGTGTGTGTGTGTATATATGTATATATATGTGTGTGTGTATGTGTATATCTCAAAATGATATATTTTACTATTTATCTTTTAACATAGTCCTTTCTACACTTAGGCCAGATGCTAAATAAACCACTCAGTCTGCAGTTGTTTGTACTGGAAAATTAATACAGATAGGCTATGGACATAAAATGTAAAAGCTAATCCCAAATAACTGTAAGTATGGGTATTCAACTATTTTCATTCAATCTAAACACTGTAGTGGCATGCATACATGAATATAGACACAAGAAAACAAGAAAAGAAAGATACTTTGGGGGCTAAAACATGTGCATGGGATTGGGAAGCCTGAGCTCTCTCTCTCACTGTTCCACAGACTTCATGCATGACCTTGGGCAAGTCATTTCATCTCTACATCTGTTCTCCATCTATACAATGGGAACTGCAGCACTGAGCTCTTTCATAGCTGAAGGCCCTAATTTTTTGTCACTAAAAGCATTTGGTTTCCTCAGAGAGAAGGTCTCCTGAGAGTATAAGGTATTATAGACAAAGATATAGCACACAGGAGAGAAATAGTAGCTAGATTGCCAAAGTAATAGTGAGACATGGTAGCTAGATTGCTGAAGTCAGCCTGCTTACTTTGGGGTCCAGAATTATTCCCCAATGCAGTGGTCACCAGAACGACATCACCACACAAGATGACACCGACTTACTGACTCCAAAATCAGCCACCAGTCATAGGCTGACTTGAAAGCACCTGTCAGGGGGACAGAGGACCAATAATTCCCCAGAAAGAAATTGTTATCATCCCCCTTCGCTTTCTCCATATTGTTTCTCTTGGTTGTAGGATCTTCTGGATAGAGAGCATTGCTTATTCTCTGTTTGGTTAGTGCCTGGCACAATGGGACTCTGATTTTGGTTGGGGCCTGTAGGCAATACTGATAAAACAAATAATTAACAACAGACACTTCAGGCTACGTTTAAAAGAAGAAAAATCCCAGTTCACTGCAGTTGAAGATGCTTAGCACTTTAGGCAGATGAGTCCACGTATACACAAGCAGCACAATCATTTGTATACTATATCTTATACAGAAACTAAATCTAGCTAGCAGCTTGCTCACTGAGCAGTCATAAGTCCTGTGGATGGAAAAGTCAATCATGATGACTAACATTTTCAAGGGCTCCATATAATCTATATCTCAGTACCCAGCTTAAAGGCACTGTGCCCAGGTAACTTCCACTGAATTGTATAGGTACCTGGCATCTTGAAAATGAAGACACTAGTTTTATGAATATGCATTCAGAACCCTAACTTTAGAGCCCCTAGTATAAAAATGTTAGACTGTATTTACTACCATGAATTTTATTAAAATAGAAATCATTTCTTTTTTATTTGTCAGTTGACAACGCAGTTCACCGGTCATATTTGATCTATTTATTACCTTAGCTCCAAATCCATTTTGAAGTATAATCAATTTATGATTCAGTCACTGTTTGGTCCATGTCAACCTCTTCCCTAACTCAAGTACAACGTGGATCTACCTGAAGTTTGCAATTCACTTTTGTGAAACTGTAATAGTTCTGCCTCAGCCAGTTTGGTTTTTCCTGCTTCTGACAACATTTTGGTTTATGTTTTTATAGGAAAGTGGAACTAGATGATCTCGTGCTGACTGTTTAATCTTGCATTCTGTTAAACATTCGGCAGGAGTACAGGGTTTGTTTTTTTTTGCTGGGGGGGTGGTACTGAGCGAGAAAAGAATACATTTAGCTTTGTTATGCTGGAACTGGCTGCTGAAATATGCATATTATATTAATAGGTACTTGAAGTCCATCTTTCAAAGGACTTAAAAAATATGACGGAGTGGGAATTATCATCTCCATTTTACTGAGGCAATGGGGAAGATTTTCAAAGTTACCACAGGGATCTCAGTGCCCCCAAATGCCTATTGTAAGTCAGTAGGAGTTGACTTCAAGCTTCCCATTGTGCATTTAAACCATTGGTTCTCAATTTTTTTAGATTCAAGGCACCCTTTAGACTCGAGAAACCCTTTTAAAAATGCCAGCTCTTTTTTTTTTTTGGTCATTTTTTGACTACAGAAAAATAATAGAGCAATTTTTTCTGTTACAAAGAACTCGGACTACACCAGAATGCTTTTGATACTATGAATTCCTGTTTGAAATCTCTGGGTTTACCTTGGGAATCATGTTTGCACACCTAATAGTGCTCACACTGCATAGCACCCTGCAGCACTCCAGAAAGGAGCTTAAAGCACCCCAGGGTGTTGCGGCACCATGGTTGAGAATCACTGCTTTAAATCAATTGGGCACCTATACACATGCCTGACACCTGCTCCAACGTGCTCTAATTAAAATGCATCAGAGCAGACTAGATTAATTGAGTCTGCTGGAGCATGCTAATTAGCATGCTGCAGCAGCCTCAGCATCACATATATTCCATGTCCCTGTGCTTCAAAATGACAGCAGGAGTGCTTTAACTAAACCTTGTTCGATAAGCTTTAAAATGGCCCCACTACCATTTTGAAGCATAGGGATGCTGAGTACATGAGATGCTGTGGGCACTTTAAGCTCTCAGGAGCTGCTATAATTAAAGCACCCTCCCACCCCAGACCTTGTGTAAAGGCACCCTTAGAGACTAACAAGAAATGACACACCTAAAGTCATAGAGAAAGCTAGTGCCAGAGTGAGCAACAGAAATCGGTTCAATCTGATGGTACTCAAGGAGAAGAATGTGGATAGACAAAATATTTTAATCAGTCTCTTGACCAACAACCCACTGCTAACCCCATCCCACTCAGAGATATAAAACCCTTTGCAAGCAAACTGGGGCAGACAAAATGATTTCTAACATTAATTTTCACTATTGCCACACAAATGGTGAGTCTTTATGTACAACAGGAGTTGAAAGCTATTCTTGTATTCACTTCCAACAGTGTTACTCTGGTTAAGGTGCCTTGCTGTGGCTCCTGAAACATGAGGTTGAGCCCTGGATTTGTGCTAAAGGCCCCAGTCAACCTAACTATGAATTGAAACCTGATTGTTTGGGCTGGGGAGCCAGAGGCAGTCTGACATGATTCTAGCCACATCACTCTCCTGTGTGCCATTGGCAAGATCTAGCCTCCTTTACTATGTTAGCCAATGAGCTGCTAGGCTCAGGAGGACATTTGATCTCATTTTTTAGATGATAATGACCATTATAGCTGTAGAAAGCATAATGGCTATCAGTAATTTCATAGTTTCATAGTTTCTAGGGTCGGAAGGGACCTGAGCAGATCATCGAGTCTGACCCCCTGCCATGGCAGGAAAGAGTACTGGGGTCAAACGACCCCAGCAAGATGTTCATCTAACCTCCTCTTAAAGACCCCAGGGTAGGAGTCAGCCCTGCTTCTCTTGGAAGTCAGTTCCAGATCCTAGCCGCCCTGACCGTAGCGCCTCCTGATATCTAGCCTAAATCTTCTCTCTGCCAGCTTGTGACCGTTATTCCTGGTAGTGCTCGGGGGAACAGGGACTCCCCCAGTACCTGCTGGTCCCCTCTGACTAGTTTGTAACAAGCTACTAGATCCCCCTCAGCCCTCTCTTGTGGAGGCTGAACAGGTTCAGGTCCCCAGGTAGCCTCTCCTCATAGGGCCTGCCCTGCTGCCCCCCATCATGCGAGTGGCCCTCCTCTGGACCCTCTCCATGTTGTCCACATCCCTCCTGAAGTGCAGCACCCAGAACTGGATGCAGTACTCCAGCTGCGGCCTGACCAGTCCTGCACAGAGGGGGAGGATCATCTCCTTGGACCTGCTCGTGATGCATCTGTGGATGCATGACAAGATGCGGTTGGCCTTCCTGACTGCATCCCCACGCTGCCGGCCCATGTTCACCTTGGCATCAATGACGACTCCAAGATCCTTTTCTGCCTCTGCACTGATGAGAAGAGAGCTCCCCAGCCTGTAGGTATGGTGCCGGTTTTTCCTCCCCAGGTGCATCACTTTGCACTTGTAACCTGTCTAGGTCTGATTGCAGCCTATTCCTCCCTTCTAGCGTGCCCACATCCCCCCACATCTTAGTGTCATCAGCAAATTTGAGCAGGGTGCTTTTTACCCCCTCCTCCAAGTCACTGATGAAGATGTTAAACAGTGTGGGCCTGAGGACTGCCCACATCCCTCCAGGTCGAAAATGACCCATCCATCACCACTCTCTGGGTGCAGCCCTCCAGCCAGTTGGCGACCCATTTGACTGTGTGGGTGTCTACATCACAGTCCCCCAGTTTCTTAATGAGAACGGGGTGAGACAGTGTCGAAGGCCTTCTGAAAGTCCAGGAAGACTATGTCCACTGCTACTCCTGCATCTAAGGATTTGGTGAACTGGTCATAGAAGGCCACCACGTTGGTCTAACAGGACCTGTCACTAATGAACCCGTGTTGATTGCCCCTAAGCATAATCTCCCCTGCTGGCCCCTCGTGGATATGCGCCAGAATAATTTTCTCAAAAAGCTTGCCTAGCATTGAGGCAAGACTAACTGGCCTATAGTTCCCCGGGTCCTCCTTCCTCCCTTTTTTGAAGATGGAAACCACATTGGCCCTCTTCCAGTCCTCTGACACCACACCAGAGCACCATGAGTGCTTGTAAAGCCGTGCCAGGGGTCCCGCAATGACCTCAGGCAATTCCCTCAGTACTCTAGGGTGGAGTATCTTCACTGTCAGTAGTGTTTCCCTTCTATAGATGATAAGAATAATTAGGAAGTGCTCCAGCTTTGGGGGAGGGAGGGGGCAGAGGGAGGGAGGAGAGTGGTATGCCTTTCCTTTGTGAAATTAAATGTTACATGGCATAGTTGTGCATATATAATATATATGTATGATATCAACATACATCATGGTACACTATATGCTATAATGTGATATGATATATGCGTTATATATTAGATTACTCTAGGAAAGGCAGTAAAACATTTTAAAAAAATATTTAGGGCAATTGTCTGAAGCCAGGCATAAAGGAGCAAAGTCAAGTCTTGACCTACCTGGTTTATTCTGTCAGCATGATTCTTAATTATAGAAGTTTTCCGCAGCATGCACGGGGTTGAATGGTCACACCAATAAGGAAATAAACTGAAGTACAAGTGAGCATTAATATTTTTTTTAATTAACCACATAATAAATTGGAGTCAGCTTGGTTGGTCAACATAGTTATAAGGCTGATTCATGTTGAATATCTGCCCCTCTCAGGAGCCCAAGAGTTCAACCTTAACAGAGCTGAGGGATCCTAAGTGCATAATTTCACTGACCAAGAGACGCATCAAATTGCAGAATACCTTGAGAAAGAGCTGATTCTAGTTTGGTAGGTCTGAGATTTAAGAACCAGAGATAGGAATGCTTAACAAAAGGTGGTTTGACAGACTCAGAAGCCATCAAAACATTTGCATATTGTTTGGGTATGCAGTTCATTGAACTACTGTGGCATTTTTTGACTATCAGGGAGAAATTTTACGTCAAGGACAATCTTGATTTGAATCCTACATGTCACTAATTTAGCTTGGCTACATTGTTAAAGACGGCAATTTGTATTGCATTACTCTGGAACTATTTGTTTCTGGAATTTGCAAGTGCTGAGCTGTTGTATTTATTCTCAGTACTCCCCCTTGAGATGGCTCTCTCAAAAGTGACTGACAGAAGTGATGCGACAATTTGCACTTACTGTCTCTCTACATCATGAAATGAATTCTCCAGACTGCTCAGGCCATAATACAACTCTTATAGTTAAACATGCTGGTACCAGAGAAGGAGAAACTGTTCTCCCTTCTTGGGCAGTACTGTTGCAACATGAAGTTTTAATGGGGATGCACAGATGTAACAGAGTTGAACTTAGTGAGCAGCTCTTGCCAGGAGACTAGGAGTAGCCGCTCCACTGGTCTTTAGCACTGGAGGACGACTTCAGATAACTAGAGGGGAAACTTGCTTTTGCCACTAAAGCAAACTCATGATGGCTGAATATGGAAGTAGGTCTACTAAGTAAGAGACTGCTATGGACTCGATGATCTCCTGAGGTCCCTTCCAGCCCTAATGTCTATGAAATCTATGAAATTTGGGGATAGTCCCTTTCAAAGGGGATGGAAGGGGAAGAGAGCAAGAGAAGAATTATCTGTTTGTATTATGGGAGCATCTGAAGGCACTGATCCAGATCCAATGCCTACTGTGAGCCATACCACACCAGAGATACAGTAAGCACTGCAAGGCAAGGAGTATCTAAATGGACAAAGCTATGAATGGGATGGGGAATGACACAAAAATGTAATTCAAAGGTCATTCATGACTTAAACCAAGGTCATGCAAAACATCATGGCATAACCAGGAATAGAAGTTAGGTCTTCCAGCTCCATCTCAGGGCTCTGTAAACCAGACTAAGATGTTGTGTAGCAGACAAGTGGGGGGCTCTTTGGTGAAACCACAAAAAAGGAGAGTTTCATTTCATAGTGGAACATCAGCACAAAAATGGAATGTGATTTTGAATGGTATCTCCTCATTGTAAGACTGTCAGCTTGTTCCTCTGACTACTGAACAATGCCGAATATGCCCCTACATTTCACTTTTCATGTAAAAGCTCATGCATGTCAAGAATTCACATAGCACAGCTGAAGGCTGAGACTGTAAACCCATCTTATGCAGAATAAGGGAGTCATTCATATGCCTGCTTAATGTACTTGCTATCTGGGATGCATAGAACTTGAGGGGATTAATGCACTGAAATATTTACATTTTTTTTTAGCAATCTTTATACTATTTATAAGGAAAAATAATTCATAAGAGACTTCTTACACCCTAAGAAAAATATACATAAGATTTGGTTGGGTGGAAAAGGGAAATAAGCATATTTATAGAGGAGACAGTAAGAACCTTGCACCTGTAAATAAAGAAATGAAAGGAGGAGGAAAATGTATACATATCTTGGACAAGAGATTTGAAATATTTGCTGAAATCAATACCCAGTTGGATTAAACAGTCTTGCCAACAAGAGGTAGTTGGAGCACCTGGCCAAAAATTAATGTGAGAAAAACATTTTGAAGAAATAGGGTAGCTGCAATTTTTCTTTTAGGGCTGATAATCATTCTCCTTTCAAAGCACTCTTGCTCGTTCAGGAATGCAATAGAGATTACTAATGCAGCAAAACCGATTCTGCAGCCAAATCAGTTAGAACAGAGTAAACAAATCCATTCTCAGTACAGCTAGAAAGAAAAAAAACAGACTGTGTATTTGAGTTCAATCCAAAACCCATTAAAATCAATGAAAATCTTTCTAATGCAGAAGGGGTGTTGGATCAGACACCATGGCCCAGGTCCTCAGAGGTCAAACTCTTTAGCTGCTCTGCTGTTGAGATGCTTTAGAAAGGTGTCCATAGAATCCAGATGACTACAAAGTTATCTATACTAACCAAGAGTGAAATGCAGTGGAGAAAAACAGCACACAGGTGCCTAAGTATTCATCTGGCCAAAGATGGGCACCCATCTTAGCTCCCAAGTTCAATGTTTAGACATGTCTGCAAAAAAGAGCCCAAGAGAAAGTATAGCTTGCTTCGGACTACCCAAGAACCTAGTGGTTAGATCATAAACTTCAAACTAAATGGACCTGGGTTCAAATCTCTCCTCTGGTTAAGACCAGGCACCTACACACATTGCCTGTAAGTATGCAGTCCACCTGGTCATTTGGTATGCTGCTGCATCTGTCTTGTTGGTACTGTTCTACTCTGTAGAAATTAATATTTGTTAGAGCAGGGAATTGAAACTCAGCCTCTCCTATGCGAAGTGTGTGCCCTAACTGCTAGGACAGAGGGAGTTTTTTCACTTTCTCAATGTTTAATTCTGTATACAACATGGAAACATTGCAACAGGAAAGACTGATGTATTCATCCTAGAATAGCTAATAGCCCAGTGGTTAACAAACTCCACTAGAATGTGGTAGCCTAATAACAGCAGCTATTCTAGGGTGGTATTTGGACTCACGAATATCTCAGGGTATTGGCAAGGTGGACAAGAAACCTGCTCCAAGATCTGTGGGCTTCAGAATGAGTCAGGGCTCTAAGTTACGATGGCAACATCAATTCTTGGGTAGCTTTACATTTGCCTACAGTAAAAACGTAAGCCCCTACAGTGGGGTGGGAGGGGGTCAACCTGTTGGGCAGGCATGCCAGAAATTAGCCCTGCACCCTCCCTAACTGCCAACCCAATCCCTTTCTCTTATTCAAGCAGTACTTCTTGTACTACCTACCACTGTGCTGCCAGCCCCCTCCAGTCTGCTGCATGTCACACAGGCTGCCTGTGACATTTGTGGCACCTGTCCACTGCAGGTTGGCCACCCCGACCTAGGGAATTTACACATTTTCAGGATTGAACAGCAGGTTTGAGGATGTTACTGACAGTTATATAGTGGACTTAGGTGCCTGCGTACCTTTTGATATCTAAGCACAGATACTTGTTTCATATTCGACAGAAAACCTTGTATGAGTTTCCCAAAACTTTTCAGAACATGTAGACTTGGATATGGAGAAGAGGTTTGTTTTTTTTTAACTTACTAAAGATTTTTCTAAAGTATAATGTTACCCTATTTTTGATCATACTCTGTAAGTTTGGGTTAATGCCCTGGTTGTCTAATGATAACCTACCTTTAACTATTGGGTTATTTTGTCATTCTTAGTGGAAAAACATTCAACACTAACTGTAAAACCATGGTCTCCAACTCTTACCCTCCTTTTTCATTTTTCTACCTCCCCCCCAACACTTCCTTAGCTCTCCTCTTTACATCTACCTATTGTTTATTGCTTTGTCTACTAAAGCTGCTCTACTTCTTTATCTTTTAATTAAAAAAAAATCTCTCTTGACCACTTTTCCTTTGTCTCTTGTTCCTTTGATCTGTTTCTGCCTTCTTCTCTTTTGACTTTTTCCTTTTATAATTTTGAGTGTTTTAATTCCTTTCTCTTGCATCCTTCCAATATGGAAGAAATATCAGTTTATAGTTCAGCAGCAAGGTACTGGCCCTCTGAAGTCCAACAAAGGCTTCTTTTACTGGATATTGCAACCATAAATTGACACATTCTTTTCCATCACAGAAGCTGTGTGGTCTTTGTTTTTTAACAAACTGCTGTAAATGTACTGGGGTAAACAGCAGCATCCAGAAACAGTTCAGTATAGAAAATCAGCTTTGTACCTTACAATGCAAAACAAGCAATCAGCTATTATGTATCTAATCACTAGCATAAACAGCTGATCAGTGCTTCAAACAGAATTATAAAAAAAATGAGGCAGCTAGAAACAGCAATAATGAAAAGAGAAATTGGTAAGATTAAAAATACTTGTGTATGAGTAGATACATGAATGCAAAGTTTTAAATTCAATAATCACCTCTAATTGTTAGGGAGAAATTAATGTTGCAGATATTTGCAGCCTAGTTGCCATGGTAGAGAACTATAGTTATGGCAGAAAGCCAGGTATACTATCTTAGAAATCTTAGCTGAATTTAACTCTTGACTTTATTCAGTCAAGGTTCATTACTTGGCGTGATTGTGTCAAGTTAAATTAATACTTAGATTGCCTTAGGCGCCAGTTTGGAAGTAATAGTATTAATCACTAGGACATTGTGGCAGGTGGATAATGGATGCTGGACCTGGGGAAATAGAAAAAACCTTGCTTGACCAATCTCATTTCATATCTGTGGTCACACAAAGTCTTGCCAGAGTCCAGCCTTGCTTCTCAGGTAACCACTCCAGGGAAATCAGGATTTTTGCTTCTCAGAAATCATTGAAATCTCCTGTTTTTAAAGCTCAAGAACATCTGAGACGGGACTATGTGTCATTCTTTCACCAGAGAACAGTTTTCAGGCTCTCATTGTGCAAACTGTTAAGGTTCTTCTCTCTCTTGGCCAGACTTGTCATATAAATCTGATGCACAGCAGTTCTTGCCTCCGGAACTTACTTTAATTTTCCCTACTGATTTCTTTAAAGCCTAACTATGTGGGTTTTTTAACCTAGAGTCTGTAGTTGAAACTCATCCCTGAAACAGTGTTCCACAGGTGCTGTCAGACAGCTCTGTGAAGTTATTTTATACAAATAAAAGTGGGGGAGGAAGGGAGGGCATCTCATCATGTTAATCAGAGTAAATTGGTTGGTATTGCAGAAACCTTTTCAGCGTTGAGACCCAAGTCTTTTATCCCTAGCAATATAATTCATTTACTGTTGTTTTTGCGCTGAATTGGCTATTCTGTAGAGAAACTTGGTGCTGAGAGATGTTGAAAATAGATGTGGACCTTTTGGGACTCAAGATGCCATCTTCTGTTTCACAGGTGACTGCTGAGGATGTATAATCATTGTGTTGTGTTTTGTCCATCTGACAATATGCTGTTTCATGCACTACAAATGCCAGTATCCCCCCAAAACTCTCCTGCTGTCAAATCCAGTATGTCCAGCACTTCTAGATAGAGATATGTCCCTACTGTCCTGTAATACATAGAATACAGCAGCTCTATATCCATTTGAATCATTGACATTTTTTATAATGCCAAGAATGCAAGCAGCGCATACAGGACTGGTCTCATCTCCAGAATATCTGCATGAATTTTAGCTTCTCCAGGACTTTCAGGGGTCCTGTACACAAACACAGAGGCTGCTCCAATGCGCTGCAATTCCAGCAGGTTTCATTAATTACTGCACTTCAGCAGCCTCCTGCATCTTGTGCATAAGTATCTCTGTGCATTAAAATGGAGGTGGGGGCACGTGAACTAAAGCTCATCAATACTGTATTGTATTAACAAGAGTGTCACTTGCAAATCAAGAGAAGCAATTCTTCCACTCTACTCAGTACTGGTGAGGCCTCACTTGTAATAACATGTCATGTTAGGCCCGATACTTCAAGAAGGATGTGGACAGTTTGGAAAGAGTCCAGTGCAGAGCAGCAAAACTGGTTAGGGGCCTGGGAAGCAAGACATATGAGGAAAGGCTGAAAGAACTAGGGTTATTTAGTCTGGAGAAGAGAAGACTGAGGAGGGATTTGATAACAGTCTTCAAATACTTGAAGGGTAATTATACAGAGGCTAGAGATGGGCTTTTCTCTGTGGCAGTATGGGACAAGGACTAGGAGCAATGGACTCAAATTGCAGCAGAGAAAATTAGGGTTGGAGGTGTAGAGAAACTTTCTAACTGTGAGGATGGTCAAGCATTCAAACATGCTACCTAGAAAACCTAGAATCTCCATCCTTAAAAGTTTTCAAGAGCAGGTTAAACAGACATTTGGCTAGGACAGTTTATTGAGGGATGATCCTGCTTTGAGCAGGGAGCTGGATTATATGAACCTGTGAAGTCTCTACCAGCCCTACTTTTCTATGATTCAGTATGCAAAGCTAGCATAGCACATCTCAGTCTGACTGCCTCATGCCATATAGGTTTACTGGAGGCACTTCTGAAAAATCTTACCTTTATACTCCCAACAGAAAAAAAGGGACTTTACTGAAAGAGCAACAACCAAGAACACTTAAAATGAACCATTTATTAAATCAAACTGTTATTCGTAACAGTTACATAAGTTACACAGCATGTTTAAGTCAGAAGATTTCACAAGGAAAAAAATTTTAAACTCTTATGCAGGCAAAATAGTACCACACAATATGTACCTGGGAGGGAAACCTCTAAACATTCAAATAAGGCATAATTATTTTAAAACAACAATAAAACAATAATAAAATCCCCAAAGATCCTTTCTTCTTTCCTGTGTTCAGTGCTGCTAACCATATGTACCTTCTTAGTGTACAGATGCCATTGAGGCAGTGATATCTTGATAACTAGATTTAATGTTTTTAAAAACATTATCAAAAATGAAATAAGGCTCATTAGTACATACAGCTGCCCTTGGAATTTCAATCTCAGTTGCCTTCATTAACTTAAAATTCACAAAGTGCACAGTTAAGATATGCCAAAAAATTGAAACTGCTACTCTACCAACAGCTGCCCATGCTTAATACTTAGTGGTCTACTGGAACAAAATGTGTTCTTTCAAAAAAAGAGGTGTAAGAAAAGCCACTGTAAAACATTTAGTCTCAAAGATGCACTAGGAGTGTTCTTGTAAACTGAAAAGTAGAAAAACATGGATTATTTATGTAGTGTAAAGAAAAAATACAAAAAACACTAGAAATGACCATCAAACGTTTTCAAGGAACAAGCACCACAATGGACAGTAGCATTCGGCTTTGTAGTGTATACCGAAGCATTCATGTTACTCCAACCAATCCACTTCATCAAACTCTGAATCATCTTCTGAATCACTGTATTCCACAGCAATACGACGAGATAATATAGTAGCAACATCGTTCTCAATGCGCTCATGTTTAGCTTCTTGCTCCCGCTGCTCTTCAACTTTGCGTAGCTGAATACCTAAAGTGTATTAAGTCACAAATGTATTATTTAGTTTTTCTCATCTAGTTGCATTCGATTTGCACACTTCCGTTCTCAAATGCACTATAAACAAAAACAAACTAAGACTGAGAGCACTACCTGTCGGATAGGTATATTTTACTTATTTCAAGACAGGATTTGTCATACCAGCTCAGATCTGACATCCATATAATACATCCTGTCTCTAACAGTATCAGATGCTTTAAAAAACCCTTTTAATTCTGCCATACAAGAATGGTGTGATTTTGATGAAAGAATTTTAGTGCTTGTCATTAAAAAAGGTAAATTTGATTTTTAAATACATGTTTCCTACTTACTTCCCCCCTGGGTTTTATATACATGGCAGACCTGAGATTGGTTGAGCTCTTTAACTTTTCATTTCTGTACTTCAATGGTTTGGGAATCCTTGCGGGGTCAGGACTGTTCCCCTACTTGCATTGGACAGCTCAAGGTAAGGCCTTTGCTGCTTTAAGCCTTTTTAAAATCATTGTTAAATGTTAAGCTTACAATGTTATTTTATTGCAGTGCATTGCAGTAACATGCGAGAGAGAAGCTTACGTAAAACCAGTATCAAAATTCATACACCAATCAATCCATTCTGCTCTTATCTAATTGTATCTGAAAAATATTCCCAACATTTTTGCTTTTCACATAATTTGGTGGAAAGGTATCAAAACTAGGTAAGTTCACATAATGTAAAAATGAAGAGAAATTAGCAGAGATCAGCTATAAGCATATATATATATTCTTAAAATAACTTTTTATAAAGAACCACTTTTCTAACTTACACGCCTGGTAAGCACAATTATGAGCTGGAAAATATTTGTTGCCAATCTGCATATCATACAGAATACACAGCAACCTCAGTTTCAAGATTTCCCTTCAGAAATCATTTTTCATGTACCGTCTGTTAAGATTACATTAGCTTTACTAAATATCCAAGGCCATAATCTATTTTTCTTTTAATGGCCAAACATTACCTTTTCGTATTGCTTCCAGCAGAACGCTTCTAGCATCGCTGATAACAGGGAGGGTTGATGGGTGGCGCTTAGGTTCAGGAGCAGGAATTACTTGGGATGGTGGAGATGGAGGCATTAGTGGGGCATGGGAGCCAGGGACAATGGTTGTGGGCTGAGGGTGCAGAACAGGGGGTGGGTGAGAGAGAGCTGCAACTGTGACAGGTGATGAGGGCCGAATGCCAGGGGGAGGTAATGGAGGGGGTGGTGGAGGTGGAGGCAGTCCTTGCACTTCACCCTGAGGAATTGGATGAACAGGTACAGCTTCACATACTTGGGCAGCTCTGGTGACTGGTGGAGAGGGTTGTGCTAGAGGAGGTGCAACTGGAGGAGGAGCTGGATGAAGGACTCCAGGAGCAATCTGGAGAGGAGCTGGTGGAGGTGGCACTGCTGGGGCTTGCAAAGCAGCTGTGGGGGGGGGGTGGTGGTGGCGGCGGCACAGGTGGGGGAGGGGTGGAAGTCATTGCAGCTCTTAATGAAGAAGTTGACAAAGCAGATGGAAGAGGGGGGGGAGGAGGAGGCGGGGGAGTGGGGCTCACAAATACTGGTGTTCTGCCTGTTGCTGGTGACTGAGGACGGTTTTCTATCAAACTTGTGGTGGAGCTGAAATACATAACAGGAGTACAAGTTATTAAAGCCAAAAAGTGAAAAAAGCATGCAAAAATAGAGACTTATTTCTGTGTAAGTGTAGTTAATATCAGTACTTAGGATTATACAAAATTTTATGCACTGACTGTGACAAGTTCAAGACCCTTATAGTTATATAAAACCATATTACCCATCTAAACAGTCAGTCTAGTACTTACTGCCATATGTGAAACATACATCAACTTTGTGCCTGCATGTGTCAGACTAATAATGGAGTTTTTCTTATTTTAAACCTTCATTTTTGCCTCAGTTTTCATACTCAGTGTGAGATTTCCCTACACCAAAATGTAAATCCAGAATATTTATTCAATGTATAGAACAAAATGTTAGTTTTGACCAACTGCCTTTGTCTAAAGGGTTGGATTCTGTTTTTTGTTTTTTTACAGAATAAATAATAAAAGCTAATGTTGAGAATGATATGGATTTATGGTCCCCTGGTACAATGTCATTGATGTGTATTTTACAGAGGGCAATAACTACATAGTGACAGTCCTGTTTAGTGCAGTAAGCTTTTCAATCCTAATGATGAGACAACTGTTATTTTTTAAAGGTTTTGAGAGGAATTAATCAGACAATACACCCAAGTAGGCAAATTTAACAATCAATTAACACAAGAAAAAATGAACCGTGTAAGAGAGATATTTCAGTTCATGTTGCACAAAATAAATATATTCTCTTGTATAGCAACTAACCTATTTTGCTGCTGTAACAATACTATTGGATATACTCTCTTGTATTCTAGATAAAAAAGGATCTTTGTAAGAAATTAATCCAGAAAGTCTGACTCTGACCTGAAGTTAAAGGAAAAATATTGTCACAGTGCATGATTTAGATGGCCAAAAATTCCACCTGGCGTTTAGAGGCCATAAAGCAGCAGAAAAACAAACTAAAAGAGAAACAGCAGCTGTGTAATTTAACAAAAATGACATCTATTTTTGTGTTTTGCTCTCTAAATTCCCTCTTTTTTCCTCCAAACAGGCTGAAACCAAGTATAATAATAATTCTCCAAAGCAAAGTCCTGAGACCTGTACCTTTTTGGAGGAGCAGATCCATTTATTGTGATGACGTTACTGCCTAAACTGTTGCTCGAAACTTTCTTACCTAACACAAGGGGGTACAGGTTTCACATCTCCTGCTCCATGCATTGGTGGAGGTGGAGGTGGCTCATGTGGTCTGACTAATACACGCTCCTCAGCTCTGTTCAGTAGTTCAGACATCTGACTATAGGGTAATGCAGAAAGAGAATAGGTTCCCTCCATATGTTCCACATACGCTTGAGGTCTGAAAAAAAACATATGCATTTTTTCCATTAAAAATGTTCTGATTATCAGACATAAGCATTAGTAGGAATAAACTGTCCATTACTAAACTCACCAAATATTCTGTACTACAGTTTGATCTCTGAATTAAAATTTCCTTTGCACAAGAGATGCCAACTGACCCAGGGTTTCAGTTCTTTTCTTTGTTTTCCTGTTCCGTCCTACTGCTTTTAGCTACTCAAAGATTAAACAGTTTTTGATTGATAAGCCAGATCACATACATGTTTTAGAAATCATTAACGTTTATGTTGGTTTAACTCAGTTAAGCCTAAATAATTAGGTAATTAGAAACTCCAGCACAGTAAGTAACAGCTACATGCTGGTAGTGGTTTGTGTTTTGCAAGCGTTGCATATTTTCCCAAATTTTAAAGAATTCCTAATTTAATAGCTTTACAAAAATTCTAACAAGAGATCAGTGTTTTTAAACATCCTATGGACACACTATTTTCAATTATTTTAAGTGATTAATTAGAGTGCTGCAAATGGGTATACTTCAAATTCAAAAACAAGGCAGTCTAAAGCTTACTATACTACAGCAGAAGTAAAACAAAGGTACCTATAATGTTTAAGCTACTTTAGTGTGCTATTGATGTTAACTCCTGGTACACCCTCTGATGGACCTAATTCAACACCAATTAAAATGTAATTAATAATATTTTTAAAGTAATGAAATTGAATTAAAGTATGAGTAAAGATCTAGGTCCCTTTAATAGAGAAAAAGTGTTTGCAGAACACTTTTTGGCTTCATCTTCCAGGGCTGTTTTAGCTTTCTGTAGCATCTATGCATATTATAACCAGTTTGTTCAGACTTCTTGTTCTAGGTTTCTGCAGCATCTAGTAAAGAGGGGTCCTGGTCTGTGACTAGGCTCTCTGGCACCACGATGATGATAGCCACTGTTGATATGTAGAGGGTAGCAAAGGGGACAGCAAGGGGGCGCCTACTTTAGGTGCAGATTTAGGCTGCATACATGCATTCAAGGCATCCAGTCAACTCTCCTGGGTTTATTTTTCTGAGAAAAATTGACCTTGTACAGGCATTCACAGAACCATAGAATCACAGAAGAAGGGTCGGAAGGGACCTTGTAGATCTTCAAGTCCGACCCCCCGCCTGGGTGGGAGAAAAACTGGACTCAAATGAGTCCAGCCAGATAGGCATCAAGCCTCTTCTTAAAGATCCCCAGGGTAGGAGCCAGCACCACTTCCCTTGGAAGTTGGTTCCAGCTCCTAGCCACCCTAACTGTGAAGTAGTTCTTGAGGATGTCTAATCTAAACCTACTCTCTAATAATTTGTGTCCATTATTCCTTGTTATGCCAGGGGGCGCTAGGGGAAACAGTGTCTCCCCCAAACCCTTCTGGTCCCCCCTGGTGAGTTTATAGACAGTCACCAGGTCACCCCTCAGCCTTCTCTTGTGAAGGCTGAACAGGTTTAGGTCCCGCAGTCTTTCATTGCAGGGTCTGCCCTGTAGTCCCCGGATCATGCGTGTGGCCCTCCTCTGGACCCTTTCAATGTTGTCCACATCCCTCCTGAAGTGGGATGCACAGAACTGAATGCAGTACTCCACCTGTGACCTGACCAGCATTGCATAGAGGGGGAGGATCACCTCCTTGGTTCTACTTGAGATGCACCTGTGGATGCACGACAAGGTCCGGTTAGCCCTGCCAACAGTGACCTCGCATTGTCGGCCCATGTTCATCTTGGAGTCAATAATGACTCCAAGATCCCTTTCTGCCTCTGTGCTCTCAAGAAGGGAGTTTCCCATTCCATAAGTGTGCTGCTGGTTTCTACTGCCCAAGTGCAGCACCCTGCACTTGTCACTATTGAAATGCATCTGTTTGTTAGCCCACCCCTGTGACCTATCCAGATCTTGCTGCAATCTTTCCCTCCCTACTAGCATGCTCACCTCACCCCAAATTTTGGTATCATTAGCAAATTTAAACAGGTTGCTTTCCACCCCATCGTCCAAATCGCTGATGAAGAAATTGAACAGCGCAGGCCCAAGGACCGAGCCCTGGGGGGCTCTGCTACCCACTTCCCCCCAGGTCAAATATGACCCATCCACCACCACCCTCTGAGTACAACCCTTGAGCCAATCTGCAATCCATCTGACTGGGCAGGCATCAATGCCACAGTTGCCTAGTTTTTTAATGAGGATGGGGTGGGAGACAGTGTCAAAGGCCTTGCTGAAGTCTAGAAAGGCTACGTCCACGGCAACACCTGCATCCATTGCCTTTGTAACCTGATCATAAAAGGCAATCAGGTTCTCTATCTGCATTCAAACAGAGAAGCAAAGAGCCTGCAGATGCTGGGCTGCCAGCGATTCCTAGCGCGTGTAGCCCAGAGAGTTTTGCAGGCTTTTTTAAGTGAATGTGGGCAAAGATTGTCAGGGTCAGGGAAGATGGGAGAAGAGTCTGTGCTATGCGCAGTCTTCTAGCCTTTTGCTTCCCCATGCTGTATTCAAGCCCAGCTGCAGCTGGGCAGGAAGTATGCTTTTATGCTTCCCAAAACCCAAATGCTGCAGTATGATTCAGGCAGGGATCAAGCAGGAGCAGAACATGCCCCCTGTTTCAATGCTGGGCTTTGCCAAAGCACTCAGGGGGTATGTTCTGCTCCCTGCTTAGCTAGGACTGACACAAGCTCTCCCTGAAGGAGGGGGAGAGAAGCAGCAAAGCTCACCAGCTGCCTGTATGGGAGTTCTATCTCCTGAGAGAGATTCTCCAGGGAGCCACATCACTTGGGTTGTTCCTATGTGATTTTTCTCCCAGAGTGACCGCTTACTTTGGGAGAAAAATTATGAACTTCTGTATATTTGTGGTTTCTCCTGAGTAAGCAAGGACTCTCCTTGGAGAAGCCAAAAATCTGTCCAAGCCTTTAGGACTCATACAGACATTCATTTTCTCCTGGGAGTATCAGTGCTCTCCCAGGAAAAACCATGGACATAAAGATGTTTAGGCTTTTTCTCCCACAGTAAAAGTGGCCACTCCAGGAGAAAAATAACTTGAAGACAACCAGGGTTAAATCAATCCCGGGGCAGTTTTTCATGGGAAAGTGAATGTCTGTACATGTCTTGACTTGTCTCAGAAGAGAACGCAGTCCTTCGGCATTTCCCCCCTCCCTCCCAGGGATCAGTGTGTTGTTCACTGGACTCTGCTACTCCAGCAGGAAGCAGAACACGGTCCCTTCACAATGCCCACATTATGCTGCAGGGAACCACAGGTTGAGCATAAGCAGTCTGGATCAGCCAGAGCTGCCCTATGCACTACTGCCATCTGTTGTCACGTAGACTAAAGAAGACTGCAAACCATGCTGAGATGCACCCTGGGGCTACATAATGCCAGCAGTGTAAGCTCTTCACTCTTCAGGGCTTCAGCATTTGAATGTCTATACATGTGCCTCTGGGTAATTTCTCTACCAGGAGAACAAACCTCAGAGAATTCTCCCAGATTATTTGAATGTGTGTATACAGCCTTAGAGAGGGATTAAGAGTGGTCCCCAGAGAGCCTGTGCAATGTAGGTTGCTGAAACTCTTGCGATCAGAGCCCTTGCTGCTGCCTAAGCTTTCCACAACAGCAGCAGCCATGACCCCCACTGTGTTGGCTGCTGCAGCCAGGGTGCAGTGACCCCACACCACAGCAGCAGCAGCCAGAGTCTCTGAGATGAAGAATGAGGTAAGACTTGCTTGGATCCCCTCCTTCTCCAAGCTCTTTCTTATTACTGTTTTCTATGTCCTTGAATTTGCACAAACACTGCAGAGAGCAACATGGCAGGTACATCACTCAAAACGTTACTGCCAGCTAACTGCAAATATATTCTATGGAAGCAGAATACAGCATGTTGTGGTTTGCAGCTGGCTATCATCCAGCTACTGTACTTCAAACAAACCTTAGATTAGTTCATGAGTAAATTCAGTGGTCTCATCTGACTTCAAAGTAGATAATGTTCACATCTGAACTGTCACATAATAGTGGCAGTTTCTGCTCAAGGAAATTAGAAATCTAGAATAAAAGGGTTTTTTCTTGTTGCACAAGTGAAGTGCAAAAACAGATTTGCTTATAAGCTTGTACAGATATTAGATTCTTCATGAGCAGGAATGACACACACCTCCGCATCTCCAATGACTTAATGAATTCCAGCAATATAAATTACTTTTTAAAGTGACAAGGTAATCATAAACCATTAAACAACACATGGGCAAAGAACTTAAAAATTATCTTCTGGGTGAGGTAATTCTTTCACCACCATCACTTTTTGAGTACTGCAGCACATAACACAGTCATCTACCCATTTCTAACCAAACTTGCAGTGTAAGAGTAAGGCTTATATTTAATAAAGGATGGAATAATACAAAAGAAACCTTGTTTCAAAATGTGGAGCAGGGCCATTAGCGATTTCAATGTGCTTATGTAATAAATTAGCATCATCCTCAGCAAGCTCGGGACCTTGGGCTAACTTCTGCCACTCTCTCCGTCTGTCATGGGGTGCCCTTGGCACTTTTTCTGGTTCATGAGGGCGGTCTAGATTCTTCTGCTGTAAGAGTCATGCAAACAAAACTGACAATTAAGACAGGCTTTCTAAGGAAGTCAGGATTTTAAAATAGAGTTGCAAAACAAAGAGAAGTATCCTGGTTATTTGAAAACTGAAAAAAAATCCTTAAATCCAAAAACAATATGAAGTGAAATCCTTGTAGAGGGAGAAGCTTTACTCTGTCCAATACTTAGTAGAAAATACAACAAACAACAACCTAGTGATGATCCTAAATTAATTCAAAGCATGCTTGAAATGTACATTTATATTACATAAGGGTACTAGTATGTTTGTACTATATTTGTCAGACAATACCAGCAAAACACGTAGCAATGCCTCTCCTTAGTTTTTTATACTTTCATTTTTTTAAATTAAAATTGATCTTTTTTTACCATAATAATCTTAAATTAACCTAAACATTTCTAAAAATAAACCCCACAACCATTTTGCCATAGACTGTTAGGACTTTGGATTTTAAAGGACTGCTAGAGAGAGTTTGTTATATTTGTCATCAGAGTTTTATTAATTTTGACTTACTATTATAAGGTTCAGAACATTTAGAGAACCCACTGTGAGACAGCAGGACAGCTCTATGCCCTTTTAATGGTGTTTTATTACAAAATAAGGTTGACTGGTTTGAATGAATTCTGTCAGTTTCAGTAGGCTGGAAAGATTATAAGTGTCTATATAAAGGAATGAACTTTTAAAATTGCAGAACCGTGGAAGTACCATATGTACAAGCAAACGCTTTCCAGGAAAAAAATAACCCAAAGCTATTTAAGCCCAGAACATCATACCTTTTGCTTTCTTTTTTCTTTTCTCTTGTCTTCAGTGTCCTGCAACATCTTTTCTTTCCATAGATCAAAGAAATATGAGGGATTAGTGTAAAACTTCAAACCCTCTTTTCCATCATCCCTGCAATAAAATGATCAAGACAGAATATAATATTTATTTTGCAACATATGGGACTAAATGCTGAGGCAACAGATAGGCATCTTAATGAGTGCAGCCTGGGCCCTTACATGGTTTGCTAGATAATAGCTGTTAAATTGATTCACCCAAGCCTCAGGAGGTATTGTCCATATACTGCAAGGCTGTTCAGTCTGGCACAATGCTGTATTAATGCAGTCTTACTGCTTTTGGTTCTGGGGTTAGTGCACACAGAGCTGGTTCAGGGTGTCTCTACATGGCACTGCCTTGTGCTATACAGACATACCACTGGAACCTAAAGGCGTTTCCATGGTATCTAGGGATAGAAAGGAAGTGGGTGGGGTGTAAATTGGAAAAGGAGGCTATAATCTAGACCAACACCCAGATAAACATACTGTTCACCAGTGAAAGGCAGGGTAGTCTCCATCCCCATAAGATTCCTGCATTACAGGAGGCCTCAGAAATAATATGCAGAACCACCATTCAGCATGCAGCCTCAATAATAAAAAAAGAGACTAAATCCCACCCTAAAACTGTGTGTGCAACCATCACAATTAATGCATTTGACTACATTGCATAGGTTATCCATTCTGGGTCAGGAACAGAACCAAAGGAAAAGGATTAATTCTTTCCAATTATTTTTTCTTTTATAAGGTTAGGATTCAATATGTTTGAGTGTGCCATGCCAGAAGCTACTGACAATGATGCTCATACTTTTCTTCCTTATTCTTGTGAAACTGTTTTCATCATATAAGATCCAAATCAAAGGACAAAATACGCTTTATAGTCCTCCCTCATAGCAACATAATCTGATTTAAAGAAAATACATTTTCATTGGCTTTTTATCATTCAAGGAACTACAAGGTTTGACAGATATGGAACTTGAGAATAGCTTTTCTGTGTGTTACCTGGGAGAAAATTTATAGTAACTTATAGGTCGGATTCTGCTACCTTTTAAAACTAAAGGACTGAAGGTCCACGACACCAAGGCTCCTGCCCCGCTGGAGCTTTGCAATAGGAATGAATTTCTTGCAGCTCCAGCAGAGTCTGTTAAGCTGCTAGCTCCTGCAGGCAACACAGACTCAACTGTAGCTACCACCCATGCTCTCTCTAAGACAAAATGCAAAGTGTTTGTCATGGGAGACTCCATCCTGAGGGGGACTGAGGGAACACTCTGCTGCCCCAACCCCTTAGCTCGGGAAGTCTGCTGCTTCCAGGGAGCCCAAATCCAAGACATTGCGGAGAAGATCCCTGAGCTCCTCTGGCCCACTGACCACTACCCTATGCTCCTTATCCATGTGGGCATAAATGACATAGCTTGGAGCACTCCCAGCCAGGTCATGAAAAGCTACAGGGATTTGGGACTGGGGCTTAAGGGGTTGGGGGAGCAGGTGGTGTTTTCATCGATCCTCCCAGTTTTGGGCTAGGGGCTGAGGAAGGAGAGGAGAATTGAGGTAATGAACCAAAGACTATGGTGGTGGGGTCATCGGGAAGGCTTTGGTTTCCATGACCACAGTCCGCTCTTTGGTGAGAGAGGCAGTGAGCTGCTGAGAAGGGATGGCCTCCACCTCTCTGCTGGGCAGGAGGCTCTTCTCAGCCAGACTGGCTGACCTGCTCCACTGGGCTTTAAACTAAGCTTGCGGGGGGATGGAGGGACCACTGCCACTGCTGGCCCACTGAGCAACCATTGTAAAGCCAGCAGGCCAAGGCACTTAAGGGAGCCCACCCCTGCTCCAGCCCTGGAGCGAGCCGTAGGCAAGGCAAGGGCCCTTAAGGGGACACTTGCGTGCCTGTAAACAAATGCCAGGAGCTTGGGGAATAAACAGGAGGAACTTGTCATCCTGCTTAACACAAATAATTACGATATCATAGGAATAATGGAGACCTGGTGGGACTCCACCCATGACTGGGCCACAGGTACAGATGGCTATACCCTGTAAAAGAGAGATAGAGTGGACAAAAGGGGTGGGGATGTAGATCTCTGTGTCAAGTAATGCTATGCATCCCTGCAAGCTGATGTTGGCACCCAGGGCGGATGACTGGAGACCCTCTGGGTTAAAATCTGTGGGGAACACAGCACAGGGGACACAATGGTGGGAGTCTACTACAGACCTCCTACCCAGGATCAAGAGCATGACCAGGAGTTCATCAGGGAACTGGCTGAGGCCTCACGCTCCCAGTGCATGGTTGTCATCTACAGACAACTATACAAACATCTCGTGGGAAGAGTGCTTGGCCAAATCCAAGTGGTCGCAAAGCTTTCTCTCATGCATGGATGAGCTCTGATGCAAGAAGTCTACAGGCTGACGAGAGGTAAAGTGCTCCTTGACTTGGTTCTGGAAATGGGGGACGACCTAATTAGCAACCTAGTGATCAAAAGGAAGCTGGGTGACAGTGACCACAAACTGATCACCTTCACTATCCATCGTAAAGCTGGCAAGTCAGTCAGTAATACAGATGTCCTTGACTTCAGGAAAACTGACTTTGACAAGCTCAGGAGGCTCGTCAGCAAGGCCCTAAAGGGGAGGGGAGTTAAGGATAAGTGGTTGCTCTTGAAAGAAGCGATCCTGGATGCACAAGCAAAGTCTATTCCATCTCGGAGGAAAGGCAGGAAAAGGGCACAGGAGCCCCCCTGGATCTCCAGGGAACTAGTGGACCTCTTGCATCTAAAAAGACAGACCTACAATGGATGGAGGACTGGATCCACCACGAAGGGGCAATATTCTGCCCTGGTCTAGACCTGCAGGGAGTGAACCAGGAAAGCGAAGTGACAGAACTCCAACTAGCTACAAGTACCAAGGACAATAAAATGTCCTTTTTTATGTATGTGGGAAGCTGGAGGAAAAGCAAGGGCAACATTGGACCCCTGCTAAACCAGATGGGACAACTGACAACCGACACCCAGGAAAAAGCCAACTTGCTAAATGGGTACTTTGTGTCGGTCTCTCACCAGTCCCACAGGACGCCCTTGCCCATTACAGGACAAGGAGGCCTGGGTGAGGGAGATTCCTTACCCTCCATCAATGCTGACCTCATGAAGGAACACCTTGAGAGGCTGTGTTGGTGTCACTGGGCATAACCCTAGGTAATTCAGAGGGATGGAAGACCACAAGTGTCGATGAAGTCCTTTTGCTCTGGGCTCAGATGAGCCAGGACCCCCCCTTGCCCAACCTTTGTAACCCTTTCTATGGCGCCTGTAATCTCCTGTCCTTCTGGAAAGCAGGCAAGCTAAAACTGTTATCTGTGGAATGCAAGGGCACCGCTCGGAGAGAGAAGGGAGGAGGGAAAGGGAAGGAAGAGGGGGGCCAACTAGTGGAAAACTGACCAAGTTATAAAATTACACTGTTGCAGGGCCAAGTGCGCAGGATTTGAGACAATACAGTCTCCCTGTGCCTTTTACTTAAGCTCAAATAAACTCTGTCTGCTTCTCCCCCCAGTGTGTTTATTTGGCACGACGCACACCGGGCAATTAACCCAATTGTTGCCTCCCTCAGGCATCTTGTGCCGGCAACAGCTGGATACCTTCAAGTCAGCCGGCCCTGACAGTTTACACCCCAGGGTACTCAAGGACCTGGCTAGCATCATAGCTCAGCCCCTGGCATGGATCTTTGAGAACTCCTGGCACTCAGGTAAAGTGCCCAAAGACTGGATGAAGGCCAATGTGGTGCCTATCTTCAAGAAAGGGAGGAAAGTGGATCCGGCAAACTACAGGCCCATCAGCCTGACTTCTATCCCAGGGAAAGTCTTAGAAAAGATTATTAAAGAGGGATCCTGAGGGATAGCCAGCACGGGTTTGTTGCAGGTAGGTCTTGCTTGAGGAATCTTATTTCCTTTTACAAACAGGTGACCTATCACCTGGACAAGGGAGAAGAGTTTGATGTCATATATCTTGACTTTAAAAAAGCCTTTGATCTGGTAACCCATGATTACCTTTTGGCAAAACTGTCTAACTAAAGCCTCGGCCCCACCACGATCCGCTGGCTGGGGAATTGGCTCCGTGACAGGACCCAGAGGGTGGCGGTTGATGGAAGTTGATTGTCGTGGTGCACTGTGACCAGTGGAGTCCCTCAAGGCCCTGTCCTTGGGCCTACACTATTCAACAGCTTCATTAATGATGTGGACATTGGCGTCAGAAATAGACTGGCCAAGTTCACTGACGACAGCAAACTCTGGGGTATGGCATCCACACCTGAGGACAGGAGGGTGATCCAGGAAGACCTTGACAGGCTCAGGAAATGGGTGCGCAAGAATCTGTTGGTGTTTAACAGTGAAAAACGCAAGGTTCTCCACCTTGGCAAGAAAAACCTGCAGCATCTTTATAGGCTTGGCAGTGCTATGCTGGCTAGCACTACAGGTGAAAGGGACTTAGGGGTCATGACTGACCACAAGATGAACATGAGCCTTCAATGTGATGCTAGTAAAACGAGTAAAATGCTGGCTTGCATCCACAGATGCTTCTCAAGCAAATCCCAGGACAGAATTCTCCTGTTGCACTCGGCCCTGGTGAGGCTGCAGCTGGAATACTGCGTCCAGTTTTGGGTTCCACAATTCAAAAAACACGTGGAGAAGCTTGAGAGAGTCCAGAGAAGAGCCATGTGCATGATCAGAGTTCAGGAAAACAGACCTTATGACGAGTGGCTGAGAGCTATGGGGCTCTTCAGCTTGGAAAAGCGCAGGCTCAGAGGTGATCTGGTGGCCATCTACATGTTTACCAGGGGTGCTCACCAGGATCTGGGGGAACGTCTTTTCACTGGAGCGTCCCAAGAGATGACAAGGTCAAACGGTCACAAACTATCTCCATGACCATTTCAGGCTGGACATAAGGAAGAACTTCTTTACTGTCTGAGCCCCCAAGCCAGAGGTGGTTCAAACACCTACTTTGAACGCCTTCAAGAGACATTTGGATATTTATCTTGCTGGGATCCTATGATCCCTGCTGACTTCCTGCCACTGGGACAGGGGGCTGAACTCGATGATCTTCCGAGGTCCCTTCCAGCCCTAATGTCTATGAAATCTACGAAATTTATAAAGGGGCCTCATACCCATTCCCCTGTGTTCAGAGGCAATCATTAAGCAAAAGAATCCCCCAAATCACTACTTTAAACAGTCACACACTGCAAGGTACACTGTCTAAAACACCAAGAACAAACTATAACAGCTAAAATCAGGGGAAACAAGACAACAATGCACTGCTACTTTCTTCTCAAGTAGCCTCACTGTTTTTAACAGCACTAGTTGAGGATCAAAAGTACTACTCAACCTGAGAAAAAGGGTGTCTGCAGCCCTACGTAACTACTGATGAATTAGGGACAGGTTCTGCTTAGTTTTCATACTGACCTGTAAGGCGTAAGTATGTTAAGTGGGGGAGGCTGTTCACAAATGTCATAAGTCTCTTGTAAAGGAATAGGCAGAGTCTTGCGGTCAAACAGCTGTTGATCCTGAATTGTGGAACTCCTGAAAGCTTTTCTCATCGTAATGTCTTGCAATGATACTGAAAGGAGACATGAAAATAAAATGAAAACAAATCAACCAATCAACCATTTGGTTTAATTTATCTGATGTAAAATGTTTTACAACTGCTAAACATTCTTTTTGCTAATAATTTCTCAGAGTATCATTCACATTTTACAGAAGTATATTATTAAACTATTACTACCCTAAAAAGTGTAGTTAGATGAGAAAAACATATATAATATGTATGTTATCACATTGTCAATTACTTCTAATCAAAGGAAACGTGTTTTTTAACTAGACTCATGATGGTAACAGAATTCTGTTTTCCATAAAAGGCATCCCTCAGTTAAGGCTAATGTGTCAAAAGGGGTCTGTAGCCACACAAATGAGATTCTGTATCTTTAAAGTACCTAGTAAAATTAACCTATTCTTAATAGCCATGTGGTGGCTTGTGTCTGCAGCTTTCATTGACATTAATATGCACTAATTTGCATTCCTTGCACATGCAGCTGTCCAACTGAGATGCCAAATCAGCAAGGCGCAAAAGCCTATCCCAAACAGTCAAAGAGTTAGTGGCAGGTGGTGTTTAATCGTTCATTCCTGCATTCCTTGAAACCAGTAAAACGTTCTTCTAAACAGGTTGCTGAATCAAGATGCAATTCTTCCATTTAATATAAAGAATTTTTGTAACATGGTAATTATAATCAATTAATGACCAGTACACGAGATTACAATTAAATGAATGAGCAAGAATCCAGTGTCAGAGCAATACATTAAAATGCCATTTCCAAAAATTACAAAATCTCAACTAATAAGTTCTTGGATAACTACAATTAAGGCAAACAACTCGTTTTCAACTGTTTTAAAACCATCGTGATTAAAAAAAATAGGTTGAGTTGGAAGCATTCCTATTAAGATTCTAAGAAGGTTAATTGAAAAATGACTCTAACAGATGCACCGTTTCATGAATGTGTAATACAAACTTCATCTGTTCAATTTTTTTTTCCTTCCTTTATGCTCAAACATTTCTCCCACGAAGCCCAGTTGTCTCCTAAACTTAGTCATTACAACTAAACGTCAGCTTTCCAGCTCTGGTAAAGGAGAAACCCTATATTTGTAAGCTAAGGTATTTATTTAATGTCAAAATAAATCAATGCTGAAAGAAAAAAAAGGTTAATCCACCATACATTTTCAACAGAAAATACTATGTTTATAAAGTTAAATTCGGTTAATCTTTAAAGAAAAAAAAGATTGAGAGTGGCCATTTTAAAAAGCATCTAGTGCTTTAAAAATATTTAGCCTTTTAAAAGAACTGATTAATCAAAGGTGCTTTTGTCAGATTCTAAGCTTTATTCCATCTGATTTTTGTAGTATATTAACATATAAAAACTAAGCTACTTAGGGTGCTATCTGCTGCCCTATTTTCTGTCACAGCAGCTCAGAACAGTGGTGGCAGGAGAGTTGCCAGATTTCCCACATAAAACACAAGCAAGCAAAAGGCACAGAGCAGGGGTGTCAAAGATACGGGTCACAGGGTTCCTTTATCTGGCCTCTGGGTCTTAGAGTTGACCCACATACAGCACATGACCTGTGCTGCATGCAGCACCCACCCTGGCTGGTCCAGATGGCATCACATGCAGTGCTCTGTCCAGGACCTCCACTGCATGCAGCATGGATCCTTGACTAGCTGGAGTGGGTGCATGCACAGGTGTTGTGTTCAGTGCAATCCTGGACCAGCTCAAGTGGGCTCTGTGTATGCTGGGTCTATCATGCAGGGGTTTGCGGGGGCGGGGAAGGCAGGGAGGGAAGGAGTGCAGTGGACCCAATCCATCCCAAGGACTGGCCCTTCACCATTAATTTGACCCTGTGGGTCAGATGAGTTCAACACCCCTGTTCAAGGGGGCCTGCAACTGTGAATGTTCCTCTTCCCTAGGCACACCAATGACTCCTCTTTGTGAGGCTAAGATGCTTTTTCTTTGCGATTCAGTTTGGCTTATGAGATTATTTATTGGCTTCTCAGGTAGTATGTTCTTTGGGGATTTTTTTTTTCTCCCAAGTCTTAGGATCAAAGTTTTGGAGGGAATTTTCTCTTTTGGAAAATCTTCCACTAAGTACTCAGAAACCTTTCCATTCAATTCTTTTATAGATTAACTGTTTTGCTTCTAAGTGAGGCACAATACGTAAGCAACAAATATACTTATTCAGTACTACTCAGTAGTCCTTTATGACATTAATTCATAAGCACTTTCTAATAACAATATTAATAAATGTCTGTTGGAGCATGACAACTCTGGAAATAGTTAAAGGGAACATTCCTTCAATAAATATACACAAAACATTCCTTGGCTTTTGATATTTAAAGTGCTTATAAAAATATTAAACATTGGTCTTCTGAATAAATTAAAATTACTGAGATGTGCATTATTCTATATGTTCTCTCATGTTCCATCATTAGTGGGCCCATAAAGTCTCTATAGTAAGCAGGTGCAGCATTTTTAAATCTTCAGTTTCCCACCCTTCCAGTAAAAATTACAACTAAGTGCAGCTGTGCTCAAGCTTTGCAGAGGGGAAAAGATCAGTCCCTAGGACAATCAGTTCCCAATGATTGACAGATCATCTATCTAAAGTTATACGAATGGCCAGAGAAAGTATTTTGTAGAATTCACCACTGCCACTAACATTTTCTCCTTCAATATTTTGGATCTTGTCATGAAAAATAAAAATAGCCTTTTATATGAAACAGCCGAATATATCGCAACAACTTCACTAAAAAAAAACCTGCCAGAAGAATCCAAACAAAATATTTAGAAATATAGTACTGTGATACTGGGCTCCAGAAAGTAGTTACATAAGTCTGTAAACTCAAGAGACAAATACCCTAAATGTCTCATAGATAATTTCTCAGAATTTACAGACTCATTGTACACATGCAATATCTCAGGGCACTACCTTTAACTGTAGTATACAACAAGCCCATAAGTACTGTTCTGTGAAAGCTTAAGTAGTCTCTGTCATTTTAACACATATACAATACACATACCATTTCCTCCTCTCTCTCATTTGAGAATCTGTATTAACTCCAGAAGTGTAAGTATATCCCCCTTCCATCTCTGCATCATGAAATTTGTAAAAAGACTTATTATAGCAACCAGTCTAACTCCCTACTAATACACGATTTTCCAAGTAATTGGAAATAATACCTGTCAGAAAGCAGAGCTATCAAATGTACTGTACATGACGTTCTGAAACAGATCTCTGTTCATTTCTCTCCAACTCAAAATAAAAAATGAGAAAAAGCAGGTATTTAAATAACAATACTACAACAGGTATTAATTGGGTGTCTTTTGAAGCTGTAATAAAAAACATATCAGTACCATAAATTGGTATTAATATTTTACCACATGGTAAGCTGCCACTTCTATTTCTTTCCCTTTAGTGTCATTAAAGTATGACCCACAATTTGTAGAAAAAAATCAGCTATGGAGTGTATCAGTGTTCTGACAGAAAGAAATGATTCTGATAGAAATAATTTACATTTCAAAAAAATACTTTTACTCTCTTACTTAAAAAAAAAAAAAAATGTTAGGCAATAGGTTTTAAAGTTCTTCAAATGTACAGCCAATAAAAGTTCTATACCTTCCAGAAATGGCAAATATATATAAATTGTTGCTTGACACCTCCATGAACACGTAACATTTTAAAACCAGCACCATTTAAAACAACAAACTTAATTGTGTGCCAATTCAAAGATTTTGTTAGAATTTGTCAGAAGTCGTGGATCTAAATGGCCGATTCCCTTCATGTATTCAAAATCCTATCCAAAGCCTTAGAAGTAGGAAAGAAAGAACACAGGATGCTATTTAGAAAGTTCCAGTTATGAGTAACTAACCTTATTTTCTTTATTGAAAATTCTCTCCCCAGCAATAACCTTCTTACTCAACCCTCGGGCTGAGAGTGTAATATTGAGCTCTGAGTTCCATGAACCATTTTCACAGATTTTAGAAATGCCATTATTCTTAAGAATGTCAAAAATACTTTGCTTTTAGTAGAATGACTCTTCTGCTATCAAAATTTTTCTTTCTAACTATTGGAGTTATGCTAATTACTAAAAAGAAATTACTTCTCCCTTGGAAAAGAAATTGCTTCCCCTTGTTTACTGTCCTCAGGGGCAAGTCCAATCTCACATTTTCTAAAATGATCTGTCCTAGTGAAAATAAGAGCACAGATGCAGCTTGGACATTGAATTTATGTAGCTTAACTCCCGTATGTAAGTAAAGGGACTCAGAGAAGCCTAGGAAGCTAATACGTTTGAGAGAGAATTCATAAATAGATGTTGAAATATAATGCATGCTAGAGAACATCCTTCTCATCCAGGCATTGCAAACAGCGAACACGTCAATGGGCTCATCACAAACATGGGTGCATTTTCTTGTTCATTCTGACAAGAAAATGCACCACTTAAAATCTGTCATTTCATCCAGATTTCCTTTTTCATAAATAGAGAACAAACTGCACAGAAGTATAGCCCTGTCACTGAATCATCTAACTTTATGAAACTAAAGCTGGGCATTCCTAACTTAAACTGATTAATTACTAAACATATAGTAAACTAGACTGAGTCTAAGAGAACTGGAGGAAACACACTGAAGGTGTTGGGGCTAAAGCACTTACCACAAAGGTGCAGATTTGTATAGAGAGAAATGTACTGTTCCCCTATATTTACTGCTTTAAATAATCCTAGGATTTACCACACATGAAGGTCTGAGTGTTCAAAACGAACACAGATCTGCTGAGGCAATCCTTTATGAAGAAATGCCTGTGGTTGTGTACAAACATTACATTTTTACTAGCAGAATTGCTGTTCTCTCAGTAGAAATAAGATGTATACAAACGTTCACTGAATTCCCCCTAGGCAAAACATGCCCCTTCCAGGAGATCTTCTGGGTCTCAACCTACAAGATCTCCCTTATAAGAGTTTCTCCCATAAGGGTGAATACCTGTACACTCCCCTCCCAATCTGCTCTGGGAGGGAAAGGAAAGTCAGTAAAATAAATAAATACATAAATTGAGCTGTCTGCAAAACACTAAGCATTCAGAGCTTGATTGAAGCTCCATGGTCAGAAAGAAGATAGAGGCAAGTTAACTGACAGATAGAGCACAGCAGCATGACCTGCTGTCTGAATGGGAGTGCTATAGGGCAGAGGTTCTCAATCCCTGGGGTGCAGCCCACTGGCAGGCCGCAGCGGGTCAGCTACTGGTCCACAGCACTGTCAGCTGCCAGACTGAAAGTGGCTGAGGACTGGCAAACCATGGCCCCCCAAAGCTAAGTGGAGAGGTCGTGGCTTCTTTGGCAGGGCCCGCGGCAGCGCAGAGTTTGGCCCACCCCCCTGGCCGGGATGTGGAGGTATCCTTAACTTGCCTGTTGGCAGGAAATTCTGGCCGCAGTCAGCTGCAACTGCTGGGCTGTGGTTTGCTGGGCTGCAGCCATTTCTGGGCCCTGGCTTGCCAAGCTGCAGCATAAAAACTTTGGGAACCTCTACTGTAGGGGATACCAAGGGTGGTGGCAATATGGTATAAAACCACTGATGCAAACAAGGCTGCTAACCCTGTTTTGTTTGTTTGTTTGGGGTTTTGTTTTTGTTTTTACTGACAATAAAACTTTTACTTTTTTAAACATGGTTGGTATTAAACCCCTGAATTTGAACCAAGCTCTCCTAAATGGGGCCTGGCAAAACGCTTACATTTACATTATGTAAAACATATACCAGTGAGAGTTTGGTTGTCAGTAAAATGTTTGCAGATTGTCAATGAAAAACAAATTCTCAGGTTGGAAGTTCTGTTTAGGATGCAGTTGTTCCTCATTCTGAAACTCTTGAAACCATTATGCTCAAAATATGTAATTCTGCATTGTGACACCATGGACAATAATTAATTTGCCTCTTGAGTTTCCTATCTTTTCCCTTGAGCTTCATAATGTGTTAGGTATGCTGATTTTAAGGTGAAATATTTCTACCTTGTATACATGCCCCAATTGACTTGGAGAAACCTAGCACTTTAGGGGTAGAAACAGATGTTACCTTTTATCACCTTTGTGCCACCATAAAACAGACACCTATGCCCCTATTGTGCCACAAATGCCCCAAATTTGTGGCTACAACAAAGTTGCTACTAACTTGTGCTATGTAGTGGCAGACAGCTATTTGTTTTGTGATGGAAAAGTATGGGCAGCTTAGAACTGCTCATACTCTTCAGCTGACCTAGGGAGGTGCTCTGGGGTTTTGGGGACCCAATTCTGCACAGCTTGGTAATTTCCACATAGAGTTGGGCCCCTCCATCCCCCAGGAGTGCCTTCCCAGCTTTCCCTGCTTACAGAGAGGCACTCTGGGGAATCCTGGGACATGCCTACATGAGCATGAAAAACAGGGTTTCCCTACTAACAGGGATATGTGCCCAAGATCCTATTTGTTCATCTCTAAGAAGGAAACCCAAACATTCCCTGTTTACAGAAATGTTTCTAGATTCCCTGGGGTGCCTTTCTAAGTAGGAGAAGCTGGGGAGGTGCTCATAGAGCTTCAGAGGCCTGATTCTGCATGGGAATTCCTGGGGTCATGCATAATCAGTCCCCTGAAGCCACGAAAGAACACATCACCTAGTGTCCCACAGCATCAATGGGCAATAGAATGGGAGGGTGTATGCTTTGCCCAATGAAGTGGATCAGCTATGCTAGGACACATCCCAGCAAAACCAACCCACTTCATTTAATAACATCTATTTCTAGCCTAGGATCATACCATTTTCACCCATGGTACCATGACCCATACTGCTTTGTGTTACTGAAATTTCCCAGCTACTAATCTGCTTTGTGTGATAACTAAATGCTTTGACAAAGTGATGTTTCTACAACCCTATAAAAGTAGGTACATTTATTCCATAACACCAGATTTTGAGTTAAAATTTCATTACAGTAAAATTTTTGTCATCTGACATTTAAGTAACCAGAAATTCTATTAACTGGAATTTCCAGCCAACTGAAGAGAGAGGGAGTTTGCACATGGCAGCTGCTGCTGCCACCCACCACCCCGCGCTGTTGCCACTCCATGTGTGGCTGCTGTCACCCCTCCACCTCCCCGCTCACAGCCACCACCCCTCCCACCTTGTGTTATCTGAAAACCCCTATTGGTAAACCAGAATATTTACATGACCGGAATTCCCCCTACCTCAGGGATGCTGGAAAGCAAAGATTTTACTGTATATACTAGAAGAACATGTCTCCATTAAAAAAAAATTACACTTTTTTTTTTTTTGCTGCCATGAAATTTTAATTTGCAACAGCATTTAGTATAGGTTCACTATAGAAAACAAAACACCTTATTTTGCTGCCTTAAGTTTCTAGTTTAAGATCAAGAATACAATTATAACACTTTTTCTAGTCTGTAGAATCAATAATGTAGTTTCAAAATATGCAGATTCTTAGTTTCTGAATCCCCTCCTTTTCAGAATATTACGTATTTTTAGGGAGTAACACAATTGTCATTTATAAATGATGTTACACATGACATCAGTGCTGCACTGTATATTGGTATTTCAAAAGAGACATGAAAGCTGAGTCTTCTTAACAAAAGTGCTATAAGAGTACCACCTACACAGATCTAAATTATTTACTTATATTAGCACTTATAACTGCAAGATTAATGGCTCTAAGAAATTCACAGAACTGCGAGAACTGACAAAAATTTTCTTTAGAAGCACAATACTAAAAAGGGGTGACATCTTTTATTACATAACATGGGCACTATTAGTTTTATAATGACCAACAACTACCAACTCTAATGTTTCAAGTCCTTTAGTATGTGTATGTATGAATCTCTCATACATGTATGTAATTACACACACAAGTGCATGTGCACACATGCAAATTCTAGGCAATATATGTATGTTAAATATATAAATTATTTAAACATGGCTGCAAAGAAACCCATACATTTACAATGGATTACTCATTCTCTCTCTCTCTCATTTTTTTTAACCAAAGAAGGGATTTATTATGTATCATATTAAATGTGTATTTAAAAAAATAAATGTTTAAAAGAATACATTTCAGGAGACTGAGTAGGCATTTCTTCGAAATAACATTATTTTTCAGAGATGATTTCTCATTAAAGAACCCACATATCCAGAATGTAGTACTATGCAACCACACCAATACAAGGCTGAATGCTTCTATATAATTTTTAACTAAAAAGATAGTTTCCTTTTTTCTTACCAGAAATGAATTTTATTAATTTATTACCATCTCTCTGTAAAAACAAACTTTATATATTCACCCCCCTACAGAGGAAATAAACAGTTATTTTTCCTCTGTATAAGAATAGCATCGTTGCTAAGGGGAAAATGAAATAATTTCAAAATCTATAATTAGTAGAAAGTGGGGTACAGATATTATTTCAAAATCTGTATGGACACTTCCTTCTTAATATCCTTTTTTTTTTTTTTTGCTTAAACATGTTCAATTGTTCATTCTACAAAAATGTATTTCAGTGTTGAAATCTGATTTCCTGTTTATAGAACATTAAATACATGAAGACACAATTCAAATGAGTTTTGATAATATTAAAAACATGTTTGATATTTACATGACATTTTTTTTACACTTAATAATTTTAACTAACTTAATAAAATCACCTCAAAGAATTCAAATTAATACCAAACCAAGCTTTTAAAGTAATGCATCCAATATCCCAATTCATTTTATTAAACACATACATAAATGCTTGTCACAATACTGTGTGGTTTTCCTCTCCCCATTTTTTATGTTTCTTCAGTGGTAATCTCTATTCCTAGTTTCCTCCTGAAGCACTGCTTCCTGAGCTCCTGTGGAGCCCTATGTTTTTACAGCACAAGGTAGCAACTGTTAGGCACAATCCAGTACTCTGTCTCTTCCATGATTTGATTTTTATCTTTTTGCAATGGAAAATGTAAATAATACAAAAAGTAGGATGGAAATTCAGAAGCCCTTGGAAAACTTCAGTTTCATCAGGAGGCTTTAAATAAGTTTTTGCCAAGGATTTCTCTTTTGCTCACATGTATCTGGTTCTTGTTGTTTGTTTATGCTTTGACTCTAAAATAAAGTTCCTCTCTCTCCCTGATAGCAACACGGACATAAAGAAGTACATTAGAGATAACTTCTGCTTTGTCTACTAAGAAAGAACACCAGTAAAATCAAGAGGGACTCATTTTGTGTATCGTGGAATAAATAACTTCCTCTCCATTCGGGTTAAGACTAACAAAAACACAAAATCAGTGTTTTTACAGAGCTTGTACTTTTGTACAATTAAACCTCTAATGCAAGAAAAAGATCATGATGTTGAAAATGTTTGAGCTCCCTGGTGCATAGAAATAGGCTGTCCCTCCAACACCCTTTCCAAGGGTGCATCATAGGGTCTCCAATACAGATTGCCAGACCTGCTAGTTAGTGCACAGACTAGTACTTCTGAGCACATGCAGTTAGTTGAGTGCAAGGACAGATTTGCTTTAATGTTGTACAGAGGTTTAAAAGGAAACATTCCAGAATCCAGATTTACTCCTTATGCCCCAGTTGGTTAGGAACTAATTTTCCAAAGTTTTCTGAGCTTTACCACTTAAATCCTAAGCCATACCCCCGATATTTTCTTCTATTATAATTCTCCTTTTTTTTTAGGCTAGACCAAAGTTAGAGCTGTTTGCAATAAGCTTTTTAAAATTCAAATCCAGAGAAGAAAACAAATGATTCATTGTCCCCAATTCTGGAGTGGGATATTATGTCAAGATCACCATTTTCCTGTTCCCTCTTTCAAAAACCTCACTCTAGGCAAACTTATTCTTCTAACAAGAGGCACTGGACACAGCTTCCTCAAGGAACTGGTTAACAGTTCTTGGACTACTTATGAATGGAAAAAAATACTCCTGGAACTCTGAATAGTAGTAGCTTTTTGGCATGATCAGTCACTGAAAGGCTAGAGCAGTGATTCTCAACCTGGATCCTGCAAGATCTTTCTAAGGGTGTGGCAGGGTGCTAGGCAATATTAGTTATATTAAGCACACATGCACGTACACGATTCATAAGATAAGCCAAGAGATTTCTAATAGAATTCTATAGTGTCAAAAATACGTTGACCTGTTATGGCCTCTCTCAGTTCTCTGCAACAGAATTATTAAAAGTATTTTTTCTGTAGACAAAAATCAAATGAAATTAGTTTTGGAAATTGTGTGCCATCCTAAGTTCAGGACTTTGTACTTGTCCTTATTGAACTTCATGACATTTCTTTGTGACTAATTGGAGGATTGAACCAAGTCCCTCTGAATCCTAGCCCTACCCTCCAAAGTATGAGTAGAGCCTTACTACCGACAGCATGATGCCATCTGCCAACTGGCTGAGAATGTAATCCATCCCATATTCCAGATCGTTGATGAAGATATTTGAACAGAAGTGGCCCTATGACTGAACACTGGGGCACTCCATTCGGTACTGGATGCCAACTAGACAAAGCCATTGATTACTATTCTCCGATCCTGATCCAGCCAGTTTTCTATCCATCAACGTCCTGAAGAAGATGGGACAGGGGAGACTGGAGAAACAGTACTAAACCTTGAAGGGAGAGCAGTGGGCCCAGGAAGGACCAAAAGAGTCTCCTATCTCTCAGGGTGAAACACAGCAGCACTCTCTAAATAGATTTGGAGGCTTCCGATTCAATTTGGACCTCTTAATGGGTCTCCCAATTTGATATGGATAGTCAGCTGCAGAATCGGGCCAAATCTCCTCTGAATCGAATCAGCTACCAAAGCTTCGCACAGCCCTACCCCCTACACATGGGTCACTACTGGGCTAATTTATACCCTTAGTTATCCTAGGGCAATTACCCCTGAACTCTGACCCAGGGGTCCAAACAGACAAAGCCCAGGGATACCTGGTCAGCAGGGATGAGGTGCTGGGCTACACTCACAATATATGATGGACACTGAGGTGGTTGAAGAGGTAGCAGGGTAGGCAACAGAATGAGTCCCAGAATGGCAAAACGAGAAGGGGACCACCTCCCTGCCCACACTCTATATCTGAGGGGGAAAGCAAAGCCCCTGCTACTGTAGCTGCTTGTCCAGGGTCTTGCATGTTGTGGTCAAGAGCTTTCTGCCCCTGAAGACCCTTTTCCCAAGCCTGGGAGGATTTGAGGAGCTAGGGAATGAGCCAGGTTGAAAAATGTGGCTCTGCATATACCTACAGCAGAGCATGCTGCTCAGAACAGCTTATGTAAGGGTTGCCAGAGATTGGGAGGGCAAAGCCACGCGTTTCCCCCTTGTCCATGGGACTAGGGTAGATGGGGGGGTGGTGTCAGAAAATAAGCAGTGGGCTTACCTCCTTGCACAGGAGCCAATCATTGTTACACCCTTACAACAATCAAGGCACCCCGACTGAGAATCAGTGTTCTAAACTTTCCAACTAGCGAGTGAGAAAAGTGACTCTCACTTTTCATGTATATCAAAGGTATCAATGAGGCACTTGGAGCAAAACTTTCCCTGACATAATAGTCCCTTGCTAGCTAGGTGAACTATTTTAGTCATAGACTGTTAATCAACCATTTATACCGTAATATTTACAACACAAAAACTACCAAGAAGCTAAAAGATTGATTAAACCACCACAGTCTGCTCAATTTTAGCAACTGCTTTTACAAAGAAAAATCCTGGTCACAAATTGATGCAGCTGAGTGGCAACATCTACCAGCTATGCCAAAAGAAATGCGTTTTTGCTCTCCAAATAAAGTACCAGTGGTATTTCTTGACCTCTGGTAAAAAAGTACTTCAATACAAAGCTAAATTTCCACCCTGTTCTGGGTTTGGGAAACAAGATCCCATAACCTCTATAGACATTAAAATGTGAATCCTGAATTGCTGCCTCAAATGGACATTTTACCACACTGAGTGATCCAGAACTGGAACACAGTTCTAGGTTTTAAACTAGGATGCTAATCTCTACCTGAGATTACAACTCAAGAACTGGAGTGCACCTGCTTTGGGACATATAGTACCCAAAATATGAGAAAACTGGGTAACTGCATAAGATTGTGGACATTTTTAGTGTACAGTCAACAGCTTTCGTATGCAGGTTTTGGTGAAAAATGGAAATTACCTTAGATACGTATGGTGCATGGGATGCAATCTTCCCCTATATAGAGACTTAAAACAAGGTTTATGCACTTTTAAAATCTCACTTAAACCCTGCCTCATAACTGCATTTCGATAAAGAACTTCACTGGGTTCAAGCTAAAACTACTGGTTTTCTAAGGGTTCAACATTATTTCTATGGAAATTAGTTCCAGAGAAACAGAAGCCTATGCAGAATCAAACCCAGTAAAAATCATCATCCATTACTGAAGTTAAGAGAACTCCACTGATCGTCACTAGCTGAGGCTTTGGCCCATTAGTTCCAATAATAAGTAACCTTCAGCTATTTTGATTCGTTTGCCTCAAATGCCTCTACACAAACGCTTGTAGTGTGGGTAACAAGCAGGAGGAACTCACCCTCCTGCTGGCTGACACCAGCCCGGACATAGTGGGGATTACAGAAACGTGGTGGGACGCAACGCATGATTGGGCGGTGAATGTTAAGGACTATAGGCTGTACAGGAGGGACAGGATAGGAAAGAGAGGTGGGGGCGTGGCACTCTATATTAAGGAGCAATACACATCCTCGTCAATTAGCAAGGAGTCAGGGGAGGGGCACTCTGAAGTGCTTTGGGTTAGAGTACAAGGCAGTTGAGGGGAAAGAGACTTAACGGTGGGAGTCTACTACAGACCTCCCAACCAGGGAGAAGAGCTTGACCAGGAATTCTTGGGTCAGCTCACAGAGGTAGTGAAGGCTAAGGATGTGGTAGTCATGGGGGACCTGAACTTCCCGGATATCTGCTGGGAAGAACAGTCAGCCAGGTCTGAACGCTCACGTAGGTTCTTGGCTGGAGTGCAGGACCTCCATCTAACCCAGGAGGTGCACAGCTCCACCAGGGGAGACGCCTTGTTGGACCTGGTGCTGGCCACGGGTGATGACCTGGTGAGGGGGCTGCGGGTGCTCGACCACCTGGGCGACAGCGATCATCGCCTGCTGGAATTCACCATCCAGCGCAAGGTGGCAAAGGCATGCAGTAAGGCAGTGGCCCTAGATTTTAGGAGGGCAAACTTCAACGAGCTAAGGAGGATAGTTGGAGAAGCACTGAGGTCCCGGAGGGGAGGGGAGCCAGGTGTCCAAGGAGAGTGGTCGCTTCTTAAGGAGACGATCCTCCAAGCCCAAAGAAAGGTAATCCCAACCAGGATCAAAGGGAGCAGGAGAGCACACAAGCCTCCATGGCTCACCAAAAGCATCCGGGAATGTCTCCTTGCTAAAAAGGAGGCTTACACCCAATGGAAAGAAGGGGTCATCACCAGGGAGGACTATTCTGTAGTTGCTCGGGGATGTAGGGGGGTAGTTAGGAAAGCCAAGGCAGAGATGGAACTGGGACTAGCTTCCCAGATTAAAGACAATAAGAAGTCCTTTTTTAAATACATAGGGTGTAAAAAGAAGGTCCCGGGTAATGTGGGGGCCTTGCAGGACACGTTGGGAAACTTGGTTGTCACACCAGAGGGCAAAGCTAACATGTTTAACGATTTCTTTGCCTCCGTCTTCCTAAGAAGGGACCAGAACAGCCACTTCCCTGCTGGGCCCCCCTCGGGCCCCGGGGGAGGCACACCTGAGCCACGGGTTAGCGAGGACTTAGTTAGGGAGCTTCTGGAGGGGTTGGATGTATTCAAGTCAGCCGGCCCGGATGATCTCCACCCTAGAGTTCTAAAGGAACTGCCTGAGGTCATTGCAAGTCCCCTGGCATGGCTTTACGAGCACTCATGGTGCTCTAGTGAGGTACCGGAGGACTGGAAGAGGGCCAACGTGGTCCCCATCTTCAAAAAAGGTAGGAAGGAGGACTCGGGAAACTATAGGCCGGTTAATCTTACCTCGATCCTAGGCAAGCTGTTCGAGAATATTATGCTGGCACACATCCAGGAGGGGCCAGCAGGAGACTGCATGCTTAGGGGCAACCAACAGGGGTTCATCAGTGGCAGGTCCTGTCAGACCAACCTGGTGGCCTTTTACGATCAGATCACCAGATCATTAGATGCAGGGGTAGCAGTGGATATAGTCTTCCTGGACTTCCGGAAGGCTTTTGACACTGTCCCTCACCCCGTTCTCATTAAGAAACTGGGGGGCTGTGGTGTAGACACCCACACAGTCAAATGGGTTGCCAACTGGCTGGAGGGCTGCACCCAGAGGGTGGTGGTGAATGGGTCCTTCTCAACCTGGCAGGACGTAGGCAGTGGGGTTCCGCAAGGCTCGGTCCTTAGGCCCGCACCGTTCAACATCTTCATCAGTGATTTGGATGAGGGGTAAAAAGCACCCTGTTCAAATTTGCTGATGACACTAAGATGTGGGGGGACATGGGCACACTGGAAGGATGCAACAGGCTACAATCAGACCTAGACAGGTTACAAGGGTGGGCGGACGAGAATAGGATGGGTTTCAACACAGACAAGTGCAAGGTGATGCACCTCGGGAGGAACAACCGGCACCATACCTACAGGTTAGGGAACTCCCCTCTTGTCAGCACGGAGGTGGAAAAGGATCTTGGGGTCATCATTGACTCCAAGATGAACATGGGCTGGCAGTGTGGGGAGGCAGTTAGGAAGGCCAACGGCACCCTGTCATGCATCCACAGATGCATCTCGAGCAGGTCCAAAGAGGTGATCCTCCCCCTCTATGTGGCACTGGTCAGGCTGCAGTTGGAGTACTGCGTCCAGTTCTGGGCGCCACACTTCAAGAGGGATGTGGACAGCATGGAGAGGGTCCAGAGGAGGCCACTCGTATGATCAGGGGACAACAGGGCAGGCCCTACGAGGAGAGGCTACGGGACCTGAACATGTTCAGCCTCCAAAAGAGAAGGCTGAGGCGGGATCTTGTGGCCTGTTATAAAGTAGTCAGGGGGGATCAGCAGGCATTGGGGGAGTCACTGTTTCCCCGAGCACCACCAGGAGTGACCAGGAATAATGGTCACAAGCTGGCAGAGGGTAGGTTTAGGTTAGATATCAGGAGGCGCTACTTCACAGTCAGGGCGGCTAGGGTCTGGAACCAGCTTCCAAGAGAAGTGGTGCAGGCTCCTCCCCTGGGGATGTTTAAGAGGAGGTTAGATGAACATCTTGCTGGGGTCGTTTGACCCCAGTACTCTTTCCTGCCATGGCAGGGGGTTGGACTAGATGATCTGCTCAGGTCCCTTCTGACCCTAGAAACTATGAAACTTTTCACTGAGTTTCATTCTAATAATGTTGTAGGCTCTTTCTGACTCTTTACACAGATATCACTAAAGGTGTGTATTGAACCTCTCAATCATCCAAACAATGTTTCACATATTCTTTTATTTATTCTTTCAACAATTCTTCAAACAAGCTACTACTGTGTTAGCCAACCTGCATCCCAGAGAACTATGCCTAACAACTGTCTATATATTTTAACTTGACTTTTAATGAGGCTTCTTAGTTTTTTTTCTCTTTTTCTTTCCTTAACCATCAGTTCAGGTATGGCTCTACTTCTTTACTACATCTGTACTACAAAACTTCACAGATCCACTAATGGTAAGAAGCAAATGTTTTAACACAGATTGAATCGAATGTTTGAATCACCGTGTTTAATCACCACAGGCCAGAAATCCATGGTAGAACATATCCAAGACACAGACCCATATCTTCTGACTCTGAATACAGTTAGTTGATATGGTGGAGAAACATCTGAGCCTTGCTCTACACCACACCTTTCACTCCTGCTCTCACCAACAGAAAGTTACAACCACGAAGTTTGAGCAGATAAACCTCCAAAGAAAAGTAAACTTATTATGTATAATACTTGGGGGGGTTTTAAACAGTCATTATTAGCAGATTTACATTTACTCATTCTTCATCACCAGAAATCTGTAAGCATTTTTTTTTAATCTAAAAGAAACGGGAAACTGGAAAAGATAGCACTTCGTGTGCACCTTTACCCATGTAATGATTGACTCTCTTCAAAGGATTTTCAGTTGTTTTAGCTTGCTAGTCAGCTTCTGCATCCTATGACTAAGTCTCATGAAATCCAACATTATGGAAAACCAAGAGGATTGCAGTCTCAGGGCAGTCATCCAGAGCCTTTATGAGTACTACAATTTACTCAGACAAAAAGTTATACTTTCTAAATAAATATGGATCAGGGATTTTTAAACAAAATAAAATACTTAAAAACTATCAGGTATTTAAATAAAACTACACGGTGTATGAAAGAAGAATGAAGAGGGATATGTAAAAATTGGATAGACTGATTTGTCGGTTTGTCACAATTGTATTGGTAAGAAAAGAGCACAAACAGGGGAACCGGGAACTAGGCAGCAAAGGCTTTTCCCTGATGTTCTGATGTCAAAATTCAACAACCAAGCAATGAATTGTTTGCTAAGGAGCAGCAGATGGTGGACAGTTGGATGAAAGAAGAATGAGAAGGGAGAGCTGAGCAGCATTAATTAGACCTAGACCCAGGTAGATTAATATGTAAATATCATTGTAAAAAAGTGCTACAAGTTCAGATTTCACCTTCCCCACAAGCTGTACACATTTTAAGTGGAGGAATGAGAATGAGCCAGACACTGAAGACCACCCCAAACAAATGCTTCCTTCTAATACAAAGTTGATGGAAAAATTTGAGTAATGACTTATGTCTCTGTTTTAAACCCAGTAAAACAGAGACTAGGAACACCATTTCAACTCAATGGAAATGGTGTTCACCATGTATCCAGACTGACTGACCTGCTCAAGACCATGTAGAACAGGGGTGCTAAACCCTGGCCCATGGTGCCATATCATCCAGCCCATGGGGCTCCCCACAGAACTGTGGGTTAAATTCCAGCACACAGGAACAGTGCAGGACCCCAGAACCTGATCCTGGCCAAGTGGATGTAGTATGAGACTCCAGGAGCCTGATCTGGCTGGACGGAGGCAGTGTGGGGCCCAATTTAGCACGCAGACTGGTCTCTCACCATTCATCTGGCCTGCAGGGCCAAAACCATGAGCACCACTGACAGAGCAAAACTGCTGAAAAAACGGAACAAGAAATAACCTATTTTAATTCACAGTTCCTATGTCTCAACTCAGTGGTGCCAAACCTTTTGGCTCTGCAGCCTGGCTGAGTGGCATGAGATTGGTCCATGGGCTGGAGCCTGGGCACAGATCCAGCCTTGTGCCTCATGGATTGAGCCCTGAGCTAGGCTGGATTGGATTCCACATGCCTGGATCCCACACAGCTCCTCACAGCAAGAAAGTGATAATTAATGCCATTAGTGCTCCCCACTACCACATTTTCAGACCTCTAGGGAGCCCCATGGGCCAGGATGGCACAGCTCTATAGGCCAGCTCTGGCCCAGAGGCCAGAGGTTGAGCACTCTTGCTGTAACCCCTACCTAAGCCCCTAACTCTTCTTTCCCCTTCATTTTTTTAGTACTAATTACAGCATGAAGAAATTAAATCTCAGTAGAAGAGACACATGTGGAAATTAACTTACATTCTTCTTCCTTTGGATCAAGTTGGGTAACACTGACAGATAAGCGATCTACACGTTCCTGTAAGGAATTAACTCTGAACGAGAAACTGTGCGCTTCATTGAAAAGCTCACCAAATATATCTTCAGCATATTTACCTGCAAAAGAAAAATGTTGGAAAATAAGCATTCAAACATGCCACAAACAATCCAAGTGAATGCTTTTTTTTTGCAAAAATGTCTTTTAGCTTCTATTTTGTTTTTAATTAATTACTTTGTTAAAAAGGCATCAAACAAAAATGACATAATTACTGAGCTCATTAGGAATGTTTAAAAGGCAATGAAGTTAGAGATCATTTAATTACTAGTTTATTTATTAAAAATAAAATTACTGTACCCATTATACTACGGCAAAGACCTTCAACCAGTGGAAACTGACTAAGCTATACTGATGTCAATGAGAGAAAACAGCTTTATACTATTTGACCTCTTATCTGGATTAAGCAACCTTATCTAATGAAATTTATCAAATTAGGTTACAAAAAATCTCAAGATAAACTAGTGTTTGCAGTTGTTTAAAGTGACGGGCCTTAGTAAAAAGAAATCCACAAAATCATTTTCACTGTGATTTGAATAACAGACGCATTATATTAGGTACATTCCCCTTCGAGTAGTCAACGTTTTAGAAAATGACCAAGGCCAATTGAAGTCTGTGGGAGTTTCAAATTTACCCCAAAGAGCAACAACCAATAACAATGTATCACATGAAAAGGGAGCCTATAAAATTCTCCACATGGTGCTGCTAATCTTAACCTGCTCAGAATCTTTCAGTACTAATAAAAAATATACCACACTGCTCAGAGAAAATTTGATCCATATTACCTACAGACTAGAAGCTCATTTCTAAAAATGTGTGCATATATGATACTTTTGCAAGTTTAAATTATGCATACACATCTAAAATACCTGATCTCCATGCAGAAGGGGTTTGTTGTAGCTGTGTTGGTCTAAAGACTTGAGCGGGCAAAGTTCTTTGGGTAGATGTGATATCCTTTATTAGACCAACTATTTTTTCCAACCATTTATTTGAAAAACAAACTGTAACATACACATTATCAACTGATTCAATTTATTCCAGATAGCATACTTTGACATACAATTTAACTATTTACTTCAACAGGTTAATCATAACTCATGGAATGTTCAGAGACATACAAATTAAAATATTTTAAGAAATACCTTAAGCATAACTTCAGGTGCAGAATAAAAAAATAAAATATAAGGTTCTAAAGCTCAAACACCGTTAATAAGATTATTTCTTCACAGTTTCCTTTTCAGAGGATTCATTTTATCTATATCATTTCCAAAGGCTTACAATTTATCTACTTTGTTAATGAGTTCAAATTGCCATCATATTCTTTTAAATCATGCTGTACAATGTCATATACATACGGTACAAAATAATTTGTTTTTAGCTTATAAATATTGATCCTCTTATGACAGGCAAGGTTCCTTGGGTAGATGTGGTATCTTTTATTAGACCAACTAACTAAACAGTTGGAAGAAAGTTCTTTGCAAGGTTTTGGGCACAAACACCCTTGTTCAAACTCTGCTGTTGTTCTGTGTTCTCCAAGGTGGAAAATAAGCTAAGGTTCTCTTATGAGACATTTTAACAAATCTGACACATTTGAAATAGGAAATCAACTTGATAACATTGCATTTATGCACGCTTGCATCCTCTTTTTTTATTTGTAGGTGAGTAAAATGAAAATGCCCTTTCTAAGCACAGAACAACCTAATGAATTTCCTCAGCATTTGGGGAAATACATTACATCTGTTAGAATGAGTACTAGTGTAATATTTGCAGTAAAGTACTTGCTTAGGTAGCAGAATGTCTACATAAGTTATCTATGTGCATAAATCTTCAACTCTAAACTCAAGAAAAATGTATGATCACTAGAAATACCAACACAACAGTTTTACAGAAGCTCAGCCATTCTTAATTCTAGAATTAAGAATTTAAATAAAATAAAGAAAACCACTGATGCCAATGACAAAACTGTTACTGACCTATAAAGGAACCCAATCCTGTTCAACTCCATTCATTTATTTGTAGTCAACATATTATATATTATTATGTTAAAGTTCACTCTATCATGCATGTGCATATTGCCAATATACTGCTAATGCTATAGGGGGCACACACAAAATGGAGAACATTATGCTTATTCAAACAACATGTACTGGTGTTGTATACTGTACAACAAAAAGAATGCCTGGAAAATATGACAGTTGTAATAATAATACTGTGGGTCTTGGTTGCAGCTGGACACATAATGCCAGATTAAGTGGATGGTTTGATTTGCCTATAAAATTAGATGAGAGTATTAATTCCCCAAAATAAATTTCAACATCTGCAAAAATCTTATTTTAAAGTACTTCCAAAAAGTGCTTAATTGACTGGATACATGCTATACATCTGCTATTTCCCAATGAATCATCATTGATGTGCAAATACATATACAATTACATTTATAAAAATATTACATGCTTGTATTACTAGCTGTAACTTTTACATCCACCATATTAGCGTTTTTTTGCAATAAGGCAGTACAGGGTTTTTACTGAAATACTTTACAAGTTAGTTTTTATTCCTAAGAAAGAAATGTATTATTGAGAATCACCTTGTTCCTCCTCCCATTTTGCTATTTTGTTCCCTTCCAAGGACTCTATTCATGGAGATCCTTCAGTCACAGAAGAAACTATGAATGTGGCTCCCTCTGTTGCCAGTCAATACCCCTTTGCGTGACAGTCAAATATAATCCCTTGGGAGTGATATGTGGTGCTTCCTTCCGCCCATGACTGTGTGGGCTGTGAATCTTTTTTTTTTTTAAACAGCTTCTTTCTAGACACTGAAAATAGACCTTTTATAATGTATCATTACTTGCTGCAAATAGAATAAAGGAAAACAGCTGATTGCGTCACCCTCAGCTTTGGATACACACTGCTCACATTTCTTCATCATTGGGCAGTAAACATTTATTGTCCTGCAAGACATAAATGGGCTAGCGGTCATTTTTACAACTCTTCTTTCTTCTTACCTTATGTTCTACCTCCTTTTCTCTGACACTATGCTTTGCCACAGGCTTATTACATGTATGGGAAGGAAAATGTTGCCAGCCATGAATGCAATGCACAAAATCTGAACTTAACTACTGTATGGTGAACGGACATCTTTCTGCGGTGTTTCAGTTGCAATTGGAAATGTTATCTTAATATTTTTTTATGAGACTGGAAACTCTGTGGGAAAATAGGGATTAACTATGTGTTCTTACCCTTCAAAGGAGTTTATCCAAGCATCTACCAAAGGTGAGGAAATGTTAAGCATTTGGTACTACTGGAGACAAGCCTGCCAGACAAAGGATGGAACAGGAAGGAGTTCTGCTCGTGTAAATAAAGCAGAACAATTGAATTGATGACTACTTAATTTTTTCTGAAGAGGAGAGACTAAAATCATCAGGTACAGCTGAGAACCATGTAACTCCAACCTACCAAAGTAGGATTCATCTCCTGTGGACATTTTACATCATCAATATTTCAAAAAGTAACTGTTATAATGTATTAAATTTCAGGTGTCCAACTTGAGACACAGTAATGAGACCTGATTTTCAGAAACTGGTGAAGACCCCTCCTTTAAAATATCAGGCCCATTTAAAACACCTCAAATGGGACACCCAAACAATGAAGCCATTAAAAAACCTGGTTTACACTGGCAAAATTAGGCATTTAAAAAAAATGTAAGTCATGTTAAATCAACATAATTTAAAGTTGATGCTCCATGAAAATCTGGAAAGATTTCAGTATACTTAAGGGAAGACTGAAAGTCAGCTTCAGTGGCATTTAGCTAATACTTCCAGACAATACTATACCCTAATATTTGGCAAGTTTTTAAGAGAGTAGTAATTTTTATTATGCCTACAAAGAATAAGTAAGGAATCCAGCTTGTTACCAATTGTGATATGCCAGAATTTCTTAAATCACACACTATCCAATCTTAATTATCCAATAAATTATTAAAAAATATAAGCATAGGTCAAAACAACAGAATGTAACATCCCCTTTCATACCTAGGGTCCATTTAAAATATACAACAGCACTAAGCTATCCTATGCCACTTGCTTCCAAAAATACATTAGGTTTCATAGATTTCATAGACATTAGGCCTGGAAGTGAGCTCGGAAGATCATTGAGTCCAGCCCCCCACTCAAAGGGCAGGAAGTCAGCCGGGGTCACAGGATCCCAGCAAGGTAAGTATCCAATTTGCTCTTGAAGGTGTTCGATGTAAGTGCTTGAACCACCTCCAATGGCAGGCTGTTCAAGACCTTGGGGGCTCGGACAGTAAAGAAATTCTTCCTTATGTCCAGCCTGAAACGGTCTCGCAGTAGTTTATGACCGTTCAACCTTGTCATCCCTTGGGGTACTCTGGTGAACAAACGTTCCCCCAGATCCTGGTGGTCACCCCTGATAAACTTATAGGTGGCCATCAGATCACCCCTGAGCCTGTGCTTTTCCAGGCTAAAGAGCCCCATGGCTCTCAGCCTGTCATCATAAGGTCTGTTTTCCTGACCTCTGATCATGTGCGTGGCTCTAATAGTTTTTTAACTATAGTCACAGCTGACAACACAATTTTATAAAATCCACATTTTACCACAGAAACATATCACAACATCACCAGCACACTTTAGAAAACCAAAGAAACCAAATATTCTAATTCTATTCATGAACAGTATTCTACTCCACTGACATGTATAATTATGTTAAATGGACTCTGACATACATTACTGTACCCTGTGACTGTGGCTGCAATTGAAACCCATTTAAGTTAATACAATAACTTTTCCTTATCTGAATCAGTTCTGAATCTGTTCAATCAATAGTAATATATATTTAAGAGTATATGTGCAAAAGCTAATTTTTTACTGAAATACAAAAAAACAGCAAATGTTCTTTAAAGCATATTGTGATAGTTTCACAGCTGGATTTCAGTAAAATATGCTTTCATCTTTAATTAATTTGGTAAAGTTTTCTGAACTGCAAATGTTATTTTTAAAGGAACATTAAAGCATCATTTTATAAGTGGTGCAAACTGAAAATTTCAGAATCATAAAATCATTTCAAAAGCTGTCTGCACAACACAGCTTTCCTCTTTAAAGTCTGTAATTCTCAGTTTCAAGAACAAAACAGATTGATCTTCCTGTCTAATTAACTTTCCATCTTAAGATCTATAACAAAACGTTTACCAAATATATCTCACATGTTAGACATCACTCGGTAAAAAGAACACTAAGTTTATTATCAGTTAAGGTTTTTGAGTTGCGCTGAACCCTGATTATTGCAAAACTGTTAAATCTCTATTCTTAAAGCAAAGATGGATAACTCCATTGTAGTCTTTGGAAGTTATTTATATCATGCAGGCAGTGAACAGAAGGCCATGAACAGACTGGTAATCCAGGCATTTAAACAGGACATTGGCACCTAAATTCCACCTAAGTCACAAGATCAGCCCAAATTCAGAGGTCATAAAACCACTGAGGAGCCCAAAATTCATTCAACACCTACATTTTAGCGTGAAAAGATCTCAGAACACACCTGAACTTAGGCTACTGCACATGCTCAGGAGCACTCAAGTCTGAGCAGACAGGTCCCTAACTTCCACCTAAACTCCACTACAAACCACAGGGGAGTTGGGGAGGAGCTTAAATTCCACCCAAGTCCCCAAAAGTCCCGATCTATCAGATGTTCTAAGGGGCGGATAAAAAAAAAGTTTGCAGAGACAAAATAGCTACCTCAAAATCTTTATCTGTGACCTAGAAAGTCTTTGAGAAGAGCAGACCTTAGAAACTGAAACACAGCTGCTGACTTGATGTGAAACCCTCTTTACAATAACTCTGGAATGGGGTACTTTTTGTTTTGAAAAATCAAAAGAAAGGAAGCAAGTAGCCATTCACACCATACCAAAAACAAATTCATTCAAGCAAATTTGGCACCTCTTCAAATACAACAGCTGAGTCCACATGTGGTGTGGACATTTGGTTCCCCGTGGACAACTAGTGGCAGTGCACCCTGCATCGCTGCTAGTTGTCCCCAGGGAATGCCTGAGCCACACACGCTCTGGCACGTGGCAAGTTACTCTGGGGGTGGTAAGGGGAGGCTAGGGACAGCACTGGGCTGGCCCCAGCAGCCTTACCTGGGATCCTCGGGGCCACCCAGGGCTGCAGCAGTGGTGATTCATTCTGCTGTGCAGAGCCTGGCCAGCAGCTGCAACATGTCTCTGGGCAGCCCAGCTATGCTTTTGAGTGATGCATGCAGCTTGCGCATGCACCGCTCCGATTTTTTTCTCTGTGGTTTTTTTTGACCCCAGATATCCAGAGGTAAAAAACCCCCAAACAAACAAAAACCTCCACGCTGCTCCCTTCAACATGGCAAATAACCGAACACGTGGTATGTGGTGCCACAGATGTGTCTGCAGCTCCACATAGCACACAGCTACGCTCATCTAAACACGGCCATCAGTTACAAATCCCTGAAGGTTTCAAACAGATTGCAACAAGAATCTTTTAAGATGCAGTTTATTTTCATTGCATGTTTCTGCAAGATAAGAAGAGTTTGAAAAGAAACACTAATTTGTTTACCTTTCCTAGAGTGCTGCTGCTGAGGAATGTTATAAACATTTCTTCTAGGACAAACAGATTTGGCCAGGGTTCTAAAAATGTACAAGGTTATTTGGAGGAACCTGGTGTTAGTTTATTTTAACTACCTGACCTACTTCTGAACCACTGGACTATTCAATTATATTATCCTTTATGGAAATACTGAAAACCTGCCTCCAGAAGGTTTACCTTACAGCTCACCAAAGTCACTAGCAGTATGGCATACGATTAGATTTTGCTGCAAACAATAGACTTCTATTGGTGTTTAGGTTAATTATTGAGAGAGATCAAGGTCACATCAGAGAATGCTGATCCGACCTTATTTCTACTTAGAACATTTTTTTTTTGGTAGTATCGTTGAATTAAAGAATCTATTAGTTTGTGACCATATATTTCAGTCACTTCCTTGTCTTCTTCACATCATTCATTTAGCATTGGGATTAACTTTTATAAACATGTTCCCATGATATTATCTCATAATACACTTATTTGTATTTGATTCATATCATCATCATTTTTGGATACTTCCATTTGTATAGGAAATTACTCAAGAGATGAACAGGACATTGAAACAATACCTCCACGACTATGTTAAAACAATAATAACAGAGATGTGTAGTCAGCTATGTTAGCCTAAGGTCAGGCAGAAGGTAGGGTAGTTACACCTTATAGACTAATTCAGAGCTGTATAAGCTTTCAAATACAACAGCTGATTTTGCCAGAGTCTGTGAAAGGACTGCATAGCACCTGACAAGTGAGCTGTTGCTTATGAGAAGTTATGATTCTCTGAAGTAGTTAATCTGTGAAGTATAACAATAATAGTTTGCTAAAATTCAGCAAACAATCAGAAAGGAAGAATTCTTGACTAGTTGTCATTTACACACTAAAAATTTAAAGGATGTGTGACACTAAAAATGAGGGGGCAAAACATTTGAGATTTTCAAGTAGTTCTTGATTAGAGATAACTGATACTTTGTTATGATTTTTAGTACTTCTGACAATGGAAATACTCACTGGCCTCAAACTTATAATAGCTTAGTTTTACCACTTATTGCATTTTAAACATGAACACAGTTTTTGCACTTGAGATTCTTTTAACGTTTGTAGTGTGCTTTTCTTCTGCAAAATAAAAGGGTAATTTCCTGCAGTTTCAATTTTTGCAGACAATTTATTGTACTCACCAATCATGTTAACAATAGCATTCCATGCTTGAACTAAGTTTTGGGCTATGTACAGACATTTCATTTGTGCTGGGAGAAAACCCTCTCTCTTGGCACGAGAAAGAGAGTTGTATGGACATTCAAGAAATTTCTTAAGGAAGAGAACTAGCTCTTCCATAAAAAGTTAGATCAGGAATCTACGAGGAAGATCTTCCTCCTCCCAATCTAAACTGAATGCTTGTACACATCTCCTGGATGAGGACACTTAATATCCCAGTCCTCTGCTCTCCCTCCCTCCCTTCTTCGGCTGTGGAAGAATGCTCCCACTTTGCCCTGCACTGCTGCAGGCGAAGCAGGCTGCTACAGCAGCAGCAAAATGTTACCACCTTCCCCTACACTGCTCCAGATATAAGCGAGGTAAGCTGCTGTGCCCCTATAGCAAGGCTGTCACAGCCTGGCTGCAGCGCCTGAATGCTTTCCCCCTCCCACACTCCTCCAGGTCATCCTAGAGAAGTGCAAGGAGAGGGGGGCTATTTTCCTGTGGTAGGAAGGGAGTCCAGAGGAGGGCCACTCGCATGATCAGGGGACAGCAGGGCAGGTGCTACGAGGAGAGGCTAAAGGACATGAACCTGTTCAGCCTCCACAAGAGAAGGCCGAGAGGGGATCTAGTGGCCATCTATAAACTTACCAGGGAGGACCAGAAGGGATTGGGTGAGACCCTGTTCCCCAGAGCACCTCCTGGAGTAACAAGAAATAATGGCCACAAGTTGACTGAGAGTAGATTCAGGCTAGACATCAGGAGGCACTACGTCACAGCCAAGGCGGCCAGGATCTGGAACCAGCTTCCAAAGGAAGTGGTGCTGTGTCCTACCTTAGGGGTCTTTAAAAGGAGACTTGATAACTACCTAGCTGGGGTCATTTGAACTTAAACTTAGTAGGGGTCATAAGAGCCTTGTATTCATTCTTGACCAGGGCAGGGGGTCAGACTAGATGAACTGCTCAAGTCCCCTCCGACCCTGCTTCTATGAAACTATGACCAGGAGGGTTCCCACTACAGAAGAATGCCTGCTATCCCTCACCAATCAGTGGATTGGTGGGATGGTGGTGGGAAGGGGCGGGGCATTCTCTTGGGCCTGGAAGCCTCCTCAGGTTGTCTTTGGCAGTGCTGCTTGCAATGCACCAATTCTATATACAGTGCCAAGTGCATGGTATTTTAAATGTCACCCTAACTAATAAAAGAAAAAGAGAATCTGCAGTTTGAGGTGTCATTACTCTGAATTATTGATAATAGCATGAATGACTTCGAATTTATTTAAAAAATAAACAAATATGATGGAATTTTATCAGAATATAACCAGAAAATAACACCTATTTAATACCATGAGCTTCCTTTTTGGGACAAATGGCTTTTTCGTCTTGTGTATGAAGCCATAATATATCTATTCTCAATTATCAGTTTATTTGCGTCCTTTTTGTTGGATAAGAGAGAAAACACTTAGTCTGATTATGGCTGCATTTTAAGGGTAAAACCAGAATTCTGATACCTGTGTACAAGTTGGGAGGTTGTAATACTATCCTCAATGGAGGGAGAATAAGGAGGGAGGAAGATATGATAGGAGGACAGTGTGAACATAATTATACTCCTCTTTATCAATTGAGAGGGTGTGTTCTAAACTTGGAGGGTTGGGGGAGGACATTTGGCAGAGGACCCGTGTCCTCTTCCAGGTCCCCTTCCAAGGGTTACTGGTACATGGAGCATAGTTTTGTTGCAAGTGTCCTTGGAGGGACATGGACTACTTTTTACTGAAGTAATCATACAAAACTACTAAAAGAAAGGGGAAAAAAAATACAAATTGAGAAAAATATACAAATTGATCAACAATAGCTGACTGCCTCAAGGCATTCAGTACCCAAAAATGTTGAATTCTTCACCAAATATTAGCCTGATGGATTTGCTATACGGCATCATTAATAATTGGTGAGAAAGAAAATGATCAGTAAGAGTAAACAGTAAGAGGAGAATCAGTGACAGAATTTTTTTAAAATAATGCATGCCTTATTGTTCTAATCTGTGCCTCATTTCATGGAAATAGCAATACTTGAAACAAGAGCTGAATTTAAGGAAATGGGGGGAGGGGAATAGATTTTGGGGTGTTAATTACCTAACCGCCAATGTCATCCAACCAAATTTACTGTTGCTCAACCTTCGACCCTCTTCTTGAGTGTTCTATGAGAGGAGAGTGGTGAGGGAAGGACACTGGGCAAGTAATGGGAAGTAAAACACGTGTTGCTTGATATTGCCACCTTTACTAGCATCAACTAGCTGCTAACCTTTTTTCAATTAAAACTTTTGTTTGCAGTTTTTGTCCATCTGCTATGTGGAAGGAACAAAGTGACTCTGGCATGGTGACCTCCAAGAGGTCTATACTGTCACAGAAGATGTCACACCATTTGAGAAAGAGAAACAAAAAAAAAGTTGAAGTCGGTGCAAATAAAGCATCTGACAACCTTGCCTGCTTTACTTTGGAGGATAGAACTCAATGACCCAGGAAAGCTAACTTATGCCTACCTCATTCTCATCAGTGAGGGGCTTTCTATGGAACAGAATCCATGGAGTGAAGATCTGCATATCAAGTGATCTGTGCACAACAGTGAAGATTGGAAACTTATAACCAAATATATACCTGTATTGCCATATCAGGATTTCCAGCAAGCTAACCCAATGTGTGAGGCTCAGTGACTGGAGCCACAAGCAAATTAGACCCTTATTTCCTTTCAGCTCTCTGTGCTTCACTTTATTAACTATCAATTTTTTTCTTTGAAAACCCTGTTTTAGTTTATATCCACCAGATCTCTACCCTATGATTGGTTAATGGGTCTTAAGTTGCAGCAAGGGAAGTTTAGATTAAATGTTAGGACAAACTCTCTGACTAGGAGGATAGTAAAGCACAAGGTCCCCAGAGAAGTGGTAAAGGTTTTTAATACCTGGCTGGCCCTACTTTGAGCAGGGGGTTGAACTAGAAGGCCTTCTGAGGTCATTTCCAACCGTAATTTTCTTTGATTTTATGAATTGTTACATGCGTCTGCACCCTGTGCCACAACAATTGTGAAACTGGTCCCAGTCAGTCATTTTCTGACAGCTCAATTATCATGTCTGCACCCAATGATTTCCATACACTTACAAAGGACTTTTATATTTTCCTATTTTAAAAAAATGCTGTATGTAAAATAACAATGATTAGTAGAACAAGTCAGTGACTGGGATAATACCTGAGACTACTTGTAACTCAGGCCACACCCTGCTCCCGCTCCAGCCTCCAAATGACTAGTTTCAAGTGAATAATTTTTTTTTTTCTAGATTTCAAAATCATCTTTCTCAAAAGGAAATGAGGCACAGGTTATAGCAATGAGGCATGCATCATTAAAAATATTTCCATCGCTGATTCTCATCTTACTGTTTTAAGAAGAAATATTATGATCATTTTCCTTCTCACCAGTTACTGATGATTCCCTACAGCAAATCTGTCAGACTAATATTTGGCAAAGAATTCAACATTTTTGGTACTGAATGCCTTGAGACAGTCAATTATTACTGACCAATTTGTATTAGGGGTGCCCCAATAGGGATTTTTTGGGTCGATACTGATGGCTGATTTTTAAGAAGCATTATCAGCCAATCCTGATCGGATTGCCAACATGTGGCCCAGCACCAGTTCCACTCCCTCCCTCACCAGGGGAACCTCAGTCTGCCCTCCTCCCCACGCATCCCTTCCCTCACAACAGACTTATCAGCCAGACACTGCTCTCCATACTACCAGGCTGCACTCCTGACTGCTGGCATGCTGTGCTGCCGCCGTGCGCATGCACACCACACTTATTTGCGGCATTATTGGCCATATCAGCCAAAAAAGGCCAGTTGCAGATAACGTCAATTTTCCTTTTATCGGTGCTGATATGATATGGGCCCCATGGTGCACCTCTAATTTGTATATTTTTCTCAATTTGTATTTTTTCCCCTTTACTTTAGTTGTTTTGTATGATTACTTCAATAAAAAGTAGCTCATGTTCCTCCAAGGACACTTTTAGAACAAAATTATGCTCCCTACCAAAGTCATTTAGGCAGAAGCCATCTCAAACTAGTACATAACTGATTGCTAATAAAATTTATTCTTAATATATGTATGATGAGAGGCAAAGATTTCAGACATCCATATACTAGGATTACTTGAAATCCATGGGAGGAAATACGTATTAAGTTGCTAAGGAAAGAGCTATGCTAGTTACTGACATCTGCTTATTTTTGGCTTTATTTGCTTTGCCTCAGCTCTCAAAAGGGACTAAAAGGGCTTGATCCAAAGACTCTCGAAATCACTGAAAAGATTCTCATGGGTTTTTGGATCAGTTCTTTCTTATGATCTTAATATCCTTAGACTCAGCATGGAAGCTACATAAACATATACACGAGTCACAGATACCTATACCAAAAAACAGAACCAAAAAGAGCATTGTTAACTACCAAGGAATAATGGGTTACTCCAAGCAAAATAAGTAACTTCCAAAAATGGAAATCCAACTCAGATGAACCCAACAGAAAGTAACATACTTAATGGCGTGTAATAAGTATTATAGGAAGTAACAGCCTAGAGCTATTTTAAAGAATTACCCAAAAACAAAACAAACAACAGGAAATCCTTCAACGTTTTCAGAAGTAGGAAGCAACCCACTGGCTTAGTGAATCTGCTAGACCAGTGGTTCTCAACCTTTTTTGTACCAGGACCCGTTTGTAAACATCAACAGCCCATCCTAACCCAGTTCCCCTCACTCCCAACCCGCTTCCTCTTGCCCCAGGTCCCAGCCCCACAGTGTGTGGGGCAGGGGCTGGCTGCATGGAGCAAGGGGGTTGTGTGGGAGGTATGGGGAGGTATGCCCAAGCAGCCCCTTGCAGACAGGGAAGTCAGAGTTTCCTTCTTCTTAAAGTTTGTTGATCCATTTTTAAAGTTTGTTTGCGACCCTTTCATATATTCTTGTGACCCACTTTTGGGTAGAGACTCATGGGTTGAGAAATACTGTGCTGGACTAGCAAGGAGTAATTAAGAAAGCAAGGAAATTGTTTAGATCCTAAATTATGTCTTTGGATCATTCTTTACCACAGAGGATGAGGCGGTATCTACTCTTTTTGAATAAAGCTAGGTAACATCAGAGATCAGTTTGTCAAAAGAAGAGATGCTGGATAAAAATTAAAGAGTAATGAGCTACCAGGAACATATGGTGTCTCCTAACAAGAATATGCATAATAAGAACTACAGAGTTGCACTGAATAGGATTAAATGATGGCTAGCTGAAAACTCTGTAATTAAGATGCAATTGACTTATGCATATAAAGGAAGTAACCACTCACACTTGAAAGCATAAAACAGAAAATAACTGCCTAAATTTAGGAAGAAACTCCCCCTGCCTCCAGGGCCAAATTTACAATAAAACATCTACTATAGATTCTTGTAGTCTTATCCTAGTGTCTGATATTAGCCAATGTCAGAAATAAGATCCTGGATTAGATAGCCTAATAGCAGAAGTAAGTGGGGAATTTCCTAGGTTTTGAGAAAAATGGCTATTGACATTGTATGATTTTTCAAGCTCTTCTATTATCTGAAAAATAAACATTTAGTAGAAAATCTTTTAAGAGCTTCTGCTTAATAGATTCACTTTCAAACTGCTGTGCAGCCTTGATACTAAAAGAGTGCTTTAAAAATACTGACAGATGTTGTACGTCAGTTTTCTAAAAAAACCCCATCAAACAGATCTATAAAATCCCTTTTTTTAACTGACTAAGATAAAGATTAAGTACTTAAGTGTTTCAATTAACATGTAACAGTACACGCATGTGTGTAACTTGTTTAATTAGAAACAATTTATTAGAGGAAAATGACATTTGCTATTTTAAAAAAATGTTACTAGAATGAAGAGAAGGCAAGGAGATATGGTTACATTAAAACATGGGAGAAATCATAATAAGAAACTAAACTCTTTAATCTACAGTGATAATGAAACAAGAGTAGATTAGAGTCAACTACTTTAATGTGTATAGTACAACTTGTGGTGACATGAAGATTCAAGTGTTAGTCCTTAGGGACATCCCGCTTCGGTAGTGTGGACACTGGGGTGAACAGCTGGAAACCCAGAGACCAAGAATTTAAGGCCACAGCTGAAGTGCGGCCATATCAGATTCCAATGAATCTGTGAATTTTGCAAAATGTTGTCACAAGGACACCAGAAAGGAAAGGAAGGATATTATGGACAAGATTTTTTTAAATTAATCCAGTTTTGCACAATTTTTAAATAAAAACAACAGCAGGCAAAAATAAGGGAGTTCGGACAGTAAAGAAATTCATCCTTATGTCCAGCCTGAAACAGTCTCGCAGTAGTTTATGACCGTTCGACCTTGTCATCCCTTGGGGCGCTCCGGTGAACAAACGTTCCCCCAGATACTGGTGGTCACCCCGATAAACTTATAGGTGGCCATCAGATCACCCCTGAGCCTGCGCTTTTCCAGGCTAAAAAGCCCCATGGGCTCTCAGCCTGTCGTCGTAAGGTCTGTTTTCCTGACCTCTGATCATGTGCATGGCTCTTCTCTAGACTCTCTCAAGCTTCTCCACATCCTTTTTGAATTGTGGAGCCCAAAACTGGACGCAGTACTCCAGCTGCGGCCTCACCAAGGCCGAGTACAAGGGGAGAATGACGACCTGGGATTTGCTTGAGAAGCATCTATGGATGCAAGCCAGCATTTTGGTTTCTTTACTAGCTGCAGCATTGTATTGAAGGCTCATGTTCATCTTGTGGTCAATGATGACCCCCAAGTCTTTCTTCCATAGTGCTAGCCAGCGTAGCACTGCCGAGCCTATAAGGATGCTGCAGGTTTTTCTTCCCAAGGTGGAGAACCTTGCATTTTTCGGTGTTAAACACCATCAGGTTCTTGTCCACCCATTTGGTGTCCAGGTCAGCCTGGATCACCCGCCTGTCTTCTGGCGTGGATGCTTTGCCCCAAAGTTTGGTGTCATCAGCGAACTGGGCCAGTCTGCTCCTGACTCCAATGTCCACATCATTAATGAAGATGTGGAACAATATGGGTCCAAGGACAGAGCCTTGGGGGACCCCACTGGTCACAGGACACCATGATGAGTGACTGCCATCAGTTACTACCCTTTGGATCTGACCACGGAGCCAATTTCCCAGCCAGCAGATTGTGGCAGACCCAAGGCCATAATTGGCCAGTTTTGCCAAGAGGTGATCATGGGATATCAGATTGAAGGCTTTTTTGAAGTCAAGATATATGACATCAATCTCTTCTCCCTTGTCCAGGTGATAGGTCACCTGGTCGTAGAAGGAAATGAGATTGGTCATGCAAGACCTACCCGCAACAAACCCGTGCTAGCTATCTCTCAGGATGTTGGCGTCAGCCAGTCCATTAAGGATAGTCTCTTTGATAAACTTTTCTAAGATCTTCCCTGGGATAGAAGGCAGGCTGATGGGCCTATAGTTAGCCAGATCCACTTTCCTCCCTTCTTGAAGATAGGAACCATGTTGGCCTTCTTCCAGTCTTTGGGAACTACACCAGAGCGCCAGGAGTTTTCAAAGATCCATGCCAGGGGCTGGGCTACGATGCTCGCCAGCTCCTTGAGTAGCTCTTGGGGTGTAGATTGTCAGGGCTGGCTGACTTGAAGGTATCCAGCTTCTCAAGGTGTTCCTTTATGAGGTCAGCATTAATGGAGGGCAGGGGATCTCCCTCACCTGGACCTCCCTGTCCCGTAGCGGGCATGGGCGTCCCATGGGACTGATGAAAGACTGACACAAAGTACCCATATAATAGGTTGGCTTTTTCCTGGGCATCAGTTGTCAGTTGCCCCATCTGGTTTAGCAGGGGTCCAATGTTGCGCTTGCTTTTCCTCTGGCTCCCCACATATCTGAAAAAGGACTTTTTATTGTCCTTGATGCTCGAAGCTAATTGGAGTTCACTTGCAGCCTAGACTTTCCTGTTTTGCTCCCTGCAGGACCAGACCAGTACAGAATAATCCTCCTTGGAGGTGAGAATCTCATCCTCCATCTTTTGTAGGCCTTTCTTTTTAGCCTTAGGAGGTCTGCTAGGTCCCTGGAGAGCCAGGGGGACTGCTGTGCCCTCTTGCTGCCTTTCCTCTGAGATGGAATAGACTTAGCTTGTGCACTGAGGATCGCTTCCTTGAGGAGCAACCACCATTCTTGAACTCCCCTCTCCCTGGGGTCATGGTCCCTTAGGGCCCGACTGACAAGCCTCCTGAGCTTGTCAAAGTTGGCTTTCCTGAAGTTAAGGATTTCCGTGCTGCTGACCAGCTTGCCAGCTTTACGGCGGATGGTGAAGGTGATCAGCGCGTGGTCACTGTCACCCAGCTTCCCATCGATCACTAGGTCGCCGATTAGGTCATCCCCAGTAGCCAGCAGTAGGTCGAGCAGCGCTTTACCTCTCGTTGGCCCATAGACTTCTCGAGTCAGGTAGAGTTCATCCACGCATGAGAAGATGCTTTGCAACCACTCGGATTTTGCTGAGTGATCCTCCCGCGAGATGTCCGGGTAATTGAAGCCACCCATGACATGTTAGCCCCTTCTGATCTCATGGAGCTATCTCCATCCAATGAAAGCATAAAATGGTTTAGAAGACAATATTCTGGAAAGTATTCTGCCTTCAGGAGTTTACAGTTTATAATTTAGACTAACCTGATGCACTCAACAGTAATCCAAAGAAAAATGCAATCTTTTATGATGCTGTTTTTCAATCTGTGGTCCACCTCCAGCCTGTGAGGGTCCACAGAATATGTCTAAGGGGTCCATGAAAGAGGGCTATTATCAAAGGTATGTGAATACCCAAATTTACAATAATTCAAAGGGATCAGCACCTCCATTCAAAATTTTTTTAGGGGTCCCAAATGAAAAAAGGTTGAAGACCACTGTTTTATGACAATCAGTGTAGAAAGTCTTGATGAAAAAGTAGTTTGGATGAAGGTTTATCAAGAAGCAGAAGGCAAGAGATTTTTAGTCAGAAAATGATCTAGTAATTATGAATAGAGGGTTGTAAAGTTGAAAATCTTTCAGTCTCAAGCAACAGCAGGATTTTCAAGCACATACAACACAGAAGCAAGTGTTCTTTGGATGAGAACTTCAGTGGCACCGTCTCCCATGGTTCTATTGATGACCTACCTCTGGCTTCATGAGACCAGAAGGGGCTAACATGTAGTCAAAACCCACAAAATAGTTATGCAACATAAATGTACCAAGCACAAACTTATTCAGGCAAGTGCTAGGCTATACTGTAAATATAAATTTACAGATTGTTTATAGAGAAAATAGAATCCACTCAGTTTGCCCAAAGCCACAATGCGAATCAACAGAAGAGCTGGATTTGACATTGTGAGTTAGTTTTCCAGTGTTTTACTTTAGCATACTATACATTGGCCTTTGAGGTGTCATTGGAATTACCTTATTTACAATACATTATTCGCTAAGGGTCCAAACAGTGTAGTTCAGTGCAAATAAATTGTTGTTTATCATGCTAATTATGATATAAAATAATATTTTGTGAGGATGAAAAACATTTAACTTTAAGAAAGTATATTTGGAGAGCTGAATGGGTTTCATAATTTGCCTTTACATATCAGATATAAAAAGATAGAAAACGAATGCTATAGCATTTGTCCACAATTTTTTCAGTGAACTATGTTGTTCTACCTGTATATAATTATATATATGCTACCTATACTTATCATATCAGAATTTTTTTTTTTTAATAGACTTGTACCAAGACTTACTTATCATTCTAAACTCATTTGGCTGCTGTTTTCCTTCTTTTCTTATAATTTACTTAATATTTTGGTCACAACAGGAAAATAGAAGTGCTTTCACATTACCCCAGTGGCATAATGTGTCTGGTACCGTTACTATAACTTTAAGCCTTTTTACTGCTTTTATATCATCTATATGCACTCAAACCAAAACACCACATATAAAATACCTAATTAACATATAGCACATTCAGTATCATTTAAAGTACAGATTTAAAGCTTTAATTTATCACAGAGCATCTTGTCTGAGCAACCTCAGATAACAGATTAGGAAATATTGGCCTTGAAGGTCAGGGTGGCAGGATCTTGTATTTGAAGGTAGGTAAAAACCTTACAGACAGAGGCAGCAAAGTGTTAATCAAGCTGGAATAATTTTGTTGTTATAAGTAAAACTAGCTTTAATATAAAAGGGACCAAAGCCCAGCAGAACATTCGATTATAATCCCTGGAGGTTAAATCTAGACATGTCTGTAATTTACAAGGCCAGGTTCTCTACTGCACATGGTATCCATTGAGCACAATGAGAGGAGGACTGCAGAAAACCGATGACCAGTGGTCTGCACCTGCTGTCTATAGTCTAAAATGAACAATTGACAGTGCAGGATGCTACTGAGCTCTACTCACGTCCCAACATGCCTGTGTACACCAGTGACTACAAGGCATATCTCTGTAGAAACTGACTTGACCAAACTCCTAAATTATTTGGGAACATCCCTGTGCTATAATTCTCAGCTAGGGAGATACAAATCTTTGCTGGCCTCCTATTACTGTTGTAATAGTGTAAAGAGGCCAAAGAAAAGAGAGAACATATTTTCAGAGGCTTTTTGAAAGGTTTTGCAACATAGCCTCCTCCACTTTTATGGGATCAAGCCTTTATTTTCTGAGGGCAATGGTTAAGCTGAAAGGCATTTTGTATTATGTTGGGTAAAAAAATTACAGATGGAGTCGCTTTGAAAGTGGAGTACTTTACCTTGCCTGCTATATAGTGAATGACATAACTATGAAGCAAGAAAGAGGCTTTTCAGATTTCCAGCAGGATTTTTTCATTGTTCAAAGCTGAAGAGATGAAGACATCCTGGCCAGGAATATATCTTCATTGACACAGGTTGAATCTTCTCCATTTGAGTCAACATTAGGTAGTATATGAAATTAGTCAATGACTAACAGTGGCCCACAAGCCAGAGAACTTTACTAAGAGGGTCTTGGAAGTGAAAAACTCTCTCTTTATTCAGTAGATAAAAAAAGAATTAGAAGCAGTGATTACAAACGTACCCAATACCCGCTATTGAGGGTTGAGATAATAGTTTTGGAAGCTGTACAAACAAACCCTGTCTCAAAAGGCTTAAAATCTAAAGGTAAATCTTAACCATGGTTCTACTTGCACCAAGAGTGAAATCTGTTCTCAGGAGAACATGAGGTATATGAGCGTAAGGTCAAGAAGATCAGGGGTTGCAGACAGCCATGTAACAGTGATCTTGAAAGACAGCAGAAAAACTTTTTGGGGGGAAACCTCTGTAAGAACAGGGTACTGACAACTGGGAGAGCTTAATTCTCCAACACAGACTTGGGAGTATAACAATTAAAAGCACTACTTTCACTCCCAACAGGTGCAGGAAGATCTTCATTTATATCCTCAAAGACTGGAGAAAATAAAAAAGAGCGAGTGGGAGATCAGGTTCTGAAACTAGTTCAAGGACTTGAAGTGTGGGAAACAAATGTCCAATGACCTCAGAAGGAAGATACAGATGGAAAATTTGACTAGAATTTAAACCCAAAACTTGTAGCAACAACCTGAGGGTATATTTAGTCTAGTAGAAAAGATCATTTAACACCTTTATTAAGTTTTAGTTGAGGGCTTGTGACTAGTCAGTCAACTTGTTTACAGCCTCAAAAGGAGAAGCCTTCCTCTATAACTTGCTTGCTTATCTTCCAGATCATAGTGCTTAGGAGAATGGTACTGAGGAAGGGGACTTGCTCTAGGTTAGAAGAAGGAGATAGCCATACTTACCTCAGCACAGGGTCAAGGAGCTTAAAGGTGTGCACAACTGTGTCTAACCATGAACAATATGGATGGCAATCATATACCTACTTTGAACTTGCTTAACGTCCATGGAATCAAATGAAAATCAGATGTAACGTATAACAAAAAATCCTTCCCCTCAATGCCAGCCACAAAATCAATTGTTCAAAAGACAGAATTGGGAGGCCGTGCCATACAAGCAAACTGGTCCTTAACAAAAGCTCTCACCAATAGTCAAGAGCACCAAAGTAGCACTGATGATACTATAGTAAAGGAGATTCCAGTCATGGTGAATAATATTGTATGGTAGCACTCCACAGACACTTGTAAGAAAAGGGTTGGAACCACAGAACAGAAAGGCACAAACAGAAATGGGTAGAAAACTGGCTGCTGGGGAGAAGGGAGAGAAACTGATTAACCCTACTCAATGGCCGGAATGGGATACAAAAATTTGATTCACCAAGAGTCTTGAGCTCTTCAGTCACTTCACAACCTAGACTGAAGCAGAAGAATCAGAGACATCCAGACACTGACTCATGGAGCAAACATATCAAGGTGCAACCAAAAGACAAATAAGAAACGTGGAATAAATATGGCTATATTTCATATAGAATTTGATTCCTCAATGTAACTGGGAAACAAACAGAATCTCCTACTGGACAAAAAGTAATAAAAACCTGTTTCCTTCAATCACAATTGGCACAGGAAAGCATTTCAAGTCTGTTGCAAGGAAGGAAGAAACAGAATTGGATTCAGTAATACAAGTCCTAAGGAGCAACAGGCAGTTAATATACCCAGATATGCAAGAGCATTGCTGAGCTGCAATGTAGGCTCATTTTTTATTCAGACTCCAAACAGAGTCCAGATCTCAAAAGCTGTACACATAGCTGAAGACACACAGCAGGAGACAGAACCTAACAGCATTCAGGTTGTGCTGCAATTTAGGAGTTGCATTTATTTCTATATCATCTCCACTAGAGACCAGAAATCATCAAGGCACAGAAATTTAGAAACTAGTTGCTGCTTTTCAGTTCACTAGGGCTTTGATATATGGATTGTTATTAGTGGCATAATTTTCTTTAGATTTCTTAAGGGGGTTTTATTCCTCATTCTTTGAAGACCACCAGGCATAAAACACATACAGGTTGGCACTTCATACAATATGTAATGCCATAGCAGCAAAAAAAGAAAAAAAAAAGAACACTGGCAGGAGCTGAGTTGTTGGGTTTCTCAAGAAGATAGTCCTGCACCAACTGATAGTTCAGCACCAAGGAGGGGCAGAAGAGAGAAACAGGGGGAGAAAGTATTCTATAGAGAGGTACTATAACTGGCATCGGTAGGTAAGTAGAAGCAGCAGCAGCAGCAGCCACAAAGAAAATAAGTTTAGCAACAAAAGTGAACTCATGAGGTAGAATGAAAAAGGGTCTAAAAATCAGAACCCTCTTCTCTGAAACATGGGATCCTGTAACACTGGTGTAGGGAGGGGCCTGAAGAATTCTCTCCAATAGGCTTTCTTGCCACATAGATCTGCCCAACCAAAATTATTCTTCTAGTGGATGTTCTTCAAGCTTCTTTCCTTCTTGGTACTGAGGACCTGCATAATCAGCCTAGGGTCACTAGATAATGCTCAGTCTTGGCTTATTACTTAGTTAAGTTCTTTCAGTTCTTGTGTTTTATCATCCTAATCTTTTTCTTGAAGTTGTTTTTGCTCTTCTCTTCTAATCTCCTTGAAGAAATGCTAAAGGGAAAAGAGGTAGATTCAAAGAATCTCCATACTATCAAGAAAGAAAGTAATAAAACCATTGAAGGGCTGGCAGAAAGGAAGTGGATTCTGCTTTAACATATCCTGTGTCTTTCTTTTATTTTTGGCTCCTTGCTTCATGCTAATTATTAGCCATAATATTTCCCCAACAGAAAAACAGGTACAAATAGCAAACATTTTAGTTTTCAAGAGCCACAATAAGATTAGCTGAAAATCATCAACCCTATTACAACTGTGAAATAAGGCCAAATAAGATTAGTGGAACAAACATTTTTTTTTTTTTTTACAGATAAAAGTTTAATTCTTTCCAGTGAAATCACAATGTGCCCATCTCTCAGATCCTGATGACGCTGAAAGCTTTCTGACATTGTGGATATATATGTACGACCACTTCAGCATTCACTGGGTTATGAGCCTGGAAAATGTGTTTCCTAGCGGTTAAAAAGTACTTATAATATTGGCAGCTCAACTTGTATCACACTTGTTCACTTGACAACCCTTTGAAGCTGCTGTGGCACAGGAAAAAACAGCCTTTTCAGAAAGGTTCCTGTAGGGTTCTAAAGCCTGTGAAGTATTCATATGTTTAGAGTTAATACAGAGAAAAAAATAGTTGAGTGAAGGGAAAAAGGTCTTCATATCTACTCTTCAGTGCTATTCAGGGAGGATAATCAATGATTTAAAAACAGAAAACCAAAAAAAATGATAAGATATTCAGATGTTTTTAAATTAAGAAAAATCATCAATAAAATATTAAATTTCTGTCTCATTTAAAAAAATAACGGTTACAATTAAATAACATCACAAACATGCTAAACCTACACTTAGTCTCATAAAAATGAATTAATGGCTCTGTCACACTTAGCATGCACTTATAGTTACCTACCAATCAAACATGGGCCATTCATTTCAGTTTTTCATCTCATGAAAATGGCTCTAATCTGTCTGCCCAGCCTAACTACCAGCTCTTGCTTCTTGAAAGTTCTGGGCTTTCAGTTTCTGTTTCTCAGCAGACTAAAGTCACATGTGCAAAGACACAGGCTGGATAGGATTGCTGTTCTGTGCTTAGGTGGTGGTGGAGCTGGGCCAAGCAAGGCAGAGGAGTTAGTTAAGACGCTGTCTTAAAGACAGAGGATAGCCAAAAGGAAGGGATGGGCAATTATTTATGACAGAGTAGAAAGGAACAGTGGAGTGGACTGGAAAGAAAAAGGGAAGACATTATTCAGTGTACATACACAGCTTCCTATATTTCCCCATACTTTTGCCACAGAAAAACTGTCATGGCTTCTGGGCATAAGAGAGACCCTATCTGGGAATATTTTGAAGAAATTCCTTCCCTGGGTAAAAAAGGAAAACCATGTCAAGTGTAAGCAGTGCAAGAAGGAGATGCAGGGCCTAGTTGCAAGAATGAAACATCATAATGAAAACTGCTTATTGGGAGACAATGATGTGGATGAAGACATGGATATGTCTGAAGAACAATGTGGATCAACTGGTTAGTAAATTAAATAATTCACTTTGCAATGCATCATTCTTCAAGACTCACTCTATGCCTTTTAGTATAAGTGTGATTTAACAAGTAAATTCCCAAGCTGTTTGCTATGTTGGATGTTGCTAGAAAAAAAAGTTTAGCTTAGCTAATCCTTATGGCTTGTTTAATTAGTTAACTAGGTTTAGAATCTATCACCCAAGTTTACGGTACAGAAAGCTGCAGTAAGAGAAATCTGGAGTTGCCAGTTGCCATTGGGTGTCATTTTCTTAGTTTATATTACATAATACATGCCCCTTATTTTGGAACATCATGGCCCCAGACCATAATGGTGATGCCATAAGTCTATTCCCTATTTTACTTCAGCATAACTCAGCTTTCCCAAGGGAACCCCATCCTATACTTGTTTTCTCAAAAAACAGAAGTGCCAGTGAGTTCAATGGGGCTTAGTCCAAAATTAAGCACACTCTAAGTGCAGTCAGTCTTAGCTTTTTTGGTAATTTGGAATTGGATCTGCATCCTTGCTGAAAAGAATGTAAATGATTAACTGAATAATAGAGTGAGAAGAACTGAGAAGAATGACTATACAAAAATCATTTTTGTTTCAGGATCCTATTTAAGCATAAGGGACTTTGACTGTCTATCTGCAACAACTTCAGAGTCATCCACTGGTACTTTTAGCAGCAGTGCTGCAACTAAACATATTTCAGACAACAAAGTATCAGTAGCAAGCAAAAGATTTCAATCATCCAGTAAAACCACCATCATGGATGGGTTTGTAGTAAGGACCAGCAAATACCAACAAGACACCATAGATGAAAAGATTGCTCGGTTCATTTATGCCCAAATTCTCCTTTTCACATTGTTAACAATAAACACTTCATTGACATGGTTGAGTCCTTACAACCAGGCTACACACCACCTGGTAGGGTAGACATTGGTGGAAGGTTGCTAGATACAGTGTATGAGAAGGAACTTGAACAGTGTGCAAGAAATACTGAGGGGAAATTTGCCAGTTTAAGCCTTGATGGGTGGAGCAATACACACAATGATCCAGTAATATGTGCCTGCGTGACAACAGAAGATGGGGTTGCATATCTTTCCAGAAACAATAGATACATCAGGAAATGCCCACACAGCAGAATATTTAAAAGTGGCAGTGAAAGTTGTAATAAACTGTGAGCAAAATTTCAACTGTCACGTGCAGTTTTGTCACAGACAATGCTGCAAACGCAGCAAAGATGAGAAGATACTTAGAAGAAGAAATGGAAATGATGCTCCTTAATAACATATGCTGCAGTGCCCATTGAATGCATCTTTTAGCCAAAGACTTAAGTACTTCTCCATGAATAAAAGAAAATGTTGAAATCAGCAAAATACTTCTGTAACAACCATTTTGCTTCAGCTTCACTGAAGAGAGCAGGAGGATCCAAACTAATTCTCCCTCAAGATGTTCAATAGAATTCTGTAGTCTGATTGTTTTGAACAAGTGATTAAGAACTGGCCCATTCTCATAACAATTTGTGAAGAAAACCAAGATAAAATAGATGGAAGCATCTCATCCAAACTATCTAACATTGGATTAAAAAGGAATGTAGAGGATATGCTCAGTATACTGAAGCCTATACATCCATAGCCTTAAACAAACTTCAGAGAGATTGTTGCTGCATTGCTGATGCTGTCGAAATTTGGAAGGCACTTCAAGAGACATTGAAGAAAGAAATACCTAACCAGAAAAGTTAAACTGCAGGCAATAAAGAAGCAAATGGATCAAGTGCTAACTCCACCTCATTTTCTTGCAAACATTCTCAACCCCAGATATAAAGGTAGATGCCTAACTTCTGAAGAAGATGCTGGTGCTGCCATGGCATGAGCATCTCAAAATCACTCCTCAGTTATGCCAGTCATAATAAATTTCAGGGCTGGAGGGGAACCATTTAAACAGTACATGTTTACTGATGATGTTTTGAACAAAGTCAGTCCCCTGAATTGGTGGAAATCATTAGCCAGGCACCTTGAAACAGAGTTCCTTCAGTTGCTAAGCCAACTTTTCACAGCAGTAGCTTCCTCTGCAGGCAGAGAGAATATTTTCATCTTTTGGTACTATTCACTCAAAGCTAAGAAATCAGACTTGGAGTTGAAAAAGCAGGAAAACTCATATTTCTGTTTCAGTCTATGAATAAAAATGACAGTGGGAGTGGGAAAGATGAATCTAGTTGTAGAAGTTTTAAGGACAGTGTACATTTAGTGTTGTGATGACTTGTCTGTTAGAGTTAATAAAATTTGAAAATTAAAAAAAAGTTTAAGGACAGATGTTGTAAAATGCTGTATTGAGTTGTAAATTAACACGTTTTAGTGATCAGATTTGCACCATTGTTTAAGAAATATGTGAAGTAGTATCAGTGGGAAACTTGATTTAAATCAATGACTTAAATCAGGGTTTTCTTTTGGTGATTTAAATCCTTGATTTAAATCAACCCACCCTGCTGTTTAAAAATCAAGTCCCACCCTGCAGTTGTCTAATTATATTTGCCAAGGAGATATTAGTGACACATTCCAGTTCATTCTTGATGCCTCTGGGCAGTGCTGTGTGACACAAGTGCCGCGGGTCTATATTTCTTTTCACTAATGGCATTCTGAGATGTATCAGCAGGCCAGCCCACCTGAGGAGAAGTGACAGAAAACATTATAACTGTTTGTAATTATTTTGGTACAAATCATTCTGTACAGTCTAAATATTATAATTAATGAGCAAAATTTGCTTTTACATTTTGGTGAAGAAGGGATTTATTTGGCTTGAAAACTTGGATGTATTAATCTATTTTTCAAATAAAAATAATTTCCTTTTCAACCTCGTGAACTTTAATCTATGTCAGTGATATCACTAACATTTTCTTACTATTCATGTTTTTTTCTGAAAAAGACAGAAAACCCTCCTTTGTTGTGTAATAGCATCAAAGAAATCCTGCTGAAATCCCTCTAGGTGCGGACTAAAAGGTTTGTAACTTCCAAGACCGAGAAAACCTATTTGTAAGGAGTTTCCAAAGCAAGCCAACCAACCCTACAGCATTCCTTATACTCATGAAGATTTATTTGTGGAAATTTTCCATACGCCATGAAATTCATTGTTCCTACAGAAAATATACTGTTGTTATCAACCCAGCATAACCTATACAAATTCTACTTGAAAACAACTGAATCCAACACACTTGAAATGTGTAAATTAAGCCATTTTTCCAAAAAAGAAAAAAAAATGGATCTGATACATCACTAACTTGATTAAACATTTTTTCTTTGGAAGAAGAGATAATGTATGGAGAATGTAACAATGAGATTTTGTAAAAAAGAATCTGGGATCAAACCTCTACAATAACTGAAATTCTTCCAGTTGTCCCTGTGTGTATACCCGCGTGGCATACACAGGTACTCCATGCACCTGACACTGGATTTATTTTCCCAGCAGTGTTTCTTTGATCTTCATATACACCCTATTTGTCCTTGCATGACATATCAAGAGTGTAAAGTGCAGTGTACAATAATGTAGTTTTTATCTGCCATGGATCCCCTAGAGCCCATAAGAATCCAAGAAAAGGGCAATGAGGACACATAGTGGGAATATACAGAGGGACAATACATCACAAAACTCCAGTTCTTGTATAACTAAGCAACTTCAAGTGTTCTTTTACACTTCAAGAAAACAACTGAACAGCTATTACATTCTGCAGGGACATGAGCCTCCCCCTAGGCAATAAAGACAACTGCCGTGGTCATTGTTTAAGAGAAAGCAGCACTGACAGATCACATACTTAAAATCTGGTGATTTGCAGGCATAATACTCTCCCTGCTGTTAAAAGGAATAATTAAAAGACGAAAGCAGAAAGAAGGAAAAAGAACAAGAAAGGAGATCATTCCACCCAAATTATCCCAAATCTATTGAAATCTCATTAATAGCTAAAGAACTGACAGCATATACACATACAAATAAAATGAGAACCTAAGGAGTGGACATGGCTACTCAGAAAGTAGGGTTGGAAGGGACCCCACATAGCCATCTGAAAAATAGCCCTCTGTTCAAGGCAGGATTGTCTTTGATTAAACTAGTCCACTGAAATGTCCATCTAACCTGCTCTTGAAAATTTCCAGGGATTGAGATTTCACAACTTCTCTAGGTAGTCCGTTCTAATGGTTGACCCCTCTTAGTCCAAAAGCTCCTAATCCTATCCCCCTACAGCCACAGAGAAAAGCTCATCTCCATCTTCTCTATAATTGCCCTTCAGGAATTTGAAGACAAGTTATCAAATCCCCTCCCTCCGTCTTCTATTCTCCAGAATAAACAATCCTAATTATTTCAACCTTTTGTTATAAGCAGGGATCCATGTTTTCATCACAGAAAAATGTGGTAAAACCTGAATTTCCTCTTTCGAAGGAGAAAAACATGGGAAACTGGGTTTCTCCTTGCATATGGGCACATACACATGGTTGCGAGGCAGCAAAGAGCAGATCCCTGAAGATAAGTTGGGGGGTGGGGACAGGAAGAGGACTGAGGCCCCCCCATAGGGAGAGGGATAGATGGAGGGAGTTGAGTAGGGCTGGGGCTGCTGCCCAGCCACAGTGGTTTGTGGGGCTCGGGGCCAGAATGTGCAGCTGCAGGACCTGGGCAGGAAGCAGGATGGGGCCGCAAGCAGCTTGTCCAGGAGATGGCAATGAGGGCTGGCTCCCCACCACTGCATGCACTCGCAGAAGCGTGCATGGGAGGCTTGTGCCCCCTAGATTTGTGTGTGGGGTGGGGGTAGGCTGCCCGTTGCCGGCTCCCCTGCCCCCTCCTCGCCCCCCAGAGCCTCTGCTTCCCAATGGGAGGGACCTGGTGTGGCTGGGCAGATCAGGGCAGGGAGGCTTGTGCCACCACTGCAAGCCCTACACTACCATGGCGAGGCACCCCCTGCTCGTCCAGCAGCAGCAGGGCTGGCGGCGTGGAGTTGTGCCCCTTGCTGCTGCTGGGTGGGCAGGGGGTGCTTCACTATGGTGGTGCAGGGCTTGCAGCAGTGGCACTGATCTTCCCTGCCCTGCCATACCAGGTCCTGCCTGCTAGACCCTGGAGGCCCTGGCAGGGGGAGCCCAAGCTCACAGCAGGCAGCCCGTACACCACCCCACCCCCACCTGCTGGGCTCTATTCCAGATGTGCTGCCTGTTGGGGTTTAGGAGCCAGGCTCTATGCTCTGCTGAAGCAGTTGCTGCCTCTGAAGGATGGCAACCATAGGTCAAGAGCTGCTGCAGGGGCCAAAGGGCTACAGACCCAGGTCCCTGGCCCCGTAGCCTTGGCAGCTGGTGGTCCCCTCCGGCAGGGCTGGGGATGGGAAGTGAGAGGCAACAGCAGGGCACAGGGGGCTCTGAGTGGAGGGTGAGGAGCAGGTGTGGGGTCTGTGGCTTGGGAGTGAGGAGCAAGGGCACCAGCACATCAAGGCTGCTCAGCACCACAAAGCAGTGCTGGGGGGCGGGGAAGAACAGATGTGGCAAAGGGGGCAGGGGATCTCTGATTTTCCAGATAAAAAAACCCCAAATCAAACGCCAAAATTTATAGGTATTTATATTTATTTTATCATAGTGATTGTTAGGCTTCCAAATTGCTTTAAAATTGTAAATGTATCAATAAAACAGTGTTCAACTGATACCTATATATATAGAGTGGTGTTTCATTTTAATCATGGAAAAATATAGGGGGGAATGGGGAGGGGAGATAAAATCAGAGAATTTGCAATTTTTGACCAGAGAAAACCAGGGTCCCTGGTCGTAAATCAGGTTTCCCAGCACTGCAGTAATTTTTATTACTGTCTGTTGGACTTTTTCTTATCTGGCCACTTGTTTCTTGAAGTGTGGCCCAAAAGTAGACACAGTACTCCAAGTGAGGCCTCTCCAAGACTGAAGAGAGAGGAAGAATCACTTCCCTTGATTGAGAAGAAAACCCCCTGTTAATATAATCCAGTATGCTACCAGCTTTTTTTTTCCTCCCGCAACAAAGGCATTCTGTTGGCTCATATTCAGCTTATGGTCCACTCTAACCCCCAGGTCTTCCTTTGCAGTACATGCACAGACTGAATGTTTGTAGAACTTCTACAGACTCAGATGTATTTGAACTCCATCGTGGAATACATGCACTTGGTGAAGAACCTTAACTCTGTATTCATGGACTTCTTGCTTTAGTTTCACAATGAAAAATAAAAATACCTCAAAACAAAACAACCAATATGTGAACAGTGTTTAAAGCAGCAGTTACAAATTAATTCCAGAGTTAAGCACCCCCTTGATTGTTTCATCAATGATACCGTTGTGTAAACAACAGAAACTCATGGTCTGCCATTTTATCAAAATGCAAGGAGGGAAAAATCCATTTCTTGCTGAACAGAGGTCAAAACCAGCCTGGAGAAACACTGCAAACTTCTAAATAATGTAAAGTAAAAATCTACACACAAAAAAGAATTTTGTACAATATTCAGTGTTCCTGAACATAAAGGAAACTATAAAAATGTTAATTGACTGTACAATTCTGCTGATAGTAAGTGGTATTTGCTCTGTTTTTATTTTAAATCATTCAGTCAAGATACAACTGAAAACTATAATGCTTTATTTTCTCCACTGATTTTATACCAGTGGAAGTATAAAGGGTATAATGTGCAAAGCCTCAGGCTTCAGATGCTGAGGTGATGAGTTCTTTAAAAAAAGTATGCAATAACAACAGTACTAAAACTTTATTTTAGCTGAAATTTGAGAGACTTAAAAAAAAATAAAAGAGAAAAAAAAATCTTACTCTGCTTATGGACAGAACCCAAAATTAATAAAATACTGATGAAGAAATTTTTAAAAATATTGGGGACAGGCCATGTCCACCAAAGTTTTGCATTCACTAGAAATCCAGGATCAGGCTTCCTAGGAGTACAAGAAAACTAAAGCCTATAAAAGGCAATTGGAGTCTATCCATAGACTTCAGTGGACTTTGAACAAGGCCTTCTTTTACACCTTATTCTCTTTTTTAATGTGCGATAGATAACAATAAAGCTAATGCATACCTAAGGAAATATTATCTAATACAAGAGCAAACCAGTAACTAAGTTGTGCACATTTGGCATTTCCAATGATGATCTGCATGTGAAGTCCCTGTATGATCAGACTTTTCACTACCAAATCCTAAAGACTTTTCCTAAGTATATGCGGCACAATATTTACTGCATTTTTTTAAAAGCACAAAATAATGCATTCGAATACCAGATGTACAACTCAACTTTCATTCCAAATCAATTTGGTTTCCTATTCCTGGGAGACACTTATAGCTAAACTGTTAGCAATTTTTTCTTCTGGTGCGGGCTTTTATTTTATATTTTCATTAAAATATCCACTACATTACACATTCTGAGAGCTATAACAACTATTTTAAGTGGATGAAATTTATTTTTGTCTTCTTCCCTTAATTACTGCTATTTTAAAAGCAATGTATAACAGCACTTATGAAAAACAATTACTACATTTTTCAAAGTACAGTTTTCATGGAATTTGAATAAATTTTCCTGGAAAGTGAGATAGTTATTTAATCTATGTTACATGCCTATATAGCCAAACTTCTTCAGCTGCTGAGGGCTTCTGGGGACATTTTCCTTATAAAATGTCACCTTTTTTAAGGTGTCTACCACAACAGTAGAGGAATTTGCCTGTGGCACTTCTACTCCTGAATACACATAACACATTCCCAGCAGGACCAGCACTGTTAAAGTGACAAAGATGGTGCCAATTTCATCCTGCTGTTAATGCTGAAGGAATACTGGAGGGAGCACCAGAGGCAGAGAGGTCATTTTCCTTTTGCAGAACAATCCTGTGTAGGAATGTTTCAAAACTGCAACAGGTAAAAAGAAATGTTAGATTACTGCAATCCTGTGAAAAATGTAAACACCAATTAGTGAGGTAATAGGTCAGAATTTCCCATCAAGTACAGTCAGATAGGTTAACAGGAATAATAGCACAGTTTATATATAAATTGTAAAAAAACACCTGATGCTCCACAGATGCTGCCTAGAAAACTAACTGGAATATAATCTGTTTCTGTCTTGCTTCCAGAAGGCTAAACAAATTTCAGGTTCAGAAAGACTTTTACATAAGTTACTTTTGATTAAGTTTGGGACTACTAACCTTGACAGCATTTCCTTAATTTTAATGAAGGTCATGTATCTGTATGTCCTATGCAATACACTAAAATGCAGTACTAAATGTCCTCGCTTTAATGAGTTTAAATGAGACCCTTACAATTTCTTTAGTGATTTTTTGTGCCTGTATATTGCCACATTTTTACCTATATTTTAAAATATCCCCAAATATAACTACTATTTCTCTCCCTGCTATTAGTATGTTTCAAAGTTGGAGACAATTGATCTAATACAGTTAAAAAAAACAACAACCCCAAAACCAAATCCCAACAACATATGCGTTTGCCTAGATAGTAATGTGCTACCAGAATGTAGTGCATACAGACTTCAGGAAAGCCTGAAAGTTGCTTACATATGAATCCCAAATCTCATCTATGAAAACAGTAAGAAGAACTAGCAGAAAAAGCCATTTGGTTGGCTTGGAAGAAAGAATAAGGAGTCAAGTTCAGGACATAAAAATGAATAAAATTCAGAGATTAAGTTGCATTTCAAAATACACTTTTATATAAGCACCAATGTAGCATTCAGAACCTTGCAGGAAACACAGCAATGAAAGATGTATTATGTAATACTGATGTTACAGCATCAGAATTGAGGCCATATTCATGTACCTTTGCTCATGCTAACTAGCTACTAGCAGATCACGTTAGCTACTACACTTTTGTTGAAATCAGTAGGGCATCTGTACAATAAGGTAGGACTCACAAGAATCTGGTCCTTTATTATCAAAACACTGTTTAACATAATTGCAAAAAAATGCAATACATATTTACATTTATGCAAATCAGGACTTATGGAAATATTGCATGAGTACATTAGTTCTACTACAATTATATGTGGAGATAAATTATAAAATATGCATTTATATTTTTTTTCAGACCAGTGGTCTATTAACAACAATACCATAGATTTGAAACAACTCAAATGGACTGCAAATCAGATGTCTAAAATCAGAATTGTAATAATAAACAGTATGAAGTCAAGTCAAGGTGGTTCTCTTTACTGTCAGGCTATGTTTTTACTTGTCCTTCAGAAACACTCAGGCACTGTTGTGTTAGTTACCATAGAAACAAAAAGGAAGAGGCTTTTATACTGTAGATCCAATCCAGAAATGAGAATTGTGCAAGGGAATTTGTGCACTTCTCATTGCAGGACTGGGGCCTGGGTATGAAAAGAAATGGCATTAGAGGAAGGAAGGAACTCTTCAACGCATTAGTGACAGGCATATACCACCAACTACTATGTAAATCCAGTGGTTTTAGACATTCATTGGAAAAGTGATAGAAATAATTGGGATTATGGACCCTGTAGCAAAAATATATTAAAATGATGATTCTCCAATTTCTTCGATTTCTAGACAGTTTTATAACAGAAAGATCTCACTGGCTCACTTCTCTTCCCCAAAGGCGGTATGAATTTTAATAAATGCAAAAACAGTTATACATTTGAAAATATAAATAATGTTTTCTATAGTGGGATGTTGTGAATATTTTATGTTTTCCATTCCTGATTTTTGTTGTTGTTGTTGTTAAAAAGATGAATCATATATGACACAAAGTCTGGCTGACAATGTTGATGTGATGTCACAAAGGAGACAGAATTTAGGATCTACTGAAGCTTTAAGAAATATTGATTCCAGTGAATTCACAATTTTTATTAAATATAATTAAATTCTTTCCAAATTGGGCCTCCAAGAAAGCCCCAAAACATTTAATTTTACACTTGTGTTTTTGCAGTATTGTGGCTTTGCTCATAAATACAGATCATAATGAAATTATTTCTTTGCCAAATTTTATTGAGTCATGTGGACTGAAAAAAGCAGCAACATTTCTTACACTAGAAAACGAGAGGAAAGAAGGGTTTGTTTCAGTTTAAAATAACCTACACAGTTGAAAAGACAATTTTCACAGAAACATTTTAGTTGTAATCATTTGGGGAATGTTTTAATTTAAAAAGAAGAGTTATTGAAAATTGTGGGCAACAGAAAATAGGATAAAATTACATTTTTTTGCAGTAGTAATGGTTTGGTCTGCATTAAACTTATGGTTAGCAGCACGGATCCTGGCTTTCCCCGATTAAAAAAAAGAAGCAAATTCTCTGATAACTCCCCCCGCAATGAATGATTAAAATGAAAGTCCCCTCACACCCCCCTGGCCCTGCTTGTGCCCCTCACTCCCCCCACCAGCCCTGCTCACGCCCCTCATTCCCCACCCACAGGCCCCTGCCAACCTCAGCTGCCAGGCCTATGGGGCCAGAGACCTAGGTCTAAAGCCCCTTAACCCTGGCAGAAGGCAGTGACTGCTGCAGCAGAGCAGAACATGGAGCCCGCCTTCACCCCCCACCCCCGCCCTGCTGCCTTCCTCCTTTGGGAGCAGGGTCAACTCCCCACCACTCCATGCACTCCTGGTAGGTAGGAGGGACCTAAGCCCCCCCAGATCTGTGTGTGGGACGGGGTAAAGGTGGGCTGCCTGCTGCAGGCTCAGGCTTCATGCCCTGCTGCCCTCCCCCATGGCTTTTGCAGCCCTGCTGGGCAGGGTCTGCTGCCAGCTGGGCGGTGTGCAGGGCATGGGGCCCAGGGCCACAATGCACGACCACAGGACCTCAGCAGCGAGTTGGATGGGATCGCAGGTAGCTCATCCAGGAGGGTGGTAGAAGGAGGGACTGGCTCCCTGTCATTGCATACACTTCCGGGGGGGGGGGGGGCGGGAACGACTCATATTCGCCAGATCTGTGCGCTGGGCTGGGGGTGGGTTGCCGGCAGTGGGCTTGGGCTCTCTGCCCTGCTGCCCTCCCTCAGGGCCTCCACAGCCCAGTGGGTGCGACGCAGTGCTGCAGGGCACAGCTGGGCCGCATGGTGATCTCCTTCCTGCTGTGAGCTCTGTGCTGCCCTGGCAACGTGTCCCCTGCACGCATGGCAGCAGCAAGGAACACACCCCCTATTCTGCTGGCCCTGCTCCTATGGCACGCACGGGCGAAGCATCGTTGGGGCAGAGTGGAGCTCACATCCACAAGGAGATCCTTGCGTGGACCTGCTGTGCCCTGCAGCAGTGGGTCTCACCCACCAGGCTGTGGAGGCCCTGAGGGAGGGCAGCAGGGTGGGGAGCCTGATCCCACAGCAGGCAACCCACCCCTGGAGAGATCTAGGGGGCACGAGTCCTCTAGCCCCTGGGAGTGCACGCAGTGGTGGGGAGCTGGCCCCTCCCAATAAGCCACCTGCAACCCTGTCCCACTCCCCACGGCAGTTCTGTGGCCATGCACTGCAGCCCTGGGCCCCAAGCACTGACCATCTCAACATTGCCCAACTCCTTCCCTCCCTATGGGGGCCTCAATCTCCCTGCAGCCCACTTACCCACAAGATCTGCTCTCCAGGTTACCTGGCAGCCATGTGCATAAACTTGCACGTGGTGCCTCCTGTGACTGCCCTCCTCCCGCTCCCCCCAGCATGCTAGAACTCTGCAAGCCTCCAGAGAACCCTTTGCAAAACTGCAAAATCCACAGGCTTCCCAGGTGAAATGAGAAATTTGTGCTTTCCTCCAATAAGAGGAAAATCCATAGTTTTCTCTGTTTTCTCGTGGGAAATGGAAAACCCTGATCCCTGGTTATCAGTCAAAGGCAACTCCACTGGTAAAAGCAACAGCAGAGATAAAACACAAAGCTGTACAGGTTTCCTTCACTAACTGCAGGGGTTAGGTTCCTGGAAGTTCCTGTCATTGGCAAAACCCAGTTGGAAAAACCACAGGCTTATGGGGAAAATGGGTTAGGGGCTTGAATGGTGCCCTGGCTGGGTTGAGTTGTGGGACCATCTGCACTTGGCAGCAGCTGGTACGTCGGGGAGAGGGGGTTGAGGCTCCTGTAAGGAGGAAGCTGGGCAGGGCTGGGGCTGCTGCCCAGACAGGCAGTGCTTGGGGCTTGGGACCCCAGCAGGGAGCAGGACAAGGCAGTGGGTGGCTCGTTGGGGGGAGGGCCACTGCCCTCAGTTTAGCCCCAAGCACAGGAGGTAGCACAGGGCAAGCAGCGGCAGGAGAGGAGATCCTCACTCATCTTCTCTGATCCCTGCCGTGCTGGGTCACAGGGGAGGGAACCAGGGCAGCAGGGCACAGTGGCGAGCGGGCTTGCTGTTCCCTGACACTGTTGATAGGGCAGCTCTGGCAGTGAGGCACGGACACAGGGAGCAGAGGCTGAACCCAGTTGCAGCTTGCCCATGCCCCATGCAAAGATTGGGGGCCCACATACCCCCCCTGCCCACCTCCTTGGCTCCCCGGTGTCGCACTGCCTCTGGAGGCGGTGCTGGGCTCTGACTACCCCATGGCCTGGCCTAGGCAGGGCCCGATTCACCGTGAACAGGGCCCCAGCTGGACCATGTCAAGGGACAATTGGAGCCTAGCTGCTCCTCCAGAGGTGGCACAGTGCCAGGGAGCCAAGGAGGAGTGGGGGGGGAACACATGGGGCCCTGATCTTTGCATGGGGCATGGGCAAGCTGCAGCTGGGCTTAGCCTCTGCTCCCTGAATCCACACCTCACTGCTGCAGCCCTCCCCCCACAGCCCTTTCCCCTTCTCCCACCCTTCCCCTGCAGACTCTCCCGCCTGGGGGGAAGTGTGTGCGCATGAGTGCACTCAGTCCCCACTAATTTTTTTTCCTCCTTCCGCCTATGAGTAATGAAAGAAAACCTAGTTTGTTAGTCACAGAACTGTGATAGGCAAAATGGCATACAGAACATTAACCACGGTTAGTCAAAAGCGTGGTTGGCAAGGGAAACCTGTATGACAGGATGGTGTCCAGATTCACTTGCAACAGTTGCAAATCATTGGAATGTTGTGATGTATTCAGGTTAGTACATGTTAGGAGATAACCCCCTTTTGAAAGCTAACAACTTTGCAATATGAAGGGGGCACTTAAAACATGCTTAACTACTTGAACATGTGTCTGCCAGTGCAGCTAAACTAACAACAGTGCCAATGAAATTTCAGAAGAGAAGGCAAGCTTTTACAGCAAAGCTATCAAAGTAAATGACAAAATATTTATACTTTAGAGAGTCTCACACTGTATTAATTCTATTCAAACAGGATCTAAGAAAGTTGACATTGTGTGGGACCCTGTGGCATTCTTGAAAGGATCTCAAGGCACCTCAAGGTGTTGTGGTGCCCTGGTTGAGAATCACTGCTTTAACCTCTCACAACTTCAACTGGTGTTATCAAGAGATTTATACTTTGAATCCTGCTTTACTCAAGCATATGAGTTTGACTAGAAACTGGTACCCCTCTAAGCCTTGTATAGCGCTTACTTGAGTTCCAGGCCACTGGATTTGTGCTTACGCAGTTGACGGATAGACCTTCAAGTGCTACTTGAGCCATTCCTCTCTGTACAGACCTATTCAGAATTTGTACTGAGCACTACTGAAAAGAATATATGCAATATGCTTCAGATAAGATAAATAACACATCAAAATTGCAAACCTCCACAGTTTTGTTTAGTGGGAAAAGTTACTTATTTCTGAAGTTCAATTCAGGTAGGAATAATCTGCTCAAAGGATAGCTCACAGATTACTTAATTCTCTGCAAATCTAAAAATAATTGAGTTTTAAAACTAATCGACTTTTTTTGTTTTTTGTCTATTTTTCTGTATCTTAGATAATTAGTAAAGGTGTCAATTTGTTAAGTAATAATTATTTTACTTTATTCAAGTTCTGGTCTGCATCTGTTTTCATTTCGTTTGCAATACAGAATTGTAATTTCAGAGATGAATAACAAATACAAAAAATCATTATAACACAACAACAAAAAAACAATTAGAACCAGGTACCACCAAAAGACCTATTGTTAATAAATATGCAGATTTATTTGGTGTCTAGTTTGCTAAAAGCCATGTATGGATTGTGGATACCTGATGTATGGATTGCATCTTACACACATTTCAAAAGTAGAGAATTAGTTTTCTGTTAGCAACAGTAACTATTCTTCAGAGTACCCTGTATTCTATGCTCATTTTTTTCTTGCAGTAAGATGTGCACACATTTTTTTTTTTATTTAAAAATCTGAAAGTATTTTGGGTTTTATTTAGGTAACGCCAAAATGTTTATATAATTTTTGACTGCAAGTTCTTCTCCACTCCTAGAAGACTAAACTATATATTAATGTACTGTATAAAAAACTTGCTATGCAATCTGAAATTGCTTTTTTAAGGCTCAGTTTTTATCTGATGACATTTTTTCTCACAGCATTGATCTATTCTTCCTGTTAATGGCTTCTGCATACAGTATATAACACAAAAGCCCTATGATGGATCACAACAAAAGCTCTTTGTAATCTTGACAGAGACAGATAACTAATCCAGTGTTAATTTAAATCCAAAATCCCCAACCTCAGAAATAAAGTATGCCTTCTGAATCTTTATCAAATGTATAATATATCAAAGGAAACTGTATGATTTGCTTCTCCAAGTTTGCATTTTTATGAATTAAAAATACTGCAGTTAAATAGCATCTATATATTTCTTTACCATTTTAAGAGAGGATTCCTTTTCAAACAACATCAATTTTACAGCTTGACTCTAAAACACTTCATCATACATTTAAAATGGGATATTTACATCATACACACACACAACAACCTGCTCTCAAAGCGGTAACACTGTGCTGCAGTAAACAATAAAGATTACAAGAAAAGGTACCTGAACTTCAGAGTGCCTACAAAATGTAACCCCAGAGAAAACCTGCTTGGGGGAGAGAAGATATGCAGTTCTACCTCCACTATGGCATTAAACTTCACAGTTACTCATCTGTGGTGCACCAACTTTTAGAATTCTACACACACATAAAAAGCACAGTCAACCTAGTCAATCACAAGGCTGGAGCATCCGAACACCTCTAGTCATTGGGTTGCTTTGAAACAGGCTGGCCCTTGCACAAAGGAATTAGAATTCAACACACAGTGTCTTGCCTTAACAAGAGAGCTATCTTTACAAAGAAAACACAGAAGCACTCACCCCCAATGACCAAAGCTTTCCTTTTTCCTCAGAAACGTGAAAGGAGACCCCCTAAAGGCAGAATGATTAAGAAATAATTATTCCTCTAGTACTGAGCTACAATACCTAAATATTAAATATGACATACCAGAAATGAGTAGCTATGGTTGGGGTAGGGGAAGAAATGGGAGGGGAAATAAGACACGCAGTCTGCGTTGCTTACTGCATCGACCGTACTGTTGAATCGAAGAAGGAAACTGGATGCTAATGAAATAATAAGTAATCTCAGACAGCTACAATAGTACTGAGGCCAAAGTACAAAGTTCTGTGACTAGGAAACCTGACAATATACAGCTAATTATGCAGTTGCCCTGTATTAACTCACAAGTGACATATGATTGTTTTAATCATTACAACTATTGCTTGAGGTTGATTTGACTACATAGACAAGGTTACAAAATTACTATATCAAAACTTTTTGTGGCTGAATGATATTAATGTTTTGGGGGAGGGGGACTGTTTTGGGATTGAAGTAGGAGGTTAAGCAGACATTTCAGGAAAAGGTGATTAATTGCCCTTCCAATATTAAACCAAATCATAATTCTAAATAATGGACTTTATACTCTCCAAAATAAATTTTATATTAAGATACCAAAACAAACTCCAAATCTGCTAGGCATTTAACGGATTTTAGCTAAAGGATATTTAAAGGATTTTAAATACCTGTTGCTAACTTTGTTCAGTTTGAATGAGGAGTTAGGATATGTTGAGCATGGAATCAGATGCACAGTAATGATTGCCTCATTATTACTAGCTGAGTTTCTTTATACTGTATATGGATTTCTTTCCTTGCCAGCAACAGAATTCCTCAGAAGGTGGGTTTGTTGCACAAGACTGCCAATATGCACAAATAGCAAGTTGCTTTGTCTACTAAAGTCCTTCTGCTCAGTGGTGATTCACATTTTATCATTACTTAAAGTGTCTGCTTAAATAATGTTCTGCTAGGAAAAAGTTACCAAAATTGACAGAAAAGTTGTAACAGTCAAATACAAAGGCTATTACATAATCCAGAGTTCAGAAACATTAGGGATTGCCATTGTTAAAGGTAAGAGACTAATCAGCTAATCCTTCAGTCATTACCAGGGATTCTACTTTTCTCTGATAAAAAAAAATATTGCCAATTTTTGGTTTAAAAAAAGTAATACTACATATTAGCAGGGATAGTGGAGTTTCATTTTAATCATAGAAAAATGTGGATTTAGGGTTATCTTTTTTAAACCGAAAACTGAGGATTATTATTATTTTTACTCAGAGAAAAACCAGGATCTCTGGTCATTACCTAGGTAAACTTTTCCAGTAAAGGCAACAGAAAATTTCCCTAAGTGGAGACTGGAGGACCCACAGAAGTTAGGCAGGAAAGTGACCTCCCAATATTATCCCTCATTTTCTATTTCTCTACCAGTGTAGTATTATGCTTGCCAGTATATTTCCTAGTGTTTTGTAGAGTTTCAGTATCTTAAGTGAATGTCATCAACCTCTGGCCTGCAGGCCAGATGCAACTCACAAAGATGTCCATTTTAGTCTGCTGAGTTGCAATCTGGCACAGGGGAATCCGTGTCACATAGCTGTGCCATGCTGCCCATACCCTCCATAGCACTCTTTTGCTGCAGATCCTATGGCTCCTCAGCATCTGAGCTTAAAGTTGCTGAACAGGGTTCCGATATCTGGCAGCTGGCCATTCTGACTTGGGGATGGGGAAAAGATTCATGCTTGCACCTGCCCTGGCAAAATGATACTTGTCCATGTCTAAAGTGATGGGGTTTTCCAGTACTTTCCATCTCACGAGTTATGTAGCCTAAATTCTCTCTTTCTCTCTTGATCTAATTCTTCTGTACTCCCATGTTTCAAAGCCCTTAATGCTGCTTACAACGTTCAAATGTTTGTTAACTTGTTATACTCCTGTCTTATCAGTCACTTAACCAAATGGTAGATATTAGGGCTGTGCAAAGCTTCAATCGCTGATTTGATTTGGAGGAGATTCAGTCCGATTCAGTGGCTCAGAAATCTCAGAATCTGAATCGAATCAGGAGACCCATTACTCTCTCTGAATTGAATAGGAAGCCTTCAATTCGATTTGCAGAGAGTTGACAATTTGGCCACAGACACAGCTTTATATGTTTTTTCTACATACCTCAAGGTACCAGGCACGGCTCCTGAACGCTGAGATGGCGGGGTGGATAGAAAGTCCCCGTGCACTTAGCGGTGGACCTGGAAGTGGACCAGAAGTACTTCTGGTCCACTTCCAGATAAGCCACAGAGCACCAGGGGGAGCCCCCTGCCTCGGTGCCTGGTGTCTCCTGGGTCTGGGGGCGCACCCGGGGTCCCTCACCTGATTGCCAAGCCTGTGAGGGATGGGGGGGTCCACTACCAAGCATGCAGGGGGCCCCCCCACACTCCTGTGGGACGCTTTATCCGCCCCACCATCTCAGCATTCACAAGCCACATCTGGTACATTAAGGTATGTAGAAAAAACATTTAAAGCTGTGTCCATGGCCAAATCAGCAATTCTTTGAATCTGAAGATTCAATTCGGATTCGGATTTGGCTGTATTGAATTGGGACAGTGATCCTAATGAGTGAACTGAATACTGCCCCCCAAACTGGGCTGAATCGGAATCAAATACAGCCCTCTTCGCACACCCCAAGTAGATATTGTGTTCTTTTGATGTTGCCTCATAAACCAGTTCCACATCTCTGATAAATTTTCTTGTTCTGAACTTCCTTTAATTTATAAATATTATACATTGGTCAATATTCCTGGCTCAGGTACATCAGAATCATAATTGGCTGCTTACAAATGTGAAACCCCCCCACCGCAAAACAGCACTTTACTCTCAGCTCGGCGTGCCCCAGCACACAGCACAGCACATGCCCACAAGAGGCATCGCTTAACCAATGTCTGTCTGTACAGATCCTGTGCTTCAGTGAGGCTTTTTGGCACTTTTATCTAATAGCTGACTAAATCAGCTATTAGATAAAAGTGCCAAAAGTCCCACTGAAGCACCCAATCTATACAGACTCCGCAGAGACAAGTCAAACTACTGTGCTTCCTCTTCCAGTAAAGCAGTAGGTTGTGTTTTTTCCCCCCATGTCTGTCAGCCCCCATAATGTCCAGTCTAGCATGTATCAGCTGAACAAGAAGTAATCTTTACTTATTTGCTTTATGGCATGCCGCTGTGCATGTGAATATCTAAATTTATTATAGACTCCAAACTGATGTCTGATTTGCTGATCACTATCATATCTAAGTGCCTTTCATCATTTAGGCAGACGAAATTCTTTGGGTACAGTATTTTAGACATTATAAGGTTCTTAAGCATGCATGAACTTTAAATGGGAGAATGTTTAAAGTTAGGCATGATCTTAAATACCTTGCTAAACTGTAGTCTTATGCAGATTGCTCATCATTCAATTTACACATTTGTAGGTCCCCTAACCCAAATGACCATATAAATTACAAGTCAAATATCATTTTGTTGTTTTCTGCCCAGGTTCCTAATTTTTCTACCTTCTCCTCAGGTTAGGTCTTTAGGCAGGTTCAAATTACACTTTGACTTTTAGGGGGGGTCTGCAAAAAAAATTTAACCAGTTCATTGGAAGGAGCAATCTGATTGGAGTCCTCCTCCCCCCCAGGGTTATGATTTTCAAACCTTACAGGGTGGCTCAGCTCACCCCTCTGAAATTCACACACTGGCTTTAGGTTCAGACCTGCAAATTCTCCTTTACACAGTCATATTGAAGTTAATAAGACTTTTAGAGGAGTGAGGTTTTCAGAGCCAGGTCTGTAGCTTGCAGTAAGTAATTTTCACTACAGTTTCATTTTAGATATGTTAATCAGGATGGGCATTTCTTTATATAAAAGCCAAAGAAGTTAATTATTTGAATATGTATTCAAGAATAAGCCAACTAAAAAGTAATCAACAAGGTATTATTATTCATACAGTGATTTTAACCTGTAACTAAAAGATGCCATTCTTTCCATTAATTCATGTCAACTATATTGTGTTGCTTTATTTTGTAAAGGATTGTTTATTATTATTTCTTAAATTTATAATATATAATTTCTAACTTTGTATGGTCCTCTATAGCCTTGAATGTATACATACTAAGTAAAAAACCCACTACCACATGTTGTTAAAAAAAATCATTTGCCAGGTATAATGCATACCTTAACAATTCCATAAGACTAAGTGCCTGTGAGATATATAATCTCTTGATTTGCTTTTAATACTAACAGTAAGTCTAACCACTGTTTAGTCTGTGTCTAAAAATGCATTTGAGAAATTTCAATATGAGGGAAGTTCCAAATATTGCGGATGAAATAAACTTGACTTTTTTTTAAACAGAGGTAGTACTCAGTTCAGATTCAAAGTCTTAACTGACTAATTATTAAAAGCCTGATTCTATAATATTTTTTGACCAGCACATATCCCATACCCATGCAAATAGTCACAAATGAGTGAAGCCTCAAAGCGCTATTCACCAGGAATGTTAGAAGTAGCTTTACTTTTAATTTTAAGTAATATTTTATCACTTTTGCTAGAAAAAGTCAAAATATGACAAGGACACTATTCTTACAATATTTTAAAAGTAGACAAAACTGTGGAGTGTTTGTCCTCATGGAATGTGAAGCCAATTTCCAGCTATGTACTCCTCTGGAACTAAGGCCCTTGATAGATGTTCCTTTAAAGGAACCGTCACCAACCAGTGGCTCTCGATCTACCGGTAGATCTCAGAGCCTTTTGGAATCAATCCAAGGCTGGGGCGGGGGGCTGAGTGCCCGTGTGCATGCACATATGCACCCCAGCCCAGTAGGTTAGTTTGTGGGGGAGGGAAGGGGCAGAGACTAGATCGAGGCCCCCACAGTAAGGGACAGTGCTGCAGAGGCAGGAGCAGAGGTAAGTGGAGTGGGGTCCTGGCTGGGTGGGACTTACCTGCTGAGGAGGTGTGCCCCCAAATAATTTTTTCTCCCTCTGCCTCAATCTTCCCCCTGCTTCCCTCTCCACAGACTTACCTGCTAGATGGGGGGGAGGGAGTGGCGGCGGCAGCAGCAGCGCACAGTAGATCTTGGGTTGCTTTTAAATGCCAAAGGTAATCTACTTAAAAAGGTTAGAGACAACTGCTTTAAGGGCACCATCAGATCCGATTCCCAATCTTAACAATCATACCTTCTGCCGTGCCACACTATCTTGCGAGTGCAGGGGGAGCTGTGATCAGCTGACTGGCACACCCCAGTCACAGGAATACACCAGAGCGAAGGTCTTCAGTACATTCCCACAGCTAGGAGCACCAATCAACTGACTGGCATTCCCAGGTTCAGGAGTACACTGGAGTCTTGAAGGGTTCTGAGGCTTGGAGTACACTGAGCCAGATGCTCAATTTAAGGTGTGATAGAACTCAGCTACAGAATTATTACACATTGCTTGAACATGTAGCCAAGCTACCACTTAAGACATGATTGGCCCATGAAGTCTGCCAGCGTCCTAAGATTTATTAAAAAAAAAGTCTAAGGAGAGGCATTTCCAAGACATGCACTGCATCCAGATTATAACTCAGTATTTCTGTCAGTCCACTTTCATTAGACTAGATAAAGAGTTACTGTCCCAGGGGACAATATCCATGGCCCACAGGGTCACTATGTACGTCAGGATTGTCCACTGGCAGCCTGAGGGTGCATCTATTCTGGAAGAGGTTAAAATGTGGCTTTGGGCTCCTGCATAGCTGCTGCTCCCTTCATCTGTCCTGTTGCTGCAACAGCAGCTGGGAACTTCCTTCCCTCCTCAGGCTTCTGCTTTCTGGCCCTGCTCCTGGGAAGAAGGCAGGACCAGAGAACGGGAAAGTATTGCATGCTCAATAGGGGGACATTTGAGCTAGTCTGCCCATGCTGCACATGTATGTGACAAAGACAGAGGCCGCACTGCTTATGCAGTGGAAGGGAGCTGGGTTGGTTGTACCTTCTGTACAGTGATCAGAGCTGGGCTGCTCGCACTGCATTTATGGCCATAGGAAAAGTGATTTTCTTTATTTTATTTCTGTGATTAAAGTTAGAGAAAAAATCAAAACACTGTTCCTCCGCAGTAGCTGGTTATGGTCAAAGGGATAATCAGAAAGAACTTTGTACTACTGAAATTATCAGCATCTGTGTTACTAGAATTTATAAAACCACTGACAGTTTCTCATTTTTTTCTTGATTCAACAAGAAACCAAAGTCTACACACAGAGTGTACTTCAATAGAGTTTTAAAGGACCAACTGACTTGTCCTCCTATAAGACCTGAGACCAAAGCATAAACAAAAGATCAAAGAGTCAAAAGTAAAAGTTTCTGTTGAAAAAACTAACAGCTTTAGCTGGTACAACCTGTGAAGAAAATAAAGCTGTCAACTGCAGTGAATAAAAGTTTTAGCAGCCACCAAACATCATTAAAACAGGAAAGGCTTCTGCAAATTTCCAGAAATCTATTAGTACTGGAAAATAAAATGGCAATTGAGATGCATAATGACAGATATAGTGAAAAAGCAATGGTAAGAAGACATGCCATATTGCTAGTAATGGTGGATGGCATTCTTGTGCTCCTGCGATTGTCCTCAAACAAGCAAGGAGCCAGTAAAAAGGATCCATGACAACCAAAAGTACGATTTCCCAGAAATAAAATTTAACTTGTTTTGGCACAATACCAGTACTGCCTTTCTGCATTTCACGCACAAAAAGCTACAACTCTTATCTAAGGTCTCATGACCTATGACCTTAAGGCTTAGGCCTGTTCAAAAAAAGGACTGCACACGTATATGGAAAAAAATGATCTCAGAATCCATACATTCTTAAACTTCAAGACCAGAAGGAATCATAGCAATCATCTAAAATAACCACCTGTATTATACAGTCCATGAAATTTAACTAATAATCTACAGGTTCTGATTTGTTATAATAGCAAGGATTAAACAATACCAAAGCATAAACACTCAACAAAGATCCAGGAATTCTGGAAGGGATGTAAACATTTATCCTTCAGGTAAACCATACCATAAACTAATGGGATCAGGAAGAAACTCCCCATTGGCATGTTATTCTGTAACTTTTTTACCTTCCTTTTAAACAGATGGCATTGGTCACTGCTGGAGACAGAGTCCAGTAGAGATAAGGATAAGCCAACAGTCTAATTCAGGGTGGAATTCCTACATGACATCTCATTTATGCTTGGGCTTGGTTTTATCAGTGTTATGATAATCCACACTAACTTCATGAGTCAGGGAAACAAAAAAGGAGATGATTTGCATATTAAAGCTATTATGAAATGAGAGTTTTCAGTACCAACAACCCAACCAAATACTGATCCAAGTTTCTTCCAAATATTAGTAAACTGGGAGCAAGAACTGAAAGGAATAAAAAAACAAATAATGAAGAAAATATCCTTTTGCTTTGTTGTGGAATTATGACAAGTCCAAAGAGCACCTGCACGGTTATGATTTTGCTAACACTATTGAAAATCATATTGCAAGTAGTCAGCGGATGATGGAGTAATAAAACAACCTTACACAAGGTTTTCCAAAAAAGCAACTATGTTTCCCATAAAATTATTCAATGGGCCTAACTGAAAAGAACCAAAAATGATAGTCCTGGTTTGCCAGTCTCACTGAATAATGGCTTCCTAAGACTGTTACCGCTTACTGAGCCATGTCATTCCCTGTCAGGAAGACAATTCTTCTTTACTAGTGCTGTGCTTCAAAATTATTACTATTTATTGATTGAAATGAAGCATCCTGTCAGGCTATTAGAGATAAGTTGTATATTTTATTATTGCAATGTGGATTAACAACCGATTGCACAATACTTTCCAATGGCAGAGAACCTAAGGGTAAGGAAGGGTTTTTTTATTTCTAGCATAGATTGCTGTCAGCATAACATGCCACAGCCCCGACCAAGCATAAAAAACCCAGAAGCCTTAATAGCAGGAAAAAATCTGTTTCCAAAGTTGATAATTTCACTCAAATTCACTTTTTCAATTACTGCCATACTTTGTTAGAGAGAGGTTTCTAATAGCCACAATTTACAGTTGTTTCCAGAGACTACTCTTTCACAGAGCCATAGACTTGGGAGCCATAATTGCCCCAGCTGCTATAGCGTATATGTGACATGAATCCTGCCTCCAAGAGGCCATGGTTTCCTGTCCATCAGTTCCCCAGTGCTTTTAGGCTTCTGCTTTCTCCACAATGAATTAAAGATAGGAAATACAACTTTTTACATAATCTGCTTTCCCCTTTCAACCATTTTTTCAGTCACACTGAAACAATAATGAAGATATTGGATCTAGTATAATACAAGAATACCCCATGAATAACTATCAGAATTGTTCCCTCTCCAAACTCTGCTCAACTAGAAAGCAAAAAGAGAGGCCTACAGAATATGCAGAAGCATAGGGTAGCTATAGTTTTACAAACTAGAACCTCTGATTAGATCTACAAGGCAAACTTTGCTCAACCTGATTAAAGAATTCCTGCCCTTCCCCCGCAAAAGTAGCCTGCCTTACAGAATCATCTAGCTCTTAGCAATCAATGTATCTTCGTTTTCTGCTGAAAAATCTTTTCACCCAATCTCAGGATCACTTATCTTTCTTCTGTGCAGAAATGTCAGTCATTCTGGGACTTGCACCGATTCCAAGTAAGTACCAAACTGATAATTAACTGACAGCTCTCCATTTCTCTCCTACACAGGGCAGATGGTATATGTCAAAATATTAAACTTTCAGTTACTTGATTTTTATCCAGCAGGTTTTTTTTTAATTCTCAAATGCACCTAGGTCCAGGTAACTCCATTATGATAGCATCTGAGTATTAGTGCCATTATTTGATATCAAAGTATCCGCTAAATCCAGGTTCCTGGATGATTCGAGATGGATAAATAGATACATCTAGAGGTTATCAACTGAAATGGAATGAAAGTGACTGAACATAATTACTATCTAAAAATATGTAAACTGTGTTTCTGGTATCAATATAGTTTTTAGTGGAATGGTTGCTACCAAATAAAACCAAATAAAAAACGATGTTGGCTCTCTCAGCAGCCAAGCCACATAACGGAATGACCGGGGGGGGGGGGGGGGGCCGCAAATGACCAGCTGATGTAAATCAATACAGCTTTACTGAACTCAGTGGAATTACTGCTGATTCACAATAGCTGAGGATTTGGCTCAGAGTAAATTACTCTGTTATTCCTCTGGGTAAGGGTGAGCCATTCTGACAAGATTCAGTAGGAAATTTACCATATTACTACTGTATGTATTTTATACGTGATCAAAAATTCATTTTTCGTGGCTGTCAATCTTGCATCTTTCACAAGTATTTTTTTTTTATTAAAACCTTTTACTCAAAAAGTATCTGCAAACCATTTTGCAGTTGACTCTTCCTTATATCACTTACTTTATTTCCTAACTCCAGGAAGAGTATTGGCAAACATACCCAATCTGAATGCAAAACTTATTTGGTAAGAAAGACAAAGTTATAAGTAAAATTAGAATCTTTTTGTTTTTATGGTCACAGTGTTTTCTAACTTCTTATCTTGAAAGCTCTGAAGCTGAGGAGATTCTCTATAGTCAAGATTCTACTCTTAGTACAGAGTATTTTAACACTGTAGTGTACAACATTCAATTATAAGTTCTCAGAACAGAGCAAGAAGCCCTCCAATATATTACTTTTTAAAACAACTATATAAAGCAATTTGCTCGGTGTAAGCCCTCCATGCCATGATGCAAATTATCCACTTTTGTAATCTAAAAGGTGGAGAGACTATTGTCACATATGATTATACCCTGTGCAATATCCCATTAAGTTGAAATTCACTTGTTTTTGATTCAGAATACTAACATAGTCTGGCACTGCTGTCACGGCAATAAGTCCCATAGATCTCGCTCTGACATTCTAATGAACAACTCTATCACTCAGTTGCTGTTTTATGACTACTGTAACAGCACCTTAAGCTCTAATAAAATGTTGGTTATATTCTGCAAGGTAAACCCTTTTCAATCATGAAGATTCAGGTACGAAAGGGATTCCTGATCATTGTCTAATGGAGAAGCAAGGGGAGAGGGTGAGGAAAACTGAAGGCCTACGAACTTGCCAGTCCCTTTCTAAGTGAACTTCTCTAGGGAAGATCCTGTTTGTACAGAGTTCTTCAGATTCTGCCAATTCAAAAGCTTTTGTTTGTTTGGTTAAGACAAATTAATAGACTTGAAACCAGTGAGTATATTGAAAAAGGAAAATGAATGCAGTGTCACAAATCTCTCATACAGAAATCAACATAATTCCTAACCTGAAAGCATCACAACAGGAGACTCCTGACTGCCTATATGGTGGCACAGTTAAAAAGAATAATTTGTCAAGTCCCACAAGAAAAGCAACACACACACACACAAGGACAATAAAAACCACAAAAATTTTTTAAAGTTGGCACTAGAACAAATGGAAGATAATAAATGTAGTTGTTATTATATTTAAAATGATCTTCTTAATGAAGCAGTGGTAAACTATCACATGCTGCAACTGCCCTGTGCTTGTGTTACATAAAATAATCTGTGGCCTTTCTGTATTAAAACAGATTATTTCAGGGCACTGCAAAAAAGCAGGAGGGAGGCATCTATTCCCACATATTCTCAGAGACTCTCAGATACAGAAATACATTGGTATATGTACAACAGTAATTAGGAAGCTAGGGAAACTTTTAGGCAAGAGATTGCTATGTTTTAGGGTCTTGTTTGCTACATTTATATTCTTATTGTAACACCTCCAAACAGTGTAGAGATAAAGAAATCTGAAAGAACTCTGTTGTACAGATATGTGGGCTGATTTCATTCCCAAACACAAAAATTGTGAAAAATCCTACTGTGCTCAACTGTAATGTTTTCATTATCAAAACTGCAAACTTCATAAGCTTGCCTACAGAAATCAGAATGGTTACTCTTTAACTGGCAGCATTTAATTATAAATTAAGTTTCCACATCCCTGTCTTTAAAAAGTAGCCTACTGTGTGGGTCAAAAGATTCCTATGTATCCCAGAAAAATCCCCAGTCACAGTAGAACAAATCTGCTACAAGTCATTGTGTACTGATCTATGATAAGTATAGAAGGACTGAGCCATGTCATTTCAGTATAAATCCTCTCAGTACTCTTACATTCAAACATATGCACAGCCAGTGCACGAGAGACAGCAAGAGCACGCGTGAGAGACAGCAAAAGGAAGTTCCTTACCCAAAAAGGATTTGGTCAAATTAAAAAAAATATAACCTTAATCATTTAGGTGCCTAAGTCTCACTGACAATGATTGATAAGACTTACCCAATTTAAAACAAGACAAGCGTGTGACAAATACAAGAGAAAAAAGGTAACAGTAAAAACTAACGTGGTTACCTGCATACTATTAGTCTTGTCCTACTTCTGTTATCTCTGATGGTTTTTAGCCATACCCTAGCTAAAGATCTGAACACATGCAACTGAAATTATTAAAAGTTTTGCTGTTGGCTTCAGTGACTGCAAGATCAAGCATGGCATATCCAACTTGTCAAAAAAAATCATATCATCATCTCCCTATCAAAATGTCCATAGACACCCAACTGAATTGCAAACATCAGCCTTCCAGCCACTATTGTAAAAATTAGACCATTGCACACATGACTATTTCAAGAGCATAATTAAGTCTGCAAAAATTAAGACCCTCTCCAAAATAAGGGAGGACCAGAATAAAGTCACTTGAAAGTTTTAGTGTTCCTCATTTTCTAGTGCCTGACTTGAGACTCTGAGGTCTGAGTTACAAAAGTGCCAAGAACTTCAGAGAGTTGTTGGTTGAAACTGTGTTGGTCTAAGGACATAGGCAGACAAGGTTTTTTGGGTAGATGTGATATCTTTTATTAGATTAACTAAATAATTGGAAAAATTGTTCTTTGCAAGCTTTCTTCCTTATAGGTACAACCAGAGTCCAAGTCAGATCCCACACATCTCAAATTGGATGCTTCATATCCAGTGGATGCTTTTCCGCAGGTTTCTCTTGTGCCTCAACTTATAAATAAGGGGGTATTAAGATATTATTTCCATGAAAGCACTGTGAAACACTGAGATATTATACACATCTTCACCATAGGAAGCCCTTGAGGAGATTAATCATTTTGTTTTTTAGAGCAACCTTTGAACAGTGTGCCGAAAATAAAGCTTGAAGCTATGTACTGAACAATAATGATAAAAGAAAATACTGAATAATTGTTCAGTCAGTGACTGCTACCCACTCTTTGCACTAAATAAGGAAGGGGTTGCATGGAAAACAAAACAGTATATAATTTAAATAAGGTGTGCACCATATTGTATTGCACAAGGGGACTGATTATGTTTTCATGGCAATTTTTGTTCTTGAGCATTTCCTACTCCTGAGTGCTTTGGCGTTACTATCTTATTTATGATCCTTTAACATAGTTTTTTGCACATGATTTCTAAGTTTCAAAAAGCAAACTAGAAAAATAAAACAGAAATTCTAGAATATTAACACCTACATTGCTCATCAGCGGGGTTGGATCCTTTATATCCACTGGAAAGGCCACAAATATTTGTCCTAACAGAGTAACTTGGAACATTACCACATAAAGAATGAAAATATGGACTAGCACTAAATAGCAACGAGACAAACATTTTGTTAATGGGCATCCCAGGATGTCCCAGGTGTTTGCTGACAGCAAGGGAAAGAGGAGACTCTGGAATATCAGATTCCATTCTGGTTTCTAAAGGGAAACATGCTCTAGTGGAAATACTTTTCTGCCTGTTTCCCACAAAGCTCAACCTTTTCTTGCCCAACTCTTCCAGCCTGTCTGTCCACCTCCATTTCTTCCCCACTACTGTCTTCTTGCCCTAGTCATAGTTATTTTTTTCTTAACTAAACTCCCAGTATCCAATCCTCAGACTCCTCCCAGATCCCCTGCTTATAGACAAGTTCAGTTCTCTCCTCCCAATTGCTCATTCAATCTTCTCTTCCGGCAACACTGGCTTCTCCTTGTTGCATACCCTTTGTACAAACAGACACAATTATCCCCTCACACCAGGGCTGAACAATTGGCAGCCTGTGGGTCACATGTAGCCTGGGGGGTTAAGAGGTGGCCCCTGGGCTCAAGTCTTGGCACCCCACATCCCCCAACACTGCTTCTGTTTCTATCAGTCTCTGGCCTCCCACTCCCTCCTCCAGCTTCTACTGCTGCCCCTGCCTCCGTGGTCAGGGTGGCCCACGAGGATGAGGGACCGGGTGGGTGGAAGCCCTTGAGTGGTATAGTGCAGCATGGCACAGCACAGCAAAGTGAGAAGCATCTAATGTGCAACACTGGTAGAGGAGAGGGGTTGATGCACCATGTAGAATGTTGGGGTGGTGTGGGGTGGGTCCATGCTTTGTGGCCCTTGCAACATGTAGCTGGGGGAGGGGGGAGGAAAGGGGCATGCAGCCCACACATCATGTAGCAGGGGCCCTGCACCTCCCAGCCACTCAGAATGTGGACAGCCCTCCCTTACATCATGGAGCCCCATGGGGTCTCTCTCTCCTCTTTCTACTTGCTCAGCCAGGCCCATTTACTCACAGGATTCCTTCCATATTCATTAGCTCTGCATTTTATTCTCCAGATCTCTATCCACTCTCTTTACTCAAATTATCCCAGCTTTTTCTGCTCTTCATGTGATGTCCAGTCCCAGTCTCTAGGCCCAGGCAATTCCAATCATCTTCACACTCAAACTTGCATTTTCCATTCTCCCTCCTCGCCAGACCTCTCCCGTATACACCATATGTTCTTGCATATCACATGGTTTCAATTAAGATATGCACCTTGTTTTTGGGATGGCAGAATGAAGGAAAAGACTGTCTCCAGAGTTATGGCCCCACAGAGTGGGTACAGAGCCTAATTTTAAGGTCACTCACCCTCCCTTTCCTGATCAGTTGAAAGCTATAGTTTGAACCCTTTTCCAGCTTGAATTATTAGCAGTTCTTGGCTGCTTTTCCAAAAGCTGAAACCATAGTTGTTGTTGAAGACTGGAATACATAGGAAGATCCATGGTTTTGAAAAGAACTATAAAGAGTCTGCAGGGTTGTGGAATAGGATATGAGAGACCAGAAATGGCTAACAGACAGCAACATTGCAGAAGAAAGGATAGCTTAATTAGTGGAACATCAAAACAATTAAAAGGAAAGAGGCACTAATACCTGTGGAGTGAAGAGCAATTAGCAAGAATCAGGTAAATATTTTGAGCAATAAAGTCAACTGGCACCCTCAACTGCTGCTCGGCTGCTGGTTTTAAACTCTTACGTGTAGCAGGAAATAAAGGAGGGGTGCAACCATGCCACTGCAAATCCCCCTCGCATTTCCCCGCCCCGGATGTCACCTTTCTGGACTTGGCTCCTCTTTGCTGCTAGAGGAAAGAGAAGGCAAAAAAAAGATAAGCAGGAGTAATTTTTCAGCATCTTTCTGCTTCTATTTTGGGCAGAAAAATCAGTTTCCCTGCTTAAAATATACACTCCACTTTTGGAAGACTGTTTTTGGGGAGTGGTGAATTTGGTATACAATTAAACATGGTACATATCACTGGCTCCTTGCCCCAGTGTAAATATTCCTCTGCCCTCTCCAAGTCTGGATACTGTCCTTTTTGTATTCATATCATGCAGTTTCCTCCTCTCCGTTGTCTGTGCCCAACAGAACACACAGGAGATACTTTCTGGCTGCATCTACACATGCAATTAATTCAAAGTAATAAAACTCTGGAGCAGTCCGAGCTGGAGTAAACTATTCCTGGGCACAGCATCTACATGTGCGCCCAGGACAGAAGCAATTTGAGCTAGGGCAGAAGGCACGGCAGGGTCAGCTCCAGGCAGCAGCATCAGGTGGCACAGAGGCTGGCTGGAGCACAAAGGTGTTGCAAGTGCAGAGCAGTGTGGCTAGGTGCCAGGCAGTCTGGCCCAGAGCTAGTTGGGCTGACTGGGTACAATTTATACGCGTGGTCAGCATCTACACATGCATTTAATTGCAGTTTATTACCCTACTGTAAAATAGTATCGCCCCTGTACTTATTAATTAGTTTACCATGGCCTAATAGCATTGCACATGTAGAGGGTGATGCTTTACTCTGCAACTAATTAATTTACTTCACAGTTAGGTGAGACACAGAGGTCGCATCTGCATGTACATTTGCAATGCCTAGACTCAAGACTCAGCATAGCCCACACAACCGAGAAATGCAATGGAAGAGACAATCCTGCTCATTCCCATATTCATTCCAGATGGAAACTTTGCTGAACCTAGTTGTCAAGCTGCAGTATTTAGTTCCCTGAGCATGTGAAAAATGTATTTTTTTTCCAAAATATTTGAAACTGACCAAATTTGGGCAGATCTACATAGAGATAGCAAAAGACAGATCTTGATATATAAAAGTCGCCCCACTGCCCAAAAAAAGGCTGGAACCAACAGAACTTTTCAAAGAGAAGTTTTCTAGAATTTGTAATAGGGGCAGAACAATGAATTTGCCCTAGCCTCATTTCTGGAAAGGGCTGATCCATTTTGACTGACATTTTCAAACAAGTTAAGCTTGCGGAAGACCCAATATAATTTTCAGTCCAAGCAAGTAAAATTTGGCAAAGTTATAATAAGTGAGTTAAAGCAGGATGTTCTAGTAGAAAGTGTCAAGCAATCCTACTGACAGCTATAATACTGTATTTGTTCTTCAGAGACACTGTCACATTCCAGACACAGAACAGACATTTCAGTCTAGTCTCAAGAAGAAAAAAAAAAGAGATGAGTTCTAGAAAAGAGATTGACAAACAGGTGGGAAAAGTAAATTCTTTCTACCTGAGTTTTTCTTTCAAGCTGATTAGTATGCGTCACAATAGAATGTTGTTGCTTTCTGTAGAATCCTGCAGCTTAAAATTTTGTCAGTCTGAGCTTCCTAGCACTAATACCCACTTACTGAATTTTTCTCCACAAAGAATATCTCTAACTGTAAGATTAATAAATCTGCATACCATTTAAGTTTACTAACAAAAAATAAATCTCTTATGCATATTTTAGAACTTTCTTTTTTATTACATCTTCAGACAGTCCAGATAATTGAAACTATTTCTTCACAAAATGTGAACTGATAGATATCAAAGTTTTGTGCATTAATTTAGCGACCATGTCCACCGACATTTGACCAATGCTTCTTTCTTAGGAAGCATTTCCATCTAGACAGTGAGATAACAAGAACAGTGAAAACCATAATCAACTGCAACATATGATGCTGACAGATCAATACAATTTATGATTTCAGAAGCAAAAAATACCTATCATTACTTAGTGAGTTAATCCACATTTGTTCATGTATGCCAGCCTGGTAACATCTTCTGGGATATGTCTACTTAAAAACAGGGAATAGATTAAAAACATTGCTTTTACCTCCAGGAATTTCGAATCCTTCCATTTTCCAGATATGTCTTCTGAAATGAATATTACTCGTCAGAATTTTTGTAACGTAAAGGTAGTATTCTAAAAGGAGCTGCAACAGGTATCTTGGTACATAGTTCCTGCAGGAGAGTCTCACCATAGTCAGTAAGAAACTGACTGAGTATGTTTTAAAGAGAATAAAGGCATGTGAGACTCTCATGCCAATCCCTGAGTGCTGCAAGGGCCAAACATTTGAGACAAGTGATCTCTGACCTCTATCACCCTAGGAAGATGAGACCAAGTGGAGGGAAACCTGAGTGCACAGTATCTTTAAAAGAAAAGCCATTTCTTGTATTTGAAATAACTTATTTCTTCATAAAAGGAGAAAAGATGCTCTTTCGATACACAACTGTTTCCTAGAGCAGAGCTTTTCTTTACCATTCACAGTGATGTGTTCCATACTTTGTTCTGTTTTATTATTTTCTGCATTGCAATAGAACAGCTGGAAAGAGTACATATTTGCATATTTTTACATTACCATTAACAGCATGTTCTATATAACTCGTGCATTCAGCGCGCAACATTTTCAACACTGCTTAATTCTGTTATTTTTACACTGTCATTTACTCTTTGCTAATTTTCATTTTATATACTGCTATTGCAATGTTTAAGGGTTTTTTTAAACATGTACTTATTTTTTTATGCCTAATTTTACCAAACAAATAAGACAGTTATTTCTTATTAACATGACAATGTCATACACAGCTCATGGAATTCGTTAATAATTTATAATAGATTCGTTTATATTTAGCAATGAAAAGCAGAATTAACAACACTGCACATGAGAATGTATCCAACCTAAAGCAGCATTCCAAGAAAAACCTTCAAATTTGACATTCCCTGACTTACATTTATTTTTGCGACTTTTTGGTGGCATTACTGTTAGTTTTTAAATTACTGTTCTTTTAAGGGGAAATAAGAAATACTCAGAGCTAATTAAACTTGCACAAACTGTTCCCAGGTTCTCTTGAACTACAGTTATTAGGTCCTAGGTCCAGGCTGTTAACACAGGGATGGGAAATTATTTGGGCTGCTTAACAAGTTTTGTTGCGTGTGTACACAGGCACTCAGATACACACACAGGCACTTGCAGACCCAGGCACATACAAGACCTCCCCACCCTCCCAGCAAGTCCCCAGCACAGCCAGAAGCCACACCAGCAGTACCCATGTGGCCCAAAGCAGTGCGTGGGAACACAGTGTAACACTGGCCCAGCTATGGGCTAGGGACTCAGGCAAAAGCAGGGGTACAGGGAGAAGGGGGTTAAGAGCTGCAAGTTTTCTGGGTCTGGCTGGACTGATGGCATGCTGTGTTCCCTGCACCCCCTCCCCACCTTGAGTCCCCAGCATGCAGCCAAGCCTGGCTGGACTGGTACAGTGTTCTTGTGAGCCACTTTGGGCCATATAGGTGCAACTGGAGCACCTCTTACCCGACCCAGCCAAATGCTGGGGACTTGGGGTCAGCCAGGAAGCATGCCAGCTGCTTCATCTGTGCCCACATGGTGCAGCCCACGGCAGCACACAGGAACAAAACGAGGAGAACCATACTTGAGCTTTGATTCTCTCCAGGGGCTGGGCTGCCCGGTCTGTGAATGGCAGCAAGGTTGGAGCTGTGAACAAACAGCCTTGTCAGGCAGAAGCCTGGCCTCCAGCTCAGTGCTCCCTGCTTCAGGGTGTACACTGGGGACTCAGGAGGTGGAGCAGGGTGGGATGGGCCAGGGAGGGGATTGGCTACCTCACCACTGGAGCTGCAGCCAGCTAATGACATCGTGGGGAAGGGAGAAAGGTGAGAGGTGCCAAAAGCAAGGGCAGCCACAGGCCAGATACAATTCTCCTTCATAGGAGCAGCTGCGGGCTGGACAGAATCACTTGGTGGGCCATGGGCCACATTTTACCCACCTCTGTGCTAACAAATTCAAGAGGTTCTGCCAATACTTTTTTCTCTAAGTCCAATACATCTCCTATGCTGTGTCTACAGGTGGTTTTACCTTTACACTTTGATCCACAACTTACTTTTTAGTCTCATCTGGCTTCAGCAGTTTAACTTGTGAATTATTGCAATCAACTAGTTTTTTAAAATTATCTTTGCTCCACAGCCATCTTTAAAACATGCAACTAACCACCTACAAGATTCTTTTATTTTATTTATTTAAAATGGTGATCATTTTAGCCCTACAAGGAATTTAGAATAGACACAAGAGCCTTTCTTTCTTCTTCTTCTTTTTTTTTTTAATGGGACGAGAGTTAATTGGTCCAGGGAAAAGGAGATTCCCATGCACAGACCAGAAATGCTTTGTCTCTTCAAAATGTACAGCATGGATGGATGTATTGTTGTTGATAGTGAAGCTATAATAGAACTTAGTGCCTAGAGCAACATTTTTTTTCCAAGTGGGCCAAACCTTAAGATCAGACATAGGCTAAGGGCCAGAAAATGGGGAAGGCGGCTGTGGCAGCTCCAGAGCTATTGGGAAGGGGGCAGGGAGGAGGAAAGGGAATGCTATCACTTTTTACTCCTCCCACACCCCCTCATTCAATTCAGCATCAGGGGAAAAGAAGGAAGTGGTGGCTCTGGCCAGAGCCTGAGCAGGAGCGCACATGCCAACAATGTGCATTTCACATGGGCTTGACAGGCCAAATCTGGCTCCATCTAGAGCCCCACTGCATTAGATGGAAATACTGTGTATAGTTTCCACTTTAGTTTCACACAGCTTTTTTAGGTTGGTTTTTGGTCTATTATCAGTTCAATTTATTTGATTAACTGTTAGTACACCCCAATTTATACAACATTGAGTTCCATTTTAATAGAGCACTTTGAGTAATTTCCAATCCATTGAACAAGTTCTGAGCATTCCTGGTCTACATGCAAAATGACCACTAATGATGAAAAATGGAAAAAGAAAGCTTTAGGGTGACAGCTGTTACTCTTTCTATCACACCATGTCTCTGACAAGTTCGAGTCACAGAAAAATGAGTAGAGCAGCAGCTGCTGGCCGAAAGAAGAGTAGTGGGAATGGGGAAAACTTCTGTGCTCCTGAACGGGGCTAAATCTGAGGGAGAGAGAGTGGTCAGGAACTCTTATAGTCACCTAGCTAACCCTGTGCTCCCTCTGCTGCTTACCCATGGCTGCTTCTCTGCTCTTCCCAATAGCATGTAGTATAGTATTTTGCATTAATTGGTCCCTAACCTAGGCTCCAGCATGCATCTTGCTGTTAAGGGAGTAGCAGTGAAGAAGCAGAGAAGAAGAGGACAAAATGAGGGAAGTTCTGTGGATGGGTGAGAGCAGCAAGTAAGAAAAGAGGAGGGGAAAAGTCAGAAAGTGAAAATTGGAGAGGAAGGAGGGAATAGGTAAACTACTGGAGAGGGGTAAATAGATAAAAACACTATACAGCAGTACAGTATTGGGGGCTGTTTTATCCTACTAGTATATGAATGACCAAAGTTATCCCAACTAGAAGTGTGCTAATACTTTCAAAATAACCCATTTCAGCTCAAATCTTCTTGACATTTTTGACCAATTTTTTTTTCAACTGAAATGCAGTCAAGAATTAAGACGTTTATGGTAAAATATTTAAATATCTAGCTCTTATTTTTTAATGGGAAATCTTGAAGAAAAATGTTTTAGTTGTCAATTTTTAATAAAACCTTAGACCTCATTCATTCAATTATGCTGCAACAAAACAATGCTGTTGCAAAAAAAGGCAAATCTCATTCTGAAGTGTAATCAACAAGGTTGTTTTATGAAACATACGCAGAAACTAATTATTCTGCTCTGCTCATCGCTTTTAAACCTTTAGCTGGCATAATGTTGGGCCCCAACTTTAAGAGACATATAAACAAAATGGAGAGTCTCAAAGAGAACAAAATGGAAAGGATAAAAATATTGGATTTGTTTAGTCTAGAAAAGAGAAGACTCAAGGGCTCTATGACAAACCTCTTCAAATATGTAAAAATGCAACACAAAGATGATCAATTGTTCTGTCTATTGATAGTAGGACAAATAATCAGCTTAATTTGTACCCAAGACTTATATTAGGAAAAAAGCTGTCAAACTATAAGCTTTACTTAAGAAGTAGAACAAGCTACTTAGGTGCAGATTGTGGAAACCCCTTCATTGGGGTTTCCAAGCATCTGTCAGGGATGGTCTAGACTTGATTCTGCCTTACAGCAGAAGATGGACTTCATCTGTCCTCACACCTCCCAGTCATACGCTGCTATATTAAGTGACAAAAGAAAGAGTAAGAAAAGGTAACTTCACTCTGACCTCCAAAAATAAAAAAATCTAGAATTTCAAAAAGTTTTCTTGTTTCAAAATTTTCCTGTGAAGTTTTTAATGAAACGTTCATCTGAAAGTTCAACAGAGAAATATTGTTTCCTTTTTTTTTTTTTTTTTAAACAGTCCTACTCAGAATCATAGAGTACAATGCCCAATACTACTGCTCAGTCCAATTTGATCCCTGTGTAAAGGTGAAGGACATGTTCACACACAGACTTTTATAAACTACAATACATGTAAAGCTATTAGTATGTTTTTAATGAGGACACTTCACAGGTAGGTGCAGCTATTCAGTTTAATACCACCAATCCTTATGTTCGCTTCAGTATTATGCATTGTTAGTTCTCAATAAACTCAGGCTTTAACATTCTCAGTCAAAATCTTCAGCTAGAACAGCAAAATGTGATGACATTATCTGAAAGTTTTCCATCGAAGTAGGATATATTTGATGAGTCATCTGCCTAATTTATTTAAAAGGACTTTTAATATCTTTATGCACATAAATGACGATTAGGCAGTTACGTCTATACTTATGTGACCAGCTCCAAGATCGGAAAAAATGTTTGGTATTGACCTAATTGCTCCAAGTGAGATCACTTCAATGAAAAAGAATATTAAATGTTTTTGAAAATACTGCCCTAGATAGTTGAGGGTTTAATTTTAATTTCAGCATTTGATATTTGTTTTCCTTTGTATTTATATTATTTATATTAGCAATCTTAATGAAGTATTTTGTCTGGAAAATGAGACACTTACTCAATATTTTAAAAAAATCTATAAAACAGCAGCTAGTCAGAAATTTCTGTTTTTTGGGGGTTTTTTGTAAGTTAGCCAAAACCATAGCAAATATTCTAATCACACTGTCAATAACAGATCATTCTAGCATTTGCAAACAATATTTTATTTCACAACGTTTCTTTGCTTTAACATATCTGATAATGCATCGTTCACTATTACACTTTTCCCAGTAGAACTCAGCAGGTGGGAATGCTGGCACAGACCAGTTGGCAACCATAGCAAATAATTTAATATCAGGTAGTTAAAATTCCTGAACCTGGTAAATCTAGTGCTTTCTTCTGATAATATCAATTCTTGGCATTAGCAAGAGATTTAAAATATATATAAAGAGAAAGAGATAACATCTTTGCTTTGTGACTGTGCAGCAGTACAAGTGCACCGATACATGAGACCCATATTGGTTTGGCACCAATATAGAAAAAATTGACAGCATCAGAAATTGGCTTTTTTTCGCCTGATGTGGCTGATAAATGCCCCGTGCACATGCGTAGCTGCAGCATACACACAACCAGGAGTGCGGCCCGGCAGGGTGGAGAGAAGCATCTGACTGGTAAGTCTGTTGTGGGGGGAAGGAAGGGGTATGGGGGGGGGGGGGAAGATCGAGGCCCCCACAGTGAGGGAGGGAGTGGGGCTGAGGCAGGTGCTGCACAGCTGGGATGGGGCATGGGACAGAGCCACAGCTTGTCCGGGGGATGTGGGGGAGGGGGCAGCTCCAGCCGCTGCACACACCTCAGACCCCAGGAGGGCATGGGGGCGTGTGCCCCCTGGATCTATGCACAAGGCAAGGGTGGGCTGCCACTGTGGGCTGGGACCAGGGCAATGCTCTTTCTGGTGGGGGGCTGGGCTGGGCTGCGCTTGGGGTAAGTGGCAGCGGCGGGTGCAATGGGAGGGAGGCTACGGAGAATTTTGGTGGGGTTGCAGCTTCCCCCAGAGCCCTACTCCCAGCACCATCACTGCCCACACCGAGGGTGGCCCAGCCCAGCCCAGCCCAGTCCCTACTGGGAAGAGCCTGGCACCACCCTGGCCCCAGCCTGCAGCTGCCTGGCTGCATATTGGAATTAGATCAGTATTGACCGACATGGTTCCATCAGTATTAGCCCCAAAAAATCTCTATTAGTGCACCCCTATGCAGCAGCAGTGGCATTTCTTGTGAAAGTAGATTAGGCTTCATCTTCTATAATAAAAAATGGAAAGTTCTTTTCAACCACTAATGCTTTATAAAGGCAGTTTCTCCACATACATTAGAAGCAGCATTTTAGAATAAATGTTTAATCCAATTACCGCAGACATGGTTTTGTCAGATAAATGAAAGCATGGATATTTGGCTCCTGAACTAACCTGATCCCATATATAAAGTAACAGAGGTTTGAGGGGCAGAAAAGCACCCCTTACTTGGTGCCTCCTGAAGAATGCTGTGGAAATGGCTATTCCATACCGTATGCCACTCTAAAATCACCAATCCCAAAGGAGGAGACGGGGAAAAAGAGAACTAATTCAGGTGCTCTTTCTACCACAGGACAGGGCTGAAGGAGACAGCCACTTTGCAGAACTGAGGACATCAGACTATGAAGACACTATCAAGTCAGTCCTGTGACCAGGGGAAGACAGTTACAGTTGGCATTGAACCTGAACCGTCCTCAGCTTCAGGCAAATTTAAAACTCTATTCACATTCTTCTCACAGCTTTACCTGCTGTGCACACTTAAAGCAGGCTGCACAGAAGCATTGAACCAAAGTGCTTAGTTTAATAGCAAGAATGACCAGTGAATTACTGACAATAATGGTTATTCAACCTGAGCTTCACAACTTGCTTTTTCTAGAACAAGGCTATTCAACTTTCTCACAGCTGGAAGCCAACTGTGGGGGCACTCTACTAGGATCTCCCACTCCTGTATAGGATATATGTACCATCTGCCACGGTTGCATTGGTGCCATGGACCCCCCAGGCCATCCCCTGCTTCACAGCAGGGTTAAGTACAGACAGTCAAAAAGCCCAAGGATGAATTGATTCAATTTTCACAGGTTAGTCTAAACTGCTTGGACTGAACCAGTAAGCAAGTGAACAGATACCCAGTTTTGATTCTGGAAATAAAGCCACATACCTGCAGTGGCCCAAGCCAGAAGCCTTGGAGTGCTAGAGCATGCCTCCCTGCTTGGCTGGATCAGGGAGCCTGGGCCAAGCCTAGCCTCCCCACCCTGCAGGAGGGATTTATGGGTGAGGTACCAGAGCATCCTGGGATGCTGGGGGACTATAAGTTAACTTGAATCTGGAGGGGATCTGGGACAGAAGTTCAATAAATTAATTCAACATAAATCAGTTAAGTTTGATATTACATTCATCTAGGTTTATCTTAAAAATTGGCTTCAGCCATTTTGAAAGTGGTTTATATGCACTGAACTTCTGCTAAGTTACAGATTTGAACCAGTTTCCAATCACCCATACTGGTTTATGTATAATTTCTATCCCTAATCCAGCAGAGAAGCAGCCGCACCCAGACCGTAGGCCAACAGTTGAACAACCCCATTTTGGTGCACAGATTCTCAGGAAAGGTTTGCAAAACAGATTCAGGGGCAACACAAATCCATTCTCTTTCTCTGTAGATAGAGAAGGAAGTTGTACAACTATTGGGATGGCTCCCCCCAAAATTTTTTCTGTTTCCATATAGATCACAGAATAAATATCTCATTACTAAAGGGCACTTAATTCTTTCACTTAATGAAGCTACCTGGTTAAATTACTATTACTATTAGATAATAAAACCAATCCAGACCTGCAGAAGAGAGGAATGCTGACTAGCAGTTTTAAAAGAAAGCATTAATGATGGCTGAAAAGTGAAGGCAAAAGTAAATACACCTTTTGCATTTCAGCTACTTGCTCTAAAAATAGAAAGGCTAGATGGGAGGTAGGAGCCAGTGAGTTATTAACATTTCCTTGTCCTAGTAATTTCTTCCCTTAATAAGGAAAAGGGTGTAAAACTTCCAGGTCAGCTTGTAGCATCATACTTTTTTGCTTTTGTCATTAACGTACGTTTAGTTCAAATCACCATACTATATGGCTGCATATTTTGAAAGTTGGGCCTGGGGAACGCTTTGCAGCCTACATACCCATTCTGCTACGTAAAGAAATTACATACAAACAATAATGACACAATTGTGCAAGACACAGATCTATACACAGAGCCCTAAGTGTAATGGGATGCATTTTTTTAATAAGAGGTCAATTATAATCACATTAGGCAGACAGTAAAATGATGCAAAGTGGTTTCATCATAATCTTACAAAAATGCAAACAAAGAATAGTAAAAAACAAAAATAGAAAGGAATATTTAAAAAATGCCTGAAGAATAAAAAGATTCAGATATAAAACCATTGATAACAATCACTACCTTAAAATTGACAACTACAATAATAGATGTGGGTGGATATATAGTATTAAAAAATAATCTTCACATAAGAAAAAAACATTAAAATTAAAGAATTCAGGCACTTACTGCTGTTGCACAAATCCACCAAACCACCACCTTCTAAAAAGTTAATAATTTATTCAGTTAAATCTATTACAGCAAAAGCTAAAGCAACTGAAATAAAAATTGCATCTCAGACACATTTTAAAATTCAATATATAAAGCATGAGGTGTTTACCAAATTGCACATGGTTTGGAGATCAAATTTGCAATGTTATTTTGAATGGTTTCCCCTAAGCTTTTCTTAGCAAAGGTGTACCAAAAGTCAGCAGTTGATCAATATACGCATCCCTTAAAAATTAATAAAAGTGATGTTCCCTGGGAGGTTCCAACCACAATATAAGAAAAAAAAAATCTTTGTCCCCAACTCTGATGTTGGAGAGAGAGCTTTAGGGCAGGGATGTCAAACTCATTTTATTCTTCTGTAGGTTAGACGAGGATCACTGGGTCAGTATGTGGGCCAGACCAGGACCAACCCCCTGTTAAGTGTATGCAGCACTGGATCCAGCCCATATGCTATACAATACAAATGCTGGCCCCAGGGTTCACTGTACACAAGACATACAGGGCCAGTTCAGGAACCGCGCTGCCCATGGACTGGACCTCACAACGCAGACAGCACAGGGGGTCCATCCAAGGCACCATATGCACCCCAGACTCTATGTGTCACATGCGGCACTGCATCCACCCTGTGTGCCGTGGGCAGCGCACATGCCACACTGGCCTGGTATACAGAGCTAGACTGGCCATGCACTGTGCAGGCAGCACAGAAGGCTGGGCAAAGGGCACATGCTGCATGCAGCACCCCATTGGACCTGCGCTGGCTCCAGCAGCCCCAAAGCAGCATACAGGGACAATCCAGCAGGACACCACATGCAATGCATATCTCAGCCCAAGCCCCTGTGCTGTATGCAGTTGAAACATCACTGAGTCCAGCATGCAGGATTGGGGCCAGGCCAGTGCTTGGATCAGTCAGTGACACATAGGCTGAATTCCTGTTTTAAGGGAATGCACAGCCCCTGGTCCAAAAGTTTACATTGTAATGCCCCAACTCTGCCAGCTACTTTGCACCTATGTACAAAAGAACCTTAAAAATAGCTTAAAGGACTGGGATCCAAAAGTTAAACAGTTAAAAACTGATGAAGGTTCTGCATCAATGAAATGGTCAAAACAGTCACTGACTATATTTTTGTGCATATAATGCAATGTATTAACCAGCATGGATTTTGTTTTGGTGATATAAACAGACTACGGAAGGAGTGTGGGCAGCTGGGCATAGTCAGTCAGTATGGGTAGTACCGGTGCACCATGTTCCTCTGAAATTATTTTTAATTTGCTGACTGTAAGACCAACAGCATTGCACAGCTTACTAAAAACATGAGAAAGAAATGTGCATTATGGCATGTTTCACTTCCTGTTCTCAATATTAAGCATGTTGATATAGCTTCTTCTTTTCTCTGTAGATACCATGTCTTCTCTTTACCAGACTTCATTTTTATTTTCAAATCCTCATAAATTTTTTGTGCAGTTCTTCTACATACCTTCTTAGCCAATCTCTCTTTAATGAAATTTAATAATTTATTTTCCCTAACGCCATAATGCCAATTCTAGATATTATATTAGTAAATAACTCAACTTTAAATCTGCTTAAATTAAATTCCAGACAGAATCTTTAAATGGTTAGTGATCAAAAAGTTATTAGCTATTGATTGAAAGAACTACCATGGGAACAATTAGGTCAGGAAAATGTATTCTCATAATTAAGATTTCCACAGATCAATGAATGCTGTGACCATTTTACTGGTCTCTTGTACATATGAAGATGGAGCTTGACCTAAATCATAGCTTGGCTTGAAAATACACATTACATTATAGTTTATTAACTGCACTTCAGCAAATGCAGTTTCTACTACAATAGTCATTTCTTTTTCCTCCGAGCAATATGCTTCATTTTTAATTCCATCTCTTTTTTTAAAATCCATTCTGAAATGTCTACATAAACTATTTAGATTGTTTTGTTCTGACTTGAAACCCTGAATGGCAAAAATAGTATACCTTAATTTCAACACCTTCCTAATCTCTGGGGGGGGGGGGGGGTTCTAGCAGGTATGAGATACAACTTTTGGAGGTGGGGGGGTTACATTCTTTTACAACACTGATTTGCATTTTTTGGGAAATAAAATAAAAAACAAATACAGAATCAAAAGGATATATATTTTTTTTAAATAAAAAAAATTCAATTTTTGCATGTCTTGGAGTACCATGCCACTAAGACAGGAGTGGGCAAAATGTGGTCCATAGGCTGCATCCGGCCCACCAGGCACTTTCATCTGGCCTGTGGTGACCCCCCTCAAAAATTGTGCCTGGCCCAGCCCTTCTGCCATGAGGGTGAAAGCAAGGTGCCTACACTCGCCCCCAATATATCCTATTGTGCCTTGCTCCCACCCTGGTGGGAGGAAGGGCTGGCCCCGCTAGCACGAGGCAGGGCAGGAGGGAAGCCCCAGGCACTGAAGCAGGCGGGGAAGAGAAGACAGCCAGTTCTAGCACCTGGGTCTTCCCTCCTGTGCCCCGCAAGTGTGGAGAGTGCCAGGGAAACTAACAGCCTGGCGAGGGCTGCACTCCTCGCTGCAACATTCAGCGCTGGTCAGAGCCAGGCACCAGCACCACTACCTGCCGCAGCACCATAGGAGTCTGGGGGGGTTCCTCACACCCCTCAAAGAGACGCACACAGATACACCCCCAAAAGCATTGACTGTAGGAGAGGTCAGTGTGTTCCAGAGTCAGACACCCACACCCCACAAATTCCACATAACCCCCCCAAGATACCCTATGCCCCCCCACACACAGCCACACCCCCTCACAAACTCCCGCCACACCCCCACCAAACACCCAACACTGCATGCTAAACACCTCCACACCCCACTGCACCATACACCCTACACAAACACCATACACACACACCACACCCCCACATACACCCCCCACCCCATGCGCATTTACACACACCCCATCCCCACATGCACGCACCATGCACACCCCCCCACACACACCACCCACCCCCATGTGCACACACACACACAGACACACACACCAGCCCCGCACACCACCCACACACATATACACATACCAAACGCACATATACACACCACACCCCCCTGCCACTTTTCACAGCCGGGCCTATGAACTTTACTTCATCAGCCCCCTAGGTAGTAGGTACAGAAACTCATGGATGAAGTGTTTTTCAACCTGAAAGCTGGCATCCCAGGCAGCTAAGCTGAGATCACCTGAAGCCTCACAACTCCACTATAATGATCAAGCCTCAGGCCTGTCAAAGACATGTTGGGTCTGGGCATTCCCCAGCCAGGACTGTGTGCGTTCATGTGGGAGCTGGAGGTTATGGTGCCTCCTACCTACCTTTCACCAGAGGGATCCTCAGTTCTGGCATTTCCTGGGGCTGCTGTGCTGCCAGCAGTCCCACCAGACCTCGCAGAGTGCAGTTTTAGTGGTCATGCCCAGGACCCAGGCCTTCTCTTTCGTCATAGCCCCAGGCCATACCTCCAAGTTCATCCTGGCATGGAAGCTCAGCATGTTCTTCCCCTGTTGGCTGGTGATGCAGTGAGTGCCCCCTCCAGCTCAGAGTGGGGCATTAAATAGCTTTGAAAAATTGAAAAAAGGGAACAGGTGTGGACAGAGTGAGGAGGGTGGCATTCACTCCATCTGCACCTGGAGCTTGAGGAACCCCAGCAGCAGGAGGTTCACCTTGAGGAACACCAGCTGCTCCACCAAACCAGGATCCAACCAGGTGCAGTGGGGTGTCACTACATCCCCAGCAATGCTGAACACCCTTTCACTCAGAATACTGGTCGGTGGACAGGACAGGTGTTCCCGGGCAACTGTGGCAAGATCCGGTCACATCTGGCTGTGGCTTGCCTAGCAGGCCAAGAGGTCGCACAGCAGCGGCTCCACATCCTCGGCGAGATAGGCAGCCACCAAGGCCTGAGTGTTACCTGCCTGATGGTGGGGTCTGGTGCCTCAGAACCCCACTGTGTAAGCCATGCCCTTGGCCCACATTGGCAGTACCTGTGGTGGAGGAGGAGACTGGCTGGTGGATGGCATGCTAGCATGGGACAGCAGGCATCCCTCTTCCATATCCCCCTGCCTCCGCCATTCTGCCTCCCTGACTCTTCACCAGCACCTCCGTCCACTGATTTAGGCTTTGGCTGCTGCATATGCTGCCCTTCACCCTCAGGTCATACATGGTGGCCAGCATGTGGACCGTACTGGACCACAAGGTATCAAGCTGTTTCCTGATGTCCTCCTTCAGCCGCCTCACCAGTGCTTGGATGTCTGGTGACAGTGGCTTGCCCCAGCCAGGAACACCGATCCCCTGGAAGCTCTCCATTTGGCTCTGAAGTTCCCTCACTATGGGGATCACCTGGTTAAGGAGGGCATCGCCAGCGCTGAGTATCTCAGTGGCCTCAAGGAAGGGCTTGAGGACCACCAAGATCTGGGAGATGGTATCCCACTCAGCTCTGTTAAGGGGGTTGCTGATCCCAACCGCCCTGAACAAGGCCATCTCATGGATGGCTTCCTGTTGCTCTGCCAGCCTCTCAAGCATCAGTTATGTGGAGGGCCACTGAGTCTCCACATCCTGCATGATTTTGTGCTGTAGGATGTTCAGCTCTGCTCGTTTGTCCCAAAGCATCTTGCCCCGCTTGATGCTCTGGTGGAAGTAGCCTACCACCTCCCTGCATTTGGACATGAGCTTGTTGGTGGTGCTGGCGCCGTCACTGGCAGCCCTGCCCCCCTTCAAGGAATCCTTGACAACGAGGTGGAACTTGTGTGCCACACAGCGGATGCCAACAAAGTTGGCCTCAGAGACTGCCTTGACCATATTGGCCCCATTGTCACTGAACACAAACCTGTGGGTGAACTTGCCTTGCCTAATGACCCACCCCTGCACCAAGTGGTTCCTGGTCCCCATGATCTTGGTTGCTGTGTGGGACTCATCCATCACCTTGGCTTGAAGGAAAGCCCACCAACTACTTGGTTACACCAGTGCCCTGTGAGGGAGAGGTAGGCATGATTTCCACCCCGGCTGTTCCAGATGTCTGAGGTGAAGTGTAAGGCCACCTGCAGACCTGCCTCGCGTAGCTCCTCCCTCATACAGGGAGGGCACCACTGTCCTGTTGAAGGTGGTGCATGTGGGCACTTGGTAGGATGGGGCCACGAGCATCATGAGCTGCCTGAAACCTGGCTGCTCAACTAAGGAGAAGGGTTGGCCATCCAGAGCAAGCATATCCCGTGTTCTGGGTGATCTCGCTCGCCCTTGCAACGCGCCCCCTTTCTGTCCAACTTTCCCTCATTATTCCAGGATGGCCTGCCTCTGCTTTGGGAGGATGGGGGCTTTGGAGCGAGAGGGGGACTTCCCTTTGGGCATGCTCCCACTGGTGCCAGACTGAGGAGGAACAAGGGTAAGGGGGTGGTACCTGTGGAGATGCATCAGCGTCCTGTGGTGCTGACGCGTTTTGTTCCCTTGCCTCGGCTGGTTTTGGCTTGGCAGTGCAGGCAGATAGTGGACGTGGGATCATCTGCCAGCTCAAAATGATACCAGATCACACTACCTGCTTGCTTCTGGGGTATGGCACAGGCACAGCCACAGCAGGAGCAGACTCAGCTGAGCCTCTTGCCTCTGCAACCTCTACCTCAGCCTCCTCTGACATGCCTTCTGGGGAAGGAGACCTGGCTCTATGGGAAACTTGAGGGGCATGGAGCACAAACTCAGTGGATTCCCCCTCCTTCCCCAGAATGTCCCTTGCTAGGGCACTCAGATCCAGCTCCAGCTTTTCCTCTGGCACTGGAAAGCTCAGCATGGGAAGTGAAATGGGGTGAAGGACTATCAAGTTGGTGCTGGTGCTGCTGCTTGTTGCCATGATGGTGATGGGAGGGTTTAGGGTTGGCGCTCTTAGATGGGATTCAGGCACAGGCACAGGCACAGGCAGTGGAACTGCTCCCCTCTCTTTGTTGCTTCTGGAAGCCTTATCCCTGCTAGATGTAGGAAAGAGGCTTACGTCTCAGTTTGGAAGGTAGTGGGGGGGAGAACTTACCCTCTACCCCCTCTGTGCACCCCTCCCTCAATCCTTGCCACCTGCCTTTCCACCATGCTTCATGGTGCGTTTCATAGCGTCTTGTTTTAATACAAATACATAAATGTATCTGCGCTCCAATATAAATTCTATAAGGTATGTAGTATATGCCATGAGGTATAAACGTATAGAAATAAAATATAAATGCATCTCCCTTCCTATATAAATTCTATACTGTAATATCCAATATAATTATAAAATTGAAAAGAATAAATCAATGGATATAGTAATAAAATAGAAGGGCCTAGAAGAAAGAGAAAGGAATTGTGGCATCCCACTTGCTAGGCTAGCTAGCAAGTAGGAAATCATTCAAATCAATGCCTTTGTTGTCTAACACTCCTGAGCTGCTGGAAGACTCCGAGGCAGAAAGCAGGCCAGTTTAAACAATGCTGCCTTTTATGCTGTTTTTCCATCCCTCCCCCAGAGCACTGGAATTGGAAGGGACCTCAGGGAAGGATCACAGTCACTCGCCAGCTACACAGTCAATATAAGAGCAGTCCTTCCTCCTCCTTCCCCCTCCCTCTTCTTACTTTCTGTTTTCCTGCAGGCAAGCCCAGCTTGAGCTTCAAAACTTGAAACCTCTTGAAAGTTTCAAAACATTTTGACTGCCCTCATTTCGTTTCAAGACTGTTTCGAAGCCCTTCATTTCGTTTCAATTTCTGTTTTGAGCTCAAAACAATTCAAAACAGTGTTGAAACAAAATAGCCAGTGAAATTTCACACAGCCTTAATTATCACCCCAATCAATTTTTTCAGTCTTTATGGTTCTTTTAGGTACTTATACATGATCAATTCTACTTGTCATCAAAAGCAGAGAAGACTGTGTTTAAAGCACCAGTTAACAGAGGTGGCAGAGAGAAAAATGATTTATAATTTAGGCACAAGCAGCAATCTAGGAAGGAGAGGGACAAAAGCAGGACTTAGGAAATTCTTATTCTGCTATATTTTCCCCTTGAAACTTACATCTCCACATATGTTGTCATAATACAATACTAATTTTCTTTGTTAATTTCCCTGTGTCCTTTTTTAATTATCTTTTTCTTTGTGTATATTTGTTTCGATTTTACTTCTTTTTTTTTGCCTGATAAAGCCTCTCCCCTGCATTTAAACTTTTCTGACAGTTTATACTTCTGTCCCTTCTTCCACTCACCAAAAGGCTACACGTTGCTGAGTGAGGAGAATGCACTACCTCATGCTGAGCTAAATGCCAAGGGAACAGAGAAGACTGAATTTATCATCTGTTGTTTGAGCTTCTGCAGCAGCCAGCTACATTAGAGCACTGGGGGAAGTGGGTGGTTTTTCAAAAGATACCATACCTGCTCCTTTTTCAGGAAGCAGCATAACATATTTGCTGTGTGTATGCATGTGCATGTATGCATGCATGGACCCGCAGCTTTCTCCACCTAAATGGATTATCTTCTATGTCTTGCAAGTCCTTAAACTAGTTTAGCAACTGCAGGTTGAGAAATATTCTTCACAGTACAAATTGCTATATAATTATATTAAATAGAATTTAAGTACCTTCCCTCTCTAAGCATTTGTCCAGAATATTGTTATTTTCAAAGCACTTGGAGAAGAGTCAAAGAAAAGAAATGTGGTGATAAAAAAAAATCATTTGGTGACTAGTAAACTCTTTGCAAGTGGTAGACAAAATGTAAATCTTGTGATTAAGCAATATGACAGTACTCTATTGAACCCCTGACAGTTTAAAATGCATTTTATCAGCCTCTACCTTCCTGCTTGTCAAGGCATAACATCCAGACAATGGGCAGGTAGAGCTATGTACTATTTTTAGAAAATCACCTGCTAACATTGCTAGTTAACAGCTAGCTGCTGTTTGTGTATTTGAAACACAGACACTCTTGATGAACTGAGTTTTTATGCATCATTTTCATAATAGTTGTTCTGAAATTACAACTAAGAGTTGCCTGCAAAAATCAAAAAATTTTACTATTAATTTTTTAAAAATCTTTTATTTCATGGCTGTACACACCAATAGTAGATCCTTATTAATTAAGGCAGGACAAGTACATCTAGACTTCTGTTGCATCTATGTGTATAAACCATATAGGATAGTAAAATTATGGCAATTATTGCACATAACAGTCAACTTGAAATTACAACTTTCAAGAGACAGTTTGAAACAATCTGCTGTGTCAGAAGATGACAACAAGCCGTAAAATAACTTTTCATAGGACTGTCCCATCATATAATACCGTGTTTCCCCGAAAATAAGACATACCCATAAAATAAGCCGTTGCAGGATTTCTACGTATTTGCGCAATATAAGCCATACCCCGAAAATAAGACATAGTGATAGGCGTGGCTAAGCGTACCGGCGCGAAGCGGTAAATAAGACGGGCAGCCCTTCTCATTTGCCCCATCGTGACAGCTGCTATCTCAGAGGTGACCGGAGAGGGAGAAATAGAAAGTGAAAGTAAAAGCCTCCTCAGTGAAGTGAGGAGCAGGAAGTTCTGCTTTAGGTATTGTGTGTCCTCAGGGGGAAGAATAAAGCTGTGGCTGCTGTTTTAAAAATAAGACATCCCCTGAAAATCAGCCATAGTGTGTCTTCTTGAGGAAAAATAAATATAAGACAGTGTCTTATTTTCGGGGAAACATGGTAGGAGATTGGAGCAAAGGAGGAGGGATTAAGTTCCATGTAATCAATGACTTAAAAAGGCACTGGTTGGTTCTTATCCAATGGGAGTTGGTGGTATCAGCCTCATGGAGAACCAAGAATTAAATCAGCAAAGAGACCATTTACCTGCACCCCTACAAGAAGTCCCTTCAAGTTACATGAGAGAGATAAAAAAACATTATACAGGAGGTAGATTGTACACCAGGGTGGGGAAAAATGTGTCCTGGGGGCCAGATGCGGGCTGCCAGGCCATTCTATCCAGCCCGCAAGGCCCTTAAAAAATTTAGAAAATATTTATCTGCCCTGGGCTGCCTGTCATGTGGACCATGATGGCTTGCCAAAACTCAGTAAGCAGCCTTCTGCCCAAAATAATTGCCTGCCCCTGTTGTACACTGTCATTGCATACACTGCACTACTGTTATGAATAGAATGAACAGTCTTTCATTGTCATTTTTTAGATGTATTGTCTACTGATTTTCCTCCTTTTCAGTTACCCCAGGTGCAAAAACTAGGATTCTTTCTGATAGGTGGCATCTACCATAGCTGCATTTGCCTTCTGACCATAACAGAGGGTTTAAAGCATAGGTGGTCAAACCGTAGCTGATGAGCAGCCTGTGTGTGACACATGGCAGATTGGGGAAGGGACAAGTAGCACATCAGCAGATGGGGCAGAAAGCAGATCAGGAAAGGACCGCAGGGCAGGAAGCAAATCAAGTAAGAAAGAAAAGCAGCAGATCAAGTAATGGAAAGGGATAGGACAGGAAGTCAGGAAAGGTACTGGGTTAATTTGTGGCACGCCTGCCAAAATGGTTGGCCCCCAGTGTTCTAGGCTAGGAATAAACATACAAAAAGCCTGAGCCTGAATTGTTTCAATCTTTGCAGGTTAGTCTAACCTGCCCAGATTGAATCAGTTTGCAACCGTACAGAAATTCCCTCTGGACTGAAGAAATACAGGCACATGCCTGCAGTGGCTCAGGCTAGAAACCAGGAGGCACTACAATAGCCCTCCCTTCTCTTCCACAATGCTGAGTTGACAGGAGGTGTAGCCAGTCCCCAGGAGGACACTCTGATTAGGAAGGGGTTTAAACCCCCACCCTGGCCTGCACGGTCCCAGGCTATTCCCTGCTCACTGCTCAAGGGGTGGGAGTGGTGCCAAACCCCAGCCCCGGGCTAGCACTGAGGCAAAAGAGGGGTGTGCAATGTATGCATCTGTTGATGATAATGAGCTTTTCAATCTCCCTCTTCCTGATTCTTCATACCACCTGCAAACCTGACAGGCGAGGGAACCAGCAGGGAGCTGATAACAAAGAGTTTAACAGCCCATTGGCAAAACAAGTCTCTCTCATTTGTTCAAGCTCTTCTTGAACATCTTTTTCCAAGGAAGGAATGGAGGGACATTACCAGCTGACCTGCTGATTAGCTCCAAAAAGCCCTAAATAGACATTGTTCCATATGCCTGTCCCAGTGAAATTGGAGATGCACACTCACTAGGGTTACCAACTCTGACTGAAGCTACTCGGGAAGATATTTTTTCCCCAACATGATGTGATGTCATTAATAGGGGTGCACAGATAAAGACTTGTTGGGCCAATACCAATGGCCAATTTTTAACTAGCTATATTGGCTGATACTGATCTGATTGGCAATATGCAGCTGGGCAACTTGGAGAGCAGCATCTGGCTGGTAAGTCTGTTGTGGGTGAAGAGGAGAGGCATGGGAGGGGCAGATCGAGGCTCCCACAGTGAGGGAGGGAGAGGGTCTAGGGCAAGTGCTGCATAGTCGGGGGGGGGGAGTGCGGGATGGAGCCATGAGTGACTCATCCAAGGGGTGCTGGGGGGGTGGCTCCCACTGCTACTCACACCCTGGGGGGCATGTACCCCCAAATCTATGTGCAGTGTGAGGGTGGGTTGCTACTGCAGCCTGGGGCTGGGGTGGCACTGAGCTCTTCCCAGCAAGTGGGCTGGGCTTGGGACACACGGTGCAGCACTGGGAGGGGGATTATGGAGGGGGGGGGGCTGGAGCCACTCCAAAATTCACCAGAACCCCCTCTCAGCACCACCACCCCGAGTGCAGCCCCGTCCCAAGCCCCTCACTGGGAAAAGCCTGTGTGTGACACACAGCAGACTGGGGAAGGCACAAGCCCACAGCAGCAGCCCACCCTTGCCCTGCATGCAGATCTGAAGTACATGCCTCCCACACACAGGGTGTGTGTAGCAGTGAGAGCTGTTACCCCCTCCCCATACCCCCCCGGGATGAGCCATTTGCGGCTCTGTCCCATGCACCTCCCTAGCTGTGCAGTGCCTGCCCCTGCCCCAGGCCCAGCCCCACTCCCTCCCTCACCACTGGGGGCTGGGGCAGGGGTAGGTGCTGCATGATCTGCCTCCCCTCACACCCCTTTCCCCACAACAGACTTACCAGCCAGACCCGGCTGGTCTCCACACTGCTGGGCTGTGCTCCTGGCTGCCTGAGTGCTGCGATACAGCTGCGTGAATGCACGGGGCATTTATCCGCAACATTATCAGGCACATAAGCCAAAAATAGCTGGTTGCTGATGCTGACAATTTACTTTATGCTGACCTGATATGGGACCAATGTATCAGTGTACCTTTAGTCATTAATTGTACTGTTCAATCCGTTCACAATATCTATCTCCCGGATTGCTTTGAACAGTCACCGAGAGATTGATTACGATTCCCGTAGACTCCTGGCCAATCTGGGAGGGTCAGCAACCGTAACACATGAAGACACTTGTCAGTATTAGCTAGTATACCACATGCCCAGGGTCTGTGGTGCTGGCGTCCAGGCTGTGGATGATGGGAGGTAAGGAGGGGGGATCCCTGCTTGAGCAGCAAGGTGTGATGGGGTACGGGGAAGCCAGACAGATCCTGCTGTGCCTGCTGTCTCTGCCAGAACTCTGGCTAGGGAGAGAGGGGTGGGGCCAGTCCTGTTCTCTGAAGCAGACAGCCCAGCCCAGGGCCATAAAGCATCTGGAATGCTGGGGGACTTTGGTTCAACTTAAACCAGGAAGGGGTCTGGGACAACCATTGCATAAACCAGTTTGACCCAAATCACTTAAGTCTGATATTACATTCAACCAGGTTTATCTTAAACCAGTTTCAGCCATTTTGAAACTGGTTTATGTGCACTGAACTTATGTTCTGTTACAGGTTTAAACCAATTTTTTTATCACTTAAACTGGTTTGCATGTAATGTCTGTCCCTAGTGGTTAATCCAACTGCATGTATAGTAAACACCAAGCCAAAAAAAACATTAGAAAAGCTAAATAAACAGCAAGAGTGAGCTTATGATGGAACATTCTACATATACATCTTGAGAACCTTGTGCATTACTTGCAGTATATCTTGTGCTCTTCTTGCTATCTCTACAATTTGCTCCCAGGGGCAATTTATAGGCTTTATGTTCTAAAATCCCTAAATGTTTTGGGTCCTGGATACCTCAGAGATGTGGGCAGCTAAGAGCAAGTAAGGTTCTTCAGCTAATCATTCCTTGGGGAGAGGTAAGGGAAATACAGGCAAGGTGTTTTCAGCAAGGTGACCTTTCCTACCAGAGCTCACTTCTGTCATGTCTCAAGTCCATCTGAACATTCAAAAGTACCCTGCCTTCACCTCTTCTCTCCTGCTTTATTTTATGTCATTTGTTTTACATATTAATTCTAATAGCTCAACAGATTTTTCATTCTGAAGATTGATTCAAGTTATTGAGACCTTCATATCTCTTTCAACAACTATTAAAAACAAAATTTTTATTCTTGCACTGGCACACTTACTTTAGCATTAGCTAAAACAGTCTATGCAAGAAAATACCAATAGCTTTTATCTAACATGAAAAAAAGATTGTTTGTAAAATTACATATTTATATATCAATGGCATGCAGTAATAGTACTCCAAGCTTTTCCCTACACTATATATATATATATATATATATATATATATATATATATATATATATATATATATATATATATATATATATATATATATATATATATATATATATAGTGTTATTACAAACATAGTTCAACTACCTTAATACATCTTAGAACCAGCGACTTTCTAAAAGTTGCAATTGCTTTCAGGTTTTCATGCAAAAAATATAATTTAAAACAAAATAATCCCTTACAGTCTCTTGTTTTTCCATCCATTAAGAAATGTTACATTCTCCTTTCATCCTTCCTCTACTGTAAACTTTTGCCATAAATTCTCCCCATTTTCAACCTTGTACATGTCATATGTAGGTGCTTTACAGACAAATAAAAGGCCTGGTCCTTGTGTCAGATTACTTACAATATAAAACACACATTCAATATGTCAAGCGAAGACAAAAATAAATGAAAGAAGAAAAAATATATATAAATAAAGATTATGTGGTACTTACTCATACTGGTTCCATTTAAAGGTGTGCTGGTGTATACATCTATGCTTAATATAAATGCACATAAATATGTAAAGTTTAAGATATGTTCCTTGAGTCTGGCAGAGGAAGGTGATGGTCTTCACAAGGAAGATGATGATACAGTACAAAGAAAAAGCAGAAAAGGACAGAGCGAAAAGGGCAAGAAAGGATGCAAGACAGGATATGCAGAGATTCAAGGGGAAGAGAAGTAGGATTGGAAGGATATGGAGAAATATCACAAAGTTGTTAAAAACAGTGAAGCAGTAAATCCAAGAAAAGAAAAGTTCACAGCTGGTTGCTTCAAATGATGTTAGGAGCTTTTCTGAGGCTTTGACAGAGTGGCAACAAGAGTCTTTTACAGTTGTTTCTGACAGTTCTGCCCTATTTATACACCTTGAGGACAAAGACAAGTAGCTAAAGCGGACAAGTAGCTACTCTTTACGATGGCCCCAACTTTACTTCCACAAACTTCAATTTTAAAATTGCTCTAAAGCAGGGGTTGTCAGGACAGGACAACAGCAGGGGGTACTTGGGAAAGCCCTAGGGGGTACATGTGGGCAGTCAGCGTGGAGCCCCACTACCCCGTGCCACCACCTCCCAGGAGCAGAGCTGGGGGAGAGGGGGTGAGGGCAGTGGTAACTCTCTGTGGGTTGCACAGGCCAGCCAGATGTGGGCGGGGGAGGAAGCTCGGGGAAAGAGAGAAGCTCGGGGAGGAGAGAAGCTCACACACAGAACTCACTACCCTGTGCTGCCATTCCTCAGCATCCTGTCATGCACCACCCCCCCGCCCAATCCAACCAAGGGTACACTTATTAAAAAAGGTTGAAAACCCCTGCTCTAAAGCAATGTGGGGGGAAGAAAGGATTACTGTTTTAAAAATGCTTAGTTCTTTACCTTTGAATGGCATATAACTTTTTAAAAAACATTTTCTTTTTAACAAGATAATATCAGGCTAGGGATGAGTAATGGGATTGGGCCCCAAGGGCAGTCATGATGCCCCCTTGTGGCTGCACAGTTCCTGCCTTCACTCTGGCTCCCAGCTCTCCTTCTTCTTCCCTTGCCTGCCAAGACTTGATACATTTGGTAGATTGGTGAAAAAGGAGGCTGCCTTAGAGTCCCAAAGCGAGCCCCTGTCTGCTCTCACTTTGTGGGTTCCTCCTGAACCCTAATGTCCTGTCCTCCAGCACCAAGTATGGGCCTCCTGGCCTGGCCATGCCCCCCCAGTGCACTAACTGCCTTAATTTAGGGGTGGGCAAAAAGTAGTCCCAGGGGCCAGAGGCAGCCAGCCAGGCCATTCTATCTGGCCCACAGGGCCCCTAAAAAAGGTAGAAAATTGCCAAAACTCAGTAAGCAGCCCTCTGCCCAAAGTAATTGTCTGCCCCTGCCTTAAGTGCTAATTGTGTGGCTTCCAACTACAGCCATGCCCATGCCACACAGGTGGTACCAATTAATTACTTCAGTGGGCACTTAGCCCCAGATATTTATCTGGCCTCCTCAGGCCTTAATGTTCTGGTCTCTGCCCCTCTAAGGCTACAGGCTTGCTGGTCCTCTCTCTGCCTCTCTTGGGCTGTGGACTGGTTAGCCATCTATAGTTCCCACCACTGTTGAACTGTGGGCCCCCGCCCCAGTCTACACCCTTCTTTGGCTGTGGGCCTAACTGCCATGTTTCCCTTTTTCTCTTGCATACTGCAATCAAGCCCTTGCCCTCTGGCAGGGCTCAGAACAGCCACATGCTCCTTAGGCACCACTGGGACCTCTAAACCTCCCCTTTAGTCCTGTTCTGGTTCACTGGTTTAACTGCACCAAAACCCTAAGCACCCTGGCTGTAACTCAAGCTGTAGACCCTCAGCTGCATAACAAAATCATTTTTCACCCTGAAGTCCCAGTTCCTTGCCAGACTTCAGTACCTTACTTTTCAGTTCCCAGTTGCCTCAGGGTTTCAGTTTGTGCTGCAGCTACAGCCTTCTCTTGTCAGATCTCCTTCCTCTGTGGCCTCCAGAGCCAGACACCTGGCTTGGCTCAGGTTGAGGGTTAAGTTTATATGCTGTTCAAGCCCCACCCATTCCATCAGGTGACTTGCTAGCCCTGGCATAGCTGCTTCTCTCTCATTTTACTGGGTAGCTTGTTGCTGGTACCCAAGGTACCATAACCAAGCCTCTGTAGCTTTGGCAGGGCTCCGTCCTATTGTCCCTTTCAGCTTCTGGCCTCTGGCAGGCTATTCGTTTCCACCTAGATGTTGTTAAGCTACCAGAGCGCTGTTACTGGGTTTTTCCCCCCATCTTAAAGTACCAGGAGCCCCCAGCTCCCTGTTACAGAGTGGAATATATTAATAATTAAAAAAAAAAAATCACAAAAATCACTAAGCAGTCAGCTTTGCAGAAATGAAGAATATCATAACTGCTGACTTTAAAATTTATTTCACATCTTAAAAGTGAAAAATGTGAAAATTTACAAGACTACTAATCTTCCAAAGACTGAGGCTGCTTCTTTTTTTTCCACTTCATTTATTTTACAGCAGGTTCCTTTAGCCTCTGCATAAGTACAAGCAGAGGATTCAAAACAAAAAGTTGAAAATCGTTATTGGTGTGACAAATTATGAACAATATTTACAAATTTTGTTACTCAAGATACTTGAACAGTGGTGAATACATGTACATCTACTATTCTGCAGCTACAATAGCCTCAGAACCATTAGCAAGATGGAATAAGAACTCCCCTTTCAAAATAACTATTTTGGATAGGGGTGTACTGACAAAGATCTTTTGGGCCGATACCGATGGCCGATTCTTACTGAGCCATATCGGCCAATACTGACCTGACTGCCAATATGCAGCCCGACAACTTAGAGAGCTGTGTCTGGCTGGTAAGTCTGTTGGGGGAAGGGGCAGGGGGAGGGAATGGGCATGGGGGCCCCCCAGATCTCTGCACAGGGCAAGGGTGAGCTGTTGCTGTGGGCTGGGGACAGCACTAGGCTCACTAGGCAGAGGAGTTGGGCCAGGGCTGCACTCAGAGTGGTTGTAGGCTGATTCCGTAGTACCCCCCACCCCAGCACCGCCACTACCCACCCCCAGGACAGTCTCAGCCCAACCCCCTGTCAGGAAGAGCCCAGCGCCACCCCCAGCCCACCCTCGCCCTGTGCACAGATCAGAGGGGGGCCATATGTCCCCCACGGCTCCCCCAGGGGTGTGCATAGTGGCAGGAACTACCCTCCCAGATGAGTGTCTTGCAGCTGTGTCCTGCACCCTGGCTGGGCAGCACCTACCCCTGCCCCACTCCTACTCTCACTGCAGGGGCCCTGATCTGCTCCCCCCACAACAGACTTACCAGCCAGACACTGCTCTCCAAGCTGCTGAGTTGGCCACATGCTTGCTGTGGCTATGTGCAACATTTATCGGCAACATTATCAGACACATCAGCCAAAAGAAGGCGGTTGCCAATAATGTCAATTTTCCTTTTATCGGTGCCGATACAATATGGACCAATATCCTTTGGCTTCCATGACCACAGCCCGCTCTTTGGCGACAGAGGCAGCGAGCTGCTGGGAAGAGATGGCCTCCACCTCTCTCCCCTGGGGAGGAGGCTCTTCTCAGCCAGGCTGGCTGACCTGCTCCACCGGGCTTTAAACTAAGCCCGCTGGGGGATGGAGGGACTACTGCCACTGCTGGCCTGCTGAGTGACCCTTGCAAAGCCAGTGGACCAAGGCACTTAAGGGAGACCACCCCTGCCCCAGGCCTTGCACAATCTGTGGGCAAGGCAAGAGCCCCCAAGGGCACACTTGCCTGCCTGTACACTAATGCCAGGAGCCTGGGCAACAAGCAGGACGAGCTCGTCCTCCTGCTCAGTGCAAAGAAATATGATGTCATTGGGATAACGGAGACCTGGTGGGACTCCACCCATGACTGGACCACGGGTATAGAGGGCTATAACCTGTACAGGAGGGATCGTGTTGACAAAAGGGGCGGGGGTGTAGCTCTCTATGTCAAGGAAAGCTACATGTCCCTGCAAGCTGATGTTGGCGACCCGCATGGACAGCTAGAGACCCTCTGGGTAAAAATTTGTGGGGAATACGGCACAGGGGACAACAGTGGGAGTCCACTACAGACCTCCCACTCAAAGTCCTGAGCTTGACCAGGAGTTCGCCTGGGAACTGACTGAGGCCGCTTGCTCCAGGACCTTGGTTGTCATGGGTGACTTCAATTACCCGGACATCTCCTGGGAAGATCACTCAGCAAAATCCGAGCGGTTGCAAAGCTTTCTCTCATGCGTGCATGACCTCTACCTGACTCAAGAAATCTGTGGGCCAACGAGAGGCAAAGCGCTGCTTGACCTGGTACTGGCTACGGGGGACGACCTAATCGGTGACCTAGTGATCGATGGGAAGCTGGGTGACAGCAACCACGAGCTGATCACCTTCACCATCTGCCATAAAGCTGCCAAGTCAGTCAGCAACACTGAAGTCCTTGACTTCAGAAAAGCCGACTTTGACAAGCTCAAGAGGCTAGTCAGTCAGGCCCTCAGGGATCATGACCCCAGGGAGATGGGAGTTCAAAAAGAGTGGTTGCTTCTCAAGGAAGCGATCCTCAATGCACAAGCTAAATCTATCCCAACACGGAGGAAAGGCAGCAAGAAGGCACAGCAGCCCCCCTGGCTCTCCAGAGACCTAGCGGACCTACTGTGGCTAAAAAGGAAAGCCTACAAAGGATGGAGGATGGGATTCACCTCCAAGGAGGATTACTCTGCGCTGGTCCGGTCCTGCAGGGAGCAAACTAGGAAAGCCAAGGCTGCAACTGAACTCCAACTAGCTCCAGGCATCAAGGACAACAAAAAGTCCTTTTTCAGATATGTGGGGAGCCGGAGGAAAAGCAAGGGCAATGTTGGACCCCTGCTAAACCAGATGGGGCAACTGACAACTGACGCCCAGGAAAAAGCCAACCTATTAAATAGGTACTTTGCGTCAGTCTTTCATCAGTCACACGGGATGCCCATGCCTGCTGTGGGACAGGGAAATCTGGGTGAGGGGGATCCCCTACCCTCCATCAGTGCTGACCTCATGAAGGAACACCTTGAGAAGCTGGATACCTTCAAGTCAGCTGGCCCTGACAATCTGCACCCCAGGGTACTCAAGGAGCTGGCGAGCGTCATAGCCCAGCCCCTGGCATGGATCTTTGAAAACTCCTGGCACTCGGGTGTAGTGCCCGAAGACTGGAAGAAGGCCAATGTGGTGCCGATCTTCAAGAAAGGGAGGAGAGTGGATCCGGCTAACTACAGGCCCATTAGCCTGACTTCTTTCCTGGGGAAGATCCTAGAAAAGTTTATTAAGGAGGCCATCCTTGAGGGACTGGCCCAGGCTAACATTCTAAGGGATAGCCAGCATGGGTTTGTTGCGGGTAGGTCTTGTTTGACCAATCTCATTTCCTTCTATGACCAGGTGACCTATCACCGGGACAAGGGAGAAGAGGTTGATGTCATATATCTTGACTTCAAAAAAGCTTTTGATCTGGTATCCCATGATCACCTCTTAGCCAAACTGCCCAGTTGTGGCCTTGGCTCCACCACGATCCGCTGGCTGGGAAACTGGCTTCGTGGTCGGACCCAGAGGGTTGTAATTGATGGCAGTCACTCATTGTGGTGCCCTGTGACCAGTGGGGTCCCCCAAGGCTCTGTCCTGGGACCCATACTGTTCAACATCTTCATTAACAATGTGGACATTGGAGTCAGGAGTGGACTGGCCAAGTTCGCCGATGACACCAAACTTTGGGGCAAAGCATCCACGCCAGAAGATAGGCGGGTGAGCCAGGCTGACCTGGACAAGCTCAGCAAATGGGCAGACGAGAACCTCATGGTGTTTAACACCGAAAAATGCAAGGTTCTCCACCTTGGGAGGAAAAACCTGCAGCACCCTTATAGGCTCGGCAGTGCTACGTTGGTTAGCACTACAGAAGAAAGAGATTTGGGGGTCATCATTGACCAGAAGATGAACATGAGCCTCCAATGCGATGCTGCAGGTAGTAAAGCAACCAAAATGCTGGCGTGCATCCATAGATGCTTCTCGAGCAAATCCTGGGACGTCATTCTCCCCTTGTACTCAGCCCTGGTGAGGTTGCAGCTGGAGTACTGCATCCAGTTTTGGGCTCCACAATTCAAAAAGGATGTGGAGAAGCTTGAGAGAGTCCAGAGGAGAGCCACGCGCATGATCAGAGGTCAGGAAAACAGATCTTACGATGATAGGCTGAGAGCCATGGGACTTTTTAGCCTGGAAAAGCGTAGGCTCAGGGGTGATCTGATGGCCACCTATAAATTTATCAAGGGTGACCACCAGGATCTGGGGGAACGTCTGTTCACCAGAGCGCCCCAAGGAATGACGAGGTCGAATGGTCACAAACTCCTGCAAGATCGTTTCAGGCTGGACATAAGGAACAATTTCTTTACTGTCCAAGCCCCCAAGGTCTGGAACAGTCTGCCAGCGGAGGTGGTTCAAGCACCTACACTGAACACCTTCAAGAGTAAATTGGATGCTTATCTTGCTGGGATCCTATGACCCCAGCTGACTTCCTGCCCTTTGGGCAGGGGGCTGGACTCGATGATCTCCCGAGGTCCCTTCCACCCCTAATGTCTATGAAATCTATGAAATGTATCAGTGCACCTCTAATTTTGGAGAACAAATGCACACGTTTGCTTCAGTTTACATACAACTTGAACTGAAAATTAGTTTAAACTAATCAGTCAATAGAGATTTCACTAGGAGAGTATTAGTCTGACACGCTGAATTAAAGAATAGTTATATATTATCTATGTAAAACTTTAAGTCGAAGCAGTCTTTAGTAAAAGAGCAGTAAGTTTGAATACCGATGAAAACTATTCATTTATGAAGATAGCTAGATAAAATTATTTACTTGTAGCACAATATCGACAGTTAGCTACATAAATGATTAAGCAATAGAAAACAAAATCTACCAAAACATATGAGATTACCTGCTTGCATAATCACTATTTTCACAGATTTCTTATACTGGAGTATACAATGAACTGCAACACCAAGACACTTCTTCATGACATTATAAGAGCTAACACAATGCTCATTGTCTACTATTAATTTAGTGTGCGCCAAACAATTGTAGAACTTAAGTTAATCAAAATACCATCCATATGGCTTCCAACAAATGCTTTGCTATTATATAGAGCAGCTTCAGTCAATGACATTTGCTTTGAAAAACACAATGGTGAAGTTGCGCAGAAGAAAGACACAAGAAGTATTTTCCTTGGATAATTTCAAGTAAACTCTAGCATATACCCTAGAAAAATCAGTTACCTGAATCCACAAAATGTTTGGGCACAAACAAAGCCGTGTCACAAACGATTCCTTCACAAAGCATGCATTTGGAACCAAGTGTTTTTAGGTATTAATAAGCTGCCAGGAAAACACGTTTTAATCTGAAAGCAAAAGTACCCAAGAAAAAGCCACAACCCTAGATACCTGCTACAAGCCACAACTTTGCAATTCTTCATGATACTATCCAGCTGTCTTCTTGATGACTTATCTTAAAACTGTATACTTTTACACTTACACTTCTCATTCAAGAATACCAATTCTCACTTAGTGCAATAAAATGCACTATGCCAGTGATTCTCAATCAGGTCAGCAAGGCACCCTGGGGTGTCCCCTGTGGGGCCATATGTGAGGCAATAAAGAGATAAACTCAGGATTATCCCTGCTTGGTCATTCCCCTGCCCTCATGCCTGGCTCTTCTTAAGGATGTAAGTACTATAATAAATTAGATTATGAAATGGGGTGTTGCTCAATTCATTAAAAAGTTATGCAAGAGTGCCTTGAGTCTAAAAAGGTTGCGAGCCACTGCACTACACCTGAAGGAGGTAAACAGGATTCAAATTTGTACATGGGGAAATAGAAGAATAGCAATTAATGGCTCAATCTTGATGAACATTTTCAATTCAACAATGCAAATTATAAAAGCTGAACCCCTGACAAGTTTAGGCTCCAAAAGATCAGTAGGTGCCAGAAGCAAAACCACAACTCTCCAATCCAAGTTCTATATACTAACCCCAAGGCACAACCGCAAACCTATTTTTAGAACATCTCACGTGTCATCTTCCTTGCTGAACTATTTCTCATTCAAAATAGTAAATACTGTTCCAAGCACAATAGGTAACAGACACGCACAGTGGATTCTTCTGGCCATTTGGAACAAGCAAACTTATTCCTACTTGGTATTCCCCTGATAATTCAAGATAAACAACAAAGGCAAAGGCAATGTCCTAGCTTAGAAGTAGGCTTGGGAGAGGCAGAAGACCTTTCAAATTGAAAGAGCTAATCTTAACATTGTTTGGTTCTAATATCCTGCAACAATGTACAAGAGACTGTTTCTGTTGTTCCATTGTTTTCAGGCAGACTTCACCCCTTTAGCCAGGTTAACGGAAGCTTTATGAGATCAAAAGAAAAAAGCTCAAACAATGTTATTTTCACAGACACAACTTCAAAGATGATGGCATATCCAACTAGACAGCAAGAAACTGTTTCTGTGTTTGGGATTCTGTTAATGGAATCTGATCCTACCAGGAGCCCTCTGAATTCAAGCAACCAGTTTTTCAATCTTCAATACTATTACGAGAACATCCTCTGACAGAAAGAAAATGTTCAGATCAGCACTATTTCCTGGCCTAGAACCACGCAACTGGCCAAAAGAGGGAGTTGGGATCAAAAACTGACTGATCAAAATAATGTGCTTAGAGTAACAGAGGTCAGAACACCTAGGTTTACAAACTTAGCCTCAGACATTGCATTATCTTTTGATAACCCATATAACTGCTTTATGCCGTAGCTTTCTAATTTGTAAAATGGGAATAATACTTCCTTTACTTCATGTGTTTTACTAGGTTTATTTCATTAACATCTGAAGCGTGTAGATAGCTTTAGACATAAGGTGCTACAGAAACTCAGAATTCTGTAGAAAACTACCTAGTCTGAAGGAATATTATGGGGTGGCGCATAAAGGCAAGTAAATTCAACCAAATATTCAGGTGCAGTAGTGTTCATTCTAACTGCTTATGAGGCTTGGTGTCAGAAGTATTCACGTTTCTAAATCTTATTTCTAAAATTAAATAGTGGCTTTCTACTGTAAGTTGGATAAGAAAATGTTCTGTTCAAGCAATTCAATTTCTGTTTGTAGAAATTACACACATTAAAATCCATCCTCTCAAAGTGATACTACCCACACGACAGGATTACTCATTTAATCCACAAAAGGTACTTTAAAGAGATGGAAGAAATAAATGACTTTAAAGCAGGAAAAGTTTTTAAACAACAAGTTCAAGGAGGCAGGGGAGCAGATGAGTAAATACAAAGACTGCAACTGAAATCACAGACTGAGATGCAGAGAAAGCTCTCTGCAGACAAAGGAAGTGGATAATTCAAAGATGCTCTCTACCACATATGATGTGTCACAAAGGGAACAAGACATTATTAGCCTTTGTTAAATGTTTCAGCAAATCCCTGATTACGCTCATAAGTGTTTTTATCTCTCAAAACTTAATTCCCCTTTCCTCCTTCCATTATAAAAGACCCTATTTCTCATTACATAGGTATATACATGTAAAGTTTCAAATTTCATTCTCCAGCTGGTTTAGCCATACTCAGAATCGAGGTGTTGAAGTCACCTGAAAAAATGCAGCATAAACTCTCTTTGTGTCCAAACACAAAAAATGATATGAACAAAATTTCCCAACCTTCTTTTTAAAGTTATACTTGAACTCAGAGCAAGCATAAAAAACATACTGAAAGGATTCCTCGCTCCAAGAAGTTCTAATTGTATGTAAAGAGAAGTTCATAGTGGCATCAGTTTTGCTAAATATCTTCCTATCAATGGCAGCTCTAATATATTTTATTTTTATAATTACCTAAAACTCACAACACTGAATGTAAGAAATATCTTTATAAAACAGACTTTTAAATCTCTGTTCCTCCCCCTGCCCCTTTCCCTCCAAAAAAAAAATAAAAAAATCAATCTATTTCAATCCAGTATAGCTCTTAGCAGATACAGCTGGCAAGTACTAGAAATAATGAAGGAAATGTAGAAAGAATTGCACATGCTTTGGGCTTTTGTTTACACGTGCTGTTGTAATTTGTGTAAATTTGCATCTACAATATACTCTATACAAGATTAAAATCAATTGGTAAAATAAATTAAATATGACTTCCAATGGCACGAAAGGAAATTCAACTGCCTATATCTTCAAAATAAAAATTAAATAAATCAGGCTTTTTTATGCATTCAACCCTATATGGTGTAATAACTTGTAAATTAAATCAGTACCCAGGGAATTCCCTAAACAACCATGTTAGGGATTTGTTAGTTTCTCTCACCTGTGTACCTAATTAAAGTGCTCATCTGTTGAGATTACAAGAGGTAGGGATTTATAATAGTCTCATGCTTCCATTTTTTGCAGGGCACTCTTAGCTTTACGCAAAAGAATTTTGGTCAAAAAGAAGAGGGGTGAGGGAAGAACCTGCACAAAAAAGAAATTGTGTTACTTATCTAAAAAGGTACAAATAACTGAACTCTCTTCACTGCAGCAATGCTCAATCTGTCAGATGTCAATTTCCATAATTTGCTTTGACTACTAAGCAACAAATCAAATATGCTTTGATATAGTTTATATTTGATTGTATTATTCCTTTTATTGTTCTTGCAACTGAAAAATACAATTGCAGAAAGGACACTCTCACAGCCATAGTGCTTGAGAGGGAGGTGATATTGGAAACCTGTAGGTATATCAATTATATGTAAACAAATATATTTGTGTTTATCCTGTAGCAGTAACCAAGAAGCATTACAGACCCAAACTGTAGCCGTCTGTTTTCAGTGTTAAAGTCTTTTGATCAGCATAATCTGTGCAGGGAGGCCAGTCCCATCTAAATGAGCTGGCTCATGGCAGAATAAAGATGGACTAGAGTGATGCAGACAGACACTATAATATGCACAGAAAAAACACACTCCCCCTGGGAGTCTGTCTGAAATCTCTGGCTGGAGTGCTGGAAATCCACAATTCCCTCCTGAAACTCCATGTTAAGTTGTGCAAGCTACAATTTCAGATGAGGAGTACAGGTACAAGACATCATCCTTCAACACCAATTAAGTAAGCATACATTTTAAGATCTGCTTCTCTCCTGAACATATGTTTGCATTGTTGATCACAGACTGAATCATCAACTTTCTGTGTCCTCCATATCAATCTCTAAACATTAACAGTGCACAACAGTTTTGGAAGGAAAATTTAATATATTTTTAATCCACATTTGTCACAGCAGGACAGATACCTTTAACTGTACCCCGCACCATATCAGTGTGGGTAAGACTGATCAGAAACTTCTCTTTTGTAAATCATTCTTCTTCTTTTAAAATTCTAGTTAGCAAAAGTAATAATAGATTCAGTCAAAACTGTAAGCTCTCTTTACTCCTAAAGTTAACTCAAAAGATCCTCCTATCAATAAAAACATTTAACTGAAAAAGTGACAGATTAAAGAAAAGGCTTTATTCTGGAGTGGTTTTGTCCACATAAAAATTGGTTTTGAATACAGAGATTTAATAATAATGCAACAATTTATTTTCTCTGAAACACACTTCAGTAAGAAAACACAGGGCACGGGTTCACGCAAATGTGTGTTACAATTATAGCATTACTGTTGTAATTCCAGACTTCCCTTTTCTTCCTTCAGAAGAGAGTTGTTCAACGTGAAGAAGTTGGGGGCTGTACACCAAGCAAGCCGCATCAGAGCAAGCCACAGACACTCCAGGCTGCAAGCTGTGCAGATGTCAATGCTTTCTGTTGCACTTTGTATATGGGGTCCCCCAGCCCCTCCACTCCCCAACCTCCTCACTGCACTGAGTGCACAGGCACCCTGGCTTAATACTCAGCTCCCTAGCTGTGGGCTCCCCAACTATACTGTGAGGAGCCCTGGGCCACAGGCTCTCCTAGCACTATGGGTTGCAACAAACTGCAATGCACTGCAACCAGAAGGGACAGACAGCTCAGAGATGCAGGCTGCTCCTAGTCAGAGAAATGTGTGGGGAATGGCAGCTGAGTAGGAACCTGGGACTGCAAATTAACCCCTCACAGGCTACCAGTTGTGTGCGGGGCATGAGCCAGGTTGCGGCTGTTGCCCCGATGGGTTCTATCCCCTGATGTTAGTTTGCGAGAGGGAGAGGTGGACTTGTAATGGTTCCAAAACATTTTCTTTTATTTGATCTCTTACTTACGCACCACCGATGTTGATGTGGCTGCGCAGGCAGTTACACTTGGTTCCATCCCAGTTCGGATAAGGGACGGACAAACAAAAACAGAACGATGGATCTCGGTTCAGGTGAGGGACGAACGAACAAAACAAAACAATGGTTCTCGGTTCGGGCGAGGGACAAACGAACAAAAACAAAATGATGGATCCGAGAACGAAAACTTATGCACCACTGGTGTTGAAGTGGCTGCGCGTTCTGTCCCGGTTCGGATAAGGGACGAATGAACGAAGAACAAAACGATGGATCCGAGAACAAAAAAAACAAAACGATGGACGAACGGATATGAGCGAGTGCACAAACGATTGCCTGGGCTCCCGGAGGCAGGAGAAGCCACGGGAGGCTGGCCAGGCCTACCCACTGAGCGGTGACTGCTCTGGCTTCTCTCTGGTGAGCGATGGATGGTCTACGTCTCTCTTTGCTTCTCTCCCTGGGGAGAAACTCCACCCTAACTTTTATAGACCAGATGACAAGCCCAATTTCAAGTCCCCGACTGGTCACATTTTCCTGCCAAAATGTTCGCGGGGTTTTCCCACAGGGGACAGGGTTTCCCCAGCACGTGGCCAGGGGCCATGCAGCAAGCCAAACAGGGCAGATTGTGAGGAGAGTGCTTGATGGCATCTGTTGCTGGGCAAAGCTGGCAGAGTCCAGCTGGAGCGTGACAAGTTGGATAGCTCTGCTTTAGAGTGCAGGTAGGATTTTGGAAAGATGCTAGGATTTGTATCCTGGAAACAGAAGTATTCCTTTTATCCACAAAGCAGATGTAGGATAGCTGGTAGTGACATAAGCCATATTGCTAATGTTTCATCTCTGGTGCAGAAAGGGGTATATTTGTGACAAAAGTGTAATTCAAAGCCATTTAATCTTTGGCCTCTCTGACAGAATTGTCAACAAGAACACCATTTACTGTCAATGATGATGTAAACACCTTCCCTCTAGGAACTGGACTGAGGCTACCAGTTCATTTCACACAGGCCACAAAACAAACAAGAAATGGCAATGATTTGCTTGCCTCAAGATGCAGAATGTTTGAACCAGTGACCTAGTTGTGAGTGATGCTATTTCTGTACTCTGCTACCAAAATCCTTAGAGCCATCCAAACACTATTACCTTAGTAACTGCTTTAAAACCATACATAGATTTGAGAGCTGCAGTTCAGGTTGTAGTTAAGAAGTTTTTGTTTTTGTTTCTACAGCACAAGTTGTTCAGTAGTAAACCCTGAGAGAAATAAACACTGTGGTTTTGACTGTTTATCCAGCATCTATTTATAGTATGTTAATCCAAATTTTTCTCTTTACTGATTTCCTGGCACCTTGGGCAGAAGGTAAAAGTGATCCATTCAGTGAACTGAAAAATTCCCATTAAGAAACTATACAAAACTTTTAAAGGCGATTTTAGCTGCTTTGTTACAAGTTTAATTCTTGTGAATCAAATACATTCACATTTTTCCAATACTTTATTTCTTGGGAAGAGATTTTTTCATTGTGTATTTTTGCCATCAAAACAAAAATAGTTAAAATCATATATTTAGATTTAATACGTAAGTTTCTTCATTTCATAGAAGCAATATTTCATAACCTCCATACTGCAAATCTCAAAGAGAAATGTAATACTCAAACTAATTTTGTAGAAAGATTTTAGAGCAATGAAATGGGACTTTATATAATGCTATAGGAGTCAATAACTTAACAGCAATTAAATTTGATGCATTCAGACACTCATTAGTGTACAGTATAATGGGCTACTCTAATCAACAATGTAAAACCTGAAGTTTTCCCTTAATTTAGAGCCAAATCATATTTGCCACTTTCCAGTTACCTTAAAAAACCCAGTAAGAATAGCTGATCTACAAACATCCATCCATTAAAGATAAACCAAAATGCTTTATTTAAAAAGGTGAAGTCTAAAAACATAAAAAATATGTTTGCAATGCAGATCTACAAATAAGTGAAAACCATGGGTAAAGTAACAGACTATTTTTAAAGCCTACTAGGACCAAAGTTCATAGATGTTCCAGGCCAAATTCTTTTTTTGGATACTTCCATTAGGTGGAGTTATGCCAGCAGAAAACTTGATTCTCTATCTTTCTTAAGTTGATGACATTAAACTCCTAAAAAGGGAAAAAAACCTTGCATTTTTTACCCTGCATCTTGAAATGGTAAGCAGTATTGCCAACCTATATAAAGGAAATACAGAATTCCTAACTCCTATTATGGTAGGTAACTATTTAAAAGATACACATTTTGTAAAATGGTGTGCCTACATCCTCAGTTGCTTTCTTTTTTTCTGAAACAAATAACCCATGTCCCAAGTTCAAGTTCCAATTAGCTCCAATAAATCAGTCTAAGACAATATACTATAGCTGTAATAATAGGCCAAGTTCAAATATATTTCTTACATTCTATCAGGACAATAGAACTGAAAAATCTAGTGGAAACACTTATGGCTATTTGGAATAGTGATATCCATCGAACTTGGGGTAGAAAACATCTGCAACTGCATCACATTGCATCTCGCTGGGGTTGAGGAAATACTGAACATGCTCAGCAACCTTTCTGAAATTCCCAAAAATAAGTATTTTAAATCTGACAGAAAAAGGCAAATAAATCTAGTTTGCTGGCAGGAAGTCAAGGCCTCTGAGAGGGGTATGATTATGTCCTATGTTCATATTAGGAGAAAACTGCAGCCACAGGATAAAGACATTGCCATACCCGTTCTTTTTGTTTCCATCTGAAAATCCTCCCATGAGAATGTTCTTGTTGTTCAGCAGACAGACAGCAGGTCATTCTAGCACATCCTCCCCCATCCCATGTGCTTCTCAGTTAGAGAAAAAGATGAGTTTATCTTCATATAGACAGTTCTGAAGACTTAGCCCATTACTAGTTATATAAGCGTTTAATCTGACATATCAAAACTACAGGGAGGGGAGTTTGCTCTACCAGAAAACTCTGGGGACAAAACTCTTTGCTTTTCAGGCTATACTAAACAAGAAGAATGACATAACTTAAACCACAGTAATTTGAGATCCAGTACTGCCTTACAGCTACCAGATCTCACGAAGAACACAACACAGACCTGTAGAAATTCTAATCCCTAGAAATTTTCCTATAGAGATTTCCATAATTCCTTTCCATATTATATAAGCTCTTTCTGGAGATCTGACAAGTGGAAACACAAGAAAAATGGCTGTATTATTCCAAGCAAGTGTATTTCAGTCATATACCCAAGTTCTTTAATGGTTGGTTTAGAAGAGGCAAAGTGTTCCTCTGAAGAGAAAAGGAGAGAGAAAGAGAAAGTGGAGAGAGAAATGTATTGAAAAATTCTCCTCATAACCTTGCTCTTCCGATCCTTTTTTCTTCTGATTTTTCTATGTTGGGGAGTTAAGAACCTTCTGTTGAGGGTTTTCAGCAAGGCAATAGAAGTAGGTCAAGCTTTCACTCTGATTCTTCATTGCATCTCCTGAGACTTGTCTGGATCACAATTTTCAGTGGAAGTGTGCGTGCATGTGTGGGTGGAGGAAGGGTGCTATTTGGTAGGACAAATTTCTCTGGTCTAGTTATAACACCACTCTGTGATGATTAGGCCAGTATTTTTGGCCTACAAAAGATAAAAAAAAAAGGAGTTAACAACCCCACACTTGCTAGGGAATTCCATAGACAGAGTTGACTGAGATGGATCCAAAGGAATAAACCCAGAACATTTTCTAGAGATGTAATAAGTAATTAATGGATCCCAGGACCCTTCTTCCTTAGGGAATGGCATCCAATATAAAATGGGGAGTGAAGAAAGTTATGGCTTAACTCTGAAACAGAAACATGAAAGCAATGGCTACACCACAGAGTGGTCTACACTTGATAAAAACAAAGATGGATACTGTATACTCGTATGAGCATTTCTCAAGAATAGAACTTTATTAAGTTTCAACACTTAATTATTTAAGATAAAATTATGCACTTCATTCTCCTAGAAAATAAAATGCATTTAAAAATTATGCTGGGATCACCTTCCTATTAGAGACAAATTATTACTGCTTGACCTGGAGCTGTATTATTGGACTATGTAAACTGTGTTTCATTTCAGAACAATTTTTCCCCACCCACCCTTGCATCCACAAACTGGCCTCAACATGAGGTCGCATTTCATACAAAACTTCACATCTGTAACCTATTTACACCAAATTCCCTCAATCCCTGGATCTCATAAATAAAAATAAAGTTTCTCCATCTAGAAAGTAGCACTTAGAACTTTGAAGAGAAGTTAAGGAAACCTATGAAAGAACTTTTGTCCAGTTTGGAGCAATACGTTTGCTGGAATTCTTTTTCAGGAAAAAGAGTATGACTGGGAAATAAATAGATATTTTACAACTATGTCTTTAGAAAAATCAGTATCTTTAACTATAAACATTTTGAACTACCTGCTACAAGCAGTTTTAGAAACAAATCTGCAACAAAAGGCATAGTTATTCTGACAATTTCCCCAATTTTCATCTGGAACCACTTTGAGTTGGCAAGTTTCTAAATTAATGCTTCCCTCCTCAATACATAACTTAAGTATACAGAGTGTCCTGGTGAAGGGGAACATCTTTCTTCTGGAGATCTGGAAATCTTTTCTTTCCAAAGAGCAATGGTCCCACAGAAACATCCATTACTCCAACACATATTTATTTAAGGTTCTGATAACAATGGAGCTAATTGTAAAACTCACTCACTTCAGTGATACAATATCAGATTTTAAGAGAATTGTTCTTAGCAATATTTTGTACACACTGTCTCTGGAACATTTACTGGGACTGGTCAAGACTAAAAAAAACCAAAACTCTGCAGTCCATTTTAAAATTGCTGCCTGATATAATTTTTTAAAGGACCAACAGTATTCTCAGAATTACATGCAACAGAAAAAGACACATCCATGTATCAAGTTCAGAGCCTCAACAAGATACAAATTTTGTAGCAGACGAGATTAGCCTTGAACTGCGGTTAGAATTGTTAAGGCTTAATGACTAATATTCCCACGATTAGAGGTTACCAAGTGCTTGCACAGATTGGTAGCTTGTTCTGTCAAATACATCAGAAAGCACCAAAGTAATGTAGTCTCACACCCACACGCTGATGACTGGTTACACAAACCAAGCACTTGGTATAACGTTTTCCTCCAAGTAGCAGCAAGTGAAGAATGCATTGCGTTTCCCCTATCCCCCTAACTTTATGGAACAAATCAAAATGGTTAGCAAGGTAATATGAATGTCTAGATGTTTCTGTGCAATAATAAAAAACAGACTTTTAGAGAAGCTAAAGTTTGAACTCACTATCTTCACATTTGTCAGACATGTATAGGGCTCATGTGAAAAGTGAACTATGATCTATTTTTGTTCTCTTCCTCTTTCATGTTTTCATTAGACAAGACTTTAAGGAAAAGTGTGAATACTGCACACTATTCTCAGTAATGTATTCCTTATCAAGGTATTCAGGACAGACTTCCAGCCTTTTTTGGAGCACAGCCCCAATTTGAGATGGACCTGTACCTTGACTCCCTCAGGCTGCTAGCACTCTTGCCATATCACCTCTTTAATTTTTGTCTATTTCCTTCCGTTTTCTTTTAGGTACTTATATACATTAGCTATTTACATGTTTGCTATTTTGCTTTCTATATCAGTTTTTTTTTTCCTTCTCAAAACTGCCTCTCTCCCAGTTTGTTCCATACATAAATACAGCTTTCTTCTGCGTCTGCTGAAGAGCTCCTTCCCATGTCAAATCCCTTTGGAGAAGCTTGGGAAAGATGTGGAGAAGCTTGAGAGAGTCCAAAGGACAGCCACGTGCATAATTACACATCAAGAGAACAGGCCTTATGAGGAGAGGCTGAGAGACATGGGACTCTTCAGTCTGGACAAGTAAAGGCTCAGGGGAGACTTGGTGGCTACCTATAAGTATATAAGGGGTGTGGCATCAGGAACTGGGAGAATGTCTGTTCACCAGGGCACCCCAAGGGAAGACTAGGTCTAATGGTCACAAACTGTTGGAAGACCATTTTAGACTGGACATAAGGAAAAACTTCTTTGTCATCCAAGTCTCCAGAGGCTGGAATAGACTCCCTCCAGAAGTGGTGCAAGCACCTACTCTGGATGCTTATCTTGCTGGGGTCATATGATCCCAACTGACTTCCTGCCCCGTGGGCAGGGGGCTGGACCTGATGATCTTGCAAGGTCCCTTCCAACCCTAATGTCTATGAAATCTATGAAGTCTCCTTCTCCCTTACTCTAGGTTAACAACAGATGTCACCTGATGTCACATTTCTGCTACCATAAAAATATTTATGGCAGCCCAAAGGGTGAGCAAATGGACTTCCCTACCCTTTGTCATGCCACATCAGAGACACAAGAAAAGTCAGTGGCACAAGAAAAAGGTAATCATAACCTGCGCCACTTTGTGACAAACGTCTCTTTGATCCGTGGTGTTCTGGCAGGTGCTCTGAGGGTTAAGGGGCCCAATCTTGTACACCTGATCCTGTGCAGGATCAGGCCCCTCAAGTCCCTGGAGCACATGCCCAGCTTTCCCTACTTACAGAGACCCACCTTGGTATCTACAGGGGTATGCCTCCATAAGAGGAAAAGCTGACATGGGTCTTGGCATAGAGATACAGGACCTAGAGTATCCCCTGTGCCCCATACCTCCATGCTAGAACCTGCTCAATCAGATCCACCCCAAAATAACCAGGGACCTGTCTGGGTAAGTGAGGAAACCCTGACTTTCCCTGGCAGGTCTGTGGAGATTCTAGGGACACATCTGGGTAAGTGGGGAAAGCCAGACAGGCACTCCCAGGGCTTAAGGGACCTGATCCTGCACAGGAATTCCAGGATGTGCAGGATCAGATCTCTCAAGCCACAAATGAACAGGTCACCCACTGTCCCACAGCATTAATGGGTGGGACAATGAGCAATGTGCATTTCGCCCAGTGAGGCAGGTCAGCTGTGCTGGGACATGCTGTGACACAGCTGATCTACATCATTTGGATTCACATCTAACCTCAGTTTTCTTTCCTCCTCTGTTCTTCCTTTCTTGTAGCTGCCTGTCTCACTATCGCCTTAGTTCACTTTTGCTCTCTTTTTCTCCACTCCATTCCAAGTATATTTTGGCAACCTACACTAAAAAGTTGCCAGGGAGAATTCTCTTTAGATCCGATACTGTGCCACTGATTTCAACAAAACCTGAGATTAATAAGTAGGTAGTCCAAGAGTGATGGAGAGCTTTGAGTGCCTTCTTTGAAAGAAAGAGAAAGAACATGATTTGCTTCCTGCCATCAAGCTGAATTTCACAAAGCTCTAGGTGCAACCTCCATGGGTCAAAGCCAGAAGCCAGCTTTCTTCAGCTGAGACAGCAGTAAGATAAAGAGTGGTCACTGAATACCTTCCTACTATACATTCCTAGGACACCGTCTGGAACAGCAGTTTCCTGGAACACACTTCTAAATCCTAATATTTGCACTTCTTCTCAGTATTTATTAGATATATACCTTCACTGAAATAAGGGGGCGGGAAAATGTACATCCGGGGGGGGGGGGGGGGGGGGGGGGGGGGGGAGATACTGTTCCAACGAAAAATGAAAGACAGCCAGAGACATTTAAAAATGCCATGTTCTGTACCTGGCTTCAGCCTCTCACATGGGGAGCACTCCTGTAATGGGACAATAGTTTCACTGTTCGTCTCTTCTTTAACAGTTGCCTCCACTTTCCCCTGAAATTCTTGAAGGAGCCAGAGACAAGGGGAAGGAAAGGAGCAGCTCTTGCAAAGCCAAAGAGCACTGTGAGCAGTCACAAGGGACTATTAAAAATTCTCATCCTTATCCTGTAAGAGACCCCAAGAGCTTTATATGAGTCAAGAGAAAAAGGATTCAAGTGCCAAGTGACCAGGGAATTCAGTTTCTAAAAACTTTTCAGAAAGCCAAAAAAGAAAAACAGAAGAAAGAAAAGAAAAAAGCCTGCACTACTGGGGCAAATTAATGTTTAATAAATTGCATTTTGTTGAAGCATTTGTACATCTCTTCTAACAAGAACTGAGAAGTTTCACAATGTATCATTTGAAATATACAGGGTGGGTTGTAACAAAAGGAAGATTCAAGTGAAGAACTTGAAGTGTGCCTAGATATACCTTCCAGCATAACACTGGATCATACCACCCTGGAACTTTTCCACTGTGTTCTCTCCTCTGGTAATGTGCCCTGCCTGCCTCATTTTCTTGTTTAGTTCCCTTCTACGCTAATGAATAGCTCCCATTACCTGTGCCTCTACAGCAGCTCATAATTTTGCTAAATGAAACTCATTTGATTCTTGTCGGTATCATTCTTGTCAAGATCCTGAACAGTAGCAGGGAAAACTAACAGAATGATCAGTTTTCACTACCACAGCTTCTGAGAATTATGAGCTCAAAGGCATTTCAAAATCAGATTACAGCACTGCTTTAACAATTAAAAGCTTAGATGATTCTGAAAAGGGTCAATGGCACTCATCTGGATAGAACAGATTTTTTTCCCTCCTAGAAGTTGGCCTGTTTCATAGATTTCAAAGACATTAGGACTGGAAGGGGCCTCATGAGTTCATCAAGTCCAGCGCCCTGCCCAAGAGGCAGGATGTCAGCTGGGGCCATATGACCCCAGCAAGATAAGCACCCAAGCATTTCTTAAAGGTATCAAGAGTAGGTGCTTGTACCATTTCTTGGGGGAGACTATTCCAGATTCTGGAGACTTAGATGGTAAAGAAGTTTTTCCTTATGTCTAATTTAAAACGGTCTTCTAGCAGTTCGTGACCATCAGACCTAGTCTTCCCTTGGGGTGCCCTGGTGAACAGACATTCTCTCAGTTCCTGATGCTACACCCCTTATATACTTATAGGTTGCCACGAGGTCCCCCCTGCACCTTTGCTTCTCCAGGCTGAAGAGTCCCATGTCTTTCAGCCCCTCCTCATAAGGCCTGTTCTCTTGACCCCTAATCATGCACTTGGCTCTCCTCTGGACTCTCTCAAGCTTCTCCACATCCTTTCTAAAGTGTGGAGCCCAGAATTGGATCTAGTACTCCAGCTGTGGCTTCACCAAGGCCAAATAAAGCGGGAGGATGACTTCTTAGGTCTTGCTCGAGATGCATCAGTAGATGCAAGCCAGAGTTTTATTTGCTTTGCTGGCTGTGGCATTGCATTGGTGGCTCATGTTCATCTTGTGGTCAGTCACGACCCCCAAGTCTCGTTTGGTCATGGTACGAGTGAGTGTAGCAGCGCCAAGCCTATAAGTATGATGTGGGGTTTTTCTCTGTAGGTGGAGCACCTTGAATTTCTCCGTGTTGAATGTCATCAGGTTTTCACCCACCTTGCAAGCCTTATTTTAATAAAAATAAGCTTCAGTAATAAATGCACACATTCCCTCATGGTTATGGGCTTTATTCCACTGACGGCAACAGCAATTCTCCCTTCAGCTTTAGTAGGAGCAGTCAGAATTTAGGTGCAGTACAAATCCAGAGTTATGTTTAAAAACCATTACAAAGTCTCCACAAAAAATGCATTTGTTAAGTTCCTGAAGAACGATCTCACCCAAACAGATTGTGTGCAATTCACTGCAATGGGAATGGGACTTAATTTTTGACAAGTCAAATGTTAGAATGAAATTTCTCATATTTTAAACTACATAAAAACAAGGATCTGGACCAGAGGTCAGCAACCCCCGGCACGCGTGCCATTAGTGGCACACAGAGACATTTCTCCTGACATGCCGGGAGGCACACAAAGAAATCGGTTGTTTTTGTTTGGTTTGTTTTTAAGTTGCTGCTCCAGGCTGTGCAGCCACAAGTTCCAGCCCCGTGGCAGGCACTGGGGCGGAACCAGAAGAACGCAGGCAGGGACGCTGTCTGTGTTCTACTGCCCTTACCCCTTGCTCCAGGCTGCCCCCTCCAGCCTGGCTGGCCCCTAGAGGGAGCTGCCCAGGCAGGCAGACACCCTGTCCCACCTGGGACGGCACTGAGGTGCTGAGTGCTAGGGCCAAGCAGTTGAGACAGGGTCTGGATGGCATGGGGGAGGCACCGTGGGCAAGCCAGCCCGGTAGGGCCCTTGGGAAGACAGGGGCTGGGCAGGAAGTGGGGGCTGCCCAGGGGCTCTGCAGGTTCGAGCTGTGGTGGGCGGGCAGGTGGGGGTGCCTAGTAGAACCCGTGGTGGGGCATGGCCCAGCCTGCACAGCTCCTCAGGGATGGGCCGCAGCCACCCTGCGCACATGGGGATGCTACCCAACTGGGGCAGGATGCTGGGCTCGGGGGCTTCCCTCTCTGGGATCGGCCTCCCTGCACACAAGGCACAGTGCAGGCAGGGCAGAACCATCCCTGGTGCAGGGGCCTGGCTGCGGGAGGCCCCTGGAGCCTGGGAACAGCCACTGTGGCTGCCTCAGCCTGCCTGGGTCCTGGCATTGCCCACCCGCAGCTCCCCTCAAGGGACTGGGGCTGGGGCAGGCACTGCACAGAGCCACTGCACTGCAGGCTCCCAGCTGACTTAGTCCTGAGCACCAGCTGCGGCAGCTGTTCCCAGACCCTGGGGAACAGCCGGCGGCTGCAGCTCCCACTCAATGTACTTGACACACACAGAGACCAAGCAGGGAGCTACCTGAGCCTGTCATCCTGCCCCAGATAGGCAGCGTCCCTTCTTGGGCAGGGTGGCTGTGCCCCATCCCTGCAGAGCTGCACGGCCTGGCTGGGTCCCACCTCCAGTACTGCTGGGCCCCGCACTGTGGCCTGAGTAGTGGAGCCCTGGGGCAGCCCCCACTCCCCACCTGACACCAGCTCTCCTCCAGCTGCAGCCTTCCCAAAGGCCTGGCCAGGCCAGCCTGCCTGCAGTGACTGCCCCAGTGCCTGCTGCTCCCTGCTCCTCATAGTTTCATAGTTAGTAGGGTCGGAAGGGACCTGAGCAGATCATCAAGTCCAACCCCCTGCCATGGCAGGAAAGGGTACTCGGGTCAGTACTCTCTCCCTCTCTTCCCCCTCATCATAACATGCTTAAGAAGAAAAACATTCACAAGTACAAAGCAGTTTATTAAGTTTCATTTACTGTCATCAGGTTTTGAATTTTTAGAAAACCTGGTATTTACTGTAAAAAAAAAAAAAAAAAAAAAAAAGCAACATTAATGATTATTAATTGTATTAAATATGCAGTGCATCCTGCCATGTACCCCCTCCACCCTAGTTTTGTTTTTGTGGCATGCCAGCACTCTGGCACCTTACAAGGTGGACACTGTCGTTTTTTCGGCACTCCGGCCAAAAAACATTGCTTACCCGTGATCAGGACCCTAAATAACAAGTTTAGCCACCTTTTCATATCCTCTAGTGCTCTACAAATTATTTCAATTTTAATTATAACCCTTAGAGGCCTAAATAATGTTTTTAACATTGAATTATAAACATGTAAAGTAATGTAAGCAAAAATAACTCCCACTTTCCCATTTGCTACAAATGTCTACCCCCCCAATTTAAAATGTACTTTATAACTTGTTACATTACCTATAACTTCTAAATAGAATGGTTTCCACACACTTCTTAATGTCCTCTCTCTTGGCTTAAGTGAATTATTTTGTGATATATCTATATTTATTGATCGATTGATATAATAGCATAGCAGAAAACAGTATGCTTTACAAATATCCCTTACAAAATTTAAATTTTTATTTTTTTAAATATTTAAAAACATAGCTAGAATAGTTACTGTTTCATATGATTAAAGAGCTCACTTTAGGTAAGAAAATCAGAGCTCCCAATTACAAGTAGTAAATTAAATCATTATTTTTCCATTTGAACTTGGCAGCAGCTAAGTATATCATTCTCCTATGGGAGCCCTAAGAAAAGCCCGGTCAAGCTTTTCTAAAATTTTATAAATCAACAGAATAAAATTTTAGAACCTAATGTCCCAAAAAGGGGGCAGGTGGCAGAAATGGCCAAGGAATGAAAGGAAGACCTCAAGATCCTTCCTAAACCCTGTCAGCAAGAAATGCAGATGCTCTGCAAAGAATGAATTGAAAATTTTGCACCAGAATCCAGCGAGTGAAGATGTCTCACTAAGAAAGCACGTTAAAATGACAAAAGATTTTCTGTTCTTAAAAATCAAGCCGTCATACAATTTCTGGAAAAATGTTTTCCTCTAAGAAATGGTTCTACTTATACTTCTACCTGCTGAAGGACTGATAGCAGTATAATACAACATCCTTGGGGAGATGATCAAGAATTTCAGGAAGAGAATAAAGTAAAATAATCAACTTTTAACTTGTTCAAAACAGCTGGTTTCACCAGATGCTATGAATGAACTTGCAGAGAGCATGGGTATCAGTTAGAAAGGAATAAGTTTGTATAATACACAGGAGAGGGAAAATAGAAGGAAAGGATAGGGGAGGAATCACTGCTGAGACTCAGATGGGTTGAAGAGATTAGAAAAGATAGAGAGTTTAATGTACTGAGGTTATAAAAGCTAGCCTAGGTAATGAGCAGGGATCCGGGTTTTCTTTTTTCCTGCTGGAAAACATGGATTTTGCCTTTTAAAGGGAAAAAGTCATGGATTTTCCCTTTTAAAAAAGGAGAAAAACCAGGGAAACCATGGTTTTCCTCTGGCAGAGTTCCAGCCTGCAGGGGGCGGCTAGAGGCAGGGAGGGACTGGGAGGAAGATGATCAGAGGCAAGGGGCACCACATCTGTGTGTGACACATACGCATGTGGCCAGAAAGCTAGCCAGGCAGCATGGTGGAGAGCAGCTCCCACAGTTCCCTGGAGGTACGTTTATGGAGGGGTATAGATTATGTGAAAGGGGGAAAGGTGGGGGCCTAAGCGATGCATAGAAGGGGCCTGAAGGGGCACATGCAGTATGGAACAGGGCTGCAGCCCTGGCTGAACCAGCACCAGGCAAGAGCCACCTCCACAGCCCAGCTGGCAAGACCTGGCATGGGAGGCCACAGCACGGCAGGCAGGCTCTGTGCTGCCACCAGGAGTGCCACCATGGCTGCACAAGGTAAGGCAGCCCCCAGCCCGCTAGGCAGCAGCAGAGGGGCACAACTCCATGTCACAGCCATACCTCACCTTGGCAGCCACAGTAGTACAAGGCTCCTGGCAGCAGTGCAGAGTTGTGCCCTCCTCCCCCTCCCTGCTGCTACCCAGCGGGCAGGGGCTGCCTCACCTCGTGCGGCCATGGTGGCACTCCTGGTGGCAGCACAGAGCCTCCCTGCCATGCTGGGGCCTCCCATGCCAGGTCCCGCCTGCTGGGCTGTGGAGGTGGCTCCTGCCTGGTACTGGTTCAGCCAGGGCTGCAGCCCTGTGCCCTACTGCTTTAGGACTGCAGGCTGACCACCAACAGGGCTGGGAGGGGTAGAGGGCTATAGGTCAGGAGTGAGGGGCACCAGCAAGGCCAGGGGGTTGTGTGTCAGGAGCGAGAAGCACCAGCAGGGCTGGGGTGGAGAGTGAGGGACAATGGTATAGGCAAGGGCAGGGCACTGGTATATCAGAGCTGCTCAGTGCCACAAAGCAGCTGGGGGTACAGCCACAGCTGGACCCATGTCCTGGCGAGTGAAGGGGGCAAGGGGAGCTCTGATTTTCCATGATAAAAAAACCCAAAAGCAAAAAGCAAAAAGATATAGGTATTAAGAATTTATTTTATTATAATGACTCAGGCACTGGTAGGCTTCCAAATTGCTTTAAAATTGTAAATATATGCACAGGCATCCTGGGGCAAGCTGCAGGCTTGCATGGGACAGGAGTGCCCCAGTCCTGCCTGCCTCCCCTGGCACCAGCCCAGTTGTAGCTGCTGCAAGCGCGTGGTGGGGCGTGGAGTTGCCACCACGTCCACCCACCTTCCTCTCTCGCCTGTAAGCTGCGGACCCCAGGCTGGGGACGGGACAGACAATGAGTAGGGAGGTAGACTAAGTTCCCCCACTTGGCAGTCTCACTGGTAACACATGGCTGTCCTTTGCTCAGCTTCCTGATCCTGCACCACAGGGATCATTGTTATCCTTTCCCCCTTATGGGTACTACAACCTCCACTGAGGTCCAGGGACAGCTTCCAGCTCTGCCCTGGCCAGCACTGTCACAGCCTCAAGATCCCAGCCCTGGATGCACCTATAAAGAGCTGCACAGGCAGGGTACATGGGCGAGTGGGGAGCTGCATCCAGGGCCAGGGCAGAGTTGCAATCTGCTGTCTGCATGCCCCTGCCCACAGAAACTGTACCCACAGGAGGGGCATGCAGGTAGTGGACTGTGGTTATGACCAGGCTCCACCCTGTTACTGCCCCACAATCTTGCCTTTGTGATCCAGGCCTCACCTGCCTGTCCCACTCCTGAACACCGCTGCCTAGGACCCCATCCAACATACGGAGTTTTGGCAAGTTGTTGCACATGGGTGGAGGCCTGAGACAGCTCACCAAAACAGCCTGTGGCCGTCAGGACCAAATAATTTCCCACCCCACTTGGCTTAGAGACCATTAGTTTAGAATTAATATTTCCCGTCTCTTCAAAGGAATTAAAGGAATAGCTCAAAGTTGGAAGATGCTGATATTCAACTTCTATTTGTTTGGAGCCCAAAGGCCCTGAGCTGACTCTGAATTGAGGCGGTCTTCTCAAACCATGAGCCATAATAATGCATTTGGGCTTGGGGAAGTAGGTGCTATGGAAGAATAATATCCACAGCAGATTCAAATGCATAGCAACCAAAATGCTAGAAACCAGTGTAAGAACTAGAAAATAGAGGAGCTGAGATAGATCTGTGAAAAAGGAACTTATTATTGTCTAAGTGGTCTCCACACTTTTTTGATCGTGCACCCCTATCAGTAAAAAATTTTTGAGCATGCACCCCCAATATACGCATATTTATATTCACGCACCCCTTATCAGTAAAAAAATTTTTAGTATGTACCCCCAATATATGTATATTTATATAAATATAATTAGAAGTTCTAATATTTTCTTCTTGAACCCAAATGGGTCCTCTTGCGTACCTCCTGGGGCACGTGCACCCCACTTTGGAGACCATTGGTCTAAGAGATGAATAAGGGGAATGGGCATATCCCTGCTGAAGTACAGTACAAGCAGGAAGAATGTGAGAGTCCTGAAAATGCAGGCAGAACTCTTAGACAGAAGAGACAGAAGTCTTAGAGCTCATAATTATGTCTAGACATTCAAAACATCAAAGCTGAAGGTGGGGTCTGCAGCTGACATCCTAAGTTTCACTCTCATATGAGAGGACCTGCTTTAAATAGGAAACTCAAATGCCTTTTAATACCCCCCTCTGCTTCAGTTTCTCTATCTTGCATCCCACACTAGGAATGGTGAAGAATATTTTTCCTTTTTCAAAAGGCTTAGGCTAAGAAGAAATAAAGGTAGAGGAGTAGAAGCAAAACAGGACGAAAGCCAGAAGTTCAACACTTCGATAGTAAAGGGAACGAAAGAACCAGAAGGAAAGGAACAGGTTAGCATTTGTAAAGAAGGTGGCTCACTTAATTCTTTTGCTTCTTTATTAGTATGAAAAGTACTATTATCCAAGTTTTAAGTATACATTTAATATCAACCTGTAGACTATAATCTTAAGAACCATGCTAACTCAGGGTTTATATTCAATGGATGATGCCAAAGTAATTGAAAGTCTATTAATGAAGTAATTAATAAAATCCAGTACACTTCTAATGGTGTTTGTTGTCTTTTGTTTGGCTTTTAATCAACTTAGACCAGTAATAATCAACCAGGGTGCTGCAACACCCTAGGGTGCCTTGAGAGCCTTTCAATGGGGCCACACGATGTTAGAACTGTTAGGTATGCACAATGTGATTCACAAGACAAACCTAGAGATTTCAAATAGGAATCCAGAGTGTTAAAACCCATCTGACCTGTTGTGGTCTCTCTGAGTTCTTTGCAACAGAAGAATTGCTTTATTGTTTTCTGTAGTCAAAAAATAAGTAAAAACTAAAAGCTGACATTTTTCATGGGGTGCCTGTGCCTTAAAGCTAAAAAGGCAGAGAAGACACTGACTTAGACAGTAAAAAAATACACTGATCAGTACAAGCCTGCAGAAAATCTCTGCAGAACTTATTTTCCACTCAACTTAGCTGCAATTGCCATTTTCCAATTTTGCATTATTGCTAGAGACTTCAAAAAAGGTCAAAAGACCTTTCTGAGCCTAGATGGTCCATGGAGCTAGTACAGTTAAGGCACACCAGCTTCTGCAACTGAAAGCACACCCACAAGTGCCACAGCTAGTTTTACTGCCAGCTATCTTTGACTCCTGTGTAAAAATGATCAAGCTCAAGGAAGTCATTTAAGGTTAAGATACAAGAAACTATTGATATGGATGGAAGAACTGTTTAAGTTACTACATCATAGGAGCTCGAATTAACACAAAGTAAAAAAGTTAAGATTTTGAATTGCAGACTTAGTTTTCCATAGCTCAGAGGCTTGGAACAATCTAGAACTAGTAGGTATTAAAGCAGTCTTTTTGGGATTTGGGATATATTCAAAGTAGACCTATAAGAAGCAGCAAATCTGAGCTGAAGACAGGCTGGCTCAAGGTTGGGCTGCCTTATTTAGGAGGTGGGTTAGGCACTCAAGATTTAGGCCAGTGATTCCCAAAAGGTGGCACAAGTATGACAGAAGTGTGCCAGATCCCCATGTGAAGACATAAATGCTGTCCTCCCTTATCAGCACCTTATACTTGTCACATTGACACAAGTGGCCATCTATAAACTGGCCAAGGGAGACCAGCAGGCAATGGGAGAGTCCCTGTTCCCCCAAGCACTACCGGGAGTAACAAGGAACAACGGCCGTAGGTTGACTGAGAGTAGATTCAGGCTAGATATCAGGAGGCACTACTTCAGTCAGGGCGGCTAGGATCTGGAACCAACTTCCAAGGGAAGTGGTGCTCACTCCTACCCTGGGGGTCTTTAAGAGGAGGCTAGATAGACACCTTGCTGGGGTCATCTGACCCCAGCATTCTTTCCTGCCTGTGGCAGGGGGTCAGACTAGATGATCTGCTCAGGTACATTCCGACCCTACTAACTATGAAACTATAAAACTAAGTGGTGCCCATAGCTCTGCAGACTGCTGCCATTGCTGCCTCCTCCGCCCTGCCTTCAATGCCCCAGACAGCCTCAGAGTGTCAGCCCATGCTACACTCTCAGCAGTGCATTTGGTACGTGAACATGCAGATGGAGCCAAATTCTGGCAACCCAGCTCATCCCCTCCACTCCTCCAATGCTCCTGGGGTCAGCAAAAGAGTCTGTGGGGGTGGTCACCAACATGCATAGGCAGAGGGGGAAAAAATTTGGGGGGAGTGGGGGCTGAGCAGGAAAGTCTGCGGGGGCTGGGGGGGGGGGGGAAGTGGGGCTGGGATTCTGAGTCATCGCCAGGAAGAGCCCAGTATAGCCCGGTGGCTCCTCCAGAGGCACAGCACTGGAGGGGGAGGGGGGGCAGCACATGGCCCCCTGATTTTTGCTCAGGGCAAGGGTAGGCTGGGGGGGGGGGGCGGTAACGTACACATGCAGCTGTCCAACCTTTATTACTATCACCCAAGTACAACCCTCTAGTCTTCTCTATTGGGTGTGGGGGACCTGGGTTCTATGATCACTCCACAGAGAGAGGATGTAAGAGAGAAAGAAAAAAACATGATCCATTAGGATCAAGGTATGATTTGAGGAGGAAAAGTCTTCAAAAAAAGCTAAAGTGCAACAATTCTAGGTTCCAGTGACCCCCTGCCACCCTTTGTTATGATAGTCATTGCTCCTGTTCATTCACACAGCATGATCACAGGAACTTCACGGCCTTAATTACCATTCAAGGTTATTAATATCATGCTGGAAAAGTGAGCATAAATTATCCAGAAAGCTGTTTTATTAAGATAATAACAATATGTACCTTAAATAGCATTTGGTCAGTCAATGGATTTTATAACACCCTTTCACTGAACTCTGATACTCAGTAGCATTTCATGGACAGGCTATTTGAAGAGAGCATCAAAAAATACACAACCTACTAAAATAGCCACTGTTTTTGAAGATATTTTGTTCAACTGAATCTTTACTTTCTGTAGCAGCAAGTTCACACAAACAGAATAAGAGTTTCTATTTATTCCTACTGCATGGAAAAAATATGGCAGATGGGCACTTAAAACATAAGAAGGCTGTTGAAGTTGTCAGCATCTTAAATGTCTTAAACATAGCTTGGTAAATTCTAAGATATAAAAGATTACTTTAAGCATAATTCATTGCAGCAGAGAAGTTCACAACACTTTAGCATACCAAACCAGAGCAAGATTAAATTACCTGGAAGAGTCTTCTTGTATTACAGGCGACATCAAATATCAACAAGCTGGAAAAAGTCAGACTTTTTTTGTTTTTCCTACTGCGGACAAAGATACAGAATCTTGTCAAAGCATGTAACAACGTTGCTATATACACAGTACAGCAACAACAAAAAAAGCATAGGAAAAGAAGAAATCTAAACTACTATTTCATTTCCAATTTGCAAATGGATTTACTTTTGCCAAATAAATCCCTGTAAGAGACAATTTCAAGGTTCCTTATGCATAAATATAACTGTCTTCCTTCATTTTTAAAGAGACAAAGATTTTTTCGTGATATTTTCTATTGGACCAACTGCATATCTGGGAGAGAAGTCAGACAAAACTTTTGGGCACAAACTGCCCTTCCTCAAGTCATTTTTCCTTTCAGCCTATAACAACTTTCTTCTAACAAGAAAAAAAAATATGACTTAATTTACAGTATGGATTGAACAACTGGTCAAGGCAATTACTCAGTCCATGATGTAAAAGACTCAGGCATCTAAAAGTCAAATGCTGCAGTGTTCAACTTTTAGGTGCCAGGCCACTGTGGCAGAATTTTGAACTGACATCTATATTCCCTACAAAATTAGGCACCTACACTCACTATACATCGTATAGGATAAACAAGATCCCCCAAAATCATGATAAAAAATCCTGCCCAATGAACAGGATGAAAAGCCAGCAAAACTGAAAATAGGGCTCTAGAAATCCTAGCCACCTCCAGAGTTTAGACGACTGATTTTGGTTTGCAGATAGGCACATCCATCTAGTTAGGATCCACAACTCAAAATTCTCCTCTATGAGTAGCCTGTATCCATTCTGAAAAGAATGGAGAAGAATCCATTTCCTTTAAAATGGAATGCCAGGCCAGTGGTTGTTTCCACTTTTTATGAGAGTCAGTAGTTAAGCACACTGACCCAGGAAATGGGATATTTGGATTTAATTCATTCTTTAGCCTGAGGGTGCTGAAACCTGCATCTTTGTCTTTCCTAAAAGTGTGCTAACCCTCAGTCTATTGGTGGGAACATTCTTCACCCCTCATGTTGAAACCATGCAGAAAATTTCAAGATTCACAAGAGCCAGAGAGATACAAGAATAAGCCTGACTTTATAGCTTAGCAAGTACAGAAGTCTTTGGGGAGGGGGGAATGTTATCTGTTTTAAAGCGTTTTGTTGTTACAAAAATTATGCTAAAAGCTGCTTATGAGCTCAATATCTTAAAAATTCTGATACAAAGGACACATATTTTATGTTTACCAAGTACTTAATTTATGTTTTCAAAAAGTTATTCCATTGGTATTTTAGTTTTCCCTCCTTCCAGTTGAATTATGTTAGAGAACAAACACACCAAATTGAAAGTTTGCTATCTAGCATCTACGGAGAACTCTAAGCATGAGCCAGAAGCAGTAAAAAGGACAATGGCAGAAGCTAACAATAGCAAGATTTAGTTATAATACCCTCACTGGAAGCCCAGCCACCTTTCAAGTGCTGAAAAGAAGATCCAACTATTCTTCGATTGTTCGATCTTATTTAAGAATTCCATGTTTTATATCACCTCAGGCTGTGAGGTCTCATATTTTTGAAATACCACAGGTCAGTAAGCCACTGAAAAGGAATTAAAAAAACACCACCACGTCATCTTTCTGGCTGTTATTTGAATGAGAAGAAAAAAAAATCTCCAGTAATGCATTCCTTCACCAGTCCCCATTTTTTGAGCCTCACTCCTCTGTAAAACTGAATTGCCTATCTCAGCTGCTACATATATATTTCCCACACAGCAACAATTTTAAGTTAACATAATTCCTTAGTCTTTCAGGTGCCCACGACTGCAGAGGAACTGACAAAAGCTAATGTTCCATTTTTGCCAAGCAACATATTCAGTACATCAACAGTGAAATCTATTTCCATTCAGTTCACATCTGATGTGTTATCTTTACAAGCTCGAGAACACAACACACATTTTTTCTGAAAGTTTACACTCGACAAAAGCTGAGGTTTAAGTCTTCAATTAAGTAAATAAACACCTTAACTCATCATTAGAAAGTGGCTTATGCAAATCCTGCTGAACGAACAAAATATTTAAATAAAGGGCTCTATCGAGTTACCAACATTAGTAATCCATTCAACTGAAGGCAAACATTATCCTATTTACTGCTGATATAGAAGACACCAACCATAAGAAAACTAGTGCCATTTTGGTGGTGCAGGATCAGAAGGAGCCTGGATCAAGTACATGTACATTCCCCACTATATACCAGATGCATATATACCATAAAACAAAGATGTAAGGGTAGGTTCTAATAACTAAAAACAACATCTAATTGCATAGCTAGACTGCTCTGACTGTGTATTACAAATATGGTTTGGAGCCAAAGGAATAATCACCTCCAAAATGGGAATATTGTTGATGGAATGTATTAGCAGTGCAAGATGATTCCATATTATGGATCTATCATGTAGACCACTGTGGGCAATTATTTGGGCTGGAGCTTAAACTCCATTTAAGGAGTTTCCATGAGCTGCTGTGAACTAAAGGTGGCGGTACTGAGCCAGCCCACCACGGGCAGGCGGAAGGGGAGGGTCAATTGGTCCTATCCAGCCTTGGGCTGTCTGCCCCACACCCACCACCAGAGGCACCAGATGGAGCGTGTGGGTGGAGTCTCCATGGAGACTGGCCTGGGACCACCACAGGTAGGGTGAGTTCAGCTGGGTGGATGGGATGGGGCAGGGCCACAGGCAGGTGGGGAGTGGTGTCCAGGAGTGGGACGAGTGGGTGGGAACAGGACTGCAGGGTGGTGACAGAATGGGGTTGAGGCCTGGGGGCAGAGCCCCAATCCAATCCCTGCATGTCCCTGTAGCGGGTGCCGGTTCCACCAACAGGGACTTGTAGGTAGCAGATCATGGCATGCCCTAGCCCCACAACCCCCGGTCCCAGCTGGCTGTCCCACTCCCAGACACTGCTCCCCACCTGCTTATGGCTCCATCCCATCCTCCCACCCAAGCACGTCCTGCCCCACAGGGGTCCTGGGCCAGTCTCCATGGAGACCCTTCCTGCCCACCCACCCACAGGCCCACCCTGTCCAGCATCCCTGGCAGCAAATACAAGGTGGACTGGCAGCAGCAGCTGGGCAGAATGAGTCACCACTGTGGGGACTACTGGGAAGCTGAGTCTAGTTGCCGCACCACCCCATTGCATACGTGAGGGTGGTGGGACTGGCTGCATGCACCATGGCCTAGGCTGCTTTCTGTGTCTGGGCCAGGTGAGCTAAGGGACCTGCCACAGGCTGAACAAGACCCCTTGGCAGGCCAGATGCAGCCAACAGGCTGTATTTTGCCCACCCCTCATGCAGATCAAAGACAGCTTCATCAAATGAAGATGGAAACTGACATTAACATACTAACCCCTGGATTTTTGCACACTTGCTTTAGTAGGTTCTGGGAAGCCCATTAGTGTATTTCTTCCAGGCAGAAGAATGCTACTAGAATTACTAAGAAAGAGAGGCAAATGGAGTTTCAAAGTACCAGGTCACGATCTAATTCTGACTTCATCATCTCACAAAAAACATCTTATATGTCCCTGACAGACAGTAAGGTGGCAAAGCTTAACTTGTGAGAAAAAGAAAGCAATGATAACTGTAAAAAGAACATAAGCCATATGCTTTAGTGAGCACTATTCTTAACTTTGATACTATTCAAAAGGTACTGCCACAAGAAGGGTCTTAATGTGTTAAGAAGTTTTCTCTGAGCCTTTCACAGTTCAAGAAAAACTGACATTTAACTCTCAAGCATCATAAGAATTTTCTTGAATGAACTTGTGCTTAGCAGTATCAGAAAGATAGTCTGGGATCCAAACTTTTAGTTCACAAAAAATATTGATGCAGGTTAAGAGGCTAATTCAGTCACTATATCTATTCATTCTTTGGTCTCTCTGCAAAGATAAATGGTGTCAATTAGTGCCAGTTATAATGACGGTTTTTAAAATATACAGATTTGTCCATGGAGACAATGAAATAGCCCTCATATTTTAACTTTCAGACACTATCTACCTGGACTGGATTCAAACAAGACAATTTCCATCCCCTGAGCCGTCCAATCCTTACAAAAACAAATTTAAGACAGACACATTAATACTGTGTCTAAGAGACAAACATCAGTGTTCAGGATAAACATTATGCAAGGAAAGCAATCCTGTCTTAAAAGTACATTTCTAAATTAATATAAATACGAAAACTATATTTAATTTCCAACTACATAACTGTGTAATTTACCTATTTAAGCAAACAAACTTTCATTAATCACGGTTAAGACTTTAAAAATGTAAAATACTTTTGGTTACAGGGACATAAAATAGGATTCCCTGCATTATAAACATATCAGCAAGTAGTTGTTCTTTCCCAAGCTGAACTATTAGCTACTAGAACATCATTTTACACTTTTAAAATTGGTTTCCACATAATTAGATTTACAGAGGCCCACCTTCAAATCTGTGAAGTTTGCATTATTTGGCAAATTAACACATTCACTACAACCTAAGTCTGGTGTACAGTTTTCAATTCTCTTTAAAAAAAATTAAAGATGACTATTTATCTTCTATGAATAACTAAGGGGGAAAAACTTTTAATACTCATTTCTGATTTTCACTCCCTCCTGGTTCTCTGCCACTACTATTTTCTGCACCTTCAGATTTGTCCAGCCATTCATAGTGAGCCAGTATGGTTCTCTGTAAATATTTATAAGTATAAATGTTCTTTCTTGATAAGCTGCTTGGCCAATATCTCAATATTACTAAGATGTTACATTACTAGGTATTGATATAAAATACTTTGTCCAAATCATATAATCAAAAATAATGAAACAATTCAGTAACTACAGTAACTGTGCTTCTTCATAATAATTCAGATAGCAGCACTAAGGAGGACTGTTTTGTTTTGTGCATTACTTCTTACCACCTGCCCTCAGTGCTCTGCAGCACTTACTGAACTAATCTCCAGAAGCTTCATGTGACAACACTGAGCTCTATCTGGAATCTCTGCCCCTGTGTTCACAGTTTCATAGATTTCATAGACATTAGGGCTGAAAGGGACCTCAGAAGATCATCAAGTCCAGCCCCCTGCCCAAAGGGCAGGAAGTCAGCTGGGGTCATAAGATCCTAGCAAAATAAGCATCCAATTTGCTCTTGAAGGTGTTCAATGTAGGTGCTTGAACCACCTCCAATGGCAGGCTGTTCCAGACCTCGGGGACTCAGACAGGAAAGAAATTCTTCCTTATGTCCAGCCTGAAATGGTCTCGCAGTAGTTTATGACCGTTCAACTTCGTCATCACTTGGGGCGCTCTGGTGAACAAACGTTCCCCCAGATACTGCTGGTCACCCCGATAAACTTATAGGTGGCCATTGGATCACCCCTGAACCTGCGCTTTTCCAGGCTAAACAGCCCCATGGCTCTCAGCCTGTCGTCGTAAGGTCTGTTTTCCTGACCTCTGATCACGCTCGTGGCTCTTCTCTGGACTCTCTCAAGCTTCTCCACATCCTTTTTGAATTGTGGAGCCCAAAACTGGATGCAGTACTCCAGCTGCAGCCTCACCAGGGCCGAGTACAAGGGGAGAATGACATCCCAGGATTTGCTTGAGAAGCATCTATGGATGCAAGTCAGCGTTTTGGTTGCTTTAGTAGCCGCAGCATTGCATTGCAGGCTTATATTCATCTTGGGGTCAATTATGACCCCCAAGTCTTTCTTCCATAGTGCTAGCCAGCGTAGGACTGCTGAGCGTATAAGGATCCTCCAGGTTTCCATCAGGTTCTCGTCCGCCCATTTGCTGAGCCGGTCCAGGTCAGCCTCAATTACCAGCCTGTCTTCTGGCATGGATGCTTTGCCCCAAAGTTTGGTGTCATCGGCAAACTTGGCCAGTCCACTCCTGACTCCAATGTCCACATCATTAATGAAGATGTGGAACAATATGGGTCCAAGGACAGAGTGACTGCCATCAATTACAACCCTCTGGGTCCGACCACGAAGCCAATTTCCCAGCCAGCAGATTGCGGTGGACCAAAGGCCACAATAGGCCAGTTTCGCCAAGAGGCAATCATGGGATATCAGATCGAAGGCTTTTTTGAAGTCAAGATATATGACATCAATCTCTTCTCCCTTGTCCAGGTGACAGGTCACCTTGTCACAGAAGGAAATGAGATTGGTCAAGCAAGACTTACGTGCAACAAACCTGCGCTGGCTATCCCTTAGGATGCTGGCATTGGCCAGTCCATTAAGGATGGCCTCTTTTGTAAGATCTTCCCCAGGATAGAAGTCAGGCTGATGGGCCTATAGTTAGCCGGATCCGCTTTCCTCCCTTTCTTGAAGATAGGCACCCACACTGGCCTCCTTCCAGTCTTCAGGCACTACACAAGAATGCCAAGAGTTTTCAAAGATCCATGCCAGGGGCTGGGCTATGATGCTCACCAGCTCCTTGAGTACCCTGGGGTGTAGATTGTCAGGGCAGGCTGACTTGAAGGTATCCAGCTTCTCAAGATGTTCCTTCACAAGGTCAGTATTTATGGAGGGCAGGGGATCTCCCTCACCCAGACCTCCCCGTCCTGTAGCGGGCATGGGCGTCCCATGGGACTGATGAAAGACCAACACAAAGTACCCATTTAATAGGTTGGCTTTTTCCTGGGTGTCAGTTGCCCCATCTGGTTCAGCAGGGGTCCAATGTTGCCCTTGTTTTTCCTCCGGCTCCCCACATATCTGAAAAAGGACTTTTTATTGTCCTTGATGCTCGAAGCTAGTTGGAGTTCAGTTGCAGCCTTGGCTTTCCCGGTTTGCTCCCTGCAGGACCAGACCAGTGCAGAATAATCCTCCTTGGAGATGAATCCCATCCTCCATCCTTTGTAGGCTTTTCTTTTTAGCCTTAGGAGGTCTGCTAGGTCCCTGGAGAGCCAGGGGGGGCTGCTGTGCCCTCTTGCTGCCTTTCCTCCAAGATGGAATAGACTTAGTTTGTGCATTGAGGATTGCTCCCTTGAGGAGCAACCACTTTTCTTGAACTCCCATCTCCCTGGGGTCATGGTCCCTTAAGGCCTGACTGACAAGCCTTCTGAGCTTGTCAAAGTCAGCTTTCCTGAAGTCAAGGACTTCCGTGTTGTTGACCAACTTGCCAGCTTTACGGTAGATGGTGAAGGTGATCAGCGCGTGGTCACTGTCACCCAGCTTCCCATCGATCACTAGGTTGCCGATTAGGTCATCCCCGGTAGCCAGTACCAGATTGAGCAGCGCTTTGCCTCTTACTGGCCCATAGACTTCTTGAGTCAGGTAGAGGTCATCCACGCATGAGAAGAAGCTTTGCAACCGCTCGGATTTTGCTGACTGATCCTCCCGTGAGATGTCCAGGTAACTGAAGTCACCAATGATAACCATGGTCCTGGAGCATGCAGCCTCAGCCAGTTCCCGGGCGAACCCCTGGTCAAGCTCAGGACTTCGGGTGGGAAGTCTGTAGTAGACTCCCACTGTTGTATCCCGTGTGCTGTGTTTCCCACAGATTTTAACCCAGAGGGTCTCCAGTCATCCACCCTGGTCGCCAATATCAGCTTGCAGGGACATGTAGCTTTCCTTAACATAGAGAGCTACACCCCTGCCCCTTTTATCTACACAATCCCTCCTATATGGGGTATAGCCAGCTATACTCGAGATCCAGTCATGGGTGGAGTTTCACCAGGTATCCGTTATCCCAATGACATCATAATTATTTGCATTGAGCAGGAGGACAAGCTCCTCCTGCTTATTCCTCGAGCTCCTGGCATTTGTGTACAGGCAGGAAAGTGTCCCCTTGGGGGTTCTTGCCTTGCCCACAGATTGTACCAGGGCTAGGGCAAGGGTGGGCTCCCTTAAGTGCCTTGGCCTGCTGGCTTTGCAAGGGTTGCTTAGCTGGCCGGCAGTGGCGGTAGTCCCCCCATCCCCCAGAGGGCTTAGTTTAAAGCCCGGTGGAGCAGGTCAGCCAGTCTGGCTGAGAAGAGCCTCCTCCCCAGGGGAGAGAGGTGGGGGCCATCTTTTCCCAGCAGCTCGCTGCCTCTCTCGCCAAAAAGTGGGCTGTGGTCATGGAAGCCAAAGCTTTCCCGATGACAGCAGCGCCACAGTCTTTGGTTCACTACCTGGATCCTCCTCTCCCTCCTCAGCCCATAGCCCAAGATTGGGAGGATCAACGAGAACACCACCTGTGCCCCCAGACCCTTTAGCCCCACACTCAAAGCCCTGTAGTGCCTCATGACCCAGCTGGGAGTGCTCCAAGCTGTGTCATCAGTGACCACATGAAAAAGGAGCATAGGATAGTGGGCTGGAGAAGCTTTGGGATCTTCTCCACAATGTCCCACATGCGGGCCCCTGGGAAGCAGCAGACTGCCCGAGCTAAGGGGTCTGGGCAGCAGATTGTCCCCTCAGGATGGAGTCTCCCACAACAAACACTTTATGTTTTGTCTTGGGGAGAGTAGGGGCGGTAGCTGCAGGTGAGCCTGTGTTGCCTGCGGGAGCTGGCAATTCAGCAGACTCTGCCGGAGCAGCAAGAGGTGTGTACCTGTTGCTAAGTTCCAGCGAGGCAGGAGCCTTGGTGTGGCAGGCCTTAGGGCCCTTGACCACCTTGGTCCATGCCCCTGACTGGACAGACTGGACAGAGTGGGAGGTCCCGGAGTCCTCCTTTATCCTCAAGGGTGACAGTGGTCTACCCTCTGGCTCCCGGGGGAGAAGGGCCTGGCAGTAGAAGTCTATCTTCTGCTCACAGTCCCTGATGGCACGCAGTCTCTGGACTGTGGCCTGGAGCTCCTCCAGCTGGCGCACCAGAGACCCCAAAAGGGAGCAGACCCCACACAAAGAGGTGGCCATGCTTCCAGGCCCCAGAGCCTGAAAAAGGGACAGGCAGCCCCCGCAGCCATGAGCCAGGAGCTCAGTCTGCGTGGAGCCCAGAACCATGGGCTTCGTCTGGGTGGCAGTCTCTGAGGTGCCCAAGGGGGCACCGCAGAGCCCAAGGGGTCTCTCAGGGTGCTGTGTGTGCCCATCCGTGTCATGCCTCTGGTAGGCTGGCTATGGCTGGGACTATCTACCCTGGGGAGTTTGCAGGAAGGGCCTCGGGCAGTGTTCTTGTCAGTGCCTTACACAAATACCCTAGCCACCAGGCTACTGAGGGCTTGTCTCTCGCTTTCTCCTCACATCCCCCTTCTTCCCCTCCCCTTTGGCACTGTTCCACTTGGTATAAATAATGAAACATTCATTGGGCCAAAGAGACAGAGAAATCGAAATCGTCTCCCCCATGGTTATGACAATCATCTGGGATTCAAGAGACAAAGGTTCAAGTTCCTGTTCTGATGAATATTTATACAAATAGAACAGTTTCAATGGGAGACTGTGCATCCTACTAGCTAGGCACTCATCTTTGATATGAGAAAATGGGGTTTGCATCAGACAAGGACTTGAACCTAAGTCTCACAACCACTGGGCAAGTGGCTATTTTGATGTGAAGGACTCTTTCTCTTTCCCTTAAGTTTTCAGTTTGAGCAGCTTGACAGTTTCCAATGAGAAATGATTTTGCCAGAAAGATGCCAATCAACTACTTTCAATTTCACAGTGTTCCTTTTTTTTCTTGCTTGATGCCATAAATGGAGAACATAAATTCCCAATCTCTCTTTCCTATAGCATTTGTTATTTTATACATTCTTCCCACATTCCCTGATATTCTTCTCCTTTCTATGCTAAACAATCCCAGTCTTTCACAGCCTTTCTATGCCCCTAAACATTCTTGCTGCCCTCTCAAAACTCCCTACAATATTGCAACATTTTTTGAGATTTGTGATCTTCAGTTTACACAACATTTCAAATCTGAGTGAAGCAATGGTTTATCGGTAACACTGAGCTCCAACTGGCTCAGGAGCAACACGCAGTCAGTGCTAACCAAAGGCCCCTAGCACTAAATATATCCTTAAATATATTGTGTGTCACATTTTTTTTCAGTTCAGGAAAAAAAAGAAACCTATAGTACAGTAGTTAACACCTGTATAGTTCAGCAGAGAAAAATACTTTAAAAATGGTAAGCCTCTTAGATTTTTCCTGAAGTCAGGAAACCCTTATTCCATGCTGTCAATAAGCAACCAACCAACCAACCAAAATTACTTTGATAATGTTTCATGTGAAGAGCTTCAGATGTGGCTTACAGTTCACAATCTGATTATCATGGATTTAAATGAGGACATTATAATGTTTCCTGTGTTACTCCCTACCCCATTCTTTAGGTATATAACAAATTTGTTTTTAACTGAAGCTGTACATAAAACAGAGGCCTTCCACAAGCTATCCACAGTGATGCCCAAATCTTTGTCTTCATCCTCTAAAATACAGCACCCTGACTAGTTCAAATGTTTGTTACCATCGTGCAGTACTGTAAATTTATAAACATTCAATTTCATTTGATACTGTAGTACCCATGTATTAGGCTATTTAAACTCCTCTGATGCTCCTCATAGTCTTCTCTGGACTTCACTATTCTAAATAATTACAGGGCATTTGCATATTTTGTCACTTCACCAATCAGATCATTAATAAATATATTAAATGCTAATATTCCCAATACATGACTTAAGGTTCCACAGTATTTTTTTGTCATGAACAGAAACTGACCATTTATTCCTACTTTTGTTTTCTCTCTTAGCCACTTTTTTTACCTATAACATGTCACAGGCCTTTACAACATCTAAAGGCAGGGCAACTGGTTCTACTTTATCATTTTATTTATGGACCCACTCAAAGAATCTGCAGATCAGTAAGCACAACTTTCCCTTGCAGAAACCACAGTGGCTAGATAGATCCTCTTATATTCTGATCTTTCAGGTATGTTATTATTCTATATTAATCATTACCACACCAATTTTCCAGCTGCAAATCAAGGTCTGTAATTCTATGGACTGCCCCAACAGTCTTTACAAAATAAAGTTACATTTATTATCTTCCAAAGGCTCTATATTTAATACAAAAGGTTACTTTTGACAGCAGAGCAACCATTTTATTTAGTACTGAAAAAATAAAACTAATTCATGGAAATATTTCAGTTACATTCATCTCTGTCATCAATAAACTAATCAAGACATTAATTTTCTAGAAATACGATTTTTCAGTCTAACATTATCCCCTGGAGAGTTAAAAACAAACAGCTAATAAAGCAGACGCTCAAAAAAGAAAATCTAGGACACACACTAGAAGATAGAGACGTTGAAGTGACACTTCTCCAACAATTCCAGGGAAAAATTAACTGACTGCTTGAGACCATACTGCTTTCCCTGTTACCTGTTCTATCCAGGCTTCCGTTTGCTGCCTCTACAAGAAGTTCCAGACTTTATAAAAATTTGCATGATGATCCTGCCAGGTGCAACTCACATCCTCATGCAAGCCCTTGTGTTAGCCCCAGTGGGATGCATGGAAGGCTTGTGGTGAGGCTCTGTGCCAGGGGTGGGCAAAATATAGCCTGCAAGGCCATTCTATCCAGCCCGCGAAGACCCTAAAAAATATTTGAGAATTACTATTTCTCTGCCCTTGGTTCCTGTCATTTTTTATAGGAACAAAGGGCAGTAGGACCCAGGGGAAGCCCAGCAGCCTACAACAACAGTGGGGCCTGCTTGGCCCAGTCCCACAGCCAGAAGCCCTGGTCGGGTTTCTGGGCTGGGAGCACATGGCTGCCCTGGCACAGGAAGCTCAGGTAAGTCGGGATAGGGGGCCCTGGGCAGGGAAGGAGTGCGAGGGGGAAATGGCCCCTCCCTACCCATGCCCAAGGTCCTGTGCTGCAGCTACTTGCAGCCTGCATGGGGCTGCCTGTGCCCACTCCGGACACCCCCATGCGGGCTACGAGCACCTGCAGCGTGGGGCACTGGGCACAGGGTGAGGGAGGGGCTGCTTCCCCCCCCCCACGCTCAGCTTTTCCCTGGGCTCCTTCCCTGCATGGAGAAAAGCAGCCCCTAGCCTGCCCCATGGCCAGCACCCCATGCTGCAGGTGCTCACAGCCCATGGGGCTGTCTGGAGCAGGCACAGGCAGCCCCAAGCAGGCTGCAAGCAGCTGCAGCATGGGGCATCAGCCATGAGGCGGGGAGAGGCCGCTTTCTCCATCCCCCCCACCCACACTCAGCACCACCCTGTAACCCAACCCCACTGCAAGGCTGACAATGGGGCGGGTTACAAGCTGGTGCTGAGCGTGGGAAAAAGTGGCCCCTCGCCCACCCTATGGCTGGTGCCCCACACTGCAGCCATTCACCGCCTGCCTGGGGCTGCCTATTCAAGCACCTGCAATGCAGGGCACCGGCCGTGGGGAGGTGAGGTGCCATTTTTCCCCACGCTCAGCATCAGCTTCTTCCCTGCTGGCGAGCAGGGGGTCGGGACTGTGCGCTGCCCCCGACCTGTACCACGGGACTGGGGGGCACTGGGTGTGAGCAGGCAGAGAGCCAGTGGGAGCACAGGGCCCACACAGGTGTCCCAGGGCCAATGCCGGCAGGGTCCAGAGCAGGGTGGCAGGAGCACGGGGTCCCAGCTGGCAGGGACTCTATGGAACCAGACCAGCTCCCCCTGCCCTGCTGGTGCAGCCCAGCCCAGCTCCATGGACCCCTGCCAGCCTGCACTCCGCTTTGGGCCCCACCAGTGCTGGCCCTGGGACATTGGTCCCAAGATGATGACCAGGAGGTGGGGCACCTGCCAAGGGGTGCTACCCATGCAGCCCTCGATAGCCTGCCAAAACTAGGTAAGCGGCCCTCCGCTTAAAATAATTGCCCGCCCCTGCTCTATGCAGAGGGCCTTCACCCCACTCTCACGAGGGTTTAACAAGGAATACAACTTTTCAGTATATTCTATTCTGTAGCAGTGACCCACTTATGTTTTTAATGAGTACTGGAAATGCAAATTAGATCACTTCTTCAAACATCTTACAGCCAGGTCCACAAAAGGATTTAGCCATTTAACTTCTGCTGAACTCAACTGATGTTAAGCACCTCAGTATTTTTGAGGATCTGGGCCTCAGTTGAAAGCCTAAGGCTGAGGAAAATCTATCACTACCTATGCAGCAGTCATGAGGCTCTAGGGTGGCGGAAAAAAGCAAGGGGCAAGGTGAAAGATAATACTTCTCCTTTCCAGGGGTAAGAACAAGTAGGGTAGGTTCAAATTTCTCAGACAGCTGGAGGTTAAAAAACATGAAGCTTCAAGCACGACTGAGGGACAGCATACTGGTAAGGTTTCCACCACTCTCTCCTTTCCTAACAGGCAAAGTGCATGGAGATGACGAGGAAAAAAACAACCCTTTATTTTCTCGCCTCAGTAATGCCCATGGACAATGGAGCCCAACAATTTAGTTCAGAGCTCTGGCTGCTGAGTATCTGGTAATTTTTTCAAGTTGTGGTTACAAGACCCTTGGCAGATGAAGGCTGAAAGTATATGCAAGTAGGTAAGTCGGCAAGAGATTAATAAAAAGTCAGGGGGAAAAAAGCTGGTACATGATTTCTGTTTATTTACAGAATCAGAGCAAAAAGCAAAAATACAGGGAATGAATTTGATGGGGGGGAGGGCAGAAAAGGGTAGATGGAAGGAAAAAAACCCAACGAAATATATACTGAAAAACAAAGGAAAAGAGAGAGACAGAGAATGTCTGTATATATACAGGAAACATTTTACTGAAAGGTATTTATAACTCACTGTTACAAACATAACATAATATAACATGATGTTACAAGCACCTACCCCTTGCAACTATTTTTATTTCTTTAAGTCATATCTGGGGTATTTAATAATATTGTCAAACAACTATATTTGTAAACACCATAAATAATAGTTTACCACGTCTGTTTTGATGCACACACTTGCCTCAGGAACACACTTTGGGATCCTCATCCTTACCCCCAAGGTAGATGAAGGAAAAGTGACTTGATCAAGAACACAGAGAAAAATCAATGGCAATAGTGGAAACAAAAGCCAGGTCTCCCAAGTCCCAAACCTGCCCTGCATCCCCTTAGAGTACACTCATCTCTCAAATGAAGAAGAACTTAGTACCCTTGTGAAGCTCTGGTTAGATTAAAATCAGCAAAATATTTGCAGTCCCTATGACCTGAAAAACATTTTAAAATGCTATATTCAAACACAACCTTTTTGTTGAATTCACAGATACTCATTTACTAACTTAAGACACAGCAACCACTCCAGGAAAAGCAGGGTTTTCATTTGTAACCTTTGTTACAAATGCTTTGCTCTTCTTTATTCAGTTACACCTAAATGTTTAGAAGATGCATGTATTTTTCCATATAGAAATTTCATCCACTTTTTTTTTTTTAAACCAGAACTGCAGTTTCTGTGTCCTGTACAGTCAGGAAAAACCTCACTGTGGGTTCAACATTAATACACTTTAGGCCAATAGAAATATAATAAATGAAAACACTGCCTGAATTCTTAAAAAAGAGCGTGCTGAAGGACACACCTGGCTGATAGCAAAGACTACATGTAACCTACATCAGAAGATTATTTCAACCACACTGTCATAAATCCATTCAACCCCCTTAAATAGTTACATTTTACTGGTGAGTAACCCCTGTAATATCTGAGCATAATGCAGTATAACAAACAAGACAGTGTTACATACAGTGTGAAAGAAACCAAACTCTTGAGACAGGGCAACAGCAAAGCACTGCTGTTACATAAATCAAAACATTGGTAGCATAATACCCCACATAAAATACATAACTAGCCCTACTGTAAAACCAAAACATGCACCTTTAAGCATCTATACCGTAACTCTTCAAACAACACCCTGAAACCATATGCCAGGAAAAAAAGGAAGGCACTTCTATGGAATCCACTAACAACTGCTGGCAGTAGGAGAATTAAATACAATGAGAGTTTTTCTTTTCTAATAAGCAAGTTGTACTAGGGATAATTCACACAAGGCATGAAAAGCACACAAGGCTGAGCTTTTTCACCTTACTGTGATTTTCAATCAGTACACTATGGCACCTTGGGGTAGCATGAGATCCTTTGAAGGGTGTGCCAGGAGATAAGCAGATAGACACAGGCTCAGGCTTGTCCCTGCCTGGCCAGTCTCCCACCCCAGCTGCCAAGCCCCTCTGCAAGGAGGTCAACACCATAATACACAAATCAGATTTTGAAACTGGGTGCCGCTCAAGGCATGGAGGGGGCCTCGAGTCCAAAAGCAGTTAAGAACCACTTGTGCAGAACTAAGGTAGAAGTGAACGAGAAATCCCACGCTTGGCGTGTTTGATGTATTGGTGGATCATATCAGCCTGCTTGGGCTGTGGAAGCTGCAGACTAAGGAGAGGCCCCGGGACTGGAAATACTCAACTCTTCCCCTGGAGCTCTGACTGAGCCATGATTTCCCCTTCAGCACCAGCTTTCCTGCCCAGGGTCTGGCACACGGTGCCTAGGGGTGGAGGGGGAAGGTGAGAATCCACCTGAAGCTGGGCTGTCTGTCTGTTTGCTGCCTGTCAAAGCCTCTACCACGGGCATCTCCCTGGCACCCTCCCACTTAATTCTGCAGAAGGGCTTCAAAGGCCACCTGCATCTTAGTTGGGGATGGTCCTGCTCTGAGCAGAGGGTTGGGCTAGATCCACATTTCCCAGCCCATGGGTCATAACCCAAAAGTGGGTTGCAAGAATATATGGAAGAGCCATGAACAAACTTGAAAAACGGATTCCTCCTTTAAAGGAGAAAAACGTGGGAAACCATGGGTTTTCCCTTGCAGGCTGGCAGACTCCCAGCCTGCGAGGGGCTACATGGGGCCCCCCAGTCCCACACACTGGGGGCAGCAGGCCAGGAGTGAGGGGCACTGAGTCGCACCGGCCCTTGGCATTTACAAATGTGTCTTGCTACATAAAAGGTTGAGAAGCACCGGACTAGCGACCTCCTACGGACGGTCCCTTCCAGCCCTCACTTCCTAGGATTTCTGTGACCAAAGGGGGGCAGCTGCTGCAGGAAAAGAAGCGGGCAAGGGGACCAGTGCCAGGGCAGGGCCGGTCCTGTCCTTCCCGGCGCAGAGCGAGATGAAAGGGGCTCGAGCCACGTTCCCGGGGGCAGCTCCGGGCCACACGCGGCAGAGGCGACCGGACGGCAGCGCGGCGTGGGTTGGCATAAAGAGCGGGGGGTATCTCCAGTACCGCAACCCCCCACCCCGCCCCCGGGGTACCACCCCACACCCGCCGGGGCGGCCCAGCCCCTCCCCCCGCGTTGCCATAGCCACCGGGGCGCGCAAGGCACTTACCGGCTGCCTAGCTCGCTCGCGCTGCTCCGGCGGGCGCCGCCGGTCCCCTCACACCTTCATGCAGCCGCCGCCCCTCCCCCGCGGGGCTCCGCCGCGGTTCGGAGCCCAACTTGCAACGGCTCCTGGCAACCGCCCCCCACGCACGCGCCCGAAAGGGGGAGGGGGCGGTGGAACTACCCGAAGGCTTCACAATAGGCGCGCGTGTGTGCGCGCGTGGGGGGGAGGGGGCGTGGCCTCGCCCCCGGCCGCTCCGCAGCGCGAGGCGCTGTTTCCCCGCCCCTGCCGCAGGCTGCGTGACTCCGGCCCCTCCCCACTCCTACACAGAGGGACTTCGTCCCGATTTCGCCTCCTCTTCACCCTCCCCTCCCGCGGGAGGGCAGGTGGTACAGTCCAGCTCGCTCGCCTAGCGCCGGGTGGGAGGGAGGGGTTGGTTGGGTGGAGTGGGGGCTGGGGCAGAACGGGTGTATTGTGACGTCTAGTAAGCCGGCTCCCGGCAGCCAATCAGAGCAGCCGAGGCGGGGCTATGAAGGGAAGGAGGCGGAGCGACTGGCTGGTCCAGCGGTGTGGGCGGAGCGCGACCTACAGGTTGGCGCTCAGGTGTAAGCCTGGCCTGAAAGCGAACGCCCCAGCCGTGAGTCTCTGGGGCGAGCCTTGCGCATGCGCACAAGTCATGCAGTCAGGATTCCTCCCAACAGTTCTAAAATACCCGCCGCAGGTGTGTGGCGGGTGTCGCCTCGGGAACCAGCTCAACCGCCGCCTCAGCACGCCCGAACGGGTTAGCGCCTCCAGCATGAGCGTTTTCCAGTTGCGGAGCCCTGGAGCAAGGCGGGTATGGGAACCCCACCAGTGACGTCATGGCGACGCGGTGCACGCTGGGACTTGGAGTTCGGTGCCACTGCCGCAGGTCCTGGAAGCTTCAACCAGCCGTTAACGGCCGCGTGAAGCCGTTGCCGCGCCCCCAACCGCCGCCCCCGGCCTGTCTGCCAGGTGGCTAGGATGAGCCCCTCGCCCTCGCACTCGCACGGCGTGGCCCCGCCCGCTGCCGGGGGCTTCCGGTGCGCCTGAGGCAGCTGCCGGGACCCGGCCGCTCCCGCCGTGCCCCGCGCCAACATGTCGGCCGCCATCGCCGCCCTGGCTTCTTACGGCAGCGATTCCGAGTCGGACGCGGAGGCCGAGGGCGACGCGCGGCCGCTGGTGGCCAGCCGGGACGCCGTGCTGCACCTGCGCGCGCCGCCCGCTGCCCCGCAGCCGCTGCCCGTCGACGCCGCCCCGGACGTGGCCGTAAAGGTGGGTCCTGGCCAGGGCTGCCCCGCCGCTGCGGCGCTTGGTCCCCGGCTCGGAACCCGGGCTGAACCGGGGCGCTTCCCACGTGCGGGGTGAAGGGTGGTGGCGGGGCGGGGGGGAGTTTGCTTTGCTTTGTTTTGCTCGAGGCTCTACAGGTGGCTGCTGCCAGGGCCTGACACAGGCCTGGACAGAAAGGGGCCAGAAAATGGTCATTTTGTTCCCCTTTGTCCAATTATTATCATCATAATCTCTGGCGGAGGAGGACTGAATACTGCTGTGGGAGGCCATCAAAACTTTTTGCCCAGTCCTGGGGGGGCATCTACTTCACTATGCTGCTTTTCTTGTTCTTAGCAGGGCCCCAGTATCCTCAGTTCGGCCTGTACAAGCCCTCTGGGGGTTTGGCCCTAGTGAACCAGGAAATGTTGTTCCACACTAGGACTAGGAGGCCTGCTGCTGCCCAGAGTAGGCAACAGGTTTAAAACAAGCAAGAGAATGTATGCCTGAATCTCTCTGTGGGACCCTACTGCATATCCAGCCAGTGCTGTTTGTCCCCTGAGTGCTCTTGGTCAAAGGAGTCTACAGAGATGAAGTGACGTTTCTTTCCAAGCTGGAGTGCTCTGATTTCTCTGAGCTCTTGGAAACTGTAAACCTGTAACTTGGTCATGGCAAAGCACTAAGAGAAAGATAGATTTGGCACCATGTGTAGGTGATGGAAGCAGATAATGCAGCCAGGTTCAGGAAGGGGTCGGAGACATTCATAGTAGGATGGATCTGCTGATGGCAGCAAAACAGAATGGTTGGATGTGTCCTCAGGTATCTCTCACTTTGTGGATGCCAGGGAAGATATTGAAATAGGAGATAAATTACTCTGGAGCAGGAGTGCTCAACCTCTGGCCCATGGGCCATATCAAGCCCACAGAGCCATGGCATCCAACCCATGAGGGAAAACTTGGCAGTGGGGGAGCGGTGAAAGCTCCGCATTTCCCAGATCCAGCTTTGCCTGAGCCATTGCTGCACAGTATGATCAGGGCTGGACCTGACCCCTACATGTCCAGATCAGGCCAGACCTCTGTACCTTCCCTTCCCCCTCCGCCATCTCCACCTCTACACCTGAAGAGGGATCAGCCCCCCTGGCTCTTCTCCCCTTCCCTGGCCCCACATGCTGAATCAAGCCCACCAGCCAGATCTGGCCTGTAGACAGACCTGGCACTAATCATCTGGCCTGCGGGGCACAAAGGGTTGGGCACTGCTGTTCTAGAGAAATACATTCTGATGCTCTCCTGCAACGTCAGAGACCAGCTACTCGGCTAGATAGCTCATTGGTCTTACCCAGTGTGGCACTTTTTATATTCTTGCTTTATGGCCTTGAGGTCTTTTCAGGGATGCTGTTAGTTGTGCAAACAAGATTCACAAGATAAACTCAGAGATGTCCATCAGGAATTATTTCAGCCCTGCTGTGGCTTTTCTGGTTTCCCTGCAACAGAAGAATTTCTCTGTTATTTTTCTGTAGTCAAAACCTGAATAAAAACTAAGGGCTGGTATTTTCTGACGTTGCCTCCAGTTTAACAGGTTTGAGACTCACTGGTGTATCTTGTACTCTCTAGTGTTTCTCTATACCTGGCTTTCCAAATGCAGTAAAAGCTATGTTATCCAGCACTTAATGAACCGGTTTTGCTTTTGCCACGTCTACCAGCACGCCGGAAGTCCCACTTCGGGCCACAGCCCGGGGCAAAACAGCCTGTGTGGGGGGCCCCCTGCCTGTTCCCCAGCACACTGATGCTAGGGGAGGGGTGGCACAGTGCCTGTTCCCCGGCACACTAACACACTGGATGCGGCGGGCGGGACAGCAGCTCGACCAGGCAAAGATGCCTCCCAGGTAACTGGCATATTTGGTTATCCGGCACCCCCCATTTCCCATGGGTGCCAGATAACCAAATTTAGTTTGGTTGACCAGCTGCCTGAGGTACTGTCAACAGCAGCAATGAAAACTGACTAGTAACTTTAGTTTCACTCTGACTGCTTGCAAAGCTGTGAACTCTAGAAGGATGGGACACAAGCTCAGAAGGCTAGGATGCAAGTGGCTCACTTTTTTTTTTTTTTTTGTTGGAACTGTAAGGTATAGAAAGCTAAAAGCTTAACAGAATGGGATGCCAGAATAACAACTTGCCCATTTCCACAAAATGTTTGCTATGGCCTGGTGGCATCTGGGTGGATGGAGCTTTGTCACCTTAATGTCTTGAGTTAATACATGTACTACTGTAACTGTATTATTATTTGTTCATGTTTGTCGCTTGGTGCTCAGACATTTCTAGATTCCGGTTTTGCAGTTTCCAATCACTTTGGGAGGTCGCAGTGTCCCAGGTGTGAAAGAAACATAGCTTAGCATCTGCAGAGTCCTCTGAACAAGAACAGAGATAAGTGGCAAGAGGTATTGACTGTATGTAGAGTAAGGTCCAACAGCAAGATTAATTTGGAAGGCCCAAACTACTTTACTCTGATCAGTGATTAGAAGCTACTACATCATGTTTAATGGGTGTTTTAAGTCTAATCCTGCTTGAAATATACTTTTGCAAGGGCCATTCTTTAGAGAGTCAGGTGGAAAACACTAACTTCAGATTACTGTAAAAACTGTGATCCTGCCTTATAGTCTAGATGTCATGTGTTCTGAAAGTATGCATGTCATCTTAAATCAGTCCTGCAAAACTGTTTTTCAAACTTACTCCTTTAGGCGAGGTAGAGGGGATAAGCAAACTAACAAGGTATATTTTGGGCTAGCAGCACAAAGTCTTACATTTGGTGAATGAGCAATCTTGAAGAGCCAAATAAAAGTAAAGGTGGGGCTGCTAATCAGTGGGCACAGACTGTTGTTTCTATTGAACTATGTTACTATCAAAGTATGCTTTCAGTATCATTGCTACCACTGACAGTTGCTTAAAGTGTTCAGACTTTTAGTAGGACTGAAGTGTTGTAGATATGGTGGTCCAGGAAAGATACAAGAGACAAGGAAGGGGTTTTTTTGTGGTGTTGTATAATTAGGAAATATGTTGGACAAGCATTCAGGCATGGAGTGCTCTTTTACCATATCTATTGTTTACTCCAATATCAAGTTAAATAATTTGTTATCTTTGTGTTATTTTAGTTTAATTTCCCCTTGTGATCCCTGCCAGATCCCAAAGTTATAAGCCAGCCTATAAAAGGTGTATGTGCGCAAATGCACCACCCTGCCTTTACCTTGTCAAACCAGGATTCAGAGACTTCATGCCTCCTTGTCTCCTCCCCAGAACATTAATGGTTCCAGTCAGGTTAGTGAAAATAAAGATATAAAGCTGAGGCCTGGCCTACCTTTGTTTTTGCTGATGGAGTTATTTTAGTTAGTGTGGAAAAATGGCACCGCTAATTGAACTGGCTATGCTAGCAAAACTGTAGCAAAGATTTTATACCAAAAAGAGACTTTTACAGGTATATCTTATTCTGTTAAGGACAATGAGTTAAGCCAGGACTGGAGCCAAAGCCTATACCAGCGGGGCCCCTGGCCCCTCCAGACTGCGCACAGTGCACAAGTGGGTGCTTCCCTTGCGGGTACAGTTTTATACAGCATTTACTTAGTATAGTCTATGATGGGGTCTAAGTGCTACTGTAATGCAGTGAATGTTTAGTTCTGTTTTCTGAGACCCTCAGTAAGGTGCCACCTTAGAGTAGCCTGATCCTCCATTTAAGTATGCAAGTAAGTCAACATGCTGTGGTCCTCTATATTCAATACAGCTGATGGCTCTGATGACTACTCGATACTTGCTTTGTATTAGGAAGAGAATATCTACCACTACCAGCAGAGCTGTTTTTGCTATGGGCAAGTTGGTAACCAGAGTAAATGATCTCAGGCTGTTAAACTGAGTAGTCTTGCTATGCCCTTTTCCATAAGCTTAAATAAGAAGGGAAGACTTGGTACAGAAGGTGTGTCACTGGTGTCAAGAAGAGACTTGGTACAAACTATTCATGTGCATCTCAGTGAACCAGGCACCCTGCCCTCCTTCAAGGCAATAAATTATTCCTGTTAGCACTGGATCCATTTCTTCACTACAGGCCTTTACCACCAGGAAATATTATCGGTCTCAAGCATAGGTTTATAGCCAAAGTTCTCTGTACACCTCCACTACATCGAAGTGACACTGTCTGAATCTCAAGCAGCAAAGATTTGGCAGTTGTCCCTTTAGCACATAGTCAGTTTCATAGATTTCATAGACATTAGGGCTGGAAGGGACCTCGGGAGATCGAGTCCAGCCCCCTGCCCAAGGGGCAGGAAGTCAGCTGGGGTCATAGGATCCCAGCAAGATAAGTATCCAATTTACTCTTGAAGGTGTTCAATGTAGGTGCTTGAACCACCTCTGCTGGCAGACTGTTCCAGACCTTGGGGGCTCAGACAGTAAAGAAATTCTTCCTTATGTCCAGCCTGAAACGGTCTTGCAGGAGTTTGTGACCGTTCGACCTCGTCATCCCTTGGGGCGCTCTGGTGAACAAACGTTCCCCCAGATCCTGGTGGTCACCCCTGATAAACTTATAGGTGGCCATTGGATCACCCCTGAGCCTACGCTTTTCCAGGCTAAAGAGTCCCATGGCTCTCAGCCTGTCATCGTAAGATCTGTTTTCCTGACCTCTGATCGCGCGCGTGGCTCTCCTCTGGACTCTCTCAAGCTTCTCCACATCCTTTTTGAATTGTGGAGCCCAAAACTGGACGCAGTACTCCAGCTGCGGCCTCACCAGGGCTGAGTACAAGGGGAGAATGACGTCCCGGGATTTGCTCGAGAAGCATCTATGGATGCAAGCCAGCATTTTGGTCGCTTTACTAGCCGCAGCATCGCATTGCAGGCTCATGTTCGTCTTGTGGTCAATGATGACCCCCCAGGTCTCTTTCTTCTGTAGTGCTATCCAACGTAGCACTGCCGAGCCTATAAGGAAGCTGCAGGTTTTTCCTCCCAAGGTGGAGAACCTTGCATTTATCGGTGTTAAACACCATGAGGTTCTCGTCTGCCCATTTGCTGAGCTTGTCCAGATTATTTTGTGCAGATTCACAGCAGCTCTAACTGAATCTGCGCAAAATAAAGGGAGCTGAGGTTTGAGTTTAGGATATATGGTCTCCTGTTCTGTTAGAGAAGAAGAAAGCCGATAAGAAATTGACTGGGGCTGGTACCAGCTTCAGCTGCATGCTGACCATGGGCTGTGGTAGAGGGGAAGTTGAATAAGAAAGATGGAGATGTGGGACTTTGTGAAAGGAAAGAGTGATTTCATGAGACACAACTGCCCTCCTGCCCCCAGGACCTGGGCCATGCACCTCTTGTGTATTTGGAGGCTAAAGACTACATGGGTTAAGTATTTTGATGTCTGCCTTAAGCTTGCTATTTCTTGAGCTCTTTTTTTTCTGTTTTTACTGACTTCAAAAGTACATGTGTATTTTGTGTCTCTTGTCAGATGCCTACAGCATTGGCAAGACTTGTAATAAAGATCCCAGGTAAAGTCTTGCCCTCCAAAATCAGCAAAGCCTATGCTTTACCTCAGTCTATTATATACATCCTTTATTAATGTTAAAATGACATTTTAAAAGTTGGGAATTGTACTAATAAACTGCAGCTTTTAAAAAGATTCTTGAAATTCTCTTTGTCTGTTTAATATTAATAGTGGCCCACTGCTGATATCAATGATAAATTATTAAGGGTGCACCGATGACTATTTTTTTTGGCCGATACCGATGGCCGATTATTAACAAGCCATATTGGCTGATAACAATCCGAAAGCCAATTTACAGGAATGCAGCCCAGCAGCTTGGAGAGCAGCATCTGGCCAGTAAGTCTGTGGAGAAGGAAAGGGATGTCGAGGGTGCAGATCAAGGGCCCCCCCCCCCCCTTGCAATCATGAGGGACTGAGTGGGGCAGAGACTGCCCAGCCAGGGTGGTGAATGCAACCCTGCTGGGAGTGAAACAGCTGTGGGCAACTTGTCCAGGGGGGTGAGGGGTGGCTCCCTGCTGCTGCACGCACCCTGAGGGAGCCATGGGGGGCATGTGCCCCCCTGAGATGTGCACGAGGCAAGGACAGGTTCTAGGCTTGGGGCTGGGGTTGTGCCAGCCTCTTTCTGGTGGGGGAGGCTGGCTTGGAGTTGCGCTTGGGGTGGGCAGCAGCACCACTGGGAGGGTGTCTGTGGTGAATTTTGGGATGGATATAGTCCACCCCATAGCCACCCCTCCCAGTGCCACCACCACCTGACCTGAGCACAGCCCCAACCCACCGCCCCACATCCCACGGATGAGCTGCCTATGGCTCTGTCCCACTTCTGGCAGGGTTGCATTCACCAGCTTGGCTGGGCAGCCCATAGCCCTACCCTTTTCCCACTCCCTCACTCACTATGGGATCCTTAATCTGCTGGATTTTCCAGCTTGACAGTGCTTTCTGAGCTGTCGAGCTGCATTCCTGGCCACGTGCATGCTGCAGCTGTGCACATACACGCAACATTTATTAGTGACATTATCAGCTACACTGGCCAAAAACAGCCAATTGCTGATAATGTTAATTTTCTTTTTATCAGTGCTGGTGCACCTCTATAAATTATTCTTAGCAGACAGAATTGAAATTAAATACTAATATATAAAGCATCTCCATCCAAGTTGTGTGCCATATTGAAGAATAATTTCACTGCTATATTCCTATTTTAGTTGCATGGAAAATTTTTGTAAGAATTTGCACAGACATCTAAAAAAAACTGTTGAAAATTTCAGATTATCTAAAGAATTTCAATGTGGAAAAGACAAGTGATTTGTTGTGCTAACAAGATTTCTTAAAGCATGCGAATTTGCATACAAATGTGTAAATGAATCATACAGTTCACTTGCAGCAAATGTAGACTAAAAGATGAAGGCCCCCTTTTCAGTTACTTTTTAAAGTCTGGGACAGGTGCCCAGAATTTGTAAATGAGATAGGGAGATGTTCAGAATTCTTAAGAGCAGGACAGATTAAAATCTAGGATTCATTTGGTGGTGGCTGCCTAGAAATTGACTGGGAGAGGGGGAGCACATTGGAGATAAAGGCCTGTCATCCTTGACTTTATACATGGGAGGAAGTCGATTTATTGGATAATGAAAATGTGGAAATTTCGAGCTTGTGGCTTTGAGAGAAGGGGGGCAAAGTTGCTTCTGATCTTGATAGGGCTAATGGTCTAGGTCCTCGGGCTCACAAATAGTTGGACAACCTTTGCTAGCCTGGTAATGGTGATTACCCTTTATATGAGAGATAAGGCTAATACATCTTCAAAATCTCTAGTCCATTTACTGAAGTATTTTGATCATACAGTATTAAACAGTTTGTTTATTTATTTTAGTTTCATAAATCAGCAACTTTATTCACTAATTTCTTTTCAGTGAGCAAAACAGTAACTGTACCATATATCTGATTCTCCCAAATCTATTCAAGAGTTATATACTATATTTTTCACATGTTTTTAAACAGTGATGCCTCCAAAGTATTCAGCCTTGTGTTGCTGAACACAAAACTGAGAAGGAAGACTTTCATTTAATACATTAATAACATTATCCCACATCTCTGGAGCACCGTACTGGGTATTAGACAAGTATTGTGTCTGATCCAGTACAGATACACACATCATAAATCAAAGCTTTTTGTTATTGCAACATCAATATTGGGAAGAACTAGAAACATGAGATGTGTGGCTCCACGAGGAAAAGAAGCAGTCAATATTTTGGTTTTGATTGGGTGCTCAGAACAAGCACAGTTCCAATATAAGATCAATATCCTTAGTTGCATGTAGGCATTAAATAATACTATGGAAACTGAATCGACTTGCAATATATTTGTAATTTTTGCCAAAAATAAGTTGCAAAATGTAAGCATTTTTAACCCTTCTTTAAATTACAATTTTATCTAATTAATAGCGGGAGAAATTATTATAAATCCCACCTATTTAAATTATGTTGTGTTTAAGCATTTTCCTGGGTGGACTAGAGTGCTTAGGAGCTTTGCAAGATCAAATCTGAATGCAGGACACTCCTCTGTAAATACCATGCATCTCATGGCAGGAAATCTTTAAATTTCTTGAACAAGAAAATGTCATGTACTTAACAATTCTTGAATAAATCACTTAAGACTCTGAAGTGATAAATCTTTTCTGTGACCCATGGAATGGGGTCTCCATTTACTTCATTTTAATAGATAATTAAAATCGGGTAAATCTTGTGGAAAGTAACTGCCCTTGTTAGTTTCTTGACTAAATTAATTTCAGACGGGAGGGGAGGAAGTCTGAAAACATTTTAACTTTACTGTCCAAAAAAAATGTAGAGTTCCCTATTTGTGGGAGGTGGCAAGGGAATCACAGTTTGAAAGACCACCTATTTACCTTAGTTCCTCTGGCAAATTCAATCATAGAAAATTAGGGTTGGAAGGGATATCAGGAGGTCATCTAGTTCAATTCCCTGCCCAAACCAGGACCATCCTCAGGTAGATCATCCCAAGCAAAGCTTTGTCTAGCTGGATTTAAAAACCTTCAAGGTTGTAGACTCTGCAACTGTCTGGGTAACCTGTTTTCTAGTGCTTTATTACCCTCCTAGTGAGAGAGTTTTTCCTAATATCTAACCTAAACTTCCGTTGCTGCAACTTGAGACCATTGCCCCTTGTTTTCTCATTTGCCACCAGTGAGAACAATCTAACTCCATCCTCTTTGGAACCACCTTCCAGGTAGTTGAACACTGCTATCAAATTCCCTCCCCCCCCCCCCCCCCCGGTCTTCTGTTCTGCAACTAAATAAGCTCAGTTCCCTCAGACTCTCCTCAGAAGTCGTCTGCCCCAGCCCCATAACCATTTTAATTGCCCTCTGCTGACTCTCCAATTTGTCAGGAGCCCTTCTTTTAGTGGTGAGCCCAAAACTGGGACTCTTGCTATGGCCTCACCAGTACCGACTAGAGGGGAATAATCACTTCCTTCAGTCTGGTGGCAATGCTTCTACTAATGCAACCCAGTATGCCATTAGCCTTCTTGGCAACAAGGGCGCACTGTTGGCTCATATTCATCTTATTGTCCACTGTAATGCCTAGGCCCTTCTCTGCAGAGCTGCTGCTTAGCCAGTCTGTCCCCAGCCTATACTGGCACATGGGATTGTTTCATCCTAAGTCCAGGACTTTGCACATGATATTTCTTTTGTTCCAATTCTCCAGTTTCCCAAGGTATCCCTGAATCCTAGCTCTACCCTCCAGAGTATCTACTAGTCTCACCCCCCCCAGTGTCATTTGCAAACTTGCTGAGAGTGCACTCCTCTGCACTCTATGATACCTGGAAGTATCCCATCTTCCAGGTCACTGATGAAAATACTGAACAAAACTGGCCCCTAGACCGACCCCTGGGGCACACCACCTGATACCAGCTGCCAAGTAGACATTGAGCCATTGACTACTACCCTCTGAACCTGATAGTCCAGCCAGTTTTCTGTCCACTTTAAGATCCATTCATTCAGCCTGTACTTCCTTAGCTTGCTTGTGAGAATGTTGTGGGAGACTGTATCAAAAGCCATGCTCAAGTCAAGGTATATCATGTATCCACTGGTGTCCCCACAGCCACAAAGCCAGTAATCTCACCACAGAAGGCAATCAGGTTGATGAGGCATGACTTGCCCTTGGTGAATCCATGGTAACTGCTCTTAATCACTTTCTCCAAGTTGCTTAGAAATGGATTCCTTGAGGATCTGATCCATGATTTTTCCAGGAACTGAAGTGAGGCTGACCGGCCTGTAGTTCCCTAGATCCTCCTTATTCCCTTTCTTAAAATTGAGCACTGTATTTTATTTATCCTTTTCCAATCATCTGGGACCTCTCCCTATCACTATGCGTTTTCAAAGATGATGTCCAGCAGCTTTGCAATCACATTGGCCAGCTCCCTCAGCATCCTCAGGTGCATTACATCCAGCCCCATGGACTTGTACGTAGCCAGATTTTCTAAACAGTCCCTAACCTATTCTTTTGCCACTGTTGGCTGCTCACCTCCTCCCCAAACTGTGCAGCCCAGTGCAGTAGTCTGGGAACTGACCTTGCCTGTAAAGACTGAGGTGAAAAAGGCATTGAGCACTTCAGCCTTTGCTGTATTGTTTGTCACTAGGCTGCCTTTCCCATTTAGTAACAGACCCACATGTTCTCTAATCCATCTCGTTGCTGACATACTTGTAGAAACCCTTCTTCTTACCCTTCCCTTACTAGCTGCAACTCCAGCCTTCCTGATCTCATTTCTGCATCTCCAAGGAATACCCCTCCCTAGTTGTTTGTCTAAGTTTCCACTTCTTATATGCTTCCTTTTTCTGTTTCAGTTTACTGAAGAGTTCCCTGCTAAGCCAGGCTGGTCTTCTGCCATACTCACTAGTTTTCCTGCACCCTCAGTAAGGTTTCTTTAAAGTACAGCCAACTCTCCTGGACTTCTCTCCCCATCAGACTGATCTTTCGGGGGATCCTGCCCATTATTTCTGCGAGGGAGTCTGTTTTTATGAAATCCAGGGTCCATACTCTGCTGCTCTCCTTCCTTTCCTCAGGATCTTGAACTCATTTGTCTTCTGGTTACTGCTGCCCAAGTTACCATCCGCTACTACATTTCCCACCAATTCTTCCCTGTCTGTAAGCAGCAGGTCAAGAAGAGCACAGCCCTTAGTTGGCCTATCCAGCACTTGCGCTAGGAAGTTGTCCCCAACACTCTCCAAAACCTTCCTGGAGAGCCTGTGTACTGCTGTATTGCTCTCCCAGCAGATGTCAGGATGATTGAAGGCTGCCATGAGAGCAAGGCTCTGGATGATCTTCTAAGTTCCCTTCCAGCCCTAATGTCTGTGATTGGGAAGCTTCCATGAGCTGTTTGAAAAAAGCTTCATCCACCACTTCCTCCTGGTCTGGTGGTATATAACAGACCCCCACCATGACATCACCTTTGTTCATCTCCTCTCTGATGCTAACCCAAGGACTTTCAATAGGCCTTATCTCCAGTTTCATACCAGAACTCTGAGTGATGATATGGCTCTTTTCCATAAAGAGCAACTCTTCCTCTTCTCCCCTCCCTGTCTCTCCTGAACAGTTTATTTATACCCATCCATGACAGTGCTCTAGTCATGCAAGCTATACCACCGAGTCTGCTATTCCAATCACGTCATAGTTCCATGACTGTGCAAAGACTTCCTGCTTCCTGCCCATTTCCCATGGACAACTAAAAACTTACTTAAAAAATTATAGTTTGTTTTAAAGGGCCAGATTCTGCCTTCAAATGTGCAACAGATGTCAGATTTGGGGGGGGGGTTTTGTATGTACGTCATACTTTAATACCTATTTCTAATTAAGAATTTGGTCCAAATTATTCTTCTGCACATTTTAAAAACAACAGTTTGGCCTGTTTTTAACTTTAATACAAGTGTAGTATCTTATTAACTTCTCAGGTTATCCTCTAATGCTGTTCCTTGGATTATAAACCCAATTATGCAGTTGCTGGTGAGGCAAAATTCAAAACAAAAAGCTGTCCTGAATATGCCTGCATAAATGAGTCGTTTGATGTTTTTTCTCGTCTCACTAAATAGCCTACCCATTAGAGAACGGATGATCCAACACACCCAGGCTCCCTTCCCTTTGCCCACCTGACTTTCTTTTTGGCTAACCTGCAATATGTTTTAATCTAAAATCGGGCAGAAAGTAGGATGGCACCTTAGCATCTGGTTAAGTACATTGTTGCCTATGAAAGCTTGTGTCCCTGAATCAGTCTCTAAGGTGCCATACCTTCTGGTTTCTTTTTGTCTTGGTGACTATTTAAAATAGTTCTGGCATACTCTATGACAGTACTATTGTGCATTTTAAAAAATATATAGATTGCTTTCATAGTTTGTAATACTGAATTGTTTCTTGGTGTGTAGGAATGGTATTGCCAGAGAAAAAGAAAGAGACTAGCATGTACTTTGGACTGCCCCAAAGTGCCTCTGGCGCATTTTCCCCTTCTGTATGTACAGAGATCTGGGGTCTGACCTGATTAGGAATGTACAGGCCAAGTGTATGGCTGTACTAAAATTGGGTCATGGAGCACAGAGTTGGAGGAAGTGGAGGAAAGACACCAGTTTTCACATGCTTAAAATTTACTACAGTTAACTTGTAGCAGAACTGTCAAGATTGAGACCTAGACCACATCCATGACTTCTCTTTCTGATCCTGTTTTCAACTTACTACTCCAGATAGAGCATACTTCTACTTCCATTCCATTATAACATTTTAACATGAGCAGGGGCAGTTAGGAATTACATCCTCTACCTGCTCACAATAGTATCTCAGCTGTAAATCTAGCTACAAACTACATTTGTGTAAATAATCCCTAAGTTTTATGAAAAAAAAATCCTAGGAAATTCTGAGACAAGATTTTCTGAATTCAGTATTAAGGCTATGGCATGGTGTTATCCCTTTCTAGAAGACTGGTTTCAGCAAAATTCAAGATCCTGAAAACTTGAGGAGAAAAATATTTAAGGTTCATGGGATCATAGGAAAGTAAGGCTAGAAGGGACTACATGAGGTCAGGTTGTAGCCCAGGTTGTATGGGTGTGTACCTTTACTGTGCTATCTTGAACAGTGCTCCAGTATATTCATAACATACTCATCTATCTCCTGACCTCTGCTTAACAGGAGTCCCCTGTGCTTGCCTTGCAATTAAACGTGGCTTTTCAGAGATGTGATGTTTCTGTGGAACAATGTTAGTTCCCTGTATCCTTGTACAGAAGACATCATCTAATGCTGTATATTTACTTGCCCATCGCTAAACTTGCAGACCACACTCCTTTCTTATTTAACTACTTTACAGTTCCTATGGCATGAAGTGTCCTGTGTCAGGTAAGAACAGAACCTATACAACATGGCACTGACATGAGGCATACTGGAGTTACCAAGGCATACATTCAGTTCTTCGCTTTGATCTCACGCACACAGGGTTCAGGCAGGGTGACTCGCTCTCCCAAATCCCCTTGTATCCATCCTATCTCTGCCAAGCTACTCTTATTGTAATCCCTCTATATTGAATGGTAGTTGCATATAGCTGTAGTTCATGTGCAGAATTCTAATATGTTGCCAGCTGGTGGGTGCAGGGTTAAAGAGACATGGGAGTGTACCTTATCTTTCCAAGCCCAGATGTAGAAATTTGAGTTTTACTGAAATTATGCTCTGGAAAGGCACACCATGTCATTTGGAAGTCATGATTCTTTTCTGAGGCAGTTTTGCCAAACAGCACCTGTAGGCACAAATCAACTTCCTTCACAGGATAGAAGGTCGCACTCTATATAGAAATTGCTGTAGATGGCATATAGTTTATGGAACAGGAGACATGGGCATTGTTGGTTGGCCTTATTTAAGCTAACTCTTACTGCATTATCACTTGCTAGTCTTCCAGTGGTTCTGTAAAGATCAGAGTTTCTGAAATAATTATGGCTATCAAACTATTAAAATTTTTTATTGCAATTAGTAGTGCAATTTAAAAAAAAAAGTCACAATTAATCACAATTTTAATTGCACAGCTAAAAATGTAAAAATTAGGCAGGTACTTTCTATGGTTGGGGGGGTGTATGTGTGTGGGGAAGTGGGAATTTGTGAAGGTGTGGGGGGTTTGGTGCCTGGGGAGGGGGGGTGTCCCCTAATGCTCTGGCAGGATGCATGGTGCTATGGGTCAGGAATGAGGGGCAGAAGTGGGGGGGGGGCCTGTGGCTTGGGAGTGAGGGGCAGAGACAGGGTACAAACATATCACTTCCCCCCAGGTGTCTGCTTTTTTGAAACTGGAACTATGGTTACCATACAAGAACACAACTTGGCAGATGTAGAGCAGCGCCCAGTGGGTAAGTCTGTGGAGGGAAAGGGCAGAGGGAGAGGAAAGGGGAGCAGATTGAGGCCTCCATGGTGAGGGAGGGAATGGAGCAGGGGTAGAGCCATGGGCAGCTCATCCAGGGGCATGGGGGGAGGGGGCAGCTCTCTGATGCTGTGTCCACCCCCAGGGGAGGCACGGGGGGCATATGCCCCCCTGAATTTGTGTGTGGGGTGGAGACGGGCTGCTTGCTGTGGGTTTGTGACTCTGTGCGACACCATGTGCCTCCTGCTGCCAGGCAGACAGGGGACACGTGGTGCAGCCAGTACACAGTTCCCAGGGCAAAGGCAGCACATAGCTGCAGCCCACAGTGAATAGCCCACCTCCATCCCACACACAAATCCAGGGGGCACGTGCCCCCCATGCCTTTCCTGGGGGTGTATGAAGTGCTGGGCAGTCTGGATGAGCAGCCCACATGCCTGCCTCTTCCCCCTCCTCCCCCCACTACATGCTCGCATGCCTCCCCTTCCCTCCTATTGCATGCAGTGCAGGAGAGCCTGAACAAGCTGTCCATGACTCTATCCCACAACCTGCCCCACTCCCTCCCTCACCGTGGGGGCCTCAATCTGTCCCCCCAACCCCTTCCCTCTCCCTCTGCCCTTCCACAGTTTTACCTGTTGGATGCTGCTTTATACCCACTGGGCTGTGTTCCTGGCTGTGTGCAGGCTGAGTCTTTTGTCTGCATCTGCATGTGCTCCCACCCCTGTGCTGCAGCAGACTGGAGCTTGTTCCTGGGCTGCCCTGTGGTCCTCTGTGCTGCCCCATGGGGTGGCCCAAAGGTGGCAGTGACAGCAGCAGATCAAAGCCCAGGCGCAGGCTCCAAAACTACATGTGCAATTAATGTGTTTAAAAAAATTAATGTGTTACTTGGTTTTGTATTAATTGCACACATTAACAGCAATTTAATTGACAGCCCTAGAAATAATATATCGGTGAAGTGCCAAAAGAGTTGTTTGCTTTGTCTGTTGTAAAGCTTAGGCTGCATTCATTATATATTTCAGAACATGCTGGATACAGAATGTGTTAATGGGATGTGTATCTTGTAATGACAAAGAAAAAGAACAAAAAGGGGAGGTCTGGACGTGTTTTTCAAAATTCCTTTCCGGACATCTAAAAGTGAAGTGGGATAATGGAAGGAGAACCAAGACTTTCTTCAGCAGTATACTGGCATGGTGTCATTTGGTGCACAGAAATATCATCAAATATCGTTTGTTCGATGGAATGATGAATAAAGCTGGAAGTCTTGGATTGTGGAACTCAGATGAATGCAGTACATACCTCAGCTTCAAGGATTAGCAGTTTTCTCATACAAAGAGTGTGCCTGTGGTGTAGAGAAGTGAAAGTATTACATGACTTCCAAATGACTGGGCACTTTTCCACTAACTAAAGTAGAACCAGAATTGCTACAAATATCCTACTGGCTTACCAGCTTTCATACCACAATTTTGTCTTTTTTATTTACTGCAGAATGGCACCCAATAGAACTTAACAGGGAGAAGAAAGAATAAAAATATGACTGAAGCATTGCAGGCATTTTAAAAAATTGGTCATCTTTGACTTGCTTCCTATTCTATAAATTCTACAATTTGCACCGTTATATCAACTAACTTTATGTGCACAGTATTTTAGTAGAATTCCGAGAAGAGATTCAAAATAATGTTATTCATTGAAAATTTACCAGCACACACAGTTTTTACTGCTCCAGCCCAACAGCAAAGAGTAATTCAGAAGGAAAATCCACTTGCTAAAAGTGTCCCACCCTATAGGAGTAGTAATTTGGGCTAATGCCCTCACTTCTTCCTGTAGTTCAGCCATGGATGCTGACATTTTATTTTCCATGATCTAGTGTTACTTACTCTCCAGATGTGCCCATCAGTGGAGAAGCAGAATATGAAATAAAGAATCCACTGAATTAACTGCATTTGTATGCCACTTGCAAGATTTCATAATTTCTTCAAAGCTGTGATTTGGGTGGGCTCTGTGAGAAATATAATTTAAAGTCTGCGAGTGTCACTGAAAACTGAAGTCTCATGATCTGATCAGTTATATAGACACTAGCAAATTGCCTTTCAAGAATGATGGGGGGGGTTGCTAACCCTAACCCCCCTCCTGTGCCACTGCTGCCTCCTGGAGAGGAGGAGGAAGTTCGCCCCACTGTCCCACTCCGCCAGCACGCCACACCACCGCCACCTCCAAAGTGCAGAGCTGGGCAGGGAGTGAGGCCAGCACCACTGGCCTTGCCCCCCCCCTCCCCCCCCCACTCAGTCCCTGCCACCACAGTGGCGCTCTGCCACCTCCATGGAGCAAGGCCAGGTGGGTGGGGGGAGGAGAAGCCAGCAGTGCTGGCCTCATCCCCTGCTCTGTTCCCTCTGTCTCCACCATCATGGTGGTACACTGCCGCCACTGCTTTCTGTCCATAATGCTATTGCAGCACCCTGATTGATTGTTTCAGTAACCAATCGTAGCGCTCCAAGAGTGTCACGCACAGACAGACAGACTTAAGCCCTTTATTATCTTAAAATTATTAGTATACTATAATCTGTTTTTTTTTCTTTAAGAGAGAATCTGATAGTTTGCTTGTAGTATAATTTCTGTTCTGTCAGACTGAGCTATTTGGTATGACTTAAAAAAATTGCCTATAGGAAATTTTAGTCATAGAGCTGTAAAGGCAGGGAAAATATAAAGAGTTACAGTTTAGGAATATTTTTGGTGCAGCTATGTTGTAAGCTGTTTGAAATCTTTGTGGCTGAATGAATCGATTGGTACCCATTGTGCTGTTTCCAGTAAAGAACATGGGTTGCGAAAATCGGGCTTGTGAATGTACTGGTAGCTGTTGTCATCTGTAGCCAGTGAATTGGAAGGGTCATGTGATGAAAGGAATGAGGTCAGTCATTGAATCTGCAACACTGCCTGCTCAAGCAGGAGCCAGAAAATGATTGTGTAAAAGGCAGGCCCTAGTGACAGAACTTCTGTGTTTGGGCTTACAGTTCTGAGATTGGGCTGTACATTACCAGTAGCTGAAGAGTTGAGACCCTTTTCTGTCATTCTTGTAAACCTTTTCCTAACCAGTCTTAACCAAATGTCATTAATTGTGAAAATATTTGACATTTCATTGCCCTATTTATGCTGCAGCTAGTACTGATTTTTCTCCTCTCTGTTTTGGAGAATTGAGGCATTTATAAAGCCCTTTAAATCTTGATTAGGGAATAAACTATTGACCTACTATTGAATTAGCAAGAGAAGTGCCTGTGGGCATTGAATGCTGGAGAATAATAGTTAATAACATTTTAAAGTAAATACGTAATCTACCATCTTGCTCCTTCAAGCTTCAGAAGAATAAGCATTCTGTGTAGTGTATAAGGTCAGTTTTTCATGGATTTTTTTTGGTACTGGACCTGGCCACTAAAACTTACAGTGTACCCTTTTTCTCTTACTTCACCCGTCCTTTCTATGAAGGCACCTGTATTTTTAGGATTTACCTACACAGGGAAATGGTCTACCACAGATATTCAGTAATAATTATTCTTACTGTATAACCATACCCATACAAGTCCCAGTATTGAAGTTATTTAACATTTTAAAAAATACTTTTATTATGAAATAGTGACCATATGAGGTATTGTCCCAGTGTAAGTAAGGGCCCTTGTCTGCCTCCACTATCTTCATCCATTCTCATTTATTGTGGTCCTTCATCCTCTAGTCATCCTATATGTCTGACACTACATCATCTAGCCATCTTTGTTGTGGTGGTCCAGGTAGCCTTCTCCCCTTCAGCACCCTGGAGAGCACTTGCTTTGATGTCCAGATTGCTTCCATTCTTTCGGCCCAACCACTAGAGTCATTGTGCTTTGATTTTCCTGTGTCATGGTTAGATGCAAGTTATTATTGGTTCTTATGCACCATTCATATGCAGAAAAAATTCTGGGAGAATACCAGTGTGAATTCCACAAGAACAGATTGACAGCAGACCAAATCTTCTCTCTAAGACAAATAATTTTGGGGAAAAATGGGAATATAATCAAAAGCATACACATTCCGTTCATGGCCTTTCATAAAGCCAGTAGTAGCATACATAAGGAAACTCTGTGGGCTATACTAGTTGAATTTGGAATTCCCAACAAACTATTTGTACTCATTAAAGTTTGTATACATGAATCAAGAAACAGAATTGGCTCCTGTGGAAGAAAATCAGACCCCCCCACCCCCCCTCAACTAGAATCAAATTGACATAGCATGATGGTTTGTGTCTGATCCTGTCCAACCTGGCACTGCTAGAAGTATTCGGGAGCATAAATACCGTAAGGGAGAAGAGTGAAATTGAATGGAGAGCATAAAGTACTCACATATGCTCCTGATAAGTGAAAAAAGATGAATGCTACAGAAGTTCTGCATACCCAACTAACAAATGAAGCAAAGAAGCTTGGATTTCAAGTGAACATGGCTAAAACACAGCATTTGCTGATGAATAGGACAGCTGTAAATTGAGGACCTCTTGCAACAATAAACCATACAAATTTTAAGCAAGTGACCAACTTCAAGTATTTGGGTTCTATCATAGGTTCATAAATTCATAGATGTTAGGGTCAGAAGGGACCTCAACAGATGGTTGAGTCTGACCCTCTACCTAAGCAGGAAAGAGTGCTGGGGTTAGATGACCCCAGCCAGATGCCTATCCAGCCTTCTCTTAAAGACCCCCAAGGTAGGGGAGAGAACCATCTCCCTTGGAAGCCCATGCCAAATTTTGGCCACCCTTACCATGAAGAAGTTTTTCCTGATATCTAGCCTAAATCTTCCCTCTGTCAGGTTTGACTATTGTTCCTTGTTACCCCGAGAGGCCCCCCTGGTGAACAGAGTATCTCTGATCCCTATGACTCTGAGATCCCTTTCTGCTTCTGTGCTGCTGGAAAGGGATCTCATTTTCACAGAGAAGTTTCCTAGTACAGCTATGCCGGGAATAATTATTTCACTGTAAATGATTACATTTGGGATATAACTCATCTATGTCGCAGCCTCTTAATTTATTTATGAGACTAGGATGTGATACTGTATCAAAGGCCTTGCTAAAATCCAAGAAAATGACATCCACCTCTACTCCTGTGTCTAAGCATTTTGTGACCCTGTCAAAACTAAACCAGATTAGTCAGGCATGATCTACCTGCTACAAATCCATGCTCATTTCCCTGCTGCATTATCTTTCCTGCTGGACTCCCACAAATATGATCCTTCATAATCTTTTCAAAGACCTTTTCAAGGATGGAGGTGAGACTGACTGGCCTATAATTACTTGGATCCTCCTTCCTCCCCTTCTTGAAAACAGGGACCACATTGGCCCTTTTCTAGTCCTCCAGGACCTGACCCGAGCACCCTGAGCTCTCAAACAGCCATGCCAGTGGTTCTGATATGACACCAGCCATCACAGAACAGGGTGATTAATATACAGACATTAAAAGAAGAATGGAAACAGAAATTAGTTTTGTACAGGTTCCTGTCATTGAACCTTATCCCAAAGAAACAGCTTCAAGTACTATAAAACCATAATCAGGACATGTATAATCTGTGGCGGTCAAAACTGGGTTCTCTCACAAGCAAACATGATAGTAGTAGATCATTTTGAAAGGAAGATCTTTACATTTGGTACACAGTATTATTCCATAACACAAGAATGGTACATGAGAACCAAGTATGAGTTATATCCCAAATGTAATCACTTACAGTGAAATAATTATTCCTGGCATAGCTATACTAGGAAACTTCTTTGTAAATGAGCCCTTAATTTAAAAATGCATTAAAAATTTAAGATCAATGCCTACTTAAGGAGCCCTCACAAGTCTCCTTAAAGCACACTTTCTTAGTACGCGTGCTGGCTAACCCTCAGGATAAGTTTAGAAAGAAGGAATAGGCCAAAACAGAACCAGAGAATCAGATTTCAGCTTTCCACAATGGAGTTTGTGCATTAAGAATGCTCTGACTTCAGACCCATCCCTATTTCTGTCAAAGGGCTATTAGTGGACAGTACTTTAGGTTAGGACTGTCCGATTGGTGGTCTGTGGGCCATCTGTGGCCCCTGGGCTCCTGGTTCAGGCACCACTGGACCTGTGAGAGAATTCTCTGGTTTTCTAAGTCCTCCCCCCATCCCTCTCTTGCTGCTGCTGTCAGGCTCTCTAGCCCCACTCCTTCTAGCTTCTGCTTTCTCCCCCCGCCACATGGGATGGAGCAGGGTAGCCCATGGGGTCAGGGAAGTCTGCAGCTGGGGTGCTTTGAGAGGACACTGGTAAGGTATACTGGGGCTTGCCCACTACACAGGCTTGTGGGGAGGGCCACAGCAGAGTGAATGATGGGGGTAGACTGTGATGCAGATGTGTGGGCATAGCGCAGCAGGGGGCATGCAGCCCATGTGCCTTTTTGACCCAGGGAGTGCAAGGTCCATGTGACATGTGCCCTGGGATGTGCAGCCCATGGCTAATCAAAACATAGAACATATACTGTAAAGCTGTTGGTAATATGTGGAGAACTTGGAGAATTCTTTCATAGGTCCAGAGGGCCAACTAAATAAATAACTGTTCTTGACTTGCTTAAAAGAAGTGTAATAAAAGCATTAAAATATATTACAAGTCATGATGTCACTCAGACTTTCTTATCCTCTAGTCCAGGAATCAGAAAGCAGGGTAAGCTTATTGAATGGAAGTTCAGCTTTAGTATAAGCAGAAGCAATCCTCACTGAAAACAGCAGTTGTGCCTGCCTTTCTCTCTATGCCAGGATTCAGTTTTGTCTTATAATGCCAGAGAAGTGCATAATTTAGATTGATCCTCTTTCTTGTGCAGTTTACCTAATTTTGACAGATGAAGACAAAGTTGGCAGTAAGAAGCGTTGGCAGGGAGGTTGGTAAAGTTCCCTGGTTGGATACTTGCTGTCTAGCTCCCAGTACACTCAACCTCTGTATTTTAAACTTGGCAGTGTGTCACTAGGCTCCAGCCTCTCTGGCTCGCTTCCTTGGTGCAGGCTGCCTGTCTGCTACCTCTTCAGGGACCTGGGGCCTCCAGTGCTTGACACCCAAGATAATCTAATAGCTTAAATACATTTTTACCAGAGCCAGCCTTGTGGGAATTCTGGTTTTTAGACCCCTGAAAGTCTGGAAGTATCATTTGTCCCTGAAGAAGCGAATTCTAAACTCAGTCACCTTTTTAGTGTAGAAAATATGCACATGTAGACAACTTTATAAATTCCTGCAGTTTTCCACTTTCAGTTTCCTCCCAACTCTTAAACATGAGCTTAAGTCAGTGTCCTCTAGGAATCCAGGATCCTTCCCGACTTCCTTCTCATCACACATTGTCCAGAAAAAGAAAGTTTCTTTTTTGTTCCTGGATCCAGTTTTTTCTTCTGTCTTTTTCTCAGTTCACCTCAATGATGGCTACCGAGAGACACTATCTTTTATAATAAATCTCCAGTCCCCTTGGTCACCTGGTTGATGTTCCACCAACCAGGTAATCTGCTGCTTAGTTACCCATCATTTTTTATAATAATAAAAAATCATTTGCCCTAGGCAGTATCCTGAGCAGCAGCCAGCAATTTGTCCAAAGGCCCTCCATGTGTATAAAAGGCTATTGAGGTTCAACAACCCCTTTTTATTAGCCTTCTTCCATCATCCTTTGGGCAGGGGGCTGGACTCGATGATCTCCTGAGGTCCCTTCCAGCCCTAATGTCTATGAAATCTATGAAATCCTGTGGAGTTTGAATGCGAGTAAAATGCCAAACAGAGCAACCAAGCCCTATGTTGGGAATGGAGGTTGCATTCTTACACAGAAGTAGTCTTACCAATATTAATAAAATTTATGAGCTATACACGGTCAGATGCCTCGAACTGTAATAAAAGGAAAGTTCCAAATGTTTTTCACCTGCAGAGATTGTTTTTTTTCTTGTAGAAAGTGATTACCAAGTATGGCAGTATTGGATAAAAGCTTCATTTGAACAATAACTCCTAACAGTTGGTGAATTTGTGCACACACAAAAAATAAGTATAGAAGCCTCATCTTCAGAATAATATGGGGTAAAATTACATGCTTTCAGAGCCTGGTTCTCAGGTTCAGTAAATGGAGGAAGAATGAGGTAAAAGGAACACGATTTAAATTGGAGGTGCTGTAATTGAGATGGAGGCTGATACTACCTGGCCACATGTAACTTTATTTTGTTATTTTGTTTTATTTATTCTAATACCCCTTTTAAGCTGTTCTGTTTGTATTGTTGTAAGGCACTCTAAGCCTTTGTTGGGAAGGGCAGCCTATAAATCATATCAATACCATCTTGATATGGTTTGAGGCAAAGATGCAGACGAGTGCATTAGTTTTCAGGTCAACCAGAGGCAGGGAGAGGTGAGTATGTATATATAAACAAGGTTTTGTTTTGTTTTGTTTCCCTATCCTTATATAGCACTCCTTCCCTTCAGTGAGCAGCTCTATTATAGCAGGCAGGTAGAAGAGAGAATTTGTATCAATAACAGCTGCGCACATAACTGATATGCATGTTTCATTTTGTCTGCCTTGTGTCTTCCCATTCCCCCCAGACTCCTGAATCTACTCCAGAGTAATCAAAAACATTTGGGAGGTTTAATTTTCTAAATCTTCTTAATCTGTCTGTGGCTTATGACCTTGACAAGACCCATCAATAGGGCATTCGCGATCAGCATACCACTGGTAACATTGTGTATTGCCGTAAAGGGATACCTGATGTCAATACCCAAGTTTGTCCCTGTGTGTATGGACTACCGACAACATCTTCTATTTCTGTGGCAGAAATCCTGTATCACCTGTGTACAGTGCCCCTCTGCTGTCCACATTGGACAGACAAGGCAATCCCTACATATATGAATGAACAACCTCCAATTTTGAGATCAGTTCCAGACATGCAAGTGTGTGGCAGAAAACTTTACCATCCCTGGACATTCCTTCAGACCTCAGAATTAATTTGAATGTAAAATTGTTGAACAAGAAATCGTCCACAGACGATTTGTTTAGCCTGAAGATGTAAAAATGCAGAAGCATATCCAGGATTTTACAAAGGGGGATGTGGGAGCACTGGCTGGTGCTGCAGAATTAATTGCACCTCCAGCTCCTAGCCTCCTCCCCCTCCTCCTCCCTCCACCCTGCATCAGGATGGGCATATCACGCCATGTAAGCAGCAGCCAGGAACCTTAAGTCCCCAAAGAAGGTAAGAATTCTCTTCCCTGTGCTCGGAGGCATGTCCTCTTAGCTGTCCCCATCCTCCTATCTTCATCTGCCTGTCACTGCCACTGTCCCTGTCATTCTGGTAGTGAAGGAAGCTCCAGAGCCACTCCAGCTAGGCTTCAGGAGGGCTGAAACCTGTCCACCTGTTATTGCTTTTGCTGCTGCTTTCCTGGACTGAACCCAGCCCTCACACAGCTGGGCTGGAGCAGCTCTGGAACTCCCCCTGCCCTTGGGACAGTGACAGTAGCAGATGTGGGGGGAGGAGGGAATGGGAGGGGAGGGGATATGCTTCTGAGCTGGGGGGGAAGAGGGGGGTGGAATTCTTGCCTCCTTTGGAGCCTTTAAAAAGTCCTTGGCTGCTGCCACTTGTCTTTTCTAAACAACTTGAGAGAGAAGAGGTTGTTAAACTCTGACAAATTTTGGTGCTTGCTGCATGTAAAATTTTGACAGAAAAGTGCATGTGTAGGATTGCATTTGCAAGAATGCAGGTAAGGGGGCGCCTTTGTTGACAACTGGTCAAATTTTTGTTCTTTATCTACCTGATAAATTGATTTTTAAGTATTTGGGATTTCCTCTGTATTTGAGATGTTTTCTTAGAGTTTCATTAACACTTCTGTTGTATTTTAGGAAGATGTGGAGACAGGAGTCCACCTCGACCCTGCTGTCAAGGAAGTTCAGTATAATCCCACCTATGACACCATGTTTGCACCAGAGGTAGGTAACCAACATTTTTAAACCAGAAATGTTTATTCTTCCACATTGGCATACCACTATGAAATGCATTCAGCGTAAAAGGAGTATGTCCTGCTAATGATCCCGATGCAAAATTCTTCTATATTTGTGAAGTTCTCACTAAAGATTGGTCCTGAGCTATAATGGTACGAACTGGGAAAACTAAAAGACACTACACAATACAAACAGGTACCCAGGGAAGCTGTATTTTGTTTTCTTTGAAACCTTTTATAATAAAAGAACTCTTGTACCAAACTACAGACTAGGAATGCTAAACACAAAATAATTTGGATCATTCTATTAATCTAAATCCATCGTTCTCAGCCAGAGTGCAGTGACACCCAGGGGTACCGTGAGATGGATCTTTTGAGAGTGCTATGGGATGCCGCTCAATGTTAGCACTATTAAGTGTAAACCCTGAAGCTTCAAATATGTATCAGTAGTGTTAAATACATTTGGTGTGGTCTTTCAGAAGTACATTGCAGCAGAAAACATGGTCTATTAGCTACCAGTAGTCAAAAACCGAGTAACAGCTAAGTGTTGGTTTTCCTATGGGTGCCTTGGGTTTAAAAAAAGTGAGAAGTACTGGCTATTGATATCTAGATCAGTCAGAGCAGATTGACTGAAAATCTAAATGTTTGGAGTCTTTTTGGCTTTCTTGAAAGTCGCTCAGAATGTTGGAAAGTAATACTGGTAGTTCTATAGCTACCAGGAAATGTGGTATATTTAGTCTAAAACTAAACCCCAGTGATATCAGTATGACATTTATTCATGCGACATTTAACTTTAATTATTTAACTTTAATATTAAATACTAAATAAACACGAAGCAAGTATGCCAAATTCTTTTAGTCTGAAATTGGTCTTCCTAAGAGCAATTTGACTATATTTTCTATCTTAGGTTGTCAGCTGCTGAAAAAGAGTTACCAGAAAGAATAAAAATAATCATCTTAAGCCATGCATTTACACATATTATAAATCTAAAATAAACGTTAATGTTATGATTAAGAGTTAATGTTGCATTTTAGACAAAGGTAAAAAGGGTATTTTAGTTCCCTAAAGAGCTGGAGACTGAAGAGACCAATCTGCATCAATCTTGCATTAATTATGCTTGGCTTGAGCTTGGGAAATTTACTATCCAACGATAGGGGCTAGACTCTTCGTTTTGTTTTGTTTCTTTTAAAAAGACCTTGCATTTTGCTGCTTTCACCAAACCCAGTTTAGTCCACAAATACAACACTACTGCTCAGGTCATTGTTTTACATACGTATATTTTACTTAGAAAATCTAATTCAGGACAGTTCCAGGTCCCTGTGGTGGCAGCCAACAAACACAGCATTATGGTTAGACTTAGTCTGAGAAATATTTTAATGTATTATCCTTCATTTTCACCCACTCAACCATGTTTTCTCTCTCTAGTAATTAGTAAAAATTACTAATTTATCCCTTTGCAAAAAGAAAGACAAGCAAGTTTCCACAGACTGAAAAACTTGCTTTTCAGGGCAGTTATATCATATTTACTTAATAATTGTACATGTTATAAATACCTCCTAGCTTTATACTAGGAATTTTACAGGTAAAATAATGGAAGATGGAATGTCATAGTGAAAATCATGTTTCTTTTTCCCTGTTCTTAAAGACACTATAAATTAAAGGGCAGTAAACTGAGAAATACTAAGGTCTTTTCATGGGTTATTGATTGTAGCCGTGTTGGTCTAAGGCAGGGGCGGACAATTATTTTGGGCAGAGGGCCACTTACTGAGTTCTGGCAAGCTGTCAAGGGCTGCATGCGTAGCTCCACCCTTTTGACAGGTGCCCTGCCCCCTGCTTGCCATCTTGGGACCAGAAGTCCCACCCCTAACCTCTGACCTTTGCCACCCGAAGTCTCTCCCCTTGCCCCTGGAAGTACTCTTTGCAGAAGAGGGATTACTATCTTAGAATGGGAAAAAAATTGTATACTAAAAACCAAACACCCATAATAGTGTGTTTTGTTTTAATTACACAAATCAGGATAACTTTTTTTTGTGTGTTTGTGCTGTACATGTAGAAGTGATTGCATAACAGCTCAAAATGCAGTCTTATTCTTGTATATTGTGTGAGGTCTGCAGGGGTGTTGTGGAGGTATGGGTGAGTGGGTGTGTAGGGTTTGTGGGGAGCTGTAGGTGGGAATGGAATGTTTGTGAGAGTGTGGAAGTGTGTGGGGGGTATGGTATTTGTGGGGTGTGTGATTGTGTGTGGAGGGTGGGTGTGGCTGTGTGGTTTTTAAGAAGGGTTTGAGGGCATGGTGCAGTGCGCATGGGAGCCCCCTGCGTCTACCCCCCGAGCCAGTCACCACCCACCCCCCACCCTGCCACAACGCCTGTGGCACCACGTCACCACAGCCAACAGCGCGTAGCCCCAGCATGCCCACACCCGCTCTGCACCGCCCCACTGTTGTGTGTCCTGCCACAATGGGCATGCAGTGGTAGTGGCAGAGAACAACGTATGCAGCCGTGACTCTGCCCACCACATGCCGGCTCCGGGCTTGCCCCGGGTTGAGTAGAGGCAGCAGCACCTGGGCAGAAACTGCTGCTCGGCATGGGGGAAAGCAATCCCTTCTCACCACTGCTAGGCAGTTTTTACTATGGCTGCCTGGAGCCTGCACCATACCAGTCTGCCCTGCGGCTCCTTTACCACTGCCTCTGGGCTGTCCAGCGCTGCAGCAGTGACAGTGTGGAACAGCTGCAGGGCAACTGTCAGATGGCAGTGAAGGAGCCGCACCTCAGCTGTGGGGCCTGCACCAGTGCCCCAGGGCCAGCACCAGGAGGGCCCAGGGTGTGGCAGCAGGAGCACAGGGTTTTGGTTGGCAGGGGCTGTAAGGGCAGGGGCTGCTAGGTCAGTTTCCCAGTCTCCTTGCTGGTGCAGCCCAGCTCCATAGAACCCTGCCAGCCCACTCCGTGCATTCCTGCCACCCCATCCTGGGCCCTCCTGTTGCTGGCCCCGGGACACTGGTGCAGGCCCCACATGCCTGCTTGCTTCCCCTCCCCCCACTTTCCGCCGCTGCTTTCTCCACTTTCCTGCCTGCCTGTGGGCTGCTCTTACACCAGGCGATGCAGACCATGGGACTCAGCAGAAGCCGACCCGGCCCCATGGACTAGGGCAATCGCCCACAGATCTCCCCTGCCTTCCTGCTTTTTCCCCCCATACCTGAATTTCCTGCTCCAGCGCAGGCAGGCACGAACAGCCCCATGGTTCCAAGCCAGAATTCTCTGCTAGGCAGGGGCTTCTAGCTGGTGGGGCAGGGCTAGGCAGACCTTACTGTTGCTGTGTCCTGCTGTGGCTTCAGAGATTTCTTAGACATTAGGGCTGGAAGAGACCTCAGAAGATCATTGAGTCCGCCCCCTGCCCAAAGGGCAGGAAGTCAGCTGGGGTCAGAGGATCCCAGCAAGATAAGCATCCAATTTGCTCTTGAAGATGTTTAATGTAGGTGCTTGAACCACCTCCAATGGCAGGCTGTTCCAGACCTTGGGGGCTCAGACAGGAAAGAAATTCTTCCTTATGTCCAGCCTGAAACGGTCTTGTAGTAGTTTTTGACCGTTTGACCTCGTCATCCCTTGGGGCGTTCTGGTGAACAAACGTTCCCCCAGATCCTGGTGTTCACCCCTGATAAACTTATAGGTGGCCATCAGATCACCCCTGAGCCTGCGCTTTTCCAGGTTAAAAAGCCCCCTGGCTCTCAGCCTGTCATCGTAACGTCTGCTTTCCTGACCTCTGATCATGTGCGTGGATCTTCTCTGGACTCTCTCAAGCTTCTTCACATCCTTTTTAACTGTGGAGCCCAAAACTGGAATCAGTACTCCAGCTGCGGCCTCACCAAGGCTGAGTACAGGGGGAGAAGGACATCTTGGGATTTCCTTGAGAAGCATCTATGGATGCAAGCCAGTGTTTTCGTTGCTTTACTACCTGCAGCATCGCATTGGAGGCTCATGTTCATCTTGTGGTCATTGATCACCCACAAGTCTCTTTCTTTCGTAGTGCTAGCCAGCGTAGCAATGCCAAGCCTATAATGATGCTGCCAGTTTTTTTTCCCCCAAGGTCGAGAATCTTGCATGTTTCGATGTTAAACACCATCAAGTTCTCATCCACCCGTTTGCTCAGCCTGTCCAGGTCAGCCTGGATCACCCACCTGTCTTCTGGTGTGGATGCTTTGCCCCAAAGTTTGGTGTCATCGGCAAACTTGGCCAGTCTGCTCCTGATTCCAATGTCCACATCATTAATGAAGGTATTGAACAATATGGGTCCAAGGACAGAGCCTTGGGGGACCCCACTGGTCACAGGACACAATGATGAGTGACTTCCATCAATTACTACCCTGTGGGTCCGACCACAGAGCCAATATCCCAGCCAGCGGATTGCAATGGACCCAAGGCCACAGTTGGCCAGTTTTGCCAAGGGGTGATCATGGGATACCAGATCGAGGGCTTTTTTGAAGTCAAGATATATGACATCAATCTCTTCTCCCTCATCCAGGTGATAGGTCAGCTGGTCATAGGGGGAAATGAGATTGGTCAAGCGAGACCTACCCACAACAAACCCGTGCTGGCTATCCCTTAGGATGTTGGTGTTGACCAGTCCAATAAGGATGGCCTCTTTAATAAACTTTTCTAAGATCTTCCCTGGAATAGAAGTCAGGCTGATGGGCCTATAGTTAGCCGGATCCACTTTCCTCCCTTTCTTGAAGATAGGAATCACATTGGCCTTCTTCCAGTCTTCGGACACTACACCAGAGCGCCAGGAGTTTTCAAAGATCCGTGCCAGAGGCTGGGCTATGATGCTCGCCGGCTCCTTGAGTACCCTGGGATGTAGATTGTCAGGGCCAGCTGACTTGAAGGTATCCAGCTTCTCAAGATGTTCCTTCATGAGATCAGCATTAATGGAAGGCAGGGGATCTCTCTCACCAGGTCCTCCCTGTCCCGTGGTTGGCATGGGCGTCCCATGGGACTGATGACAGACCGACGCAAATACCCATTTAATAGGTTGGTTTTTTCCTGGGCATCAGTTGTCAGTTGCCCCATCTGGTTCAGCAGGGGTCCAATGTTGCACTTGCTTTTCCTCTGGCTCCCCACATATCTGAAAAAGGACTTTTTATTGTCCTTGATGCTCGAAGCTAGTTAGAGTTTAGTTGCAGCTTTGGCTTTGCTGGTTTGCTCCGTGTAGGACCAGACCAGTGCAGAATAATCCTCCTTGGTGATGAATCCCATCCTCCATCCTTTGTAGGCTTTTCTTTTTAGCCTTAGGAGGTCTGCTAGGTCCCTGGACAGCCAGGAGGGCTGCTGTGCCCTCTTGCTGCCTTTCCTCCGAGATGGAATAGACTTAGCTTGTGCATTGAGGATGGCTCCCTTGAGAAGCAACCACTCTTCTTGAACTCCCATCTCCCTGGGGTCATGGTCCCTTAGGGCCTAACTAACAAGCCTCCTGAGCTTGTCAAAGTTGGCTTTCCTGAAGTCACAGACTTCCGTGTTGCTGACTGACTTGCCAGCTTTACAGCAGATGGTGAAGGTGATCAGTTCGTGGTCGCTGTCACCCAGCTTCCCATCGATCACTAGGTTGCCGATTTTAGGTCATCCTCAGTAGCCAGTACTAGGTCGAGCAGCGTTTTGCCTCTTGTTGGCCCATAGACTTCTTGAGTCAGGTAGAGGTCATCCATGCACGAGAGAAAGCTTTGTGACTGCTCAGATTTTGCTGAGTGATCCTCCCACAAGATATCCGGGTAATTGAAGTCACCCATGACAACCATGGTCCTGGAGCATGCGGCCTCAGCCAGTTCCTGGGCAAACTCCTGGTCAGGCTCAGGACTTTGGGTGGGAGGTCTGTAGTAGACTCGCACCATTGTGTCCCCTGTGGCATATTTCCCATGGATTTTAACCTAGGGAGTCTCTAGTTGTCCACCCTGGTCGTCAGCATCAGTTTGCAGGGACACGTAGCTTTCCTTAAGATTAGAGAGCTACACCCCTGCCCCTTTTATCTACGCAATCCCTCCTGTACAGGGTATAGCCATCTATACCCAAGGTCCAGTCATGGGCGGAGTCCCACCAGGTCTCCATTATCCCTATGTCATCATAATTATTTGCATTGAGCAGGAGGACGAGCTCTTCCTGCTTATTCCCTGAGCTCCTGGCATGTGTGTACAGGCAGGCAAGTGTCCCCCTGGGGGCTTTTGCCTTGCCCACATATTGTACCAGGGCTGGGGCAAGGGTGGGCTCCCTTCCCCATCCCCCAGCGGGCTTAGTTTAAAGCTCAGTGGAGCTGGTCAGCCACTCTGGCTGAGAAGAGCCTCCTCCCCATGGTATTCTCCTTATTCACTTCCCTTGGGTCCTGCTGCTCCTGTCTCCTGTCCTCTTTGATAGGCAGCCCAGAGCAGATACATTTCTTTTCTAATTTTTTTTAGGGGCTCTGCAGGCCCAATAAAATGGCCTGGAGGGCCAGATCTGGCTCACAAGCTGTATTTTGCCCACCCCTGGTCTAAGGATATAAGCAGGCAAGGTTTTTTGGGTAGATGTGATATCTTTTATTAGACCAACTAAATAGTTGGAAAAATTGTTCTTTGCGAGCTTTCGGGCACAAACACCCTTCTTCAGGCACAAGGAGATTCTGTTGGTGTTTGTGCTCTCCTGGGTAGAATAGAAGCCAATATGCAAATTGCAGGTCTGTGAAAATGCAGATGAGTGGCAGTGAGTATCTGAGGGAATGGGAGACTAGTTGAGACACAGATGTAGGCAGGGAGAGAATGTAGATGATAAAACGCAGATCATTTACCTAGGGTTATCAGATATCAGGCCAGTTATAATGCATCATAAATCCAATGTTTATAGTCCATGATTTTTTTGTATCCAGTAGATTTATGAAATGAAGTTCGTAGGCATATCTACAAAAGGTGTTTTGTAAATTCCTCTTGTAGATTAGAACTGAGAAATCAGAAAGAGAGTAATTGTCTTGTTAGAAGTATGTACCCACAAGTAATTGGGTATTTTTGATGGATATTCGGTGTGTGTTTTATTCTGATATGCAGTTGTTGTTTGTTTCTCCTGCATATTTTCCCTCATTGAATTTGGTGCACTGGATGAGAGAACATTTCTGAATGTGCAAGTATAAGATCTAGGAATAGCGATGGTTCTGTTGTGGGGTGTAGTTAATGCAGAACTGGTAGAGATGTGTTGGCAAGTTTTACATTTTTTGTCCCGACATGGTCTGGATCCATTTGACACTCTTTGCGCCGTAGGAAGTTTGCTTTTGGTGCTGAGTTTTGTGAGGTTTGGTGCTTGTATAAACGCTAGGATGAGTCATTCTGGAAAGATCTCTTTAAGAGTTGTGTCTTCTTCTGGTATGGGTTGCAGTTGTTTGAGGATTTTCCATATAGGTTCCAGGGAAGAATGGTATGTTATAACAAATGGTGTGCAATTCATGGGGATTTTTTGTACCGAAGCATTTCTTCATGTGGTATCCAGGTGATTCTTTCAAAGTGTGGTCTGTCTCTCTGAGGAAGTGTCCTTGTTGGGTGAGAGCCGTTTTGAGATTTGTGAGGTGACAATCTCAGGTATTCTCCTCAGTGCAAATTGGGTGGTATTGGAGAGTCTAGCTGTATATTACAGCTTTCTTGGTGTGTTTTGGGTGATTGCTGATTTTGTGTTGGAGTATTAAAGAGATAGTCCAATGAGGGGGTGATGGTTATTGAATTTGTGATGGAAATCAGTCAGACTGCAGGTTTTCAGTCCAAATGATGATGTAATCTATGTATCTTGGGTACAGCATGGGTCTGATGGTGCATTTTTGAGGAATTCTTCTTTCAGGTGGGCTATAAAAAGGTTGGCATGTTGTGGGACCATTTTGGTGCCCATAGCTGTGCCCATGGTCCAGAGGATATGTTGGTTATTGAAACTGAAGTGGTTGTGTTAGAGGATGAAGTGTATATTTCACAGATCTGCATTTTGCAGATTGGCTTCTATTCTACTCGGGAGAGCACGCAAGCACAAATGGACTCTCATCATGCCTGAAAAAGGGTGTTTGTGCCTGAAAGCTTAGAAACAACAATTTTTCCAACTATTTAGTTGGTCTAGACTCTAATAAAAGATATCACATCTACCCAAAGATCCTTGTCTGCCTAAGGTCTTTACATCACATTTTTACCGATTTATGGAATGTGCTACCACAGAACACCTAAGGGATAATTCTGGTTGCATTCAACATGTGGTAAATTCCTTTGTTCTTTTGTTGCTCTACAACTGAAGTGTGTCTGAAGCTGATCAAAATATGCCATGCTTAGGTTAGTTGTTTTTTCTTTTAAAAGGGCTAAATAACTTTGGCTCTTAAACTTCATGATAAGGCAAAGGTATATCTACTGAAGGAAATATCAAACCTAACCCAAGTGTATCATCATAGCTCTGTCTTTGGATGCAGCCATTAAAACATATATGCACTAACACAGGAGCAGGCAATTATTTTGGGCGGAGTTCCGCTTACTGAGTTTTGGCATGCTATCAAGGGCTGCATGACAGGAAGCCCAGGGCAGATGAATATTAATTTTCTAAATTTTTTTAGGGGCCCTGCGGGCTGGATAGAATGGCTTGGCAGGCTGCATCTGGCCCGCGGGCCACATTTTGCCCATCCCTGCACTAATGTGTGTTTTGCAGCCTATTGGTGGTAGCAGTTTCGTTTCTTTACTCTTGGGAGCAAAATTCTTTCTGTTCGACACAATGGATTTCTTCTGGTATTGTAGAGTCAGTTTGACCTGCGTGGAAGTCCATGCATATAGTCAGAATAATCACAGTACAAATCTGACCATTCTCTTCCTATTCAAAATACATTACTTTTCTGGAACTAGATAGTACACAAATGTTATAAATGCTCTTGCTTACCAGTTATGTAAAATATCTGATACTTCATATAACTGCAGTTGAATGTAAAAGTATGGTACTTTAGTACAGCTTAAGATAGCATCACTTTTTAAAAGGCCAAGGCATTATGATTGTAATTCCTTCTCTGTGCATTTCTTCCTCTCCTAAATGTTTGTATGGCTTGTCCTTGGCACCAGTAGTGAAGGAAGAAGTTCTCTTGAAAAATGACTTTGTATATGAAGAGACTCATAAACAATTATTTCATACACAACAGGTTCTTTTATTAGTCTGACCTGTATTTGGTAGCGATAAAGAGAAAGAAATCTGAAGTCACTATGTATTGCACTTCTTGAATGTCAAACATTTCTTGGCTATAGAAATTGTGAGAAATTATTATAAATGACTTACTAGGATAGAACTGTCTGATAGCATAGTGGATGTTCTTTATACGCTTTTTTTTTTTTTAATTTTGATGCAGTTTGGGCCAGAAAACCCATTTAGGACTCAACAGATGGCTGCACCTAGGAATATGCTTTCTGGATATGCAGAACCAGCACACATCAATGATTTCATGTTTGAGCAGCAGAGAAGAACATTTGTAACCTATGGTAAGATGCATGCCTCCTCATATTTGAAGCCTTGGATTTTTGCAAGTCACTGCTTTGATGTGGTTGTGTTTGGCAGCGTCTGTACAAACATGTTGTTCTTTACAGAACAGTGAATAGGACTGCAAAATCTGGCTGCAGCAATAACACTTAAATACCATTTCATGGGAATTTACAACATGTTGGGTCATAAAATTTATCTTGGAATTTTTTCTTAATTCTTTCTGAAACTTTGATCAGAACCCACCATGAGTTGTTGATATGTAGAAAATAAAAATAATCATTTCACATTTTGATAGTGGCAAACAATTGTAAAGCCATTATGCCGCATTCTAACAAAATTTAACTATTTGAAAGTGAATAGCTTTACTGTAATACAGGTTCTTCAGGGTCGTTATCCTTCTGGATCCACACTATTTCAGCCTTCTCTTAGTGATTTCTAAATTAATAGAAAGAAATCTACTGTTTTGAGCAACTCCCTCTTTTACAGTCATGTGTCTAGTAACATGAATGAATGACACCTCAGGGTATGGACAAATGTACATATGTAGCTGCTAGGCCTGTGCGAGGCAGCAAGTATTCACTCCGGATTCAGTCAGTTCAGGGAACAGTGATTTCATTTAGTGATTCGAATCACTGTCTCGAATTGATTTGGTCAAATCTGATTCAGAGATTTGACCACCACCAAACCGGCCGAATCTGATTCAGAGATTTGACCACCACCAAACCGGCCGAATCTCTGAATCAAACAGGCCCCATCCCCCGCCCAGCCCCAGCATCCTAGCTCTCTTTAAAAAAAAAAAAGAGCCTCGCACTCACTGGCTTCTGCCAGGCAGAGGAGCGATCCCTGCTACCCCCCATTGTTCTGTGTCTGCTGCCCCCCACTGCCCCGTGCTGCATGGGGGAGCCCTCAGAAGTCCCAATGGCTGCTGCAGCACCCGGTGAGTGCAGGGCTTTTTTTTAAAGAGCTGGGATGCTGGGGCTGGGGTGGGAGGGGCAGCTATTGATGGAGCTGGGAGAGTAGGCGGGGGTCAGGGGTGCTCAGGGGGGCTGGAGGGGCAGGCAGGGGGTGGGACCTGGTGGGGGTCCTCCCCATGGTCCCCTCCCTCCTTCTCCAGCCCTCCCCCGCCCCCTACTTACTGGCACGGAGTCTGGTTCCAGACCCCCTGTGGCGGCAAGCGGGGAGTGCCTGAATCTCCGAAGATCTACAAATCAATTCGGAGAGCTTCAAATCAATTTGGACCTTTTTATTGGTCTCTCTATTCGATTCGATTTGGATACAGACGTTCGGCCGCTGAATCTCCTCTGAATCATATCAGCCGCTGAAGCTTCTCACAGCCCTAGTAGCTGCTTCAAAAGAGGAGAGGGGCTGCTGCTTGGAAGCACACAAACTGTTACTTTGTAACTGTTATCTGGGCACGATCCTACAGAGATGCACATGAGCTAATTTGCTCTACTTTGACCCTGGATGAAACCGAGTCAAATTTGGAGCAGTTTTGTTCCACTTGTATTGCTTCAAGTTCATGCATAAATGACTGTTACAGCTGTCTAACAGCTGCTGAACAGTCTTTAGCAAGTAACTTCCCCTCTCCTTTTTGAAGCTTCTGGAAGTATAGGTTTGTCCATGTCCTCACTGGCTTTGCTAGAAGCTTTGCGCTATTGTGCTAACGGTACTCTTCTTGTCATGTGGGAAGTTATGTTGCATTGTTTCAGCGCAAATAACTTCTTACGCTTTAAAATAGTTAACGTTTTAAAAAGTATAAGAAACCCCCTTATTTTGAATTTGTTCTTTAGGTTGGAAAAAGTGCTGTAGACTGTTTAGGGTATTTAAAATCAGGTATATTCATAGTGTTTGCACTCTGCAGATATATTTAAAGAATGGAAGTGCTTGGATATTTCAGTGTAGAATTTTATTTTTGCATTTAAAAATTGCCTACAAGCGCTATGCTGATTTTTAAAATATATATAGTTTCATAGTTTCTAGGGTTAGAAGGGACCTGAGCAGATCATGTAGTCCGACCCCCTGCCATGGCAGGAAAGAATACCTGGAGTCAAATGACCCCAGCAAGATGTTCATCTAACCTCCTCTTAAACACCCCCGGGGTAGGAGCCTGCACTACTTCTCTTGGAAGCTGGTTCCAGACCCTAGCCGCCCTGACCGTGAAGTAGCGCCTCCTGATATCTAACTTAAACCTACCCTCTGCCAGCTTGTGACCGTTATTCCTGGTCACTCCTGGCGGTGCTCGGGGAAACAGTGACTCCCCCAATGCCTGCTGATCCCCCCTGACTAGTTTATAACAGGCCACAAGATCCCCCCTCAGCCTTCTCTTTTGGAGGCTGAACAGGTTCAGGTCCCGTAGCCTCTCCTCATAGGGCCTGCCCTGTCATCCCAAGATCATACGTCCCCAGAACTGGATGCAATACTCCAGCTGCGGCCTGACCAGTGCCACATAGAGGGGGAGGATCACCTCTTTGGACCTTCTCGTGATGCATCTGTGGATGCATGCCAAGGTGCAGTTGGCCTTACTAACGGCCTCCCCACACTACTGGCCCATGTTCATCTTGGAGTGAATGATGACCCCCAGATCCCTTTCCGCCTCTGTGCTGACAAGAGGGGTGTTCCCTAACCTGTAGGTATGGTGCCAGTTGTTCCTCCCGAGATGCATCACCTTGCACTTGTCTGTGTTGAAACCCATCCTATTCTCATCCGCCCACCCTTGTAACCTGTCTAGGTCTGATTGTAGCCTGTTGCATCCTTCCAGTGTGCCCACGTCCCCCCACATCTTAGTGTCATCAGCAGATTTGAACAGGGTGCTTTTTACCCCCTCATCCAAATCACTGATGAAGATGTTGAACGGTGCGGGCCCGAGGACCGAGCCCTGCGGAACCCCACTGCCCACGTCCTTCCAGGTTGAGAAGGACCCATCCACTACCACCCTCTGGGTGCGGCCCACCAGCCAGTTGGTGACCCATTTGACTGTGTGGGTGTCTACACCACAGCCCCCCAGTTTCTTAATGAGAACGGGGTGAGAGACAGTGTTAAAAGCCTTCCGGAAGTCCAGGAAGACTATATCCACTGCTACCCCTGCATCTAATGATCTGGTGATCTGATCGTAAAAGGCCACCAGGTTGGTCTGACAGGATCTGCCACTGATGAACCCCTGTTGGTTGCCCCTAAGCATGCAGTCCCCTGCTGGCCCCTCCTGGATGTGTGCCAGCATAATTTTCTCGAACAGCTTGCCTCGGATCGAGGTAAGACCAACCGGCCTGTAGTTTCCCGGGTCCTCCTTCCTCCCTTTTTTGAAGATGGGGACCACGTTGGCCCTCTTCCAGTCCTCCGGTACCTCACCAGAGCAACACGAGTGCTCATAAAGTTGTGCCAGGGGACTTGCAATGACCTTGGCCAGTTCCTTTAGAACTCTAGGGTGGAGATCATCCGGGCCGGCTGACTTGAATATGTCCAACCCCTCCAGAAGCTCCCTAACTAAATCCTCGCTAACCCGTGGTCCAGGTGTGCCTCCCCCGGGGCCCAAGGGGGGCCCAGCAGGGAAGTGGCTGTTCTGGTCCCTACTTAGGAAGACGGAGGCAAAGAAATCGTTAAACATGTTAGCTTTGCTGTCTGGTGTGACGACCAAGTTTCCCATGGCATCCTGCAAGGGCCCCACATTACCTGGGACCTTCTTTTTACCCCCTATGTATTTAAAAAAGGACTTCTTATTATCCTTAATCTGGGAAGCTAGCCCCAGTTCCATCTCTGCCTTAGCCTTCCTAACTACCCCCCTACATTCCCAAGCAACTACAGAATAGTCCTCCCTGGTGATGACCCCTTCTTTCCATTGGGTGTAAGCCTCCTTTTTAGCAAGGAGACATTCCCGGATGCTTTTGGTGAGCCACGGAGGCTTGTGTGCTCTCCTGCTCCCTTTGATCCTGGTTGGGATTACCTTCCTTTGGGCTTGGAGGATCGTCTCCTTAAGAAGCGACCACTCTCCTTGGACACTTGGCTCCCCTCCCCTCTGGGACCTCAGCGCTTCTCCAGTTATCCTCCTTAGCTTATTGAAGTCTGCCCTCCTAAAATCTAGGGCTGCTGCCTTACTGCATGCCTTTGCCACCTTGTGCTGGATGGTGAATTCCAGCAGGTGATGATCGCAGTCGCCCAGATGGTTGAGCACCCGCAGCCCCCTCACCAGGTCATCACCCGTGGCCAGCACTAGGTCCAACAAGGCGTCTCCCCTGGTGGGGCTGTGCACCTCCTGGGTTAGATGAAGGTCCTGCACTCTGGCCAAGAACCTGCGGGAGCATTCAGACCTGGCTGACTGCTCTTCCCAGCAGATGTCCGGGAAATTCAGGTCCCCCATGACAACCACATCCTTAGCCTTCACTACCTTTGTGAGCTGACCCAAGAATTCCTGGTTTAGCTCTTCTCCCTGGTTGGGAGGTCTGTAGTAGACTCCCACCGTTAATTCTCTTTCCCCTCAACTGCCTTGTACTCTAACCCAAAGCATTTCAGAGTGCCCCTAAATTAATTTATTTTCCTTCTTTCAAACTATAAGGATTTTTGAATTTTGGAAGATCCTGAATTATCTGTACTTCCTGTAATACTTAATTCTGTGCTATTGTTTTAAAACAGCCTATGTTGATTTCCTTTAAAGTTCTATTTAGAATTTAAAACCACAGTCCTGCAGGTGATAATTTGGCACAGCAGTTTGTCCATCTAATTAATTCTGTAAACTTCATTGGGTGTCTTGTACAAATGGTATAGTTTGTCCATGTGCTATCAATTGCAGAATTGGGGCTTTATGATGTAAATTATGGGAGCTAGCATTGGTGAGCCATTTTACTTAGACAAAAGAAAGAATGGCCTAAAATAGTTCCTTTAACCAGTCATAAAATAGCATTTAATGAATGTCTTTTCATTTTTCTCTTTCAGTTTCTTCAGTGGGTTTTTTGCTGCTTTAGCTATTCTTTTTCTCTGAAGCATGTGAATCTTGAGTACATAATTTTGGGAGATGGGTATTTTCATTCATTGATTATATGATTGTGCAGTAGTATTAGCAGAATTTTGTTTGACCACAACCAAAGTTATGAAGTAACATGTAGCAGTGAGTAAAATTTGGGAAAAGGTGGACAGTAATTAGATATTTCAACATATGAGTGGACAGATTTATATTATATTTCATATGCCAGTGCACTGTATTTGTTTTCTGTAGATCTTGGATACATTCTGGGAAGGTGGGAGATAATAAAAATTGGATTTTTGGGGTTTGGAAAAAGAAAGCTGATGAGAAAAATCCTGTTCAAACTTCTTTCTACTCTTACTGGTTCTGTATGTACTGCTTCTACATGCAACATTTGCTCTGTAGCTACCTTAAAAGTATGAAAATAACTTTCAAGAGAAACTGAAAACAGTAGAAAGAGTGTGTTTAGGATTTTTTTAATTTGTTCTGAGTTGGTTCGATATATAAAAGCCTTCTGGAATTGATACAAGTGGATTAGTGAAAAGGCTATGGTAGGCCATGTAAACCAGAGAGGAACCAGCACTAGCATTTAGGAGGTGCAGTAAATAAGCATTATGATGTCTCAGCACATTAGCAAGTTTGTTCTGACTTGCTGTAAAACACATAAGCTACTTAAATATGCTGCTAAGCACTTATGTCTGTGTAGTTGTATATAGGCAATTCTATCTTGAATATTGTCCTCAGAAAGGAGATTTTTTTTTTTTTTTTAATGGAAAATGTGGATTAGTAATGGAGCACAAAAGCACCTCCTTGGTATAAATCAAGGTAGTAAGCAGTACTGCTGACTGACTCAGCTTAAGCATATTGCAAAAAGTCTGCCAAGTAAACCATCTTATTGGAAACTACAGATTTCAAAAGCCACCTGTCTTCCTCATTCGGCTGCTTGGCCCCATTAAGTTTAATTGGCATTTGTTTTCTAGAGAGAGGTCTTTAGAAATGTAGATTTAAATATGTTGTAGGATAAGCTAGCCTTGCAAGTGAAGGTTCTGCTGTTCACTCTTTTAAAGAAAGGCAAGGGATAAGGATGTAGCAGATTGAAAGGTTTCTACCTTCTAATTAACGTGTTTTGCTATTTTTTTAAATTAGTCTCATTGTACAAGAATGCAAGTTTTACATATGATTTTAATATTAAAAGCCTAAGCTGTCTGTCTGTCACGCTTTATTTGTGCTCTGATTGGCTGACAAACAGCCAGTAAGAACACAAAGAAGCATTCTGACAGAGGTAGCCCACCACTTTGATGGTGGGGGGCGGGGGGGGCCAAGCCAGCACAGCTGGCCTCACCCTGTCCCCGCCCACCCGCCCTGCTCCCTGGAGGCAGCGGCAACAGAGAGGATGGAAGGGGGAGGTGAGGCCACCAGGGTTGGCCTTACCCCACCCCCCACCCTGCTCCCTGCAGGTAACGCAGGGGGGGAAGGGAGCACGCCAGAGCAAGGGGGAAAAGCTGGCCTGCTGTAGTGGAGGGGTCGTGGAAACAGAGGGCCCAGCCCAACGTGGCAGTGGCTGGGGGAGAGAAGGAGCAAGCCTCCTTCCCACCCCCCACCCTCTTTGGGCCTGAGCTTACTCCTCCTCCATCCCCCTCCCCCATGTCAGCCCCGAGCCTGCTTCTCCTGTCCCCAAGCAGGCCCAACGCAGGGGCTGGGGGGAGGAGCAGGCGCGTGGTGGCGGTGGGGCTAGGGGAGGACTGGCAGTGACGGTGGAGCCAGGGGGGAGTGAGCCCAAGCCAGGGGAAAAGCCAGCCTGCCACGGCAATGGGGAGGACAGCAGGCCTAGCCCAGGCCAACACGGCAGTTGCTGTAGGTGGGGAGGAGCAAACCTCCTCCCCACATTGGGCCCAGGCCCAATCCTTCCCCACTCCCCCATGATGGCTCCAAGCCTGCTCCTCCCGTCTCCCCATTACTGCCAGGTAAGCCTAGGCCTGCTGCTCCCCACCCCCTGCCTCCCCACCATGGCAGCCCAGCTTCTCCAGCTATGTCCAGGGGGTCCATGCAAGATGACTGATCAAGGGAAAAGCATGTCCACTTGCACTTACAATTCAGAGGGGGCTGCACCTCTAGTTGGAATATTTTAGGGGTCCACAAAGGACAGATGGGTGCAAAGCATTGCCCTACTGCCTATTTCTATGGCTCTAGCCATTCCCTACTGCCTGCTGCTGTCGCCTATCCCTACTGCTATTGGCTATATGTACAGTGGAAATGGCACTATTGCTATCGCCAATTGCTGCTGCCTACTGCTGTTGGCTATATCCCCCCCCAACATTATTCTTGACAGGCAGTTAGCTGACGGAAACAGTCAATCAGAGTGCTCCAAGCATGGGGGAGCCACCACCATGTCAGTTTTAATCAAAGATGGCTGGTAGAGTATCTTTCTGGCAAGGCCATTAGTTATTCCTTTTGGCATGCCTTAGGATGGAGGGTGCAAATACCTAAAGGCTTGACTAATCTGCCTTGCTATATTTCAACCTTGGCCATGACTTAGATACATAGAAGTCTCTAAGCCAAACGTTACTTGTCATCCTCATTTGCTGCTTTCCTATGAGTTGTATTTTGTAGGAAAAAAATCAGCACTATGTGCCTACCCAAAAGGGAACAGATTCAGTCTCTGAAAATGGCTGAATATTAGAGGTGTACTGATACATTGGTCCAATATCAGATCAGCACCAATTGGAAATTGGCCCGATGCGGCAAATAATTTATCTGATAAATGCCCATGCGTGTGTGCAGCCGCAGTGCAGCACATAGGCAGTGACAGCCAGCAGGATGGAGTGCTCCATGCAGCTGGTAAATCTTGTGTGGTGGAAGGGAAGGGGCTTGGATGCAGATCAAGGCCCCTGTGGTAAGGAAAGGTGTGGGGCTGGGGCAGAGGCTGTCCGACTGGGACAGGTGTGGGACTGAGGTCTGGCTCATTGGGGGTGGTGCATGGAGGGATCTCCCACCATTGCGTGCGGGTCATCCAGTGCTCATCTGGTAGCTTCCGCTGCTCATCTGGGAGGGCACAGGAGTGGGGGTATGCCCCCAAATCTGCACAGGATGGGCTAGAGCCAGGCTTTTCCTGTCCAGGCAGATCTGGATGCACCCCCCCCCCCCACAACCACCACCACCCCTGAGCCCTCCCGGACAAGCAGCGGGACCAGCAGCAGGAGCTGCCAGACGAGCACTGGATGAGCAAAGATCTTGGGGGTCACACACCCCCACCCTCCAGATGAGCCATTAGTGGCTCTGGCCTGCACCCTTCTCCACTGAAGAGCTGCATATTGGAAATCGGATCAGTATCAGCTGATATGCCTCCTTAAAAATCGGTAGTGTTCCGCATTCTGTTTTTATATTATAAACAAATAAATCTGGGAATTTTGGTGGGGATTTATCTTTAAAACATAAAAGCCAGGATGAAATCAGGATAAAAGGAAGAAAAGGGGGAAAAAAATCTGTTTTAAATCAGGGGGTGAGGGAGGGAGTAAGGCTGGGACTAGGGAAGGGGCAGGGGGAGGAGCATGGTGTAGCCTGTTGGCCAATCCCAGTGTTGCAGCAGGCAGCAAAGCAGGGGGGAGCTGTCAGTTGGTGTGGAGCAGAGGGGGCATGGCTTATGTGCCCCCCCGGGAGGGCTGCAAGCTGGGGGGGGCCTGTGCTGGGCTCTTCCCAGAGGGCACATGCTGCCATGTCTGTGGCAGGAAGCACATGGCACTGCACCCTACCTTTCTTCCCTGGCTGCGTGGATGCCCCTCCCCCTGGTGCAGCAGCCTGCTGCCGAGCTACACTAATATTTGGGGAGGGGGAACGGCACACAGCTGGATGTGGGGGTGGCTGACCCCTGCACCTCCTGCCCTGCTTGGGGTCAGAGCCAGGAGCCCTGTGCCCCCCAGGCAGTGGCTCCAGCCCTGTGGGCCTGTGCAGAGCAGCACGGGCCCACCGCAGGGAGTGGAGCTAAGCTCTCCTACCTGCCCCCCACAGTGGGGCTTACAGTGCCCAGGGCAGGGCCAAGGCCAGAGCTGCCGGGGTGCATCTCGGACCAGCCTGACCCAGGAGTGATTCCTGCAGCCTGTCCTGCCCCACCTGGAGTTAGAGCCAGGAGCCCTGCATCCCCAGGCAGCATCTCCAGCAACCAGCACCTCCCACACGGCCACCAGCACCTCCCCGCCCCTCACTCCATATGCGGCCATCGCCACTGCCCCCTGCCTCCTCCCATGTCCAGCCAGGAACCTGTACGTCAGGTAACCGGCACAGTGGCGCTTTTAGCTTGCCAGCACCACCCATTTTTCAGTTCAAATCTTTGTTAACTGGCATGAGTAGGGAATGGGTCATTCCCCACTTATTCTGGTTAACAGGGATTTGAACTGAAAAATGGATGTAAATCAGTAAAAACTGAATTACTTAAAATCAGGGAATTTATCAGTGAAAATCTGTAAAAATTGAGAATGCGGAACACTAAAAATTGGCTATCAGTATCGGCCCCAAAAATCTGTATTGGTGCTCCCCTGCTGGATATGTAGATAGGTGAATTTTTTTAATGTGAAGAGGCAGATGACTTTTACGCAGGGGTGGATGATTATTTCAGCTGGAGGGCCGTTTAATGAGTTTTGGTGAGCTGTGGGGGGCTGCAAGGGTAGCCTCCCCCCTTGACAGCCTCCCTGCCCCGTGGTCACTGTCTTGGGGTTGGAAGTCCCTCGCTTTGCCCTGGAAGTACTCCTTTTTGGAAAGGGATTTGCCATCTTGGAACTGGGGGGGGGGGGGAGAATATACTAAAATCACACAGGTACACTAATATTTTATTTTTATTTCAAAAAAATATTTTTGTTCTGATATGTGTATGTTTGCATTGTGTATCTAGAGGTGACTGCATAAAAACTTAAAATGAAGGCTTACTCTTGTACGTTATGGTAGGGGGAGGGGATATAATGGCATGTGGAGGGCTGTGGGAGTATGGGTGGGTGGATATGGGGTTTTTCTGGGTTGGTGTCAGTGTGTGTGTATGTGGGGTATGGGTGGGTGTGTGGACATGGGGTTTATAGGGTCTGTGTCCTTGTGTGTGGATGTGAGGTGTAGGGGTACCACGTGTTCCCCGGCTGCAACATGGGACTTGCCACTCTGTGCCTCCATGTGCAGCTCCTGGCTGGAGTGCCAGAAACCCCACCAAGAAGGCAAGGAGCCTGCCCAGCCTGATGGTGCAAGACTTCCCACAGCTCCTGGCACTAGCGTGCTGTCGGGATGGGCTGTCTCTGTGCAGTTCCTGGCATGGCAGCCAGGAACCATGTGCTGCAGGACTGGCTCGGCCAGCTTCATGCTGCACTACCTGGGCCATGACATTGCAGCTGGAAAACATGTGGTGTCTGGAGGGGACAGGCCAGGCCGGCCAGCTTCATGCTGCACTACACTGGTCCCAACACAGAGCTAGCCTAGCCCTGTGGCATGTGGTTCCTGGATACAGCATGGGACCAGCACAGAGCCAACCTGGTCCCTCCCATCCCAACCCGATGGCTTGGGAACCAAGGGAACCGAGCACCACTGGGCCGGGCTGGACTGGGTCTGTGCCACGCCATGTGGATCCTGGTGTTGCAGCCAGGAACTGCGTACCTCTAGGCCGGCTCCATGCAGCACAGCATGGAGCTGCCCAGCCCAGCTGGGCACCTTCTGGCACCACACAGTTCCTGGCAGCACAGCGTTGAGATGGCCTGTCTCATCGCATCCAAGCCAGCCCTGCAGCATGTGGTACCTGGCTGCAACACCACAACCTGCATGGAGCCAACCCAGCCCATCGCATTCCAGCCCGATTGGCACCCTAGCGCCAGGAGCCATGAGGAGTCCTACACCATCAGGCTGGGATGGTTCCATGCCTCCACATGGGGTTCCTGATGCTCTAGCCAGGAGACCCACGTGGAAGCACAGAACCAGAATTTCCAACTGCTTGCCTGGATTTGACCTTCAGGGTTCATTGCCACGACCCCTACAGTAGGTAGTGGTAATACCCAGTTTTTTGATGCAGCTCCAGAACTCAGGGAGTTAACATCAGTTGCCTCCCCTCCTTACCTACCTCAGAGGACTGTTGTGGGGAGAAGAGGTAGTGGCATTAACTTCTCAAACTTCTGATACAGTGGCTCCAGCAGCTATGGGAATTGATGCCACCACTGCCACTCCATGGGTCATCCAGCTTTGAGAATCTCCAGGACACAACAAGTTTTTAAAACCCCTGTCTCTAGAGCAGTGGTCTCCAAACTTTTTTGATCGTGCACCCCCTATCGGTAAATAAATTTTTGAGCACATACCCGCAATATATGTATATTTATATAAATGTAAATAGAAGTTCTAATATTTTCTTCCCGTACCCCAATGGATTGTCTTGCACACCCCCTGAGGTGTGTGCACCCCACTTTGGAGACCACTGCTCTGGAGCAATGAGATTTTGTAGCTCTGTCAACCTTTTGTGGTCATATTAGATCAGACTATTCTCCCGAAGTCTGTCAGGTTCATACAGGATGTAACATATTGAAACTGTGTCATTTAAACTTCTCCATCAGAGGCTTTTACTGTGGTCTTATTTAATAATAAATACTTTGCCTTCTATCCATTTTTCTCAAAGCACTTTATGAATATTCATAAACTTGGCCATAATAGCCTGTGGAACAGAACTTCCTCATCTCCAAGATGAAGACAAATTGCATAGTTTAAAAGGATATTGTTGATTTGAAAATTGCATTTCTATCAACTTGTTTGCTTCTTAGTGTTACCAGTAACACCCATATTCATTATAAGACTGTGGTGAGAAACTTTTTTGCCAATTGTTTTCTGAATCTCAACTGCATTAGTTGCATTTTCTGTTAGTGGTTTCAGCTGTCTAGCCTTTCATGCAGCAATAGGAGAAAGAGGAGTGAGATAGATATATAGAGATATAGATATAGAGATATAGATATATATATTATTTGTTTACTTTTTAAAGCAGAAAACGTGAAACCGTAAACATTTCAGATGCATGGGGTTCAAGAAAAGTAGCCAAATGTCAAGTTAATATCCCCTTTTTTAAATGACTTTCACGGCCATGCAAGAAGTCCTGTGGCAGAACCAGGAGCAAACCCACATTTCTTCAGTCAGTTTTGTATCTCACCTACAAGAATACTGTATTTCCATCCAAGTGTGGAAACATAATAATTTCATAGTTGTTAGGGGCTGGAAGGGACCTTACAGATCATCGGGTCTAGGCCCCCTGCACTTCGGCAGGAAAGACTGCTGGGATCAGATGACCCAAGCAAGATGGGCATCAAGATGCTTTTTGAAGATCACCAGGCTGGATGACTGTACCACCTCTGGGGGAAACCTGTTCCAAACCCTTGGTACTCAACTTGTAGAGAAGTTATGTCTAGCCTGAAGCGATCCTCAGTTAGCTTGTGCTTAATATTTCTTGTCTTCCCCTGAGGGGTCTTGGTGAACAGATGCTCTCCCAGGCCCTGATGGTACACCCTTGATATAAACTGCCACCAAGTCCGCTCTGAGTCTTCTCTTCTCCAGGCTGAGCAGTCCCAAGTCTTTCAGCCTCTCCTCATATGACTGGTCTCTAAGCCTCTAATCGTGTTCATGGCCCTCCTTTGTACTCTCTTGAGCTTTTCCACATCCTTCCTGAAGTGCGGCACCCAGAACTGGACACAGAACTCCAGCTGTATTCTCACCAAGGCTGAGTAGAAAGGGAAGATGACATCCTCAGCCTTGCTTAAGATGCCTTAGTAGATGCATGCCAGTGTTTGATTTGGTCTGCAAGCTATGGCATCACATTGGTGGCTCCTGTTGATTTTGTTGTCTATCTCGACACCCAGGTCTCAGTCAGATGTGGTGCTAGCAAGCCATAGCACTGCCGAGCCTGTAAGTGTGTTGTGAATTATTTCTTCCCAGATGGAGCACTTTACATTTCTTTGTATTAAACAACATCAGGTTGAGGTCCACCCACCTCGCTAGCCCATCCAGGTCAGCCGTATTGCCAGGCTGTCTTCAAGCATGACCACACTCCCCCATAGCTTGGTGTTGTCAGCAAACTTTGCTAGTTTGCTTTTAATACCCAAAGCCAAATAATTGATGAGCATATGCCTTGGGTTCTATAGAATCTGTACCTAAATCAAAATTCTTTAAGATGTGGTAATGATTCAGATTCACTTCAAGTTGCTTACAAAAGCAGCATCTGAGTTGCACCTTAATTAATCATCCTGTCAACATTCTTCCCCCCACTTATGTTTCTATCTTGACAAATCTGTTCTCCTCTAGTGTACTGTCAAAATAATGTTTTTTTTAGAAATTTCTATCTGTTTTTTTTGTTGGACACTTGGTTGGTTCAAGAGAATCAAATCTCTTGGTAACTGGTGAACTTAAACTGCAGGTCCAAATCATTTATGTTTCTTAAACATTATATCTACTTATTTGGACTTGTTCAACTTAGTAGAACCCAAATTCATGCTGTAAAGGGGTCTGATTTTTCAGAAAATACTGAGCCATGCCAAAGGAGTTAGATCTAGTATGCTTATAGCAGGCTGCGTTGTGTATTGTAGGTATACCATTATTATTTACCTGTTGCTTTGTTTATGTGCACCATGTTTGCCTCTGTCTGTTTAATCCAGTTCTTTTTAGGTACACTGCAGTGTCTGTGATCACAGTTGTGCATTTCAGCATAATACAAATCCAATGTTGTGTCCAAATGCAAAGGAAGACCGTTTTGTTTTGTTTTTTTGCTACTATTTAGTTGGTCTAATAAAAGATATCGCCTCTGACCCAAGGGTTTTGTTTGTTACATAAAACCCCTTTCATTTGAACTGAAATAGAAGAGAAGGTACGAGTCAGGGCAAATTGTCTAGTGCATTAATACAGCAAGAGAAAAGCAAGCTGTCCCTCACAGCTGCATTTGCATGTCTTAAAGGAAAAATGGGAATCTTTCACATTCCCAGTATACCTTATAAGTTGTTCAGAGCCTTTCTATAAGAAAGATCCTGGACTAAATTCAACCATATTACAAGTCTGCACAGTTGCCATTGAGAGCTGGATTTGACCTAGTTCCATTCATAAGGACACTGTTTCTCTTTACGACTAATAAGCAAATGTAGGCTATCAGTAAGACTGGAGGACAAATAAACCACTGTATAGATTTTTGACATGTATCCAAAATAGTATCTCAGCATTATTAACAGAAACCTTATAGTGTAAAGGAGCCTATTAGAATAGTATCTCATGAAAGGCTGGTGGAAATCTTGCAGTGTCCATTCAGCTTCATTGTATAGAATCTAAAATAGTATAAAATTTAGCTAATAACACATTTTTACTATTACACAGTTCAGATGTAGCGAGTTCTCGGATTTTATAGTAAAGGAGATCTTTTTTTTGGGGGGGGGGGGGGTTTCCTACATTATGCAGGTAGCTTGTTAGAGGTATAATAGGTTTGTTCCCTTCCCCCTAAAAGATTCAGCCTGAGAGCCAAACCAAATAACCAGGAAAGCTTGGTTCCAGAGTCAAGTTTGCTCTAGAGATGGAATGCTCAGTCCATATGTGGATAAAACCATCTTACTTTGCTCTTCTAATGATTCTAATAGTTCCAACAGTAAATTTTATTTTTTTTGTCTACGAGATGACAGAAGCTAACTGAAAGGGCTGCTTAGACTGTACTTTCCAAGGAAAGAGAGAGGAAACGAACTGCCAGCACAGATTAGAATAGCCATGGTGACATCATAGTGTAGGGACACCTATGGAAAGAGTATTCCACCATTAATGGTATTCTCTCCACAGATCAAAAGAATACAATAATGTCTGGTTAGGCAAGATTGTGGGCTCTAGGATCACTCTGATTTTATGGATTATCTTCACCATTATCTTGTTAACTTCTTGAAGTAGCTATCAGAATTCAGAGAAGTTCTGTTTAGGGCCCTAACACAATGCTGCCCCATTCACATAATATTTGTTTAAAAATGTATGAGCTGTCCACAAGGGTGCACTCTTTCCCCAAAAAATGGGGTTGGTGATCACTAAATATCCCATACCTGTGTTCCATAGAAACTGTATTTAATTATTCATGTTTACTATAATATTAAGATTGTGCCATTTACTTCAGGGAAGTGAAGACAACCTGGGAGAAACTCCTGTTAAAACAAAGAATCTAAATATGAGGAGAGCTTTGATATCCCCTCTTATACATAAGATCTCAAAGCACTTCACAGACTTTCTGGAGAGATTCATTCCACACCGCATTCTAAAGCATAGTAATTATTCGTAGCATAAGATCATTCACAGTCATCAGCCTGCTCTGGGAAGCAAAGCGTACCTGATGGGAAGCAGAAAGAAATGTGAACAATACTCTTTAAATGGTGGCATATTTTCTTCCACTTCTTTGGAGTTATTTAGAGCAGCACCAGTTGTTGAATTACTTTTGCAGCTTTTATTTCAAGCAAGATTTTGAATCTTTGCAGAATGGCACAGGATTAAATAAAGCTCTTCAGGAATCAGTCAAGATTAAGTGGTTGCTTCTGTGGTTAGTTCATTACTTTCTAACACAATACACTTGTTCATAATTTGACCAGTGAGTTCACTTCAGCTTCAAGTAGTTACAGTTTGTAGCACTATGGAAATAGAGTATTCAGCACTAGGCAGTGTTCTGTAGTAACCCTCCAGTAGCCTGGCCAGGCTGAAAGTTAAGGGATATTTCAGCAAGTCATTCTTCATGCCAGGAAGATCTCTTTAAATATATAGCTTTGAAGAAAATGGAATGAGGGTTGAGACAAAGTCCTCTCTAGGACCAGCAAAAGATTTTTTTTCTTCAAGAAAAGAGAGCTGAAAATGGTGTGACAAACAAATGCTTCAGATAATGGTTTATTCATTTTCCTTTACTCTAGGTTATGCATTAGATCCCTCTATAGATAATCCTGAAGTTGCCACTAAGTATATTGGTTCTGTAGAAGAAGCGGAAAAGAATCAAGGTAAACCATTTTTAAATCCGATATGAAACTAAATGTAGTCTTAATTGCAACCTGTTATGTTGAGTTTGATTTTTGTAGGAAATAAGCGAATAGCTGTCATTAGGTGCAAGGACAATATCATTAAATGTCTGGTAATGACACTGGGAAAGATGCTTCCTAGAATGTAAATGTGAATCTTAGTCCTCCAGGTTTTTTTCTACTAAGAGATTAAATTATAATTCAACGTTAGAACATGGCATATTTGTTCATATACAAATCAATATTAAAGGCCAAGTTTTGAATTGAATTTGGCATTGCATCTATCATTTTGCCATGATCTGAGTTAAAATTATACTTTTTTCTGCATTGCAGTAGCTACTTAATCATCTATCCTGCTCAGTGATACAAGGCAAACAGATCAATCCTGGTGAAGAGAACATTTAATACTTCTGTTTGCAACCTTATCACTACTTAGTAAAACAGAGTTGTTTGGGGGTTTGTTTGGTTTTTTTAAGGAAAAGCCACTGGCAAGTTGCCAAGTGGTACAGGCATGCTGAATATGTACGAGAGTGACTGCCAGAGGCAGAGAAGGGCCTGTAATTAATATTTTTCTAAAATAAGTACAATGTTTTGGTCTTTGTGAAGTAGTTTATTTGCATGTAAAATTGTGCCTAAGTAGACATCATGGGTAGTAACATCTTCTCTTTATAGCTCTTCAAGATTTGTTCATCTGTGTAATTAATCCACAATCATGTACTTTGTTCCCTACATGTACGTGCTTACGTTTCACAAGGTTTGCAGTTCACTTTCTCCTTTAAAAGTAAAGTTAAGGAGATCAGAATTCCTTTGGAATTGCAATCTTGCTGTGGAAAGGCAGTGTCAAGATAATTCATATTTAAAAATACGTGTTCCATTACCTGCAACATCTCTAATTATTATATACAAAAAAAAAAGACCTAGCCACATTTCTCAAGTATGTTGTTTGGTTTCACTGCTACATTATCCATAACTCTTCTGTTTTCTATTCAGTCTTGCTCTCCAGTTCAAATGCATTAGATTGCTAGCAGTAAAAGGTTGTTGAAGTTTTAAAAATAGCAGATTAAATAATTGTATCAACAGGTTTTGTATGCACTATATATGCTTTAACATCCAGAAGTCAGTCACTCTGATTGCCCATGGTATTTTTCTTAACATTTTATTGAAACAATGAAGTTCTAAACTGCAAGCTAAGTTCTAAATGTAAAAAAAAAAAAGTAGTAGTAAAAGCATAACAATTCATGATAGATTAGTATATGTGTGCAATTTGTCTAAAATGGACAAGATTTTTTATGCCTTCATTGTGAGAAGAGAAAAAATGAATGAGGACTCTCATTCTTTCTGTGGTGATTAATCTTTACAAAAAATCTGCTAGCAGAATAGAGAACTTTATTTTAAGAAAAAATAAGGTTTTCGCACTTTCCCAAACTTCAAAGCATGTAAAGCATTAAGCAGTTAAAAATGCCTGTTTGTGCTGTACTTTCTGCAGAAAGTAATAGTAATAAATGTGACTCCTATAAAAAAAATCATGACTCATGCATGAATGTTAAATAATTAGCAACAAACCATCTATCATATCTATAATTTGTGTGTGTGTGTATTTAGTTTTGGTATGCTGGCTTTTTGGCTTTCATAAGTAGAGCAGCATTGTAATCTAGAGCATCTTTTGCCTGTGGATATTTATTTACATTTCTAAACCCAAAACAGCAGTCTAAGTTCTTGAAATTAAAGAAGACACAAATGTCAGCATGTAAAGCACTACATTTCTCCTTACAGGTTTAACAGTGTTTGAAACGGGGCAAAAGAAAACAGAAAAAAGGAAGAAATTCAAAGAGAATGATGCATCTAATATTGATGGCTTCTTGGGTCCATGGGCAAAATACGTGGATGAAAAAGAAGTGGCCAAACCTTCAGAAGTGCGCACTTTTTTTTTTCTTATATCAGTGCAGGATGGGAATTGTTAGCAATCTATTGATACCCTGGGCAGCAATGGCAGCAGTCACTTACAGAAGCAGTCATGTGTATCCACACAAGCCAATGTTTCTAGCAAGAAGAAACATTGTGGCAATGAGAGGCTTGAACAAAGTGCTCTAGATTGGAGTATTTGGAAGAAGGCTTTAGGTGATATTTCTAATTTATTTTGTTGGCTTTACAACAGCTGCTGTAAAAAAGCAAGCAGGAGGGAAGGATGGATAAATACATTAACTTGCAAAAGGGAAAAAATGACAAGTCACTGACTCTTGAATATCATAGAATGCATGTAAATAGCTCTTTAAAAATTCTTTCCAGGGTATATGTTACTAAGTTGTTTTGATGTAGGTTAATATGAACATATACAGGAAAACCTAGTTAATTCAAAATACAAAGGACCAAAAAAAAGCAACTTCAAAATAAACAAGTTTGAAATGACCATGCAGGGTAATTTGCATATATGCAAATTGCCACAGTATGTACAGATTCACTTGTACAAGAAGCCACACAGATATTAAACAGAACATTAAACAGAAAAACCCTATTGCATAATCATTATTTTAGTTTTTTCGTAAAGTGCATTACGTTTTAGCATACATGGAAGTACTTTGAGAACTTATGTTTATACAAAGTGAAAGCTACGTAAGATGTTATTTGAAAGCCAAAAGGCTTGTAATTTATTATAATGTGGTTCATGGGACTTGACCCCAGTAGAGTCAATGTCACATCAAGCCATGATGACCCCACAGCCCAGCACTGGTCAGTAAGTAAGCATACTCCAGTTACTTGCCCTCTTTCCTCTCCTCCCCCTACCCCCCAAGGATCCACCTGCTAATTAGCTCCCTGTTCATCACTGGACCAGGTGTTCTTGTCCCAAGTCCTGGGACCCTCCAAGAATGTATGTGGAGATGAGGTGTGGGGCCCCCTTGTCCAGCTCCATCTTATGGATAGCAAGGCCACCCTAATCGCATGTGACAGCTCAAGGGGCAGGGGGGCAACAGAGCCTTTCATCTCCACAGATGTTTGGTGAGGGTTACTGGACATTTAGGCTTATAAACAAAAAGGACTCATCAGAAATGACAAAAACGGCACTTTTCAGCTGTGGGACTGAAGTGGAAGTTGAAATGTAGTTGATGTAGTGGTTCACCATGACTTGGAAAAACTCTCCAATATCAAACTAATGAGGTTTTACTGTATTTCTAACCACCTTTTGAACAAGCATATGAATTCTCTTAATTTAAATAGTGATGCAGTTCAGGATTTTGTCATGAGATTCGCTGGGGGGTAATTGCTGGGTAAAAAAGTCAAGACAATACCTTGTTTTTCTAGGAAGAACAGAAGGAGTTGGATGAAATAACAGCAAAGAGACAGAAGAAAGGTAAACAGGAAGATGATAAGCCTGGAGAAGAAAAGACTATATTACATGGTAATGCCATTTTTATAATCTTCTTTCATTTTCCTTATTCTGCTCTCAAACATTTGCTATGCTTATTCATAGAATAATAGAAGATTAAGATTGTAAGGGACCATGGGAGGTCATCTAGTCCAACCCCCTGCTCAAAGCAGGACCTCCCCAACTAGATCATCGTAGCCAAAGTTTTGTCTAGCCAGGTCTTAGAAACCTCCAAGGATAGAGATTCCACAGCCTCCCTAGGTAACCTGTTCCCATGCTTTACTACCCTCCCCATAAGAGAGTTTTTCCTAATACCTAACTTAAACTTCCCTTGCTGCAACTTGAGGCCTCTGCATCTTGTTCTGTTATCTGGACACATCCAGATGAGTGCAGATATGCTGTATGTGTCACCTTGGATCCATCTGCAGCACCACACACCTCATATGCAGGCGTTCCCCACATTGCTACTTGGCAGCACAGGGGTGGGATGACCCTGGGATCTCCTGGGGTCAGAAAAACCCATGACAAAAAAAAGTGGGACAGCACATGGCAGCAGTGCACATCACCCAAAACAGGAGCCCGGCCAGCTGAAGCCACGCTCCAGCTGCTGGCCATGATTCCTGCTGCAGGATTGCTGTGGCTGCAGCTCCCAAAGGCCCCCAGGAGCCCAGGTAAGGCTGCTGGGGCCAGCACAGTTGCTGGCCGCAGCCTCCCCTACCCCACTCAGGGTAACCTGCCACATACCAGAGTGCACATGGCATAGGCATTCCCTGGGGACTAGTAGCAGTGGGACAAGGTGGGCCACTACTACTTGTCCCCAGGGAAACGCACATCACCACTCATCCGGACACATGCACTTAGAACAGTCTAGCTCTATCCTCTTTGCAACCACCCTTCAGGCAGTTGAAGGTTGCTATTAAATTCCCCCCTCAGTCTTCTCTTCTCCAGACTAGACTAGAGTCTGGGCAGAAACCAAAACCCTAAAAACGTCCTTTTGTATAGTAGTGAATATCAGTTTGAGGCCAACTATTAAAGCTTTTGAAGCTGGTGTATGAACAGGTGGCATTTCTACCTTACTTCTTGCAGGCATTAATCCAACTTTTTCCCCTCTGGAGATTTCTTTTACTGTTACCTTAATACCTTTCAGTTAAGCATGCTCACGATGTCTGATTATGATTATGACTGCTCCTTCCAAGACCTCATTAGATTAGGCCTGCTCATAAGGATGTGTGATATATTGTCAGCCATGCTGTTGCCTTGCCTTGCTGAGTGTCCAATTTAGAAATGTAAAAGGAATTGGAGTTAGACTGTCCCTAAGGTAGAGAAATAAGGAGCAGAGGCTAATGAGGTTTTGGAGGGAGCAGTCATAATCATAATCATGCTTAACTGAAATACTGTATTCAGTGCAGAAGCCTATCAACTGTGGGTCTCCCTTCATTGGCATTAATTCCCTCATGCAGGCAAAAATGTAGTTGGAATCTTTTTCTTCTCTTCCTATAAAAGAGATATCGGTTTTATTAATGGCTTGTGCTGTATTAGGTACCTGGTTCAGCAGAAAATGGTGTTGAACTGCTTGTTATATACTTTTATGTGGAATTATATTGGAGAAAACAAGTGTGTGACTAGCAAGTCGTCATAATCCCTTTTGTAGAGATGTGCATCATTTATTTCAAACATGAGAAATTCTTCTTGGGCAGAAAATTCACTTGAAGTTTTAAGGCTGAATAGATCTAAACCTTCAACCAAAAAGGCCTTAAGGGTTTACTTTTACTTCTCTCAAACACAAACCAGCTGCAAATTCCAAGTTAACATTCAATTTTAGGAGATTACCTAAAACATTCAATAGCCTGCATGTCCATAATTAAGGTCACTTGGATAGCCTTCCTTCTGCCATGGGAATTTCCAGAAATGGAGAGATTCACTTACCCAGCCATTGCTTTGGTTAATACATTATTACCTACTGTTGGAGCTCTGTTCTACTTTGAAATGTCTAAGGACATTTGGAACATGACATTTCCTTGGCAGAATTTGGTCTCTTTCTGGCTTGTTAAGCAGTGTTTTAATACAGTCTTCCTGTCATAGGGCTGGTCAGAAATTATAAATTACCATGCATTTCATCTCTCATTGAAGACACTAGAGTTGCGTAAGTGGCAAGACCCAGATTTCAACTCCTGTTGACATCACTGGAAATGCTGCTATTGCCTCAACTCCAGAGACGCGGATTGAGATCCAGGAACCTCATTTATCCTGCAGAACCTTTATTATTCTTGATAGGGAATAATTCAGGAAAAAAAGGTTGATGATCAGATTTTAAAAGTTTGCAGGACATGTATTTGGAAAAACTTTAGCTGTATACTAAACATACTTGGTATCAAATGATGAGGACAATACTCCAAGGAATACTTCTTTAGGTCATTTCAAAGAATACTCTTAATGCTTGTGATAGTTGTTTGTGTGAAATCTTTGAACATGTAAGCTGGCTGAATGTTTGAGTACTTTGCTTTTGCTTTTAGTCAAAGAAATGTATGACTACCAGGGAAGATCATATCTTCATGTTCCTCAAGATGTTGGAGTTAACCTGCGTTCTACAGTACCACCTGAGAAATGCTATCTTCCAAAGAAACAAATCCATGTATGGTCTGGACATACAAAGGTAGGGAATACTGGTTGGTTGCAAATAAGATGATTTTCTATATAAAGCTTTTACATTCATTGTGGAGGTTATTCTTATCAATATCCCTGTTGGATACTTTCCTCTTTTCTGAAACTGAATCTGAAAAATTGGGTGCACCATGAATTCCAGGGCATCTGAAATTTAGTGAAATATAGTACCTCATATAGTGTAATACCCTCTTATCTTATCTCTGCCCACTATCCCAGTAGAGTTTAAAATGTTGGTACCCTGAATAATTTACCTTCCAGACAGAGGACAAAGAACGGTAAGGGGCAGGAGAAGGAGTAAAAGCAGGAAAATGGAGAACGTTGACAGGCTCTGGCAGGGTTGAGATGGGAAAAAGACTGCTGAGGAGGAAAGGGGCACAGAGGTGCTATTTTGGAGAGAAATGAGAGATGCATAGAGAGCCACTGACATGGGAGACTTGCTGGAGTGTATTAAGAAGACCCTTGTCTGTGGGTATTACAGAAAGAAGACAGGGTAGATTTGCACCTTTATAAACTAACCAAAGTAGATAAATATAGCACAAGATTTCATTAGCTGAAGCTCACTTCATCAGATGCAGTGAAAGGACATGCAGAAAACAGTATTAGAAGGAGAGAGAAATTAAAATACAAAAGACAAGAGAAGGGAAAGTGAGGGGAAAGGTAGCGGGAGGGACAGTGCTGGGAGAAACAAGAAAACAAGAAATATAAGCCTATAGAAGCAAGGAGTCGCAAGTTAATCCAGATAATGGGATAAGAATCCGAAGTCCCTGTTTAAACCATACTTAACACAGTCAAGTTTGTGGATTTTTTTCTTGTTCTGCAATCTCTGATTAAAATTAGCTTTTAAAAGTTTGCTGTCTGAGAACAGCTATCCCAGGTGCATTATGAAGTGTCCAGTGAGGTTAAAGTGCCGTGTCCAAGGCTTTGCATCTGCCTGCAGCTGGTCTGTCAGAACAGTGTTCATTCATTCTGTCACATAGGTGTTGTTCAGTCTGTACAGTGTAGACTGGGGAGGGGCAATGTAAGCAGAAGACGATGTATATGACATTGGTGGAGTTGCAGGTGAATGAACCTTGGATAGTATAATCAGTGTTATTTGTTCCAGCAATGATCTGTGCTCCAACAGTGAAACTGCACACAAGGCATTTGGGTCCATTGCAAGACCTGGTGCCTCCGTGAAACTATAAGTTAGGTAGCCTGTTGCTTGAGAGGTGCCATTGGAGGCTGGGGGGCTGCTGCCTCTAAGCCAGAACTGGTTTGTCCCCCATGACTTCTTTCAGACAGTTATCTGTTTCCAGAAGAGTTTGGAGGTCATATGTCTAAGATGTTCAAGCCAGGGGCTGTAGGTGGTAACTAGAGGAACCCTTGTCCTTGTCCCAGGGCTAGTATTGTAGCAGGTCAGAGTGGGGTCTGAGTCTAGCATTGTTGATTTGAGTAGCTGCAGTTTTGGGGTTATAGTGTAGTTGTAGGAATTCCTGCTCTACATCCTAGATGTGCATCCCAGTTGGTCAGGTTAGAGCAGATTCATTTGTAATGCAGAGCTTGGCTGCAGACATTGGATTTAGTGATGTGATTAGAATGGAAGCTGGTGGCGTTAAAGTAGCTATGGCAGTCTGTTGGTTTCTGATGCAGTGTGGTGGCAATGTGGCCATTGCATCCCTTCGCTGGAGTGTTGGGTGACATCTTCCGGGGTTAGTTTGATGGAGGAGTAGAAGTTGTTAATGTCCTGGTGAAATTTCTCTTGAGAATCTTTCTCCTGTGTCCATACAATGAAGATGTCATCAGTGTACCTTGAGTAGATCAGGGGAAGGAGAGGGCAGCTGCAGGGAAAGTTGACTTTACAGTCCGTTATAAATATGTTGGCATGTTTGAAGCCAGGTGCGTGCCCATGGTCATGCTATTCATTTGTAAGTTTAGTTGCATACGAGGACAAAGCAGGAGAATGTAATAGAAACAGAAGCAATTTTCTCACTGGGGATAATGTTCTTTATGGCTTGTAATCGTCCTTATGAAGGATTTTGGTATACAGAGATATAACATCTCTGGTAGCGAATAGGGTGGTATCTGGAGGCTTGTCAGTGGAGATCAGTTTCCCTAAAAAAACTGTGGTGTCCTCAAATACCTGACAGCTCCAGTGGCATATGGGCCCAGGATAGTCCACATAGCCAGAAACTCCCTCCATGATGGAGCCAATGCCAGAGACAATGGAATGGTCTGGGTTGCCAGGTTTGTGTATCTTGGGTAATAAGTAAAAGTTGCCTGGCCTGGGCTTCTGGGAGGTAAAAGCAGTAATCGTCTCCTGCGTTTCCCAAGGTAGGTCCTGTCAGTTTCTTCTGGTCTTGTGCCTTGAAATAGAAGTAGTGGGGGAGGCACACAGGGAGCTTGTGGTGGAAAGTGGGGTGCAAAGAGTCCCTTGTATATACATTTAATAAAACTCTCTGGGATTTTTATTATGTTGAGGGAGGGGGCAATTTTATCAAAAATGCTTGTTCATTGAACCTGACACTTTGCAGAAACGTATCAGTCTATGTCATTGAAATAGTAACCTGGAAGGTTTCTCAAGTGAGTTGGAAGGAAGGAGTTTTACCCCAAAGTAGCCAATAGCCTGTTAAGGCAATCACCAAGAAATTGTGAAACAACAAAATTGTAAAATTGGGAATCCTAAATTAGAGAGAGAAATCAAATATGCTTGCTTAAAACATGGGCCTTCAATCTACACATCTGTGTTTTGTTACTACAGTGTAGCAGCGAGCTTCACTTTGATGCTCATTGTGACTGCTCACCCAAGTAAAGTTTCACATTTCCATTAATGTTTTCAGGGCCAGGGTCTTTGCCATCCTCATCTCTCATGAGGTCAGAGATGGAAGTACTAAATCTTAGAGAGGCCTCAATATTGGTCACACTGCTGTTGTATAAAAGCCATTGCAATCACAATTGTGAAGGATTGGGTATATTACAAAGAGGTATGATCGACAGAAGCCAGAGCTTCTACTGTGATAATCTTTTGTCAAAGCTATCATTAAAAAACCACAAGTAGTATTTCTTTCCCAATAATTGCCATAGTAACATGGGTTTTGGGCTTTGAAAGAGGAGTATGCACACAGCTGTTGCAATGAATCAGGGTTGCCCCTGGCTGATTCATCAATAGCAGTTGTTCAAACTGCATTGCTTTGCTGAAAGGCAAGTGTGATAGAAAAGTTCTGTATAGTTCATATTTTAGTGGTGTGTAAGGGGTTGCCCTAAACACTTTAGAAAAGAGGGAGTAGAATTAGGAATTCAAAAACATTCAAGTTTAACTTAATTTTTTAATTGTAACTTTCTTTACAGGGTGTTAGTGCAGTCAGGTTATTTCCACTCTCTGGCCATATGTTGCTGTCTTGCTCCATGGACTGTAAAATTAAGGTGAGTTGGTTCTAAATATCTCTCCGTACATACGTTGAATTCACAGTGTTTTAATTGAGCTGAACTTCTGTTAGAAATGGTTCACACATCTTCTGTTTTTAAGTTTGCATCAGGCTAAGATATAGTCTCTCTGAAACAGGATTATCAAATTCCACCAGCTGTCTTGAGTGGTGCAGGGCTGATCCACAGGCCAGATTGGGCTTGCAGTCCGCCCTGCATAGAAGATGCCCTGTACCTGGCCTCACTCACCATGTGCAGCATGCACCCCAGAGTGAGATGCTCTGCATGTGAGACCCACTGGCTGGATGATAGGGGTCCACTGGCCAGATATCACTTTGACACCCCTACTCTTGAATAATCCCTCCCCAAAAATGGTTGGATTGACTTTGTTCAACAAGTCAAATTAACCCTTACGGACAGCTTTTACTAGAAGACATTCTTTTGCAAAGCTAAGTTTTACAACTGACTGAAATGTTGGCAGGAATGAGGGGTTTTGGTGTAAATTTCCTGCTTTGAGTCTATGACACTGGAAAAATGTATGAATTTTCATTTTGCTGTTGTCTTTTGTTTTGTATATACTCGTACAAGAATACTTCATTGTGTTTTTTTTAATGGCCAAATGAGAATTTTAGAGCTGGCTGTTTAAAGTTCAATGACCATATTCTGCTTTCTGTTGAACTGTTTGGAAAACTTCTGTCTTGAAATTCAGAATTACGATAATTTTACCAAAGGTTGATTGTCATTAGTCAGATTAGTTTAAGGTGTTTCACATGCTCATAGCTGGTTTTGTACCACGTTCTTCTTAAATGTTTTACCATTTTAACATCCTCTTCATTTTGTTTTTTCCCATCCCAAGCTATGGGAAGTATATGGTGAACGAAGATGCCTACGAACATTCATTGGTAACTTTTTCATTTCTTTTCTTTTTTTGCTGAAGTCTTTGTATATTAAAATAGCTTCCTTATCACTTTGGTGCATGGGTCAGAGTCATAAAGTATATGTAAGCATCTGAGAGAAACATCAACTTTTCAATATAATGTTGGCAATGACAGTTGCAGAGGCTGCATTTGTGCATGAGTCTCACTGTTTTTAATCGGTGTGATTTAGTGTTTTTAGACTATTAAAGAAACGTATTCGTCAGTCACGTATGGGTTATTAACCAGAACAGAATCAAATGCAGCTCTTGCTTTTTTCTACTTTGTTACCTATTGCTCCCTTCAGGCCCCCTCTGCATGTGCAGGTAAATGCACATGTGGCATGGCTGGAAACACGATCGTGGGATTGCACATTAGATCCTATTGTGCCTTATTGCTTGTGAAGGGGGAGCCCAATCCTGGGCTTCCCATGCACCAGCAAAAAACAAGCCCCTCCCCTTAACTGAGGGACTTCCAGCCACAAAGGCATCCCATGCATCCCCATGGCTGGGAGATCATCACTGAGACAATTCCCCCTATACCAGAAGTTTGTGAAACCCCCAAGGCAGGAGGATTGCCACTGGGGTTTTCCACTTCTCCATTCCCCACCCTCATCCCCATCCCAGGAGTTATACACATCCATGGGGCTGGGAGATTGTAGCTGTGCCCTGTGCCTCCTGGAACCCAGCTGGGTCCCAGCATTAGGAAGAATATCGTGGAGATCTAGTGTCTGCAGGTGTGGGGCTCTGGGTCCTGGCAGCTGTGGAGCACTGCCAGGACCCAGAATCCACAGCAGCTGGTGCTGAGAGTGCCTAGCAGCTGTGGGACTCGCAGCCCCAGCTGGGCAATGTGCACCCCTGCTAACAGGGCCCACAGCCACAGGGGAGATGCTGCTAATGCAAATTAAACCACATGCAAATTAAAGCTTGATAGCAACCAGCTATAAAGTTAGTACACATTTTCAAGTTCTAACTTTATGGCTCGTTGGAGCTTTTTATTGTGTAATAAGTAGTTTGCCCATGTAGATGGTCTCAAGGTAATTGTAGAATTAACTGGTTATTTGCACCTGTACCATGTAAAGGGGGGGCCTCATCATCCCATTTTAAAGTAGGTGTTACCTGTATTGGTGAAGAGTCTCACTTTTTCTGTGATGCACCCGGCACACTTTTATATGATAACATTCTCTGTGTCATAATTTTAAATAAAGTTCTTCTGGGCTAGACAAGAACTGGATTTCTAATGCAAAAGCAGCAGAAAAATTTCCATGAATCCTTTAAAACCCACTTTTAAATATGAAAAATAAAAAAGTCCAATATTTTTCTTTTTAACAGAGCCCTTTTAGTGAGTACAGTTATGAACAGCTTAGTGGTGTTGGCTACAGTATACAAGCACTGGTTTTACTTTTTGAAGTGGAAACACTTGTAAAGCATTGTTCAAATAAATGTACATCAGAGAGCAGCATTAAGTGCCTTTTACCTAACACCTTTGTTACATGAAGCGCCAATAGAGTCACAAAGCACATGCCTCCCAAAATGATCTCTGAACTGTAATTTCAGAACATTCCTGCTATGGAAATCTGGCTATATTTATTTATTTTTAAATCAAGTTAGTAACGCCAAATGAAGAGTCTCTATGAGTCTGGTACAGTGACGAAACGGGATTATTCAAAGGGGTCTTGAGGGTGTTGCCTTTGAGTAGAACATCCTGACATTTTTCTGGCAGACTTGTGAAGAATCGTCTCATCTAAGTATTTCCTGTATGTACAAAGATAGGTACCTAATATATATTGTAGCTACCACTGAATTCCAGCATATTCCAAAGTTGCATCTTGTGTTTTGAATTCCCCTATGGCAGTGATTCTCAACCAAGGTGCCTTGATATCCTTTCAAGGGGTGATCAGTGTTAGCATTGTCGGGTGTGTAAACATGATTCGCAAGATAAAACCAGAAATTTCAAATAGAAGTTCTTAGTCTTAAAAACATTCTGACCTGCTGTGGTCTTTCTGAGGTCTTCTCAACAAAAGAGTTCTTCTATTATATTATATAGTCGAAAAATGAGTTAAAACTAAGAGTTGGCTTTTTCCAAGGGGTGCTTGTAGTCTTGAGAGGTCTGCCTCGAGTACAAAAAGGTTCAGAACCACTACCAGGTGGAACTGAATTTATGATGCAGATACCTTGTTCCAGGCAGACTACAACCACTCCATTCAATTAATGGGTGAATTTTATTGATACACAGTGACAGCAGACAAGAATAATGCAAACAGTTTAATATCTACCAGTCCCAGGGCTCACAGAGTCAAGGTACATCTGGCCAGTATGTGAGCTTTATTTTGAGGTTCTCTCTTCAACATCAGATGTCTGCAGCCTGGAGATCAAAGGCTGAAGCCCCATCCTCCACCCAGTGAGGGGGTGGGGGTGACGGGCTGGTGGTATGTCCTCTATCCGTGGTGTCCTCAGGTTCCCTTCTTAGGAACCCTTTGCTGCTCCAAAATTCCTCCTTTTGTATTCTTTCTCTTTTTCTGATGACTCTTCATCTTTGGGGATCATTGATTGGTCTACTTGTGGTCTTCATACAGTCCATGTTCTGTCCTGTTAGCATATTCTTTTGTTTTGCAAACTCATCATGTGCACTCATCCTAATTTGGGCTTTCCTGGTCTTCTCCTAATTTCGTCTGTTCCCCAAAACCAAAATCCCAAGGGCTCGACAGCTGGTCACTGTGATCTGGGCAAACCTGTGACCTGTCCTTTATTTCATGTTATGAAACACTGTGGTACATGTCTTCAATTTTCTAGCCTGTGTGTCTGCTTGATGCCTGCCTGTATCAGACACAGTGGGCCTTGAAGGAGACTGTCACAGACAGGCTTTTAGAAATCAATTGACCTTTGCCATTGCCCTGGACCATTATTCTAGTCTCATTTACCTACGAGCCAGTTCCCTAAAGCAAATCTCTAAATACCATTTTTTTAGCCAACACTACCATGGTGTTTAATGGTTGGCTCTTCCTTACTTTTTTATCTTTTAGAAACTGATGTTGGTAACTTATACAGCATTGTGGCTGCAACAAGCCATAGGTAGATTTTAAAGTGCTTCTTGCCAATTTGTAAATGAATATGCCATGCCTATTATTTTAGTATATTTGAGAGATCAACATTATGTTTTAAGCTGAATTTTAAGTGCAGTGTTTTGGAGGTCATATTCTAAATTGAATATTAACAATTATCTCTTTATTTTCTATTATGTTGCAGGCTCTTGTCACATACTCATGCTATCTGAGTTGTTGGATTAATTCGTTTTGAGCATTCAGTATAACACCTAATGTCAGTACAAAGTAACTTCCAGCTTAGCTGTGTTTGCAGTAGACTTTGGTAAATCCCCCACTGTTGCATGATCTCCGCTAGTGGGAGCTGATGGTTTATCACTGTGTTGTCTATACTTATTCAGTTCAGGTTTACGTGACACAGTAATAAAAAAAAACAATGATTACTGCTGTATAAGCTTTCTCCACACTTGCATTACGGCTACAGGGTAAGCTGTGGTAGTACAGCAGTCAGACTTTCTGGCACACATTGGCCCCTCTTAGTCCACCACTGGCAGGGTGTTTTTTCTTAGAAAAGGTCTAGTAGGCCACCTTTTGACAGGTCACTTGTTCAGTTTGTCACCTATCTACATTCTAGCTGTGGTAACATTTGTCAAAACCATAATTCCTAGCTTTTTTTCTTACCCAGCCCTTTTTATCTCATAGGACACAGTAAAGCTGTTCGAGACATCTGCTTTAACAACGCTGGGACTCAGTTTCTTAGTGCAGCATATGACCGTTATATTAAACTCTGGGACACTGAAACAGGTACGCTTCAATTCATAAGCATTTTAGTTTGGTAATCTTTGTAGCAGCCATGAATACAAAGTACTGCTGTTTTAAATAGCCAAGTGACTTTCTTTTATTTGTAATGTGCTCTTACAATTTGAAAGCTGCTGCTGTTGAGTACAGGGAGAGCAATTTTCTCTCTCTTTCTGAATTTTTTCTTGCTTGTAATGCACTTAATTTTATTTTGGCATTTTTGTGAAATTAAAAACCTGTGATAGCAAGGTTTGGCAGACTATGAAAACTAACACTGTGCTAGAAATTGGCCTGGCAGGTGTAATACTGGGACCATTTTTTCCCCAATTAGATTTGGCTAAATTTCGCTCATAGAAATTAACAAATTATATAAATTATATTTTTGGAAGGTGTATTTTGGTTCCTTCCAAAATGATTCTTGCAGATTTAAAAAAAAAAGTCAATGATCTGGAAGAACAGTAACTATCAACTGAATTTATTTTGCAAGATTAGTATCTTTTTTTCATTTCAGAGGATTTCTGGAAATAAGTATTCACCTAATGCTGAGTATCATGCAGCTAAAAAAAAATAATGGGCTCTTTAAAATCTTATTAGATACTGAGAAGCATTGTTCTTAATGCTTTTCTGATGTTCCAAGGATACCAGTGGTACTTAGTAAATATTAAATACTTAAGCTGAAGACTGCCTTACTTTCATGTGGTTTTGCAAATAAGAAGCATATTTTTTCTTATGTGATGAACCTGAGTTGAATTGTGTAAGTAGCTACTCTTCTGTCATTTCGCACGGACTGTAGGTACCATTTTATCAGTAGATGTATCTAAGGTCTTTTTCACCTAGAATAAAAGCAGCTTATCAGTAGGTTCAAAATAATAAGAGTAGGGGGAGAAGAGGAAGCTGTCCCAGAGAAGAGGAAGAGTCCCAGAGAAGAGGAAGCTGTGTAAAACTGTCAGTGCCATCGTAGTGTTTTAGGTTTTTAGAACTATTTGAAATAGCTGAACCTCACAGGTAGTGGACCGTGGCTGTTGGTGCTCCTTGTTAAATGTGGTTTCAGTATTTTTGAAATGTGGCTCTCCCCTTTAAAACTAGACTTGTTACAGTAGCATTGTGAGGGTTCCAGGTTTGTTTGTAATTGTCAGTATGTGTCAAACTTGTTGTTTACAAGAGAGAGAAGTTTGAATCCTATAAATTAAATGTGGTCTTTGAGAGACGTACTGTAATTTCTTCTGCTGCTGTACCATCACTGGTAGTAAATGCAGAAGGCCAAATTATGGCCTCCTGCCTAAAATGCATACAAGACCAAAGCCAGCCACCCTTGAAATAACTTAGAAGGCTTCACCATCTCCTGCTTCTTGGCTCACAAAGCTATGACTTAGATCTGGGAGGAGGAAGAGAAGTTCCCTTTATCTTCTGATGGCTGTAGTGGTGAAATACCATTTAATGCAGATAAGATGCACATGGTTTACTACCATTCTATCCATTTGGTCACCTAACTACTCAGTGCAAGTCAAAATTACTCTTGTTTCTACTAGTGCTTCAGTTACTTTCCCTAGATATGCCTTCACCTTGCTGTTCTATATAGGTTTTTATACCATGCTGGTTATGGCAGTCTCTGAACACCTAATAGTGCATTAAGCAGCATGACCAACACCTGTTTATGTGTGATACTATCCACTCCCACGGGAGAAGACTGCAAGGGAGCACTTAAAGTTTTCTTGTTAAAGTAGATGTACATGTACAGATTGCTATATACCTGTTAGAAAAGGCAAGGTAAAAAAAAGAAATGTCTATTCCTAAAGTGGGAAGCAAGGAGTTAATTCCATGATTTGGGGCTTTCTCAGGAGCCAGCCTGGTCCCTTACCCTTCAAATAGAAAATTCTGTTGTGTGAGAGTAACAAATATGTCAACCACAGTCTTCTTCCCAGACCTGTAGTCTGTCTTGTTGCAAGAGAAAATCTCCTTCAAAGTTAAGGAGCTCTGGCTGCTGCCGGAGATGATGGCTGGGTTTTGATGTCCTAAAATTGACATGTGAACTAGAATCAAGTCCAGGGTATGGCCAGTTGGACAGAGAGCCTGTGACAGTGGTAGAAATGGAGGGTAATTTTATCAGTGGCGGGGGGGGAGGTAGTCTGTAAAATACTGTTTTTCCTTGAATCCAAGATGAGTGGGGGGTTCCACATTTAAGAGGGGAGAAAAAAGCCCCTCGTTTTAGATTTGAGTAAGAGGTGGTGATAAGAGGCAGTGGCCCCAGCCATGGCCCTGGAGCAGAAGTGGTGAGGTGGTAGGTATGTGCGGGGTGGATAGGCAACAAGTGTCAAGCTGCTTGACCATCCCTCCCTTCCCCCTTGCTGCCTTCCCCACTGCCTGCCTGCCTGCCACTGCTTTCCCTTCTGCAGTAGTGGGGGAGACGCATTTAAGATGACTAATTAGATTCTACATATGGAGAATTATAACAAATTTATAATTTTTTGATGTATAGAATCTAATTATTTGTGGTCATCCGAAGTTCAGGGTTGTCTCCGATTTGAGTAAGTAGGGTAATGCCCAGTTCTCTGTTCCCTGAACAGATTAAAGAGCATGTGTTTTCTGTTTTTCTCTTGATCTAAACTAACAAAAACTTCCCTAAAGTGTCAAAGGTGACTGTTTCATCAGTGCTTGTAATAAGAAACAACCATAAAAAAGAGCTTACAGAACTTATAAACTAACCACATTTTGAATGACTTGTTTATTCACAGGGCAGTGTATTTCCAGGTTCACAAACAGGAAAGTCCCTTACTGCATAAAATTCAATCCTGATGAAGATAAACAGAATCTTTTTGTGGCAGGAATGTCTGATAAGAAAATTGTCCAGGTAAACCTCAACATTATAAAAATGTTCTCTGGACTCCAGTCCTTACACTTTACCTGAAATGTATTAAAGCAGATCTTTTTTCTTTGAAGCTTAAAAAATTTTTTGCATAACTAGAATATAGAAACTTTAGTTCTGCTTTACGTGAGTGTTTCTTCATATTCTGTTGCTGAAATAAGTGTTCTTGAAACTACCAAATGCTAGAAATTTCATAGAGTTTATGCTTAGAAATGCAGTAAAACTTAAGTGTCTCTTACTCCAGCTGTTTAATTTTTACAGTGGGATATTCGTAGTGGGGAGATTGTACAGGAGTATGATCGGCATCTCGGAGCTGTCAATACCATTGTGTTTGTGGATGAGAATAGACGGTTTGTGAGTACTTCTGATGACAAGAGCTTAAGGGTATGGGAATGGTAAGTTATAAATCTTACAAAGTTTAATTTAAGATTAATTCTGACCAAACTGGAAAAACGTTTAGCAAAACTTTCTTAATCAAATGGTGTAGTGACTTCTGGATAACCAAAGGAAAACTTAAAATTTAGCATTCCACAAATCCATTTATACTGTTAGGTATGATAATTGAAATACTTACTAGAAAGCCATGCCAGAAATGTCTTGCTGATTTTTTGGCTGATGGTTTTCCAATCCATTTTACAGTCATTTAGTAATCATATTCTCCATGCTGATTCTACATATTCTGCAGTCAAGAGGCTGGTATATTAGTGAGATCTTAAATGTTTTCTTCAGTTAAATGGAACATTACATCCCAAAACCAAGATGTAATACAGTATCTTTATTATAAAAATCCTTTGTAAATGTTGGATCTTTTTAAAACGTTACTTCACTTTTCTTCACTGATTTACAACCCTTATGTGTTGCAGTACTTGAAGACTTTTCTAAAGCCTTGCAACATCTCATTGACTCTGAGAGCAGATCAGAATTCTTAGCATACCCAGGATTTTGTTCATGAGCATCATGTTGCATTTATTCAACATACTGCCTCAAATTTAAGTAAAGCACTTTGTTAAAAAAATAACCAACAACACAACCCATGTTAATATACAGGTTTCACTTGCTTAAGCTGTGCATGAGTTCCTGGAAAACAATGCATAATTTGAATTCATATAAAGCAGGGGCAGGCAATTATTTCAGGTGGAGGGCCGCTTACTGAGTTTTGGCAAGCCATCGAGGGCCACATGACAGGCAGCCAGATAAATATTAATTTTCTAAAGTTTCCAGGGTGCCACTGGCCAGATAGAATGGCCTGGTGGGCTATATTTTGCCCACCCCTGGCATAAAGAGAACCCACTTTACAATGTAACAAATAGAGATACATTCCAAGACCTCAACTGTACTGACCCCCAGACCCATTTCTACACTTTTACAAGACAATTTTGGTACTCACCAAGAGCAGACAGTACACACAAGCTCAGGGTGGTGGTGAATGTTTTAGTTGATGTGAAGAGAAGGCAATGAAGGCTTCATTGATGGACCAGGGAGAGGGGTAGGAGATAAGCTAGCGGGGCGCTTAAAAGCCATAATGAGGATGGCAACTACAGAAACATGTGTTGCAGACAACAAGTGAAGAACACAGATCCACACAGAAGACTGTATTTTGATGTGTGTCACTCCCACAATGCACCTCACAAAGCAGCTGACTGTGGGCTTGCACCACACCGATCGCATAAGAGTGAATTTACCTCGCATATAATGGATTTTTGGTATAATAAGGGTCATCACATAAGAGCAAATTTGCACATACAGAACCTGCATAAAGCAAGGGAAACCTGTAGAATTTATAATAGCCAAGAATTATGTAGTGAATTCTAAAGCTTGTCTACATCTATTCCAAGCATGCACTGCATGTGGCACCCCACTACACAAACCCTATGTGCCAGACTGGCAGTGCACATCCCATATGTGCATATCCCTTGTGCTATGGGCAGCACCTGTGGTGCCAGATCTAGTCCACACATCGCAGGCAGCACAAGCCCTATAGCAGGACTGGCACATTGTGCACAAGCTAGTTCCAGTGCCACAGGTGCTGTTCACAGCACAAGGGGCTGGCATAGGGCATGCACTGCTTGCAGTGCCTCACTGGACAACTTTGCATGCTGGCTGCAGCACAATCTGATCTGGACCTGCCCCAAAACCAGTGCGCAGGGTTGGTTTGGCATAGGCATTGCATATAGCTCGTGCCCTATACTTGCAGTGAGCAGTGCCTGCAGTGCTGGATCCAGTCCATGCACCAGTGAGACCACCTCCACATTCAGAGTCGGTCTGAGAGCTATAGGCCAGATTGCATGGCTCCACAGGCTATAAGCTGAATGTGAGCCAACAAGTTTGATCTTGTTGCAAAAAAAGGCCAGAAGCATACTATTACCAAGAGTGTCAAAAGGGAAGTGACTGCTGCTCTATACAGCACTGGCTGAGATCTCACTTGGAGCATGTCCAGTTTTGGGCCTTACTTCAAGAAGGATGTGGACAGTTTGGAAAGAGTCCAGCACAGAGCAACAAAATTATTAATAGCCTGGGAGGCAAGACTTTCAAGGAAAGGTTAAAAGAGCTAGGCTCGCTTAGTCTTGGGAAGAGAAGGCAGGAAGGATCTGATAAGTGTTCAGATACCTGAAGGGTAATTAATATAGGGAGAATGGACTGTTCTCTGTAGTAGGAGACAGGACTTGGAGCAATGACCTCAAGCTTAAGTAAGGGCAATTGAAGTTGGAGATTAGGTGGAACTTTCTGATTCTGAGGATAGTTGAGCATTGGTACAACTACCTAGAGAAACTGGGTTCTCAATCATCTAAAGTTTTTAAGAGAAGGTTAGATGGACATTTGGCTGGGATAGTTTAGTTTATTCAAGGATGATCCTTCCTTAAGCCGGGGCTTGGCTAGATGGTGTTGTGAGTTCCCTTCCAATCCTACTTTCCAATGAACCTATGTTAGCTTCATCCATAAAGTAGAAGTGGCATTATGGTCTGCATATGTTTTTATGCAAAAGCAATGGAAACTATGTTTCCCTTTACCAAATTACAGCATTTATGGTCTCTGTCACTTCTTATTTCATAGGATCTGTATCAGCACTTAATATAAATGTATAAAGAATTGTTCTTATGCGCTATCTTGGCACATGTGCTTTTATTATTTTTACATAAAAAGGAAACAAAAATATAAAAAAGCCTTACCAACAGTTCAACTGTATTAAGACATCTATTTTATTTCTAGTTTTTCAGAATGTTTTGATAACCAAAGATGATTTGAGATGGCCTACTTGCTCCTATTTTAAAATCTATTTTGTTTTGCCATTCATGTCAGTTTTCTCACTGAATCTATTTAGGCATATACAAGGAAATCACAAGGTACTTCTGGGGATCAGTGGAAGCCTCAAATTTGTGCAAATGTGAATAGTCTTAAATTTTGGATCCTTTTGTTTCTTGAGATTCCAGTTAGTGGTTGATAATAAATTAGCAGAGCTCATCATTTCCCCTCCCTCCCTCCTCCGTCCCCTTTTCTCTTCCTGAGCAATAAATATCTAATACCCTGTTTTTTAAAGACTGAGTAGACAATCTTGCTAGGTATAAAAGAGTGCCCTCTCATTCAGATAATTATGTTCTGTAGTTCAAGTTTTACTTAGGTCTGATTTATAAAGCAATGTAGAGCTCTCTTCCCAGCCTGATGTTCATGGCTGCAGGGTGGTGGTATGCACCAGAATGTTCCAGGAAATGTGCTAATCTGTAGGTAAACTAATTTAACTTTACTGTAAACATTATTAATTTGAAGCCTGAAATCTGTGAAATTTATGTTCAGCACAGTACCTTTTGGAAGAACTTCCAAAGAATTGAAGAAATTCCATACGTCAGATTATCCATGACCATGCTATTATTAATAAAGTAGCCAGTTGTCCATCAAGAATGACGGGGGGGGGCCTGCGATGCAGTGCCACCACCTAACGCCCCATCCTGCCGCTGTTCTGCCTCTTGCAAGGACCAGGGCTGAACTCAGCTCCCCCACCCTCTGTCCAGTCCTCAGCATGGCTTCAGAATCATGGCGGTGCATTCCCATGCTTGGAGCATGCTGATTGGCTGTTTCTCTCAGCCAGTCAGAGTATAAATAAAGTGTTACGGACAGACTGATTTAGGCTTTTATAGTATTAGAATCTTTCTGTTGTTTATAATGGGTATTATATGCAACATGGTTAACTAATTACAAATACTGTATTTACATCAGAGGCCTGAAGACTTTCTTAAAAAGAAACACAAAAGCTTTCAAAGTAAATATGACCTGTGCTTTTAAGAGCTAGTAATTAAAAGTACAGTTTAATTGTTTGGAGGTAACAATCTAGAGACATTCTGTCAAATGCTGACTGCCTGATGTTGTTTACAAGACATTATAATTTGGCCAAGGCTGGGAGTAGGTTGACATGTCAAACATAAACGCTGAGAACAAATTCTCCCCTGAGAATCTAGCCCCATTTCCCAGACATGCTTCATACAGACTTTGTTTTGGTGTTTACCTAACAACAGGGGTGTTCTTCGTCTGTGCAATAGTAATACATCTAATATTTTATGTCTGCTAAACTGCATTTGTTTGAAGGAGCCTTTTTAAGTGGTATATTCTAAAGTTTACCTGCCTGCTTCCTATGTTCTGCACCCTTCTGTCGATGATATTAAAGCTGACATGGCCATTTTTATTCTCTGTCCCCTTGTTTTAGAACCATGATTCTCACCCAGGGTGGTGGAGCACCTTGGGTGCCACAAGTTCCTTTCAGGGATGCCATGCAGTACTAATACTTGTGGGTGTGCAGATTCACAGATACCTAGAAGAGATTCACAGGATAAACCCAGGGATTTCAAAAAGGAATCCAGTGTGTCAAAAGCATTCTGACTTGTGGTTTTTCTGAGTTCTTTGAACTGAAAAAATTCCCTACTTTTTTTGTAGTCAAAAATGGATGAAAGCTAAGCACCAGCATTTTCTGAGGGGTGTCTTGAGATTAACAAGTGGTGCCTTGAGTCTAAAAACGTTGAGGCTACTTACAGATGTTTAAAAAACAAAACAGACATAAAAAACAACAATAATAAAATTAAACTAAAAATCCCGTGCTTTACTGGAGAAGCAGCATATTAGTTTGACCCAGCTGCACAGCATCTGTATAAATCATATGCATCAGTGGGACTTTTTTGGCACTTTTATCTAATGGCTGATTCAATCAGCCATTAGATAAAAGTGCCATAAAGCCCCACTAAAGCATCTGATCTATACAGACATTGGGCAAGCTGGGTCCAACTAACGTGATACCTCTTCTGGGTATGCACTGGGCTTGATGCAGAAGCGCAGAGAGTTTAATTTAAAGCACCACATTTTTTTAATGTCTGCAAGCAGCCTGAGAGTCACCGTTTTATTGGCTTTAATTTTCACTTCTCTTCCTTAGGGTGTTCACATTGTTGCTTGGATAAATAATGACGTGGCTTGGGCTGCTGTGCCATGTGTGTGCTGGAGATGCTCAACACTTCAGTTTTATTTCTTTCTGGCACCTTATGGACCCTTACGGACTAACCAAAGGAAGGTGCAAATCTTCCCTGCCTTCTAGTTGACTTCACACTAACACAGCTAATTGCATCTTTTACTTCATTCTGTAGTCAAGACAATAGTAAACAAAATACCCCATCACAGTACTTAATGCTGGTTTTGCCCAGTGCCAGACTTGGGAAACTCATCCACTCCTTAGGTTTTAGGTGATCTCTCCATAAATGTTTTGTCTTTCCACAGCTCCTCAATCTCCAGTAAGACTGATGTCTTAACAGTTCTTCTCAGGGAGTGCCCAGATATCTCTCTCACTTAAAAGGACCCTAATGTTTGTTTCCAGCTGGCATATAATAAAGACAACTTGGTTGCAGTTTGGTGGGAAGAGAGAAAAAAAAATCCATAGTTTGTCAGTGAAAATTAAAAATCGCAACACTTAAATCTTTTCAGCTTATGAAATATTATTTTTGGTTTGGGTTCTTTTTGAGAAAACTTACAAGGACTTGAATTTTGTGAAATATAAAGGAAGCAAGAAGAACCACCACGGTTAAAATAGTTTTTAGGTCAGCCAACAAAGGCAGCAGCATCCAGTTTAGTGATCTTTAATAAGTTTATTTTTTTAATTATTGCCTGTTTCACAATTAGATTTGAAACAAATATAAAACGTAAATGTCTCTCTTCTGCCTCACAGTTTAAGGCAGCAGCTCCTGCAGCAGTTCTGGCTATGTCTGGTACATTTTAACATAAAGCAGAGTTGTCTAGAATGCATTCTGGTAGATGAGCCTGCATTAATTTGTACAGAGAGAAGACAGCAGAACTCACAGTGCATTTAAATTTCTTCTCTCCTTAGAATTAAATATAGATAGGAGATTCTTCATAACAATGAGGGTGGTTTTATGTGTTGGTTTGTTTTGTTTTGTTGGTTTGGTTTTTTGTTTTTTGTTTGGTGTTTTGTTTTTTGGGGTTTCGGGGGGGGGAAGGAGGAGTAATAGCTTTATGGTTTTCTGCCAGTGATATTATGGTCTGTAAGGGGTTGTCTAACCGGAGTGTAAGCTTCTGTTCTGGAGGAGTCAGGGAGAATGTTTCAGGTGCTGCCAGTACTAGGAGTCGAGAAGCATCTGACTCTGGCCTTTTGCAAATGTGACTGAAAGCAGTTTGGGTGTTAGTATAAACAGTCCTGCTGGGAAAAGTGTGATGGATCTTTACTGTCTGCATTATCTACATCCATCCCTGAAATATTTTAATGCAACAGGAGAGTTAAACAAGGCTCACATTCTTTTATAGACAGGATCAGAAGAAGCATTTACTTGGTCAGTGCGTTTTAATCATTTTAATTCTCTTTAGACATTTTTCATTTAAACAGCTGGCCTCCTCCATGTCTGTATTTCACAGTGGGTGAATAAGCAAGCCAACCTCAGGCAGCGCTCCATGCTTCATCCATACATATTTCTTCCTTTTGCAGGGACATTCCTGTAGACTTCAAGTATATAGCAGAGCCAAGTATGCACTCGATGCCTGCAGTGACTTTGTCTCCAAATGGTGAGCTAACTCTTCCCTGCTCTCTTGGCCCTTGTGTACACCAGGAAGTTTTTTCCCTAGTTATATCAACATAACCCACCTCAAGTATGAGTGTTTATTTCAGGATAAGAGTGGCATTTTAAGTTTATTGTAAACCCTTTTCCAAGTAACGTGAGATTACCTTTTTGGCAATATTTTGTAGTGGGAGGCCACTTTAACAGACCATAGCTTCAAGTGCAAGCCATTTCCAACCCAACCTGCACTGCCAGAGTTACAGTCACTTCTCCCTTCCTGCATCGCTGCCACCACTTCTCCTCACTGCCCATCCACCATATGGGCAAAGCCCAGTGCTGCAGAAGCCCTCTGACTGCAGGTCAGATAAAATGGCTCCATGGGTGTAGGTGCTGACTCATGATCTAGGTTATACCAAAATAAGTGTGCCCAAGCAGAGGTTATACCTGTATAACAATAATTGGTTCATAATTATGCCTTTAGGTTTATGCCTGAAAATGTTCACTCCCATATAGACAGAGCCATATAGCTAAGGTTTTTTTCCCGTTGGCATAGTGTAGCGGGACTTACTGTTTTTGTATGTAGTGACTATAGAATACTCTGTGTTTAAAATTCATACACATGAATGGTAGCAGTTGCTGCTGGTTGCAATGTGCTGAACTGTTGCTAGTTCAGCAGCTGATGCATAGTGTCTCGGGAAATAGCTGTTGAGCCCATATTCTTGCCCTTTTCCTACTGTAAGTTTACATTTTATACGCAACATAAACGTATGCAAGAGTCATCCTACCCTCTTCCAGTGTTCCTGACTTTGGGCCTTTTATAAAAAATAAAAGTTCTGGTTTTTACCAAGGGGTTATTCACCTTCATGTTACTAATGTAAGAACACATTTTAATAGAAACAATAATGAAGGAAATTGTATTTTCTCCAGCTCTACACACCATCAGGACTAAGTGCAGCTTTTTGTACTGTAACCATTCCTGTTGCTTGGACCAGCAATAAAATAACCTTACTGTCAATTTATTTAAACGATTATTAGACTTTCTAGTTAATATCCCAGGTAAGAGGAATAGGAGTCACTGATCCCTTCAACATTGTTTCCGCTAGGCATTGCAGATTCAAAATTTTTTGCAGTCTGTCCCTGTGGCTTGATTTTGTTTTTTAAATAAGATCCTGCTGCATCTGATGGCAGCCACCATGGAAAAATAAGCTTTTGACAAGCTGACCTAATTCAACCCCTGCTTCTGACATTATGCAGTTTGCTGTACTGTTATCCAGCTTTCCAGTCAATTCTCATTTCTTCCACATCGCTTCAACATTTTGGTCAAGTTATCTATCAAATATCACAGATCTGTTTAGTGTTCAATTGTCTCAAAGATGAGGCACTAAAATATACTGGGACATTTAGGGGAAGCATTTGTTCAATTCTAGAATGTCAGCTATCTTATTAAACCAAAATTACCTTGGCCTTATAGCAATCCCAAGTCATATGAACAGAAGTATTTTCAACATAATTGCATCTTTGGCACATTCTGTAGCACTAATTGCTTTGAATTTTAATGCATTTGGAAACTAAATTGAAACTCTTATTTTAGTGGGAGTTCAAAAGTGGAATTCATTGGGTTTTGTTCCTTACTTACTTTAAGTTAAAATATCATTGTCAGTTAAAACTTACCTCCTGTGATTGGCAGAGGGAGCAAAGCTATAAAAATGGCACTAAAAGCCTTTAAAAGAAACAGAAGAGGAGAATGGTATGGTTCAAGTATGGGCACACCTGGCTGAGAAGGAACTGGTTATGATATTATTAAAGTTTTTTGTAAAATGAAATTGTGGTACAGACATACCTTGAGTGATGTCTGTAGTGTTTCCCCAGTGTTTTTTGGCAAAGAGGGTTAATGAGACTATCTAAAGTCTAGCCATCATCTCTGCAGTAGACAACAGAAACTTGTATTAATACTGAATCTGGTGAAATATGCCTGAATATTTATCATAATTCTGCATACATCAAAAAGTGGAACTTCTCAAAATCTAATTTACTCAAATCTGTTTCTTCACAAGCAGCAATCTGATTCAATGGCATTGACATCTGACTTTTGCATGTACAGGGAAATGGCTGGCTTGTCAATCAATGGACAATCAAATTTTGATTTTTGGAGCTCAGAATAGATTCCGACTAAACAAAAAGAAAATCTTCAAGGGTCACATGGTGGCTGGCTATGCTTGTCAAGTGGATTTTTCACCTGATATGAGGTAAGTTCTGTGAAAAATATCTTAAATCCTAAGAAAACAGAACTATAAGGCCTTGTATTTTAGAAACCCTTCACAGCATGGACTGTGTATGGTGAACTGCTGCCCTGATAACCCAGCATTAAAGAAAATGGTCTTGTGCCAGGCAGCAGAAATGAAAGAGGTGAATTTGCCCTTTGCCAGTTAATTTAATTTGGTCCATAAATGCAATCCTAACATCTGGTCCAGAAACAAACAGTGGATTGCGGTACTATCAGTGAACTCATTGGCCCAGACTCTAACCACAGGGGACATCTTGTACTGTTGTTATATTCGACCAGTTTGCCTGGGGCAAATCGGCCCATGCAGGGCCCTGCCCCTGCTATGATCCAACGGACCTGAAGAAGCTGCTGCCATTGGCAGTGGTAGTGGCAGTGGTGGGATAGCAAGCGGCCAGACGCAGAGCCGGTGGCGCTCTGCCCAGCTCTGTGGGGCCTGGTGCAGTCACCCCAATTCTCCCCCCTAGAGATGGCCCTGCCTATGCTCAATAAGTACTGGTTCACTTTTCTTCCAAGAATGTGTCCAATCCCCTTTTGAATCTGGCTAGATTGTCAGCTTCCACAACATTTTGTGGCATTGAGTCCTATGCTTTCATTATACACGGTGCGAAAAACTTCCTTTTGTTAGTTTTAAACTCACTACTTACTAGCTCCCTGCTTACTGCCACCATGCTCCTGCCACTGACAGGAGCTCACTGTGCCCCTCACCAGCCTCAGGGGGCACACGGCATTCATGCCCTCAAGCATCTCACAATTGTCCATCTAGCCCAGTATCTGGTCTCCAACAGTGGTAGAAGTGGATGCATGTGTAACGTAATGTGCTGTAAGTGTTTGAGAACTGGAGGGAAAAAAATCTCAGCAAAATTGGGAGGGGGGAGCTGGGAGAGACCTGCAGATCCTTAAGGCAGCTTCTGATATTTTCTTATCCTGCCAGTATGCTCTATTATTCAAGCGACAGAGTGCTCAGTATAATCACATCGCCTAGCATGCTTACCTCAGAGAAGATGTTGATGAATCACTGTCAGCCTGCAAGAGTTTATGCCCGTAGAGCGCAGCATGCATGCTAATTCTTTGCACCAGAAAGTACACATCCAGCAGAAGATTCTGGAATGGATAGCTCACTAGACTTTTCTCTTCCCCTATTCCTTAGTACAACATTTGTTTTGTTTTTGTGTTAACGTAAACATTATTTCAATGCATTTCATAGTAATCCTCAAAATAATGGAAAAATAACTACTTGTTATGCCAGTTTTTTTAATGCCATTTTTAATCTCTTAAAACAGCTATGTAATCTCAGGCGATGCAGATGGAAAACTTAACATATGGGACTGGAAGACAACAAAACTCTACAGCAGGTTAAAAGCACATGATAAAGTTTGTATAGGTGCAGTCTGGCACCCGCATGAAACATCCAAGGTGATCACATGTGGCTGGGATGGTCTTATTAAATTGTGGGATTGAAGAGGCACTGTGAGAATCTGAATTTGCTACTTGGGCTTTGTGACAAGGATGGTTTGAGAATTGAACTTCCAGCTGTCTTCAACCTCTTCACTCTTAAACTACATGTATACACTCTGGAAAGTGGCTGAATGGTCAACTGCATCTTCAAGCGCAACTTCAAGGTGTGGGAAGGAGTGACCAGTCACATGAAGTGGCCAAAAGCAAATAATTTGATCATTTGCTTTTTATTTGATAGCTTTTTGAAATGTAGTTTGATTTGGGTGCCATACAGCTGTGTGGAGTGGAAACAGAAAACCAGCAGCTTTGTTATATATTTGTGATCTCAGAATAGTCTTTGATCTATGCCACAGCGCATCTTGAAAATGTACCTGTTACACAGTTTGGCAGTATTTGGTGGTTCCTAAGATTTTTCTGATTTAAGAGTTTACAACCACTTGCTAAGATGCATCATAGAAATGAAGAGGTGATTTAAAAAAAAGTTTTAGAATACCTGTCCTATTTACAAACTATTCACTGCATATGCTGTTAACTTAAATCCAGCCTCCACATTCTTACATTTGTATCTTGAATTAAATGCTTACATCATGCTGATAATTGAGGTTCATCTATGTAACACTCTCTTTTGGTGTTTCCTTTGTAATAGTGAACCAGAAAAAAAACGAAAAAAATTGTCATGCTTTTCTGGGCCTTATTTAAAAAGAAACTACCAATTCAGTGTCCCTGCTCATGATCTTGTACATGGGGCATTTCAATACACACTGTTTTTTGTTATGGAGTTTCTGCAAAGCTGTATATATGCATCACAATTTTTTGTCTTTTTAAAGAACTTATTTTTAATAAATCTTTTGTATATAGTCTCATGTGAATGTAGTCCTTCTTTGTTAACTTTATCTGTATCAGACATCCATTTCAGGCTGAAGGTCAGCTGTTCTTAACTGTGATGTTTTAGTAAAGACAAGCTAATTTTTAGAACATGGAGTGATAAATGGTGATACCAAGATGATGGTTTAGGGAAAGTGCATTGTAGATGGAAGCATGGCAGTGATACCGTATTTATTGGAATCCAAGACTAGCTTTTTTTCCTCAGTCACCATTTGGGGAAGGGGAAGGGGAAGGAGAGCTGAGCCACTACCTATGTCCAGGCTGGGATGTCTCATGCAGCAGGGAAGATCATGCAGTGGGGGAGCAAACGGGAAACCATTCAGTCTACCCTTCTACTCCCCTCCCCATGTTGTGTACCTACTTGAATGCAACCTGGCTCGGAGCTACTGTTACTGACTGCCCTGGAGCCAGAGGTGCTGCAGAAGATAAGCAGCAGGGGGCTGGGGTTGGGGGGACACAAATGAGGCTCTGGCTTCCTGCTCCTCCCCACCCCCCCAGATTTCCAAGTTGCAGCAGTAGAAGAAATGAATTTAGAATAACCTTCTAATTATAATTTTCCATTTATAGTATCTAACTATTAGGAAGTTGTCTTAAATTCAAAATCATCCTGGATTCAGGTAAATACAGTATTCATGTAATTTATAATATGTTACTGTATAAGTTTTATAACAACATCCCAATCAATAAGAAGAAAGTACCTTGGTAATTGTGTACACAGACCTTATACATTCCCCAGAGGATGATGAATTAGTTTCAAACATCTGTAGTAAAACTTGCCTTTTACCCTCTACTGCCCTAATCCTTGGAGGACCTTCTAAAGCTGTCATGGAAGCCTGCCAGAGGCTTTTTGATTACATTTCTTCTCCCCATCAACTGTGTAAATATTTATTGATACTCCCTGCCTCCCAAGTTATCTTACCTTTTGTACTTTGCAATAGGTTGGAGACAACGCTGAAGCCTTTCAGCTGGACCTTGGGTGATAAATAAATAAAGTTCAAGGGAAAGTAGCTTAGGAAAAAATCTGAAGAACATAGTGGGTTTGACAGAGCACTTGTTGAAGCATGTGTTCCTAATGAACTTACAACCTGACCTATGCAGTTACCATGACTTGTAATTAAAGGAATATGATGATCAATATATTGCTACTAACCCAAGATACTGATAGGATACCAGTGAGAATTTTCCATAGACCTGAACATGTCCCATAGATCCCACGTCCCACCACATTACATAGATCATGTCCTCTGAGCTCTTCCATCAGGATTTGGTCTTGTGCCAAGTCCCTTGGTTTTCTCTCTTCATATAGGATTTCTACCCCACTCCCAGCCTCCACATCTTCCCATGCAACTTGCTGGTAAAAGGGCTGCCTCCCTTGAAGAAGATTGCCTTGATATCCATCATGTACTGAAAACCATTACTAGACTGTAAGAATGGAGCTGCTTGCTTCTTACTCTCACTGGATTTAGTTTAGTACAAAGTGCTGAACATAACTTTTTTGTTTAGAATTGAGTATCTGTCTCATACTGTGTTTTTAAGTCAGCTTTTCAGACTTGTTTTGAAATCTACTGACACTTTCTTCTGATCCTTGTTTCCCTTGTACCAATTAATCATACCAAGAGCCTTTTTTAAGTTTTGTTAAACCCTTGAACTTGGCTAAGGGCCAAGTCAAATTTTGGAAAGCTACTCTAAATATCTACCTTTGAAAAGGTATGTCACTCTTCCAGGTAACATTTGGGGCTTAAGTATATTGAGGCTACTTTACAGTTCAATATTAATCTTCATGGTCTCTTGCAGTACAAGTTAAAAATCTAACATATACTTGATTTGCTGTTCAAAATAAGAATTGAAAGATTGTTAGATGTGTACCTAGTGTAGTGTGTCATAAAAAATGACGCAACAAATTGAGCTTGATTTTCTTCAAGGCTCTGGAGAGCTGGGGTGTACAGCATGAGCTATAAGGGGACTAGTTTCAACAACACAGAGTTGCTAAATAGGGGTCTGTCTGTAATTTGGCAACCTTCAGCTGGAGTGCTGGGTTAGTACTTCTACTTGGGAAAACCTCTTACTTGCATTGGCATGACTGCAGCATTGTAGTTATATCAGCATAATTTAAATACTTGTTCTAGAATAAAACAGTCACCTGGTTACATTAGATCATTTCCAAAGCAAACTTAGATATTCTTTGACAGAATATAAGTGTTGGCATAAGTATCCAAGAGTTATTCCAGAATAACTATAGCAGTTTAACTCCTTGCTGTCAGTATAACTTTTTCCTGTAAACAAGCCCTGACTCACAGCAAACTAGTTTGGTTAATTTGAGGATCTTTGCCTCAAGATCTTCATGCAGCACTTGACCCTCAGCTCTCTAGGCTCCACCTGTCAGCACAGAAACATTTCAATGTTTACTTCCTGTGGAGGAGTTGCAATCGAAATCCAAAAAAGCTGTCAGGCAAAATAGAAGGCAAGTACTTTTTGTTGAAGTTCTCAAACAAGGCCAAAATGGAGATGAACTTATGTCTGTTCAATTTCTCCACAGCAAGCTCCTCTTCTCCAAGAAAATGGGACAGGAGTCAATTACATTTAAGTCATGCTTTTCATATAAATTTAACAAAAAATTCAGATGTGGCTTCAGTTTTGATTGTGGATGAAATTTTCTCTCGATCATAGTTCTGTTAATTCAGGAGTTCCTCTCCCAGAAAAATGGTAAGACTTCCAAAGCTATATAGTGAACTTGGGTTTAGATCCACTGAGAGCAAGTTATACTAAATCTACTTTTAAAAAGTTAAATACTAGGTTTTCTGGTTATAGGACCCCCTTTTTTCCTCCGTTCAAAGAACCATTCAAAAACGTGCTCTACTTTACACTGTGTTAACCTATGAGTTAGCCCCCTGCCATCTTGACTCTCATATTTGTGGTATTTTCGTATATACAATACAAATAGTCATTTTAATGCATTTAACTCTTTAAGTTCTTTCTCTGGTTATTTGAGTCTCCTTTGGGATCTTTTAAGGAGAATAAATAGTTCATAGTCTTCATCTGTTGTAAACCTATTCAGGGATTCAGCTGTTTGTCCTAAAATTGAACCTAAAACTGAGATTGACTTGTATACAAGTTTGATTAACAACTGGAATAATACAGAAAGACTAGTCAGAAGCAGGTGTCTAAATTGGACTTTTCCAAGCTACTTGGATCCCTAGAAGTTGTTAAGAGATGCAACTATTGTATTTGTATTTCTTTCCTCTCCCCACCCCCTCTTGTTGATGGTGGTCACTTCTTGCTTTATAAAGGTTTTTGGCCCTTTCTGTTAGCTCTGAAACAGCATCTGGCAAAGTAACAGAACAGGTACAGCATTAATAGCTGCTGCTAATTCAGCCTGTACCTTTGTATACATTTCCCTTGTACTTTGATTCTTCAAGTCCTGAGAGGGGTCTGTTCTGCTTGTATGGACCCAGGCAACACAAGACAGACTTGTTCAAGAGTCTGTCACTTTGTATGAGCATCAATTGCAAGTTTGAAGAGAAACAGAACAGCAGAATTGTTTCTGGTTTCCCTGGACAGATTTTAAACCCTGCAAATAAGACGCACAGTTTGAAGTGGGGCAGTTCCCACTGACTAGCTTTATCCTGAGGTCTCTACCACAGTCTTCTGTGAACATACTAACACTACTTCTACCAAGTCATAATAAGAACAGCAGTAAGCTACAAAATCCAAAAACACATGCTAGGCCTCCACTATACACCTATGACAAGGTTGTACATAGATTTAACTATTTGCTGTCGCAACTGTCTATCCTCAGCTGGTGTCCTATTGAGGGGTAGTTATTACTTGGCATGACTGCAGCAAATATTGCACTGTCCAGCTCAGTACACAAGCCATCCCTATGTTGAACTGAATGTTTTTAAGTTGTAAACCAGCGTTCAGCATAACTAGTCATTCCAGCAAATTATGTCAGGGCACTACTAATGCAAAACAAAACTGTGAAGGAAAAGGAACAGCATTATAAGGCTCTGAAGTTGTAATTACACACTTCCAAAAAAACAAGCCATGAACTGTTTTCTTAATAAGCCCCTTTGCTACTGTAAGATAATAGGTAGTTCTCCTTAAATCAGGTACTCAAATACACTTACCTCCACTGAAACATGAAACCCACAAGGCTAGAACAATGACAACCTGTTGTGCTCTATAGTCATCACTTGGTACCTTGCTGACTCTATTATAGATTTACCCTTTAGGAGCAGAGTCAGGCAAAGTAATGCACTTTGCCTGGAGTGGCTTCTCCTAGATTTCTGCTCCATGTGATCAGTGGAACAGTAATCTAAAAAATGCTTTCAAATAAAAGTATTTGTCATTTTAATACTCAGCAAACAGAAACGTTTTTGGGGGGGCTTTCATTCTCCTAAGATTTACCTCCAAGTGAAATAGACTAATGAAATGGGGATGGGTGGACCTAAATACCAGCCCTAAGCTCTTCTTGGGTTCACTCGCACCAACGAGCTACAGTACCAAACTTCACTCAGTAGGAGAAAACAGGATATTCTCACCTGGTCTTTTCTAGGACTATTTCACCCACATTGCTGCTTTCTGCCCTTTTGTTTATGTTTTGTTTGTTCGTTACCCAGTAAAAATTGAAATAGCTACTTCAGCCTTCAGCTAGAAACACCAAAAGAGCAGATTAATATTGCATCTACATATTCAGGGCCTTGACTTTATTTTATTCTTTTTATACAGCTTCGGCAGAGTCTGCTTGCTGTACATTAAGTGTATTGCTGCTATAAGCAGACCACGGACACTGAAGATGAAGGCCTGAAGATTTGTAGAAAACTACATTTGCCCACATTCTTTCCAAAAGTGTATTACCACTTCCACTGTGCTAAGAGTCTGGCATCTTGGGTAGGATCTCATTAATACTCACTAGCTGCCAGTCTTCTAGCACGAAACCCAGTGTTTCTGTTGCTGTCCAAGCCACTTTTCATTTTATTAGGAAATCTCAACCAAAAGATTATCTCCATGTAGTCTAAAAAAAGTCTGGTGTACACTCAATCCATTTCTATAAGTTCAGTCCACTTCTGTAACTAGGCTGCTGGTTTTTTCAGAGCAGTAAATGAGAGTCCTTAAACTTGTGCATCCCTTTACTGTGATGCTTGAACAAAGTTACATGGTTCACTTATAATTTCTAGCTCCTGCTCTCAAACTACTACCCTGACACTATTTACCCTAAAGCTATTCCAGTAGAAGAGACTGGGCAGTACAAGTGTCTAAATATTTCCCTCTTTAAACACTGACTTAGGCTAAATCCAGGTGTTATTACTATCCCATCCCAGTCTGAAAAAATGGAGGCTCAAATATTCTCAGAGTATATTAAATGTAACCATTGTACTAAGAAATAGTTTGGGAAGTCTGATGTCTTTGGGAATGCTGATTTTGTGTGTTTTTTGGGGGGGTTCAAATCCTCCTTTGAAACAAAAGCTGACATCCTCTCAATTTTGATCTATGGAAAAATAATACAGACATTTTTTCATTGCAAAGAACTCAGAAAGATCACAGCAGCTCAGATGCTATGGATTTTTGTTGGAAGTCTCTGGATTTATCATGTGAATTGCAAGTAGATGTTTGTACACTTACCAGCATTAATATTGCATGGCACCCTACTTCAGAATCACTGCACCAACCTAAAGCATCTTATTGGACAATATATATATCAGCAGTCCCTCAGTCAAGGTTGATTGTCTCCAATAAAAAGGAGCTCCTTGATATTGGAAAATCAGCCTGAGCAGTTCTTGATTATAGTGTTTTTCCCACTAGTGCAGTTCCTGGGAGACCAGTCTAACCACAGCATGCACTTAAAGGCACTTGTTCCAAGGCTTGTTCTGAATGATTTCTCTGCTGTTTGGATGTAGGCTAGATTCAGGGAAATTGAATAGTGCCTATAATAAGTAAAACCAAGTACTGAGGCTGCAATCTAGAAACTTGGGCCTTCTTGCTGTCCAGACTCATTTACATAAGAGATAAAAAGAGTTACATTTCTGGGTGTGTATTAGAGACTCCTTCAGACAAACTAGTAAAAGGCATAGGAGGAAGATGCAGTATTCTAATCTTATTTTTCCTTTTTTGCAAGATCAGGTAGCTCAAATACTACTCCCACAAATGAAGAGGTTTTTTTCAGTGCATTTGTAGAAAATAAACCATAAAGCTGCATAATGTGTTTGAATAACATCGTGACAAAGGGTTTAGTAAAATTTAAAGAAAAACAAAAAGGATAAAACAGGATTGCACTCTGACTGCACAGCAAATAAAGCTTTATTTTAAATTTTAGGTGGGGTGTAAACACAAATGCATCAGAGCCTAAGGCAATCTTTCATTGAGAGGCTTCTCTGTGATAGACATATTATTCTGTAATGGACATATTCAGGGTGTTTTCTTCTTTCATTATGGTTCCTATGTTCCCAGTGAGATTGGAAACAAGGGAGATAGCACTGTGCAACATGGAAAAGAAAGGAAGAGAAGGTGATCCACCACACTGGGACTCATCAGGCTACTGACTGGTTCTAGGAGGAAGAGCCAAGCAAAGGAAAGGAGACTGTTATTGCTGGCATGAAGACAAGGAGCTTCCAAAGGCCAAGGGAGGTGGGAGAAGCAGAAGGGTGTAGAAGAATAAACAATGTACATTGAGGACAGTAGCTAATGGTCCTGGGGTTACTGTGGAGTTGAGTATCCAATTCAAGCAGTATACAGAATTGTTAGGAGAGCTGTGCATTAGCTCAGCAAGCAGCCAAAGCATATGTGGGCAGATTTAGTACCACACATGCAGTATGAAGTACACCAGAAGAACGGGAATTTTGTGGAGGGTGTGGGGACAGTAGGAGGTAGTATAAAATTGGATTATGAGAGGGAAGAGAGGAGAGCTAAATGGACAGAGTAAAATATGGGGAAAAGGAAAGATTAAAAATAATGTAAGGAACTGAGGAAAGAAGTAGGAGGGAACAGATGGGGGAAACTAAGAAGGTTAAAGAAGTAACAAATCAATGGAAGCCGCTTGTATTAAGAAGTAATACAATGTTTAATGTAAAAAAAATCCTTACACAAATGCTTTAACCATCTCCTATCCTTGACGTTCCAAAAATGTATTGGAGATCCTGGGCCAGACCTATAAACATATGTACATTCCTGTGTTGTGCTTCTGGTAATCTGAGGTGGAGAGTGAAGGAGGAGAAAGGGAGCAGAGTGACTTTCCTGGGCATTTTAATGTGTGCTGCCCAAGTCCGTAGCATCCAGCAGTTGCACTCCTGAGAGACCAGAAAGGCTGGCTGGCTCATTTAGACTTGGTTGTAGTAGTGCACAAGATGGACTTGGGCCAAAGAGTATAAACAGAGGTGAAGGGGGAATACAGTTACATCCACAGGCAGGTGTAGCATTTTTTTAAACCTATATTTCCATGCCCATACTGACTTAGTTTCCAGTTGCAGTCCCTTTTTTTTAAGTTTCCCACAAGAAAAAACAGCCTTCACAACCATTGCTGTACTTTTGACTGACTTTGTACTGTAAAAAAATACAATCACTTAAGGGAAAGCCACCACAAGTAACTTCTGTTCATCCATGAAAAGTTTTTAAGCAGCATGTGTTGCCATTTGTTGTATTAATTGCTGAGACAATGCTTGAAGAGGAATTTTCACTACCCAGCAGGGATTCTCTCCCCGCAATGTGCTTTGGGAAGGCAGGAATTAACTCTCAGCTGTGTGTGCAGACTCATAAATTAATTCTGTTAACCACTTCAAACAAACCATTTTAAAATACCTCTCCTTCATATCTAACAGTGCAACCTATGGTGAGATGCCGTACAAGAGATTTTTCATCCTTTAGTACAGCATCTAACTTTTGTTCCATTTTTTGATGAGGAACAGAACAAGTTCATTTTGTTAGTAGAGCCAGTGTATGCAAGTTAATAACTAACCAGTTGCTCTAATATCTTCAATAATACTACTAAGCAGAATGAATCACAGTTGCACGTCATAACTTCCCGTCTGCTATTTCCATCTTGTGTTTACCCAGCTTAGTATATAAGAGCTACTTGCATTGAAGGCTTCCTTTTTCAGAAACATCTGTGGCTTAGACAAGTCTTTGTAAGTGTGGAAGAGCCTGAAGTCCTTCAGTTCTAATTCTTTGAGGAGGCTGTACCAGTATCGAACCACAGTGCTGTCGTTGCCACTAACCTCAAATCCAGGCCAATGAATGTGGACTTCAAAGACCAGCTGTCCTATCTGTTCAACAATATCTTCCAGTATCAGGTTTTCCAAAATTTTCCACTCAGCACTCTCCATATCTGCCTTAAGGATATCAATCTGTAACAAAATTAGTTACTACATGAAAAATGACTTGGCAATTACTGGTGAAAACAATGTCGGAAAGTGGCTCATTCGGTTTTACAATACACTTAATTGCTCTTCTGTAGAGTTGCTTTTGTTTAAAATCCCAGAACCTCCTAGGGGGAAAACAAAGCTTGAAGTCTCATAATTGTCTGTTCACAGCAACCAACCACCCCCAAATCCCCATGTGAAATGGGCTGTGCTGAGATTCTGATGAGATTACTAACGCAGTCCTCCATATCGCTGGGGTTTGTTAGCCCTTTACAAATACTATGAGTGCCTAAAGCCTGAGATAAGAAATACATGCTGCTAGGAAAAGAGTTCTAAAATCCTGCTTTTCTTCTAATATTTCATTTTAAGAAATCATGCAGCCTCAACCAATTACCAGCTGAAAAAGCACCAGTACCTGTGACCCCAGCTAGGAACCCGGGTAGCACTGTACTAGATACAATGTGCAGTAGTGTACCTAATGGGAGACAACAGGGGCAGCAGCCCTGGGTGCTAGCATTGCAGCTGGGGAAAGGCACAAAAATAGCTGCTCCTGCTGGTGATTTTGTCATGCCATTGCTGCCCTGTTACGATTTTGTTCATATACACCAAAATTATTTCTGCCCCAAAGAGCTTCCACTGTGAGCCTATAAAAACAGACCCCTGCATACAGACAAGTAAAGCATAAGCTTTCAGTGAGCTGACTACCATACTCAGCTGGTGGCTTGTGACCACAGCTTCTTAGCTATTGTCAAGGGTTTTGTAGGCATCACATAGATAGCAGTTACAAGGGAAGATTTAAAAGGAGGATAATGTAGTGACTGCAGAATGTAATGGGAAACTTCTTCTCCCAAATAAGATGGCAAGAGTGTGTAGGGGTGTTTCAGGGAAGGTGGAATTAATGTGCCCACTGTGACTGGCAAAAATACAGCTACCTTTTTGGGGGGAGGGGTTAATATATAACAAAAGTAAGGATTTAATCAAGGTTCTGGCCTCTCCTCCTGCCCATACACAATACAATCTTCCATGTTGCAAGATGGAAGGGTACACTCACATCCACAAGCTAAAGGGCCAAACTTCACTCAGTAGGAGAAAACGGGATGTTTTCACTAGGTCTTTTCTAGGACTATTTCACCCACATTGCTGCTTTCTGCCCTTTTGTTTATGTTTTGTTTGTTTGCTACCCAGTAAAAAATAGAAATAGCTACTTCAGACTTCAGCTAGAAACACCAAAAGAGCAGATTAATAGTGCATCTACATATTCAGAGCCCTTGACTTTATTTTACTCTTTTTATACAGCTTCACCAGAATCTAATGCTTGTAGTATATTAGATGAGCCATAGCAAATAGAGTTCATGTTGTGAAGAGATGAAGTTATAGCAAATGAGTAGGTTCCAGTAACAGGCATGGACTGATGCAAGTATAACCAGAATGCTTCAAAGAAGTTGCAATTGACTTGTATATCTTTAGATCACCAAAAAGGAGTGAGTCAAACACTTGACCTTGACCTTACTCAATTGCCCAGACCAGTTCTGAGCCCCACTTTGCCCTGTTGCCAAGTCAGCACTCCAAATTTTTACAGTCAAGCAGTGTCAGTTGGGAGATGGGCAGACGAGAGATTCTCACAAAACTACTTCCACAGTTTAGTTAACTCCTATTAACAAGGAGTCCATGTATCTCACGGTATGTAAGAAAATGGTTTCTCTCTTCTGCTAGAGCCACTTCTTTTGCTGGTATAAGCTGCATCTCTACCAGTGGGCTTTCCTAGTATAGTACCACTGCCAGTGCTTTGGTGGTACAGACTAGCCCTGTGACTCCTACGTACACTCTGCCCTAGACGTTAGGGCCAGTCACATATTTTGCATTCAAGAACTTGTGCATTCAGTTTTTTTCTGCAGCATAACTGGCACTTCACTGAGGACAGGCCTCTAACAAGAGCAGCAGGAGGACTGCAGTTTAGGAATCAGATGCACAGGCAAAACTGAGGGATCTTGCACAACTGTTGTTTTTACTGTGGTTTGGCTATAGGAAGTACAATTTGCCCTTCACTTTCCCAGGCACTAAATTCATTCAAAAATGTAAATAAATACCTGACAGCTTACAAAGGCTTGAGAGCAGTTATAGGATTGTAAAGCATTTGACATCAGTATTTACAACGGAATATGCATATATGGAATACTGCTTTCCCCTGAAGACTTTTTATTCCTGCTTCCCTTCACCTTTTCTCTTACTACAGACTGTCAGACAGTGGTCTCTGATGAACGGGACCAAAATGTAAGGCTTGGACAAATCACATGAAGAGGTAGTTATAAGTAGTGTCCAAATCATTTCAAGTATAATACATACTGGGTATTATACACAAGATGCTAATGGTACAATAGCCTAATTCTACTGCGCAGTAGCATGCAGGGCAAAATCCATGCTAATACACTACTGTGCAGGAGTATTAGGCTACTATGCAGTGAGCATCACTAAGAAGTCATGCACCATCGCTAGTGTGCGGGTAGCACCAGTTACTCCACATTGATTTACTACTTGGTTATGCAACTACTAAACTTAATGCACAGTAACTACGGCGAACTAATGAACATGTAGACGCACCTACTGTCATGCACTTTTTAATCTACTTCTAGTTCATCCATCTTCTCAACTGCCTTTTTCTATATATTCCACATGTCAAAGAGGACAATGGAATTAACCAGCACATTTGTAACGTCAGTTTACAAAGCCATCAGCATAAGGGATAGGCAGTTGGGAATGAAAATTAAGCTATACCCAGTTCATGACTACAGCAATCCTCTAGTCTTTAGGGTTGCTATGGTTACATATTCCATTACTGCAGTCTCACCGAAAGACACTTCCAAGGTCCCTGCATGCGCTATATGCTTACAAACAACAGTTTGAACATTTCTGGGAAAATATCTGATACTGATCAGCCCAAAAAGAAAAAGATATTTACTCTGCCCATTGAAAAGATATGAAGAAATATACTATCTACATTCTGCTAGAATGTTTTAGTAAGTGCTTTTAAAAAAAACCCGAAAGGACTATCCTCCAGCATGAAAGCCTTTAGATGCTTTTCAGGAGTAACTTTAAAGCAATCTTTTCACTTTATATAAAAAAAGGACTTGAGTGGAGCTTGTCATCATTTATGTGAGAAATTCAGTGTCTTCACAAGTAAATCCACAGCTGTGGATTTAGGTCTTTAAAAAAAAAAAAAAAAGGATTTCTTGGACAAGGAAGAGACATGTGTGCTCCTCTCAAGTGTCCATATGGTAATCTTTTTTCTTTTTTGGCAGTTCAGTTGCTGTCATATTGGTACAATTTTTTATTCCATTAACTCTTAAGAATATTTGTGTTCCCAGAATTAAGCTACTGCAACTATTAAACTCCAAAAATGAAGTGCAGCTGCAGTTTCTAGTAGGCAGATGAGGTGGCTGCATCTAACAGCCAAGACCCAGAAAGGAGCTTCTGTGAGCTCATTTCCAGGTCACATACCATCGTTTTATTAAGGGCTTTCATAAAGCCCCACACATGCTTTATGCAATTGAAACCACAGTAAGGCAACCTAATGAGATGCTAACCCAAGTCCTATTGCTGCTAACGGCAAGACTCTAAGATCTGAATGCCACCTGCAAAGACTTAAAAAGAAACAGCACCCAGGCATACAAACATGAACTGTTCCTTTTTATTTCTTCCCTCATTCTGTCTCTCTCTATCTTTTTTTCTAATTGGGATGTTCCTTGCAAGTGCAGCTCTAGAGTGCTGTAGACTACACCACATCAGGCCAGGCCAAGCACTGCTGCTCTCCTGGATCCTCAGCTGATACCCAGGCTGGTCCTAGGAGGCTCAGACTGGGCAACTCACTTGATACCCGGGGGTCTGATTTCCTTCCGAAACAACAAGCACTAGATTGGTGGGAGGGAAGGGAAGAATGGGAAGGAAGAGAGGAAGCAGACTGATAAAGACTGGAAAAGAAGGCTGCTAGGAGAGGTATACTGACACCAGCAGGATTCAGGCAATGGAGACCAAATTTGGACTGGCTGGGAATGAGGTTAAGGCTAGGAGCTGGCTTAGGACTGGCAGCCACAGAGTAAAATTGGATCCAGGGAAGGAGAGAAGACAGAATAAAGGACACTGAAAAAGGCTGGGTAAGGAGGTGTGGGAAAGAGCCAGTGGGGCATCCAACGATAAGTCGGGGCATGGAGTGAGGCCTGGAGTAGGGGCCTGTCAGACTGTAGAGAGTGAGGTTGGATGATGAACCTAAAGTAGACTGGGAGCCAGTAGAGTAGGGCTGTGCAAAGCTTCAACTTAATATTTGATTCAACAAATATTCAACATATTCGACCTTGAAAAGTGAAAGTCAAGTTGAATAGCAGCTGGTCGAATAGCTGTCGAATCAAATACCGGAAGTCAAATATTAACAGCATGGGTCGAATATTCGACAAGGATCAAATATTCAACTTGCCTATACTGGATTCCCGGGGGGGGGAGTGCTTTCATGACTGACATGTGTGGCTGGCCGGTGACCTGTCAGCATTCTCTGAGGTCCCGTCCAATCCCAGCACTCTGGGGGAGGGCCAGAGAAAATGCATAAAAAGGCAGCAGTTTTTCAGCTTCCCTGCTTTCTGCCTTGGGGTCCATTTCTGAGCTGCTGGTGTTCTCCATGACCGCGATGGCTGGAAGCCCTGATCTGCAACAGATTCCCTGCTTGCAACGCTAGCAACAGGGATTTCTGAGAAGTTGGTGCTGTTATTTTATAACTACTTTTCATATTAGTTTACGCTTATATTGGATAGGGTTAGTAGTAGCCTGGGATCTATTCTATATACAGGCATACCTCGTTTTATTGCGTTTCGCTTTATTGCGCTTCGCAGATATTGCGTTTTTCACAAATTGAAGGCTTGTGGCAACCCTGCATCGAGCAAGTCTATCGGTGCCATTTTTCCATTGGCGCCATTTTTCCAACAGCATTTGCTCACTTCGTGTCTCTGCGTCACATTTTGGTAATTCTCGCAATATTTCAAACTTTTTCATTATTATTATATTTGTTATGGTGATCTGTGATCTTTGATGTTACTATTGTAATTGTTTTGGGGCGCCACAAACCACGCCCATATAAGACGGCGAACTTAATCGATAAATGTTGTGTGTGTTCTGACTGCTCCACCGACCGGCCGTTCCCCCATCTCTCTCCCTCTCCTCGGGCCTCCCTATTCCCTGAGACACAACAATATTGAAATTAGGCCAATTAATAACCCTACAATGGCCTCTAAGTGTTCAAGTGACCCTCCACCAGCAAAAAGATTACGACTCGCTGAAGGCTCAGATGATGGTTAGCATTTTTTAGCAATAAAGTATTTTTTAATTAAGGTATGTACATTGTTTTTTTTAGACATAATGCTATTGCACACTTAACAGACTACAGTATAGTGTAAACATAACTTTTATATGCACTGGGAAACCAAAAAATTCGTGTGACTCGCTTTATTGCGATATTTGCTTTATTGCGGTGGTCTGGAACCAAACCCGCAATATCTCCGAGGTATGCCTGTATAGGAATTTAGTTTATACATCATTCATTCTTTCCACCACACCAACGCTTCTCAATATATTATCTACACACACACACAAACACATTTACATAACATCCAGAAATCTAACCCGCGGCGCACAGCACACTTAGAGGTTCCAGTTTATATCTGAAGGAACACATTATGAAGCGGGATGGAAAGGCAGGTGGCCACGCTGGCCAGCCTGCACAAAGGGGAGCAAGGGGGGTTGCAAGCGGGAGAGCTGCAGTTTCTCCCCCCCACCAAACTCAGACACAGCCTCTTTCCTCCCACTACAAGGGATGAAGCTGCTACAAGCAGTAAAGAGAGGGGAGCAGCAGTGCCACCAGAGCCACTGCCTGTGCCTGAGACTCTCATATCCAGACACAGCAGCCACAACCTCTCCCACCATAACTGCAACCAGCACAGCAGCGCACTCCACCCCTGTGTCACTGCCTATGGAGCCTCTCAGCGCCAGAAGAAGAGCTGGCGCTGGATCTGGATCTCAGTGCCCTGGCAAAGGAAGATCTGGGGAAGGAGGGAGAATCAGTCAAGCTTGTGCTTGACACCTTCAGGTTTTTTCCTTTCAAGCCACGAGGTCTTTCCCAGAAGGCACTTCAGAAGGTGCCTCTGTACAGGTGAAGGCAAGCGGCTCAGCTGAGTCCGCTCTTTCTCTTGCTGTGCCTCTGACTGCTGAAGAGGGGAGAGTTCAGCAGCATCCACAGGTGCACCCGCATGCCAGAGGGAAAGGCCTAGTACTAGCATGGTCTGGGATCATAATGAGCTGGCAGATGATCCCAGGTTTGTTATCTGCATGCACTGCCGAGCCAAAATCAGCCGGGGCAAGGGAACAAAGTGCGTGACCACCTCGGGGATGCTGAATCATCTCAGCAGGTACCTCTTTGCCACAGGAGCGGCCCCCGCTCGCTCCACAGCCCCCGTCCCCCCACAGCAGAGGCAGGGCACCCTGGAACATCGGGAGCAAAAGGGACCAGTTGCAAATGCGAGCAAGGTCACCCAGACCATTGGGGAGATGCTTGCTCTGGATAGCCAGCCATTCACCTTTGTTGAGCAGCAGGGTTCATGGGGCTCCTGGCACTGCTGGCTCCATCCTACCAGGTGCCCGCACGCACCACCTTCAGCAGGACGGTGGTGCCCTCCCTATATGAAGCATGCAGGGTGCACTTGAGGGAGGAGCTGCACAAGGTTGGTCCTCAGGTGACCGTACACTTCACCTCGGACATCTGGAGCAGCCAGGGTGGAGATCACGCGTACCTCTCGCTCACAGGGCACTGGTGTGGCCAATCAGGCCATTGGTGGGCTCTCCTTCACGCCAAGGTGATCAATGAGTCCCACACAGCAGCAGAGATACGGGGGGGCCATGAACCACATGGTGCAGGGGTGGCTGGGCCTTGGGCAGGCTGAGCTCACCCATGGCTTCATGGTCACCGACAATGGGGCCAATATGGTCAAGGCAGTCCCTGATGCCAACTTTGCTGGTATTCGCTGTGTGGCACACAATTTACATCTGATTGTGAGGGATGCCTTGGAGGGGGACAAGGCTGCCAGTGATGGCACCAGCAACACCAGCAGGCTCGTTTCCAGATGCAGGAAGGTGGCAGGCTACTTCCACCGGAGCATCAAGGGGAGCTGCAGGACAAACAAGCAGAGCTAAATGCCCCGCAACGCAGAATCATCCAGGATGTGGAGACTCGGTGGAGCTCCGCATACCTGATGCTCGAGAGGCTGGTGGAGCAACAGAAGGGCATCCATGAGCTGGCCTTGCTTGGGGAGATTGGGATCGGTGGCCCCCTGACCAAAGCTGAGTGGGATGCCATCTCCCAGATCTTGCTGGTCCTCAAGCCCTTCCTTGAGGCCACTGAGACCCTCAGTGCTGCTGATGCCTTCCTCAGCCAGGTGGTCCCCATAGTGAAGGAGCTCTGCAGCCAAATGGAGAGCTTCCTGGGAGTCAGTGTTCCTGGCTGGGGCAAGCCACTTTCACCAGATGTGCAGGCACTGGTGAGGTGGCTGAAGGAGTGCCTTAGGAAAAGGCTTGAGCCCTTGGGGTCCAACACAGTGCATATGCTGGCCGCCATCTGTGACCCAAGGGTGAAAGGCACCATATGTGGCAGCGAGACACTGAGTCACTGGAGGGAGGTACTTATTAAGAAAGTGATGGAGGCAGAACGGCGGAGGTGAGGGGAAGTGGGACAGGGGGATCCACTGCCTGAACCCAGCCTGCCATCCACGAGCCAGTCTTCCCCTCCACCACAGGCGCTGCCAATATGGGCTCAGGCCATGGCAAACATTATGGGGTCCAGACCCACCAGACCCCAGGATCAGGCAGACAGCCCTCACACCGTGGTGTCTGCCTATTTTGCCAAGCCTGTGGAGCCCCTGGACTGCGACCCCTTGGCCTACTGAGCAACCCGCAGCCTGATGTGGCCGGATCTGGCCACAGTTGCCCGGGAATACCTGTCCTGTCCACTGACCAGTGTGCCAAGCGAGAGGGTGTTCAGCATGGCTGCGGATGTTGTGACACCCCACCGCACCTGCTTGGATCCTGGTTTGGGGGAGCAGCTGGTGTTCCTGAAGGTGAACCTCCTGCTGCTGGGCTTCCCCAAGCGCCAGGTGCAGACGGAGCAAACGCCGCCTTCCTCGCTCCGTCTGGATCACGAGTTTTGTCTGTCAGCAGCCTAAGGTGCAGTTTCCACCAAACCCCTGCACCTATCACCGTGAAAGCTGGCAGGCTTTGTGGGCTCCTCAGGGGCTAGCAAGCCTGCAGTTTTGAGCTTCCTGGGGCTTTCCACACAGAAGTCACAGGAGGTTTTCTCTCACAAATTTGGGGTGCTGTTTCTCCAAACCCCCTAAACCTATCTTGTTGAAAGTTGGCACACTCTGTGGGCTCCTCAGGAGCTACCATTCCTGCAAGTTTCATCAAGATCAGACAAGAAATGCCACAGTTATAGCCTGCTTCGAGCTTCCCCATTATAGCCTATGGGGAAGTCGAAGCAGCTCGAATATTCGACTGAGCTTCGACCTTAAGTTGAAGCGGACCTGCTTCAACTCAAAGCGGACGGCAAATTGAAGCGGGACCCGGTTTAATATTCAACATGGCTGTCGAATCGAATATTACCTGCTCTGCACAGCCCTACAGTAGAGCAGCGAATATGCGGGAAGTAGACCAAATGGGAGCCACATTCACAGAAAAAAAATAAAGGAATTTGAAATGGCTGGCCCAAGAAAATGAAGGTACTTAAATGCTGTTCTGGAGAAGCAGATAACCCTGGCTCAACAAGAGTTCCTAAGTGATGCTGGACAACTGTGCTTTATAGATATAGACCAACATGACCAGTATCCTGAAAACCAAGGGCACCTATACACGAGTGCAGAGACTGATTCGACATGCTAGAATTTGATGCACCAGATTAACAGAGTCTGCTGGAGCGTGCCAATTGCCACGCTCCAGCAGCCTCCTGCATCTTGTGTATCAGTGTCCCTGTGCCTAAAAATGGTGGCAGGGGCACTTAAACTGAAGCTCATTCAATGAGCTTTAGAGCAAGTGCCCTCACTGCCATTTTTAAGTGAAGGGACACTGATACACAAGGCGCAGCAGTGCATTCAGTAGAGTGACTCTCAGGGGACCTCTAACGCCCCTGGAGTTTGTCTAAAAGTTCCCCAAATGTCTGATACTGGGAGCCCAAAATTAATGGATATTTTTGCTATAACCTCCAAGCCTGAGGAAATCAGCACCTCATTTTAAACAGGGTTGAGGTGAAAATAAATGCAGTAACTTTTGTAATGCACTGAAATACATGGGATGATCATCATCAGAAACTCCGTGGAAAAGTTGATAATTCAATTTTCATAGTAGGGTTTCAATGCTGCACAATTAGTAAGGCATGGGAACACAAACTAAACAAAGTAAAATACTACAAAATATTGGGTTTATTAAGCAAGCACTATCTCTCGAATATACTGAATATCAAAGATCCCATGTCAAAGATATTGTGTGATCATTTAATTAATTAAAATGGTATGTATGCATTAGGGCAAAAGTGGCATGCAGACAACCTGTAACCTTGGGTTCAAGAGCACTTAAAAGTAAAAAAGCATATAATAATTTGAAAAATAACTAAATTATGAAGACCAGGAGAATACATCCCTTAACTAATTTTCAAGTGATGTATCAGGCAAGATCACTATCACATTACAAATTCATGCTTTAATATAATTATAGGTAAGCTTGGATGTAACAATACAGGCTCCACATCCCTCTTATTATTTCAGCAGCAGCCTCAAATCCTGCTTATTTACCCTAAACCAGGAAATACAATGAGATGTTGCTTGTAGTATGAGATTGAGAGCTACAGCACATGGGGTTTTAGGGCATCTGTAGTGAAAACAGGTAAGCAAGGCTTTTTTTTTCAGCTGCTGTTGCAAGAGCAACATGAAGCCATTATGAACATGGAGCCTTATGTTTCCAGCAAAGTGTGACCACTGCATGATTTCCCAACAGCGCCTTAGAAACCACACAAGCTTTATCTTGAGTAGACTGCTATAACTTTCACAGAGGGAGAAACACATTATTTTTAAAACTTCTCAGAACAAAATGGTTTCATTCCCTCATCTTCCCCCCTCCACACACACACAACAACAAAGTCTGATGTCCTTTATCAGGTTAAGATTTACAGTTATTGTCAAAAAGAGTAAAAAACGCTGTAGCTGTGTTGGCTGAACAGCAGGCAGTCTGCACACTCTGTGCTGCCTTCACAAGACTGACATGAAATATGGCAGTTAACCAATTTTTTCTGCAGTATAAAATGAATTGCCAAGCACAGTAACTGCTTCAATTAAACCCATACTGGAAAGATTAGGAAAGAAAATGTGAAGCTAGCAGGGAATGTAAGGAACAAATAGACCAGAAACTTTTCTTCTATCATTCCATTTTTTTAGTGCTTTACATTGCTCAGATAGACTAAGGAAGAGCATACAATTTTTGATCATCTACCACCTCTTCATGTGTCACCTTGATTGCTCCATGTTCTAAGTGACCAAACACTGCCCCCTGCCCCCTCAAGTTTAGGCACCTTGATGGGACAGAGGTAAGTGAAAGTGCAGATCTGCAACAGTGAAAAGCAGGAACTCTATACCAAAGTTGGTTATATGTTTTGTAAAGATTAAACTTAATGTCATGTCTGGAAAGTTGGCCACAGCCATAAGAAATGAACTGACACCAGCCAGATATTTTGCTGCAAAGTGCTGGTGAAAGAATTCAGAGGAAAACCCATATTTACAGAGTTTGGATCCATCTTTGCATACTAACGGGTGTGTACAACCAAAAAGAAATCAGGGAAAATAGATTACCTTAAGATGTGCACAATTCATGTGGTCTTCAGGGAAATTATAGCACTTTTTATGATGGCTAGATTTCTTTTTTAAAAAATACAAAGCATTTTGCTCACTGTTAAACTTTTGATATCACCACTCTTTCCACAGGTTCTCGTTTTTGAGCAAAAGATACAAATTTGAATGAAATAACTCAGGTTACTAATAGAAATGGATTTCCCCTATATCTATCTATCTCTCTATCAGATATAGCAGGGGTGGGCAAAATGCTGCCTAGGAGCCAGATGCAGACCGCCAAGCCATTCTATCTGGCCCGTGGGGCCCCTAAAAAATTTAGAAAATTAATATTTATCTGCCCTGGGCTGCCTGTCATGTGGCCCCCGATGGCTTGCCAAAAGTCAGTAAGCGGCCCTCCGCCCAAAATAATTGCCCTCCCCTGTGATATAGCATATATCAGGCCACATTCTGACAACTGTGGTAGAGAAAAATGAGTTCTGAATGTTTTCCTCTCCAACAAGCTGAAGTCAAGATATGCTGCATCCAGCATCATGCAGCCCAACAAAGGATTTTTGCATTTGAGATTTGAGTCCTTCAAAGGGATAACTCCACAAGACAAGCTCAGAAAGTGCCTTTTAGACATTTGCTGGTATGTCTCAGCCCTTAAGCCTAACATCTGGTCATGCAGACTATGGAAGAAAACATCAATATATGTGGCTGGTAGGTTCTACGACTCTCAAGTCAGATAGATGGCTTACTGGGTCAATGTCTATTTCAAGTTCTTTCCTGTAAGCCCTAATTTGCACAGACAAAGCCAAGATTCAACATGTGGGTGCTGAAAAGTAGAGAGACATATTTGATACTAAAGAAAATTAAAACAAAAACCAGTCACTTTACCAGGGGTGAGCAAAATGGCAGATCTGGCTAGTGGCTGGTCTCCATTTCCCAGCAACCCCTGCCCACATAGTTCCCAGCTGGCTTCCAGGCAGACCCCAGGAGCATGGGGCCGTGAGAGCACCGTGCCACAGAACCAGGGCTCTGCCCTGGCCCCATGCTGTCACAGCCCACACTGTCGGGGCCTCCATGGAGACCATCCTGTAGTGCAGGCAGGGTGTGTGGCTAGGTGGGGAGCTGCTCCAGAGCTGGGGCCAGTGCAGGGCCACGGCAGAGCCGCAATCCATCCCCTACACACCCCTGCCCATGGAACCTGTGCTGGTTGTAGGGGCGTGTGGGCACTGCATCGCAGTTCTGCCCTGGCCCCACGCTGTCACTGCCCCAAGATCCTGGGGTCTCCTTGACCCCACCTGCCTGTCTCGTCCCAGCTGTGGCCCCATCCCAGCCACATGCCCTGCCCATGCAGGTCCCACCCCCAGTGGTGGGTGCAGGGCAGATGGGCCAGGGTGCCTGGGCAGAGGGGCTGGGTCTGGCAGCGACAGCCAAAGAAGCCACCACCGCAGAGGCTGTTGGGAAGTGGCATCCATCACTGGCCAAATTCAGCCCACGAGCCAGACTTTGCCTATCCCTACATCCCATTCTGATATTTAAAAAGCCCCTTAAAAATAAGTATGTGCAGCTGCAGATGGTATTTGTTTATCCATCTCAAAAGTCTAAACAGCAACAAAAATCTCCTATTGTTCTACACTGAGCAGTGTTTTCAGCTCAGAAACCTCTATTTACTGCTAGTAGCACGATCACATTTTCACAACTGCTTACAGACGTAAAAAATAAATAAATGTTTAAATGGCACTTTAATTCTATACACCCCATCGCTGAGCTCAGCACATGCCCAGAAGAGGCATCGTGTTAGTTGGACTCCGCTCACCCAACATCTGTATAGATCGGGTACTTCAGAAAGGCTTTTTTGGCACTTTTATCTAATCGCTGATTGAATCAGAGATTAGATAAAAGCAGTAAGAATCCCCACTAAAGCGCACAATCTATACAGATGCCACTGAGCCAGATCTAACTAGTGCGCTGTCTCTTCCAGCAAAGTACAGTTTGTTTTTTCACGTCTGTCAGCAGCCTACATGTTTATCTCTCTGGCCTTAAAAGCTTCCCCCACATAAATGTTCCTTTTGAAAGAATGCAGTAGCTATGTGAAGAAGTGATGTCTAGCAAGATGCTCGTGTCCTCTGAAAATGTTAAAAGCCTTTTTCTATGAAAGCCTTTTTCTATGGATTTAAAGTCCCAAAAAGTAGCACTAAAAGATTTAATACTTAGAAAAAACTAAATACTCTTTAACCAGTAACAACCAGTCTCATGGCTAGCTTATAAACTCCTGAGGACAAAGACTACTTTATCTATGTTCCCAAATGCAATGCAACAGACAAGAGGAATGCCATTAACCTAAAATGTTTATGGCCAACGGGATGATTTTTACATGCTGCAGTTTCAAAAAAAACCCAAGGACCACTAGACTTGAAAGATTTGAGATAAACTATGACCATCACACCACACCCACTGTGGTTAGAAATACGAAGTCTTTAAGTTTACTAAATATTTAAGCCTCTTGAAGTAATACTGCAGTATTCACCAGTCTTACATCCCCCACACAAAAAAAACAAACCAAAAACAACCCTTCTTCAAATACAGCGTATGAATAAGGAAAGACTGGGGAAAGAAGTTTAAGCATCTAAGGCTTAGCACATACAGTACTCTGATTCAGTACCCTTGCAACAGATAATGAGTTGCTTACAACTATGTGTCACTTCAAATTGCAGAGATGAGACATCAGTTTCCTTCATAATTTCAAGACTATGAGGGTTAATGGGGATTTTAAGATAGCTGGTGCCCTCTGGATACCGGTTAAAATTCCCTGTAGAAAAGAGTCACTTGAGAGTAAATAGGTGGAGGAAGCAACTTAGCTTGCAGCACTTCGTCAGCATATGGAAAGAGTAGCAGAGAGAGAGATGGCAAATTTGTTGCATATCAGACAGATAGCATCCCTGCCTTTCAACAGGATCAGTTCTTCAGCATACGACGAGGACATAACAAGGTTATTGGGTTGTTATTAAGTTGTGAATCTTCATGGAAGCATCAGTCCCAAATGGCCCTGCTGCAACATGGTGCTGGGCTAAGGAACCTTTCAGAAGAGAGACAGACAGACCCTGGCTGATTCCCTCTACTCGTAACAGCAAATGTACAGTTATGTTTTCTGCCTGACGAGACAAGTTCTGTTCTTTACTGAGTGCCTTCTACTATCTGTATGCAGAGTCTAATTTTAAGATGACCTCCGTAGACAGGTGCTCTGGATGCTCTTACATTTTGCCAACAACTTTCAAGGCAAGAAAGTGGACTCCCTTTTCCTTCCTTGTTATGCAGTCTTTCATTATGCGTTCCCTCTTCCTTTTCCATGCCATTCTTTCAGCCTGCTTTCTGCTCTCTCCACCTACACCAACAATTTGTGCGCTGAGACTCTCTTTTATCTCCTTGCTAAGTGCCATGTTCTTTCCCTTCACTGGGGCTGTAATCAATGAGTGATGGAATATTAGTTACCCTGTTAGCAAACCTCAAGGAGTGCATGCTCTTCTCTTGACATCCCTTCAGACCATTTCTTTTTCCTCTGATCAATGCACAGAAGGAAAAGAATCTGCTTGGCAGCTGTAGACACGCTGGGCTCTCAAGCTTCAGGTGGGTGAAACATTAAGAGATGTCTTTAAAAAGGAAATTATAATCTTGCCATGAGAATCTTGGACAAAAAAGAACACTACTCTATATTTACAGCCTCAACACATTTTACAACATAAATTAAAATCCAAATATTGATAATGCCTTATAGTAAGATCAAGAAAATTTAACCATCTCTGATGGTGAACTATCGATACAGCAACAGCTTGCCCAGTGCCATTAATGGTCCCCTGAAGGACTAGCCTAGCTGAAAGAAGCATGTCAGACTGGGGAAGCGTCCATTAATAGTGTCAATTATAGGTAAGTGGTCAAATGCCCCATGAACAATTTCTCTATTTACTTCACTTAGATAGCAATAAGAAAGAGGACTTATACTAGTATAAGAAAAAGGGCCATCTGAGACAGCTTCAATGGAGATGCTAAAGGCTTTGAGAGCACTTTCATTTTAAATCCTTTCTTCAGTGGATTATCTTAAACTGATATGTCTCCCACTTAGTCTTAATCTGGAAGCTTTAATTGGTGAAAAAATTAACAAAGTTACTTGGTCATCCACATTACTCCCTGGACAAGAAAAGAAGCTGGCAAAAAGTTTTTAACACCGTTTTGAATTAGCTGAAGATAACATCATTTTCATGGACTCTCAGATGCTGTCGTCAGGAGGTTGTGACCTTCTCTCATATGCAGTCCTCTGTCCCATCAGATAAGCCTTTATCACTTGGACCACTGCAATGTTTCCATATGAACACTGCCTTGAATCAAATCATAAGCTACAGGAACATGGGAGATGGCAGTTTGCTGTGAGCAGAAAATAACTGCACCCTGGACTCTATTGGTTCATGGACAGGTTTTATGGTAGCAGCGTTTTATGGTAGAGTGCTGAAGGAGCTGGCCAGTCATTGTGGAACCCCTGGTGAAATTCTTCCACAACTCATGGCACTCTGGAGAAGTCCCTGAGGACTGGAAGAGGACCAATGTTGTGCCCATCCACAAGAAGGGCAGGAGGGAAGACCAGGGTAACTACAGGCCAATCAGCCTAACTGCCATCCTAGGAAAAATCCTAGAAAAGTTCATCAAGGAGTTTATCTGCAATACAAGTTGCAGACGGTAAGATTCTGAATGACAGCCAGCATGACTTTATCACAGGCAGGTCTTGCCTTACCAACCTGATGTACTCCAGCTGCAGCCTCACCAAGGCTAAATAAAGTGGGAGAATGATATCTTGGGTCTTGTTTGAGATGCATGAGTAGATGCAAGCCAGTTTTATTCACTTTGCCGCCTGCAGCATCTCACTGGTGGTTCATATTCATCTTGTGGTCAGTCATGACTCCTGAGTCTCTTTCAGACGTAGTGTTAGTGAGTGTAGCACTGCCAAGCCTATAATTTTCCTCCCAAGGTGGAGCACCTTGCATTTCTCTTTGTTGAAGATCATCAGGTTTGTATCTGCCCACCTTGTGAGCCTATCCAGGTCAGCCTGGATCCCCAACCTATCCTCCAATGTAACCATGTTTCCCCACAGTTTGGTGTCATCCACTAACTTAACCAGTTAGTTTCTGACACCTGAATCCAGATCGTTAATGGAGATATTATAGCAAAGGTTTTCAACCATTTTTAGTTTGAAGCACTGCCACCTCCCAGGAGCAGGGGTGGGGCAGGGAAGCTTACTGGGTGGGGGTGAGGGTAGTGGCACCCCTCTGTGGGGCAGGGAAGCTCACCAGGCTCCTATGTCGCATCAGCGGCCGGTGTGTGCGAGCTTCCCCGCCTGCAGAGGGGTGCCACTGCCCCCACCCTGCCCCTGCTGCTGTGGGGCGGCGCTCTATCCCCCCCCACACTCATCAAGAAGATTAGCTTTTTCCTGGGTGTCGGTTGTCAGCTGCCCCATTTGATTCAGCAGGGATCCAATGTTGCCCTTATTTTTCTTTTGACTTCCTATGTATCTGAAGGACTTTTTTACTGTCCTTGATTTCTGTAGCCAGCCTGAGCTCAGTATTGGTCTTGGGTTTTCTGGTTTGCTCCCTATAGGTGTGGGCCAGTGATGCATAATCCTCCCTCCTTAAAGGTATTTCCCATCTTCCATCCCTTATAGGCTTTACTTTTAAGATTGAGGAGGTCCATGAGTTCCCTATTTAGTGAAGGGGGTTTCCCAGCCCTTTTACTACCTTTCCTGCAAGCCAAAATAGACTTCCCATGTGCTTTTAGGATCGGGTTCCTAAGGAGTGACCACTTTCTTGGACACCCTTCCCTGTCAGATTGTGATCACTGATCTATCAGGGCCTTGACAACCAACCTCCTGAGCTTGTGAAAAAGTCAGCTTTCCTAAAGTCAAGGATTTCTGCGCTGTTGACTAATTTGCCAGCTTTGCGATGAATAAGGAAGATGATCAATTCATGATCACTGTCACCAAGCTTCCCTTCAATCTTCAGATCACTCACTAGATCATCTGCTTTGGCCATAACAGCAGGAAATACTACTGTAGCCTGACAGTAGGAAATTACCTTGGCAGTAGGAAATACAAAAGGACAGAAACTGGAGCAGAGGCAGGAACTGGGGATCAGGACTGGCTCTGTGCCAGCTTAGGAAGATGCTTCTAAAATGAAGTATATTATGTACCCAGAGTACAGGTATTTCACCAATCCTTGAATGTGGGGCAAGAGTCAATCAGGCAAGCTGGTTTTAACAGATAGTTTGCTTAGCTCCAGCTAGGCTAACTAGTCCACCAAGATGTCCAATTGAAAGCTGATTTATTTCTACATCAATAGGGGAGATTTAACATCTCTCTTACTAAACTATGGCCTGGCAGTCTCCTAGGAAGGGGAGAAGCAGGATACACAGGTTTGAACTCCATCAGATTGAGGAAGGTATTAAATCCAGTCCTGAGTATGCATCCTAGCTCCTAGGCAACTATACCAAAAGTATAGGCACCACAACCAGCAGTGCTAGCCATGTTTTCAAAGAAAAGTTTGAGCCCTACTTCGTTCTTTGAAAGAACAGATGTAGACACCTGGAGAGGATTCCTGATTCAGGCAACCATGCTCTGGAGAAGGGGGGAGATTTCAGGAAATGTTGTTAGTCTTTTCTGTTGGCTAGTTCCATCCTTGCTCACTGGGATTTTTGGCCAGCCTGTAGAGGCTACTCTATGCGAAGTACTGCACAAACGCAAGCTGACATTCTCAAAGGGTTTACTCACTCATATAGCCTAGCAAGAGAATGTTCTATTGTTTGACTTCTGTACAGAGAAAAAATGCCATCAGTTTTGCATTTTTGATGTTAGCAGCCAGGCACCGCTGGATGCCTTTGGGAGCGGATGTTTACTCAAAAGAATAAACACTGTACATTGGACCCTCAAGCTTCTTCATTAAAGCAGAACAAATATTTATAGCTTGTTTATGCTGCTCTAGAATTAAGTGAGGGCAACAGAACTGGCCAGTGTGCTAACAGAATTAATATTCTTGTTAAAGGTAGAAGTTAATGTCCCACTGTGCATTATAAAATGACAAAATAGCCCAAAGAGGAGCATTAAGGATGGGAGATTTTCAGCACAAAGCAAACATTTAAGCAGAAAGTATTTAAAGTGCTTTCTTTGCCTGTTTGCTAAACCAATATTAAGCTTGGTACTGCAAATTGTACTGAGGACAACCACACTCACCTTGCAGACATAGCTTCTCAACACACCTGTCATACTGATACCAGATCCCTGACTCAACCCAAACCTTTCTCTTCAGAATGACACCATGTGGGTGCTGAAAAGGTCCTGAGCCCTACACCCTCAGCAGCCTAAGAGACTTCATCTTTCTGCTAGCCTGCCCCTCAAATGTTCTCTCAACCAAAGTGATTCACTGAAAGTAAAAACAGGAAACTAATCCTGAGTGCAAGTATGCTTGGGGTGGGGGGGAGGATATTCATATTAAAAATGTTATATATCATACATAAAAACTGCACCCATCAAGATATCAGTTTCCACTACTAGTATGCTGCATATTGGATGGCTTGAAAATTCTCAGGCACTGTAGAGATAAGCTCATAGGAAAGTAGGATTGAAAGGGACCTCACAAAGTCATCCAGTTCAGCCCCCTGCTCCAGGCAGAAGCCCCCTGGCAAAGCATCTGATGAAGGGAGCTTTAGCTCGCAAAAGCTTGTGCTCTATATATATATCTTATTTAATTAGTCTAGAAAGGTGCATGTCTACTCTGCCTTCAAACCCAGGGTTGAACCAGGGACCTTTAGATATTCAGAATAACACTCTCCCAACTGCACCATCTCTGCTCCTACAGATAGGATTTTCTTGTTCCAGATATATAACCCCCTACCCTTAAAGGCCTCTAATGTAGCTGGGAGGTCTGGGGTATCTGTGTAGCTGAATGATCTTGATCTGATATAACTCATACATGGTAGCCAAGCCAATGCAATTCTTAAAAAAATAAAATCTCCCTTAGTGAAGCAACGTTAATCTCATTTCACTTCCTGCTTGAGTTACTGACTTGCTCCTATGTTGTTCCTCCCATTGCCCGCAGCTTTAGGCACATGCTCCAGCTGTTTATTCACAAAGAGCTGCAGGATAGCAGCATGTAGCAAGCAGATCTGAGATGCACAACAAAGAAGCTCTTGAAAAGTCGTTCCCTATTTTCTTGCTGTCATACAAAGGAGGTGATATTGCATCTTGGAAGGGGGGAAACCCATTTCTAGGCTTGAGCTATATGTTTTAAGTACAGATTTATGAGGGAAACGGGTGTAAATATTTGTTATTATCAAATGGTAACAGCAGAAAGAATTCCACAGCTGTGGTTTCAGTATTCAGAGTAAGATGTCAGGATTTGGCAAGTGAGAGGTTAGAGGAAAGGGGGCCAGCTGGGGGCTTCTTGCCAACTACTATGCAAGTGTGATGACAAAACAAAGAAAGAGGGATAGCCATCGGATTAGTGTCATTTATTTTAATAAAGAATTTGTTTATGTCATTTAGTAACTGACAGGACAGGAGGACAGGTTGGGAGTAAGCATAGGGGGAGATAAGACGAGCATTTTGCTCTGTTTTTGTGTACTTTTTAATAAACCCAGTTTAATTTAATTTTAATAAAAGAAAGGAGGAGGAAAAGGAAGACTGGACTTTGTATTCCCAGCTCCTCAGGGTAAAAAACAATGCAGTAAAACAAGCAAACCAACACATTTTTTCAGTCCCACTTTACACTTCAAAAGAAGCAAAGAAAAGCTATAAACCCAATTCTTAAGAAGAAATCCCTTGCAAGTCACCTTTAAAAACCAATACTCAAATTAATTCTGTTCCAGCACTAAAATATTTTCTATACAATAAAGGATATTTTGCATTTTCTTCTCTTCGCAGGAAGAAGAGGTGTTGGCTATGATACCCTTGACCTATATTACTACAGCCATTAAAAAATACCTTGCTCAGAGGTGTAACAAGTGGGGTCTTTTGCCTTCAGCAGCTGCAGCAGTTGCCCTTGCATCAATCCTGTAACACGCCCCCCCCCCAAGTCAACACTCAGGACTGGTGCCCCACTCGCCCACCCTAATTTATACTATTACCCTCACTACATGCAGAGGCATAGCAGCTCATGTCTGTGCCCAGGGCAGGCAGTGCTGGCACCTGTAGCAGTGCAATGAGCCACCACTGCTGCTTTTGCACCCCCTCACAAAGGTGACCCTTGGGGCTACTACCCTGGTTCCCCTCCCCAACCAGTTACACTGCTGATTACATTCAAGACCTCTGTCCTAGCTAAAAGCCCCCTCTGTTTTGTTCCTAGTGGGTACACTATTCTTAATGGCCTCATAAAGATTCACGCAGGTAAACAAACAGAAAGGAGCTTCAAAGAGCTGAAACAGATGAAAGGGTCTGAGAGAAACTCCCTTTAAAGAAACCCATTTGGGGGGGCAGAGGGAGAGAAGATCAAGCAGTAGTCTGCAAGGCTTTCACTTCAAGGGACATGAGATCACAAGTAAAAATAGGTCAGAAAGCATCACATTAGATCCCAAAGCACAAAAAACACTCAAAACCAGCAGCTTCTTTAACAGAGGCATTCATGAGCCATCACTGTCTCAATTCCTGACCACTTAAATAAGCCTTATGCAGCTTATAGTTTAATGATGACAAATGTAGAAGGCTAGAGAACTGATCATGTTAAGCTGCAACTGGAAACACCTGCAACAATCGGATTTCCAGTGAATTCATCATTACTGGACTAATATTTGCCAAGCAGTTGATCCCACACCATATGGGGAAGCTCACACATGGTAACAGTTAGCGCGTAAGATGCAACCATGGTGCAACTTCAAAGAAGCTAGTGGTGTTACACAAGAGATGAATTTGGCCCAGCCTGCATAACCTCAAAGGAAGTGAATGTGTCATGGGCAAAAAGTCTTCCATAATCTCTAAATCAAATTATAGCGCTGGAGACAGATGTTTATTGTTAGACCGCATGCTCCCCAGTACTTTGGGATTTTTGCTTTAATATGGTGACTTTAAAAATATATTGCCTTTACATTTTCTACCTAGCCTGCTACGAAGCAATTATTACTGGTGATCTCAATTTCAGTGACAAGCAGTATGAAAATCAGATGTGTGAGCAGTAGGTTTATATGAACTAGAGCAGTCCACGATGCAGAAATTAGTGGGAGCACAGCTAGTTTCCCAGGAGTGGAAAACTGACAGCAAAACCGGTTTGTCTACGACAGGACTGACTGAATGGTGTCACAAGCCCCATGAGTACCCCCAAATTGGATCAGCTACACAGTGAAAAAGAAAAAAGACCTAGGATTCAACAACTTAGCCAGCCAACTGAACCATAATTGCTTCAGGTGCTATTTATCTATACGTCTCCTGTTAGATTATGGCTTGTGAAGGAAACAGAGATAGCCCAAAGCAGATGCAGAAACTCCACTGGACTCAAGTTTTAGCGCCTCTGAGCTACTACTTTGCCTCTGCACCTCCAGCAGCTGATCTCCCATTCCCCTTCTCTCCCTGTAGCAGCCACTAATGCTCTAGCAGGCACTCAGCACACCACCTTGATGTTACCGTTTAAGTGAACAGAACAGCTGTCAAATGCCAAAAGGAAAGATTTTGCAAGCAAACGGAGGAAGCATCAGCTGGGGCACTCTATGGAAACAACTGGGAGGGAGAATTTAAAAACATGTACCAGCCGCAGGTCTCCTTTCCTGTTCTCTCTCTGTATTAACTCCCGCCCTCTGACTGCATCCTACATCTGCCCACAGCAAATTACACAGCCACAAACTGGTAACCACTCATGCAAAATTAAACAGTTCTTGCACACTTCTGGAGTAACAGAATACACATAGTAAGTCTCCACTCCTTTCCTCATGTTTCCCCCTCAGCCATTCATACATCTTTTATAATGACATGCACACAGGCTTTATCACTGAGGGTACAGCTCCCACCTGTTCACACTGCTTCCCCTACTAAATTTAAAAATCACATGCTTTACATCATTACAACAAGCATATGCCTTTAAGACCAATGAGAGGATTGGACTCTCAAAAAATCACCATCCTGTAACCTACCTAAAACTGTTAAGTGCTTTCTTAATCAAAAAAAAATCATTTAAAATAAATGGCCAGAGACAAATGAAATTAATTATATGTCAAGAAACTATTACAGAAAAGTGAGAACTAAACAATAAGTGTGCACTACTGTTGGAGGAGGTGCTTCTTAGGTATTTAAAGAATTTTTTTCTTATTTTTGTCTTGGATAATTAAATTTTCTTAGAATTTGACAACACTTTAGCTGGATAAAGCTTAGAAATCTTGAATATTTAAGAAAATGCCTTGTTTTCCATGTTACAAATGATACGCACAATCTCATTTGAAAACCATCTTTAAAAAATAGCACTTAAGCATTACATCACAATGGTAAAGGATAACTGGCATTCTTTTGTTACGTTCTGACTCACTTTCTTCAGTCTTTATTTATTTAAAAATATGTTAAAGTTGTAGTGATACTTATCTGACAAAAACAAGGATGTTCTAAGGCGTGGGCCAAGTGTTCTTGTACACTCTGGTTCTTTTGTGCCACATGAGAGGCACAAGGCTGCTGAGAACAATACTTTCTGGCAAAGAATTCCCTTAGCATATAGCTCTCAGTTGGAACAAGACTGAGCCCTCTCTTGGCCATGGGAGAAGTCTGGAGCATACTACGACTAGTCAGACAAGGTATGCAGTCTAGTCAGGACCATTTGGCAGCTGACATAGGTTCGAGAAAGCCAAAAAGTACCAAGAGAATGGGATAGAAAAGATGGGCTTGTGTCTAAGACACCCTACCTAGAGTAGCAAATTGTAGAGGTGTCAAAATGGTGCTCCAGGTGAGCAGCCCACCAGTGCTCTGGGGAGGCAAAAATTTTGTTTGCCTAGGGAGACAAAAATCCTTGCACTAGCCATGGAGACACAAGACAGATTTAGGAAAGCTCAGGTCAAATCCTAGCTCAGTTATAGGCTCCTTCTGTGCCACTGGCCAAGTCACCTAGGGCTAGATCCAAAAAAAGGATGTAGATCTACAGCAGAGTTTATTTAGGTGTTAGAGTCCATGCATGCAAGTAATCTACACAATGTCTGCTTTAGTGCCCTACGTTTTCTGGCAAAAACGTACTTAGCCACCTAAAGTCCTACTACTGCAGATACCTAGCATTCTTTCCACCATGGCTCAGCTGAATGATAAGACACCTAAGACCACTGGGACTCACAAAGTAGGTACTGTCACTTGAGGGGTCGACTCTGGTAGGCACAATCTGAGCATACTTAACCCAAAACAGAATTGGAGTTCAGTACAAAGCACAGCATCTGCACTTATTTTCCTTCAAAAAACATTGTGGTATCAACTACATTACACTGTTCCTTCAGCAAGAGTATTTACCCAGGCAGCTGAAGCTCTGGATTCTAGGTTGTCTTTATCTTATAGTTTCATAGTTAGTAGGGTTGGAAGGGACCTGAGCCGATCAAGTCCGACCCCCTGCCATGGCAGGAAAGAGTACTGAGGTCAAACGACCCCAGCAAGGTGATTGTCTGGCCTTGTCTTAAAGACCCCAGGGTAGGAGCCAGCACCACTTTGCTTGGAAGTTGGTTCCAGATCCTAGCCGCCCTGACAGTGAAGTAGCGTCTCCTGATGTCTAATCTGATTTACCCTGTGCCAGCTTGTGACCGTTACTTCTAGTCACTCCTGGTAGTGCTCGGGGGAACAGGGACTCCCGCAGTGCCTGCTGGTCCCCTCTAACTAGTTTGTAACAGGCCACTAGATCCCCCCTCAGCCTTCTCTCGTGGAGGCTGAACAGGTTCAGGTCCCATATCCTCTCCTCATAGGGCCTGCCCTGCTGCCCCCCATCATGCGAGTGGCCCTCCTCTGGACCCTCTCCATATTGTCCACATCTCTCTTGAAGTGCGGCGCCCAGAACTGGACGCAATACTCCAGCTGCAGCCTGACCAGCACCGCACAGAGGGGGAGGATCACCTCCCTAGACCCGCTCGAGATGCATCTGTGGATGCATGACAAGATGCGGTTGGCCTTCCTGACTGCATCCCCACACTGCCGGCCCATGTTCATCTTGGCATCAATGATGACTCCAAGATCCTTTTCTGCCTCCATACTGACGAGAAGGGAGTTCCCCAGCCTGTAGGTATGGTGCTGGTTCCTCCTCCCCAGGTGCATCACCTTGCACTTGTCAGTGTTGAATCCCATCCTATTCTCATCCACCCACCCCTGTAACCTGTCTAGGTCTGATTGTAACCTATTTCTTCCTTCTAGCGTGCCCACATCCCCCCACATCTTAGTGTCATCAGCAAATTTGAACAGCGTGCTTTTTACCCCCTCATCCAAGTCACTGATGAAGATGTTGAACAGTGCAGGTCCGAGGACCGAGCCCTGCGGGACCCCACTGCCCACATCCCTCCAGGTCAAAAATGACCCGTCCACTACCACTCTCTGGGTGTGGCCCTCCAGCCAGTTAGTGACCCATTTGACTGTGTAGGTGTTGACACCACAGTCCCCCAGTTTTTTAATGAGAACGGGGTGAGAGACAGTCTCAAAGGCCTTCTGAAAGTCCAGAAAGACTATGTCCACTGCTACCCCTGCATCTAAGGATTTGGTGACCTGGTCATAGAAGGCCACCAGGTTGGTCTGACAGGACCTGCCTCTAATGAACCCATGTTGGTTGCCTCTAAGCATAATCTCCCCTGCTGGCCCTTCATGAACATATGCCAGAATAATTCTCTCAAAAAGCTTACCCAAGATCGAGGTAAGAATAACTGGCCTATAGTTTCCCAGGTCCTCCTTCCTCCCTTTTTTGAAGATGGGAACCACATTGGCACTCTTACAATCTTCTGGCACCACACCAGAGCACCACAAGTGCTCGTAAAGCAGTGCCAGGGGTCCTGCAATGACCTCAGCTAATTCCCTCAGTACTCTGGGGTGGAGATCATCTGGACCAGCCGATTTGAATACGTCCAGTCTCTCCAGAAGTTCCCTGACTAGATCCTCACTGACCTTTGGCCTAGGTGCGCCTCCCCTGGGGCCTGAGGGGGGCCCAGTGCAGGGGCTGATCCGGTTCCTGCTCAGGAAAACAGAAGCAAAGAAGTCATTAAATAGGTTAGCTTTGTCTTCTGGTGTGACGACCAAATTTCCTAGCATGTCTTGCAGGGGTACCTTCTTTTTGCCCCCTATGTATTTAAAAAGGGACTTCTTGTTGTCCTTGATCCAGGAAGCTAGTCCCAGTTCCATCTCCACCTTGGCCTTCCTGACTGCCCCCCTGCATCCATGAGCAACCGCAGTATAGTCCTCCCTGGTGATGACCCCTCCCTTCCATTGGGTGTACGCCTCCCTTTTTGCTAGAAGACATTCTCGGATGCTTCTGGTGAGCCATGGGGGCTTTTGCGCCCTCCTGCTCCCTTTGATCCATGTTGGGATTGCCTCCCTTTGGGCTTAGAGGATCGTCTCCTTAAGGAGCGACCACTCTTCTTGGACACCTGGCTCCCTTCCCCTCCGGGACCTCAGTGCCTCCCGGACTGTTCCCCTTCGCTCATTGAATTCCGCCCTCCTGCTGAAATCTAGGGCTGCTGCCTTGCTGCAGGCCTTTGCCACCTTGCGCTGGATGGTGAATTCCAGCAGGCAGTGATCACTGTCGCCCAGGTGGTCGAGCACCTGCAGCCCCCTCACCAGGTCATCGCCCGTAGCCAGCACCAGGTCCAACAAGGCATCTCCCCTGGTGGGGCTGTGCACCTCCTGGGTTAAATGGAGGTCCTGCATTTGGGCTAGGAACTTACGTGAGTGGTCAGACCTGGCTGACTGCTCTTCCCAGCAGATGTCTGGAAAGTTCAGGTCACCCATGATGACCATGTCCTTTGACCTAACTACCTCCGTGAGCTGACTTAAGAATTCCTGGTCTAGCTCTTCCCCTTGGTTGGGTGGTCTGTAGTAGACCCCCACCATTACGTCTCTTTCCCCTCAACTTCCTTGTATTCTAACCCAGAGCACTTCAGTGTGCCCCTCCTCTGACTCTATGCTACTTGATGAGGATGTGTATTCCTCCTTAATGTAGAGCACCACACCCCCGCCTTTCCTGTCCCTCCTGTACAGCCTATAGCCCATGCTATTCACCACCCAGTCATGTGTTGGGTCCCACCACATTTCAGTGAGCCCCACTATGTCTGGGATGGTGTCGGCTAGCAGGAGGGTAAGTTCCTCCTGCATGTTACCCATCTGAAAGGATTCAACCACTCTATATCCCACCTCCCAGGATACTGCCCTACCCACCAAGCTACCCTGAGATTAGGGCAGATCCGGCCTGCCAGGCCATTCTATCTGGCCTGCGGGGACCTTAAAAATTTAGAAAATTAATATTTATCTGCCCCTGGCTGCCTGTCAAAGATGACAGGAGACAGTGGCAGTAGGACCCAAGGGAAGCCATGGCAGGACCCTGCAACAGCAAGGCCTGCCCAGCCCTGCCCCGCCCCATCTGGAAGCCTCCGACTAGCAGAGGCTTCTGGCCTGGAACTGTGAGGCTGTTCGTGCCTCCCTGCACCGGAGTGGGAAATTCAGGTAAGAAAGGGGTGGGGGGGAAGAGAAGGCAAGGGAGGACCACAGGTGATTGCGCCCCAGTCTTCAGGTCTGGGCTGGCTCCTGCTGAGTCCTGCCATCATGGCCATGCTGCCAGGAGCTATTCGTGGTCCAGAAGTGGCCAGCGGGCAGGCAGAAAACTGGGGAAAGCAGTGGCAGGGGCAAGGGGAGTGGAAGTAGAAGTGAGTAGGTGTGCAGGAGCATGGGGCTAGCACCAGCGGGACCCAGAGCAGGGCAGCAACAGCACGGGGAGCAGCCTGGCAGGGGTCTATGGAGCTGGGCTGGGCTGTACTGTGCCAGCAGGGAGAGAGGGGAGCTGGCCCAACTCCATAGAGCCCCTGCTGTCATCCCGCCCTGGGCCCTGCTAGCACTGGCCCTGGGGCACCAGCATGGGCCCATGCTCCTGCCCAGCTGTCACTGTGCTCCCATGTGCCTGCTTGCTCCCAGTCCCACTGCACCTCAGCCTTGTGTTACAGGCAGGAACTAGCGCACACCGCCCCAGCCCTGTGCTCACTCATCTGGGCTGAGCAGCGGCAGCTCAGGACAAACTGCTGTTCAGTGGGTGAGGAAAGTGGCCCCTCCCCCTCCTGCTGCTGGTGCTTGCTGGTGCAGCCACTCAGAGCCCACACAGGGCTGTCATCCATCTCCACCACATCACCACGGCCTCTGGGCTGCCGCAGAGTGCAGAACACACACAGGGGAGCCCTGCAGACTCTGAGTGGCTGCACCAAGAAGCGGCAGAGGTAGGAGAGGGAGGGGCTGCTTTTCCTCCTCACACTGAGCAGCAGTTTGTCCCTCACTGCCACTGCTTATTCTGGGCTCCTGTGCCGGTTCCAGCATCACCCATCAAGGCTGAGCGACAGCAGATAGGCAGAAACTGCTGCTCAGCGCAGAAGAAAGCAGCCTCTCCCCCTTGCCACCTCGATGCTTTCCCCTGCACCAAGCAGCAGTTTCTGCCCAGCTGCTGGTGCCACTGCTCAGCTCCAATGGGTGAACCCAGAGCCAGCACAGGGCACGCTGGTCCCCATTGCTACTGCTACATGTGGCTGGGAGATGCAGAGCAGATGTGGGGCATGTATCTGCTCCGCACTGTTGGCGGTGGCAAGGAGGCACCACAGGGTGCTCAGGCTCTGGGCAGTTGCAGGGCGGAGACATGTATTGACCAGCTCAGGGGGTCGCATGCGGGGGGGCTCCCATGCACATCCCACATACCCCCAAACCCTTCCCATAAATCCCACAATCACACACCCCACAAATACCATACGCACACATATCCACACAAACCCTCCATACTACCCACAGCTCCCCACACCCACCCATACCACCTGACACTCCACACACTATACAAGAGTAAAACTGCATTTTGAACTATTATGCAATCACTTGTATATATACAGCACAAATACACAAAAATCAGGACAAAAATGTATTTTTTAATTAAATTAAAATATATTATCATGGGTGTTTGATTTTTAGTATATAATTTGGTTTTTTTTTCCCCGTTTTAAGATAGCAAACGCTTTTCCCCAAAGGAGTACTACCAGGGGCAAAGGGTGGCAAAAGTCATAGTTTCATAGTTTCTAGGGTCGGAAGGGACCCCCTGCCATAGCAGGAAAGCGTACTGGGGTCAAACGACCCCAGCAAGGTGTACATCTAGCTTCCTCTTAAAGACCCCCAGGGTAGGGGCCAGCACCACTTCTCTTGGAAGTTGGTTCCAGATCCTAGCCGCCCTGACAGTGAAGTAGCGCCTCCTGATGTCTAGCCTAAATCTACCCTCTGCCAGCTTGTGACCGTTATTCCTGGTCACTCCTGGTAGTGCTCAGGGGAACAGGGACTCCCCCAATGCCTGCTGGTCCCCTCTGACTAGTTTGTAAATGACCACTAGATTTCCCCTCAGCCTTCTCTTGTGGAGGCTGAATAGGTTCAGGTCCTATAGCCTGAGGTTAGGGGGAGGGACTTCCAGTGCCAAGATGGCGACTAGGGGGCAGGACACCTGTCAAGGGGCAGGGCTACCTATGCAGCCCTTGACAGCTTGGCAAAACTCAGTAAGTGGTCCTGCACCTGAAATAATTGCCCACCCCTGGCTTAGGGAACCTTCACCCCACCTGTTAAAACTGAGCCACTGTGCAGAAAGGAATCTAAGTCATGGGGCCAGAAGGAGAACAAGCAACCAAACTACTTTTAGGATGGAGCATGTTACCTTTCTAAGGGAGGGTGCCTGAGGCAGCAGGGCACTGAACTCAGTGACTCAAGCGTCCTATGTTTCAGTCCTATGCTCTCTGTGGTTACCCAAATCAGGCAAAAGGAGGATGTGAATATGGGTCTCCCACATCCCTGTTAAGTGCTTTAACTACTAGGAAATTGGCTAGAGCTCAGGCCTCACCGGAGAGGTAAGCAGGAAACATCTGCCAGAGCTTAAGAGTGAGCTAAGGCACCAAGAAGCTCAGCAACATCAAGACTTTGTTAGTTTTCCTCATGCCCACCAACAGATATATAGGTGTCTAGAGGACTTCAACACAGTGGCAAAGCGTAGGGGGTGCACGGGGGCCTGAGAGAGCTGGTGCACCCCCTGACAGGCCATGCTCCCTGCTTAGGTGATGGGAGGGGGGACAGGCGGGAGTGCTGCTGGCTGGGGAGTGGGAGCACTGGATGAAGCACTACGGCCACTTCCGGGAGTGCTGCAGCTGCTTCCCAGTTGGTGCAATCAGCCGCAGGGGACCCCCACCCCCAGTCGATGAGATTAGCCGTGGGGGGACCTCGCTGACTGGTTGCTGGGGGCCACATGCCTCCCCTGACTAAGGTGGCACCAGTCACCCATGCTTCAACAGCTAACACTTAGGCACAAGGGACTTCATGTGACCATCAGGTTAGTCAGCAGCTCAAGGGGTGGGAAGGTTGGGAATGCCACAAACACCTAAATGTTGGAATGGTAAGTTAATATTAATGGAGGATAAGTTACCGGGGTTTAATAATTTGCCCAGATCAGAAGGAAAGCCAAGAGTCCCCAAGTTCACATAGTCTCTCAGCACTCTCAGGCCCTGCTAAACAAATGTCTGCATGCATTTCATTGCTCTTAAGACTGAAAGCAGTCTCTTCCTACTCTCATGCAGTAAGGTGATTCTTTTTAAACAAATCATCATATGCAACTAACTCATTGTTCAATTTTTGTTCTGCATATTTATTACTTTGCATTCAGTTGTGCTGCTGCCTAGGTAGGTGGTGTGAAAACAAAATGGGAAGTCAATTTTCTGTCACCTTTTATCTTTCACACCAGCCTCCTCAAAAGTAAAGGTGCACTATGAAATAGACTGTATATTAACTGCTTTGGGAGATGAAGACAGGTGATAAATTACTTGCTCAGGAGGATATGAAGTTATTAATCAACACTGCTGCAGGGCGCAATATTCCTAAGTTGTGTCAGATATTAAATAATAGGTTAAAGGAGTAGATTTTTGCTGCCTAAGCCTTAAATCTTTGCAAGTTCTATAAAGCAGAACTGACATGTTAGCCAGCCTGTCACACAAACAATTCATGCAGAAACCAATATAAATTAAATCCCTAAAATAAAACTTGGTACTCAAAAGCTGTTTTGCACAATTTCTTTTTATAATCAACTGTGGGCTTGATACAATTTTACCTTTTGCATAATTCCTTTAAAAATTGCTACCTTAATAGAGTTAAATACAACTCCTTGTTGAAGCTTGAAAGTTGCACTCATTGGTGATTTCATGCTAAGTGCAAATTTCAGTTCGCTTCATGGTTTATGTTTGATTTTTTTCCAAACATTTTCATCCATTTACACCAGTAGTGTAACAATGTGTGGGCAAGCAGGGTTGAACACTAGGTGCTGTCTTGGTGGAGGGGTATACCAGAATGGAGCTAGGGGGCTGCCTCACCGTCTCATCCTCTGTCCCCCACACATCCTGCACTTTCCCTGCAGCAGCTCTTACTAGCTCCAGCAAGCAGACAGGGCAGCAAACCAGCATCAATGCACAAGGCAATGGAAGCAGCTGAATGTTTGCTGCTAGTGAGAGACCTATCAGCTCCTTCTTCATGGTCACTCAACATGCATATCAGTGGCAAGGAAAAAAAAAGGGATGGTGATATCTGCCCAGAGCAGCAGCAAACCACCAGCCACTGCTGCAGTGTATGCTACCACTGTGCAGGGCACTGTACTACCCAGTTCAACTGCAATGTATACAGATCTGGGCCACTCATCTGTTTCTCCCCAGTATGTACTGAACTGGGCACATAAGACACCACGACAGGTCTGAACCAAGGAGTTCCAGATGAAGAAAAACTACCACTGAACTAACAGTTAGCATGTGTGAATGCACATGATTTATTCGTGAATTAAGTTGCTTCAGCTGCTCAGGACCTTTCTATCAATGATTTTTAAATTTGCTTTTTAGCCCACTCTTGAATAGTGTACTGTTTTGGATTATATTTGGGGGACAGGGTTAGATTTTATATCCTCCCCCCACCCCCATTTGGAGGTGGGGGGGGGGAGGGAATTGCATTTCATTTCTGACTTCCCCCATTCTTTGCAATGCAAACTAAAGCCTGCACTATAAAGAATGCATGCATACTCCTCTTTCTAAAGAAGATGCAAAAGCTATATAAAAAGCTAATAATAATGACTATTACAACATGACCAGGTGAATGGTTTAGTTAGAAATCTGTATCAGTTACATAGCTCCCTACAGAAATCAAAGCTGAGTTTAGGTTGGGTAACTAGTCCCCTGAGTAACTCTATGTGGCCAGCTGCTTTTTATGACCAATCTAAAAACACATTAGAATCTACTTATCTAGCAGATTCAGAGACAGGAACAGAACTTCTGTGTTCATGTACCACTAACATGCACAGACACCCCTGTACCATCCACATAGATAGTGCCATATGCAAAAGGAGCACAGTACGGGTGTATGAGTGGATTTTCAAAAATCTGAAATGGCCTACCATAAGAGAAAAGGTCTTAAGTCTTTAGGAGTTTCCATCCAGTTGAGCAGAGAGATTTCCTATATTTATAACCTCTACAACTAATAGGGAAACAGTCCTTACTCATTAAGTGCATAGCACAGAATTAGAGAAGATGGAAAAGGGCCTATTTGGACATCCTATCTTTCCCCTCATACCTTTCATATCTTTGAAGTGTTTCACTCAGCATAGGTGCTAGTGAAAGTTCTGCTTTAGATTTGTGTACCAAGCGATAAGATTGTCACCTTGTCTTTGGAGATTATTTCAACATCTAGCAGACTTCACTTACAGGAAATTTCTCTTCACCTGCTAATTAAGAAGGTAGGATACATCCTTTACACACTGAATAAAGCAAAGAGGCATAAGCTTTTGTAATAACAGCCACCTGATGAAATGAGCTGTTGCTCATGAAAGCTTATGCATCTCTGATTTGGTTAGTCTATAAAATATTCCTCTACCCAGCTTTCTGCCTGAATTCAGACTAACATAGTCGCCTACTTCTCTTTCATCCAGCTACAGCCCTTGATAATTCTCTCTCCAAGCTATGTATATTCTTTAGATAATTGCAGAGTGTTTTGTCACTTAGCCAAATGGCACATACTTCTTTCAATTTCTTCCTCACAATCATCCTCTTAACACTAGGATTTTATTTTATTTTTTGGAATTTGTATCTGAAATTTTAAATCTGCCCATTTTCCTGGGGAAAGGGTACCAGCAGTATATGTTGAATGATAAATGTGCTCTCGCCAGAGTCTAATAGAGGGAAAATAGTTCTTTCTGGCTCTTTGGTGTCTCTTCACACGGAGCCCAAAATTGCATTGATTTTTCCTACTGTAACTCTGGAAAGAACTACAGGGATGTTTGCCTTTTCCCTCTAAATGGGTTGGATCCAATATCCACCAAAGTCAGGCTTCCATTGATTTGAATGAGCCTTGGATTAGGCCCTAAATCTTGATTTTCTGTTTTAAAGAAGAAAATCAAGGAGGAAAACTGTCTTTACATTCCCTAAATACCCCAGGTTCCTTGAGACATTTTAATAGGAAATGCCAGAACAAACTTTTGGTTAAGGTTGTGTTTGTTTCCGATTTTCTAATGACTTCTTTAGGGTGAAGTGTCCAAGTAGTCACAATGCTGCTGACACAGTAGCAGAAACAAAGCAATATACTTTAAATTAAACAATCAGACCTGTGACAATGGGCAGAGTAAATGTTTACATGAGATAAGACTACTGCCATTGCGGGAACTTTAAAACACTACACACCATTAGGGCTGAGCCTGAAGCATAAGAATTCTTTCCTAACAATGCACTAAATATTTTTTATTGAGTTTCAGTTAAAAGCATCCATTTATTTTGTGACTTCATACCATTCCCAGGATTCACTGGCTTTAGTTATCCACAAATTGCTTTTCACGACTCACTACTCCTGGTTTGCTGTTGGCTTCCCTTACAGACACACAAGTAATTACCTGGAAATTTGATAAGAAACTGCAGTGTAAGCACATGGACATTGTTCTGGTTTAAAGAAAAATCATAAAAAGTGACAGAAATTCAAGACAGCACTAGCACATAGGGCTCCCAAGAGTGGAGAAAGAAATGTTGGACAATCCAAGAATGTATTTGCTCTTTTATTTCCCAACTTGTGCGGTTCTTATCCAAACATTAGCCTAGACAGTGACCATGGCACCTGCTCCCCAGTGCCTATAGATAAGCCCTGAATATCCAAAGAGATCCAAACATAAATAGCTAGGGACAGAAATTACACATAAACTGGTTTAAGTGATTGGAAACCGGTAACAAAACAGAAGTTCAGTACATGTAAACTGCTTTCAAAATGGCCCAAAACAGTTTAAGCTAAACCTGGCTGGATGAAGTATCAAACGTAACTGATTCAGGTTAAACTGGTTTATGGAACTTCTGTCCCAGATCCCCTCCTGATTCAAGTTAACTCACAGTCCCCCAGCATCCCAAGTGGCTTAGCAGCCCTGGGCTATGCTGTCTGCTCCAGTGAAGCAGGGCTGGCCCTGCCCCCAGAGCTGTCAGAGCCGAGGCAGTAAATCCTCAGCTCCCTAGCCTGCTTCCTGCCTGTCAGCCTAGCGGAGTATGGGGAGAGGAACAGTCCATCCTAGCCCTGGTCAGTAAAGCAAGGGGAGGAAAAGCCCTGGCAGAGGGGGTTTTTTGCTTCCCCCCTGCAGTCTAGAGAGCCCGGCTGGGATTGCCCCAACCCTGCCCCCTCCTCAGCTGTCCACTTCCAAGAGGGAGGGGGGAAGGGGCAGTGGAAAGGCACTCCCCACCTCCACAATGGACCCACAGTTAGGGTCTTCCAGGCTGGGGGGGAAAGCACCTTCCCCAGCCTCCACCTCTTAGTTGATGGCTGAGGAGGGGGTGAGGCTGGGAGAATCTCAGCCTGGCTCTGAGCTGGGGGTGGGGGGTCCAAAAGCCACTGGCGAGTACTCTCTCCACCCACCAGCAGCAGGCAGGCCTGAGCTGGGGATCTGGTGCTGAGCCAGGGGGTGCATTTTCACTCCCCCCCACCCTATCCTCCAAACCTACCCCACCCCTCAGAGATGGACGGCTGGGAAACAGAGATGGGGCTGGGGTGATCTGAGCCCAGATCGAAGCTAAAGGGGCACAAAAAGCCCCCCAATAAATGCTTTCCCCCCTGTGTTAGACAGACCCCAGCTAGCGGGGGCTAGTGCCAGGTCAGAGAGGTGCATTCCCACCCCCTATCTCCCAGCCTCTCGGAGGTTGGGAAAGGGGAGGGTCCCAACCCAGATCTGGCCTGGGGGAAAGCAAAAAGCCCTCCAGTGGGGGCTTTCCCTGTGCTGCACAGACCCCAGCTGGGCAGGGGGGGACAATACTGACCTGGTGGCGCACTTCCCCCACCCCCAAAGTCAGGGCTGGAAAGAGACTGGCTGCTTAACACCCCCCCCACCTCATCAGCAGTAGAGGGTAGCGCCAGCAGACAATCAGACCTACACTATCACTGATAGTGAGAGCTCGGGGTGCTCTCAGTAGCCTTAAGAGCACCCCACGGCTCCTGGCATGGGGCAGTGCAGGCTTCTGCTTGTCTTGCAACCTGAACACTGAACATCACTTCAGTTTGTTACCAGTTCAATCTACACAGCTTAGAAAAACCTGCAACAATTGAGTCAATTTTCCCTTGGGCTTTTTGAATCTCTGTACTTAGCCAATGTGAGTGCCTCCTCTCACATGATTTAACTGTAAATGCTTGTTTGTTTGTTTGTTGTTTTTAAACAGGCACCAGTCTAATTATTGCACAGACAAAAATTTTGCTTGTACAAAATTCCCAGAAATTCCCCATGTGAAACAGGATAGGAAGAACATTGAAGGAAGGCAGGGAAATTTTTAAAGTTAAAAGAATGGAAAGCGCGGGGGGGGTATGTTTTCAACTGTTAATTAGAATGGGGCTTTGTAAGGTATTTCATGAAAATGTTTTGCATTAGCTTATTTATGCAGTCATGGAAAACATTCCCCTTGCATTCAGCAAAAAAAATGAAAACCTGAATGTCAGAGTATTTACTTTGATGTACTCTTAATAAACAGCAGCTTGTTGGAGTCTTTATGCAACATACAGCTTCTTCACTTCCATTTCAAATACAGGGAAAAATAAATTGAATTATGTAAACTGAGTTGGCTTATTCTGATACTTCATAAATAGGAAATGATAGAACACTGAACACTGCAAAGCAAACAAAGGATTTAGTTCCACTGGCTGAAATTCAACTCGCACCTTCAATTAATAGGCTAACTTTGTAAGGGGAGTTACAGTGAATGGGAAATAGTATAGATCCATCCTGCTCATAATGCATGCAGAGACCCCAATCAAGTTCTATGTAATGTATGTGCAGCCACTGGAACAACATAGCTAAAAACTCATTAGCCACACCACTCTACCTTCCCTACACGTCGAGCCACGCACCATAGCTGCCTTCCATCTGCACAGTAGAGCTAGAGGGTTCTGCTGTGCAGGGTGGTTTTTATAGTCCTCCTATGCATTGGTGACTTCCTCCCAATTTACACAGAAATTACAGGGTACAATCTTCCTTTTCATTCAGTATCTTCTAACCATTCTAAATAGCTGCAGTAGCAAATTAGTGAGTCTTTCAAGTTCCATGTGCTTTTTCTGGATAGAACTGCTAATCACTTGCACAGGAAAAAAATGTTCTAAAATCCAAACAAACATTTTGATGTCTATATGAAAAGAAAATCTTCTTTGTTCAGATGCCATTTTACTAAGACAGGAACAATATGACTAAGCAGCAGATGACTAAGTGGCAGAAAAAAAGATTTGCTCTACATTTATCTTCAGAATAGTTGAGTCAAGAGAGTTGAAGTAAAAAAAAAAAACCAATGGAAAAAAAGGAACAGAAAAAGGCACCTCGTACTTTGTCATAATTTACAGTGACAACCTCTGTTTGCTGTTTGGTTTCCTAATCCTGCATGAGATGACCTCCTCAGTTGGGTCTGTCTATTTCTTTAAAAAAAAAACCAAAAATGAGCAGAACTAGCTGCAGGCACCAATGCATATTAGCATTTTAATTCAGGCTGGTCCATTCTCTGAAGGCAAAATTCATCTGAAAGCATGCAATATGCCTGTCAGGAGTTCTCTGAAGTATGCTTTGGCACAAGTAATTAAAGACCTGAAAAACTGGGATGTCTTTTACAGCTCTACATAGAGAGATTAGGCAAATCCAAAAAAGCAGACCTGCCCATTTCAAACCAGGATGCTTTTGCTACTGATGTCTAATAAAGATGTGTGACCCTGTAAACATAAACAACACTTTCACCATCTCTTCTGCTCTTATGGCAGTTGTAAATGTTTTCTTGGGACTATAAAATGCATTGTATTAAGGGTACACTGCTCAAACTTAGAGGACTGCTTCAGGGTAGAAGACACAAGTAACCATAGTCATCAACTATTATTAAAAAAAGCCCTAAAGAGAACGAGAGGGAAAGAGCATTAAAAATGTACACCTGATGAGTTAAAAATCAAGAAAGCTACTGCCAATAAAATTAAAAAGCACTATAGAAAAGCATACCTTACAGTAGATTACATTATCATTTTTTGTGAAGAGAGAGGCTCAGCTGAGAGAGGATTGTGGGAATGACAGACAAAGCTCAAGGCCTTTCAGGAAGCAGGCAGGAAGCTTTTGAAGTTTTTCTACCACTTAACCCTTGAGTTACAAATGCACCTAGAATTCTCACCTTCTGGTGTCCAAATTCATTTAAGATTGTGCCAAGCTTTTTTGTATTGCTGCGCAGTCTATGAGCAGCAATCACAGGGTTAGGATCTCTCCAGTCAATGGACAGGCGATGGTACCAGAGATGTTGTCCCTCCTGAATGTGCGCTGATTTGATACTAGGATCAAATCGATGCACCTCACATCCACTGCTGGCCATCCTGATCTCAAACTGGCTATCATCATTTCCCAGTCTGCAAAAAAACAAGAAGTTATTAGTATAACTGTAAAAAAATGTCACACAGCTGTAAAATTCCAGTTGTTCCCTTGAGGAGTGGGAATACTTCCACCTATTGGCTTTTAAAGTAGAGCAGAGAAAATACTTTTTCAAACTGTAAACTCTTTGTATGTATGCACAGTACTTAGCAAATAGGGGCAGGAGTCTGACTAGATCATTGGACGTAAAAAAATAAATAAAACTACCACCCACTATCACTCTGGTTGGAGACTAGCAATCAATAACTGTGATTTAAGAAAGGAAGAAATGTACAGATGTATTTATTATTCCCAATGGGACAGGCATAAGTGACTTTCAGAGTATTTTTAGAAATTTTTTTTTATAGAATTCCATAGAGTTTATTTATAGAAAATAAATATTTCAATGTGGGGGGGCAGGGATTAAGTTCACTGTAATGTATGAGTAACAGGTTAACAAGGTGCATGTGAGGCTAGAAGCAAGCAATCTGTAACCATATGCCCCGAAATTTAACAATATTCCCAGAGAGCTGGCTTCCTAAAACCCACCTCATTTTTTCAATGAAGAATATGTTACTTCATTTCAGGAGTAATTCAAGACCACAGTCCTGCCATCAACAAATATACCTGGGAGTACAGATGTAGTCCTCACTTTTGCACTCTGCCTCCTCCCACAACAAAATTATAATAGATTATTTTAGCTACCAATGCACATATTCCTATAACCCACTCTGATAATCACAGTGTTACCAGAATGACAAATACATTTAAAATTAGGTTTGGCAGATTTTGATTCTTTTTAATTTTGATGGCTAAAATTGATGTTTATTTTTAACTATTTATTTTGATTTTTATCAATTTAAATTTTCAGGACTGTGCAAAATTAGGGGCAATGGGGGGCAGCCAATTTAGTAATGACAGTATACTGTTAAAAGCTTTATAAAAGCACATGTCAAAATATAAAAAGTAAATATCTATAAATTAATAAAGCATGCCAGTTTAAAATTATTCTGTTCATTTGATAGTACGTCCATACCAGGCTGGAGCCTTTGCCTTCATGGAACTGAGGGCAGAGGAAAGGGCTGGGATAGGGTCTGCAGGCAGGGGCTGCAGAGGCAGTTGCTGTGGGAGGAGACTCATCAGGGAACTCCTAGCTGTCAAATGCAGCTGAATTCCCCAAGTTCCATGCTGCGCTGTGGCAGGGCACTGCTGCTGCCTGCCACTTTAAGGGCTGAGTCAAGCAGCAAGCAGGTGCCTGATTGCGGCAGCCATTTTAGAACACTGGCTGCCTATATAAACACAGGAGTTTGAGCTACGTAGAACATCTAGCAGGTAGGAACTGGAGGCTCTTGGTCCTGGGCATGACCTACAACTGGGCCTGGTGGGGGGCTCCTGGTTGTGCGGGAGTCCCCAGAAAGTGCCAGGCCAGTTACCTTCCCCAGTGAGAGGTGAGGAGAGGTGCCTTAACCCCAGGTCCCATTTTTGGGCAGACTTTGGAGGCATTTGTGGGAGTAGTGGGGCCAGGCATGGCAAGCAGAGTGCTACCGGAGCCCAACAGGGATGTGAGATCCCATAGACCCTAGAGGGGGTAGTGTGTGGCCCCGTACAGAGTAGGCTGAATGGGAGGAGGCCTGAATGGCTGTGCGTGAGGGGGGCTGAGTAGGGCTAAACAAGGAGTAGACCTGAAGGCAGTCTGGGGGTTATGTTGAGTAGGGCTGAACTAGGAGTAAGCCTGAAGGGCAGCACAAGAGCCAGCCCCATGAATAGCTGATCATGAAGGTGAGAAGACCCCAGGGTGGGGTGTGGTATAGAGGGGGCGTAGTAGGAAACCCACATGTAGGGCAGAGGCCAAGGCATAGCTGTGCATGCCTAGGGCTGTAGTTTGGGCCAGAGGCTGAGAAGGGGGCTCAGCCAGAGTGAAGGGTGAGTCCTGACCCTGGTAAGTCCTCTGCTGCAAGGAGGCTGAGGTGTGGGATGAAAGTAAGACCGGTATTTGAGCACAATGACCTGCTGCTTCAGCAGTCTTGGTGAGACCTGAGAGCACCAGTCATGGTGTGGGGTATGATTACAACATGTGGATGCCATCTGTGAGGCATGGGCTATGATAGCACCCCCTAGCATTGGGGCATGTAATGGGCAGTTTCCTGCATTTACCATCCCTTTATGGAAACAGCAAAGTTGTGGCAGATGTCTCTATGGGGCAGTCCACCCTGTCTCAAGTGGGCGGGGCCAGTATGAGACTGGGCTCTGAGCACGCCCGCTATCGCACACTGGGAGGCAGTGGCTACCCAGCCCAGGGCAGCAAGCAATTGCCTGCTCCCTGCAGCCCCTTAAGGGGTGAGACCCACCTGGTAGGCACCAACCTGGGCAATGAAGAGTCAGTGGCTGGGCCCCAGGGGCACCCCCGCACACCCTGCCCTGAGCAGGAAGGGGCTGCATGGATCTGGGCAGGAATCTGGTACTGGTACTCAGTCCCTGGCTAGAACCTGGGCAGAGTGAGTGGCTGATGACACTAGGGTCCCAGCTGCCAACAGCCCTGCCCCTGTTGTGGGGTGGGACCCCACAACAACATCCCACTACTTTTTCTTTTCTTGCAAATATTTTCTATACATTCAAGTTGTCACCGATGAAAATATTTTTCTGTAAGTGTGAGGTGAAATCTAAGTTTTTATTGCCATTTAGCAATAAAATTGGATCTTGCCAAGCCTATTTAAAATGCATACATAACAGCCTTTTAAAAGCCAGGCATACTTCCTACTGCCTTGAGTGTCTATTTGTTTAATTAATCTTTTATAGTGCTAGGGACACTAACCTCTATGCCCATTAGCAAGGATAGAACTCAAGGATCTTCACCTCCAAAAAACTAAGCCACCCCCATAGTGCTGGAGCTTCAGATCTTTCTTTCTGTGGGTCACTCACTAGAAGGCAATACGCACACACATTTAGAACCGGATTATTGCTAGCACTACACAGACACTTAACAAGAAGGATGTATCCCCATCACACAGAAAATTCCTACTTTCTCTGTCCTAGCTTAGATGCATTGTGGTGATTTGAGGGCATGAGTAGCACCACACTGGTATTAAATTCCCAGTAGGATTAGTGCCATATCCACAGCCCTCTTGTATGTCATCAGCACAAAGCAAGACCAGGGGATAGCTCAGATTAACCTAGGTCTTGCCACCCACAACAAAGTACTTCCATATTTTGCACCCTCCGATCTTGGCTGACATGTTCTAATGTAGCTTAACATATCGCATATACTGTAAAATCACTGTTATCCAGGAATACTTAATCAACTGGAATTTCAGTGGTGGGATGCACATGGCTCTGCGCCCTGCCACTTTCCTGCCTGCTGCGCTGCTTTGTTACCTAGCTCCATGCACAATATGCCCCTCTTCCCCCACCCCCACTCCCCCGCAGCAGCCTGTGGCTGGGCAGCCTTGGTGTTGGGGTGGGGGGAGGAGTGGTGTGTGGCCAGAATGGGGGGGTGGGGGGAACCCTACCCCAGCACCAGCACCTCCTACCCTGCCCAGGGTCAGAGCCGGGAGCCCTGCGCCCATGCACAGCAGCTCCAGCCCCTCAGGCCTGTGAGTGACTGGGTGCAGCGTCCGCCACAGGGAGTGGGGTTGGGCTCTCCAGCCTGCCCAGCCTGGTGTGGCTCGCAGTACCCAGGGAGCTGCTAGGGTGCAGGGTGGGCGGGTCTCAGCTGCCTTAGCCGGAGCTGCCAGAGTGCAGCTGAGACCTGCCCACCCCAGGAGCAGCCCTTCCCACCCTGCCTGGGGTCAGAGCTGGGAGCCCTGTGTAGCTGCCACCACAGCCCCCCACCCGAAAACTGGCAGTCTTAGCTTATCAGCACCGCCCCCCGCCCCCCCCCCCCATTCCCCACTCATGCTAGTTAGCAGGGATTTTACTGTACTTTCCTGCTCCCGTGTTCCCCAGCTAGACAATGCATGTCCAAAGCACCTAGGATTAATGGTGTTTCAAATGAGGCAGTATGGTCAGTCAGGCATTAACTTAAAATGAGGCTAGGATGGGGCTGCAAAACTACACATGCAGAACACTGGGAACAGAATCTAGCATCTTTAAGCTAGCATCTTAAGTCACTAGTGCTTACTGCAATTGCATATCATAGCACGAAATCTTGTCCCCAGAGCAAAAATGGCAACCTACATCTTGATAGCTAGAGCAGATTAAATTAATTTCAAAGGGCCTCTGGAGAGTTTGGACACTACTCACTTGCATATTTCACATCTAATATGTACCATTTCCCACCTCTCAGCACGGCCATCTCAAAAGCAGAACATACCAATATGTTTTCTTAAATTTTTAATGAAGCATAGGTTTAATGCAGGGTTGTCCCTT